>NC_042971.1:41601680-42881680 GCF_901001165.1 Salmo trutta | reverse complement strand
GTGCCCCTCCAGTCCCCCTGGGTGTACACTGTGTATAGCCTACTGACTGGGTTGGCCCTGTGGCCTGTGATAGGCTAGAGGGAATGCTCTCTTCCTGTCACTCAATGGGTTGGGACACCTTCCTTTTCTATGTGGTCTCCTTCAGGACCATAGGAGCTGACTGACAGGGGCGGTGTAGTAGAAACAGATCCACTAGGGACCGGCTCTCCCATGTATGACCTTACTGGCTCTCCCTAACTCAGGGGAAGGCAACTAGATTCAGCCGCGGGCCGATTTTTGTTGGTGCGCATGGTCGGGGGGCCGGAACATAGTTACACTGAACAAAAATATAAACGTAACATGTAAAGTGTTGGTCCCATGTTTCATGAGCTGAAATAAAAGATCCCAGAAATATTCCATACGCACAAAAAGCTTATTTCTCAAAAATGTTGTGCACAAATTTGTTTACATCCCTGTTAGTGTGCATTTCTCCTTTGCCAAAACAAACCATCCACCTGAAAGGTGGGCATATCAAGAAGCTGATTAAACAGCATGATCATTACACAGGGGTATCTAATGCAGGGGACAATAAAAGGCCAATCTAAAAAATTGTGCAGTTTTGTTACATACCACAATGCCACAGATGTCTCAAGTTTTAAGGAAGTGTGCAATTGGCATGCTGACTGCAGGAATGTCCACCAGGGCTGTTGCCAGAGAATTGTATGTTAATTTCTCTACCATAAGCCGCCTCCAACGTCATTTTAGAGAATTTGCCAGTACGTCCAACCGGCCTCACAACCACAGACCACGTGAACGACTTTGTGTTGGCGAGTGGTTTTCTGTTGTCAATGTTGTAAACAGAGTGCCCCATGGTGGCGGTTGGGTTATGATATGGGCAGGCATAAGCTACGGACAACGAACACAATTTCATTTTATTGATAGCAATTTGAATGCACAGAAATACCATGACTAGATCATGAAGCCTATTGTGAGGCCCATTTTTTAAGATACTGTATCTGTGACCAACAGATCCATATCTGTATTCCCAGTCATGTGAAATCCATAGATTAAGGCCTAATTCATTTATTTAAATTGACTGATTTCCTCATATGAACTGTAACAACTAAGCCCTAAAATAGATTGTTTTGAAAATAGCAATAATTTCATATCTTCAGTACATTTAGACACAATCACATATCCATTTGTTTTTATTTGTGGGAATACTTGTGCACAGATTTATTAAGTGAAACACATTTTTTGCTGAATTCCTGGTGATTTTAGTATTTTTTGACAAAATATTCAACAAAAAAATGTATAAATAATAAGAATTGGCTAAAAACTTTGGGGGGCCTAAAAGAATCTCCCGCAGGCCGGTGTTGGCCCCTGGGCCACCTGTTGCCATCCCCTCCCCTCCACTCCCCTAACTCATCCCCCTGCATCGCTCTGTGTGTGTGACAGTCCCTGCTGATCAAAGCCTTACACAGCTCCCATAGGAATCACATAAGGAGAGAGGGAGGATATGAGAGGAAAGGGGAAAGCATTGGAGGAGAGGAGAAGAGATGGGGAGATGAGAGGAGGAGTAGAGAATGGAGGAAGAGAGCAGGAAAGTAGAGGAGAGGAGAGGAAAGGAAAGGAGAAGAGTAAAGGAGAGAAGGAGAGGATTAAAGGAGAGCTGAGAGACGGGAGGAGAGGAGAAACAGGCCTGGTTATCTGGTTATCTGAGCTGGAGATGAGATATTGTAGTCATTCTGATCCCTCTCCCCTCTCCATCCTCCTCTTTTGCTCTCTCTCTCTCTCTCTCCCTCTCTCTCTCCATCATAGACAAGCTGCTCCTTGAGCCCAGGGACAGAGAATGTCTGCCCGCAAGTTCTATGAGACCAAGACAATGCTATCGATTTTTATATGATATTGCATCAAATGGTTTCATCGTTCAGGGAGCACCAAGCCAGGGCTGCTATTTCGTTTTCCCTGCAGTGGATGGGAGCATTGTTTGTGCCATCCATCGACTGGCTGGATTGAATTGGACTAGCAGGGAATTGCATGCGTCGTTATCATCAGATGAGTAACTTCAGAGAAAATGAGGAGAATAAAAAGCTACTTCAAATACTCCAGGTTATTTGTCTTGTTGAAAATAGCAGAAGTTGATGTGCTGCTCTCTCTCTCTGTGCTGTAATGAGATGGTTGAGGAGCGTCTCTAAGACAACAGAGGAGAGGGTTTGGGGAGTTCAGCTAGCTTCTTCCTGTTTTTCTTTCCTCTATTAGAATCCACTTGTGGAGCTTCAGATCAAAGCTGTATCTGAAGCATCATCTGCTAACAGCCTGTGCTGTGTGTATTTGACTTGCTAATTCCACTCATCGTCATTATTATCATTGTTATTATAAAGTGAAATCCTGTGGCAGGCAGGGCCCTGTATTCACACACTTCAGTATCTCTGTGTGTTTTCATTCTTCTCATCTCAGCCTCCTGCCATCTGTTGCTTTTTATTGACATTTTTATACCTTTATTTATCCAGGCAAGTCAATCAAGAACAAATTCTTATTTACAATGACGGCCTGGCAATTCCACAGTTACATGATGAACCCTTCCTTTAATAGGGGATATAGTCAACTCAATGCCAGGCGACCATCTGCGAGGGAATGCAGCAGAAATAAAAACACAGGCCACAGGTACAGAGGGGTAGACGTTAGGGGAGGGCCAGCTAGTATGGCCCAGACTGTTGAGGCGAGGATGGAGCTTGTGTCGCCCTTGCGAGAATTCCTCTCGCCGCCCAACGCCTCCTGCTTTTGATTTCCACTCTGGGCATACGCAGCCCCCCATGAAACATTCAGAAGGCTTTGGCCCCTCAGAGCTCCGACAGAGTGAAGGATGGAGGGAAAACAGGTAAGATTTAAAAAAGGCTCAGGTTTGACCTCAGTATTACAAGAGGATTTCTTTCAGGATTTAATATCCGAGTTCCCCCAATTAAGTAATTTCTGAAATGGACCTAATACATTCCCTCAATACCCGAGATCTCAGATAATTCATAGATATCCACTGGACATGACTCCCTGTAATGTTAAGATTTATAATAATAGCTCCTGGCACTATCCCTTTGGTATACCCTTCCAAGTATCCCTTTGGTATACCCTTCCAAGTAGTCCTGCCATTCTGCTACAGACAGCACAGACTGACAGCACAGACAGAAAGACTGGCAGACATACCATTCTTTGCTTGGGAGCTCATCATGTTAGGGGTCCGGTGACAGTTAGGGTCAGTGCACATTGAGACCTGTTCTGACCATGGTGTGTGTGAGTGAATCCTGGAGGACTTACTTAATCACGCAGGGTTCATGTGTGGAGCAGCACTGCACCCGGGATGGTATATGTATAGATGGGTTGACTTAGTGGAAGAATGTGGGTGTCCCTCTGACCCAGTGAAACTTCCCCCTCCTCTCCTACTACTCTCCTCCTCTCCTCTCCGCTCTGCCCACCAGGGGGGCTCCTGGCCTCTGGTGAACCCCTTCCTGTCTCTCTGGGAAGTCCCATGTCAGGGTGACATGCTGAATCTCCTGCCTGGCTGCACTCATCTACCCAGGCCTTGATCTGCTGGTTGGAGAAGTACTGGGTCTGAGTATCCCCCTTTCTCTTTCTCTCTCTGTCTTTTTCTCTCTAACTCTCTCTCTCTTTATCGCTCTCTCTCTTTATCTCTCTCTCTCTCGCTCCCTCTTCCATTCACAGCCTTTTCAGATCTGATTACTGTGAAGCCCCCAGGGCAGGAGCGAATCAGGAGCGAGAGAGTTATTGAGAAAATGTCTCTCTCTCTCTCTCTCTCTCTCTCTCTCTCTCTCTCTCTCTCTCTCTCTCTCTCTCTCAATGGCCTCCTGATCACCAACTCCCTCGCCCTCATCTACGAGGCGGCCAGGAGACGGAGGCTGAATGACAATAAGGTCTCACCTCATCTCTTTAGATATGTGTTCAGGTGGCCTTGTATATCACCACGTGGTGGTGTGTGCTATAGACTAACACATGTTCTATGCATTACGTTTATTTATGCTGTCAATTGGTAGAGGGGGTTCTGATTGGGTAGTTTATCACATAACCATTAGTCATTCAACCACACTTCCTCATGGAGAGGATTCCTGGTTGGTGAGGAACATCTCAGTGTAGTAGAATCATAGTAGAACCATTGAGGGATGGTACGCCTCGTAGTGAAACCATAGTCTTGTAGTGGAAACGTAGTTGTAGTGGAAACGTAGTCGTAGTGGAAACGTAGTCTTGTAGTGGAAACGTAGTCGTAGTGGAAACGTAGTCGTAGTGGAAACGTAGTTTTGTAGTGGAAACGTAGTCATAGTGGAAACGTAGTCTTGTAGTGGAAACGTAGTCGTAGTGGAAACATAGTCGTAGTGGAAACGTAGTCGTAGTGGAAACGTAGTCATAGTGGAAATGTAGTCGTAGTGGAAATGTAGTCTTGTGGTGGAAACGTAGTCTTGTAGTGGAACCGCAGTCTTGTAGTGGAACCACGGTCTTGATGTGGAAACGTAGTCTTGTAGTGGAACCACGGTCTTGTAGTGGAACCGTAGTCTTGTAGTAGAACCATAGTCTTGTAGCGGAAACGTAGTCTTGTAGTGGAACCACGGTCTTGTAGTGGAACCGTAGTCTTGTAGTGGAACCATAGTCTTGTAGCGGAAACGTAGTCTTGTAGTGGAAACGCAGTCTTGTAGTGGAACCGTAGTCTTGTAGTGGAAACGCAGTCTTGAAGTGGAAATATAGTCTTGTAGTGGAACCACGGTCTTGTAGTGGAAACGTAGTCTTGTAGTGGAACCACGGTCTTGTAGTGGAACCGTAGTCTTGTAGTGGAACCACAGTCTTGTAGTTGAACTGTAGTCTTGTAGTGGAACCACAGTCTTGTAGTGGAACCGTAGTATTGTAGTGGAACCACGGTCTTGTAGTGGAACCACGGTCTTGTAGTGGAAACGTAGTCTTGTAATGGAACCACGGTCTTGTAGTGGAACCACAGTCTTGTAGTGGAACCGTAGTCTTGTAGTGGAACCACAGTCTTGTAGTGGAACCGTAGTCTTGTAGTGGAACCACGGTCTTGTAGTGGAACCACAGTCTTGTAGTGGAACCACGGTCTTGTAGTGGAACCGTAGTCTTGTAGTGGAACCACGGTCTTGTAGTGGAACCACGGTCTTGTAGTGGAAACGTAGTCTTGTAATGGAACCACGGTCTTGTAGTGGAACCACAGTCTTGTAGTGGAACCGTAGTCTTGTAGTGGAACCACAGTCTTGTAGTGGAACCGTAGTCTTGTAGTGGAACCACGGTCTTGTAGTGGAACCACAGTCTTGTAGTGGAACCACGGTCTTGTAGTGGAAACGTAGTCTTGTAGTGGAACCACGGCCTTGTAGTGGAACCGTAGTCTTGTAGTGGAACCACGGTCTTGTAGTGGAACCACGGTCTTGTAGTGGAACCGTAGTCTTGTAGTGGAACCACGGTCTTGTAGTGGAACCGTAGTCTTGTAGTGGAACCACGGTCTTGTAGTGGAACCACAGTCTTGTAGTGGAACCACGGTCTTGTAGTGGAACCACGGTCTTGTAGTGGAACTGTAGTCTTGTAGTGGAACCACGGTCTTGTAGTGGAACCACGGTCTTGTAGTGGAACCACGGTCTTGTAGTGGAACCGTAGTCTTGTAGTGGAACCACGGTCTTGTAGTGGAACCGTAGTCTTGTAGTGGAACCACGGTCTTGTAGTGGAACCATAGTCTTGTAGTGGAACCACAGTCTTGTAGTGGAACCACAGTATTGTAGTGGAACCAAGAAGCTGCAGTGGGGCACCATGTGGAGGGAACTGTGAGAAACTGACAGCACTTCAGCCCTAGTGTGACATTTATCATGAGGCAGAGATTGTCATTCATTTGTGCAAACTTGTGTGCTGGGCCTAATGGGCTGCTGTTGGCCATGCTGATGAGCCCTGATGGATGACTGGTATGATGGCCAGAGACGATGAGGGGGGGAGTGATACACTGTCTGTCAGTCAGTCAGCAGAGCACACACACTCACTCACACACACACACACACACCATGTTACAGCAGCACTACACGCCACGCTGCAGTGCCTCTCTGACAGATGGGACCTCTCAGACACACTCAGCTTTAAGGAAACACTGATTTTGGGGCTCACTGGGACCCACTGTATTATTCCTCTTTAATTGCTATACACATCTGAATATATCACACAGTTTATTGTTTAAACTGCCTTAATATTGCTGGACCCCAGGAAGAGCAGCTAATTGGGATCCATAATAAATACAAATACAGTGTTTATTTTGTTTTGCATTAATCAATTATGTTCTCAATTTCTCAAATGCCACTGTGCAGTGCTTGACAACTACAAGCCTGAAAACCTTGTCTCTTTTGGACACCTCTTCCTGAGTGTCCTGTGTTTTGTTGGAGATGCTTTGAGTTAGTCAGAAGGTGATGTGTCCACATTGTCCAAGTAGGGAGATAGCTTTGGCACACTGGGGCAGGAAGAGAAACTGTGGCGCAATGTGAATATGGTAGAGTTTGGGTTTGGAAGCAGACTGCCATTGGATTTGTAGCTAGATGTTTCATCTCAGCAGGTTGTAACAGAGTTAATTATCCTCTAATCAAAATATTCACTAAATGAAAAGACCAGAAGGTACATTTCAGGAGGGAGAAAGCTGCCGCTCCAACTCTGAGTCAGGGCTGACCTTGTCAAAGTGACACAACAAAAGTAATGTTTTGAAGTAAAGCTGTTCTAGTGGGAGTTGCTTTAGCACAGAGAGAACTACAGGCAGGGAAGTGGCAGAGGCAGAGAGAGAGAGAGAGAGAGATTAGAGTGAGTAAGAGAGACGTCTGTATAATCTAACTCAGGGGAGAGGAAACAGACCAGAGGCCTCACATTTCAGGATTTCTATTTGGTTTCTGGCGCTCACTTCCCCACTGTAAAATAGATGTTCTCCGACGCGGAGACATATAGCTCCTGACAGATGTTTTTCTGCGTGTGTGCGTGCATGTTTGTGTGTGTGATGGGGGAAATATAGATTTCTGTGTCATAGGCAAAGTTGCTGTACATGTATCAATAATGACCACAGTCCCAAGTCTCTCATGTCATTTAATTCAAGTTGCAGGGTGTTCTGCTCTCCTGGTAAAGCTGGGCCTTTCTCATACCTTTCAGCTTACCTGCCCCCCTGTGATTGCCAGTAGTATCACTGATTGGAGGGAGGCTAGGAATATGAGGGAACAGTAGGATGGTTCTGATGTTATAGTTAATGGCAGGTTGCCCCTCTCTTTGACAAGAGTAATTTAGTCATACCTCCAATCGAAGCAATGATTTCTGCTCCCTCCGCCACCCCGACCGCCTTCCTATATGAATGCATAATGAACACCTATCAAGTAGTGGCTCAGATCTGTAGATGGGAGTAGTGTGCTGTTAAAATGGGCCCATATTTTAGTGAACTGCTTCAAGGTAATGTTCTTAAATGTGTCATTTATGATATTCCTCAATAGAGAATGATCACTGCCTCAGGGATGAATTTTCAGTTAGTGGTCAATTTCTTAGTCAGGTCCCCTGACATGGCCAACCAATTACTGTAGTAGGCAGGCAGGCAGGCAGGCAGGCAGGCAGGCAGACAGACAGGCAGGCAGACAAGGAGGCAAGGAGGCAGGCAGACAAGAAGCACTGCTTCCAACCCACACTGAATGGAGAAGGGAGGGAAGGCTGTAAATTACAGGCATGCCTCCATATAATGTATGACAACAGGGTGTTACTTGAGGATCTGAATGTTGAAAGATATTATGTACAGTACCAGTCCAAAGTTTGGACACATCCAGGGTTTTTCTTTATCTTTACTATTTTCTACATTGTAGAATAATAGTGAAGACATCAAAACTATGAAATAGTCAAACCCTCCCCTAACCCAGACGACGTTGGGCCAATTGTGTGCCGCCCCATGGGTCTCCGGGTCGCGGCTGGCTGCGACAGAGCCTGGACTCGAACCAGGATCTCTAGTAGCACAGCCTTACATTACATTTTACATTTTAGTCATTTAGCAGACGCTCTTATCCAGAGCGACTTACAGTAGTGAATGCATACATTTCATACAATTTCACACATTTTTTTTTTCCTGTGCTGGGGGCCACTGTGCCACTCTGGGGGCCCAAAGCAGCCACCCTTTGCCTTGATGACAGCTTTGCACACTCTTGGCATTCTAGGCTCCTGAGTGGCGCAAGGCACTGCATCTCAACCAGCTTCATGAGGTAGTAACCTGGAATGCATTTCAAGTAACAGGTGTGCCTTGTTAAAAGTACATTTGTGGAATTTCTTTCCTTGATACATTTGAGCCAGTTGTGTTGTGACAAGGTAGGGGTGGTATACAGAAGATAGCCCTATTTGGTAAAAGACCAAGTTCATATTATGGCAACAACAGCTCAAATAAGCAAAGAGAAATGACAGTCCATCATTATTTAAGACATGAAGGTCAGTCAATACGGAAAATTTCAAGAAGCGCAGTTGCAAAAACCATCAAGCGCTATGATGAAACTGTCTCTCATGAGGACCGCCACAGGAAAGGAAGACCCAAAGTTACCTCTGCTGCAGAGGATAAGTTCATTAGAGTTAACTGCACCTCAGATTGCAGCCCAAATAAATGCTTCGCAGAATTCAAGTAACAGACATAACTCAACATCAACTGTTTGCGTGAATCAGCCCTTCATGGTTGAATTGCTGCAAAGAAACCACTACTAAAGAAGAAAAAGAGACTCGCCAAGAAACACAAGCAATGGACATTAGACTCGTGGAAATCTGTTCTTTGGTCTGATGAGTCCAAATTTGAGATTTTTTTGTTCCAACCGCTGTGTTTTTGTGAGACAAAGAGTAGGTGAACGGAGGATCTCAGCATGTGTGGTTCCCACCGTAAAGCATGGAGGAGAAGGTGTGATGGTGTGGGGGTGCTTTGCTGGTTACACTGTTAGTGATTTATTTAGAATTCAAAGCACACTTAACCAGCATGGCTACTACAGCATTCTGCAGCGATTCTCCATCCCATCAGGTTTGGGCTTAGTGGGACTAACAGGACAATGACCCAACACACCTCCAGGCTGTGTAAGGGCTATTTTACCAAGAAGGAAAGTGATGGAGTTCTGCATCAGATGACCTGACCTCCACAATCACCTGACCTCAACCCAATTGAGATGGTTTGGGATGAGTTGGACCGCAGAGTGAAAGATAAGCAGCCAACAAGTGTTGAGCATATGTGGGAGCTCTTTCACGACTGTTGGAAAAGCATTCCAGGTGAATCTGTTTGTGAGAATGCCAAGAGTGTGCAAAGCTGTCATCAAGGTAAAGGGTGGCTACTTTGAAGAATCTCAAATATAAAATATATTTAGATTTGTTTAAAAATGTTTGGTTACTACATGATTCCATATGTGTTATTTCATAGTTTTGATGTCTTCACTTTTATTCTACAATGTAGAAAATAGTAAAAAAAAAAAAAAAGAAATGATTTGAATGTGTAGGTGTGTCCAAACATTTGACTGGTACTGTATATTGAATCAATATTTGACCCATGTTGTTTTAGATCGATATATTATAATATAGTCCAAAGGACATTCTTCTCCTATATCAGAGATCATCAATTAGATTCAGCCGCAGGCCAATTTTTTCTTGAGTGCTTGGTCAGGGTGCCAGAACATAATTACAAATAATTTGTAGACTGCAAATTGACCGCAAGAAGCCCAGATATATTATTTGACTAAAACGTAATCATTTCCAACCTTGCATTTGTATACGATCACATACCGTGCCATCAAAAAGTATTCATACCGCTTGACTTTTTTCGCATTTTGTTGCGTTAACTGCCAGAATTTAAAATGGATTAAATTGCGATTTTGTCACTGGCCTACACACAATACCCCATAGGGCTCTATTTTAACAAACCTAACGCAATGGTGAATCTAAGTGCAGGCGGTAGCACTATAGGTTCAGGGATGTGTCGACGCTTGGCCCCCCACTGGCCAATCAGAACGTGCTCCATGGCGAAATATGTGGTTGCTTCAGGTTGTGTATTTACGATCTTTTATGTATTGCCTTGGAATCAACTCCATTTCCAATGTCAGTCCGTTATAGTTTGTTAAATGACTTACAGAAACAAAATAACAAAATGTAGACCTATCCCATCTTTGATAAATAGGTTAACTTGAACCCATTTGCAGTCCACATTGTTCTAAGTAATTGCATGGCTTCAATAGCATTCACACTGATATAGGGGCTAGGCCTACTGTAAATTGCATTATGGCTGAGCATGGACATTGTCAGTAAGCAAGATTAAATTAATTATTGATAAGGCCTAATAAGAGAACGAATAGTTCTAATTCATTTCTAAACAAAATGAAACAACAACAACAAAGGCTAGGTCACATTTACAGGCACCATCATTTCTCCCTTTGGGCATGTAATATTAAAACAACACAAACTAGGAGGGTTTTACGCACATCCAAAACTGGACCTGCATGGCTAAAATAATGGGAAGTATTTTTTCTTAAAACTGCATTGTTGGTTAAGGGCTTGTAAGTACTGTAAGAATTTCACTGTAAGGTGTTGTAACCTGTTGTATTCTAACCTGTTATATTCGGCGCATTTGACAAATCAAATTTGATTTGATTTAATAGAGTTTAACATGATTTTTCAATGACTACCTCATCTCTGTACCCCACACATACAATTACCTGCAGTAGAGCAGTGAATTTCAAACACAAGACCATAGAGGTTTTCCAATGTCTCACAAAGAAGCATTTGTAAATGGGTAAAAAAAAGCTGACATTGAATATCCCTTTGAGAATGGTGAAGTTATTAATTACCCAGTCACTACAAAGATATAGGCGTCCTTCCTAACTCAGTTTCCGGAAAGGAAGGAAACCTCTAGGAGATTTCACCATGAGGCCAAGGGTGACTTTAAAACCGTTATAGAGTTTAATGACTATGATGGGAGAACACTGAGGGTTGATCAACAACATTGTAGTTACTCAACAATACTAACCTAAATAGGAAGGCTGTACAGAATAAAATATTCTAAAACATGTATACTGTTTGCAACAAGGAACTAAAGTAAAACTGCCAAACAAAATGTGGCAAAGCAATGACATTTTTGGGAAGAGATTTTTGATGTACCGATTCCATGGTACGCAAGATTCAAGACTTTGTGCTTTTCAGCTAAAATTATTGTACATAATTCTTGCCACCAACAAGATGTTGAATATTTGGGGCATACAATCATCGCAACTCTGCAGATTTTGTTGCGAGGATACAGAAGCAATAGACCATTTATTTTGGTATTGCCCTCAGGTAGCCTGGCTGATAATGTATAACATTGTTCTAAAATTGACCCTAGAAATAGTACTGTTAGGAGATCTGGAGAGACTGGGTCAGTGAATTACTGGTATACTAATATTCTTGGCTGTTGGCTGTTATGATTTTCATTGTCCTTGAAGTCTTTTGTTTTTTGCATTGTTGTTTTCTGTTTTCCTTTGTCTTTCTCTTTTTTCTATTTTGTTCATTTTGTTGGTTGTTGGTGCATTGGGTGATGGGGGGCTTGGGGTGGGGAATGGAATTGTGTGGGGGGATTCTACATGTAACCAAAAAGGGTTCTTCAAAGGGTTCTCCTATGAGGACAGCCGAAGAACCCTATTAGGTCCTTGACTGTGTCATAACAAAACGCTTTTGTACTCTATACAAAAATTGCATCCGATTCTGTTGGTGCAACCTTCCCAAGTTCTCCCATGGCGCTTCGCTTCTCCGTACACTCCATTGGCGTCCAGTCGAAGCTCGCGGTACTTGCCTACGGAGCAGCAAGAGGAACTGCCCCTCCCTACTTTTCATGCTATGCTTAAACCCTACACCCCAACCTGAGCACTCCATTCTGACACCTCTGGGCCATCCCACCCTTACAGGGTTTCAGCTCCCGCTCAGCCCAGTCAAAACTTTTCTCTGTTCTGCCATCCTAATGGTGGAACGCGTTTCCCCCTGAAGCTGGGACAGCAGAGTCCCTGCCCATCTTACAAAAACGTCTGAAACCCTACCTCTTCAAAGATTATCAAATCAAATCAAATTTTATTGGTCACATACACATGGTTAGCAGATGTTAATGCGAGTGTAGCGAAATGCTTGTGCTTCTAGTTCCGACCATGCAGTAATATCTAACAAGTAATCTAACCTAACAATTTCACAACAAATACCTTATACACACAAGTGTAAAGGAATGAATAAGAATATGTACATAAAAATATATGAATGAGCGATGGCCGAACGGCATAGGCAAGATGTAGTAGATGGTATAGAGTACATCGCTACACTCGCATTAACATCTGCTAACCATGTATCTTAAATAATCCTACAGCACCCCACCAAAACAAAAAACTATTCCTTTCGTGAACTAACACTTGCACTTGACTTTTGTTTTTACTAGCTCTGACTTTGCTAATAGCTACTTTATTGAAGAAAAATGTAATTACTATGACTGTGAGATGTGGTTGTCCCACCTATTTTAAGATGAATGCACTAATTGTAAGTCGCTCTGGATAAGAGTGCATGCTAAATTACTAAGAAGTAAATGAAAAATGTCAATGTCCTGAATCGACCCTCTTAAAGTGTGATGATGTTTGCACTGAGTTATAAGTCATTTCACCCTTTTAAACAACCTTCATTGTCAATATTCAGCAGTCTTATGGCTGTGAGCTCATTTTTCATAAGTGAATAATCCCATGCCCTGTGCCCAGAGGCTTGGCATCACTCAGCTGACTGGCATTTTCACACCATCACTGCTTTTTACTGTTCAGCTGGGACTTGGAAGGCTATAGTGGATGATTCATGCCGTTTCCTTTCTCCAGCGTGCTAGCTCTGTTAAGTAGATATAATCCACTCTGTAGTGCATCCCAGTGGAAAGCATGGCTGCAGGCTAGATAGAGGCCTGATACAGGGCTGATACAGAGCTGACACGCCCATACACCACCCCACAACACTCACAAGGTTAATGTGAATGAGAGATGAATTGTGAAGGTCACGACCGCTGGCTAAATCCTGCCCTCTCAGTCTGGCATGGAGTCAGCTGTGTTTTAGAGATGGTGATGCTTACTAATACATGTGTGTGTTCAGGAGGGAAGAGGATGCTCTGAGGGAGCCTGATTGAGAGTCTGAGGTCTGAGTAGTGAACTCTTCCCATGGCCCGTCTCATCCCCATGTCTTTCTGTGTGTGACAGCCTTCGCACACTCACCGCCAAGCTCCTGGCTCATTTTTTACAGACGGCAGGAGAGGAGAGCTATCCCCCTGAATTACTGACACACTCCAACCAGTCCTGACTGACTCACACAGCCAGCCAGGGGATTCACCCCCACCCAGCCCATGTGGTTGGTGGATGGCCCAGCAACGTGGATGTGACAGTGGGCAGTGTAGTATGTATGGTGGTGGAGGGACTGGAGCCAGTGGGGAGGGGAGTGTACTTAATTACAACTACAATTTGGTGGGTGCTTATATTTGTCCTATTTCACACATGTACAAGTGTGTATTAATTGGAAATGTGTTTTTCTTCATTTACCAACTACCCCTGAGACACCCTCAGACAGTGGGGTCACGGCCAGGGTCAGCCATTATCAACAGCAACCCTGGAGTAATTAGGGTTTAAGTGCTTTTCTCGAGGGCACATCAGCAGATTGTCCACCTTGTTGGCTCAGGGATTCAAACTAGCGTTTTTTTTGGTTACTTGCCCAACGCTCTAACTGCTATGCTATCTATCTTTACCAGGCACTTCCTGTGCTTGTTCCTGAGCTGCTATCCAGCTAAACACCACCCAGCCACCTAGTTCCCTATTGGACAGGAAGTGTGTGTAGGTGTGTGAGCACCAGTCAGTGTGTAGAGACTTTTAATGGTCCTATTTGTCCCGCCTGGTTCATCTTCACTCAGTAGGTCATTCCATGACAATTAGGCTGCTACTGCACTCTCCTGCTCTGCTCACCCCATCCCACACGTTACAGGTATTTAACCTCCCATTTGCTTTGATTGGAAAATGATGGCAGTCTGAAAATTGACGCTCTCGCAGGGTAGAAAGTGTAGAGGCACAATGGGGCTGAGAGCACGGAGCGGCGTTGCTAGCCAAGAGGACAGGAGCCCTGTGACAGCTACAAAGAGTTTTTCAGCAAACGAAGGGACAGTGTGTTTCAGTTGCCTCTGCTTTCTTTAAGCGGTTGGCCCTCCAACAGCCACAGATCTTAGTGGTCTTACACGGCAACTTCTCTGGAGATAGCGAGCCTTCACACTTGTACAGCACAGCGCTAATTCAAACACAGCAACCTCTCACACTTGATCACCACAATTATCATTGTAACACAGCAGCCTTCACACTTAGGCACTGGCAACCTTTATTCTAACTCAGCAACTCACACTGTATAATAACTCTGTATAATACCAGGCTGTTTCTACATTGGAGGATCAGTGGAGGAGTAGTGATATTTACCTGGAGCCTGTCAGAGCAGAGGTGCAGCCCTGGTCATTTGTATGGATGCTGGGGTTTACCTGCACTGTGCTGTGGTATCCAACCCAACAGGAGAAGCAGCTTGTCTTGAGCAGTGGGCAGGATGACATGCATGTGAATGTGAAAAGCAGCAGAGAGCGGGAGACCCTGTTAAAGCTGAGGCTTTAGGGTAGACACGAAGCCAGGAGGCAGACAGACAAACAGATGGACAGGCCTAGAGCCCAGGCAGGCAGTGGAGCAGACAGATTGTGCGGCGTAGTGAACAGGCTCGGCCTACCAAAGAGAAGAGCAGGCGATAGACAAACGGCACAGACACGCCAGCTCTGTCAGCCCAGCCACTCACACAGATATGCACGCTGCTGTATATTTCTAAAGCTCAGATAGATGTGTGGTAAATAGGATAAAGCTAGAGATGACTTTCTCACTGGGGTGGATGAAAACCTCCCCCCCCCCCCCCATCTCCTTTTCCCTATCAGTCTGTCAGAGTGGAATGTTATTTCTGTTCTGATCCCTCCCCCACCACTACAACCACCACCACATACACCCCTCCTAGACAGGTCCTGCTCTGTTTACCCCAGCTGCTCCTCTCTGAAGGATGGATGAGATTGTAAAGTTTCGGAGTTTGTGCGTGTGCGTGTGTGTGTGTGTGGATGTATTTGTGTGGTCTCATGTTTTTATATGTCTATGCAGATATGTCTGCATTCAAATTCTTTAGCGAGAGCACTTGATGTATTTCTCTCAGTGGTGTTGACATACAGTACATATACATATGTTTACATATACACTACCGTTCAAAAGTTTGGGGTCACTTAGAAATGTCCTTGTTTTTGAAAGAAAAGCAGATTTTTTGGCCATTAAAATAACATCAAATTGATCAGAAGTACAGTGTAGACATTGTTAATGTTGTAAATGACTATTGTAGCTGGAAACGGCTGATTTTTAATGGAATAATCTACATAGGCGTACAGAGGCCCATTATCAGCAACCATCACTCCTGTGTTCCAATGGCACGTTGTGTTAGCTAATCCAAGTTTATCATTTGAAAAGGCTAACTGATCATTAGAAAACCCTTTTGCAATTATGTTAGCACAGCTGAAAACTGTTGTCATAATTAAAGAAGCGATAAAACTGGCCTTCTTTAGACTAGTTGAGTATCTGGAGCATCAGTATTTGTGGGTTCGATTACAGGCTCAAAATGGCCAGAAACAAAGACCTTTCTTCTGAAACTCATCAGTCTATTCTTGTTCTGAGAATTATCTTTTTTTTTTTTTTTTACATTTTACCATTATTTAACTAGGCAAGTCAGTTAAGAACAAATTCTTATTTTCAATAACGGCCTAGGAACAGTGGGTTAACTGCCTTGTTCAGGGGCAGAACAACAGATTTTTACCTTGTCAGCTCGGGGATTCGATCTTGCAACCTTTCGGTTACTAGTCCAACGCTCTAACCACTAGGCTTCCTGAAATGAATGCTATTCCATGCGAGAAATTGCCAAGAAACTGAAGATCTCGTACAACGCTGTGTACTACTCCCTTCATAGAACAGCGCAAACTGGCTCTAACCAGAATAGAAAGAGGAGTGGGAGGCCCGGGGGCACAACTGAGCAAGAGGACAAGTACATTAGAGTGTCTAGTTTGAGAAACAAACGCCTCACAATTCCTCAACTGGCAGCTTCATTAAATAGTACCCGCAAAACACCGGTCTCAACTTCAACAATGAAGAGGCGACTCCGGAATGCTGGCCTTCTAGGCAGAGTTGCAAAGAAAAAGCCATATCTCAGACCGGCCAATAACAATAAAAGATTAAGATGGGCAAAAGGACACAGACACTGGACTGAACTCTGCCTAGAAGGCCAGCATCTTGGAGTCGCCTCTTCACTATTGACGTATATATATATAGCATATTTAGACCTGTCACATCTCCTGCTGATATACATATCCTCCTCCTACAGTATGGATATCAGAGATGTGACAGGTCTAAATATGCTATATATGTCACGTCCTGACCAGTGAAGGGGTTATTTGTTATTTGAGTTTGGTCAGGACGTGGCAGGGGGTATTTGTTTTATATGGTTCGGGGTGGTTGTGTATATAGAGGGGTGTTAGATGTATGTATTGCGGGGTTTTTGGTTATTGTTCTATGTTAGTTTATTTCTATGTTCTGTCTAGTCGTTTGTATTTCTATATTTTGCTAATTGGTGTTGGGGCCTCCAGTTGGAGGCAGCTGTCTATCGTTGCCTCTGATTGAAGGTCCTATAATTAGGAGTATGTTTGTTTTGGGGTTTGTGGGAGATTGTTTCTTGTATTGCTGTGTGTTGCCTACAAGACTGTTTTGTTGGCAGTTTATCGTGTTTGTTTTGGATGAATAAAAATTAGCATTCACGTACCCGCTGCGCCTTGGTCCATCCATTACGACGACCGTGACAATATGCTGTGTATGCTCTGTACAGTTGAAGTCGTAAGTTTACATACACCTTAGCCAAATACATTTAAACTCAGTTTTTCACAATTCCTGACATTTAATCCTCGTAAAAATTCCCAGTCTTAGGTCAGTTAGCGTCACCACTTTATTTTAAGAATGTGAAATGTCAGAATAATAGTAGAGAGAATGATTTATTTCAGCTTTTATTTCTTTCATCACATTCCCAGTGGGTCAGAAGTTTACATACACTCAATTAGTATTTGGTAGCATTGCCTTTAAATTGTTTAACTTGTTAAGTTGGGTTAATTTTGTCACATTCCTCCTGACAGAGCTGGTGTAACTGAGTCAGGTTTGTAGGCCTCCTTGCTTGCACACGCTTTTTCAGTTCTGCCCAGAAATTTTCTTTAGAATTGAGGTCAGGGCTTTGTGTTAGCCACTCCAATACCTTGACTGTGTTGTCCTTAAGCCGTTTTGCCACAACTTTGGAAGTATGCTTGGGGTCATTGTTTATTTGGAAGACCCATTTGCGACCAAGCTTTAACTTCCTGACTGATGTCTTGAGATGTTGCTTCAATATATCCACATAATTTTCCTCCCTCATGATGCCATTTATTTTGTGAAGTGCACCAGTCCCTCCTACAACAAAGCACCCCCACAACATGCTGCTGCCACCCCCGTGCTTCACGGTTGGGATGATGTTCTTCGGCTTGCAAGCCTCCCCCTTTTTCCTCCAAACATAACGATGGTCATTATGACCAAACAGTTCTATTTTTGTTTCATCGGACCAGAGCACATTTCTCCAAAAAGTACGATCTTTGTCCCCATGTGCAGTTGAAAACCGCAGTCTGGATTTTTTATGGCGGTTTTTGAGCAGTGGCTTCTTCCTTGCTGAGCGGCCTTTCAAGTTATGTCGATATAGGACTCGTTTTATTGTGGATATAGATACTTTTGTACCTGTTTCCTCCAGCATCTTCACAAGGTCCTTTGCTGTTGTTCTGGGATTGATTTGCACTTTTCGTGCCAAAGTACGTTCATCTCTAGGAGACAGAATGCGTCTCCTTCCTGAGCGGTATGCCGGCTGCGTGGTCCCATGGTGTTTATACTTGCGTACTATTGTTTGTACAGATGAACGTGGTACCTTCAGGCATTTGGAAATTGCTCCCAAGGATGAACCAGACTTGTGGAGGTCTACAATTTATTTTCTGAGGTCTTGGCTGGTTTCTTTTGATTTTCCCACGATGTCAAGCAAAGAGGCACTGAGTTTGAAGGTAGGTGTTGAAATACATCCACAGGTTCACCTCCAATTGACTCAAATGATGTCAACTAGCCTATCGGAAGCTTCTAAAGCCATGACATATTTTTCTGGAATTTTCCAAGCTGTTCAAAGGCACAGTTAACTTAGTGTATGTAAACTTCTGACCCACTGGAATTGTGATACAGTGAATTATAAGTGAAATAATCTGTCTGTAAACAATTTTTGGAAAAATTACTTGTGTCATGCGCAAAGTAGATGTCCTAACCGACTTGCCAAAACTATAGTTTGTTAACAAGAAATTTGTGGAATATTTGAAAAATGAGTTTTAATGACTCCAACTGTATATGAGATGTATGTATGTATGTATGTATGTGTGTGTGTGTGTGTGTATGTATGTATGTGTGTGTATATATATATATATATATATACATACATACATGCATGCATACATACATACATACATACATACATACATACACACACACACACACACACACACACACACACACACACACACACACACACACATACATACATATATGTATATGTGTATATATATATGTATGTGTGTGTATGTAAACATTTGTACTCTGTCATGTCAGTCTTAAGAGGGTAAAACAAAGTGTGTATGAAAGCAGAGAGGAGATGGCAGGAGAGAGAGAGGGAGAGAACACGCTCCAGGTGGAATGGGCTGTCTCTTTCTATCTTACTCTTTCCTTGACAATAATTTGAATAAAATGACAGAAAAACAAAAGTATTCACTGACTGCGATGATGGGGGCTGTCTAAAGTGTTTGTGTGGAAGTCGTGGTGGGGGATTCTTTCTCCTCCCTATTCCTCGGTCAGACTATTCCTGAATGATAAGATGCCCTTGCCAGGGTTAGAATCGATATGAAGCCTCACCACTAGAGGGTGCTTTTTTAGTGGTGCTGATAAACAGGTGACTATGGTATTGCATAATAGGACGTGGCTACAGGAAGTCATTTTAAAAGCCAATTTCTCATTTAGAAAACAGCCTGTGTGCCATCGATATGAGTCAGAAACATGTATTCTACTGTCAAAATTTACTACAAAGTTAAAATAGTATGATTTTATTCATAAAGTCAGTCTGATCCAAAACAACATTTTGTGAGTCTTATAGCTGTGACTGCATCACAACGTAAATGAAGGTTGGGTTTGTTTCAACTCTGCCCACATACCCACAGCTGGCAGCACAAAAGCAATCATAAAGTGCAACTGCACACGACCCAATCACAGGCCCGTGGTAAATCTGGGTAGACTTTGGATATCTATGGGGCTAGTTAGGGACCATCGGTAAATTACACAATGTACATGGGACAATATGTAGAAAATTCCAATAGCTCCAAATTTCTAGTAGAAAAAATAGAAAAAGAACACAAGGAATAAATACACAATGAGTAACGATAACTTGGCTATATACACTGGGTACAAGTACCAAGTTGATGAGCAGGGCTGCTTACCGTCATGGTTTTGTTTTCGACCCACGGTTATTTTATCATCTATTGTCGCTCTGGATGTCTGCCTAGTTGAGGGCCTTTCTTCAACCCTGGATGTCTGCCTAGTTGAGGGCCTTTCTTCAACCCTGGATGTCTGCCTAGTTGAGGGCCCCTCTTCAGCCCTGGATGTCTGCCTAAATCAAATCAAATCAAATCAAATTTATTTATATAGCCCTTCGTACATCAGCTGAAATCTCAAAGTGCTGTACAGAAACCCAGCCTAAAACCCCAAACAGCAAGCAATGCATGTGAAAGAAGCACGGTGGCTGGGAAAAACTCCCTAGGAAAAACTCCTGAGAAAGGCCAAAAACCTAGGAAGAAACCTAGAGAGGAACCAGGCTATGAGGGGTGGCCAGTCCTCTTCTGGCTGTGCCGGGTGGATATTATAACAGAACATGGTCAAGATGTTAAAATGTTCGTAAATGACCAGCATGGTCAAATAATAATAATCATAGTAATTGTCGAGGGTGCAACAAGCACGTCCGGTGAACAGGTCAGGGTTCCGTAGCCGCAGGCAGAACAGTTGAAACTGGAGCAGCAGCATGGCCAGGTGGACTGGGGACAGCAAGGAGTCATCATGCCAGGTAGTCCTAGGGCTCAGGTCCTCCGAGAGAAAGAAAGAAAGAAAGAAAGAGAGAATTAGAGAGAGCATATTTACATTCACACAGGACACCGGATAAGACAAGAGAATACTCCAGATGTAACAGACTGACCCTAGCCCCCCGACACATAAACTACTGCAGCATAAATACTGGAGGCTGAGACAGGAGGGATCAGAAGACACTGTGGCCCCATCCGATGATACCCCCGGACAGGGCCAAACAGGCAGGATATAACCCCACCCACTTTGCCAAAGCACAGCCCCCACACCACTAGAGGGATATCTACAACCACCAACTTACCGTCCGAAGACAAGGCCGAGTATAGCCCACAAAGATGTCCGCCACGGCACAACCCAAGGGGGGGGCGCCAACCCAGACAGGAAGACCACGTCAGTGGCTCAACCTACTCAAGTGACGCACCCCTCCCATGGACGGCATGGAAGAACACCAGTAAGTCAGTGACTCAGCCCCTGTAAAAGGGTTAGAGGCAGAGAATCCCAGTGGGAAGAGGGGAACCGACAAGGCAGAGACAGCAAGGGCGGTTCGTTGCTCCAGCCTTTCCGTTCACCTTCACACTCCTGGGCCAGACTATACTTAATCATAGGACCTACTGAAGAGATAAGTCTTCAGTAAAGACTTAAAGGTTGAGACTGAGTCTGCGTCTCTCACATGGGTAGGCAGACCATTCCATAAAAATGGAGCTCTATAGGAGAAAGCCCTACCTCCAGCCGTTTGCTTAGAAATTCTAGGGACAATTAGGAGGCCTGCGTCTTGTGACCGTAGCGTACGTGGAGGTATGTACGGCGGGACCAAATCGGAAAGATAGGTAGGAGCAAGCCCATGTAATGCTTTGTAGGTTAGCAGTAAAACCTTGAAATCAGCCCTTGCCTTAACAGGAAGCCAGTGTAGGGAAGCTAACACTGGAGTAATATGATCAAATTTTTTGGTTCTAGTCAGGATTCTAGCAGCCGTATTTAGCACTAACTGAAGTTTGTTTAGTGCTTTATCCGGGTAGCCGGAAAGTAGAGCATTGCAGTAGTCGAGCCTAGAAGTAACAAAAGCATGGATTAATTTTTCTGCGTCATTTTTGGACAGAAAGTTTCTGATTTTTGCAATGTTACGTAGATGGAAAAAAGCTGTCCTTGAAGCAGTCTTGATATGTTCTTCAAAAGAGAGATCAGGGTCCAGAGTAACGCCGAGGTCCTTCACAGTTTTATTTGAGACGACTGTACAACCATCCAGATTAATTGTCAGATTCAACAGAAGATCTCTTTGTTTCTTGGGACCTAGGACAAGCATCTCTGTTTTGTCCGAGTTTAAAAGTAGAACATTTGCAGCCATCCACTTCCTTATGTCTGAAACACAGGCTTCTAGCGAGGGCAATTTTGGGGCTTCACCATGTTTCATTGAAATGTACAGCTGTGTGTCGTCCGCATAGCAGTGAAATTTAACATTATGTTTTCGAATGACATCCCCAAGAGGTAAAATATATAGTGAAAACAATAGTGGTCCTAGAACGGAACCTTGAGGAACACCGAAATTTACAATTGATTTGTCAGAGGACGAACCATTCACAGAGACAAACTGATATCTTTCCGACAGATAAGATCTAAACCAGGCCAGAACTTGTCCATGTAGACCAATTTGGGTTTCCAATCTCTCCAAAAGAATGTGGTGATCGATGGTATCAAAAGCGGCACTAAGATCTAGGAGCACGAGGACAGATGCAGAGCCTCGGTCTGACGTCATTAAAAGGTCATTTACCACCTTCACAAGTGCAGTCTCAGTGCTATGATGGGGTCTAAAACCAGACTGAAGCGTTTCGTATATATTGTTTGTCTTCAGGAAGGCAGTGAGTTGCTGCGCAACAACTTTTTCAAAAATTTTTGAGAGGAATGGAAGATTCGATATAGGCCGATAGTTTTTTATAATTTCTGGGTCAAGATTCGGCTTTTTCAAGAGAGGCTTTATTACTGCCACTTTTAGTGAGCTTGGTACACATCCGGTGGATAGAGAGCCGTTTATTATGTTCAACATAGGAGGGCCAAGCACAGGAAGCAGCTCTTTCAGTAGTTTAGTTGGAATAGGGTCCAGTATGCAGCTTGAGGGTTTGGAGGCCATGATTATTTTCATCATTGTGTCAAGAGATATAGTACTAAAACACTTTAATATCTCCCTTGAGCCAAGGTCCTGGCAGAGTTGTGCAGACTCTGGACAATGAAGCCCTGGAGGAATTCTGGAAGCTTGCTTCAGAGCTCGTGTATTTTCTGTATACCAGGGAGCTAGTTTCTTATGACAGATGTTTTTAATTTTTAGGGGTGCAACTGCATCTAGGGTATTGTGCAAGGTTGAATTGAGTTCCTCGGTTAGGTGGTTAACTGATTCTTGTCCTCTGACGTCCTTGGGTAGGCAGAGGGAGTCTGGAAGGGCATCAAGGAATCTTTGGGTTGTCTGAGAATTTATAGCACGACTTTTAATCTTCCTTGGTTGGGGTCTGAGCAGATTATTTGTTGCAATTGTAAACGCAATAAAATGGTGGTCCGATAATCCAGGATTATGAGGAAAAACATTAAGATCCACAACATTTATTCCATGGGACAAAACTAGGTCCAGAGTATGACTGTGGCAGTGAGTAGGTCCAGAGACATGTTGGACAAAACCCACTGAGTCGATGATGGCTCCGAAAGCCTTTTGGAGTGGGTCTGTGGACTTTTCCATGTGAATGTTAAAGTCACCAAAAATTAGAATATTATCTGCTATGACTACAAGATCCGATAGGAATTCAGGGAACTCAGTAAGGAACACTGCATATGGCCCAGGAGGCCTGTAAACAGTAGCTATAAAAAGTGATTGAGTAGGCTGCATAGATTTCATGACTAGAAGCTCAAAAGACGAAAACGTCATTGTTTTTTTTTTTGTAAATTGAAATTTGCTATCGTAAATGTTAGCAACACCTCCGCCTTTGCCGGATGCACGGGGGGTTTGGTCACTAGTGTAACCAGGGGGTGAGGCCTCATTTATTTACACAGTAAATTCATCAGGCTTAAGCCATGTTTCAGTCAGGCCAATCACATCAAGATTATGATCAGTGATTAGTTCATTGACTATAACTGCCTTGGAAGTGAGGGATCTAACATTAAGTAACCCAATTTTGAGATGTGAAGTATCACAATCTCTTTCAATAATGGCAGGAATGGAGGAGGTCTTTATACTAGTAAGATTACTGAAGCGAACACCGCCATTTTTAATTTTGCCCAACCAAGATCGAGGCACAGACACGGTCTCAATGGGGAAAGCTGAGCTGACTACGCTAACTGTGCTAGTGGCAGACTCCACTAAGCTGGCAGGCTGGCTAACAGCCTGTTGCCTGGCCTGCACCCTATTTCATTGTGGAGCTAGAGGAGTTAGAGCCCTGTCTATGTTCGTAGATAAGATGAGAGCACCCCTCCAGCTAGGATGGAGTCCGTCACTCCTCAGCAGGCCAGGCTTGCCTAGTTGAGGGCTCCTCTTCAGCCCTGGATGTCTGCCTAGTTGAGGGCTCCTCTTCAGCCCTGGATGTCTGCCTAGTTGAGGGCTCCTCTTCAGCCCTGGATGTCTGCCTAGTTGAGGGCCTCTCTTCAACCCTGGATGTCTGCCTAGTTGAGGGCCCCTCTTCAGCCCTGGATGTCTGCCTAGTTGAGGGCCTCTCTTCAGCCCTGGTCTGTCTCTCCCAGTCTGGTACAGGTGCCCCCGCCGCTCTCGCTCTCGCTCTCCCTAAATCATACTCATACACAACTTTTTACTGATCGGCTGTTGGACTATTTGATTAGTGGTTCTTTCTGTGTTTGTATTATTATTTAGGAACACTTTTATATGAAATTGTAGCTCATTTAATATTAGTGTTGAGAGTTGTGTTGGTTACATATCTTAGATTGTTCTGTTAACTTTGTATGCTCTTAGTGCTGTGTTTTCGCTCATGTTAATTAATTGATAGAGCAAGAAACGAACATGCTGCTGTTGCTCATTTTGCTGTTGTCTACCCTTGGCTTTAACAATGTTGGCGATACTTTTAGAGCCCGTTGCTCTGTGGATAAGGAAATATATGACTGTTTCCCTCTTGTGCCTTGGGAGAAACCACACGCTTGCTTTGTAAATGCACGCGAGAACTCTGCACATTTCTCCCAAACAACATGGGAGAAATGGGACTCTTGCGCTTACATGTCAGGACTGTTCTCTTGTACTTAACCATGTCTCTGGACTTTACACATCTCCTGAAATATGTGGCGTGACTGTGGATTGTCGTTCAAGTGCTGTCTGTAAATCCAAATGCTGTAACCCCCGATTTGCAGGAAATGTGCAGTCTAACCCAGGTCCTGACATTTTTACCCCTGCCCAATTAAGTAGTCAGAGTGGCATGAAGTTTCTGCATATGAATGTAAGAAGTCTTCTGCCAAAGCTTGATTTTGTGAATATATGGATAAAAACTGCCGACCCTGACGTATTTATGCTTTCTAAAACCTGTCTCAAAAAATCTATTACAGACAAAAATATTGGCATAAATGGTTACAATGTTTTTAGTGCAGATCGTAAATCTGGTGGTGTTGCTGTATACGTAAAAGACAAGTTTGTGAGGGTCGTTTTGACTTCTGTTACTAAACCTAAGCAATTTGAATATCTGTCTTTGACCCTAAATCTAGGCTCATCTTTAAATATTGTTGTATCTTGTTGTTATAGACCTCTATCTGCTACTGCTGGCTCTCTGGATGTTATTTTTGAATTGTTATCACAGCATGTCAATTCTGAGTTTGTCCTGATGGGTGATCTGAATCAGGACTGGTTAACATCTAGCTCTGATCAACTCAAGATTCTATGGAATACCTATAATCTCACTCAGATTGTCAACAGTGTAACTAGGTTGAATATAAAGTATCCTCTGAAATCCTCTAGGATTCATTTGGTCTTAACCAATACTCCTCATCGTTTTAATGCTTCTGGTACTTTTGCAAATGACATAAGTGATCACTGTGCTATTGCCTGTGTGAGAGATGGCACAATTCATAAGCGATCTTCACGTGTCATTACAAAAAGAAACTGGAAGCAGTTTGATATTCAAGGTTTTTATTTTGCATTGAATGGAATAGAATTTAATTAATCCCTGATGTTGAATTAGCATTTTCTTCGAACTCTGGGTGTTGCTATGACCCAAAAACTGAAAGCAGACCACTACCTTAAATCTACTTCGGAAAATGTAAATATTCCCTCCAAATGATGGCAAGTAGTGAAGGGTTTGGAGTGCAAAGAAGATACACAGCTTCCCAAACAATTGTTGGTCGACACACAGATTGTAACTGAGAGAATTTATATTCTGAAAGCCTTAAATCAGCATTTTCTAGATGCAGGCAGTTTATTTGAAAAGGTTAAAGGTATAAATGAGCCCCCTGTGAATTTACCTGACACCCCTGTGCACTCCTTTGCCAGGTTAGAAGTGTGTAAAACCCTGAAATAAATTTATAGATTGATGAACTAATCTTATAGCTTGAGGGTAGAAGCTGTTCCGGGTCCTGTTGGTTCCAGACTTGGTACACCGGTACCGCTTGCCGTGCAGTAGCAGAGAGAACAGTCTATGACTTGGTTGAGTCTTTGGCAATTTTTAGGGCCTTCCTCTGACACCGCCTGGTATAGAGGACCTGTATGGATGGGAGCTCGGCGATGTACTGGGCCGTATACGCTACCCTCTGTAGCGCCTTGCGGTCGGATGCCAAACAGTTTCCATACTAAGCGGTGATGAAGCTTGTCAAGGTGCTCTTACTGGTGCAGCTGTAGAACTTTTTGAGGATCTGAGGGCCCATGCCAACTCTTTTCAGCCTCCTGAGGGGGAAGAGGCGTTGTCGTACCCTCTTTTCGACTGTGTTGATGTGTGTGGACCATGATAGTTTGTTGGTGATGTGGAAACCGAGGAACTTGAAGGTCTCGACCTGTTCCACAACAGGCCCGTCGATGTGGATGGTGCCGTGCTCGTTTCCAGTAATCCACGATCAGCTCCTTTGTCTTGCTGAAGTTGAGGGAGAGGTTGTTGTCCTGGCAACACACTGCCAGGTCTCTGACCTCTTCCTTGTAGGCTGTATCATCATTGTTGTGCAACATGAAAATATTGTCTCATTTGCATTGTGTTGATTATTGCCAAGAGG
Organism: Salmo trutta; assembly: GCF_901001165.1. Lineage (NCBI taxonomy): Eukaryota > Metazoa > Chordata > Actinopteri > Salmoniformes > Salmonidae > Salmo > Salmo trutta. The sequence continues at coordinate 42,855,224 of NC_042971.1, read as the reverse complement.
GGATTCTTTCTCCAAAACAGAGTAAAGATGGCCTCAAGAAGGCGCCTTCTTGATGACAAAGTAACTAGGCTGATGCACATCTCAAGCTGCTCCAAGGATTTGGACAGTTTTGACTCCCAACAGCAGCAGCTCACTTTGAGCAGGCCAAGGTCCGTTGCAAACACAGGTAAATTAGAGGCAAATGATTGTGTTCTTCAGGCCTAGGCCAGATCAACATATGCCGCCCCTGTGTCATGTATTGTATAAAGATTTGGAATGGATTGATAGAATAGAGTAGAGTAATGATATGTATCATGCACAATTGGTGCATTTCAGTTGAGCTTATTCAGTAGCACTTGGAAACGAAACATTGTTGTCAACTATTCATATCGGAGAGTTACAATGTTGCAATCACTAGGCAATCAACTACCTATAGTAGGAAACAGAGTTGTTATCAATAAGCCACGTAAATCACACATGACACTAGTCACGACCCCACAATAGTTCAAATGACATAAACATGTATTATCAACCAGTAGAACTGTAAAAAGAGTGAGATATAATTTGTGCTTTCATAAATGCATTGTGCTGGATCATTGTAAAATATTCTTTCTCTCAATGAACCAGCCTTAACCGATTTTGTTTATTTCATATCGAATTTGATTGTCAAACATTAGTTTGATAATTTCTTCATTTTGTGGCTGCCTAAAGTGTCCTCTTTCCAGTCCTATGGTGCTGAATCGCAGCGGGAATGGGGAGTGGGGCGGGCCAGTCCAGTCATGGCTAGAAGGGTTCCAGCTTTTGTCAAATTAACAAAATATATTTTTAGCATTTTAGCTAACCGGAACCCTTTTCCTAACTTGAACCTAATTCTCCTAACCTGCTATGTTAATTACCCTAACCTGCTGCGTAAGTTCTAACCTGCTATGTTAATTACCCTAACCTGCTGCGTAAGTTCTAACCTGCTATGTTAATTACCCTAACCTGCTGGGTAAGTTCTAACCTGCTATGTTAATTACCCTAACCTGCTGGGTAAGTTCTAACCTGCTATGTTAATTACCCTAACCTGCTGGGTAAGTTCTAACCTGCTATGTTAATTACCCTAACCTGCTGGGTAAGTTCTAACCTGCTATGTTAATTACCCTAACCTGCTGGGTAAGTTCTAACCTGCTATGTTAATTACCCTAACCTGCTGCGTAAGTTCTAACCTGCTATGTTAATTACCCTAACCTGCTGGGTAAGTTCTAACCTGCTATGTTAATTACCCTAACCTGCTGGGTAAGTTCTAACCTGCTATGTTAATTACCCTAACCTGCTGCGTAAGTTCTAACCTGCTATGTTAATTACCCTAACCTGCTGGGTAAGTTCTAACCTGCTATGTTAATTACCCTAACCTGCTATGTTAATTCTCCTAACCTGCTATGTTAATTACCCTAACCTGCTGGGTAAGTTCTAACCTGCTATGTTAATTCTCCTAACCTGCTATGTTAATTACCCTAACCTGCTGGGTAAGTTCTAACCTGCTAGGAAAAGCTGGATCCCTTCTAGCCATGACCGGCCGGCCCTGGTCTTCGTAGACAGCCAGGTTTTGTTATTTATTGGGCCTAATTAAAATGTTTATGCCTAAGCTAAATTAAATTAGAGAGGCCTAGATTGTATTTGAAAACAGTTGTGTCTTGTTTATTAATTTAAATGTTCATACAAATAGCCTATAGGACAGGTCATTTGCAAATGATGGTATACAAATATGATATTTTCAAGTTGTGTTTTATTACTGTGTAGGCGACTTGTTCTTCAAGGCTTAATGTGTTTTTCTTTTTTAAATGATATTCATTCATGATTTATAGCAGGGATGAAGACGCAACGGGCAATGTTTTGCTTTTCAATAAAACCTGTCATGTTGGTATAAGAACATTGTTCTACTTTATTTTATTACAATTTTACAGGCTAATTTCTATTCTGTTAAATTGAATTACAATAATCTAAATGGGATTTTGAGCACCGTGGGTGGACACCCCAATGCATATGAATGTCCGGTAATTAAAAATGTTGCCGGTCACGTTGTCCAGCGCCTAAGTCAACTTTACCACGGTTGCACACCAGCAGGCTGAAGCTAATTGGCAGAATAATTTGGCGAACTCTTCCCACCTGCGAACACACACAAGAGACACTGGCATCAAACCACACCCCAAAACCAACTCAAGTTTGAATTCAGTCATGGCCGCTAGCATTTCTTAATGAACCAAATCTAACATGAGGCCAAATCAGGAAGTGCAGTCAGCCTTTAATTGAGACTTAATTGTTTTGGGAGGCTCTTCTGTAACTGTTATGATGCACCAGTAGTTTCACAAGGCAATGAAATACTCTGGAGAATTGACCTTTGTCTCAGTGCAGTACAAACATGATTTTTCCTCAGACACACAAACTTCAGCTGTTTAGAGAAAAGCAACATTGTTTTTCTGTGAGCTACTGGAATCTGGTTATGTCCTGTCTAGTCCCATCCTTCTTCCTCCATGGGGCCAGTAGGACTGATGTTTTCCACTGTGTCCACAGGTAGAATGTAAGAAGGCCCAGCCCAAGGAGGTGATGTTCCCACCAGGCACGCGAGGAAGGGCCAGGGGCCTGCCCTACACCATGGACGCCTTCATGCTGGGGATGGGCATGCTGAGTGAGTATGGACCAACACTACTCCAGCACAGTCCAGCACACTACTCAGTCCCACACGGTAACACACTCCCTAACACTCACTCTTCAACAGCTGTGCTATTAAAGGTCTCCATAGATGAATTGGCCAAAGCATTGGTTTTTGGATTGCTAGACCTTATGGTATTAGATGGAAACCAATGTGCTGGTGATATAAGTGGAGTCTAACTAATGTCTTGGTGAGATAGCGGAAAGGGTACTCAGATTAACTGGGTGGTGCTCCTCATTGAGCTATTCCAAGGTGTGCTGTTTCTGTGGCCACAAGTGGTCTATTTTTCTGGCTCTGGTGAGTCCCAGGTGGCCCTGGGCGTAGGGAGCAGGGCACCACATTATCAGGATAAATTAGGAGGAAAATTGGGGTAATGTAAAATGATGGATTCATCACTCCGTCTGTGTAACTCCTGCAGTGGGTAATGACGGGGACACAGAGGGGTGTCATGGGGGGGGGGGCATCATCTGTAGGGAGCCAGCTGTGGCTTTATCTCTTCTGTCCTCTCCTCTCCCTCATCACCATTCAGCTCCCCATCCATCCATCTCTCTCTCTATATATATATATATCTATATACCTCACCTCTCAGCGGGGTTGCTGAGGGCATGACACTGATATCAGACTGATTTTACTGATGGTAAAAGTGAAGGTAACACCCCGTAAATGGTTCTGTCAGCACCGTAGTTCCCCGTCCAGATTTCTTCACTTTGAACTATTAAACAAGCGCAGTGAACTTTTCAGAACTTATTACGGATCAATGCGTCACTGTGGAGGAGGGGGAAAACAGTGTGCTCCAGAGGGAGAAGTGGGCTGAGGAGGCGGCGGAGTGCTCATGTGAGAATATTAACTGCCGACTTATTTGGAGACACTCTTATCTAAATGAAATTGGAAAAAGCAGGACAGCGAAACATTCCTTTGTATAATTTGCATTTGGAAAAACCCCAGAGCTGGCCTCATTATTTAACTGTAAGGTTCTTATACGCCAAATCTCATTAAATCCTGTCCCTAGTTCCTTTGTTTACTGCACCTAATCTAGCCATTTATCTTTATTGTGTTGTGCCCGATGTATGTTTGCTGAAATTAATACACATTTGAACCTGGGCAAAGTATGGGTGTACCAGATGGATAATTGATTTTAAAGTGAATCAGAACTGTTGAACCATAAAATAGGTACATTAGCATGCATATTAATAACGCAAATAAGAGGGCCTGGAAGCAGCCCCGGGGCCAGATCCACTGACAGCCTTTATTTACAGCCTTTATTTACTGAGATGGCGGGCGGCGGAGACGCTAGGTTCAACACGCCAGAGTAATGAGTTCTCCCCCTTCTTCTCCTCTACTCCTTCTCTTCTCCTCCCTATTTTTGTCTTCTGTCTTCTCAGACTCAGATCCCCCTAGTTAAAAACCCCTTTGTGTGTTTATGTACAGATGCCATATCTTAATTAGACCTAGTTTCACACAGCAGGAAAATAATACTGTAGCAACAGGAAATGTGAATTGTTATGTGGTGTCACATCCTGGCCAGTAAAAGGGGTTATTTGTCATTGTAGTTGGTCAGGGCGTGGTAGGGGGTGTTTGTTTTGTGGTTGGGTATTGTGGGTTTAGGTTCTAGTTTTCTTATTTCTATGTTTATCTAGCTTTTGTAGTTCTATGTGAGTGTTGTCAATGACCTCCAATTAGAGGCAGCTGGTTGTTGTTGTCTCTAATTGGAGGCCGTATTTAGTTGTGTTTGTTTTCACTGGGTTTTGTGGGTGGTTGTTTCTAGTATAGTCTATGCACCTTACTGGACTGTTTTCGTCGTTCATTTTGTATTGATTAAGTGTTTTCTTTAATAAATAAGAGGATGAGCACTTTACCCGCTGCGTTTTGGGCCCCCTTCAATGACGAGCGTTACATGTGGATTATAATTAATGGACATTTTTCTTAGTGGTAGCTACATTTTTTGGTAGGGCAAATCAAGTCTGACATTTTAAAGTGGAAATTACACACTTTAGAAGCCTTTTTAAGCATGAATATTAGGGATGCATGATATATCTGAAAATATCAGAATCGACCAATATTAGCTAAAAATGCCAACATCGACATCGGCCCGATGTCTAGTCTAACGCCAATGTGCAAAACCGATGTCAAAGCTAACGTGCATACCTATATAATGTAGGTACATGACGTAATGACACCACATAAAATGTTGCACTACACGTGCAGCACAGCATTCCTAACCTAGCCCACAATGTCTGCTGTGTGGATCAAGCAGTCAACAAATCGAGGAGTCATTTGAAAGAGTTTCAAAGGTGAAATCTATTAATGCCAAGATAATTCATTGCCCTTGACAATCAACTGTTCTCTGTCATGGGTTATGTTGGCTTTCGCCAACTGGTCGAGCACCGGTACACACTACCAAGTGCGCTATTTTTTAGATGTTGCCCTACCGGAGTTACACAGTAATAGTGTCACAGCTATTAGCTTCACAACTGACATTTAGGCCAGCGATATCAGCCCCATGAGCATGCTGAGTCTGACAGCACAGTGGGTCATTGAGGATTTCGTACTGAGGGAAGTTGTATTGCATGCTCATGAATGCGCTGGTTGTCATACCGCTGCTGCCATTTCAATGGCATTTGAGAACATGTTTGAAACTTGGAAACATGAACACACTAGCTAGCTCCATTCGAACAACTGACTGGAGAAATAAGCTCATCAACTGGACCTGCAGCAGACATGATACCCTCTGTCATGGCATTGAAACGCCTGCTCAACAAAACTGCCGACACAGACTGTGAACAAGCGATTCGGTGGCATTCTCTCTTTACTGTGTCGCCATCATGCTTGATGCAGGACCGCTATATCGATGCAGACAGGAAGAGAGGCCACGGACAGACAGAGCTGAAACTTCACTGCTTGACATGTATGATGAAATCCTTGTTGAGAATGAAACGACTGAACAAATGAACAACTAAACAGCACAGCAAGTAAGTGAGAAAGTAAGAAATAGGTTTTGGTTATGTTTTACTGGTAATGGGGACAAACATAAATGCCAACAAAATAACTTTTTGGTCAGTGTGGTGTGTGTGTGTAACCTTTATTTAACTAGGCAAGTCAGTTAAGAACAAATTCTTATTTACAATGACGGCCTACCCCAGCCGCCCTATGGGACTCCCAATCACGGCTGGATGTGATACAGCCTGGATTCAAATCAGGGACTGTAGTGACGTCTCTTGCACTGAGATGCAGTGGCTTAGACTGCTGCGTCCATGTGTGTGTGTTAACTATTTAACTGTACTAGAATGCTTGAAAGGCCACAAACATTTTTAATATCGGTTATCAGTATAATTATTTTTAGCAAGGACAATATCGGATATCGGTATTGGCCAAACATCACTAATGAATATACTACGCATTTCCATTTCCTGCTGTGCAGGAAAATTACTGCAACAAGATGATCAAATTAAGACACAGCATCTGTATGTGCGTAAATGCTTGCCCCCACATTTCTTAACAATGACACATTGCATATACACACATGCAGTCTGCTTATTGGGGTGACTGAACACAGTTGTGAAATTGTGTGTTCAATTGTGAAAAACTGAGTTTAAATGTATTTGGCTAAGGTGTATGTCAACTTCCGACTTCAACTGGATGTGTCCTGTTTGAATGTCTGTCTGTGAATGTGTCTGAGAGTGTGGCACTCTGATGCTGGAGTGTGTGTATGAGAGAGAGTGTGTGTGTGAGTAAGGTTTTCTTTCTTTCTGTCTATGGGCACATGGCTGTGGCTGCTCTGTATGCTCCTGATGTGCTGTAGCCCTCCCCATGTCCTGCGCCAGCGGCCCCAGTGTCAACAGAACGCCACAGAACAGTATTCACGCCATGCCCTTTAAATACCAGCTCCTGACCCCCCCCCCCCCCCACTCCCGGCATGTAGATGTGCCTTATTTAACTCTCTGCTGGGATAGTCAGCACACAGTTACCTACCTACCGCACTGCAGCAGGAGGCCCAGGTCAAACACAGACACACACACACTGGCTAAAATATCTTAGCTATTCCCTTTTAGGGCTTTTACCGAACTCCATGTGGTTGGTTCAATCACAATTTTTTGGTGATGGTGTTTTCTACATGCACAGTCTAAATCAGGGGTCTCCAACCTTTTCTAGCATGAGAGCTACTTCAAAAAACATTTTATGTTGCAAGCTACTCATTTTCTGTCTAGCTTTCAAATAGGAACATTCTTCTCCTCTCCCCTGCAACTCTTCCCCAGGTTCTTAGTGTACAAGAGAAAGTAGTGTACTGTTTTCTGTCAATATACATGTTAAAATGGTTAATAAACAACTCTAAGGGGGCCCCTATAAAAATATACATTTTGCCCTGTTTTATATTTTGCCAAATTATGTTCTCAGTTACATTTTTCCTGGTTTTAGATTTAGTTTTGTTTTTCAGTCTTAACATTAGAATTGTTCATAGATAAACAATGAAATGTGATGTTCTGAGTCCATTTCAATGCTTAAATAACATCAGAATATATATATATATATATACTCTGCTCAAAAAAATAAAGGGAACACTTAAACAACACAATGTAACTCCAAGTCAATCACACTTCTGTGAAATCAAACTGTCCACTTAGGAAGCAACACTGATTGACAATAAATTTCACATGCTGTTGTGCAAATGGAATAGACAACAGGTGGAAATTATAGGCAATTAGCAAGACATCCCCAATAAAGGAGTGGTTCTGCAGGTAGGGACTACAGACCACTTCTCAGTTCCTATGCTTCCTGGCTGATGTTTTGGTCACTTTTGAATGCTGGCGGTGCTTTCACTCTAGTGGTAGCATGAGACGGAGTCTACAACCCACACAAGTGGCTCAGGTAGTGCAGCTCAACCAGGATGGCACATCAATGCGAGCTGTGGCAAGAAGGTTTGCTGTGTCTGTCAGCGTAGTGTCCAGAGCATGGAGGTGCTACCAGGAGACAGGCCAGTACATCAGGACACGTGGAGGAGGCCGTAGGAGGGCAACAACCCAGCAGCAGGACCGCTACCTCCGCCTTTGTGCAAGGAGGAGCAGGAGGAGCACTGCCAGAGCCCTGCAAAATGACCTCCAGCAGGCCACAAATGTGCATGTGTCTGCTCAAATGGTCAGAAACAGACTCCATGAGGTGGTATGAGGGCCGGACGTCCACAGGTGGGAGTTGTGCTTACAACCCAACACCGTGCAGGACGTTTGGCATTTGCCAGAGAACACCAAGATTGGTAATTTCCCCACTGGCGCCCTGTGCTCTTCACAGATGAAAGCAGGTTCACACTGAGCACGTGACAGACGTGACAGAGTCTGGAGACGCCGTGGAGAACATTCTGCTGCCTGCAACATACTCCAGCATGACCGGTTTGGCGGTGGGTCAGTCATGGTGTGGGGTGGCATTTCTTTGGGGGGCCGCATAGCCCTCCATGTGCTCGCCAGAGGTAGCCTGACTGCCATTAGGTACCGAGATGAGATCCTCAGACCCCTTGTGAGACCATATGCTGGTGCGGTTGGCCCTGGGTTCCTCCTAATGCAAGATAATGCTAGACCTCATGTGGCTGGAGTGTGTCAGCAGTTCCTGCAAGAGGAAGGCATTGATGCTATGGACTGGCCCGCCCATTCCCCAGACCTGAATCCAATTGAGCACATCTAGGACATCATGTCTCGCTCCATCCACCAACGCCACGTTGCACCACAGACTGTCCAGGAGTTGGCGGATGCTTTAGTCCAGGTCTGGGAGGAGATCCCTCAGGAGACCATCCGCCACCTCATCAGGAGCATGCCCAGGCGTTGTAGGGAGGTCATACAGGCACGTGGAGGCCACACACTACTGAGCCTCATTTTGACTTGTTTTAAGGACATTACATCAAAGTTGGATCAGCCTGTAGTGTGGTTTTCCACTTTAATTTTGAGTGTGACTCCAAATCCAGACCTCCCCGGGTTGATAAATTGGATTTCCATTGATTATTTTTGTGTGATTTTGTTGTCAGCACATTCAACTATGTAAAGAAAAAAGTAATTAATAAGATTATTTCTTTCATTCAGATCTAGGATGTGTTGTTTAAGTGTTCCCTTTATTTTTTTGAGCAGTATATATATATATATTGAGAATGTTTTGGGGAAAGTACACTAAATTACCAAAAGTTTGTGGATACCTGCTCGTTGAACAACTCAATCCAAAATCATGGGCATTAATATGGAGTTGGTCCCCCTTTGCTACTACAACATTCTTCACTCTTCTGAGAAGGCGTTCTACTAGATGTTGGACCATTGCTGCGGGGATTTAATTCCATTCAGCCACAAGAGCATTAGTGAGGTCGAGAACTGATGTTGGGCAATTAGACCTGGCTCACAGTTGGCGTTCCAATTCATCCCAAGGTGTTCGATGGGGTTGAGGTCAGGGCTCTGTTCAGGACAGTCAAGTTCTTCCACACCAATCTCGACAAACCATTTCTTTACGGACTTCCCTTTGTGAACAGGGGCATTGTCATGCTGAAACAGGAAAGGGCCTTCACCAAACTGTTGCCACGAAGTTGGAAGGACAGAATCGTCTAGAATGTAATTGTATGCTGTAGCGTTAACATTTCCCTTCACTGGAACTAAGGGACCTAGCCCGGAAAACAGCCTCAGACCGTTGTTCCTCCTCCATCAAACTTTACAGTTGGCACTATGCATTGGGTCAGGTAGCATTCTCCTGGCATCTGGACTGCCAGATGGTGAAGCGTGATTCATCATTCCAGAGAATGCATTTCCACTGCTCCAGAGTCTAATGGCGGCGAGCTATACACCACTCCAGTCGATGCTTGGCATTGCACATGGTGATGTTAGGCTTGTGTGTGCTGCTCCGGCATGGAAACCCATTTCATGAAGGTCCCGACAAACAGTTACTGTGCTTTGGAAGTATGCTTGGGGTCATTGTTCATTTGGAAGACACATTTGCGAACAAGCTTTAACTTCCTGACTGATGTCTTGAGATGTTGCTTCAATATATCCACATAATTTTCCTACCTCATGATGCCATCTATTTTGTGAAGTGCACCAGTCCCTCCTGCAGCAAAGCACCCCCACAACATGATTCTGAAACCCCCTGTGCTTCACGGTTGGGATGGTGTTCTTCGGCTTGCAAGCCTCCCCCTTTTTCCTCCAAACATAACGGTAGTCATTATTGCCAAACTGTTTTATTTTTGTTTCATCCGACCGTAGGACGTTTCTCCAAAAAGTACGATCTTTGTCTCCATGTGCATTTGCAAACCGTAGTCTGGCTTTTTTTATGCCGGTTTTGGAACAGTGGCTTCTTCCTTGCTGAGCGGCCTTTCAGGTTGTCGATATAGGACTCGTTTTACTGTGGATATAGATACTTTTGTACCGGCTGCGTGGTCTCATGGTGTTTATACTTGCATACTATTGTTTGTAGTGATGAACGTAGTACCTTCAGGAATTTGGAAATTGCTCCCAGGGATGAACCAGACTTGTGGAGGTCTACAACTTTTTTTCTGAGGTCTTGGCTGATTTCTTTTGATTTTCCCATAATGTCAAGCAAAGAGGCACTGAGTTTGAAGGTAGGCCTTGAAATACATCCACATTTACACCTCCAATTGACTCAAATGATGTAAATTAGCCTAACAGAAGCTTCTAAAGCCATGCCATCATTTTCTGGAATTTTCCCAGCTGTTTATGTGTATGTAAACTTCTGACCCACTGGAAATGTGATACAGTGAATTGTAAGTGAAATAATCTGTCTGTAAACAATTGCTGGAAAAATTGCTTGTGTCATGCACAAAGTAGATGTCCTAACAGACTTGCCAAAACTATAGTTTGTTAACAAGACATTTGTGGAGTGGTTGAAAAACAAGTTTTAACGACTCCAACCCAAGTGTATGTAAACTTCCGACTTCAACTGTATATAGTGTATTTCTGTCAACCCAGAAGACGGTATCACACCAACTGGCTACACACAGAGTGATAGAGAAGCTCGCACACCATACAGACAGGGGCAATATTACTGGAAATTAATTGGCAGATATTGTGTGAGGTTTGTCTTTTTAAGCCAATGGCTAAGCAGGGGTGGGATAATGTCAATGTTGCGTTGATTAGGTAATAGCTGGGAGCTTGCAGTGTCTGATACTTGTCAGATTTGTTTGTGACAGTTTGCGGTGGAACTTGTGATAAATGCATGTACTTTCAGAATTGTTTGGCGAGCTACTCATAGGTGGGCTGTGAGCTAACCTGTTGGAGACCCCTGGTCTAAATGCTAAAGTTGACAGTCAAACAGCAATGTGTGGTTTATCGTTGTGGTCATGGTGGTAATGATGCCATCTCTTCCAATGATCACATCATTGCCAAATTCACAGTTATCTGGTGATGTGTTTTCTCATCAGTCCCCAAGAGGAAGGGTTGGAGCTGGTCTAGCCTCTCCTATTTCATTCCTGCAGGTCAAGTCTCCCCTCATCGCCCCTCAGCCAGAAGCAGCTTCTCACTTGGTCAGGATTAAATTGAACTTTGTCATGGGCAGCAAAAGGCTGATTGGATATTTATTACCCAGACAGACATGTTTCTTTCCCCTGGAAGTGGAAGAGCTGGCCTCTGATCTGTCCTCTGAGCTGGCCTCTGTCTCTGTACCAACAGCCCTGATCTGGTCTGGGGTGACGCTGACATAACAGCAATCATCACAGTCATACAGTATTAATATACCTCCAGAGAAACCTTGCTGATACATCCCTCTTAGTATTTGTGCACTTTTTTTTGTAACTCCAGAAGAGATCATTGCCAACAACTATATGTATTGGTCATGTTTAGCTGGGGAAAGCAAACAGAAAGTGTCCGGTGACTGTACTGCAGAAAGTTAGTTGCGGTGTATGCTCACTAGAGAGAGCAAATCTGTTTGAAATAATGGACACTTTCACAGGGAACAGCAAACTAGTTTATCAAGTTATTACTCTCTGATAACCTTATTAAAGTAGAAGAATATCTGCAGTGAAACAGGCTTTTCCTGGTATTTTCTGTTTAATGCTATCATGTGTGTGTTCTCTGCACATTTACCAGTGGACTCTGGTAATTTGCTCTTGGCCTGAGGGAATCCCTTTTTACTGGCTAATTCAGTCAAAGTTTTGGCTGGAGATGATAACAGCTTTTTATGACAGATAAAGGCTTTGAAATATTCTTGCAAACTGTGTGTTTGTGTGATGATCAAACAGATTTTTCTTGATCTGTGATTCGATCATACCTTAGTGTGGATGATGATCAGTGAAACTCACTCACTCACTTACTCACCTGTTCACGCTCTCAAATTTCTCAGTATACAGAGGAATACACACACACACACACACACAGTCCTCACACACACACAGTCCTCACACACTGCCCAAACACACACTCTGTTTCTCAATATGTTCCCCCAGCTGCTGCTGTTTGAAACCTGTCCAGATAATTAACTTGTGGGCTGGTGGTTGTAATGAGCGTCTTGACAGCAGAGGAACAATAAATCAGCTGCTTTTAACTTTGTCTTGTTGGCCCACCGGGTCTGCTTCAGCTTCGCTCAGCCCACACACACACACTCATATCACACACACACACACTCATATCACACACACACACACTCATATCACACATACACAGCTCTCCATCCTCCATCCGCTTGGCACTGATACAGCAGTGTGTGTGTGTGTGTGTGTGTGTGTGTGTGTGTGTGTGTGTGTGTGTGTGTGTGTGTGTGTGTGTGTGTGTGTGTGTGTGTGTGTGTGTGTCTCTATACACTGAGAACTGGCCTAATTTCCCCAGTGTTTCCTGGTGTGTTTCAACTAGTAACTGTTCAGCTGACATATTGCTAATTTTCCCATTTTAAGAAATGTATCAACAATGAGAAATGCAAGGGAGTAAACAGGCCCAAAATAACTTGTGAGCCCTGTCATCAATAAAAACATTCAGTGTCAGCAGTGGTAGCTAGCGAAGACCACAACAGATGGCAAATGAATTGCCACATGATACACACACTCATTTTAAAGCTGTGTATTTACTTACAAATGTTATTTTGATTTTAGTGTGCACATCACATTACGCTGCAGCACATGATAGATATACTTACAGTTTATCATCCAAGCCAATTTGGAAATTGATATGGTTCACAGTTATTTTCTCATGGAGCCTCATCAGCTCATCAGTCATCATCAGGCTGGTGGAACAGGAAGGTGCAGGCTATTTATTCATGCTAAGCCATCTTGACAGCTCTTGATGTGTGGCCTTCCTCAGTTGATTGGTTCATTTGATTGACTTTATTTGTAGAAAAAAATACAAACATTCGGACCCAGAGGATAACTCATGAAAGCATTATGCAAAGTTTTATACAAAAGTATTCCCAGTGTGGGCCAGACATTTCCATGTCTATCTCCCTCTTGCAGAGGCAGAAAGTATGGTGGTTCTGACAATGCCTTTGTGCTGAATGAAGTCCTAAAGTGTTTTTCACCTTTTATTTCTCAAGGTTACCCTAACATTGTGGCAACATACGGTCGTGGATACACTGGATTCACCCCCAGTTACAGCTATCAGTTCCCTGGTAAGTCTGCTCTTCACATGTCTGTCTTAGAGCCCTGTTTAGCTCACCCTCTTCCCCCCCCCCCACACACACACACACACACACACACACACACATGAATGAATACACAAACAAACGTTCACCAGATAAGCTGTGGAGTGAGTGATAAGTGTGTTACGTGTCTGGATTTCTGAACCAGCCTGTTGAAAGCTGCAATACGTGGTGTAAATAGCTTACTCTTTTTAGCCCGCGTATGAACGCCACCATGACCAAACAGCTAAAACGGAGGAGGGATGTTCAAGCCCTTAGCCTTTCTCTCAATGTATGCAAATCCTTCTCTCGGGAGGCAGGAAAATGGCCAAAATTGTACACACAGTCACACAGTCAGATTTGAATGAGTTTTTATATCAAGCCCTATGTGCGTCAAAAACGAACAGACTTATTGTCTTAAATTAGCTAAAAGCGTTGACTTGGAGCCGGGTGGGTCCCAGTGGATGGGTCCAAATTGAGCCCATGTGGTGTGAAGGTGAGCAGCTGTACCTACAGCCTGCAGTGGGCTGCGGGTGGGGGCTTCTGGCCAGGTAGATGTGGCGCTGTTATATAGCACGCCTTAGGCAGGCATCCTGTTGATTTCATGCTTTATTTAAGTACTTTACACAGAGTATGTTTGCCGCGCCAGACATCAGTCCCGCCACTGATAAGGCAGAATGGGAAATGTCTGACAGCGACTCAGATCTTTGTAATAGGTTTAGGGGGGGGGGGGGAGATACAGGTGTTCCACCCTGGGGTCAGACGTAATCATTTGTCGGAGGTGCCTGGGCTGTGAGCTGGAGGAGCACAGGAGGACTGGGGTGGAGGAAGAGAGGGAGGATGGCGGGAGAGAGGCCAGGAAACAATAAATTATTCATCTCTTCTTTGTAGAAGGATCCTACCAACATGAAAGATGTTCAGACATGGAAGTCTGCAGAGAAGGTTACCTACGGTACCTTTACCTTTACATCTCTGTCTGCATAGAGTCAATACAACTCTATTCATCTATTGTTAGCAGTAGTGTTTGGCTTTATTTGTATTTGTTCCATAAGCTTTAATTGTCCAAATACTTTCTAGGGAAAAGTATTGGAACATTTTACCTTCACATAATACAGTACCTTCTGACATGATACAGTACCTTCTGACATAATACAGTACCTTCTGACATGATACAGTACCTTCTGACATGATACAGTACCTTCTGACATAATACAGTACCTTCTGACATGATACAGTACCTTCTGACATGATACAGTACCTTCTGACATGATACAGTACCTTCTGACATAATACAGTAAGTTCTGACATAAAACAGTACCTTCTGACATAATACAGTAAGTTCTGACATGATACAGTACCTTCTGACATAGTACAGTACCTTCTGACATAATACAATACCTTCTGACATAATACAGTACCTTCTGACATAATACAGTACCTTCTGACATGATACAGTACCTTCTGACATGATACAGTACCTTCTGACATGATACAGTACCTTCTGACATAATACAGTACCTTCTGACATAATACAGTACCTTCTGACATGATACAGTACCTTCTGACATAATACAGTACATTCTGACATAATACAGTACCTTCTGACATAATACAGTACCTTCTGACATAATACAGTACATTCTGACATAATACAGTACATTCTGACATGATAAAGCACACACTGTGTGTTGTTTATAACACATGTAGGCTCTATATACTGAGTGTACAAAACATTAAGAACATCTTCCTAATATTGAGTTGCACCACCTTTTACCCTCAGAACAGCCTCAGTTCGTCGGCGCATGAACTCTACATGGTATCAAAAGTGTTCCACAGGGATGCTGGCCCATGTTGACACCAATGATTCCCACAGTTGAGTCAAGTTGGCTCGATGTCCTTTGGGTGGTGGACCATTCTTGATAGACACGGGAAACTGTTGAGCATGAAAAACCCAGCAGCCTTGCAGTTATTTATACAAACCGGTGCTGCCATACCCTGTTCAAAGGCACTTAAATATTTTGTCTTGCCCATTCACCCTCTGAATAGCACACATACACAATCCATGTCTCAAGGTGGGATCATAGATTTCCCTGGATTCACCTGGTCAGTCAATGTCATGGAAAGAGCAGGTGTCCTTAATGTTTTGTATATTACTCAAAATTATTACTTTTGTATATTATTTTGTATATTATTACATTATTTGTATATATTACTTTTGTATACTCAAATGTAAACTTGTGTACTTGCTACGTCTCGACCGTTACCTCTGGACGTAGTGCACGACCCCTGCCCGACAGTGGCCCCTTGAAGCAGGGCAGTGTAACACTATTACAGTATAAATGGTAATGTCAGTGTCACGCCCTGACCTTAGAGCCTGCAGTGATTATCTATGGCCCGGAGCCTCCAGTGACGAGCCAAGGCCCGGAGCCTCCAGCGAATGTCTGCAGTCCAGAGCCTCCGGCGACGGTCTGCAGTCCAGAGCCTCCGGCGACGGTCGGCAGTCCTGAGCCTCCGGCGACGGTCTACGGTCTGGTTCCTCCGGCGACGATCCATGGTCCGGAGCCTCCAGCGACGATCCACGGTCCGGTTCCACGAAAGTGGCGGGAGCCTCAAGCGGAGGGGGGTCTGCGTCCCGCACCGGAGCCTCCACCGAGAGGAGATTCCCGCCCGGACCCTCCCCTATAGGTTCAGGTTTGCGGCCAGAGTCTGCAACTTTGGGAGGGGGGGGTACTGTCACGCCCTGACCTTAGAGGGCCTTTTTTATTCTCTATTTTGTTATGTCAGGGTGTGACTTGGGTGGGCATAATCTATGTTTTGTATTTCTAGGTTGGCCTGATATGGTTCCCAATCAGAGGCAGCTGTCATTCGTTGTCTCTGATTGGGGATCATATTTAGGCAGCCTTTTCCCACTGGGTTTTTGTGGGATCTTGTTTTTGTTAGTTACTGTGTAGCCTTCAGAACTTTACGTTCGTTCTTGTATTTTGTTGTTTTGCCAGTGTTCATTTTAATAAAGGAAAATGTTCGCCTACCACACTGCACCTTGGTCTCCTTCTTACGACGAACTTAACAGTAGATCCCACCACCAAAGGACCAAGCAGCGTGGCCAGGAGGAGCAGGGATCCTGGGCCCGGGAGAAAAGGGAGTGGAGAACATCATGGACATGGGAGGAGGTTATGGCAGGGGACAAGACCCTGCCATGGAAGCAGGCGGAGGCAGTGAGAGAGGAACGGCGACGAGACCAGGAATCAAGGAGACGACGGAAACCCGAGAGGCAGCCTCAAAAACTTTTTTGGGGGGGCACACGGGGTGGCGAGCGGAGCAAAGGTGGGAACAAGAACCAACTCCCGGGAATTACGATGAGGAGTTGGTCACGGTTCAGATACCATGCTTTGCGGAGATACGCAATGTGTCTCCAGTGCGCATCCACAGCCCGGTGCATTCTGTGCCAGCTCCTCGCACTTGCCGGGCGAAAGTGAGCATCCAGCCAGGACGGGTTGTGTCAGCTCAGCGCTCCTGGTCTCCAGTATGCCTCCTCGGTCCAGGATATCCTGCGCCGGCTCTACGCACTGTGTCGCCAGTGCACCTTCACAGCCCAGTGCATCCTGTGCCAGCGCCCTGCACTTGCCGGGCTAAAGTGAGCATCCAGGCAGGACGGGTTGTGCTAGCTCTATGCTCCAGACCTCCAGTGCGCCTCCACGGCCCAGTATATCCTGTGCCAGCTCCGCGCACCTGGTCTCCAGTGCGTCTCCCCAACCCGGTACGACCTGTGCCTGCTCCACGCACCCGGCCTCCAGTGCGTCTCTCCAGCCTGGTACGCCCTGTGCCTGCTCCACGCACCCAGCCTCCACTGCGTCTCCCCAGCCTGGTACGCCCTCTGCCGGCTCCACGCACGAAGCCTCCAGTGATGACCCATGGCCCGAAGCCTCCAGTGGTGATCCATGGCCTGAAGCCTCCAGTGATGATCCATGGCCCGAAGCCTCCAGTGATGATCCATGGCCCGAAGCCTCCAGTGACGATTCATGGCACAAAGCCTGCAGTGACGATCCATGGCACGAAGCCTCCAGTGGTGATCCATGGCCCGAAGCCTCCAATGATGTTCCATGGCACAAAGCCTGCAGTGATGATCTATGGCCCGGAGCCTCCAGTGATGATCCATGGCCCGGAGCCTCCAGTGACGATCCATGGCCCGGAGCCTCCAGTGACGATCCATGGCCCGGAGCCTCCAGTGACGAGCCAAGGCCCGGAGTCTCCAGCGACTGTCTGCAGTCCAGAGCCTTCAGCGACGGTCTGCAGTCCAGAGCCTCCGGCGACGGTCGGCAGTCCAGAGCCTCCGGCGACGGTCGGCAGTCCAGAGCCTCCGGCGACGGTCGGCAGTCCAGAGCCTCCGGCGACGGTCGGCAGTCCAGAGCCTCCGGCGACGGTCGGCAGTCCAGAGCCTCCGGCGACGGTCTACGGTCTGGTTCCTTCGGCGACGGTCTACGGTCTGGTTCCTCCGGCGACGATCCATGGTCCGGAGCCTCCAGCGACGATCCACGGTCCGGTTCCACGAAAGTGGCGGGAGCCTCAAGCGGAGGGAGCCTCAAGCGGAGGGGGGTCTGCGTCCCGCACCGGAGCCTCCACCGAGAAGAGATGCCCGCCCGGACCCTCCCCTATAGGTTCAGGTTTGCGGCCAGAGTCCGCACCTTTGGGAGGGGGGGTACTGTCACCTTAGAGGGCCTTTTTTATTCTCTATTTTGTTATGTCAGGGTGTGACTTGGGTGGGCATAATCTATGTTTTGTATTTCTAGGTTGGCCTGATATGGTTCCCAATCAGAGGCAGCTGTCATTCGTTGTCTCTGATTGGGGATCATATTTAGGCAGCCTTTTCCCACTGGGTTTTTGTGGGATCTTGTTTTTGTTAGTTACTGTGTAGCCTGCAGAACTTTACGTTCGTTCTTGTATTTTGTTGTTTTGACGGTGTTCATTTTAATAAAGGAAAATGTTCGCCTACCACGCTGCACCTTGATCTCCTTCTTACGACGAACTTAACAAGCAGAGCAAAGTTTTTGCCTAAAATAACAGTAACAGCCTGTGCAATGAAGCACTGAAAACTATGGAAGCCCATCCCCCGTATCCAAAACATGTAAAATGTGGATCATACAAATAAAGATGTTTTTCATTTGTAAAGGTGCCACCACAGGTCCCAGAGTGATGGGGGGGGATTGTTTTCCTGGTGCCCAGAGTTTTTCCTGATCTGGTAGTAGGCTAACCTAACCAACTCTGGACCCTAGTTGTAGAGTATGACAGTAATAAATGAGCTGTAAAATATGTTTTTATATGGGCTATGATGTGGGCTATGATGTGGGCTGTGATGTGGGCTGGGATGTGGGCTGGGATGTGGGGTATGATGTGGTCTGTGATGTGGTCTGTGATGTGGGCAGTGATGTGGGCAGTGATGTGGGCTGTGATGTGGGCTGTGATGTGGGCTATGATGTGGGCTGTGATGTGGGCTGTGATGTGGCCTATGATATGGGCTATGATGGGATCAAATTATCATGTCATATAAAATAAAAAACTCCTGGCCCTAGGGAGGAAGAAAACATTAAAACCCTACACAGACAGAGACAACAACTGCGATTGGACAAAAACTAAGAAAAAATGAAAAGGTCTGAGCTGGCTGTATGCAGGTTGCATGGTGTAGGCCTTTGCATCTGTAATTAAAAGAGACTTATACAGTATGCCATCACCATTGTGTTTATTGATTAATTCCAGTCAATCATTTTGGATTAAAAAGGCCTAGGTAGACTAGCCATTCAATGTGTAAATATAACCAAAATGTATGAAGAAATATAAAAGCGCAGGCCCATGGGAAACCTGTCTCCTGGTATCTGTGGAGCTGGGGTAGAAAGCCATGGCACCCACCCAGCCTGAGATATTATGACACACTGATGTTACAGTGCAGGTGTGTGTGTGATGTTTAATGATGACACACTGATGTTACAGTGCAGGTGTGTGTGTGATGTTTAATGATGATACACTGATGTTACAGTGCAGGTGTGTGTGTGATGTTTAATGATGACACACTGATGTTACAGTGCAGGTGTGTGTGTGATGTTTAATGATGACACACTGATGTTACAGTGCAGGTGTGTGTGTGATGTTTAATGATGACACATTAATGTTACAGTGTAGGTCTCTGATCAGTAGACTGGCTCAGTGGAGAGATGGGAGATGACAGGATGGGGAGGCTGGTAAAAGAGCAGGTGCAGTGTGTTTCCCCTCCCCCGCTGATCAGAGAGAGGAGGAAGAGGAGGGCACTGCGACCGTGAGCGGCGAAGCGTCAGGCAGACAGAGCGATGGTGGAGAGTTAACTTTTCACTCCCAGCTAATCCCCCCCTGGCTTTCCCTGTAAAATGATCCTCTCCTCCTGCCTCTACCACCACCACACACAGTGTATTCCTCTTCCAGGCAGCCCTCACCCAGCCACCCGCCTGTCTCTCATATTGTCAATGACCTTGATGTAGAACATGGAAGGTGAAAGCACATTTGCTCGGTCCTTGTAGCTTTCAGGGATTTGCAGTAATCTCGGTTGCTTGGGAGGTTAAAAATTGACTTTGGTCAATGGAGTGGAACTCATTTTGTTTGAAGCACCCGCTGTAAGCCAGAGAGGGAAGAGGGGGGATGTAGAGGATGTTGCATATGGCTGCATGTAGGCCACTGGCACTCATTTGATGAATATCTATGTTGTTTCTGGATATACTGTATGAGTGGTTTTATGGTGTCGTTAGTATTGAGTCATTGATTTTTTTTATTTATGTTTTTTTGTTGTTGTCAGTATTTGATTATGTATGGACTGGCTTAGTGCTGGTGGCTTTGTGGTTTAGGCTGGTATTTGACCTCTATTGTGACTGAAGCTTTTCACCTCCACTGTGAGCTTTAGCAGGATCAGACATGCAATTAAGGGTTTGTTGGAATAGGCACGCTACTGCTTTAGTTACAGTACAATGTGTCTGCTAGTGGACTCTCCCTCTCTCTCATGCTTGCGTAGAACCAAACACACACATTTGGCTCTCTGACACCTATATCAACTGTATAGATACACAGATTCTCTGGCTCTTTCACACACATCTACAATCTCACTGAGGTGGTGTGTGAGGAACAGTTTTGTGGCTGAGGGTATTTTTTTGCTGTGCGTTTCCTGGCCTTGTCACCACATCCTGCTGTTGTCATATATGTCAGCCGTGTCAGCTCTGTCCGGTGGTAGATAAGAGGAATGGGGACGCAGTGTGCTACCGGACCGTCCATCCCCCTCCGTATCTCCACCCCACGTCCCACCTCTCCTTCCCTCCACCACATCCACCCACACAGCCTGTCACTCAGAACCCCAGAGCACTGACGTTTTAAGTCTTAAATCAGGAGGAAGCATGTCTCACTATAAACTTGCTCCAACCCAGCAGGGAATAGATGAAACCTTCAGTAAAGGCAGGGGCTGGACCGGAGAGACAGAGGACCAATCGTGACCAGGGGTCAGGGGTGACAGTTTGTTCCCACCCTGGTTGCCATGGCACCACCTCCTCCACCATCATCAAAGGTGATGAGAGAGGAAATAACACCCGCCTCATCCTCCTTTCTTTCTCTGTTTTATTCAAGCACGCCGAAGCGCCGTGATGTCATTATGGAAATAAGCCATCTGGAAGAAGTGTTTGGGAATGCAAAGGTGGCACAAGTTATTGTGTTCTCCTGCATAGATGTCTCTCCCATTTCCAAGATGAAGATTCTTCTGACTTTCATTTCAGCGAGGGCTGTTGTTTGAAGCCCTGGGCGTGTATTGATGTGTACGTAGGCATATACACACACACACACAATCATAAAGATGCAGCATGTCAAGGTCGTAGCGACGTGGGGGATTCTGTGGAAATAAACCAGTGGTCTTCACTCCTTCTGGCAAACGTAGGCATGCATACAGGCGCATGCACAGAAACACACACACACACACACACACACACACAGAGTACCTCGGTCACACGCCACATACACACACACACAGTCATATCAGATATCTATCAAACATAGCCATGCATAATGTATGTACAATTAAATGCACACACACACACATTCACAAACAAATGCATCCACACACCATGACCCCAGGCCAGTGTTCTCATTAAAAGGACTTCATACCCTGAAATGTGATGTGGATAGAGATGGTGGATGAGGGTGTTAAATGCAGATCCATACTAATGGTACTGATGAAACACCTCACCATCGCCACCTACTCAGCCGTCTCTTCCACACAGCTCTTTACTACATCTGGATCCCTTAGTAAATGTGCTTGTGCATACCTTGTGAAAGGAGACAAAGAGAGGAAAGGAAAGGAGAAAAGAAAAGAAAGGAGATGTGGAGAGGAATAGAGAGGAGAAGAAAGGAGTGCTGGAGTGACTGAACTCTGTCCCAGGCGAGTGCTCCCAGGGGCCACCGGGAGGGAGGGAGGGAGGGGAGTCTAGAGAGTGGATGTAAGCAGATGGGCCGCCTGACGCCACACTGACTCACAGATTGTCTCTAATTGAAAAGGCTGCTTATTAATCCAATGGGTGTGTGGAAGCAGGGGCCCTCTACGAGTCACAGGTCTTAAAATAGGGCCTGACGAGGGCGATCATCTGCACACTCACACAACACTTCTCTTTGGCCCATGGCTCTGTCATCACTAACTTCTACAGGTCTGACGTCAGTCGGCAGCGCTGTGTCACAGCCTATGTAGCTTTGTGTAGCCCTGCAGGCCGGTCCTAGATCAGCTCTACTGCTCATTATCATTCTATGTAGACCCAGAGCAGGCCTTGCAGGCTGGTCCCAGGTCAGCTCTACAGCTTTACCTGTGTCTCTCCTCTCTCTGTCAACGCATACTGATTTCAGAACCCAGTGCAGTGTCCTGTTGGCTGTCCTAGCAGGGCTCTGCAGGCTGTGTCTATACGGAGCTACACAGGGTCTAATGGATAAGGAATCTCCAGCCCAGTGTGTAGGTGGGATGGGAGTAGGGCTGTTGTGCCCTTCTCCCTGAGTGTGCAGTGCAATCCGAAGTGTCTCTCACTCACATGGCTCTCAGTCACGTGATCGGGTCTTTCTCACAGGCTACAAGTCAGACACATTGGGGACACAACTGCGCGAGTCCTTATCCAATTCCGAGGTGCATATTGAAGATATTGGAAGAACTGTCCACATTTACTTTTCGTCAGCCAACAAGATGAGTAGGCCTAACGAACAGCAAAAGCACAAACCTACATCAATTTACTATCCCCAATAGTACAAAAGTTGATCTATTCTGTGCTAGAAAGAAATATTCCAAACATAGTCTGGGACAGTTGTGGGATACGATAGATCCCAAATTAATACAACCACTAGCATCAAAAAACATGCTTTACACAATGTGGCTGACACAACAGA
This sequence comes from Salmo trutta, assembly GCF_901001165.1. Classification (NCBI taxonomy): domain Eukaryota; kingdom Metazoa; phylum Chordata; class Actinopteri; order Salmoniformes; family Salmonidae; genus Salmo; species Salmo trutta. The sequence goes on along the minus strand of NC_042971.1, from coordinate 42,832,564 downwards.
TCAGAACGTTTAGCTTAAAATGTTGATATAGTATTAGGCTATTTCTTCACATTATAAGAGCAACAATGCGCACATGGCAGTAGGTTAAAAGCGCAAATGTTCCATTTGCGGGAAAACACCCTTATCAGAAGTGACCGCAAATGCGATTATGCATGTAATGCTTTGATTATAAAGGTACATTTTTATGGAGAATATTATCTTGCCCAAAGTTGAAACTTAAGGGCTGCTTATGTGCGCCAGTTAGGCTCTACACCCCTTGTAAAGATGATTAATGTGCTTAATTCTAAGAAGTTATTTGGCCACTTTAGTTGTGATACAAACCTTATTAAAACATATAGGCCTATGGGCTAGGCTACATGAGGACTATGATTTGAACAAGTCGCAGAAAAAGGCATTGTTTCTTATGCTGGGCATCATTCACAAGTGATAATATATAATTCACAAGTGATAGGCTGACATTGTCACCCATCAGACTATTCTTGATTTAATCTTGTCTTTACATATACAGTTGAAGTCAGAAGTTTACATACACTTAGGTTGGAGTCATTAAAACTCGTTTTTCAACCACTCCACAAATCTCTTCTCAACAAACTATAGTTTTGGCAAGTCGGTTAGGACATCTGCTTTGTGCATGACACAAGCAATTTTTCCAACAATTGTTTACAGACAGATTATTTCACTTATAATTCACTGTAACATTTTACATTACATTTACATTTTAGTCATTTAGCAGACGCTCTTATCCAGAGCGACTTACAGTAGTGAATGCATACATTTCATACAATTTCATACATTTTTTTTTTTTTTTTCCTGTGCTGGCCCCCCATGGGAATCGAACCCACAACCCTGGTGTTGCAAACACCATGCTCTACCAACTGAGCTACAGTGAAGGCTGTAACACAATTATAGTAGGTCAGAAGTTTACATACACTAAGTTGACTGTGCCTTTAAACAGCTTGGAAAATTCCAGAAAATATGTCATGGCTTTAGAGGCTTCTGATAGGCTAACTGACATAATTTGAGTAAATTGGAGGTGTACCTGTGGATGTATTTCAAAGGGCTACCTTCAAACTCGGTGCCTCTTTGCTTGACATCATGGGAAAATCAAAAGAAATCAGCCAAGACCTCAGAAGAACAATTGTAGACCTCCACAAGTCTGATTCATCTTTGGGAGCAATTTCCAAATGCCTGAAGGTACCATGTTCATCTGTACAAACAATAGTACGCAAGTATAAAACCATGGGACCATGCAGTCGTCATACCGCTCAGGAAGGAGACGTGTTCTGTCTCCTAGAGATGAATGTACTTTGATGCGAAAAGTGCAAATCAATCCCAGAACAACAGCAAAGGACCTTGTGAAGATGCTGGAGGAAACCGGTACAAAAGTATCTATATCCACAGTAAAACGAGTCCTATATCGACATAACCTGAAAGGCCGCTCAGCAAGGAAGAAGCCACTGTTCCAAAACCGCCATAAAAAAAGCCAGACTACAGTTTGCAACTGCACATGGGGACAAAGATCGTACTTTTTGGAGAAATGTCTTCTGGTCTGATGAAACAAAAATAGAACTGTTTGGTCATAATGACCATCGTTATGTTTGGAGGAAAAAGGGGGAGGCTTGTAAGCCGAAGAACACCATCCCAACCGTGAAGCACGGGGGTGGCAGCATCATGTTGTGGGGGTGCTTTACTGCAGGAAGGACTGGTACACTTCACAAAATAGATGGCATCATGAGGTAGGAAGATTATGTGGATATATTGAAGCAGCATCTCAAGACATCAGTCAGGAAGATAAAGCTTGTTCGCAAATGGGTCTTCCAAATGGACAATGCCATTTGCCACAACATCCGAAATTGTGGCAAAATGGCTTAAGGACAACACAGTCAAGGTGTTGGGCCATCTCAAAGCCCTGACCTCAATCCTATAGAAAATTTGTGGGCAGAACTGAAAAAGTGTGTGCAAGCAAGGTGGCCTACAAACCTGACTCAGTTACACCAGCTCTGTCAGGAGGAATGGGCCAAAATTCACCCAACTTATTGTGGGAAGCTTGTGGAAGGCTACCCAAAACGTTTGACCTAAGTTAACCAATTTAAAGGCAATGCTACCAAATACTAATTGAGTGTATGTAAACTTCTGACCCACTGGGAATGTGACGAAAGAAATAAAAGCTGAAATAAATAATTCCCTCTACTATTATTCTGACATTTCACATTCTTAAAATAAAGTGGTGATCCTAACTGACCTAAGACAGGGAATTTTTACTGGGATTAAATGTCAGGAATTGTGAAAAACTGAGTTTAAATGTATTTGGCTAAGGTGTGTATATATATAAACGTCCGACTAAATAATATATGTGTGAAATTTGTTTTGATTTAGAATGGACCATTTATCATGCATCATGTACGAAACAGGGGCAGGGGGAAAAATACATGTCATCTATACACTTAAATAGCTGTCACGACTTCTGCCAAAGTCGATGCCCCTCCTTGCTCGGGTGGTGCTCAGCGGTCAACGTCACCGGTCTTCTAGCCATCATTGATCAGTTTTTCATTTTCCATTGGTTTTGTCTTGTCTTACTACACACCTGTTTCCAATCCCATTAATTATGTTGTGTATTTAACCCTCTGTTTCCCCTCATGTCCTTGTCGGTGATTGTTTGTGATGTTATGATACGTGGGTTTGTGTATCGGTGTGCGACAGGTATATTGTACTTTGGTTTTGGAGTTAGTTTTTTTATTAAATACTCCATATTAACCAACTTGGTTTCTCCTGCGCCTGACTTCCCTGCCACCTATATACAAGAATATGACAGAATCACCGACCAGCATATTGAAGTCAGCAGGAGAAGATACCCCGGACAGAGAGGTGGAGGAGCGCATCCGGGAGAATACAGAGAAGCTACACCATCTATGTGCCGCCATGGATCGCGTTGTCCAGAATCTGCACCGCTGGGAGAGACAGGGAATTCATCCAGCGCCTCCATCAGCCCAACCAGGGTCTATCCGAAGCACCCCGTACCAACCGGAACCCGGTGGCATCAGTCTAACCTTGCCTCAGGGTTACGACGGGAGTGCTGCCAACTGCCGGGGTTTCCTGCTCCAGTTAGAACTTTATCTGGCCACGGTCCACCCAGTTCCAACTGACCGTGAGAAGAGTTTCGCCCTCGTCTCGTGCCTCACCGGGAGAGCCCTGAAGTGGGCCAGCGCTGTGTGTGGAGAAGGAGATGCGGCGTTGGACCATTAGGAGGAGTTCACCCGCTGTTTTCGGGCAGTTTTCGACCACCCACCCAAGGGCAGAGCGGCGGGTGAGTGCCTCTACCATCTGAGGCAGGAGACGAGGAGCATCCAGGATTTCGCCCTGGAGTTCAGGACACTGGCAGCCGGTACGGGATGGAATCACAGGGCCCTGATCGACCATTACCACTGCAGTCTGCGTGAGGACGTCCGTCGGGAGCTGGCCTGCAGAGACACCACCCTCACCTTCGACCAGCTGGTGGATCTGTCCATCCGACTGGACAACCTGCTGGCTGCTCGCGGACGTCCAGATTGGGGTCTGGTGGTTCCATCCTCCTGCACCCCCTCCCCTCTTCTCATGGAATTCGGAGGGAGGGTGCACAGGGAGACTGGAGGGGGTTCCCGCTCGTGCACCATTGGTGGCCGCAGAGGTCACACTGCTGGTCGGTGCCGGGTAGGTTCCTCTGGGAATCGAGGTAACAGGCAGGGCGCTCTGGCGCCACCCCAGGTGAATAGGCACCATTCTCATCCTGAGCCCTCTGTTGCACAAATATTTGTGTCTGTTACTTTTCCTGATTTTTTTCCCCCGCATTCCCAGCATGAGGCGCTAGTAGATTCAGGCGCAGCTGGGAATTTCATTGATCAAGCTCTTGCTCGTAGTTTAGAGATCCCCATTGTACCCGTGGATGTGCCTTTCCCGTTCACTCCTTAGATAGTCGACCATTAAGGTCAGGGTTGATAAAGGAGGCCACAGCTCCTTTGAGTATGGTGATGCAGGGGGGTCACAAGGAAAAAATGAGTCTTTTCCTTATTGACACTCCTGCATATCCCGTGGTGCAGGGTCTACCTTGGTTAACTAGTCATAACCCCACTTTTTCTTGGCCACAGAGAGTGCTCAGGTAGGTGTGTAGGGGTTTCCGTTGGTGCTACTACGGTGGAAAGTCCAGACCAGGTCTCCACCGTGCGCATTCCCCCTGAATATGCCGATTTGGCTCTTGCCTTCTGTAAAAGGAAGGCGACTCAATTACCACCCCATCGACAGGGGGATTGTGCAATAAATCTCATGGTAGACGCTGCACTTCCCAAGAGTCACGTGTATACCCTGTCGCAAGCGGAGACGGTGGCTATGGAGACATATATCTCCGAATCCCTGCGTCAGGGGTACATTAGGTCCTCCATTTCACCCGTCTCCTCGAGTTTCTTTTTTGTGAAGAAGAAGGATGGAGGTCTGTGCCCGTGCATTGATTATCGAGGTTTAAATAAAATCACGGTGGGATACAGTTACCCACTACCACTGATCGCCACGGCGATTGAGTTAATGCACGGGGCGTGCTTCTTCATTAAACTGGATCTCAGGAGTGCGTACAGTCTGGTGCGTATCCGAGAAGGGGACGAGTGGAAGACAGCATTTACTACCCCCCCAGGGCATTATGAGTACCTCGTCATGCTGTACGGGTTGAAGAATGCTCCATCAGTCTTCCAGTCTTTTGTAGACAAGATTTTCAGGGACCTGCACGGGCAGGGTGTAGTGGTGTATATCGATGACATTCTGATATACTCCGCTACACGCGCTGAGCATGTGTCCCTGGTGCGCAGAGTACTTGGTCGTCTGTTGGAGCATGACCTGTATGTCAAGGCTGAGAAATGCCTGTTCTTTCAACAGTCCGTCTCCTTCTTAGGGTATCGCATATCTACGTCAGGAGTGGAGATGGAGAGTGACCGCATTGCAACCGTGCGTAATTGGCCGACTCCAACCACGGTGAAGGAGGTGCTACCAGGGATTTACTACCGGAGGTTTATCCGGGGGTTTGGTCAGGTAGCTGCTCCCATTACCTCACTATTGAAGGGGGGTCCGGTGCATTTGCAGTGGTCGGCTTGGGCGGACAGGGCTTTTAGGAAACTGAAGGCTCTGTTTACCTCGATCCTGTGTTGGCTCATCCGGATCCGTCTTTGCAATTCATAGTGGAGGTGGATGCGTCTGAGGTTGGGATAGGAGCTGTGCAGAGCCCGTTCCCCCTGAGTGTCCAGCTGGCCGTTGGTATGTTCCGTCTGCTGTCCGCGATTGATTGATCTACTGGCCCCACACGTCACCCTCCTCTGGTCATCCTGGGATTGATCGGACGATGCGCTGTCTTAGTGGGAGGTACTGGTTGCCCACTTTAGCTAAAGACGTGAGGTTTTATGTTTCCTCCTGCTCAGTGTGCGCTCAGTGCAAGGCTCCTAGACACCTACCCAGGGGTAATTTACAACCCTTACCCGTTCCACAACGGCCGTGGTCGCACTTGTCGGTGGATTTTATAACCGATCTTCCACCTTCACGAGGTAACACCATGATCCTGGTTGTTGTGGATCATTTTTCTAAGTCCTGTCGTCTCCTCCCTTTGCCCGGTCTCCCTACGGCCCTTCAAACGGCGGAGGCTCTGTTTACGCACGTCTTTCGGCACTACGGGGTGCCTGAGGATATAGTGTCTGATCGGGGTCCCCAGTTCACTTCTAGGGTCTGGAGGGCGTTCATGGAATGTCTGGGGGTCTCCGTCAGCCTTACCTCGGGTTTTCACCCTGAGAGTAACGGGCAGGTGGAGAGAGTTAACCAGGATGTGGGTAGGTTTCTGAGGTCTTATTGCCAGGACCGGCCGGGGAAGTGGGCGGAGTTTGTGCCCTGGGCAGAGATGGCTCAGAACTCGCTCCGCCACTCCTCCACTAACCTCTCTCCCTTTCAGTGTGTGTTGGGGTATCAGCCGGTTCTGGCCCCTTTGCATCAGAGTCAGACTGAGGCTCCTGCGGTGGACGACTGGTTCCGGCGGAGGACTGGTTCCGCAGAGGAAACCTGGGACGCTGCTCATGTCCGCCTTCAGCGCGCCGTGCGGCGCCAGAAAGTGGGCGCAGACCGTCGCCGCAGTGAGGCCCCGGTGTTCGCACCGGGAGACAGGGTCTGGCTCTCGACCAGAAACCTGCCCCTCCGCCTGCCCTGCCGGAAGCTGGGTCCACGGTTTGTGGGGCCATTCTGCCGAAGTCAATGCCCCTCCTTGCTCGGGTGGTGCTCGGCGGTCGACGTCACCAGTCATCATTGATCAGTTTATTTTTTTCCATTGTTTTTGTCTTGTCTTCCTACACACCTGTTTCCAATCCAATTAATTATGTTGTGTATTTAACCCTCTGTTTCCCTTCATGTCCTTGTCGGTGATTGTTTGTGATGTTATGTTACGTGGGTTTGTGTATCGGTGTGCGACGGGTATATTTTACCCATTTATTTTGTACTTTGGTTTTGGAGTTTTTTTATTATTATTGGTTTCTCCTGCGCCTGACTTCCCTGCTACCTACATACAAGAATATGAAAATAGCGAATGGAGGACGCTTTTCCCGTGGTTCATTTTCATGCCAGGTAGGCTATACTCCTGTTGTAAAGATAAGCAATGTGCTTAATATTAGGAAAGTGGAGAAATAAGTATAGTAAGTCTAGCCTATAGAAAGCTGATGGGATCCTCCTCTTTTTAGTAGAAGCCATCACTCTGTTTTCTCTTGAAATTGCATAGCCTGTAGAAATGTTGCACAACACGAGCTCATGAGCTCTCAAGAAGTGTTTGATTAGATTTTTGATTACATTTGCATTGTTGTCAGAGTGATTAGGGGGACAATAGAGTGCTGAGTACCAGGCAGTTAGCAACGTTGGTAGGCTGCTGATGACCATCAGCAGCATCAGAGTTTGAGAAGCCTAATTACCGTGACTAAACGGTCATGTGGAATTTGACTGCCTTCATGACTCGTGACCGCCGGTGGGGCGGTAATATGGTAATAAGGACAACTCAAGTATGCTATTCTGTTCTTCTGAAATAGACTACATTTTCTTCATATCATGCTTCTTTAGACCTGTCTAAAATAAATAATGGAGTTATTGTGAAGGTGTAGGCTATATTATATGGATTTATTACACTTAAAAGGTAGATGTTCCAAAGGTCAACATCAGTGGCTCGTAGTGGAAGGAGATGCTAAATGTATTTATGTTAATTAACGGTCAATTACCGTGAAACCGACAGTTATTTGCTTGACAATCACCGTCTGACAAAATTTGGTGACCGCCACATCCCTAGTTGGGAGGGGAGGGAGAGTGGGCAGCAACAGGGAAGGGAACCACGGTGTGCCAGTGTCTCTGTACCTGGCTAATTCTCAGTGACAGGCAGGCCGTGTGGTAGGCCCTGGCATGAGCCAGTTGGAGAGGCTATGTTCATCAGCTCCCAGGTCTTAATCCTCAGTGTGAGCTGCAGACAGATCAGCGATGCCGCCAGACAGCAGCGGCACACTGTGGAGCCTGATGTCCCAGCGCCTGCTGTAGTTAAGATGAGCTGCTGTGACAGAGGCAGACAGAGGAGACAGTGTTGCTGTTATCCCAGTGTCCTCTATTGAGCCACTGGACTGGAACAGAACCTGCTCTGCCTTTGGCTCCAGACCTACAGGAGAGGAGAGGAGGAGAGGAGAGGAAGATAGCAAGATTTTGATGTTATGAGACTGAGTAGTCTCCTCTTTTTCTTCTCATTGAGGTCATACACTATCCCAGCGTTCCAAACTCAGCAAGTGCCCTCCTCCAGTCTTCACTCCTCTCTTCTTTTCTCTCTTCTCCTCCCTCCTGTAGACAGCACTAATGGTTCTCCGGTGCGCTCCAGCCCCACTCCTCCCCTCCCAGTGCATGGCTCAGCAGCAGCACTCATTAACACAACACACTGCCCTCCCCTCACTGGACCTTCATTTTGACTCATACACTGTTTATGACTTCTGCAATCAGTGGCAGGTCGTACAGCAGAACTGCTGTGTAACTCACTGAGTGCTCAGAGCCTGACTGTGCCAAGTACAACCAATGTTTTACTCTCACATTATTAAGAGAACTGTTTCGCCTTGTATTGAATGGCAGTAAAGATGTAATTGTGTATCATAAAACATGGTTTAGGCAGTGGTGAGTGTGTAGTATGCCTGCTATACATTAGTGCACATACACACTGCTTCTGTCCCGTAGATATAGCCACCCATCATCTAGGGGATTCATCTGAGCTCTGAGTTGTGTTGATGATCTGACACTTGAAGCTACTCTTTCATCTTAGCGTACCTCAGTCCTTTCCCCTTATCTAAATTTCTTCCTTCTCCATGTACTGAGAGGACCATTAAAATAACAAATGAAGACTGTTTATTTCAGCATTTTGACTTCCGGCAACGATGTGGCTAGGAGCAGCAGCTAACTAAAGACGCTGTGTAGCTCCAACTATATTTTAACAAATTATTCAACGCCTAGTTACACATTTTGTTAACTAATTTTCCCAAGATATCGGTTACATGGAAAAACGACTTAGAAATGCACAAAAGCAGTAACTTTTGAAGAAAAACACTCAAATGTTGTCTCTACCTGCAGCTAACAAGGAAAATGGTGGAGAAGAACAGCCTGATGACCCAGTTCGAAATGAACTGGGTCATCATACAAGCTGAATACTTTATTCAGTACAAAAACGGAATATTCCCTGTACAGGCTGAAGCAGAGATGGTACGAATCAGGTGAAAAGGCAGAAAAACTGTTTGCCAGTCAATTGGAATCTAGAGAAACAGATCGGCAAGTAGGTGGATTCAGAAATAAGACAGGTAAGCTGATTACCAATCATAAAGAAATAAACAATATATTTTGAGACTTCTATCAGGAACTTTCTACTTCAGACGGTCCTTTAGATATGCAGAAAGCAGAGGCATCCTTTCAGATTCTGAACCGTCCTGAACTAACAGAGGAGACAGGAATTGGCTCGACCTCCCTATTACTTTGTAGGAATTAACCGAAACTATAAGACTGGACCTAGTAAATGCATTTTCAGAGATATCGCGTTATAAAGTAACCTGGACCAAATCTGAAGTAATGTACTGTCTGAGAAATGACTTCCTCAGCTGGAGGTTTCAATGGGTCCCTAAAACCTTGAGGTACCTGGGGATCGCTTTAAATCCTGGTCTAGAGAACATGGTTTCTGAAAACCTTGACCCACTGTTGAACAAAATTCATCTCCAATATAAGAGCTGGGATAAGCTACAAATCTCATTATGGGGTAGGATACAGGTTATAAAGATGGTCTTAGCTCCTAAACTGAATTACGTCGTCAGCATGTTACCACTATCCATACCTGTCTATACTTTTAAATCCATAGACAAAATGATTACTGAGTTTGTTTGGGCCTGTAAAAAGGCCAGGATGGAACTAGTGAGATTACAGGCAATGACTGAGAAGGGAGGATTAAAGCTCCCTAACATGCAATTATATCAAGAAGCCTTTGTCGCTGCCCAAATAGGCTCTCTCTTTATTGAGAACTCGATATAGACCAGTTTTGGTGGACATGGAAGAAAACTTAATGCTCCATTCGGAGCAACAGATTATCTGAGTCAACAAAAGGTGGGACTGCAGAATCCAATAATGTCCCATACTAAAAATATATGGAGGCAGATTCATAAGAGAGCGAGATCTTCACCTTTCTTGACAAGCTCTGCTTCGTTATGGAACAACCCTACATGGGAAATAGGGAAAACATGGTTTCTGGAAAGACTGGTATAGAAAGGAGATAAAAACTTTGGTTGTCTATATCAAGAAAACACTTTTACCTCTTTTGAAGAACTAAGGTCCAAGTATAATTTACAGAAACAAGACTTTTGGACATATCTCCAGCTGAGAGATTGTATGTTTAAGGTAGGACATAATAACAACAAATTCCCAGTATATTCCGATTATAAGTCTTAAGATAGAGATCCTTTTGTACATTTCCATATACCGCTGGGCTTATATATAGCCACTTATAGGTGGATTTAATGGAACTTATAGGGGCCTATAGGCCGTATGGGAAAAAGACTTGGAGGTAACATTTGGAGAGGAGGAATGGAATATAACAGTAGAGATGCCCGGTCCAAGCTGATTCAATTTAAAGTGTTCAATAGGATTTATTGGACTCCTCTGAGGTTGAACAGAATAGGTTTGATAGAATCCTGTTTATGCTGGAGATGTCAGTCAAGTACAGGTGACATAATCCGTATGTTCTCTGACTGTCCAAGCTTGCATACCTTTTGCAGAAGGTAATGGAAAAGATTGTGATATTCTGGGTATCACAATACCTGCAAATCCTGCTTGGCTATTACTGAATGTCACTAACGATATTGATAGACTGAAAAATGAAAAGTTTTTTCCTTTTCTATCTTTGTGTGTGAGGCGTGTTCAGGGGGGTTCACGCCCCTTCCCCTTTTCCGCATTTTGTTGCGTTGCGGCCTTGTTCTAGAATGGATGAGTTCGTTTTTTCCCCTCGTCGGTCTGCACGCGGTGCCCCATGGTGGCGGGGCGGGGGCAGGTTTGGGGGGCTGTTTTCTTGTTGTCATTGTGGGGTGTTGTGTGTGGATTGATGAGGAAGATCTTTTCTTTGGTCCGTTTAGGAGTGGGGCTGTGGCGGGTCGGGGGGCCTGGGTGCTTTCCGAATGCGCTGTGTATTCATGTCTGTGAAGTAATTGTTTAATGCCAAATATAATTAAATTGCTTTGTTATTATATTGTGAAAGGAAAAAATAAAAACAATAATAAAAAATTATAATATATTGTTCATTAATTTTGAAGTTTTTACCGAGATCTTAGTCGCGCAATTTTATATTTAAGTAAGATGTTTGGCACAGTATTTCTCAATAAAATAAATAGCTTATTTTTTTTAAGACTGTTTGCTTTGTTGTTATTGGGAAGGGGCCTTGGTGGCCTAGTCTAATTAATATCAAGGACCCGGCCCCAGAGGAACAACACTGGCATCTGGTTAGGAGGACGGTGTCCAGTCCCACACACACATTCTGAACTTTCTCTGGGCTCTTTGATTCAACAGGATCCCACAGGCTTAACACTCCCTTGTTATAAGTCTTGATTCTAAATGGGATTGAGATGTTACGCTAACAAAGAGTACCAGAGAAAAACCCAGCTGGGTGTCCTGGCCAGGTTCTCTCTACTGACCCTGGACCAGAGACCAACATACAATAATACTGATGAGGGGAAGGAATAACCATGTCCATGCCAGGTTTATGGTATTACATGTATATAACCTGAAAACTACTGAGGCTGGACATCTCCATACTCCTGATTCTCTCTCAGCTCTGCAGCAGATTGCCTCGGGAATCCATGAGCTGTCTGTGTTGAGCGCTATGTAGTTTGTTAGACAGAATGTTCTGGCTGCTCCAGTGCACTCAGACACCGTCGGCACAATCGGTCGGAAAGTCTTTCAACGTTTAATGGTATGTGTGAACATCTCTCTCAGGAGCCAAGTAAAGTCACCCTCATAAACTATGGGCGCCAAAAAGACGCGATGACAAAGTAATATAGCCTGTGGTCGTATATCATTCCCTCACTATACAGTAGCTGTATGAAACACAGCACGTAGCTCATCTAGTGCTGCTGGGTAGATGTGTGTGTGTGTGTGTGTGTGTTTACAGAGGTGTGAATGTGGTAATTAGTCGTAAATCGTGTCTCTCTAACCTTTGGTGGACCGACGTTTGTAATGGGCGCAGTGTTCCAGTGTTGTGGTTGATTCTGTCACAATATATTGCTTCATTATAGTTCATGAGGAAACTATCCGCTTTCCTCCTCAGCTACAGTAACTAGCTAGCTGCTCCCTCTGTCTTCTGCTCCATAGAGGAGAGGAGAGGAGAGGAGAGGAGAGGAGAGGAGAGGAGAGGAGAGGAGAGGAGAGGAGAGGAGAGGAGAGGAGAGGAGAGGAGAGGAGAGGAGAGGAGGATATGGGGTTTGGGATTTTTCCAAATCTCTCTGCTTCCTCCCCACATCATTATTTTCAATGGTGTATGAAACATGCAATTACCATCGTAAAGCCTGGCTTTTTTTGGACTCTGGGCTTTCTCCGTATTTCTATAAATGGCTTTCCCTGTCCCCAAATCAAAACCCATGAAGTCGTAATAACAAAGGATCAGTGTACCAAATGGTTTCATTCCAAACGGAACCATTTGCCCTCCATCGACACAGAAAGAGACACTGTTCACACTTGCAGACGGACACAAAGGTTGAGTGCACACACACTCACACACACACACACACACACACACACACACACACACACACACACACACACACACACACACACACACACACACCCACAACTACACTAACCGACATGAATAGACAACCCAGTCTTTTTAAAGCACAGATACAGTACTTCAGTGCATGCTGGCAGACACAAATTCTCACAGATTGTAAGTTTACATTTCTATTGTATGAAAGAGAACTCAGTGTGTGGGTGTTTTCATTGATTCAGAGGCATTAAGAATGAATTCACTCAAAGGAGAGGTGAGAAGCTAGTGTGTGAGTGGCAGCTCATATAAAAGCCACCTGGTTCTCTCCAGCTCATCTGTGATTTGAGCCTTTGATACGGCTGGCGAAGAGCCTTTTCCAAACAACAAAGAAGAGACTTGGTGCTGAAGGACGACAACAATGGGCCACTTGTCAGCCTGGAGATAAAAAGATGACATCCGGTTTTTTTCCCTCTTGTTTCTCATTTTATATTTTGCTATTTCTTTTTTCAAAGGTTCCTGTAAAAGGGAATGTAGATGGGGAGTGATTTTTTTTCTCTCGATTTCCCCAGTGTGTCCCCCCCACCCCTCCTCCTCTTCTTAGTGAGGCCACAGTGAGGCTGCCTCTCAGAGATTCTTGTCTTTCCCTGTGGGCCATGACTGTGTTTACCGATGTATTCCCTCTGTAAGAGACTCACCCTCTGTACAGAGAACTTTTATGTACCCCCTCTCTCAGACAGACATACCAGAAGAGTGAATAATATGGCTATGTAAAACTACAGCAGTGCTTTGATAAAAACACACTCCAGCTACACTCTCCAGCTCTTTCTCTGCCCTGTGGATTGTTCAAAAAGCGTTCGATATTCCAAGGTGTACGATGCCTTCAGGCTATGCTCAAACCCTACTCCCCAACCCAGCACTCTGGTCTCTGGGCCCTCCCACCCCTGCGGGGGTCAGCTCCCGCTCTGCCCAGTCAAAACTCTTCTCTGTCCTGTCACCCCAATGGTGGAACGCGTTTCCCCCTGAAGCTGGGACAGCAGAGTCCCTGCCCATCTTACAAAAATGTCTGAAACCCTACCTCTTCAAAGAGTATCTTAAGTAAGACATCTCAGTCGTATTGTCCCACCGTGCTATCTTAAGAGGAATACACTAACTGTGCGTACTACTGCATAAGAGCTTCTGCTAAATGACTACAATGTACAATGTTGTTTAGTGCAAAGCAGAGCAGGGGAATAGTGTTGCATTGTCATTGTTAGGTGAGCTGAGCTGCAACAGAACAATACAGAGGACACTTACATCAGCCAGGCTGTTGTCATAGCGCTCAGGACACGGTTGTGACCTTACTGTGGGGCGCTCGCTGCAGCAGTCCATCGTCATAGTGAAAGTGTCGTAGTGACGTGCCACATTGGATTCTGGGAAAAGGGGGCCGGACACTGAGATAAAGCCAGTGTGGGACATGGAACAGGAGAGTGGTGCAAAATGTTGTCAAGTTTCACGGAACAATGAGAAACGAGCAGAGCTAATGAGATGGATTAGGTAAAGATGAGTGTAGGGGATGACAGAATGGAGTGGAATGGAGTGTAAAACAGTGGTAGTTTGAATGAGAGAGAAATGGAGATGGATGTAGGACTGAGAGGTGAGCGTAGTGGCGTCACACGGCTAAAGGGGCCAGGATGGCTGTGTATAGAGTAGAGACTGATACACTGTGGAGAGAGCTGGGAGGAGATGCACCGTAGCTGTTACTGTGAATGACCTCTCTCAAAGGAAGGTAAGAGAAACTCACGTTTTGTTTTTCTTCATCTCGTTTTTTACTGGATATCAATGGCAGCTTTGTGGTTATGAATAGATGACTTACCCCATGTTGTTTTGAATTAGTTGAAGACAAAAATGATGACAAAGTCTGAGTGCTCAAAGAGAGGAAGTGTATACTGCAGGGCTGCTGTGAGTCTAATCAGTGCTTCTGTCTGACTCTTCTGTTGAAGTGGAGCGAATGCCTGTGCTCTCAGCCGAGGCAGAGAGGAGAGAGGACAGCGCTGAGGACAGGTCCCCAGAGGCCCCCTCGGGCCCCCAGTCCATAAACAGATGTGTCCTTGTCCCCAGTCCCCACTGAGAGAGCGCAGCCACTCAAGTGGCAAAGCAGGTCCAAACAATAGTGACAAATGTAAAGCTAAATATTGGCTTTATCTTCTCAGTAATAAAAGGCCCATGAAATTGATTTAATGCTGCAGCGCCTCTCTTGGGCAGCTTCTTACCGCCTGAACACAAAACAAAGAGCCGCAGCGATCTATTAATTAACCCACCTAATCCTGAAAAGTTAATCTCTCCACAACTTTGCCTGCCACTAACTTTGAAGCCACAGGGTCAAATGGCAGGGAGGGGAAGATACAGTACTTAGGAAAACAGAGCGAGAAAGAGAAAAGAGTGTTCTCCAGCAAAGGGCTCTTCTGCACGGCAACAGCGGGGCTGGCGTTTGTGGAGAGGCAGGGATGCGCAACCGTCATTAAGCATAACATCCGAGCTGATTTGTGTTTTTCGGAAGAGATTAAAGAGAGGTGTAGAATAGCAAAAGTGATGTTTGAATCAGGGCCGTCTTAGACTTGAGGTAAATGGTGACTGATTGTGAAATGCTTTCCGTCTATCTGCTTCTCTGTGTTAGAGGCGTCACTACAGACCCTGGTTAGATTTCAGGCTGTATCACAGGGCGGCGCACTAAGGTTGAAAAAAGTTTCCCAGAAAACCTGGTTGGAGGATTCTGCATTTCCTGCTTATTTCCTTCTGTTTCTGTGAATCTTCCAACTGGGATTTCTGGAAATTGAAAACCTGGGAATTTTGGGGAAGTTGCCAGAATTGTGCAACCCTACCCATCACACACTCACGTCTCTGAGCTATGAGCAATTTTTCTTGTAACTGCATGTCTTTGCTTCTCGCCCACCTTACGGTCCCAGCACGACGCCACCTCACACCAACGTTCTCGCTCATGCTCACATTGTGTCTGCAGAGGTGTGAGTTACATAATTGAAAACCAATGTGTTTTTCTCCTCTGTGGTTCCTCTGACCTGCCCTTTTGCCTCCTCCCACCTCCCCCTTGCCTCACCATCATCAGTCTTTTCGTGAGCCCCTCTGGGCAGAACTGCAGGGGGACGCTGGCCCAGAAAATAGGTCACCCCTTGGTGGTCTTCTCACCTCGACAGTATCAGAAAAACACTCGACTTCCTCCAGAGAGGGCTCAACACTTCCCCTGTGTGTCTGTCCGGCTGCTTGTCAGCTCAACACACATGGAACATACACACACAGTACACAAACACAGAATACAACACATAGAGAACACAGAACATATCACACAGAACACACACACATAACACAGAACACTTTCTGTTTTGAAAAGATCAAGACCACATCTCTCTGGCTGGCTAGCTGGCAGGGTAATTAGGAGATTGAATGTTCTCGTTAACAGTACGTTCCTGTCAGGATAATGTGGGCTGTTTGATTATGCAAAAGCATATTAGGGCCAGAGTGAAGAGTCAGGCTAGTCGTCAGGCCTAATGACATGCCATTCCTCTGTGTGAGAGAGGGTGGGGAGGGGAGAGGAGGAGAGGAGAGGAGAGGAGCCATCTCTGGTGTCAGGCCCTGGGCATGGACGAGTCTCTGTCAGCCAGAGATGGGTGTGTTCATTAGAGAGAGAGACTGCACTGTAATTACATCAGTGCTCTAAAAGAGGCATAGACACACTGACTCCACTTGTTGCTTTAATTGCACATTGTAATGATGCTGGTATTAGTTAAATTGTTAGAGCACTGCACCGGTATACTGAGTAAATCAGTGGAAGTCCTAATCGGTGTATTTGATCACCATTTTAACATATTAACAGATTGGCTCGGAAAGTCACAGTAAAACAACAAATGCTAATTTTCTTTCAATGAGTATTGATTGGATATGAACATGATAGTTTCCAACCCCCCACAAAATGTCAAGGCTCAATTTGAGTGTCTGAAAATGTTTTGATACCTTCACTCATGCATTCAAGTGGCCAAAGCTGAATCATACCCTAAAAATGAAAGGTTCTTGGAGTTGAAACTGTGGGGGAACCCCTTTTAATGGATCCTCGAAAAAACATTTTGAAGAACTTTTTGGGTTGATTTTTTAACTACCCCCTTTATGTAAATGTGATATATATATATATATATATATATATATGTGTGTGTGTGTGTGTGTGTGTGTGTGTGTGTGTGTGTGTGTGTGTGTGTGTGTATATGTATTTTTTATATATAGGTATTTTTTACAAATGAGCAAAATAAAGGAAAAAACATTTTTTTGCTTTGTTATTATTGGGTATTGTTTGTAGATTGATGAGGGGAAAAAACAATATAATCCAACATGTGGAAAAAGTCAAGGGGTCTGAATACAGACACAAAGAATGAACAGTTCTGTCATCTGTACGCAATACAGCTAGCCTTCAGCATATTCTTATGGCCCACATATTCTTACTTCATTGTTGATTGATATCCATCGAATTGTGTCCATTTTCTGTTTTAGAAAGATTGGCATAAAAATGTAAAGATAGATAATATCATCATGAAACAATATCAATGTAGATCATACAAGGGACAAACCTTACCTTAAATTGAGGAGATCGTTACATTTTTCAGTTAAGTGCCTGCAACTGCTGTCCTTTAAAATCCAAATGTTTCAGTTAGGCAGTTAGGTTCCTGCAAGAACCCCCACCAACTAAGGAGATTCCTCAATGAACCCCACCTCCTATGGGGTCCTTGGAAGAACCTTTTGGGGGCCATTTTCAGTGCCAAGAACCCTAAGATTCTTTGAAGAACTTTGCAGATCTTAGAAGAACCGTTGTTGAACCCCTCATTTTTAGAGTGGAGCAACTGGTAACTTCTGGGGCCAGAAGAAAATACAGGGGACACATTACAGAACCACACCTCCCAGAGAGCATTGCTGTAGAGCTCTAAAGAAGCTGGTCTCTCTCCAGAGTAAAGCCGTTGATATCCCCTCCACTACAACCAGCTGAGATAGTCTCCCCACGCTAAATGGAAATATGGCAATATGGCACAGAGAGCCTCCACCAAGTGGAGCTCACTCGCTGCTGCTAACTCAATTAAGAGGCATGCACAACTGGGCCTGATCGAAACGATAGTGAGCGTTTTAAGGCACCCTAATTATTTAATTTGAGTAAATGATTGTGCCCCCCCCCGCCCCCTGTCAGTTTATCGACAGTGTGACCGGCCCAGCCCCCGGCCCAGCACAGTGTGTGTGTGTGCTGATAATTAGGCGAGTGAAGGCTCAGCATGGAAGAGAGGACCTCCCGCCTACCCTAACCTCTCACCAGATACAGTGTGTGTGAGTGAGTGATTGCATATGTGTGTGTGTATGTGTGTGTCCGTGTGTATGTGCTTATGCAAGCATCTTCACAAGTCTACCTCTCCCTCTCTCTCTGTATAAATGGGAAGGCTGTTTGTCTCTCTCTCTCTTTCTCTCTCTGTATAAATGGGAAGGCTGTTTGTCTCTTTCTGTGTCTCTCTCTCTCCCTCTCTCTGTATAAATGGGAAGGCTGTTTGTCTCTCTCTCTCTCTCTGTATAAATGGGAAGGCTGTTTGTCTCTCTCTCTGTGTCTCTCTCTCTCCCTCTCTCTCTCTCTGTATAAATGGGAAGGCTGTTTGTCTCTATCTCTGTCTCTCTCTCCCTGTCTCTCTCTCTCTCCCTCTCTATCGCTCTCTCCCTCTCTATCTCTCTGTATAAATGAGAAGGCTATGTAAGTCAGATCCCAGAGCGTGTCGATAGAACACTAGAACACTGTGATGATCTCCTGTGGAGCAGCCTCTGGGTTCAACTAGCTTAGTCTGGGATGACAGTGAGTGACATGTTTCCTCTGTGTGCCCGCAGGCTTCCCGGCGACGGCGTACGGACCAGTGGCGGCAGCGGCGGTGGCAGCAGCGCGTGGCTCAGGTAGGGGGGCCCGAGGAAAAGGCGGCTACATGGCGTACCCGCAGAACACAGGACCAGGTAAAAACTCTGCTCTGTCCGTGTTCTGTGTGGCTGCTGCTCCCTCCAGCTTCTCCCGCTCCTCTGCTTCTCCTTAGCACACCCATGGAAACATGCTTTATGTAGTCCACACACACTGGAGCCCTCAACACTTCTTCTCCAATCCTAACACTTTGTCTAAGAATGACTCGCCAAAATAAAGTAGCTCGATCGAGTTCGACCAAATTAGAAATGAGTGGCTGAATTCAACTTTTGTGTAGTTCTTCATTGGCGATGTGATGCGATATGTCTGCCTTAGCCCTCGATGACTAACACTGCTCCTCCAACCATAAAACCTGGAGACATCCACTCACTGTACACACACATAGCACTGATTGATTAGCTAACAATGTACACACACACACTCCTCCCTGTTTCTCACTCCCATTGATTCACCAGTCAGCTACATTAACAGATCTGGCTCTGTCCTTCTCAATAACACTAAAGCAATCAATAGCACTGAATAACAACCTTGGTGTTGGAAATTGACAGGCAGCATCCAAGCTCTAGGGAAGACTGGTTTTCTTAATCGGACTCAGGTCATCTGTCTCTGAGTTCTACAGTCCCTCCCGTTGGTGGAACCTCTGCTATATGTGCTCGTGGTCCTGCAGTATGATCATGTGAATGTAAACCTCAAAGTCCTGATGGAAACTGTTTGGAAATATATCCTGACCCACCAGTACACTCAAGCGCGTTCACACACCCATTCACTTCAGCGCAGGGAACACAGGAAGCCAATCAGATGTTCTTTCTCTCCAATCAGACCTCTTCAAAACAAACAATCTGCCAGAGAATGAGGAAGTTTGAGATGCAGGGGGACCATCATGTACTGCTGTCAGATTGTAACACAACTCTGGGTTGTCTGATAGGGGATGTATGAGGGGGAGATGAGGACAGAGGTGTAGTGAGGTAAATGTTGACCTCACAGGTCTGCTGCAGACTAGGTAATGAGGAGCCATAGGGGACTGTCTCAGCTCTGAGGTTCCAGACACCTGCAGCCCTCTAGTTTACTGCACACATTTTACATTTACATTTGAGTCATTTAGCAGATGCTCTTATCCAGAGTGACTTACAGGAACAACTAGGGGTAAGGGCCTTGCTCAAGGGCACATTGACAGATTTTTCACCTCGTCAGCTTGGGGATTCAAACCAGCGATCTTTAGGTTACTGGCCCAACGCTCTTAACCACTATGTTTCCTCTCGCACGCATGCACACACACACACACATGGTAGATCAACAGGGTTGGGTGCTGAGGAAGACGCAGCATGTTTAAACGTGACCTTCGTCTCAGCTAATCTCCCGCTCGTCTCCTCTCCGAGCTGCAGCGCCGTGCTGAGCCGGGGTGGACGGGTGCATCTCATTACCGCCCCGCCGCGCTCCTATTTACCCATACGCTTAACATCCCACCGAGCGAGCCTTATACCCCTGCCTCTGTCTTCTCTTCGCCACGTGGCTGGCTGCTCACTGGCGTCCCTGCCTGCTCCGCAGAGAGCCAAGGAGAAGTGAAAGACAGTCCCCTATCTCCAACACGGGGCTGTCACCCTTTTCTCCTCTCTGGCTCTGACAGCCCATGGCTTAATTACAGCGGACAGATCAACACCGCGCTCACATAGCCTCCCTCTCCATGACAGGGCAGTGCTGCTGCTGATGACGGACGGGGTTTTTAACTCCTCCCTTTTATTTACTCTCTGACTAAAGTAATCCCTAGGACTGGCCTCGCTGTCACGCCATAACAATTTAGCCCTGAATGACAAGAGTGGAGTCAGAATGTTACTCCATGTCTCCCTTCCCAGTGTTTGTCCTTCTGTGCGAATGTAATAGATGAGGAGCCTCTATTACGGAGATCATCGGAGAAAATATTACAGGATGGACGTATCGAATAGGGATGGCTGCTTGACCGTCACTGATGAATGACACGTCCTGGAGAAGTTATTGCTTTGTTGGTTTATTACTGGGATATAATCCATAGAGTTTCAGTGAGGAGACAAAAGCAGTTGTTATTGATGGATTCTCTGTGGCCCTGTCATTCCTATGGACAGTGATTGATCAGGAAATCTAGGGTCTGGTGCACTCTGACCTGACTTTATTGGGCTCCTGAACATTGGGATCAGCCATTACAGTGAGATGCTAGATCACTGGATCGCGCCTCTGATCCTCCAATAGAAGGAGATCACTCATCGGAGTGCTGTCTTTTAGATTGCCTCGTCATCACTTTGGTCCTTATTGGAGGTGTGCAGATGTGCTTTTCAACTTGTTGCTTTAGTTTCAAACAGTATTCTATGGGAGATTTCCACAGCCCCATAACTCTGCATTACAGATAAACATGCTGCAATACAATGCCTTTGAATGCAGAGTGGCAGCATTGTTTCTGTTGCATCAGCCCCATCATGCACCTCTCTCCTAGAACTGAGGAGCTGTGTGAATGTCATGTCAGCCTGGGGTTTAGGCCTTATTGCCCTTCCCCTCTGATCTCCCCTTCTCCATCGCCTCGGTCCCACTCAACAGAGATATTTCTGCCTGCTCTGTCTCTCCTTCGGGCCCTTTCAGCTCCCTCCAGAGGAATGAGCTCTTATTATGTGCATCGGAAATGAGTGGGATGTTTCAGTCTCAGATGAGATGGCCGCTTCTTTTCTCAAGGCCTCTGCCTGCAAACCTGCATCGTGCATCGATCGCCATGGAATTTCTGCTGCCGAGCTCATTAGGGCCGAGGATGCTCTTTTGAGCTTTTATCTTCTTTTTTTCTTTTTTCTTCTTGATGTTTTGCTTACTCTACCTCTTAACTGTTAACTCTCTATCTCTCTCTCTCTCTCTCTTTCCCTCTCTGCCTTTCTCTCTCTCTCATTTTCTTCCCCAACCTCTGCCTCCCCTTCTATCTCTCATCCTCACCCTTTCTCACTCCCTGTCTCTCTCCCCTGTCTCTCTCCCCTGTCTCTCTCCCCTGTCTCTCTTTCTGTCTCTCTTTCTCTCTCTTTCTGTCTCTCTTTCTGTCTCTCTCCCTGACTCTCTCCCTGTCTCTCTCCCTGTCTCTCTCCCCTGTCTCTCTTTCTGTCTCTCTTTCTCTCTCTTTCTGTCTCTCTTTCTGTCTCTCTCCCTGACTCTCTCCCTGACTCTCTCCCTGACTCTCTCCCTGACTCTCTCCCTGTCTCTCTCCCTGTCTCTCTCCCCTGTCTCTCTCCCTGTCTCTCTCCCCTCTCTCTCCCCTCTCTCTTTCTGTCTCTCGTTCTGTCTCTCTCCCTGACTCTCTCCCTGACTCTCTCCCTGTCTCTCTCCCCTGTCTCTATTTCTGTCTCTCTCCCTGACTCTCTCCCTGTCTCTCTCCCCCTATCGCGCTCTTTCCCTGTCTCGCTCTCTCTCTCTCTCTCGCTACCTTTCCCTGTCTCGCTCTCTCTCTCTCTACCTTTCCCTGCTCTTCTCTCTCTCTCTACCTTTCCCTGCTATTCTCTCTCTCTCTACCTTTCCCTGCTCTTCTCTCTCTCTCTACCTTTCCCTGCTCTTCTCTCTCTCTCTACCTTTCCCTGCTCTTCTCTCTCTCTCTACCTTTCCCTGCTCTTCTCTCTCTCTCTACCTTTCCCTGTCCTCTCTCTCTCTACCTTTCCCTGTCCTCTCTCTCTCTCTTTCCCTGTCCTTCTCTCTCTCTCTACCTTTCCCTGTTCTTCTCTCTACATTTCCCTGTCCTTCTCTCTCTCTACATTTCCCTGTCCTTCTCTCTCTCTACATTTCCCTGTCCTTCTCTCTACAAATTTCCCTGTCCTTCTCTCTCTCTCTACATTTCCCTGTCCTTCTCTCTCTCTCTACATTTCCCTGTCCTTCTCTCTCTCTCTACATTTCCCTGTCCTTCTCTCTCTCTACATTTCCCTGTCCTTCTCTCTCTCTACATTTCCCTGTCCTTCTCTCTCTCTCTACATTTCCCTGTCCTTCTCTCTCTCTACATTTCCCTGTCCTTCTCTCTCTCTCTACATTTCCCTGTCCTTCTTTCTCTCTCTACATTTCCCTGTCCTTCTCTCTCTCTACATTTCCCTGTCCTTCTCTCACCCCTCTTTTTTCTTCTCTGTCTGCCACACCCTCCCTCCCCTGTGAGTAAGTGGATGTCAGTAAGACTCAGTGGGAGCGGATCAGTCTCGTCAGCTGAAGAGACTCATTACATGTCCGGTTCTCCTGGCCAACAGTCCCTTGGTACACAATAAGTGCATTGTGCTGAAGGTTAACGTGGCTTTAGTTCCCTCCAATATTATTTCTGGAATAAGCACATCTCTCAGGGCCTTTTCTATGGCCAATCAATGCTGTCTTTAGGCCCCCAGTGACCTGTGAAACACTGAGGATATGCTTTAATGTGACCTTTCCCACTGCACAGTGCACAGTATAATGCTTTGGTAGTCATATTTCTATGCCTGAAATGGACCCCATACTGTATAATAGTGCTATTAAGCAGCACCTGCTAGTGTACATGTTGTTTTCAGAGGGAATTAAACAGTGAAATAGGTTTAAAATGTCCTTGCTTTCACAAGCAGGGATGTGTTGTTTTCAACATACACAATTTACACTCTGCAACATTGTTTTTGAAAGAATGGCACATTTTCTGTCCATTAAAATAACATCAAATTGATCAGAAATAGTGTAGACATTGTTAATGTTGTAAATGACTATTGCAGCTGGAAACAGCTGATTTGTAATGGAATATCTACATAGACGTACAGGCCTATTATCAGCAACCATCACTCCTGTGTTCCAATGGCACGTTGTGTAAGCTAATTCAAGTTTATCATTTGAAAATTGCTAATTGATCATTAGAAAACCCTTTTGCAATTATGTTAGCACAGCTGAAAACTGTCTGATTAAAGAAGCACTAGTTGAGTATCTGGAGCATCAGCATTTGTGGGTTCGATTACTGGTTCAAAATGGCCAAAAACAAAAAACTTTCTTCTGAAACTCATCAGTCTATTCTTGTTCTGAGAAATGAAGGCTATTCCATGCGAGAAATTGCCAAGAAACTGAAGATCTCGTACAACGCTGTGTACTACTCCCTTCACAGAACAGCGCAAACTGGCTCTAACCAGAATAGAAAGAGGAGTTGGAGGCCCCGGTGCACAACTGAGCAAGGGAACAAGTACATTAGAGTGCCTAGTTTGAGAAACAGACGCTTCACAAGTCCTCAACTGGCAGCTTCATTAAATAGTACAAGGCAAAACATCAGTCTCAACTTCAACAGTGAAGAGGTGAATCCGGGATGCTGGCAGTTTTCAGCTGTGGTAGCATAATTGCAAAAGGGTTTTCTAAGGATCAATTAGCCTTTTGAAATGATAAACTTGGATTAGCTAACACAACGTGCCATTGGAACACAGGAGTGATGGTTGCTGATAATGGGCCTCTGTACGCCAATGTAGACATTCCATAAAAAATCTGCTGTTTCCAGCTGCAATAGTCATTTACAACATTAACAATGTCTACACTGTATTTCGGATCAATTTAATGTTATTGTAATGGACAGAAAATGTGCTTTTCTTTCAAAAACAAGGACATTTCTAAGTGACCCCAAACTTTCAACGGTAGTGTACAACTGTGATGATGTATTATTGACATAGATACAGTTGAAGTTTACATACACCTTAGCCAAATACATTTAAACTCAGTTTTTAACAATTCCTGACATTTAATCCTAGTAACAATTCCCTGTTTTAGGACAGTTAGGATCACCACTTTATTTTAAGAATGTGAAATGTCAGAATAATAGTAGAGAGAATTATTTATTTCAGCTTTTATTTATTTCATCACATTCCCAGTGGGTCAGAAGTTTACATACACTCAATTAGTATTTAGTAGCATTGCCTTTAAATTGTTTAACTTGGGGCAAACGTTTCGGGTAGCCTTCCACAAGCTTCCCACAAAAATGTGGGTGAATTTTGGGTCCATTCCTCCTGACAGAGTTAGTGTAACTGAGTCAGGTTTGTAGGCCTCCTTGCTCGCACACGCTTTTTGAGTTCTGCCCACACATTGTCTATAGGATTGAGGTCAGGGCTTTGTGATGGCCACTCCAATACCTTGACTTTGTTGTCCTTAAGCCATTTTGCCACAACTTTGGAAGTATGCTTGGGGTCATTGTGCATTTGGAAGATCCATTTGCGACCAAGCTTTAACTTCTTGACTGATGTCTTGAGATGTTGCTTCAATATATCCACATAATTTTCCTACCTCATGATGCCATCTATTTTGTGAAGTGCACCAGTCCCTCCTGCAGCAAAGCACCCCCACAACATGATGCTGGCACCCCCGTGTGTCACGGTTGTGATGGTGTTCTTCGGCTTGCAAGCGTCCCCCTTTTTCCTCCAAACATAATGATGGTCATTATGGCCAAACAGTTCTATTTTTGTTTCATCCGACCAGAGGACATTTCTCCAAAAAGTACAATCTTTGTTCCCGTGTTCAGTTGCAAACCATAGTCTGGCTTTTTTATGCCGGTTTTGGAGCAGTGGCTTCTTCCTTGCAGAGTGGCCTTTCAGGTTATGTCGATATCGGACTCGGACTCGTTTTACTGTGGATATAGACACTTTTGTACCTGTTTCCTCCAGCATCTTCACAAGGTCCTTTGCTTTTGTTCTGGGATTGATTTGCACTTTTCGCATCAAAGTACGTTAATCTCTAGGAGACAGAACGTGTCTCCTTCCTGAGCAGTATGACGGCTGCGTGGTCCCATGGTCCTTATACTTGCGTGCTATTATTTGTACAGATGAACGTGGTACCTTCAGGCGTTTGGAAATTTCTCCCAAGGATGAACCAGACTAGTGGCGGTCTACAATTGTTTTTCTGAGGTCTTGGCTGATTTTTTTTTGATTTTCCCATGATGTCAAGCAGAGGCACTGCGTTTGAAGGTAGGGCTTGGAATACATCCACAGGTACACCACCAATTGACTCAAATGATGTCAGTTAACCTATCCAAAGCTTCTAAAGCCATGACATAATTTTCTGGAATTTTCCAAGCTGTTTAAAGACACAGTCAACTTAGCGTATGTAAACTTCTGACCCACTGGAATTGTGATACAGTTAATTATAAGTGAAATAATCTGTCTGTAAACAATTGTTGGAAAAATTACTTGTGTCATGCACAAAGTAGATGTCCAAAATGACTTGCCAAAACTATAGTTTATTAACAAGAAATTTGTGGAGTGGTTGAAAAACGAATTTATAATCACTCCAACATAAGTGTATGTAAACTTCCGACTTCGGCTGTAGATAACATACCATTTTTTCATTTATGTTTGGTTTGATAATTTCTACCATGTGATTCATATCCCCAGGGAAACTGTTATCCTATGGTTCTATTCTGCCTTAAAGAGAAACAAGAGGTTCTTATGTAGATGGGGTTTTCAGTATTCTCCTCCACTGAACCCTGGCTGTTTTGTTTTCCACTGATGAACCCACAGCTTGCTTGAAGAGGGAAATCATTTGGCACATTTTGACACATTATCTGAGATCATTATCCATTTCCTCCCAACAAGCTCTGTGATCCTGGGAAGTGCCCCAGAGGAGTCTGGGATTGGCTGCGTTCGCTGGGCTAAATTAATCTGGCTCCCCGGGCCCCACGGGTGCTCAGGTCCGTCCGTTTGCCCCAGATGCTGCTCCGCTTAGCTCAGCGACGAGCCCAGAAGAGCATCACATGTCCTGGGTATAGCATGCCAAACCAATCCATGTGACAGTGTTTTCCCCCAGTTTGACTGGGGCCCAGGGAGAAGATGTGACACTTTGGGGATGGCAAGGCGCCCCTGTCCCCTTCTCGTCTGCTCCTGTCCTGTCCCAGTGCAGTTGCTCACACAGCTGTGGCTGGCAGATGTTCAGGGGTCACTGGGGAGAAGCCCCTGGCGGTTGATCCATGCTGAGCCTCTCCCAATGGGCTTCAGGCAGGCTTGAGTCATGGCCTCACTCACTTTGGTTTCAGTGGAAGTTGGAGCAACTTATGAATATGAATAACTATACCTTATAAATCACTAGTCACTCATAAACACTCATTAACACTAACCAAAACCCTGGTCAAAATGTGAACGTTGTGTTGTTAGAAGGACAGTATCGGACCAGAACTGTTCTAGTGGTCAATAGATCTCCTGACTCACACCTGCAGGAGGGAAAGTAGCCCAGTCACACACCACATTGTCACATGGCTGATTAGACACCTGTCATTCACTATCAGACAACATTAAAAACGGTTATTTTCCTGTGATGAGGCACTTTTGGAAGCTATCAGTGTTTGAAAATGGATTGCGAGAGGAAGAAAGAGAGAAAGAATGAAAGCCTAAAGGAGAACAAAGGCCTGTGTATGGGCTAGCAAATGCAGGAATAAATCATCTGTTAAAATTCATTAGCCAAGCCTCTCTGAGCATAAAATGACAAGACATTAAATATGTATTATTTATGAAATGCCGCTGTCTTTGAAAAGGGGGTCTAGTGCTGTTAATTAGTCACCCATTCAGTCAGAAAATACTATTTCAAATGGAAAGTGAAAGATAGTCTCAGCAGCCCAGAAAGCGGCAGTTTTTTATTTTTAAAATGGCATCGATGGAAATAAAGTAGCTAATTACAGTTGCTGTGAAATTCAAAGCTAATTTGGGAAGCCGTATGACAGGTATATTGACATCCTCTGTGGTGTGATGTGTGCTTATAGCCTCCAAGGAATTCAAAGGGGGCAGGGGAGAGGGAGGGATGATTGGGAGCAAACATTGCTCTAGGTGTGTGTGTGTGTGTGTGTGTGTGTGTGTGTGTGTGTGTGTGTGTGTGTGTGTGTGTGTGTGTGCGCATGCGCGCCAGTGACGGTGTGTGCGCCAGTGATGGTGTGTGCGTGTGTGCGCGTGTGTGTGCGCGTGTGTATTAATGTGTGTGTGTGTGCCAGTGACAGCGTGTGTGTGTGTGCGCGCGCCAGTGACGGTGTGTGTGTGTGTGTGTATTAATGTGTTTGTGTGTGTGTGTGTGTGTGTGTGCGCCAGTGACAGCGTGTGTGTGTGTGCGAGCGCCAGTGACGGTGTGTGTGTGCGTGTGTATTAATGTGTGTGTGAGTGTTTGTGTGTGTGTGTGTGTGCGCCAGTGACAGCGTGTGTGTGTGTGTGCGCGCGTGACGGTGTGTGTGTGTGTGTGTGTGTGTGTGTGTGTGTGTGTGTGTGTGTGTGTGTGTGTGTGTGTGCGCCAGTGACAGCGTGTGTGTGTGTGCGCGTGACGGTGTGTGTGTGTGTGTGTGTGCGCGTGTGTGTGTGTGTGTGTGTGCGCCAGTGACTGTGTGTGTGTGTGTGTGTGTGTGTGTGTGTGTGTGTGTGTGTGTGTGTGTGTGTGTGTATTAATGTGTGTGTGAGTGTTTGTGTGTATTTTGGGGAATTCAGTGTCAGGATAATCACAGACTTGTGCACTCTTAAACACCTCGTCCTCTCTCTAAAGTGGTTGAGGAAATATCCCCTACGTTTTACCATGAACATGATGGGCTTCTTTGTCTGTTTTCTCCAAAGAGATGAGTAAAGTAGCAAGTTTCAAGGCAGTGGTTTAGAATCGCTCCTTAGAGGCAGTCATCTGGCAAAGTGGAAATGACACAGGAGCATATATCTACTTGAAGAAAGCCACCCTCGTGAAGGCAGTATGTTATGAGAGATGCAGCCTCTCCAACCCTGGGCAGTAAGTTCTGAGCTGGCCGACGAGAGCTGCCCACTCCCACCCCAGCAGCCCCTGGCCAGTGGCAAAGAGGGAGGGAGAAGAGAGGGATAATTATCAGTATAAATGGAGCTCGACGAACGATTCGCACTGCTGGGCTGCCTGATCTGGTCGCCAAGGCAACCTCAACCTGCTAATTTGTTTTGTAGATGAGTAATTACATCCAATTAGACCAGTGTGGGGAGAAAAAGAAAGTCCAAAGAAGGGGCCATTGTTCCAGTTAGATGGTGTGAATATTAATAATGGGATGGTCTCAGGCTCATAACAGATATGATCAGTGATGCTGCTGCAGCTGTGGGGGCCTATTGCCCAGCCTACCTGAGACATCACTCTACAGAGATGATGATCTATCCGTGTGTGTGTGTGTGTGTGTGTGTGTGTGTGTGTGTGTGTGTGTGTGTGTGTGTGCGTGTGCGTGTCCCCTCCACTGACCCCATGTCCAGTTTAAACTCCTCAGTATAGGGTTCTAGTGCACATCTCTGAGGTAGTGCGCAGGTGTCTGAGCATCCACCTTTACCTAACCATGAAAGACCAAGGAAAGACGTATTACACTGGAGCACAGTGTCCTCCTCAGTTGAATAGTCACGTACTGTTATTGTAGAAGGCTTTCAGTGCTGTGACTGTCTGTAAAGCATTGTTTTATGGCACCGTTTCTGTCCTCAGTCACCTCAATCAGAATGTACATTTTTATGTTCCACACTGGTGAGTACTGATAGCCACAATGCATTTATTATCTACAGACCAAAAACTGAGAAAGGGTCTAGGTAATATGTGAATGCTCCTTGCATGTTAAAGTGGTCAGAGAGACATGCAGTATTGTGTTCTATTCTAAGAAAAAAGTAATTGTGCGATATGATATTCCATCCTGGTTTATTATTATTCATTTGTGGTAGTTCCATTGATTGGACCAGATGTTCCTTTAATATAGAAATACAGTACAGTAGTTTATAATGAGCTTTATTCCAAAGCACCACAGGGATTGTATGCATACACACATATACAAGCCCCCGTCCATCCCCCACCAGAAATGCGCTAGTGTAGAGAAATGGGAGAATTAGGCCCTCTCTAACAGCTTGGTAAAAAACATATGTCTGTTAGGATGATCAAAGGAAAGCCATTATTTCTACATCTTTGATGTTCAGCCACTTTTCTTCACTCTCGTTCTGTTTCTCACCTTCGCCCAAGTGAAAGTAGCTTAAATCATTTGTTTGCTCTGAAAAGAAAATTAGTTGGGGAAGATAATCAAGCTATTCTGCCTCTCCCAGATGGCAGCTTTGGTCCATAGAAGGGAGCGTTTTCAGTGAGCCTAATTTTATTCATATCCTCTCCCACTGGTGGCACTATCATTAGAAGCAATCTACCTGAACAATAAAAGTAATTTTGCCTGGCTTTATTAGATAAGACCCTCCCGGCAGTGAGAGGCCTCATGCCAGCAGCTGAGGACTAATTGTCCGTGTCAGCGCAAACAAAGCCGCCATGTGTATTTGTTGTGTCTGTGGATGTCGTCTTCGTGTCCTGTCGTTCCCGCTATCCTGGAATTGGCGGAATTATGCAGATTGCAACAGGAAGCTGCCATTGTCGGGGGCCTGGCAGCCGGTACCATACGGATGTGGCACGGGTGGTGTGGCTCGGCCAGGGACAAAGCAGGGCCTCCCCCTCCCTCCCCTCCCTCAGCCTAGCACCTCTCAGCCGTTTAACTAATGGGGGAGATTGTGGCAAGGCCTTTGTAAAGGTCGCTGCTTGTTTGTTGTTAAAGATCTAATTAGGAAGAGGAGAGGAAGCAGAGGAAGCTTGTCTAATTAGAGATGAGCATGGGAAAACCACCTCGGAAACTCAAGGACGGACAGCTATTAGCGTGGATGTCACAAACGGATTAAACACAAGTGTCCCTAGTTTTCTCCTGGTGTCCTTAACGATTAAAGCTGGGCTGAATGCATATCTCCTGTGAAAGTCGCCTGAAGGCGGCATTCCATAGCACAGGCAGAAGAAAGGAGGATGGTGGGCAGGGGTGAAGATAAGGAGGTGGAACACTCAGGAAATTTGCTCCCTTATCCTTTTTTCCCAGTCCCGGAAGAGAGCACATCCTTCAGAGAAAAGCAGTGACCCTGTCAAATGCCCTCGTCCATAATTCAACCTGGCCCGTCCTCCTCACAGAGTCCTCATTCCCGTGCTGCAGAGGGAGTGTCTCCCAGGTTGTTGATAAGCGTAAGAGACTGTCCCTGCCTGGGAGTACTGGCTCTGTGGTTAGTGGCATGGCTGTGGTGTGGGGTACAGAGGAGGTGCAGCTGGATTTAATGTCACTGGAGCACGTGCAGAATGCTGAATGGCCACACGTGTGACAGTCGGGCACAGACAGACAGACAGATATACAGACAGACAGAAAGACAGACAGCAGCCAGCCAGGGAGCCTCCAAACCTGAGATACAGAGATGGACTGAGGGTTGAGTGCAGATCACTGGTGACTCAGCAACTGTCCCTGGGTCCTGTCATATTCTCTCTATCACACTGAGAGGAGACAGCTCTGTCTGACACCACTGGAGTCATAACAGCTCCTTGACATTCTCTCATTTCTAGACTTGTTTGGGAAGACTTGTCTTAGGTTAGAAAGATTTACAGTTGAAGTCGGAAGTTTACATACACCTTAGCCAAATACATTTACTCAGTTTTTCACAATCCCTGACATTTAATCCTAGTAAAAAATGATCTGTTTTAGGTCAGTTACAATCACCACTTTATTTTAAGAATGTGAAATGTAAGAATAATAGTAGAGAGAATGATTTATTTCAGCTTTTATTTCTTTCATCACATTCCCAGTGGGTCAGAAGTTTACATACACTCAATTAGTATTTGGTAGCATTTCCTTTAAAATTGGTTAACTTGGGTCCACAAGCTTCCCACAATAAGTTGGGTGAATTTTGGCCTATTCCTTCTGACAGAACTGGTGTAACTGAGTCAGGGCTTTGTGATGGCCACTCCAATACCTTGACATTGTTGTCCTTAAGCCATTTTGCCACAACTTTGAAAGTATGCTTGGGGTCATTGTCCATTTGGAAGACCCATTTGCGACCAAGCTTTTACTTCCTGACTGATGTCTTGAGATGTTGCTTCAGTATATCCACATAATTGTCCTACCTCATGATGCCATCTTTTTTGTGAAGTGCACCAGTCCCTCCTGCAGCAAAGCACCCCCACAACATGATGCTGCCACCCCTGTGCTTCACGGTTGGGATGGTGTTCTTCGGCTTGCAAGCGTCCCCCTTTTTTGCTCCCAAGGATGAACCAGACTAGTGGAGGTCTACAATTTTTTTTCTGAGGTCTTGGCGGATTTCTTTTGATTTTCCCATGATGTCATGCAAAGAGGCACTGAGTTTGAAGGTAGGCCTTGAAATACATCCACAGGTACACCTCCAATTGACTCAAATGATGTCAATTAGCCTAACAGAAGCTTCTAAAGCCATGACATAATTTTCTGGAATTTTCCAAGCTGTTTAAAGGCACAGTCAACTTAGTGTATGTAAACTTCTGACCCACTGGAATTGTGTTACAGTGAATTATAAGTGAAATAACCTGTCTGTAAACAATTGTTGGAAAAATGACTTATGTCATGCACAAAGTAGATGTCCTAACCGACTTGCCAAAACTATAGTTTGTTAACAAGAAATTTGTGGAGTGGTTGAAAAACGAGTTTTAATGACTCCAACCTAAGTGTATGTAAACTTCTGACTTCAACTGTAGGTGAAAGTACGGTTTTATCATTCTTTTTTATTCCTGCATCGACCCATTCACTCATTCATTCCTTTATCTTCCCATTAACGCTGCCCTTCTCTGAGTTGTCATCATTTTCCTCATTGGTAAAGACTGATCGGTTTTCCGTAGCAGTTGCTTAAGAGAGATGTAAAGGGGTTATTGCGTTATGGAGCTTTGTTCCACGTCTCAGGGTTTACTGTACATGACTGGAAGTCTGCCATTTCAGGAGCCCATTATTTAAGAAGTGGGAATGGAGCCCGAGTAGCGCGCGGTGAAACTGTGAGGCCCTAAAGCGCCGGCTAAGGAACACGCCTGGTGTTTAGATTCCATTTGGCAGCTGCTGACAAGCTCATTATGGCGGTCTAGGTGTGGCACGGCTTTGATCGCCTCTTCAGTTGGAGACTGAAATAAAAAACAAGCACACAGCAGGGAGACCTGCCATGAAAAGAGCCGCTGACGCCAATCTCAGCTTTTCCTTGAGTGGATTAACTCCCCATATTGAAGAGGTGCGAGAGGGAACAATTGCCTTTAATGGCTCTCTTTATAAGAGCAGCTTGTCTCAGATTAAGAGGACAAGCAGTAAATGTCAGCACGTCTTATTGCTGAATGACGATTTCTGAAGCGTTGATAATCCTCCATCTGTGTTGAATGAGGGCCACATTTGAATGGTCCAATAAGTGTGGAGTGTTTTGGAGCCCTGCCTTTTGTTAATGGTCAGTAAACATGAATGTGTCTCTTTGTTATCCAACCCAAAGAAAATGTCACATGCATAGACCTCAATATGTAGTAGTAGTGGTTCAAAATCAGAGGCATGAAATTAATTATTGATTTGTACGCATTCTACATTTTCCTCCCGTTGAATGATGAGTGTTTACATCAGATATGTCCAGTAAGCATTGTAGTCGTCAAATTAAAGCTGTATTGACCTGTGTTTTTAATGATTCTCCAATTTCATCCCTCTCTCTGAATTGCAGGACAATGTGAGGGAATCAGGTTAGATTGATTCATGTATAGGATTTAGAGACAGCCAGTCTACTACCTCAGAAAGCTCCTAGTTCACTGTTTGTCTTATGATTGTTACTAGCCAGTTAACAATGCTATTACCTTAGACAGTCAAACATCCTATTACCTTAGACAGTCACCAATCCTGTTATCTTAGACAGTCAACAATCCTATTATCTTAGACAGTCAACAATCCTATTATCTTAGACAGTCAACCATGTAATTCCAGTAAGAGGTTGGGTTCCCTATAGAGGGATGGTGTGTTACCCTGGTTCTGACAGACTCCTACACCTCAGACACTCAGACTGGCAGCAGGATCTGCTGGGGAGGGAGAGCAGGGAGAGGACACAATGTATCTCAGCCAAATGAACCCCTCATTAGTAGTGTCACACACCAACCACCATGCCATGCTTATGAGTCTGGACATTGACTACTGTGAAACAATGAAACCAAACGTTTTCCACAATGATGGAGTCCCTTCCCCTCCCCCTCCCCAACCTATACTGTACCTCTCAGGCTTTCACGATTACGGGTTTTACTCTGCGCCCAGTGACCAGAGGGGGGCGCCCTGCTCCTTTGCGGACTATGGCTCCCTGGGGCCCCAGGCGGCTCAGATGCTGCACAGTGAGCATGCCACCTCCGCCTGCAACTCCCCCCTCCAGCACCTGCACAGCCCGGATCAGTTTAAGAGCCCAGGTTTGTATGTGCATCTCTCTCATCCACCGTCTGGACTGTTCAGTTTGACTCATGAAGTTTCCTCCATACAGATGATCTATGCAGTTTTTTGGTTGACTTTTTTTTTTTGGTCTTTGAGGAGGAAAGAAATAAATGCGAAAAGGATGAACGTCTTGCCAGCAATGCATTGCATGTTTATTCCTTCTTTTTGATTTTCAATGTAACTTTTTGTTTATTTGTGAAGTTTGTTCCATGCCCCTGCTTGCTCCAAGGGGAGGACTTGTATGTTTTCCTCCATACACAGAGCATGGGAGGTAGGGGACTGGACTACTCTGTCCTCTGTGAGAAAGCTCTCATTTACTTCGCTTATGTCCCTATCTACCCAATTCAACCACCTGGACATTTGAACCTTTTCGATTTCAACATTTGAATGAGAGTGAAAGACTGACTGACTGGGAGAGTGAAAGGGTTAGTCAGTGAAAGGGTTAGTCAGTGAAAGGGTTAGTCAGTGAAAGGGTTAGTCAGTGAAAGGGTTAGTCAGTGAAAGGGTTAGTCAGTGAAAGGGTTAGTCAATGAAAGGGTTAGTCAGTGAAAGGGTTAGTCAGTGAAAGGGTTAGTCAGTGAAAGGGTTAGTCAATGAAAGGGTTAGTCAGTGAAAGGGTTAGTCAGTGAAAGGGTTAGTCAGTGAAAGGGTTAGTCAGTGAAAGGGTTAGTCAGTGAAGGGTTAGTCAGTGAAAGGGTTAGTCAATGAAAGGGTTAGTCAGTGAAAGGGTTAGTCAGTGAAAGGGTTAGTCAATGAAAGGGTTAGTCAGTGAAAGGGTTAGTCAGTGAAAGGGTTAGTCAGTGAAAGGGTTAGTCAATGAAAGGGTTAGTCAGTGAAAGGGTTAGTCAGTGAAAGGGTTAGTCAGTGATAGGGTTAGTCAGTGAAAGGGTTAGTCAGTGAAAGGGTTAGTCAGTGAAAGGGTTAGTCAGTGAAAGAGTTAGTCAGTGAAAGGGTTAGTCAGTGAGAGTGTATTGTAAATTATTGAGTGATGGATAATTGTTCTGCGAACAACTAGGCAATCAGAAGACATGTTTTGTGCATAGATTATAGTAACATTACATCCTAGTGCAGTCATATGCATCATTTAGCTATTACATTACAAGTGGCATGTTTCAGTATGATATCAGTGTGTGCTTTTTGCAGAAGCGCTGACATTTACCTTTGCAATTTGGTGTGTCTTTCTCAAGGTTGTGTTCTTTACATAGTGAAACTATATGTTGCATCCAATAAGTCAGTGGAAAACAATTGTGTTTCTATGCCATTTTCTCTACAGAAAATACGTAGCTATAACAATTTAATTTCAATTGATTACCCTCATTTTAAACCACATTCAGGGTCAGCATGTGCTATTCGTTTGGTCATAGGTTTGTTCCTGATAAAACATGTCATTTCACTAAATGACATTTCATATTTTGAGGAGTAAGTGTACATGAGAACAACCATGTTGAGAGGAGTAAGTGTACATGAGAACAACCATGTTGAGAGGAGTAAGTGTACATGAGAACAACCATGTTGAGAGGAGTAAGTGTACATGAGAACAACCATGTTGAGAGGAGTAAGTGTACATGAGAACAACCATGTTGAGAGGAGTAAGTGTACATGAGAACAACCATGTTGAGAGGAGTAAGTGTACATGAGAACAACCATGTTGAGAGGAGTAAGTGTACATGAGAACAACCATGTTGAGAGGAGTAAGTGTACATGAGAACAACCATGTTGAGAGGAGTAAGTGTACATGAGGACAACCATGTTGAGAGGAGTAAGTGTACATGAGAACAACCATGTTGAGAGGAGTAAGTGTACATGAGAACAACCATGTTGAGAGGAGTAAGTGTACATGAGAACAACCATGTTGAGAGGAGTAAGTGTACATGAGAACAACCATGTTGAGAGGAGTAAGTGTACATGAGAACAACCATGTTGAGAGGAAAACGTGTGAGAAGTGTTCCTTATTGACCCCAGCTCAGGGGATGTCAGGCAGAGAGCCTGGTGCTGTTGATCTGATCCACAGTAGATATGCTGGACTCACTGTATGTTCTTGTTGTGTCGCTCTTCAAAACAATCTTACTAACAGTGAAACAGATGATATCACTGAAAATATGCTAGACTTCCTAAAGTGAGTTTGACTACTGGTGTGGCTCTCTCCTGACCAGATCTTATCCTCCCGTCCAGATGAAATGGCCATGTAGACTAGAGACAGTAATGATGTCTGCTGATGATGATGACC
Organism: Salmo trutta; assembly: GCF_901001165.1. Classification (NCBI taxonomy): domain Eukaryota; kingdom Metazoa; phylum Chordata; class Actinopteri; order Salmoniformes; family Salmonidae; genus Salmo; species Salmo trutta. The sequence goes on along the minus strand of NC_042971.1, from coordinate 42,796,878 downwards.
CAACCAGACTGACTAATGGTGCCGTCACTGCTCTGTAGAGTCCTACTCTATTGTACCAATGAAGGAGTGGAGTGGAGGAGTGGTGACCAGCAGGCAGTGGCAGGTGTTGAGGCCCCCCGCAGTCCATCCCTGTACTCCTCACTAGTCCTGCCTCATTGGCTTTGGCAGCAGACAGGAAAAGACATCTTTAGGCCCCGTGCTTTACAGCGAGGATTACACAGATCTCCTGGTTTGGAGGCCGGCCCATTCTGGGTGGAGATTTGTCTGTCTGCATGACTCATTGGGATGGATCCCTTCAGGTTTGAGCACTCCACTGTCTGTCTGTGTCCTAGGGCTTCACAGGAAGATGGCAGGACTGCAGGCCTACAGCCACTTCTCCATTTACACACAGTGGTGATAAGTGGGCTTTGATTACACACACAGCTGTAGAGAAAAGAGGGTCTACATCTAAACGCCAAGGTGCTGAATGTGGGGAATTGTATAGTGTGTTGACTCTTTTTTTTCTGTGCTTGGCTGTAGAAGAGGAAGTGTTTTGTGTCTTTCCTCATTTGGTAAAGGGCCATTGTGAATGGCTCCTCCTGGTTTTCTAATGATGCCCTGTGGGTAAAGGTAGGGAAGCTGAGACAGACGCCCAGCCACGAGGAAATGAGAAAATTGTAACTGCCAGTCTGAATAGAAATGCTTTCATGGCGAATGTTAATTGTAAACCACCTCCACCCCTGTTTACCTGAGAGGGAATGCTTCCCCTGTAGCCCCAAGTGCTTTCAGACTGTGAATACATTGATGTATTTTAAAGTGCAACTCAATAGACGTGATCACACCAGTCAAACTACAGTCTACAAACTGCTTCAGTTATTAAGACCCAATTACAGGACATGAAGCATAGCCATATGATACTACAGTGGATAAACATCATCCTATTGACCTCCTGCTTTGTCATTGCTCAGATACTTAAGCCCCAATGATGTGTTTTCCTGGGGAATGTTTGTTCATATCTACCCACCCCAGTCTCACAGACACAGTCGTATCAACAAATATCACCAGGTTTGCTTTTTTGTTGAACCTACTTTTTCAGAGTTAATGTTATTTTTGCTGAAAATAGGAAAGCAGGGTAGGCATAGAATTACATTTGTATCAGCACCTTTCTCCCTTATCCACACAAACACTTTGTCAGAGCAGAAACAACATACAAAGTGACATGAATAAGACCCCAGCGAGTGGAGTTGGTGCGGAATAGATGAGTCACCTGTGTCTTTAAAAATGCTGTGTAATCAAAGGCTGGCTCGTTAAATTAGCATGGGCGCCACTAAGCCACCAGTCAACCCCAATAAGTGTAACTCATGTTTTGCTATTAAACTTAATGACTGAGGTCATGTAGCCCCAAGGTTTAAGGAAAAGCATAAATCCTGTTTCCCATTGAGGTGCGGTGCTGTGCGCCGTTCAATAGAATCCAGTAATTATAAGAAATTAGGATTACCGTTTAAACTGAAAATAGCTGTAATTGCTTAATAAGCAAGTCTATTAAGTGCTGTTCCATACAGACCAGAGCCGTGAGGCCAGCCATAGGAATGGATCCCTCAGTAGATCTCTATGCTCTGGGACAGGTTCTCATTTTACATTTAGGAAGAAACCCACTGTAGGAGGGACTTTGTGCTCCTCACAGAGTTAGTATAGATAAAGTGATGTGCCACAACTTCTGAAGGACTATAGCATCTGATAAGGGTGTGTGTTTTGCATGTTCAATAGCATCTAAAGCTTGTTTTTGAAGTGCCATGCAAGGCATCCCTGTACAGTACAGATCTTATTAGCCTCATGAGCTCAAAATCTAGCATCATGTATATATTTCTATATTAAACTCCAAACACATAGCCTACAGATCAACTTTCCATTTTTGTAGGAGATATGCCACAGTCAAGAGCCTCAGAACTCCACAGAGTGTTTCTCTTTTCCTTATAATTTAATTTCTGCATTTATTTTCATGGTTTATTTCTCAATGGGGGTGAGATGGAGGGTTATGTGAATCTGACAGCGGAGGAGATTGAAGTGGTGTAGCAGTTATACTGTTTTAAGACATCACTGTGCCTTCTCTCCCCCCCTCTGGCTTAGTTTTATATCGCCAGTGTTATTGGCCATCGCTGGGCGTCTGGGTTTTCAAAAGGCCTTTTTATTAGTCAGACCCTCTCCTAGCCACGGGGCATAGGTTAGAGGTCACACAGAGCGGTTCTTTTACATCTCCACATTGTGTACCTGTGGATAAACTCAGGGCAAGCTTTTATATTTTCTATATTTCCCACGGTTTATATCTCCTCTGTCTGTAGAACACTTGTGTCCTTTGCTTTCTTGCTGGAGTGGAATTTTTAACAAACATAATCAGAACTCTTTCTGCAGTTTACTGAAATCCTGAAGTCAGGAAATGGCCAGGCCAAATATCTATGAAATAGATAGATATTGTAGGTAGATAAGATGCAATGATTGGCCATTTGGAATGTTTTGTCCAATCAGGTTTTTGTCTAATCGGGCAAATAAAAAAACATCAACTGATGTTATACCTGCATGAGTATAGAATCCAAAGCAACTAAGCTGCCCCCTTAACAATATGGCACCTCTTGAATATTATAATAATTACCAATAACTTCATTAAAATGAACACTTGTCCACAACATACATAACTACACCTTAATAGTTGGTAGCATGGTCCAAGTATCTCTGGTCTGCTTACAGTTTCTATTGTGCATGATTGTGGTGTGAGTGTTATCACTGTATAGTATACGTAGCATGTAGATATCTCTAGAATATCATACTGGATTCATCTTTTACATTGCTCTTGCCGCCTCAAGCCTGCCACATTTCTTCTGTCAATCCCCAACAAAATGAATGCAGTTCACGTGCAAACAGGCCTCAAATGGCATTTCCAATTACTCATGTGTTATGTTTAATTATAGTATTGATTAATATACCTCTTCTCAGACATATGAGTTCAGTAATGTATTCTTGGATGTGAATGTCTATATTGTGGAAGAATGACTCAGAATGAACTAGCTACATATAAGTTATCACCTGTGCTCTGTGAAGGACCGCGGTGGAACTGAATTGTTGCCCCCCCCCCCCCCCCCCGCTGTGCTCTATGTACAGGGGGAAACCCAGCTCGTCCTGGAGGCTTCCCAGGTGCCAACAGCCCAGGGCCTGTAGCCGACCTGTACGGCCCTGGAGGCCAGGACTCTAATGTGGCTAACTACATCAGTGCTGCTAGCCCCCAGGCTGGCGCCGGCTTCGGCCACAGTATCGCAGTGAGTACAGTACTCCTTCTCTGTTCACTGACCGTTCTGTCTGTCTAGCGCGAACGTGTCAATCTCATTCCACGATGGGCCGAGTGCCTGTGGATTTTCGCTCCACCCTTGTACTTGATTGATGAATGAGGGTCACTGATTAGTAAATAACTCCCCTCACCTGGTTGTCTAGGTCTTAATTGAAAGGAAAAAACTAAAACCAGCAGACAATAAGCCCTCCATGGAATGAGTTTGACACCCCTGGTCTAGCCGATTAGACTGCTGTCCTTATACAGTGCATTTGAAAAGTATTCTGACACCTTGACTTTTTCCACATTTTATTATGTTACAGCCTTATTCTAAAATTGATTAAAAATATATATTTCCCTTATCAATCCACACACAATAACCCATAATGACAAAGTAAAAACAGTTTTTTTGATTATTATTTTTTTAAAGTGAAATATGACATTTACATTAGTACTCAGACCCTTTACTCAGTACTTTGTTGAAGCATCTTTGGCAGCGATTACAACATTGAGTCTTCTTGAGTATGACACTACAAGCTTGGCACACCTGTATTTGGGGAGTTTATCCCATTCTTCTCTGCAGATCCTCTCAAGTTCTGTCAGGTTGGATGGGGAGCGTTTTCAGGTTTCTCCAGAGATGTTCGATCGGGTTTAAGTCCGGGCTCTGGCTGGGCCACTCAAGGACATTCAGAGACTTGTCCCGAAGCCACTCCTGCATTATCTTGGCTGTGTGCTTAGGATCGTTGTGCTGTTGGAAGGTGAAACTTCGCCCCAGTCTGAGGTCCTGAGTGTTTTCATTAAGGATCTCTCTGTACTTTGCTCCATTCATCTTTCCCTCGATCCTGACTAGTCTCCCTGTCCCTGCCGCTAAAAAACATCCCCACAGCATGATGCTGCCACCACCGTGCTTCACCGATGGAAACAGGATGCACCTGAGCTCAATTTCGATTCTCATTGCAAAGGGTCTGAATAAGGTATTTCTGTTTTTTATTTTTTTTATAAATTAGCAAAATAATCTAAAACCCTGTTTTCCCTTTGTCATTATGGGGTATTGTATGTAGATTGATTATGATTATTTTTTATTTAATCCATTAAATAAGGCTGTAACGTAACAGAATTTGGAAAAAGTCAAGGGGTCTGAATACTTTCCGAATGCACTGTACATAATGTATGTGTGTGTTAGTGTTACAAGGAGGCAATGCATACTGCACTCCCTCTCTACTTGTGACTGGGTTCACCACTAACTACACTTCAGAGCTGTATGACGTGTGGTGTCAATCAAACTTTTAAAAAGATCGAATGAGATTTGACTGAATCAATCAGTTGGTGAAGATCACAGGGCTGGTGTTTTGTCCTGTCAACAATATCAGACTTTTATCAAAAATAAAACAATGCAGAAAACAATTGAGGAAGAGACTGTTATAATTAGAGGGAATTAGCAAATTGCCAACATTGTATCTATCAAGTGAAACTGAAACATGATATCCCATCAAAAGCACAACGTTGCAGAAAAATACATTTAATTGGCATTTTTTCTGGCAGAGCACAGCTTTCCTTATTGGTTGTCAGCTGTGCCATGTCTGATTGGTTGAATCTTTGTCGGTCTCAATTTAGAAAGAAAGAGCATGTTTGTTATAGAATTTACTGAAGGACTGAAGTTCACTTACACACACACTATGAAACCATTTCATTTGCTCAATGTTAAATCTTGTTACTGAACTGTCTCTGCTAAATTGGCACTGCCAAAGTTTCTGCATTCTCTTGAGTTTGTATCCCTCGCTGCCTGTCACCTGTCTCTTTAAACACTGTGAACTTGTTCAACCTGACACCAGCTTGTTAGTGTCTCCTAGTTTACGCGAGTCAGAAAGAGAGAGGAAATGTCAGGAGTTGTTTTCTGGATTTTAGTTTTGGATGTATTCTCTGGGAATAAACTGCTTCAGAAAGACTTAGGACTCTGAGGACTAAGGAAAACAGTAATCATGAAAGTATAAAAGGAATGTAGGCCCATTGAACAAGATTAATTGCAGAAAATTCTTTAAAACACTGTTAGAATGGATGTTTTAAATTGCCTGCTTGCGCCCATTGTTTTGGGTTATTTTGTTTTAACCTTTGCCATTTTGTATCCATAGTCTAGCTGACCCAGATAAATGTTGACAGTGCTTTCAATCAATTTGGATTGATAGTATTGCACATGGGATTCAACTTTTGTTGTGAAGATGAGAATATTTTCATTGTCTAAACACTGATGAAAAGAAGGCCCTTTTAACAATGTTAAATTGTATTTTGACAGTACATTTGAAGGGAGATATGATATATTTGATGCAGATATACTTTTTTTACACAAGAAAAAAGGGTTGTGAAATGTGTTTTTAATTTCTACTTCAGTTGTACTAAATTCCAGTCAACCTAATCCACCTTAAAATGACTCAATGATTCGAACAGAGTGAAATGAACCGTTGAATCGCCGTGGCAACCTTCAGTGTGCAGGCAGATGAAGTCTCTATCCACAACATTAAGAAGGGAAATGATTCAGAACTAAAATGCAGTTTTTAAATTAATTTCTGTGTTACATGCAGCCAAAATGATCACATATTGGAACTTGACAGGTTACAACCTCATGGATGACTTCAGTCACTTTGACCTGCCACACGATCTCCTAGTTTGGTGTAATAGCACTGACTAGAGAGACGTCAGACGATGTCAATGCTAGAACAGTTCCTGTGTCATAACCAATAATAGATTGGGCTCATGCTCATTTGTCCCCTTGAATTTGAGTTGAACAAGATGACAAAGAGAATGAATGGCTAATGAACATTTTAGATCTTTTTTTGTGTGTTTCATTGAAGCGTTTATTTAAACCGACACTTCCTTAACTTGTCCCAGACACAATAGACAGATGAGAAGCTAGATAACTGGCTCAGTTAAAAGAAAAGACTCATTGACGTTCTGTTGTTTCTGCTCTCTAAGAATGCTGTGTCAGTGTCTCAGTTCACTGATATGGTTCAGACAATGTGGTTGATTGGCGTTATGCAGAATGACTTCGAACACAATGGGGAGCCGCTGCAGAACGGGTTGATCATTATGGAAGATTTTGTATGACGATGCTAAGTAGCTTTTGCATGAATTGATTTTTAATTGATTAATATTGTTTATGTTGGCATGAATGAGTATACGTATGTAAAAAGTGAAATCTTATGTCCCTCACAGGTCCTTAGGCCCTGTGCAGTAGTTGGCTGGGCTGGCCCCTATGACCTTTACTGTGTTGAGGGATTGTAGTTCTTCTCTTCAAAACGCATTGCACTTGAATTTGCCTCTATTCACCCTCTTCTCAAGCGCTCCCTCTGTTTTGTCTCTATTTTCCTAACGATACATTTGACATATTTTCTTTCAATCACCCTTGTAGCTTTTTACTCAGTTCAAGCTCTCTTCCATCTGCTCATTAGAATGAACTGAATCATTTAGAAGATGTGAACATTCCGTCACCCTGTGGAATTGACCTCCTGTAGTTGTGGGGTTTTGAAGATCAATGAATAACAGTATAAACACCCTCACTGAGTAAGACGGAGCACACTGGAATCTGTAAAATGCTACAAGGGACAGGTTCTTCCCCCTAAGAATAAAACACAGATTTGATTTATGATGATTGTCTGTTGCTTTAGTGATCAAAATGATGAACAGGAACAGAGAATACCCATTCATGCTAGACGAACAAAATGGATACAATACAATGTACTCACTCTTTTTTTCCTTGAAATGCATACTGACAAAGGTACTAACTGTATACTTTTAGGGCCCGTTGATTGCGACAGCTTTTACAAATGGATACCATTGAACAGGTGTTCGGTTGCCATCTTATTGGAGGTATTATATTCCATTTATATTGTTTAGCAGTCTTTTCTGTAGATTTACCTCTACTCTGTTACTCCAATTCCACCTCTCCTTTATTCTGTTAAAATACATACAGTAACCCTCTATTTCACCTCACCATCCTACAAACTCACCATCCTACAAACATCCTACAATACATACAGTAACCCTCTATTTCACCTCACCATCCTACAAACTCACCATCCTACAAACATCCTACAATACATGCAGTAACCCTCTATTTCACCTCACCATCCTACAAACTCACCATCCTACAAACATCCTACAATACATACAGTAACCCTCTATTTCACCTCACCATCCTACAAACTCACCATCCTACAAACATCCTACAATACATACAGTAACCCTCTATTTCACCTCACCATCCTACAAACATCCTACAATACATACAGTAACCCTCTATTTCACCTCACCATCCTACAAACTCACCATCCTACAAACATCCTACAATACATACAGTAACCCTCTATTTCACCTCACCATCCTACAAACTCACCATCCTACAAACATCCTACAATACATACAGTAACCCTCTATTTCACCTCACTATCCTACAAACTCACCATCCTACAAACATCCTACAATACATACAGTAACCCTCTATTTCACCTCACCATCCTACAAACTCACCATCCTACAAACATCCTACAATACATACAGTAACCCTCTATTTCACCTCACCATCCTACAAACTCACCATCCTACAAACATCCTACAATACATACAGTAACCCTCTATTTCACCTCACCATCCTACAAACTCACCATCCTACAAACATCCTACAATACATACAGTAACCCTCTATTTCACCTCACCATCCTACAAACTCACCATCCTACAAACATCCTACAATACATACAGCAACCCTCTATTTCACCTCACCATCCTACAAACTCACCATCCTACAAACATCCTACAATACATACAGTAACCCTCTATTTCACCTCACCATCCTACAAACTCACCATCCTACAAACATCCTACAATACATACAGTAACCCTCTATTTCACCTCACTATCCTACAAACTCACCATCCTACAAACATCCTACAATACATACAGTAACCCTCTATTTCACCTCACTATCCTACAAACTCACCATCCTACAAACATCCTACAATACATACAGTAACCCTCTATTTCACCTCACCATCCTACAAACTTGTACAGGTACAGAAACAGAAACATGCTTTTTTAATATGTCTAATAAGCTAAATGCATGCAATGGCAAATTACTACAAGCCCATGCTTTTACAAAACAACATGATTAAGCTTTGGTTGTGGAACTTGTCCTCCCTGATTGACTGTATCCACTAATCCTATAGGCCTACATAAATGGAATAACAATAATGATGTTCTTGGATTAATTGACTGTGTACTGTTGCTTTCTCTGGTTTGCATTAATGGCAGATGATTGGGTTTGTTCTCCATTCACTTTTACTGTACAGTACAGTTTGTAATCTGGGACGGAAACGTGCAAGGCAACTAGTATTTTGTCCTTACTGCCCCACCCAAATATTTCAAAACATGTTAGGGACTTAACACTTTTGAAGCCTGGTCTGTCTACATACAATGCATCACTCAGGCCAATGTGTCAAATAAAGCACGCACATGACATGTCAATTCAGTGTAATGCCTATTGCCTGTGGTTGACGTTGTTGGTTAGGGAGTCATCTGAAGGTAATAGCCAATGTTCCAGTTATGAAACTCAGTAATATAATTGAACACACTCAATTAGCACCCTCCTTAACTCTGATGCTGTTCAAAGTGCATGAGGCAAGAGAAAGCAACAGTAATAAATGCAGTCTGTGTAAACTGGAATTCTGGGAGAATGAGTTCCTGATAGCTGTGCTTGTGATGACCTCACTATAGTAGAATGCAGTTGTGGTCTCGTGCGTGTGTGGTTGTGTGTATATACTGTATATGCCTCACTGACTCACGCATATTGTTAGTATAGTAGCAAACAACGTATTGTTATACGAGGCTCATGTTGTTTTCTTAGTACGCTAGGTTATGGTGAAGCTTAGGTGCTCATGTTTTGTGCTATTGAAATGTACATGCTCCTAATTGTTCCACTGCATCTGTGTTATTCAGCAGAGTCTATCTGGTGGTCAAGGGAAGACAGACCGAACCTTCTAATTGGCTCTGTGTACAGGTGATGTCATCCAACTTCAAGCACTACAGCATCACCCAGGAGAAATGGTGGAACCACATCAAAAAATAATTTCAAAAAAAAATCATCTCAGAAAGAAAAGAAAACTGCTGTACCATAATCCAAACCTGTAACCTGACAACCTGGTTTGTTATGACATTTCTTGACGATTTCATTCACTTTTTTCCTTCCTTTTATTAGTTGTTTGATTAGCTTTACAGAGAGGCATTTTGGTTTGATCCTAATTATTTGTGTCATTTTTTGATTTTCTCTTGTAGTGTATGTAAATGGTTTGCTTCTCTCTTCGGGGGTCATAGTCGAGAATGTACGAAGTAATGTGTTCACATTTGGTACCAATTCGTTTAATCAAAAAATATCAGAGCTTTAGGTGTCTTTTTGCACATAAAAGAAATCCAAAGTGGAAAGTCTTGGGAAAAAAACATCCATTTCATTTCAAATGAAAATCGAGAGGGTAACTAACTAATAAATCTTAGTAGCTGTTTTTAATTATTGTGATGTCTCATTGTTAACCATAATTACCTATTTTTGGGCAATACAAAGAGGACTCCAATATTTTTATGGTCCTTTTTTACAAGTGTTGTTTTTGTTGTTTAGAAAAAAATATGTATTCTATAAAACATTTCATATAAATACATTGTGAATTCAAAGACTTAAGAAAAAGAAATGTAACTGTAAATACTATTCCAGTCATTGCATATAACCAACTCGATGAGAGAATAGCATATTTTTGTGATGGTGTGTCAAAGAAATGTTCTAGCGTGTGAATAGAAAAAAAAAGCTCTAAACAAATACTATTATCCTTTACTGCTCAGAGACAGTGACTACCCCAGTGATGGACACAACATATTTGAACACTGATGGCTTGCTCTGTAAATACTCAAGCTGAATAACTTTACAAGTGTCAAACCAGTGCATTTACAAGTGGTGAGTTCAGCGCACAGTTTTAAAATGGATAGAAGATCATTGGTATCTTTTGTCTAACCAAGTGTTATTTAAGAGATCAATATTATTTGAGTGATCATTTAATCCAAAGCACACTGTACTTAGTGTTGAAGAATAGAACTTGAGCCTAAGCATTTTACAGTACTCTGCGCATCCAGACACTTTTATACTCCTGAGAGAAAAACTCAACTTGTTGTTTGTTGTTTTGTTGTTGTTGTTTGTTTCCTCCTGCTTGTTCCTCTTAAGTTTGGGACTCCATCAGTTCTCTTTTGAATGAATTAGGAAGGCAAACATTTTTATACCATACCTCAGCCCTGTGAGTTATACCTTGGAATTGTTGAGAGGTTTAATTTATTTTAGTGGCAAATAGATTAAAACATTGAATGGAAAAAAAATTATAAATCATTGCACTGTGAGCAGTAAAGAAAGAACAGGCCATTTCCTATTTGCACATGTATATGTTGGCTATTTAAAATGGTCCTGTCTCTGGGGTGAAGTATGAAGGATTATTGGATGTTGCTCCTCTAGAATAGGCATACACAAACAGCTTGGCAAATAGCAATTAACTGATTAATTACTACCAATGTGTTGTGGTCATGTCTTTGGATTTCATTGTATTGTGTAAGCCAACTTCTAATCTAAAATATTGATGCTATTTTAGATCCAGCCAATAGAAGACACTGAATAAATTATTCATCCTGGTAACCATAGCTGCTGCGCTAATTTCTTACACAGTATGTGTAGGGACAGGTTTTACTCAATTATAGAGACATTTAACGACATGCTTTAAAGTGCAGTAAGATTTGTAAACATGATGATGGAATGAGTGGTGTATATTCTGATGTACTTTTCCTGCTGCAAATGTATTTGATAATTCATTTCACCTGATGTTTCATTTCATTAGCTCTTTGGTTCAGAACAACCAGGTGAAGAAAAATGCTGGATGCTTTTGAATGATGTGGAGATATGATCAAGTAATAATTTAAATGACAAAACAGAAGAGAACCATTGTAATGTTCAAATGTAAAAGGAAAAAAGAAATACAAAACTTTAAAAAAAGAAAAAGATGCTTCTTCACTGATTTCAATTTTGAATCAGGCGATTTTATTGATATTTTTGTGGTTACTAATTGTAATATGATATTATTAAAATGTACTGTGCATCCATCGATTTCTCTCTTTCCATTCCCTTCCCTGTCACCACATACAATCTTTTGTTGATCATCCATATATTTAAATAGTGTGTAAAAAAAAAAAATCACAAAAAAAACAGAACAATGAACTTGTAACAGAGTGCTGTCTTTGATACCAGTGTAGTGGTCTATGCTCTTCTTTGTCGTTCTCTCTTTTTCTGGCTTTTTCCTCTCTCCTTTCTCTGTCACATTCTCTTCCCCTCTCTCTCGCTCGCTTACTCTCCTCTATCTCCTTGTAATTAGTCGTAGATGTTATGTAATTAAGATAATACTTGTAGTTATTAGTGGATTTATGACCAGTAAGGATAGAACTTTCTCTTATTATCAAAAGTTTGACATAAATTTGCAAACAGTTATTTTAATAGCAGTTCCATGTCATTTGTTCCTCGTATGTCTTTTTTTTGTGTGTGTGTGCTTTACCGATCTCACATGGTTTCAACTAACCAAAGCTCTCATAGAAGAATTCTAGAGAATCAAATTGCTGTAAGATGGAATTTTATTACAAGGCATTATTTGGATCCCCTCCCTTGAATGTTTGAAAGGGGTGTGTCATACTACCTTAAATGTTAACGCTAGATATGCAAAATGTTTATTTTTGATTACTTTTTAAGAGGGACACAAGCTATAATTAGGAAAAATATTTTATGCGAAAGCAAAAAAAAACATATTTTTAGAAAGTTCTAACATATTAATGATGATTACTACAATAATAATAATAATAATAATATTAATAATCATAACACTACTACTAATAATAAACTGTAATATCTTTGAATGTTTTTACACTATATCCCAGATGCCTGTAAGGCTCTGCTATTTTTGGATACCACTCTGTTTTTGAAATGTTTCTGCCTTTCATTTTACTCATAAAAACATACTTTTTGTGAATACTTTTTTTAGTCCCTGAAAACCAGCGCTTTATTCTAATCAAAGTTAGGTTTATGTTGTCTGTTAATGTTGTTCTCACAGATCTAGACAGACATGCTTATTACGTCACAACCTTTGGAAAGAATTTGAGGTCATCTAGCTTTTAGATGCCATTACATACTTGGAGCAAAGATGACACAGAATGAATCTTTCTAATGATTGTTTCTTAACTAGTGAAGGTGGTCAAGACGGCATAAACTTGAGATACTCCTGAAGATTGTCTTCAATTAGTTCACCTGTTGTTGAATGTCTTCAAACAGTAGTTCAGTTGGTTAGTAAAACTGAAATGTGTATAGTAAGGGGAGGGGGGGGTTACAATTGGGGATGTACATGTAAGCTTAGATATCCATGTATTTTCTCACTCGTAATAGTTTGCAGCACTTGAATATATGTATATATTTCGACCTTTGTCAAGGATTTAGTTAATTGGACGACAGAGAAAGTCAAATATTATGGGTGAATTCAATTCGACTTATACAGGAGTTGATAATAAAATAGTAGCTCGTAGAGTAATCAGTTCATAGATGTACTGTCCATAACAACATGTTCACAAACAACATGTTCACAAAGAAATGAAATGTAAGTGGAATTGGCAGGATGAAATCAGCAGTCCAGGCCCTACATAAAGGTCTTTAGCAGTTGGATTGAATAGATATGAGTAGCATATACTATAGCCTATGATACCATTTCAATGCCTTGAGGATCTTAGTCTATAGTAGGCATCTCCTTTGATTAAAGTAAAGGCTGGTCATCCCATTTAAATAGCTCATTCCCCTTTGATCTGTGTTCAATATAAGCTTGGACTTTAAGGTAGCATGCCTCTGTTGCTGGATTTTTTTTTCATTGACAGCAGTTTACAGCTGATGAATGTTACACATCTTACTATACTAACAAATCCATTGGAAAAATGTTGGTTTGAGAAAAAATCCAAAAGAAAAAAAAAAACGACCTGGAAGGTGTTGATATTTGGAGTGTACTACCGTGTTCATTTAAACTTGAATCTTGAGGCAAGTGCTAGGCAATGGCCAATCATTTCATGCCATCATCCATGAATCACCATCTCCCCCATGTTCATTAGTCTGTGTACAGTACATACATGTTATGTTATGTGTCTGACCTGTATATCCCTCATGTGAACATGTTTGACTAGATGAGAATAGTGATCCCTCTGTATTCTAGACACAGCAAAGCCCGATCTCCCTTGGGTTTGTATAACTTAGTAGCCAACACTGTCTTCATCCCTCGCTGTCAAAAGAGTCAACGTTATGGTGAGCTAGTGTGCTCTTTTGGCATTGCATTGTCTTCAAAATTCAAAATAGACCTTGTTCAGTGGTCTGGCATAGGTAATACATTATGAATGACTGTTAACCAATAAGTGAAACATCCTCTGGTATATTTTGGATACTCTTAACTTGTGTGGATCAGAGTGCACGGTTGTTATTCCAATCTGTAGTAACGTATGAGGAAAAGTGAGCAGTCTTTTACGACTCCACAGCATAATGAGGCTATTGTCCTGCCACGTAACATCCACTGTTTTCCAGTGTGGAGGAGCAGCCTTCCACTGAGCTATCCTCACTAATTTGCTGTCTGCTCCTGATTTGCCTTGCCCATTCCTAACACTTGCCCATTTTTTAACGTTAACAGACTTTTTACGGCGAGAGACTGACAGAACTGACTGACGTCTGAAAGCATCTTTCAGGTCTTCTTGTATGGCTTGCTCAAGCCCTATTGTAACATAAACTAAAATGGATGGGGGTCTCTCACATCTCAGATGTGGAAAGTATAATTTTATATTTGTATTTTCAAATAATAATAATGATGAAAAAAATGTTTGTGAAAGGTTTCCATCCTCTACTGTGGTCCAGAAATCGATGTGTCTGTCTGGAAAAAAAAATAAAAAAATAAACTGTTTTATTCCTTGTTTTCATTATTATTTTTGATTTGCTTAACTGTTATAATAATATTGTATTATTAATTTTGTCTGTCCTATTAAATTTGATGTTGTCTCAATATTCAAATAATTTCAACATTCTCATATTAAATGCAGCGTTTAAGGAATTATACAATCATGCATGTACATTTTTGCCTAGTTTTGTACAGAATCAGACAAAACTATTTTTGTCCACAGTATTTTATTACTATTTTACTACAGCTACATTTGAATAGTTTTGCATAATAATAAGTAAGACCATGGATATCCATCAATGGACATCAACTTCTTTCTCTCATGCTAGTGTGCTCTTTTGGAATTGCATTTATTTCAAAATTCAAACTGGACCATGTTCAGTGGTCTTGCATAGGTAATACATCATGGATGACTGTTAAAGGTCCAATGCTGCCGTTTTTATCTCAATAACAAATAATTAAGAACCTTGCTGTGATTGTTTTCAATTAAAATTGTAAAAAATAAACAAAAATAGCAAAGAGCAATTTCTCAAGCAAGAATTTTGCTATGACGGTCTGTGAGTGGTCTGAGTGGGGAGGGCAAAATTGAAAACTAGCTGAAAGAGGTTTGGAACTCTTTCTTATTGGTCTATTTACTCATATACCGCCTGGTGATGACACCAGGCAGGCAAAAACTCCAGAGATGCGGTAAAGGAGTCAATGGAAGCACACATTCCATTGACCGGATTGGAACACGTTCAACAAATCTGATCTAACAAAGTGGATATTTGTAAAATCCGTCATGATTTATGTATTGTAACAGGCCCACAATGTGGTTGCTAAAGTCCAATTTGGATATATAGTTCATTTGGAAAGTATTCAGAACCCTTGACTTTTTCCACATTTTGTTACGTTACAGCCTTATTCTAAAATTTATTAAATCGTTTTTTCCCCCTCAATCTACACACAATACCCCATAATGACAAAGCAAAAACAGGTTTTTAGAAATTTTAGCAAATATATGAAATTTAAAAAAAACTGAAATATCACATTTACAGACCCTTTAATCAGTACTTTGTTGAAGCACCTTTGGAAACAATTAGAGTCTCAAGTGTTCTTGGGTATGATGCTATAAGCTTGACACACCTGTATTTGGGAGAGTTTCTCCAATTCTTCTCTGCAGATCCTCTCAAGCTCTGTCAGGTTGGATGCGGAGCGTCGCTGCACAGCTATTTTCAGGTCTCTCCAGAGATGTTAGATCGGGTTCAAGTCCGGGCTCTGGCTGGGCCACTCAAGGACATTCAGAGACTTGTCCCGAAGCCACTCCTGCGTTGTCTTGACTGTGTGCTTAGGGTTGTTGTCTTGTTGGAAGGTGAAACTTCACCTCAGTTTGAGGTCCTGCATGCTCTGGAGCAGGTTTCCATCAAGGACCTCTGTATTTTGCTCCCTTCAACTTTCCCTCGATCTTGACTAGCCTCCCAGTCCCTGCCGCTGAAAAACATCCACACAGCATGATGCTGCCACCACCAGGCTTCACCGTAGAGATGGTGCCAGGTTTCCTCAACAAATGATGCTTGGCATTCAGGCCAAAGAGTTCAATCTTGGTTTCATCAGACCAGAGAATCTTGTATCTCATGGTCTGAGATTCCTTTAGGTGCCTTTTGGTAAACTCCAAGTGGGCTGTCAAGTGTCTTTTACTGAGGAGTGGCTTCTGTCTGGCCACTCTACCATAAAGGCCTGATTGGTGGAGTGCTGCAGAAATGGTTGTCCTTCTGGTAGGTTCTCCCATCTCCACAGAGGAACTCTAGATCATTGTCAGAGTGACCATCGGGTTCTTGGTGACCTCCCTGACCAAGGCCCTTCTTCCCTGATTGCTCAGTTTCTCTGGGCGGTCAGCTCTAGGAAGAGTCTTGGTGGTTCCAAACTTCTTCAATTTAAGAATGATGGAGGCCACTGTGTTCTTGGGGACCTTCAATGCTGCAGAAATGTTTTGGCACCCGTCCCCAGATCTGTGCCTCGACACAATCTTGTCTCAGGGCTCTATGGACAGTTCCTTCGACCCCATGGCTTGGTTTTTGCTCTGATATGCACTGTCAACTAGGGGACCTTACATAGACAGGTGTCTGCCTTTCCAAATAATTTCTAATCAATTGAATTTACCACAGGTGAACTTCAATGAAGTTGTAGAAACATCTCAAGGATGATCAATGGAAACAGGATGCATCTGAGCTCAATTTCGAGTCTCATAGCAAAGGGTCTGAATACTTACGTAAATATTATGTTATTTTTCATACATTTGCAAAAATATCTAAAAATCTGTTTTCGCTTTGTCATTATGGAGTGTTGGGTGCAGATTGATGAGGAAAAATGTGTATTTAATCCATTTTAGAATAAGGCTGTAAAAAAATGTGGAAAAAATCAAGGGGTCTGAATAATTTCTGAATGCTGTTTTCACTGCATAACATATAGAAGTTGTCCCTTTCAGGTTTAGAAGAAGTGACTGCTAAATGATATCTTCCATGTATATAAGCTGGTTAGTATAGCTAGCATACAGAAATCGGTGGTGGCAGTCAAAGTAATTTACACCTGTAATGCAGATGATTGGTAACGATGAAATGAACATGTGTTGGGGTTGACATCCATACAAACAGTATTTTACCTCAACGTAGTGTAAAATACACATATAAACAATATCCTAAATGTAGGATCATTTTGCTGATGGGCAATGAGGACTCTCGGGATCTTTCCCCCATGGCCCTTTCCTCCACATGTTTCTATGGCAATTCCATTGTTTTAGTCGAGTTTGATTGACCTCTTTACCACATCTATCCCACCAAAACAGGCTGAAATGTGAAGCGGTCTTTTCAAACAGCTCTTACACTACAAGGGCATTTTCAGCCTTTTCACAATTGCACAGTATTATTCCAACCCCATAGTGTGGAAATATATCTAAAACAAAGGGAAATCATGTTTTTGACTGCACTGTGCCTTTAACCAATGAGTGAGCCATCTGCTGGTTTCTTTTGGATGGTCTTAACGTCTGTGGATCAGATTACACGGTTGGTTCTTATTCTTATAGTAACATGAATAAAACTAGTGGACAGTCTTCTATGACTACACGCATAGTGAGACTATTGTCCTTCCACGTAACACCCACTGTTTTCCAGAGTGGTCTCTTGAAAACACATCTACACTGAACTCTAACCCCTTAAACGCACAGTCCCTCTAGTTGTGATCTGCAGGTCAGACAGACTGGACACCTACCCATGTACGGTGGCTTACCTAACTCTGTAGGTCTGGGTCTGAGGTAGCTTCTCTCTCTGTGTGATGGTGTCTAGTTTTATTAATCACACTAACCACATTTTATTAGAGGTGCCGCCAGGTTCACTGCCTGCTTATTAAAATATTCAAAGGTGTTTAATTCCATTTTTGCACTCTGCCATTCAGGCCAAGGGAAAACATTATTGTCTTAGCCAGAAATTATATCACCCCACCCCACCCAACACAGAGATCTCTTCTGAAGATCAAGCCAGGGCTCTGAACAGAAGCCTTACTTGAGACAAGGTGAAAACAGCCCATTTGGTGAAAGCACAATATTGATGGATAGTGTGTAGTGGAACTTACTCAGCATATATTTCATATCTTGTATATTGCAGCTTTATGGTTCTCAAAGGCAACTCGCTCATAAGGTCAGAGCGCTTAATGACTCCAAACACTAAACACCTCTTGGATAATTTGGTGCTTAGTTAATTTTATGCAATGCAACATCACTTCTATTAGTCTCACTATGACACTCAATATGTTTATGGGCCATATTCTACTTTGAGTTTACCCAGAGATGCAGTAAAATGGGAAGCCTGTTTAGAGTACGGTACCGATGTAGGATCTTAATTTGAGGCAGTTTGCTAGAGCAGGAAAATTATCCTGTAGCAACAGGAAATGTGGATTATAATTAATGGACATTTTTGTAGGGGTTGATACATTTTTCATAAGGGAAAATCAAGTCTCAAATATGTGGGAAAAAAAGTGGAAATTACAAACATCAGAATCCTTTTTAAACCTCAAAGGCTATCAAACTGTGAAACAGCCATCACTAGCACAGAGAGACTGCTTCCTACATACAGACTTGAAATCATTGGCCACTTTAATAAATGGAACACTAGTCACTTTAATAATGCCACTTTAATAATGTTTACATATCTTGCATTACTCATCTCATATGTATATTCTGTATTCTATACTATCTATTGCATCTTAGCCTATGCCACTCTGTCATTGCTCATCCATATATTTATATTTATATATTATTATTCCATTCCTTTACTTTACTTAGATTTGTGTGTATTGGGTATTTGTTGTAGAATTGTTAGATATTACTTGTTAGATATTGCTGCACTCTCGGAACTAGAAGCACAAGCATTTCGCTACACTCACAGTAACATCTGCTAACCATGTGTATGTGACCAATACAATTTGATTTGATTTGAAATACACTACACGTTTTAAATGTCTTACATTGCAGAACAGTTCTCCTGCAACAGGGTGATCAAATTAAGATCTTACATCTGTACAATAAAATGATGAGCAAAGAAAATGTATTCAGTGCATTTCCTGATGCTTACAGACACTGACAGTTGTTTTGCAGCCTCGCAGTGGAGACGAGTCACTCAGTAGCCATCCCACACACACACTGTAATGAAGGTAAACTTTTTAATACGATTGTCAAAACATAATCACTTTTGTTTTACCTGAGATGGAGAATTGCAAATGCGTGCCATCAGCAGAACTGCTTCCTTTTGTTCTCCTTCCATTTGAGACTGTGTCTCATCTTCATGTTTCAAATTGCTCCAGAGGATTAGAGAAAGGAGGGTTAGGCCTATTATGAATGTGATGAAGTCAGTACTGCCTTCTCTCTCTCCCTCCCTCCTTCCCTTAGTGTTGCAGCTGTCTAAACAGACTCTTTGGAGTGGTCCTAAATTGTAGAAATACTCTGGAAAGGACATTGCCTTCGCTGGCCCCCTCTGGCCAGTCCATAGAGAAATGTCCATAACACTGACCTGAGGAAAGGTAATGACCTGCTATAGTTTACCTACACACAGGTACTCTGGCCTTATCTGCTGCATTTAGTCTGACAATTCATTTCACTGTGAAGGATAGAAATGTTGGAAAGGGGGCTGTATTGAGAAAAGCTATTGTGAAAAAAGTTAATCAATCTTGAGCACCAGTGAAGAATTCTGCTTTATATGAAATACCACAATCAATTTGCTGTGTTTATGTCGTTTAGTAAAGTCTTGTGATACCAGCCGTTGTACACTGAACAAAACTATAAATGCAACATGTAAAGTGTTGGTCCCATGTTTCATGAACTGAAATAAAAGATCCCAGAAATGTTCCATACGCACAAAAAGCTTATTTCTCTCAAATGTTGTGCACAAATTTGTTTACATCCCTGTTAGTGAACATTTCTTCATTACCAAGATAACCCATCCACCTGACAGGTGTGGCATACCAAGAAGATGATTAAACAGCATGATCATTACACAGGTGCTGGGGACAATAAAAGTGTGCAGTGTGTTGTAACGGCATCCTCACACAACACAATGCCAAAGATGTCTCAAGTTTTGAGGGAGTGTGCAATTTGCCTGCTGACTGCAGGAATAACCACCAGAGCTTCTTCACCTGCGGGATCGGGGTATTTCTGTCTGTAGTAAAGACCTTTTGTAGGGAAAAACTCATTCTGATTAGCTGGACCTGACCAGTGGGTTGGCCTGGATCCCAAGTGGGTGGGCCTATGCCATCCCAGGCACACCCATGGCTGCGCCCCTGCCCAGTCAAGTGAAATGCATAGATTAGGGCATAATGAATTTATTTAAATTGACTGATTTCCTTATATGAACTGTAAATCTTTGAAATTGTTCCATCTTGCGTTTATATTTTTGCTCAGTATAGTTCCTGATAATATACACTGCTCAAAAAAATAAAGGGAACACTTAAACAACACAATGTAACTCCAAGTCAATCACACTTCTATGAAATCAAACTGTCCACTTAGGAAGCAACACTGATTGACAATAAATTTCACATGCTGTTGTGCAAATGGAATAGACAACAGGTGGAAATTATAGGCAATTAGCAAGACACCCCCAATAAAGGAGTGGTTCTGCAGGTGGGGACCACAGACCACTTCTCAGTTCCTATGCTTCCTGGCTGATGTTTTGGTCACTTTTGAATGCTGGCGGTGCTTTCACTCTAGTGGTAGCATGAGACGGAGTCTACAACCCACACAAGTGGCTCAGGTAATGCAGCTCATCCAGGATGGCACATCATTGCGAGCTGAGGCAAGAAGGTTTGCTGTGTCTGTCAGCGTAGTGTCCAGAGCATGGAGGCGCTACCAGGAGACAGGCCAGTACATCAGGAGATGTGGAGGAGGCCGTAGGAGGGCAACAACCCAGCAGCAGAACCGCTACCTCCGCCTTTGTGCAAGGAGGAGCAGGAGAAGCACTGCCAGAGCCCTGCAAAATGACCTCCAGCAGGCCACAAATGTGCATGTGTCTGCTCAAACGGTCAGAAACAGACTCCATGAGGGTGGTATGAGGGCCCGACGTCCACAGGTGGGGGTTGTGCTTACAGCCCAACACCGTGCAGGACGTTTGGCATTTGCCAGAGAACACCAAGATTGGCAAATTCGCCACTGGCGCCCTGTGCTCTTCACAGATGAAAGCAGGTTCACACTGAGCACATGTGACAGACGTGACAGAGTCTGGAGACGCCGTGGAGAACGTTCTGCTGCCTGCAACATCCTCCAGCATGACCAGTTTGGCGGTGGGTCAGTTATGGTGTGGGGTGGCATTTCTTTGGGGGGCCGCACAGCCCTCCATGTGCTCGCCAGAGGTAGCCTGACTGCCATTAGGTACCGAGATGAGATCCTCAGACCCCTTGTGAGACCATATGCTGGTGCGGTTGGCCCTAGGTTCCTCCTAATGCAAGACAATGCTAGACCTCATGTGGCTGGAGTGTGTTAGCAGTTCCTGCAAGAGGAAGGCATTGATGCTATGGACTGGCCCGCCCGCTCCCCAGACCTGAATCCAATTGAGCACATCTAGGACATCATGTCTCGCTCCATCCACCAACGCCACATTGCACCACAGACTGTCCAGGAGTTGGCAGATGCTTTAGTCCAGGTCTGGGAGGAGATCCCTCAGGAGACCATCCGACACCTCATCAGGAGCATGCCCAGGCGTTGTAAGGAGGTCATACAGGCACGTGGAGGCCACACACACTACTGAGCCTCATTTTGACTTGTTTTAAGGACATTACATCAAAGTTGGATCAGCCTGTAGTGTGGTTTTCCAAATCCAGACCTCCATGGGTTGATAAATTGGATTTCCATTGATTATTTTTGTGTGATTTTGTTGTCAGCACATTCAACTATGTAAAGAAAAAAGTATTTAATAAGATTATTTATTTCATTCAGATCTAGGATGTGTTGTTTAAGTGTTCCCTTTATTTTTTTGAGCAGTATACTATTTATTTGAACTCTATCCCTCATTCTAGAGCTTCCTTTATCCATGACTCATCCTTTTTATTATGAGGCAGAACATTGGTATCTTATTTTGGAGAACTCTTCAGAGAGTTCAGTTCTGTTCTCACTGTGTTCACTCTGCATCCACTCTGTACTAATGTGTTGTAACAGCATCCTTACAGTACCTTTAGAGTAGTAGACCATATCTCAGGGATATGTCACACTGACAATTTATTTTTCCAGAATTATACTCACTTTTCATATACATGGAGAAAAAATACATTGCAATCATATATTGATAGAATTGCTTGTATGCTGTCATGTCTTTTTTATTACAGTGTTATCTTTCAGGGTCTGCCCTGCCAAAAATAGATTACCATTATCAACTATAGATGTCAGTCAGGTACACTTGTGGTGTTGCAGACAACTTAATCATTCATTTGGACAAGATGATGGGCTCAATGTATGACTCTGTCTAAGATCAAGGTTATTCACTACCCTTTGGAGTCTGCCTTAGAACTTTTGCCTTTCTGTCTAAATCATGCACTGGTCTTTCTAACTTAACTTCTGATAACTTTACGTTGCATTTACAATTTTCATTCCAAATAAAACAGCTGGAACTTCCAAAAAAAGTATACCTATTATTTGTGGAGACCAATTAGGAAGAGGGAAAAAAACAATCCATCCCATACTGTTTTTCTAAACAGACAGTAGTGGACTCATCTGCATACAGCAGTTTGACAGTTCCTCGTAGGAAGAGGCTCCCTGTGACTTCTCCATGCATTGAGCCACCACTACTAGGCCTAATGTGACAGCTCTTTACAACACATACTGCGTTGCACAGACACACACTGGGTTGCAGAGACTATTACTACTACATTGCTGCTTGGATAATAAGCGGAGCAAGGAATGCTCACGTTCTGGCCAGAATGGTGCGCAATGAAGTAGCGACAACTTAAGAGGAGGGTAGCCTGGTGGCTGGACATTCATCTGAATCTGTCGGAGAAGCAGGAGATAGCTAGCTCCCGACCTGCATGGCTATCATGCATATTCATGATTTGCAGTGCTGCCTGGCTCTCTAAGCAACTCTGCTACTCTTAGTTAGTTTGCATGGGCCCTCAGCCACAGTGAGGAGTGGAGGACACTGCACAGACCTTGGGGCTCCTCAGCCCTCATTAACAGCAATTAAGAGCCAGTCTGAGACACCGGCTATGCCTAATTGCCAATTACAGATATGTTAGATATGGGTGAAAGTGACAGAGCTATGTTTAGAACACATCAGGGTAAATTGGCAAACCGTGTTTATGCCTTTTAAATGAGACAGAAATGAAAGGTTGGAAAGCATTGAGGTGGTGCTCATACTACACCTGAGTATCATTCTGCTTTGTATTCACAGCAATTCTTCTGACGATAGAAAGATAAATGCTTACTGTATGTGCACGTACTAACGGTTACCTTTTCCAAATCATTGCAAAAGATCAGGAAAGCTATTCTCATTTTCTTTTTTTACAATAAAACTTAATGGAGTCAATCAGTCCCTGTGATGTGTGCAGTGGAGAAATGTGTGTCTGTATGGATTTTAGTTGAGGCACTCAGGTGGCTGTCCCCTTCCCCCTCTTGCTCCCTCCTGATGTGCCAACCCTGTGGTGTGGTAATTGACGTGACATATTGATGGGCACTCTCCCGCGGCCAGGGAGACGCGCGCCTGCACACCCTTCCAGCTCGCTAATAATTGCTGATTAAAAACTAGTTAAGAGCCCATGAAGACTCAAATGTGCGTTAACCAAATGACCTTCCGGGACCGGGACTGAAAAACAGTGTGCTTTCCTCCACCAAAGTAAACTGACTGCTTCATCTGTGAATATGGCTGCGAAGCTGTTATTGAAGAAGTGCAGATAAGGAGGAAACAGTAGGGTGGGCTGTGATTGCATATTACTTTTTTTATTTGTCTCCAGAATGTGTTTTGCCAATATCCTTTTTGTCATTCACAGATTCAAATTTGCTTTATCTTTATTGAGTTCTTATCAAGCTGTTTATGAGCTTATATATTAAGGGAAGGTTGTGCACTGCCATACTTACACATTAAAGTGCCTGGCAATGTCTACACCAAGCCTCCATTTGTGGCTGATCTGCTATACGGATCATGCTTGACCTCAATTTAATGAAACAAGTAGGTCATAAAACTATTTAATTCTAAAAACAAGTGTCTTTGCATTAGGTAAAGTCAGTGAAATTGCAATGACCTTAACCAATCAAATGTCTGGTTACATATGAATTATGTATCAAATATTGTTGTTATTTGTCACATGCACAAAATTCAACACCTTACAGTGAAATGCTTACTTTACCAACAATGCTTTAAGAAGTTAAGAAAAACGTGTTAAGTAAAAAATAGAAGAAAAAAAAAGTAACAAATAATTAAACAGCAGCAATAAAATAACAATAGCAATAGTGAGGCTATATACAGGGGGTACCAGTACAGAGTCAATGTGCAGGGGAACCGGTTTCTCGAGGTAATTGAGGTAATATGTACATGTAGGTAGAGTTAAAGTGACTATGCATAGATAATAAACAGAGAGTAGCAGCAGTTTAAAAGAGTGGTCTGGGTAGCCCTTTGATTAGCTGTTCAGGAGTCCTATGGCTTGGGGGTAGAAGCTGTTAAGAAGCCTTTTGGACCTAGACTTGGCGCTCCAGGTACCGCTTGCGTTGCGTTAGCAGAGAAAACAGTCTATGACTAGGGTGGCTGGAGTCTCTAACAATTTTTAGGGCCTTCCTCTGACACCGCCTGGTATAGAGGTCCTGGATGGTGGGAAGCTTAGCCCCAGTGATGTACTGGGCAGTACGCATTACCCTCTCTAGTTCCTTGCAGTCAAAGGCCGAGCAGTTGCCATACCAGGCAGTGATGCAACCAGTCAGGATGCTCTCGATGGTGCAGCTGTAGAACTTTTTGAGGATCTGAGGACCCATGCCAAATCTTTTCAGTTTCCTGAGGGGGAATAGGCTTTGTCGTGCCCTCTTCGTGATTGTCTTAGTGTGTTTGGACCATGATAGTTTGTTGGTAATGTGGACACCAAAAAACAGCCCTGTCAATGAGAATGGGGGCGTGCTCGGTCCTCCTTTTCCTGTAGTCCACAATCATCTCCTTTGTCTTGATCACGTTGAGGGAGAGGTTGTTGTCCTGGAACCACACGGCCAGGTGTCTGACCTGCCTATAGACCTTCCTGTACTCCCTGTCCACTCATGTAGTCATGAGTGGACAGGGAGTACAGGAGGGGACTGAGCACGCACCCCTGAGGGGCCCCCATGTTGAGGATCAGCGTGGCGGATGTGTTACCTACCCTTACCACCTGGGGGCGGCCCGTCAGGAAGTCCAGGATCCAGTTGCAAATGGAGGTGTTTAGTCCCAGCATGGTGATGAGCTTTGAGGGCACTATGGTGAACACTGAGCTGTAGTCATTGAATAGCATTCTCACATAGGTGTTCCTTTTGTCCAGGTGGGAAAGGGCAGTGTTGAGTGCAATACAGATTGCATCATCTGTGGATCTGCGGAAGCTTAGAATCATGAATGTATTTATCAATGAAAAAAAATATATAATTCCAGCATTTTCCTGAACTGTCAACTAACTCTAAATGATACCAGTACTTGTCATCCAATTTCCACATGTCCCCAAATTATGTATGACATCTCTTAAAGGCCCAGTGTAGTCAAAAACGTGATTTTGCTGTGTTTTATATATACACTGAGTGTACAAAACAGTAGGAACACCTGCTCTTTTCATGACATAGAGACTAACCAGGTGAATCCAGGTGAAAGCTATGATCCCTTATTGATGTCACTTGTTAAATCCACTTCAATCAGTGTAGATGAAGGGGAGGAGACCGGTTAAAGAAGGATTTTTAAGCCTTGAGACAATTGAGACATGAATTGTGTATGTGTACCATTCAGAGGGTGAATGGGCAAGACAAAATATTTATGTGCCTTTGAATGGGGTATGGTAGTAGGTGCCAGGCGCACCGGTTTGAGTGTGTTAAAAACTGCAACGCTGCTGGGGTTTTCACGCTCAACAGTTTTCTGTGTGTATCAAGAATGCCAAAGGACATCCAGCCAACTTGACACAACTGTGGGAAGCATTGGAGTCAACATGGGCCAGCATCCCTATGGAATGCTTCCGACACCTTCTGGAGTCCATGCCCAGACACATTTATGCTGTTCTGAGGGCAAAAAGGGGTGCAACTCAATATTAGGAAGGTGTTCCTAATGTTTTGTACACTCCGTGTATTTCCACACTATAAGGTTAGAATAATACTGTGAATTTGTGAAAATTATGATAATGCTCTTTTAGTGTAAGAGCTGTTTGAAAAGACCGCCTGAAATTTCTGCCTGTGTGATGGAGTGGTGAATGAATTAATAGACAAATAAGAAAGAGTTCCAAACCGCTCTGCCAATAACAGCTAGTTTTTAGTTTTCCCCACTCAGACCAATGTCCTACAGTCCCAGAAAAATTATTGCTTGAGAAATTGCTCTTTGCTAAGCTATTTTTATTTATTTTGGTCATTTTAATTGAAAACAATCACAGTAAGGTACTTCATTGCTACCCAGAAATCATTTGATATTGAGATGCCAGTACCTGGAGGCCCTATAGACTTGAAGTGATTATAGTAGCAGTAATTAGAAATGGTCCCATGGGCTTTCTGTAGCCTACCACTCCAAAATATGTACAGTATATAGAATCCAGGTAAGGGCCACAGAGCAACTAACACAGAAAATACTGCCATTGTGTTTCTTCTTTCTTGTATTATCTACTACTAAGAAGGTTCATAAAGCTCACGGAACAACAGCTTTGCCCTAGATCAAAAGCATGCAGCTGTCTGCTCATCATTCATTAATGTTATCACCCTGAAAGATTGGACTCCCTGAAATCAATAACTTCCTTAGAGCAAACTGTATTGAGTAACACGCTTAAGAAGCTGAGAAATACATCAGTTATTGTAGGATGACAGTACGGGAATACTGAAGACACAGCAGAGGTTTCACACTTACCCACAACAACTGGTGGTGCTGTCAATCAAGAGATACATGCAGAGTTTAAAAATACAGTGATAATGTAATTTCAAAGGTCACCTGCCTTATATCAATATTACTGTCAATATGTAGAAAATAGAACGCTAGGGTTAGCTCTACTGTCGTAAGTACAATGTATTACCAGTGTAAGGTTGGGGTTAGGGTTAGCCTACTGGTATTACATTGTACTTACAGCAATAGAGCTACCCGTATACCTAAACCTACACTGGTAATACATTGTACTTACAGCAGTAGAGCTAACCGTATTCCTAACCCTACACTGGTAATACATTGTACTTACACCAGTAGAGCTAACCGTATTCCTAACCCTACACTGGTAATACATTGTACTTACACCAGTAGAGCTAACCGTATTCCTAACCCTACACTGGTAATACATTGTACTTACAGCAGTAGAGCTAACCGTATTCCTAACCCTACACTGGTAATACATTGTACTTACACCAGTATAGCTAACCATATTCCTAGCCCTACACTGGTAATACATTGTACTTACAGCAGTAGAGCTAACCGTATTCCTAACCCTACACTGGTAATACATTGTACTTACAGCAGTAGAGCTAACCGTATTCCTAACCCTACACTGGTAATACATTGTACTTACAGCAGTAGAGCTAACCGTATTCCTAACCCTAACCTTGTACTTGTAAGACATTGTACTTATGGCAGTGGAGCTAACTAACGGTAACCATAAACTTAGGGCTGGATTCAATCCATATCGCCAAAGTATTGCAGAAGATCCGTGTAAAAATGTAAAGATAATTTCTGATTGAACCGACATTTGCATAATTTACCGTGAAAGCAGTCTCCGCGACCGCGGGAACATTGCCTTTAATTGTCAATTGTGCTTTAAAGTGGATATTCAGGGTTACTGATTGAATAGAGCCCTTAACACTCAACCTATCCTTGGCCACAACCATATACATAGATGCACACACAAACTTACACAAAGGGCTTTAGCTGTGGCAATATTTCATCCATCCAACCTTCATGCACAGCTGTATAAAATGCATTGAAAAAAATATGCAAAGGCAGTGGGATTTCAGAAGAAATAAGGGCCTACTGAAAATGACCATTCAATCATTCATAGCTCATCTCAACATTTAATCGAAGGAAGCAGAAATTGACCAGGGACTGCTTCACTTCAAAGACAGTGCTGACTTGAACCAGTACTTTCATTCAAAATACAAGCCCACATTCATGCCTGTAACGGAACAACTCTCGATAACAACAATACTTGTCTTCCCTCATCTTTCAGTTACAGCAAAGAAAACACAATCACCCCTTTAGATATCTTAAGACATATATTCCCTAGAGTAAGCATGTAGAGGACCACCAGGCAACTCATAAAAAAATCTTTATTTTTTTCAATTTCAAAAACACAGAATCCATAAAACTCTGCACAATGGCAAAAAAAGCAATTTGCTAACAAATGTTTTGACAATGGCTTTCCTTTTTTTACCCGAGCATTCAGAGATGTACGCACAATTTAATACCCACAAACAATCACCATTGTGAATGGATCCACAGATATTCTGTATTTTTTCTCATTATTGTTCCTGTGCTATGGAAAAGTAGTCAATGGCCCATATCACACAAAATACATTATCTCATCCTGCCATCCTCTCCCTCAGTGCACAAAGCTTAATTCATTCCATCTAGGACCAAAACAATATTCACCAGCTTGGTCAGAGGTTATTATGAAAGTCTGTAGCTAATTGTTTTTAAGACAAACTCACCGGCATACTAAACACACTAAAGTGTGATTAGAGAGAGATGCAGAAGTCTGCATAAGCCATCTAAAGTGTGATTTATGGTCCAAGTGTGATTTTGGTCCACTGAACCATGATAACCATGATATTTACAACAAGGTGAATTTGCACATCACAGCGAAGACTTGCTTTGTACATTTTCCAGATGAGCGACATCTCTCTTTTAGGTGATACCATAATCATTATTTATTACTATAAGTACAATCCTGAAAAGAACAGGAAGAGTGAATCCAGTAAATTGTTAATTGTCAACATGAGTGAATCTAGTAAATTGTGAATTGTCAACATGAGTGAATCCAGCTGTGAGTAGCTGTTGAGATAACCTATGTGTGACAGAGGCGGGAGGCAGTGGAGTGTGCTGGGCACTTGGGGCTCTATGCTACAAGCAGCCAGAGGTGGGTCACCTGAGGCACAGCCCACAGGCACAGGAAGTTTACCCCACCATTCTCCCAGAAAGCAAGGACAATTTAGTATTCCACACATGGATCAGGGAGTGCAGTGTCACTGTTAATGAAATGCCTTTTGGACTAATCCAGCATTGCATCCTGAATATATTCCATCATATCTCTCCCTCATATCCACTCTCCTCTCCGTGCACTCTCCCCCTCAGGTTATTAATCATGATGGCATGTGATGCTGAAACAGTGGGATATTCAGACATGTGACTTGCTCTCAGCATGACATGTCTGTTTTTCTCTGTCTGGTGTGTTCTAGGGCTCAAATCCTCTCTCTGGTGGATGGGCCATCACTGTATCCCCTGTGACGTGTTCCACAACACACTGTCCTCAATTTTGAGAACAGCCTCCTTTTTTTGTGTGTGGAATAAAGTTGGAATAGAATAGAAAAATAAATGTATGACAGCAATAATTGACATCGATTTTCTGATTATTTCAATCCTATTTTGTATTTGTCACACACCATGTGCATTTAGTGCCAACCTAATAACATTAATCAGCTAGTAAAAGGAATCCAATGAGTCACTGAGTTCAGACGAGCTGAAGGAAGTACTGGTTTACATTTGATAACACTAACATGATCCCACCCTGTGCACCAGGACCCAGCTGTGATCTGCAGGAGAAGGTTAAAAGTACTTTCTGTTGAATCTGATCCTCTTAAAGATGGCATTAAATATTGATCAGGCTCAGGAATGGTCAATAAGCTGCTATTCAGATATGTCGCTGTGAGCCTGGGAGCCAAAGTCTAGTGCCTCCTGAGTCACGA
The DNA here is from genome assembly GCF_901001165.1 of Salmo trutta. Lineage (NCBI taxonomy): Eukaryota > Metazoa > Chordata > Actinopteri > Salmoniformes > Salmonidae > Salmo > Salmo trutta. The sequence continues at coordinate 42,766,976 of NC_042971.1, read as the reverse complement.
CTCACAGCCAAGGGGGAGGACGAGTACAGGCACAGACAGGAGCACCGCCTGCCCCCCTTTAGCTACATACACATCCTATTCCAGGAGGGAGCATGGAATTCAAATAAATATAGATTTACAGTGTAACTAAATCAGATCACAAGACACACTTTGAGCAAGTTATCACACACAAAGCTGTTGTACAAAAATAAACAAAATATAAGGGGTTCACCAACATCGTTCTCCGAGAAACATAGAGAGGTTAACAGCTTTGTATTTTACTGGGGGTGGAATCCTACCTTGAGATACAGTGTGTGGATGACATTTTATGAGCTAGGATTCAGACGTGCCTGTTGAATTCAGTTTTCATCTTTCTGCATTTGAGAAGTTTCTGTTGTTTTCATATCTTGATGGCCAAGGGCAAAAGGTTGAGACACACATCATTCATCATTTCCACAGCAACTGTCCCTGTATTGGACAGCTATGCAATCAGTGGCCCATCAGACCTGCAGTCTGGCTGTAGCCCCTTTGTCCCTCTCTGCTAACCGTCATAGTCAGATAAGATTATCACTGACAACCTCAACTCTGACTGAGCAGCTATGACAAGAAGGAAAAAGGGAGGGGCTTCCTACTTTTATTTCTTTCTCATTCTTTATTTTATTTATACCCCAATCTCCAGAAGGATCCTCTCCTGTCTTGTCAAACTGACGATCCTATTGTCAAACCCTGCAGAAGGAATTGCCTTTCAGAATCCAATTTGTCAAGGTCAAAGCATGGCACTCCAAGGGAATGCCTTGGCATCTGCATTGAGGTCAGTGGCAACTTTATCAAACCACACATCAGGAGGATTTAAATCTGCACATCAATGCTATGAATGAAGGAGATACATAAAGATGATAAACACTTCAAGAGACATCATCGTCCAACGCCCTGAAATGCAAATGTTTCATGAGATTATTTGTCACGTCAGAAAATTTTAAATCACAAAATACATTTGATAATTTGTTAGTATGGACATTGATTAACTATAAGACTCACATACAATAAAGGAGACCGTGTCAACATTTCAATAAAAAGTCACAAAGAGCTACAGTGAATGAATATTCCATGACAATGCATACCCATGCAATTTTTGTGCAACTGTGCTTTGGTGAGGGTTATCAGTTTCCATTGTTGAAATTTATTCTCACTATCATATTGGGTCTCTATTCGTTTTCGTTCCATTTTAGTGAGCGACACAGTCGGTAAGTGGGACTCTGGGCTGAGGCTTGGTCATCACCATTTCCTACCACCTACCACTGTCAGAAATGAATCCTGCATGATTTATTTAAAGCAGAAATTAATAAGGTCAGATTCATCATAGTCTTCTTTCTCTTATAGTTTTAATATTTAATGTTAGTCTGAGGACAAAAATAAGCTTTCTCTCCTCCATTCCTGCTTTCTGTGACATCTGTGATATCCCATTACTCATGAGCTTCTTACCATGGAACTCATATATCTACAGTACATACTGTAGGCCTAGAAGGTGCTGTGGATTCATGTACTTAAAGCAGAAAGGGCCTGGATCTGACTGTGAGGATTGACACTGCTTTCAAGGTTATTTTATCTTCAGAGAGAAAGAGCCCTTCAAGGACATAGGAAATGTAGAAAACATAACCAAACCCTCTGTAGTTTATATCAAGGCTCTACCTTTCTGCAGACCTTTTGACAAATGTTGTAGAAACAAGTTAAAACATTTTAAATCCTGATATCTTAGACCTCAAGATGTTTTCATGAAGTCCCGACTAAAGACAATCATGTTTTAAAGATATTCTTATGAACTAGTCGTTAAATGATAAATTGTGGGTAGCCTCATTGAAGTCAATGGAGTGGACGTTTGGATTGCTTCAGCCAATTACTGACAGATGCTCCTGCAGTGCTGTGTTTGGTGTAGGAGGCCCTGTCTCTCATACAGACACACAGCACACTTAGCTCTCCTCCACATTTGTAATAAGCTCTTAGCTGGCTTTAACGGGAAGTACACAGCAAATTTGAAATAGGAATTTTAACACACACTTTTTTTAGAATCACTTTTTTAGAAATTATATGTGACCCACCTACTGATTCAAGGGTTTTTCTTTATTTTTACTATTTTCTACATTGTAGAATAATAGTGAAGACATCAAAACTATGAAATAACACATATGGAATCATGTAGTAACCAAAAAAGTTGTAAACAAATCTAAATATATTTTATATTTGAGATTCTTCAAATAGCCGCCCTTTACCTTGATGACAGCTTTGTACACTCTTTGTTTAACACTTTTTTGGGTTACAACATGATTCCATATGTGTTATTTCATAGTTTGATGTCTTCACTATTATTCTACAATGTAGAAAATACTAAAAATAAAGAAAATCCCTTAAAAGAGTAGGCGTTCTAAAACTTTGGACCGGTAGTGTAGTCGTTGCATTCATCAATTTTCAGTCACACAACGTGACTGCTTAAGTGATTGTGTTTGAATTCAAAGTAAACCCTTTATGACCTCACATCATACAATTCAAATCAGACCTGGAAGTCACAATATGCTGACTTGTAAAGTAATGTGTAATTCCTATAGGAAAACAGCCATAGGGAGGACAATCAATAATTGGAACATTTTATCACCCACAATCTGCATTCAGAATGATCGCTATGGTGAAGACCTTGTCAAGCAAGTACTTAAACCATCTAAACTGGAACAACCATCTCAGTAACAGGTGCAATAAGTACAACCACTTACAGATTGGATTAGTTTAGAAAAATGTAAGTTATTTATCTTATATCAATTAATTAATCAATCAATCTGCATGCAGAAACAGTAACCAGGTTTCCATCCAACCATTTAATGTGAATGAATTACCTGACTCAAAAAATTCACAACCAGACTGATGGAAACAGGAAATGTTGGTTCAATTTAATAAATGTCGACATACAATTTGTTAGTTCGACATGGTGGGATCTTTTTGTGTCCGTAAAATTAATTATGCGTAAAATTAATTATGCGAGAAATGGCAGTGGAAGCGGCTTTATACACAAGTATTTATATAATAACTATCATATGGGTGGTGGGTGGCCTAGCGGTTAAGCGTGTTGGGCCAGTAACCGAAAGGTGGAAAAATCTGCTGTTCTGCCCTTGAGCAAGGCAGTTAACCCCCAACAACACCTGCTCCCCGGGTGCCGATGATGTCGAATACAGCAGCTCCCTGCACCTCTCTGATTCAGAGGGGTTGGGTTTAATGCGGAAGACATTTCGGTTGAATGCATTCAGTTGTGCAACCGACTAGGTATCCCCTTTTCCATAAACCTGGAGTCACATGATGATATGATATGTTGTACTACCACTACGACGTGGAAAAACATGAATAAATTATGATGAACTTGGTGTTGGTTAAGTGATGGATGGTTGTGGTGAGCTTGATGCAAATTTCCAATAAATATTGACAGTATTATTTGAACGCGGGTGACATGATGATTGATGCTTGGCTGCGAATTATCAAATAAAAATGATATTGCTCTTATCCAAATCTCATCACGTAACCTACCCTGTCTACTTTATCAGCAAACTGCTCCAAAACCAGATTGGTCAAGTTTGTGATTTATCGCAACAGTTTTTGTGATAAAACCATCCGTAGTGGTGAAAATGCAATGGAAACCCATTTAACTTGTATTCCACTGGTGTTAACCCCACTAGAATCAACACTCAGATATAACACTCACAACACTTTTTACCTCAACACCGAGATTTTAACACCCACAAATGTATGTTTGCCCTGTCTAACCCACAGCCACAGGTATCCGTCTACAAATAAAGTAATTACACATGATATCTCTTTGTCCAGAAACATTCCTTATTTTTGTCCAGTTACAACAGATATTAGAAACACTGTATTAGTGTAATATAGTATCATATCTCAAGATCCATGTTCATAGTGCTATGATATGGGGGAAGGTTAGTGTTAGGACATAGACAAACACACTATCCAGGTGACACTTCCACACTCAATTTGTCACGTCCTGACCAGTAAAGGGGGTTATTTGTTATTGTAGTTTGGTCAGGGCGTGGCAGGGGGTGTTTGTTTTAAGTGTTTCGGGGTTTTTGGTTAATGTTCTATGTTAGTATATTTCTATGTTCTTTCTAGGTCTTCTATTTCTATGTTTAGTTTATTGGGTTGACCTTCAATTGCAGGCAGCTGTTCCTCGTTGCCTCTAATTGAAGGTCCTATTTAGTAGGGGTGTTTGTTCCATGGGTTTTGTGGGTAGTTGTTCCATGTATAGCTGTGTAGCCTTACAGGACTGTTTTCGTCATTGTTTGTTATTTTTGTTCTAAGTGTTCACGTTTATCCAAATAAAAAGGAAGATGAGCACGATACCCGCTGCGCCTTGGTCCACTTTTTACGATGCTCCCGACAGAACTACCCACCAAAAGAGGACCAAGCAGCGGAGGAAGGAGCAGCAGAGGAGCTATGTAGAGTCGTGGACATGGGAGGAAATATTGGCTGGAGAGGGACCATGGAAGAAGGCTGGAGAAAAACGGGAATGTTATGTGGGAACACGGCTCGCAAGGAAGCCTGAGAGCCAGCCGGCACACGGGGAGTTGGAGCAAGTCAGGCAATAGGCCTGAACCAGCTCCTCGTGCTTATTACGGGGAGCGACAGATCGAGAAAGCACCGAGCTATGCGGAAATGCGCACTGTATTGCCCAGACGCGTTCCTCCTGCTCCTCGCACTAGCCCTGTGGTGCGTGTCCCTAGTCTGGCGCCTCCAAAGCCAGCCCCACGCACCAGGCCTTTAGTGCGCCTGCCCAGTCCAGTACGTCCTGTTCCTGCTCCTCGCACTAGCCCTGTGGTGCGTGTCGCTAGTCTGGCACCTCCAAAGCCAGCCCCACACACCCGAGCTTTAGTGCGCCTGCCCAGTCCGGAACCGACAGTCGCCCGCCAGTCCGGCGCAGCCAGAGTCGCCCACCAGTCCGGCGCAGCCAGAGTCGCCCGCCAGTCCGGCGCAGCCAGAGTCGCCCGCCAGTCCGGCGCAGCCAGAGTCGCCCGCCAGTCCGGCGCAGCCAGAGTAGCCCGCTGCGAGGGTTCCCAGTCCGGGGTCGGCGGTGAGGGACCTCGCTCTAGAGGTGCCACCAAAGTGGGGTGAGCCAGTGGTGGAGCGGGGTCTGCGTCCCGCTCCTGAGCCACCTCCGTAGGGGGGAGGATTGGGAAGGGGGGGGTGTTGCACAAGAACCGTCGGTGATGGTGGCCACCCTCCCTTCCCTCCCTTTATTTGGGGTTAATTTTTTTGTTTTTTTGTTTAAGGTGCATACAGAGTCTGCACCTTTGGGGGGGGGGGGGGGGGGGGGTACTGTCACGTCCTGACCAGTAAAGGGGGTTATTTGTTATTGTAGTTTGGTCAGGGCGTGGCAGGGGGTGTTTGTTTTATGTGTTTCGGGGTTTTTGGTTAATGTTCTATGTTAGTATATTTCTATGTTGTTTCTAGGTCTTCTATTTCTATATTTAGTTTATTGGGTTGACCTTCAATTGGAGGTAGCTGTTCCTCGTTGCCTCTAATTGAAGGTCCTATTGAGTAGGGTTTTTTTTCCCATGGGTTTTGTGGGTAGTTGTTCCGTGTATAGCTGTGTAGCCTTAAAGGACTGTTTTCGTCGTTGTTTGTTATTTTTGTGCTAAGTGTTCACGTTTATCCAAATAAAAAGGAAGATGAGCACGATACCCGCTGCGCCTTGGTCCACTTTTTACGACGCTCCTGACACAATTCCCCCAGGGGGCAGCAGCAGCAAACTTGTCCAGTTACTGATCCTGATTGAAAAGCACATCAGGTGCTGCCAATTAAGGTGATTGTCAGTCAGAGTCCCAGCTTGCAAGCCACGAGGCTGTGGGTTTTGTTTGATGGCCATGAGGCCTTTTGTTTTTTAGTCTTAGGTTTGGGCATGCCTTTTCTATTTTTCCTTTTTGTACATACTGTATTTATGTTTCATCACCATTTGAACCAACAACAATCTGCTTGGACTGGCTGACCAAGAGGTCAAGAGAGACAGAGCTGGCCCTGGACCTAAGGTAAGGTTGCTTTCTCCCTGGGCACATGTGCGTCCAACAAGGTTCTCACATAAATGCACACATGAATTCAGATTACAGACCAGTTAACTAGGCCTAAGACCACTAGACGTAGCGAGTGAAACAATATTAGCACCCTAGTTAGTCGGTTTTGTAACAATAGTGGCCCCATACTTGTGTTGAGGCAAGGCAAGCTAATTCTGACCAGCGCAGCTTGGACTCCTGTCGTGACAATCAGGACAGGAAGAGGTGCTGTTCGGGGATGATGAGAGTAGGTGCTACCCTGCCAGAGGTCACTATCATAGCAGGGGTGCCTGGAGGAGTTACATGTGTGTTACATTACATACAGACAGGAGCTGGGAAACAGAGTTCCTTCACCCTCTCCTGTACTACAGGGACGTAGGGGGACTGGGCCTGTGTCCTTGTTTATTCTCAGCCAGGCTGGTGGCAGCAGGTGCGTCCCTAACTTGTGGTTATGGCATCAATTGAAATGACAGATAATTACTTTTGTGACAATGTGCCAATTAGATTAGGCCCAGGCAAACAACATAACGGCAATTTGCTATGCTCTGGTGAGCAATAACACACCGATCATAATTAAGAGCTATGACCAAAATAGCATGCTACTGTGAATTGCAAATACTATTACAAACCAAAACGGGAGGAAAAAATGTGGATGAAAAAACAGGAGAATTATATTTCTGACCTGTTGAATAACATTAATCAACTTGAATTAACTTATTTAGCCTTGTTTCCAGCCACAATGATTGGTGAAGGTAGACCTCAAGGCAGCAACTGTCTGCTAAGTTTCCAAAAAGATAAACAGGCAGCATGAAGTGGATGTTGTGTCTACGATGTCAATGCCTCTTTGAATCTGTCTATCTGTGTTTTGCATAAATTGCATCAGTCCAACTTTTAATTGTTTCATACCACTACCAAGAACACAGCTGGACATGCAAATTCATCACAAATGAGACTATATAAACAGGGACATATGTTTCCAGTATTCAGTCTTCATTTACAACCCACTTATGACTGCCTACCAGGGGAGTCTTCAGCATAATTCATTGTTATTATTATGTAATTGGTTTGCAAAAGGCTTAATCGTCCTTCAGGAATTAACAGGGGGGCGGGGTGCTGGGGCTTCGGTGGTGGTAAAGGATTTGAATAACTAAAACTTGCGGAAAGGCACTCTTTTCCGTTCGCTCTGACTGAAACTTGGCAGCACCACGGCGCATCTCTTGGGGTGGCTCCCAGAGCGAAGCGCCTAGCTAACGAGAACTCAGTCATGGCAGCCAGCTCCATGTTGTTTATCTGAAACAGACGCCGCCTCTTCCCCTACGTCCTCACGCCTGAATGACCGGCATGAAGAACGCCAGGGGCCTACGTCAAAGCACGAGGGCACCTTTACCCATAAACGTCTCCTTTGAAATAGGCTTGGGGGGAGGGGGGGGGGCCTACCTGTTTCAAACGGTGTGAGACGGCACAGTTACACAGAGGAATATGCACCAGGGAACTTTACCCGGCTTCCTGTCAATAGAACTTGGAGTGAGGCGCCATGAATAATATATCTTCTGGCATTTGCCGTCGGGGGCCTTAAGAGGGATGAAGGGACCGCGATGCCAGTCATCCGGCACGCAGCGTGACAATTGTTCTCTCTCAGTTGTCATGGGGATTCTTATTTATTTATTCGTTCTCCAGTTTTATCGGGATATGGTGATGGACCAGATGGGGGGGGTTGTTTTGTGGCGGATGCATGCCTCTCTTTTAAATGTAGTCATTTGCTCTGCTGCGCTCCGAATGATTGTCATGCACTCCCAGATTTACCTCTTACAGGCCTGTTATTCCCAAATTCAGATTTACACCTGGCTTTTCCAGTTCTGAGTCTCTCCCAGATCCAGAGCTGTCACTCTAGTTACACACAAGCAGGGACGCACACATGCACACCCTCGCGTGCACAAACACACATACTTATAGATATCTCAAATATAGAAATGGGGTGATTCCAAATGAAACTAGAACAAAACAATATGACCAATAGAAGAAGGGTCCTTTGGAGGAAAGAGTGTTGACATATGTATGTTAATGCATAATTGAGAAATAATGAATTGAAGTTGAAACATTATGGAGTCCTAAAGGAGGCCTGGGTACAGCTAAAATGTCACAAATGTTCCATCTGTAGGTGCTACAAAGCTAAAAGTTGTCATACGAAGCTTTACCGCTTACTCTGTAATATAAGTAGGATTTTGATTTCAATAACAATTGTCTTATATTAATTTATGAATATTGACAAATACAGTGGGCTCAAAGTGTTGGGACTGTGACCATTTTGTTGTTATTTGGCTCTGTACTCCAGCACTTTGGATTTGAGATGATACATGAGGTTAAAGTGCAGACTGTCAGCTTTAGGTTGAGGGTATTTTCATCCATATCGGGTGAACCGTTTAGAAATTACAGCACTTTGTGTACATACTGTAGTCCCCCCATTTTAGGGGACAAAATTCACTTACAGTGCATTCAGAAAGTATTCAGATTCCTTAACTTTTCCACATTTTGTTACGTTACAGGCTTATTCTAAAAATGATTAAATATTATGTTTCCTCAATCTACACACAATACTCCATAATGACAAAGCAGAACTTTTTTTATAAATAAAAAAACATCTTATTTACATAAGTATTCAGATCCTTTGCTATGAGACACAAAATTAAGCTCAGGTGCATCCTATTTCTATTGATCATCTTTAAGATGTTTCTACAACTTGATTGGAGTCCATCTGTGGTAAAATCAATTGATTGTACATGATTTGGAAAGGCACACCTGTCTATATAAGGTCCCACAGTTGACAGTGCATGTCAGAGCAAAAACCAAGCCATGAGGTCGAAGGAATTGTCCGTAGAGCTCCGAGACAGGATTGTGTCGCGGCACAGATCTAGGGAAGGGTACCAAAAACATTCTGCTGCATTGAAGGTCCCCAAGAACACAGTGGCATCCACCATTGTTAAATGTAAGAAGTTTGGAACCACCAAGACTCTTCCTATCTCTGGCCGCCGAGCCAAACTGAGCAATCGGGGGAGGAGGGCCTTGGTCAGGGAGGTGACCAAGTACCCGATGGTCACTCTGACAGAGCTCCAGAGTTGCTTTGTGGAGATGAGAGAACCTTCCAGAAGGACAACCATCTCTGCAGCACTCCACCGGTCAGGCCTTTATGGTAGTGGCCAGACGGAAGTGTAAGGCTTGTCAGTAGGAATGGACCAAGGCGCAGCGGGAATGTGGATACTCATATTTTAATGAAAAAACACACAGAGCATCCACAGTGAAAAAACAATAAACAGTACTCACGACAGGAACAGTCTTGCAGGCACACAAAACGCAATGCAAGAACAACTACCCACAACCCCAAAGAAAAACACACACTCCTATATAGGACTCCCAATCAAAGGCAACTCAACACACCTGCCTTCAATTGGGAGTCCTAATCACCAACACAACACTTAGCACACAAAAAACCTGCCACGTCCTGACCAAAACTAATACAATACCTCCCTCTGCTGGTCAGGACGTGACAGTACCCCCCCCCCCCCCCCAAGGTGCAGACCTAAAAAATGAAAACACACAAAAAAATTAATAAATCCCCAATACCCCAACAAAACCAATAAACACTAACCCCTAAACAATAAGTGAGGGAAGGGAGGGTGGCTGCCGTCAACGACGGCACTGTGCTACACCCTCCCTCCCCAACCCACCTATCCTGGAGGTGGCTCAGGTGCGGGACGTGGACCTCGCTCCACCTTCGGCGTCGCCCACTTCGGTGGCGCCGATAGCTGCGCCGGGCAGACGGGCCACTCGGGCTGACCCTGGCGGACAGACCACTCTGGCTGGGTCGGAGGCCAGGCGGGCCACTCGGGCTGGGCCGGAGGACAGGCGGGCCACTCGGGCCAGGCCGGAGGACAGGCGGGCCACTCGGGCCGACCCTGGCAGACAGACCACTCTGGCTGGGTCGGAGGACAGGCGGGCCACTCGGGCTGGGCCGGAGGACAGGCGGGCCACTCGGGCTGGGCCGGAGGACAGGCGGGCCACTCGGGCTGGGCCGGAGGACAGGCGGGCTACTCGGGCTGGGCCGGAGGACAGGCGGGTCACCCTGGCAGATCCGGGCAGGCGGGCCGCTCTCGGGCGCCTCCGGGCAGTCGGGCCGCTCTGGCGGCTCCGGGCAGTCGGGCCGCTCTGGCGGCTCCGGGCAGTCGGGCCGCTCTGGCGGCTCCGGGCAGTCGGGCCGCTCTGGCGGCTCCGGGCATTCGGGCCGCTCTGGCGGCTCCGGGCAGTCGGGCCGCTCTGGCGGCTCCGGGCAGTCGGGCCGCTCTGGCGGCTCCGGGCAGTCGGGCCGCTCTGGCGGCTCCGGGCAGTCGGGCGGCTCTGGCGGCTCCTGACTGGCGGGCGGCTCTGGCGGCTCTTGACTGGCGGGCGGCTCTGGCGACTCTTGACTGGCGGGCGGATCTGGCGACTCTTGACTGGCGGGCGGCTCTGGTGACTCTTGACTGGCGGGCAGCTCTGGCGACTCTTGACTGGCGGGCAGCTCTGGCGACTCCTGACTGGCGAGGCTGGGCTGACGCACTAGACGCCTGATCCGTGGGGCTGGTACTGGACGTGCCAGCCTGGAGACACGCACCTCCATGCTAGTGCGTATAGCGGGAAACACCGGATCGTAGAGGCGCACTGGCGGTCTTGAGCGCAGGGTTGGCATCACCCCTTCCGGCTCGATGCTCACCTCGCCCTGGCACATGCGGGGCGCTGGTACAGGGCGGACTGGGCTGTGCGTACGTATAGACGAGATGGTGCGTACCTCAGCGAAACATGGCACCCTCCACCTCATACGCACCTCCCTGTAATCACGGGTAGCTGGCTAACGGCTCTTCCTTGGCCTGGCCAAACTACCCTTGTGCCCCTCCCAAAACATTTATTGGGGGTGCCTCTCCGGCTTCCTCGCCAGCCGTGTTCCAGCATAACGTTCGCTCCCTTCTCCTGCTGCCTCCGCTCTTCTCAGTGCCTCCACCTGTTCGTTGCGCTCTCTCTCCTCATAGAATCGCCTCTCCGCTCTCGCTGCTTCAATCTCCCACTGCGGGAGGCGATAATCCCCAGCCTGAGTCCATGGTCCCTCTCCGTCTAGGATTTGTTCCCACGTCCATTGGTCCATCACGCTGTACTCCTGTGGCTCCCTCCTCTTCCGCTGCTTGGTCATTTTGTGGTGGGTAGTTCTGTAAGGCTTGTCGTTAGGAATGGACCAAGGCGCAGCGGGAATGTGGATACTCATATTCTAATGAAAAAACACGCAGAGCATCCACAGTGAAAAAACAATAAACAGTACTCACGACAGGAACAGTCTTGCAGGCACACAAAACGCAATGCAAGAACAACTACCCACAACCCCAAAGAAAAACACACACTCCTATATAGGACTGCACCTGGGTCTGCACCTTGAGGGGGGGGGGGGGTACTGTCACGTCCTGACCAGCAGAGGGAGGTATTGTATTAGTTTTGGTCAGGACGTGGCAGGTTTTTTGTGTGTTAAGTGTTGTGTTGGTGATTAGGACTCCCAATTGAAGGCAGGTGTGTTGAGTTGCCTTTGATTGGGAGTCCTAATCACCAACACAACACTTAACACACAAAAAACCTGCCACGTCCTGACCAAAACTAATACAATACCTCCCTCTGCTGGTCAGGACGTGACAGGAAGCCATTCCTCAGTAAAAGGCATATGACAGCCTGCTTGGAGTTTGCCAAAAGGCACCTAAAGGACTCTCAGACCATGAGAAACAAAATTCTCTGGTCTGATGAAACCAAGATTGAACTCTTTGGCCTGAATGCCAAACGTCATGTCTGGAGGAAACCTGGCACCATCCCTAAAGTGAAGCATAGTGATGGTAGCATCATGTTGTGGGGATGTTTTTTAGTGGCAGGGATTGGGATCTAGTCAGGATCGAAGGAAAGATGAATGGAGCAAAGTACAGAGAGATCCTTGAAAACCTGTTCCAATGCGCTCAGGAACTCAGACTGGGGCGAAGGTTCACCTTCCAACAGGACAACAAACTTAAGCACATAGCTAAGACAACACAGGAGTGGCTTCAGCTTGTAGCGACATACCCAAGAAGAGGCTGAGGCTGTAATCCCTACCAAAGGTGATTCAACAAAGTACTGAGTAAAGGGTCTGAATACTTATGTAAATGTGATATTGGGGGAATAATGGGGGGTTTATTTATGAATTGGCAAACATTTCGAGGACCTGTTTTTGCTTTGCCATTATGGGGTGTTGTGTGTCGATTGATTGGGGGGGGGGGGGACAATTTAATCCATTTTAGAATAAGGCTGTAAGGTAACAAAATGTGGAAAAATCAAGGGGCCTGAATACTTTCCGGATGCACTGTATATGTTTATTAATGTAGTAAAAAGTGAACTATTTTATTGTAAATGAGAATATGTTTCTTAACACTTCTACATTAATGTGGATGCTACTGAAGGGGCTAAACCAAGGCCTCATACCTTTTAAAGGGTTAATAAATTGTTATGATAAACTGTAAGGTCTCCTCTTCTTGGAGACCTCTGTGTGTGTATTAACACCTGTTTTGAGTGTTCTGCCCTTCAGACATTATCAGAAGGTGGAAAACGCCTACGTTCCTACACCTGGCTATCTGAGGTTCTGAGAATACGACTGGTTTTCTGAGAACACAAGGCTGCCGCAGGCCTGATGAAAACAGCCACCTGTCAGAATATGCTTGGACTCATTCACCTTGTTATGACCCTATACTTGTGATGAAAGGTCAAGTTTCGGTCAAACCCACTTCTGAGCTTTTAATTGCTGACAAGATGGTTGCTGCTGTCAGGGGGAGGTTAGATTTATTAGAATTTTGTTGCCAGGGAAACTCACACAAGGAGGACTGGGGAGGCTATATGAGTTACAGGATGTCTTAGACATTTTGCAGAACATGGGGAGAGCTATCATATACTGTTATACTGTACTCTGTACCAACTTTTGCCTACAATTGTATTACTAAAGGATAATTTGAATACTTAAACAGAGTCTGTGTTTCCTTTCCATTACTAATGTATGTTTGATAATTATATAGACCTGATCATCTGAAGAAATTGACCAACACTACCATGATACAGATAATCCTGAAAATCCTGAGTGAGAAAGTTAGAGGCATAAATATCATACCCCCCTAAAAATGCTAACCTCCCCTTTTTTGGTAATGGTGAGAGGTTAACATGTCTTGGGGGTATGATAATTTGTGCGTCTCACTTTCTCACTTATCATTATTCATGATTTATTCAGGACTATCCGTAATCGTGGTAGCATCCACATTAATGTAGAAATATTATATTATTTTTTACAATAAAAGTGACTCCAAAAAGACACATTACATTATGTACCATTCATTTCTGTTGGGCACAATTTATCTGAAAGACAACCAAAACAAACAGGAAAAGAATCCAACAAGTTTGTAGAGTTAAAAGCTTGATGCAATCATTGCGTTCGCTGAATATGGGACCAAATACTAAACATTTGACTACTTTAATACATGTGAATTTTTCCCAATACCTCTGGTCCACAAAAATGGGGGGATTATGTATAAAAAGTTATGTAATTTCTAAACGGTTCACCTGTTATGGATGAAAATACCCTGAAATTAAAGTTGACTCTGTACTTGTATCACTTCAAAGTGCTGGAGAACAGAGACCAAACAAACAAACGTGTCACACTCCCCAATACTTTTGGCGCTTACTGTATAAACATGAATATTGAAACCATACCATTTTTTATTTGGCAATTTTTTTGTATATGCCTTCAGAAAGTCTTCAAACATTTACATTTAAGTAATTTAGCAGACGCTCTTATCCAGAGCGACTTACAAATTGGTGCATTCACCTTATGATATCCAGTGGAACAACCACTTTACAATAGTGCATCTAAATCTTTTGGGGGGGGGTTAGAAGGATTACTTTATCCTATCCCAGGTATTCCTTAAAGAGGTGGGGTTTCAGGTGTCTCCGGAAGGTGGTGATTGACTCCGCTGTCCTGGCGTCGTGAGGGAGCTTGTTCCACCATTGGGGTGCCAGAGCAGCGAACAGTTTTGACTGGGCTGAGCGGGAACTGTGCTTCCTCAGAGGTAGGGAGGCGAGCAGGCCAGAGGTGGATGAACGCAGTGCCCTTGTTTGGGTGTAGGGCCTGATCAGAGCCTGAAGGTACGGAGGTGCCGTTCCCTTCACAGCTCCGTAGGCAAACACCATGGACTTGTAGCGGATGCGAGCTTCAACTGGAAGCCAGTGGAGAGAGCGGAGGAGCGGGGTGACGTGAGAGAACTTGGGAAGGTTGAACACCAGACGGGCTGCGGCGTTCTGGATGAGTTGTAGGGGTTTAATGGCACAGGCAGGGAGCCCAGCCAACAGCGAGTTGCAGTAATCCAGACGGGAGATGGCAAGTGCCTGGACTAGGACCTGCGCCGCTTCCTGTGTGAGGCAGGGTCGTACTCTGTGAATGTTGTAGAGCATGAACCTACAGGATCGGGTCACCGCCTTGATGTTAGTGGAGAACGACAGGGTGTTGTCCAGGGTCACGCCAAGGTTCTTAGCACTCTGGGAGGAGGACACAAGGGAGTTGTCAACCGTGATGGTGAGATCATGGAACGGGCAGTCCTTCCCCGGGAGGAAGAGCAGCTCCGTCTTGCCGAGGTTCAGCTTGAGGTGGTGAGCCGTCATCCACACTGATATGTCTGCCAGACATGCAGAGATGCGATTCGCCACCTGGCTATCAGAAGGGGGAAAGGAGAAGATTAATTGTGTGTCGTCTGCGTAGCAATGATAGGAGAGACCATGTGAGGATATGACCGAGCCAAGTGCCTTGGTGTATAGTGAGAATAGGAGAGGGCCTAGAACAGAGCCCTGGGGGACACCAGTGGTGAGAGCACGTGGTGCGGAGACAGATTCCTGCCACGTCACCTGGTAGGAGCGACCTGTCAGGTAGGACACAATCCAAGCGTGGGCTGCGCCGGAGATGCCCAGCTCGGAGAGGGTGGAGAGGAGGATCTGATGGTTCACAGTATCAAAGGCAGCAGATAGGTCTAGAAGGATGAGAGCAGAGGAGAGAGAGTTAGCTTTAGCAGTGCGGAGAGCCTCCGTGACACAGAGAAGAGCAGTCTCAGTTGAATGCCCAGTCTTGAAACCTGACTGATTAGGATCAAGAAGGTCATTCTGAGAGAGATAGCAGGAGAGCTGGCCAAGGACGGCACGTTCAAGAGTTTTGGAGAGAAAAGAAAGAAGGGATACTGGTCTGTAGTTGTTGATATCGGAGGGATCGAGTGTAGGTTTTTTCAGAAGGGGTGCAACTCTCGCTCTCTTGAAGATGGAAGGGACATAGCCAGCGGTCAAGGATGAGTTGATGAGCGAGGTGAGGTAGGGGAGAAGGTCTCCGGAAATGGTCTAACCCCTTGACTTATTCCACATTTTGTTGTGTTACAGCCTGATTTCAAAATGGATTAAATAAATACAAAATCTGACCCATCTACACACGTTTTAGAAATGTTTGAAATTTTTTGTAAATGAAATAGTGATGTATATGTAATTTGTATAGGTATTCACACCCCAAGTCAATACATGTTAGAATCAGCGTCAACAGACGATGCAATCGCCACCACATTTCCCTGACCCATCTAGACGAGGCATACCTACATCAGAATGCTGTTCATTGACTATAACTTAGCATTCAACACCATAGAACCCTCCAAGCTCATCAAGCTCGAGGCCCTGGGTCTGAACCCCGCCCTATACAACTGGGTCCTGGAGTTCCTGAAGGGTCGCCCCCAGGTGGTGAAGGTAGGAAACAACACCTCTTCGCTGATCCTCAACACTGGGGCCCCATAAGGTTGTGTGCTCAGCCCCCTCCTGTACTCCCTGTTCACCCATGACTGCGTGGCCAAGCACACCTTCAACTCAATCATCAAGTTTTCAGACGACACAACAGTAGTGGACTTGATACCAACAACGACGAGACAGCCTACAGGGAGGAGGTGAGGGCACTCTGAGTGTGGTGTCAGGAAAACAACCTCTCACTCAACGTCAACAAAACAAAGGAGATGATTGTGGACTTCAGGAAACAGCAGAGGGAGCACCCCCCTATGAACATCGATGGGACCGCAGTGGAGAAGGTGGAAAGCTTCAAGTGCCTTGGCGTACACATCACTGACAAACTGAAATGGTCCACCCACACAGACAGTGTGGTGAAGAAGGCCCAACAGCGCCTCTTCAACCTCAGGAGACGAAAGAAATTTGACGTAACACCTAAAACCCTCACAAACTTTTACAAATGCACAATTGAGAGCATCCTGTTGGGCTGTATCAACGCCTGGTACGGCAACTGCACCGCCCACAACCGCAAAGCCCTCCAGAGGGTGGCACTGTATACCCAACGCATTACCGGGGGCAAACTTTCCGCCTTCCTGGACACCTACCGCACCCGATGCCATAGGAAGGCCATAAAGATCATCAAGGACAACAACCACCTGAGCCACTGACTGTTCACCCCGATATCATCCAGAAGGTGAGGTCAGTACAGGTGCATCAAAGCTGGGACCAAGAGACAGAAACTGTTTTTCAATCTCAAGGCCATCAAACTGCTAAACAGCCATCACTAGCACATCAGAGGCAGCTGCCTATAGACATACAGTTGAAGTCGGACGTTTACATACATTTAGGTTGGAGTCATTAAAACTCGTTTTCAACCACTCCACAAATTTATTGTTAACAAACTATAGTTTTGGCAAGTCGGTTAGGACATGTACTTTGTGCATGACACAAGTCATTTTTTCAACAATTGTTTACAGGCAGATTATTTCACAATTCCAGTGAGTCAGAAGTTTACATACACTAAGTTGACTGTGCCTTTAAAAAGCTGTGCTCCTTGCCAGTGGAAAATGTGTGTTGTATTCTGAAAGGTCAAGGTGAGTTTTGCTGGGTGGATGAAGCCACATCCCAAACGATTTGAGTGGATTTTTTCTTTTTAAGGCCAAAATGACACACATGATCCAACTTCAATTAAATATTTCTCAATTATGCTTTAAGACACAAATGTCAAATATACTGTATGTCAACAATCCCCCAATGTGCACATGTGGGAATGCTATTCTATATCTCATATACGAGAGAATTCTCTCAAAAGCAGACTATTACTCTATCATATACAGTAGTATGGACAGAAATTGTGAAGGCAATTTCAGAAAGCTTCTGTCTCATCGTTTACCTCACTCTGGACCCTTTACTGAGATGACTGACAGAGGCATATCTCTATGTTTTCAACCTTCAGTCCGATTTCACGGCAGCCCAGTTTCTTTCTTACACTATACTTAACTACAGATTCAAAAATAAAGAGCAAAAAGGGAAGCCAAAATCAAAGACCTTCCAAACATCCGCATCGTTTCAGTAGGAAGTACACATGCACCAAGCATCTGCCCTTCTATTTGCTACAGATGACAACTACTCAGTGAACTGTGTTGCACGCACTATAGACAGAGGCCTTTCTGTCCAAGCGCAGATGGAACCGAGCGATAACAGCTTCACCCAGTGGCAGCAGAGGAACACTCCCCCCTCCTTTCAGAGAAACTCTCATGGCTTCAGGCTATTATTCAACAATGACATTTCCCAGCTAATCAATATCTCATCATTGGCAGTCAACACAGCCTGATCCCAGTCCCTGGAAATAGCTGGGGTTCTAAGCGTACAGATACCAGTTTTTGTGTGCGTGTGTGTGTGTGTGCATTTGCCAGTTGTCACATCTCACAGCCACTATTTCATTAAGAATACTTAAGCAACATCAATTAATTGATAAATGTGTGACAGACATTATTAGATTAGATTTCCTAGACATCTAATCTTCTCATACATGACAATGAGGTGAGAGAATGTTCTCATCCTTTTTTTCCTCTCTTTATGCAAATCATCAAAGAAACACATAAACACCACAAAACAAAACACACATCAGGCTCAATGGTGAAATGTCAGTCATAGTTCATAAGCTAATAAGCTTTGAGGCCCCATGAGATTCCATTTCTTTTCTTGTGGAAGACAAAGCAGTTGAGGAGGCGGATGATGGAGTGAGGTGCGATGATAGGGGGTTTTATGGTAAATATGAGCAAGATATAAGTCAACAGATAAAATAAGTCACTCAAAGCCATTTCCTCTCCATTTCACACACTGCGATATAGTTACATTTAGAGCTGTCCGTCAAAGTGACTGGCAGCCAGTTCCTCTTCAGCGATAACATTTAAAAACCTGACTGTGCTTTCAATATAGAATAATATCATTTTCTATTTCATTGTTGTTTTTGGGGACACCTTTTAATGACAAACTGAAATGTTATTACATTTAGGGCTCAATTCAATCAAACCCACATTGCAATATTTACACAGTAACTATTTTGCCAATGATCAAATTAACCCAGACTGGTCTTTAGTACGGTATAAAAACTACTACCAGGGAGACCCCTCTCACAGGTATGTTTCACTTCTCAGAATTAAAGTGTGTGGGCACGGGATGTACTGTATATTGTAAATAAAGACTGCGTAAACATTTTTATGGCGGGTTTGAAGGAATCCCAGCCTTAGGAGTTATAACCTGAATCTGAATGCTTTCATCACTGAATGTCAGAGAAGTCCATAATATAAGATCTATAGTAAACACTTCCCATAGATGTACAGACAGTGGGGAGTATTTGACTGGGCCTTATGAAGGAATGAGGAAAACCTTACTGCTGGTTGGCTAGTATGTCTCTCCAGGGCCTGGCTCATCAATACAGTCTGACTGTAGGCTTGCCTCCTGCCCCACGGAGGTGGAGCGATGTCTGGGTAATGGGCCTCCCATCACTGGGTTCGCCATCTTCCCATTGATCTTGGTTGGAGGGCGGCTGTGTGGGCTGGCAGTGGGGGCGGATGGATGGGCGGTAATCAAATGGGAGCCAGTGTTGCTGCATCACCTGCACAACGAATGGGCCCTCTTGACGTGACAGCTCTGTTGATGGGGCACGCTCAGCACTCAACGTGGCTTCTGATATTAATTGGTGTGTTTGGCACAGCCCCAGCTGCTGCTTGGCACATCCTCCTCAGATGGCCTGCCAGACGCCATCCTAAACTTTTCTAGTTTTATGCATTTATTACGCTCAGTCCACTTGAGTGGAATAGTCGAAGGCATTCTGATCAATTCAATTCCAGTCCATGCTCCATTGGAATCATTTCTACCTACACTACAGATCCTTGCCAGGAATCTAACCAGAAAAAAATTAATTACATGCCTGGAAAGACTTTTAAAGGAAATATTAGGGAACGCTTGGACTGGAGCCAGCAGGACGAAATGCAGCTGAGCTTTTGCGCTCTGTGCAGCATCAACCTCACACACACTGACAACACCCAGCACACTTTTAGAAGTCAATATTCATTCAAACACAGCATGCAGGTATTGTAATAACACAGTGTATGGATCTGGCATGCGGTCCACAAAGCTTACGCTTTTGCTCTGAAGAGCAAGGCATGATGGGAGCCTCTCACTTTCTTCATATTAGGTTGGCTTTCACCACTGCTACATCAATGGCAGGTAGACTATTGCATTGAGGACTTATTTGCAATACTGATCATGATGGATCACAATTGACGTTGAATATAACCCAGTCTGTATGTTTAAAAGTGTATTTATAGGAACGAGAACCAGGGCGCTTTTCACTTCATTTTGAGCTTAACTCTCAATGAGATCTTCTGTTGAACCAGGTTATCATTGTCCACATTCACTCTGGAATTCATGTCACACGTATGGGACTGTTTTTTACTATCTATCATTTTCATTTGTGTGTTTATAACTCATCGCCACACCAAAGCCAGGCCTTTAACCATCAGGATTGCTTTCCAGATGATTGTGCGTGAACAGTCACAGGTTCTATTATCATTCAGGCATTTCTCCAGGTACAGCAGGGTGAGATTGGCGCGTCAAGCTCCACTGTCTTTTTTAACAGCAAAAATAAGGTTAATAATAAGAGACAGAGGCAAGGTCATTGCCTTCAAATGATGCTTAGCCTGATCTCAAATATCTCTTTTGTCAGCTACAGGGACTGGACAAATTGTGGCGGTGGGAAATCTCAAGCTTTCATGAGCTCCTTTCATTTAACCCCTTGGCTTTGTAAGCCCTGACTAGCTGGGTTTCTTTTGAATTGAGACCTGGGTGTAGAGACCACAAATGAATAGGATCTATCTACCTTCTGGTGCTGGGACATGGAAAGTAACAGGAGCAGGTAGAGAGGCCATGCATGCACTCTGCCAATCCTAATGACAACTACAGGTTTTATACAGGACTTCAATTATAACAGACTGGTAGATTCTCATGGTATTTGAACTGGAAATATTGTAAGGATATTTTTGGGGGGTTATTTGAAAATGACTTTTGTTAGAAGGTAACGTGTCAGCTTTAATTGTATTACTTACAGTACAGCATGTTGTGAGGATCTCTTTCTCTCGTCTATTTTTAATGTGGCTATTCTAAAACAGTATCACACAAACCCCCCTTATGAATACTGAATACACACAGCCAGAATAGTATGCAAAACAATATAAAAAGCTCTCCTTTTTCTCAGCCATATGTTGACACAATACTATCATTATTTTACTTACTGTGCTATTTTTCTTGCTGCACTTTTGGGACAAATGAAATAATGGCACAGGGGCAGTGTGTGAATGGCTGTATTTAACGGCTGTTATCAACCTCCTCCATTCACAGTAGCCCATCCATTACACTGAGACCTGGACTAGAGCTGACGCCCGCTGGGCCTCTCGTTATATGACACAGAGAGGGGGGGTAGAAAGAGACAGATCACAGCACTAAAAACACACTTTCTGTATTTGTATTGTCCAAATCCAGCAGGATCAGATCAATCAGTGGGCTGGAACAAGCCCTCACTGCCTCCAACATGCAATAAGAGAGAGCCGTGTCACAGACAAGGACACTCTCTGAGACAAAGCCTCAGTCCCATCCTTCCTGCCCCCATGTCAAGGGTAATCTTGTTCCCTGTTTGTCATATTGGCCACCACAATGAGAGGCGTCATGACTTTTGCCTGGGCTGACAAAAGCAGACAGTGACTGTGAACAGAGAGGACCCATGTGGGACCACAGATACTGTCAACATAAAGCTAAAGTGAGGGATTTGAGAGAATGGGGAGGACGAGAGGGACGGACGACAACAACAACACTATATCTTCAATTCAAAGCAGAGAGATCTGGAGGCCATCTTTTCAAACCCCCTGTACCTGTGAATTCTTTCAAAGATACAATGAATAACAAATACTTGCTCAACTCTGCAAAAGTCGCATTTTGCCAACATGCAGTCTTATTTCATAGAACATCTGTTTTCACCTTTGATTTGAACAGTTCACTGACCGCCTGTGCAAACATGCACAGTGTATCTGTGGTGCTATCTTAGTTGATCTGTTTTTTTTATTCTCATCACAAGCTTGTTTCTGAGGTGAAGGATTCAGCACCATGTACAGTACAAGTCAAAAGTGTGGACACACCTACTCATTCAAAGGTTCTTTATTCTTACTAATTTCTACATTGTAGAATAATAGTGAAGACATAAAAACTATGAAATAACACATATTTGATATGAGATTCTTCAAAGTAGCCACCCGTTGCCTTGATAACAGCTTTGCGCACTCTTGGCATTCTCTCAACAAGCTTCATAAAATAGTCACCAGGAATGCATTTCAATTAACAGGTGTGCCTTGTTAAAAGTTAATTTATGGAAAGTCTTTCCTTAATGCGTTTGAGTCAATGAGTTGTGTTGTGACAAAGTAGGGGTGGTATAAAGAAGATGGCCCTATTTGGTAAAAGACCAAGTCCATATTATGACAAGAACAGCTCAAAAAAGCAAAGAGAAACGATGGTCCATCATTACTTTAAGACATGAAGGTCAGTCAATCCAGAAAATGTCAACAGTTTTGAAAGTTTCTTCAAGTGCAGTCGCAAAAACCATCAAGCGCTATGACAAAACTGTCACAGGAAACGAAGACCCAGAGGTATCTCTGCTACAGAGGATAAGTTCACCTCAGTTAACTGCACCTCAGATTGCAGCCCAACTAAATGCTTCACAGAGTTCAAGTAACAGACACATTTCAATTAATTTGTTCTCATGTACTTATTAGCATTTACAAGGAAAATTCACAGAGAATAACAACAAACACTGTGCAAGAAAACAGCATTGTCTGTTCATATGATTCATAAATCGAACAAGATGGGATGACACATGCTAAAATACTGACAATGTTTAGCCAGGTGAATGGATGACAACTAAACCACAGCACAGGGAAGTGACCCAAGAAACAAGACTCATTCGGAGTCCACTAGAGGTCATGTCTCAAGTGGAGAATATTCTCAAGGGCTGGTGGAGTATTAAGTTGTTTAAAAAAATTTAACTAGGCAAGTCAGTTAAGAAAAAAATATTATTTACAATGACAGCCTAGGAACAGTGGGTTAACAGACTTGTTCAGGGGCAGAACAACAGATTTTTACCTTGTCAGCTCAGGGATTTGATCTAGCAACCTTTCGGTTATTGGCCCAACGCTCTAACCACTAAGCTACCTGCCGCCCCCAGTAATCAAAATCAAATGAAACTTTTAAGACAAGTGTAGACCTTACCGTGAAATGCTTACTTACAAGCCCTTAACCAACAGTGCAGTTCAAGAAGAATTTAGAAAATATTTACCAAATGAACTAAAGTAAAAAATTATAAAAAGTAACACAATAAAATGTAAAAAATGAGGATATATACCGGGGTTACTGAGTCAGTGTGCGGGGGTACAGGTTAGTTGAGGTAATTTGTACATGTAGGTAGGGGTGAAGTGACTATGCATAGTTAATAAACAATAAATAATAAACCACATAGCCATTTTCCAAGCAAGGAGAGGCGTCACAAAAACCAAAAATACAGCTAAAATTAATCACTAACCTTTGATGATCTTCATCAGATGGCACTCATAGGACTTCATGTTACACAATACATGTATGTTTTGCTCGATAAAGTTCATATTGATATCCAAAAACCCCATTTTACATTGGCGTGTAATGTTCAGAAATGTTTTGCCTCCCAAAACTTCCGGTGAATGAGCACATCAATTTACAGAAATACTCATCATAAACGTTGATAAAATATTCAACAGTTATTCAAAGAATTATAGATACACTTCTCCTTAATGCAACCGCTGTATCAGATTTCAAAAAAGCTTTACGGCGAAAGCAAATATTATTTGCAATAATCTGAGTACAGCGCTCAGATATCAAAACAAGCCTTACAGATACCCGCCATTTTGGAGTCAACAGAAATGACAAAAATTACATTATAAATATTCACTTACCTTTGATGATCTTCATCCGAATGCACTCCCAGGATTCCCAGTTCCACTAAATGTTTGTTTTGCTCGATAAAGTCCATCATTTATGTCCAAATACCTCCTTTTTGTTTGCGCGTTTAGTCCACTACTCCAAATGCAGGAAGCGCGCGTAAAATGTCATGACAAAAAGTCAACAAAAAGTTATATTTACGTTCGTAGAAACATGTCAAACGATGTATAGCATCAATATTTAGGATGTTTTTATCATAAATCTTCAGTAATATTCCACCGGACAATTCCAATGTCTTCAAAAATGAAAAGGAACACAGCTAAGTCTCACGTAAGCGCGCCACTGAACTCATGTCATTCTCTCAGTCATCTGACTCCAGGACCTCTTATTCTCTCTCCAGTCACAGTAGAAGCATGAAACATTGTTCTAAAGACAGTTGACATCTAGTGGAAGCCTAAGGAAGTGCAAAATGAACCCTAAGTCACTGTATACTGTATAGGCAATCACTTGAAAAACTACAAACCTCAGATTTCCACACTTCCTGGTTGGATTTTTCTCAGGTTTTTGCCTGCCATATGAGTTTTGTTATACTCACAGACATCATTCAAACAGTTCTAGAAACTTCAGTGTTTTCTATCCAAATCTACTAATAATATGCATATCCTACCTTCTGATCCTGAGTAGCAGGCTGTTTACTACGGGCACGCCTTTCATCCGGACGTCAAAATACTGCCCCCTACCCTAGAGAAGTTAAGACATGAAGGTCAGTCAATCTGGAAAATATCAACAGCTTCGAAAGTTTCTTCAAGTGCAGTCACAAAAACCATCAAGCGCTATGACAAAACTGTCTCTCATGAGGACCGCCACAGGAAACGAAGACCCAGAGGTACCTCTGCTGCAGAGGGCGCAGAGGATAAGTTCACCTCAGTTAACTGCACCTCAGATTGCAGCCCAAACGGTCTCTCATGAGGACAGCAACAGGAAAGGAATGCATTTCAATTAACAGGTGTGCCTTCTTAAAAGTTCATTTGTGGAATTTCTTTCCTTCTTAATGCGTTTGAGCCAAAGTAGAGGGGTATACAGAAGATAGCCCTATTTGGTCAGTCAACATGGAACATTCAATAACTTTGAAAGTTTCTTCAAGTGCAGGTGCAAAAACCATAAAGCGCTATGATAAAACTGGCTCTCATGAGAACCACCACAGAAATGGATGACCCAGAGTTAATTCTGCAGCTGAGGAAAAGTTCATTAGAGTTAGCAACCTCAGAAATTGTATCCCAAATAAATCCTTCACAGAGTTTAACAGACACATGTCAATGTCAACTGTTTAGAGGAGACTGTGTGAATCAGGCTTTCATGGTCGAATTGCTGCAAAGAAACAACTACTAAAGGATACCAATAATAAGAAGAGATTTGCTTGGGCCAAGAAATATGAGCAATGGACATTAGACCGGTGCAAATCTGTCCTTTGGTCTGATGAGTCCAAATTTGAGATTTTTGTTTCCAACCACCATGTCTTTGTGAGATGCAGAGTAGGTGAACGGATTATCTCCTCATGTGTAGTTCCCACCGTGAAGCATGGAGGAGGAGGTGTGATGGGGCGGGGGTGTTTGCTAGTGAAACTGTCAGTGATTTATTTACAATTCAAGGCACATTTAACCAGCATGGCTACCACAGCATTCTGCAGCGATATACCATCCCATCTGGTTTGGGCTTAGTGGGACTATCGTTTGTTGTTCAACAGGACAATGACCCAACACACCTCCAGGCTGTATAAGGGCTATTTGACCGAGAAGTAGATTGATGGAGTGCTGCATCAGATAACCTGGCCTCCACAATCCCCTGACCTCAACCCGTTTGGGATGAGTTGGACCGCAGAGTGATGGAAAGGCAGCCAACAAGTGCTCAGCATGTGTGGGAACTCCAAGACTGTTGGAAAAGCATTCCAGGTGAAGCTGGTTGAGAGAATGCCAAGAGTGTGCAAAGCTGTCATCCAGGCAAAGGGTGGCTACTTTGAAGAATCTCAAATATAAAATATATATTGATTTAACAATTGTTTGGTTACTACATGATTCCATATGTGTTATTTCATAATTTTGATGTCTTCACTAGTATTCTACAATGTAGAAAATAGTCAAAATAAGTAGGTGTGCCAACTTTTGACTGGTACTGTATATGTCAACAGACATATTGTTAGATGGCCAACATACAGTACCCTCTACTGTGTTTAAGCCTTGTTAGGAGCATCGATGCATTGCCGACAACTACATCCTAATCAAACGCAGACAATATAAGGAAAAATTGTAATAAAAAGTACATTTAAACCCGTCCACATCTATGTCTACAGTTCAAGTTCAAATGTTGTCACATGCACAAGTACAGTGGAATGCTTAACTTCCAAGCTCTACCCAACCGTGCAGTAATCAATATCAAAATAGTATAATTCATAACACAAATATTTATATATACAGTAAAGAAAATACAATAAATAAGAGGAAACTATATAGAGTAAAAATCGAGCACACAAACATGCAATCTCCATAGACAAACATTGGCAGTAGAATGGCCTTACTGAAGAGCTCAGTGACTTTCAACGTGGCACCGTCATAGGATGCCACCTTTCCAACAAGTCAGTTCGTCAAATTTCTGCCCTGCTAGAGCTGCCCCGGTCAACTGTAAGTGCTGTTATTGTGAAGTAGAAATGTCTAGGATCATCAACGGCTCAGAGGTGAAGTGGTAGGGCACACAAGCTCACAGAACGGGACCGCCGAGTGCTGAAGCTCGTAAAAATCGTCTGTCCTCAGTTGCAACACTCACTACCAAGTTCCAAATTGCGTCTGGAAGCAACGTCAACACAACTGTTCGCCGGGAGCTTCATGAAATGGGTTTCCATGAACAAGCAGCTGCACACAAGCCTCAGATCCCCATGCACAATGCTAAGCGTTGTCTGGGATGGTGTAAAGCTCGCCGCCATTGGAATCTGGAAAAGCGTAAAACGCGTTCTCCGGAGTGATGAATCACACGTCACCATCTGGCAGTCTGACGGACGAATCTGGATTTGGCGGATGCCAGGAGAATACTACCTGCCCAAATGCATAGTGCCAACTGTAAAGTTTGGTGGAGTAGGAATAATGGTCTGGGGCCGTTTTTCATGGTTAGAACTTAGTTCCAATGAAGGAAAATCTTAACGCTACAGCATACAATGACATTCTAGAAGATTCTGTGCTTCCAACCTTGTGGCAAGTTTTGGGAAGGTCCTTTCCTGTTTCAGCATTATAATGTCCTGTTCACGAAGCCAGGTCCATACAGAAATAGTTTGTTGAGATCAGTGTGGAAGAACTAGACTGGCCTGCACAGAGCAACCTCAACCCCATCGAATACCTTTGGGATGAATTCGAACTCTGACTGCGAGCCAGGCCTAATCACCCAACATCAGTGCCCGACCTCACTAATGCTCTTGTGGCTGAATGGAAGCAAGTCCCCGCAGCAATGTTCCAACATCTAGTGGAAAGACTTCCCAGCAGAGTGGAGGATGTTATAGCAACAAAGGGGGGACCAACTCCATATTAATGCCCATGATTTTGGAATGAGATGTTCGACGAGCAGGTGTCCAAATACTTTTAGCCATGTAGTGTACTTCTGGTAATATTCTACTGGAAATATATACATGTACACAGGAGTAACAGTGACCAGTAGCAGGATAAATAGATAATAATGGTAATGGCAATCAAAAATCAATGAAAAGCAGCGTAGTGTTAATAATACATCTAATCAAGTATCATTGTAGCAGCAGTGTAGGTGTGAGCGGGAGCAGTAATGGTTAGCCATTTATGGCCAGGGGATAGAAGCTGTTTAGGAGACTTTTGGTCTGAGCCTTGATTCCTCGGTACTGTCTGCCGGACAGGAGCATGTAAAACAGTCCATGTATTGGGTGGCTGGGGTCTTAGGCCTGAAAAATTGACATTCTCAGACACCGCCTGGCATGAGGTGGAAGAGGCACTGCCGTGCCTTCTTCACGACTGTGCTGGTGTGAAAGGACCATGATAAATCCTCAGTGATGTGGACACCAAAGAACTTGAAGCACTTGACAACCAGTCATATCAAAGTTGTATTAGAGAACATGTTTGAACTGAAAAGCTTCTAAGGTTAAATTTAGACAGGCAACCAAATTTTGATATTTTTGTTCACTTCTGACCAATCAGATCAGCTCTGAAAACGATCTGATGTGATTGGTAAAAAATACCAATTAGTGGGGAAGAAAATACCAGAATTGGGCTGTCTGTGTAAACGCTGCCTCAGAAGCATGTTGAAGGGGCTCCTCCTTTCCCTTTACTTATGAATGGTCACGGGCCCACAGCACCATCTACAGGGGATCATTATGGTACCCAGTGGTAGTACCACTGCACTGAAAGTCAAAGAAGATTAGGGGGCTCAATCTTTTTTTAACACCTATAATGTTACATAAACATTTTCCATGAATAATGTCACCTCCCAGTGCTTTGAATTTGTTCTCATCTCCTTATTAGCATTTACAAGGAAAATTCACAGAGAATAACAACAAACACTGTGCAAGAAAACAGCATTGTCTGTTCATATGATTCATAAATCAAACAGGATGGGATGACACATGCTAAAATACTGACAATGTTTAGCCAGGTGAATGGATGACAACTAAACCACAGCACAGGGAAGTTGACCCAAGAAACAAGACTCATTCGGAGTCCACTAGAGGTCATGTCTCAAGTGGAGAATATTCTCAAGGGCTGGTGGAGTATTCAGTTGTTTAAAAAAATATTTAACCTTTATTTAACTAGGCAAGTCAGTTAAGAACAAATTCTTATTTACAATGACGGCCTAGGAACAGTGGGTTAACTCACTTGTTCAGGGGCAGAACAACAGATTTTTACCTTGTCAGCTCGGGGATTCAATCTAGCAGCTTTTCGGTTACTGGCCCAACGCTCTAACCACTAAGCTACCTACCGCCCCCAGTAATCAAAATCAAATCAAACTTTACTTGTCACATGCGCCGAATAAAACAAGTGTAGACCTTACCGTGAAATGCTTACTTACAAGCCCTTAACCAACAGTGCAGTTCAAGAAGAGTTAAGAAAATATTTACCAAATGAACTAAAGTAAAAAATAATAAAAAGCAACACAATAAAATGTAAAAAAAGAGGATATATACAGTGGGGGAAAAAAGTATTTGATCCCCTGCTGATTTTGTACGTTTGCCCACTGATAAAGAAAGGATCAGTCTATAATTTGAATGGTAGGTTTATTTGAACAGTGAGAGTCAGAATAACAACAAAAATATCCTGAAAAATGCATGTGAAAAATTTTATAAATTGATTTGCATTTTAATGAGGGAAATAAGTATTTGACCCCCTCTCAATCAGAAAGATTTCTGGCTCCCAGGTGTATTTTATACAGGTAACGAGCTGAGATTAGGAGCACACTCTTAAAGGGAGTGCTCCTAACCGCAGCTTGTTACCTGTAAAAAAGACATCTGTCCACAGAAGCAATCAATCAATCAGATTCCAAACTCTCCACCATGGCCAAGACCAAAGAGCTCTCCAAGGATGTCAGGGACAAGATTGTAGACCTACACAAGGCTGGAATGGGCTACAAGACCATCGCCAAGCAGCTTGGTGAGAAAGTGACAACATTTGGTGAGATTATTCGCAAATGGAAGAAACACAAAAGAACTGTCAATATCCCTCGGCCTGGGGCTCCATGCAAGATCTCACCTCGTGGGGTTGCAATGATCATGAGAACGGTGAGGAATCAGCCCAGAACTACACGGGAGGATCTTGTCAATGATCTCAAGGCAGCTGGGACCATAGTCACCAAGAAAACAATTGGCAACACACTATGCCGTGAAGGACTGAAATCCTGCAGCGCCCGCAAGGTCCCCCTGCTCAAGAATACATATACATGCCCGTCTAAAGTTTGCCAATGAACATCTGAATGATTCAGAGGACAACTGGTGAAAGTGTTGTGGTCAGATGAGACCAAAATGGAGCTCTTTGGCATCAACTCAACTCGCCGTGTTTGGAGGAGGAATGCTGCCTATGACCCCAAGAACACCATCTCCACCGTCAAACATGGAGGTGGAAACATTATGCTTTGGGGGTGTTTTTCTGCTAAGGGAACAGGACAACTTCACCACATCATTTGACGGGGCCATGTACTGTCAAATCTTGGGTGAGAACCTCCTTCCCTCAGCCAGGGCATTGAAAATGGGTCGTGGATGGGTATTCCAGCATGACAATGACCCAAAACACACGGCCAAGGCAACAAAGGAGTGGCTCAAGAAGAAGCACATTAAGGTCCTGGAGTGGCCTAGCCAGTCTCCAGACCTTAATCCCATAGAAAATCTGTGGAGGGAGCTGAAGGTTCGAGTTGCCAAATGTCAGCCTCGAAACCTTAATGACTTGGAGAAGATCCGCAAAGAGGAATGGGACAAAATCCCTCCTGAGATGTGTGCAAACCTGGTGCCCAACTACAAGAAACGTCTGACCTCTGTGATTGCCAACAAGGGTTTTGCCACCAAGTACTAAGTCATGTTTTGCAGAGGGGTCAAATACTTATTTCCCTCATTAAAATGCAATCAATTTATTACATTTTGGACATGCGTTTTTCTGGATTCTTTTGTTGTTATTCTGTCTCTCACTGTTCATATAAACCTACCATTAAAATTATAGACTGATCATTTAAGTGGGCAAACGTACAAAATCAGCAGGGGATCAAATACTTTTTCCCCCCACTGTACAGGGGTTACCGGTTCTGAGTCGGTGTGCGGGGGCACAGGTTAGTTGAGGTAATTTGTACATGTATGCAGGGGTGAAGTGACTATGCATAGACAATAAACAGTGAGTAGCTGCAATGTACAAAACAAATGGAGGGGGTTGTCAATGTAAATAGTCCAGTGGCCATTTGATTAATTGTTCAGCAGTCTTATGGCTTGGGGGTAGAAGCTGTTAAGGAGCCTTTTGGTCCTAGACTTGGCGCTCCGGTACCGCTTGCCGTGCGGTAGCAGAGAAAACAGTCTACGACTTGGGTGACTGGAGTCTCTGACAGTTTTTGGGGCTTTCCTCTGACACCGCCTATTATATAGGTCCTGGATGGCAGGGAGCTTGGCCCCAGTGTTGTACTGGGCAGTACGCACTACCCTCTGTAGCGACTTACGGTCAGATGCCAAGCAGTTGCCATACCAGGCGGTGATGCAACCGGTCAGGATGCTCTTGATGGTGCAGCTATAGAACTTTTTGAGGATCTGGGGACCCATGCAAAATCTTTTCAGTCTCCTGAGGGGGAAAACGTTTTGTTGTGCCCTCTTCACGACTGTCTTGGTGTGTTTGGACCATGATAGTTCGTGGTGATGTGGACACCAAGGAACTTGAAACTCTCGACCTGCTCCACTACAGCCCCGTCGATGTTAATGGGCCTGTTAGACCTGCC
The DNA here is from genome assembly GCF_901001165.1 of Salmo trutta. NCBI lineage: Eukaryota > Metazoa > Chordata > Actinopteri > Salmoniformes > Salmonidae > Salmo > Salmo trutta. The sequence goes on along the minus strand of NC_042971.1, from coordinate 42,736,050 downwards.
TTTTCCTGTAGTCCACGATCATCTCATCTGTTCATACTCATGTACATAACATTCCAGCATCCCATAGCAAGTGTTATTTAGAGTATTCATGGCATACACTTTGTTCCTGTTGGTCTCTAGTGAAAAGAGCACATAGCTTCAGCTCCTCCTCAGTGGAAGTACGTGTGTGTTAAAAACTGGCCCTGATAGGTCCATTCCAACACAGCTACAGTGTCACGTCCTGACCAGTAAAGGGGTTATTTGTTATTATAGTTTGGTCAGGACGTGGCAGGGGGTATTTGTTTTATATGGTTCGGGGTGTGTGTGTATGTAGAGGGGTGTTTGGTTTATGTATTCCGGGGTTTTTGTCATTGTTCTATGTTAGTTATTTCTATGTTCTGTCTAGTCATTTCTATTTCTATGTTTAGGTAATTGGGGTTGGGGCCTTCAATTGGAGGCAGCTGTCTATCGTTGCCTCTGATTGAAGGTCCTATAAATAGGAATGTGTTTGTCATGGGATTTGTGGGAGGTTGTTCTTTGCATAGCTGTGTGTTGCCTGCAAGACTGGTTGTCGTCCGTGTTGTTGTTTTGTTTATTAAATGTTCACATTAAAAGTTAAATATGAGCACTCAACCCGCTGCGCCTTGGTCCATCCATTATGATGACCGTTACATACAGAAGACATACGCTACCGGTCAAAAGTATTAGAACATTCAAGGGTTTTTCTTTATTTTTACTATTTTGTACATTGTAGAATAATAGTGAAGACAAACTATGAAAAAACATATGAAATCCTGTAGTAACCAATTTTTTTGACACAAATCAAAATATATTTTATATTTGAGATTCTTCAAATAGCCACCCTTTGCCTTTATGAGGGCTTTGCACACTCTTGGCATTCTCTCAACCAGCTTCATGAGGTAGTCACCTGGAATGCATTTCAATTAACAGGTGTGCCTTCTTAAAAGTTCATTTGTTGAATTTCTTTCCTTCTTAATGCGTTTGAGACAATCAGTTGTGTTGTGACAAAGTAGGGGGGTATACAGAAGATATCCATAGTTGGTCAGTCAACATGGAACATTTCAATAACTTTGAAAGTTTCTTCAAGTGCAGTTGCAAAAACCATCAAGTGCTATGATAAAACTGGCTCTCATGAGAACCACCACAGGAATGGATGACCCAGAGTTACCTCTGCTGCAGAGGATAAGTTCATTAGAGTTACCAGCCTCAAATTGCAGCCCAAATAAATGCTTCACAGAGTTCAACAGACACATTTCAATGTCAACTGTTTAGAGGAGACTGCGTGAATCAGAGACTTGCTTGGGCCAAGAAACACGAGCAATTGACATTAGACCGGTGCAAATCTGTCCTTTGGTCTGATGAGTCCAAATTGAGATTTTTGGTTCCAACCGCCGTGTCTTTGTGAGACACGGTGCGGGTGAACGGATTATCTCCGCATGTGTATTTCCCACCGTAAAGCATGGAGGAGGAGGTGTTATGGTGTGGGGGTGCTTTGCTGGTGACACTGTCTGTGATTTATTTAGAATTCACTTAGTGGGATTATCATTTGTTTTTCAACAGGACAATGACCCAGTACACCTCCAGGCTGTATAAGGGCTATTTGATCGATAAGTAGATTGATGGAGTGCTGCATCAGATAACCTGCCCTCCACAATCCCCCGACCTCAACCAAATTAAGATGGCATATGTGCTTGGCATATGTGGGAACTCCTTCAAGACTGTTGGAAAAGCATTCCAGGTGAAGCTGGTTGAGAGAATGCCAAGAGTGTGCAAAGCTGTCATCAGGGCAAAAGGTGGCTATTTGAATAATCTTAAATATAAAATATTTAGATTTGTTTAACAGTTTTTTGGTTACATGATTCCATATGTGTTATTTCATAGTTTTGATGTCTTCAGTATTATTCTACAATGTAGAAAATAGTAAAAATGAAGAAAAACCCTTGAATGAGTAGGTGTTCTAAAACCTTTGACCGGTAGTATACACTGAGTCACAAACCAACTCTACTTTAAGGAGACTGGTCAGATAAGACACATAGTCCACATTCTAGAAGGAGCCAGATATACTGATCATGCTGAGATAGGGGTACAAAAAAATACCCAATGTGTTAATGAAAATTGATTAAATCAACACGTACTGTGGAAAGCAACAATTTGTTCAAGATGCTAGTTGCAGCTTTCCTTTCCCTGGTACATTGCAAGAGCTCATGGCCATCCCAAGGGACTGGATCACCAATCATAGGGTCACACACAGAACACACACCACAACCCATACTGTTCTTCAGCCATGTACAGTGCATATCATAAGTATTCACTCCCCTTGGATTCTTCCCACGTTGTTACATTACAAAGTGGGATTGAAATTAATAATACAGAAAATACCTCAATGTCAAAGTGAAAATTCTATAAATATTTACAAATTAATACAAAATAAAGAACTAAAACGTCTTGTTTATATAAACATCCACCCCCTTTGTTATGGCAAGCCTAAATAAGTTCAGGAGTAAAGATGTGCTTAACAAATCATATAAGATGCATGGACTCACTCTGTGTGCAATAATAGTATTTAACATGATTTAATGATTGCACCATATCTGTATCACATACATATAATGCTTAAAATCAGTCGAGTATTGTTTTTCAGGCACAGATTCAACCACAAAGACCAGGGGGCTTTCCCAATGCCTCAAAGAACGGCACCGATTGGTAGATTAGCATGCCATTCATAGTTCGGGGTGTGAATTGAAATGAAGGTGTGGCGGAGGTGTGTTTACAGATACGCAATATCCTGACCTCATAATTCCACTACGTTTATGCGCGAGGAAACCATTAATAAGGTCTAGCGAACCTGCCGGTTCCAAGTGGAAAAAACATCTACTTCTATTTTTTTCCCGATAGAAGTAGTAGCATTTTCCATGCACTGTAATTTATAAATTGATGAGCTATTTATAAGAGCTAGGTGAATGAGTAATATATTTGGAGAATGGGATTGTCAATACGCATAGTAATTGTTTTAGATTATTTTTCCTTATGATCCCTTGAGACGAATGTGAAACCAGCCATATGGAAGCAAACTGAAAATCATATCAACATGACATTAATTGTGTCCACTTTTCCACAGTGAAATAGTCTATAAATAGCTGTGTCGTAATTCCGAATTTTAATTATGCGCGCTCATAATTTGCGTGCATGAAATTTGGACACCCAAGCAATAGGCTTGTGTAGGGCTGAACCTGCCGAGGTGTTGTATGCGCTTTATAATCTGAATTATATGCCTGGACTTTTCTCCAGGTTTATTTTACAATTTGTATCATGTTAAATATTAGCCACTATCGGGAGCCACCATCAGTAATGCCCACATACATTTATAACTGTCACTTAAGTGTTCGTTTTTTAAATTTCTGTAAATTCTGCAACATTCCATTCCGTTTACCTTTCTTTCCTCTGTCACGTCTGTAAAACTTGTTCCTGAGGGTCGCTAGCAATACGTCTTCCCTGTTAAAATAAAGGTTAAATCATTTAATTAATCATATTAGGCTAACTTTGTGCGATGATTTGGGACATCTAGTTTATTGGAATCATTATGGAACTCAGACCACGCGTAGCAGGTTAAAAATGGAGCTTGGCGCACGGTTTACCACTCATGGACCGTTGTCATACAGTTCCATGATTAGTGAGAATTAGGGTAGATGTATATGACTATTGTTCAAACCCTGTTGTACACTTTTTTTCCACCTTCCAATATTTCATGATTGAACTTCAATATTACAACTTTCAGGATGAATCAAACCATTGTATTTGATTCATCAATAGGCCTATATTTCGTGCATAAAGGCTCTCCAAACGTACAAAAAAAATATTCATACATACAGTACTTTCCTAACTCAAATTTGCCTAAATAATCTACAAGGTCAGAGTATTTTTAAATCTACCAGCTGGTGCTGAGACAGAGACGAATATGCATAGATAGCTTTCTTTCATTGATCCCTGTATTCAGAAACCGTTCACTCAATGTATTCTATTGAGTCTGTAGACAAAATTCGAATTAAAAGGTACAACGTATTTAAAGGGATGGCTTAAGATAAATGTACTGAAAACCCTATTGAATGAAAACTCCACGAGAAAATATGTTGGCCAGCAAGTGGGAGTGTTCAGCAAGAGCAAGGGAACCATGTCTGCAAAGGTAAATCGGTTCCTGCTTTAAATGACGTGCACCTTAAAGGCTTCATTAAGCCTTCATAAACACTACATAAATGTCACAAAAAATATATAACTGTATGTCATGCTCTATAAAGGGTTCATAAATGTGGCATAACTGTCTCTGTGTGACAACCACCAATATCAAATGTGACATAACCAACTATGTCAAATATGACACCTGTGCTTTATAAAGGGTGGCACAATCACCGTTTAATAAAGGCTTTATAAATCATATTAAATAAAAGCGTCGCAAAGCATTTATAATCTTGCCATGCGTAAAAATGTATGCACGCATGACTAAGTCGTTTTTGATAAAAACATCTGCAAAATGTTATATTATACTACGGTGCATAGCCAATACTGGACCTGACCTCAACTTTCCCCAACATGCTGTAGGATGACACACATTCTAAAGTGCAGTCATGCACAGCAAAACATGTTGGTTAGAGCCTTTTAAAAATCCGTTTTCATTTTTCATCTAAATGTTTTCTCAGTTTTGCTTTTCAAGGTTTCGGAATTCTCCCCCAAAAATCTGGTTTCCCCCCAGTTTTTCACACTTTCTTAATAGAAAACCAACAAAATCCTATTTTCTTTGTTCACAACCATGCTTAAACCACATCATTCTGGAAAAATCTAAGAAACTTTGATTTGAGTGTAGTTGCCCTTTAATTCAGTGCATGCCCTGCACTGTTGTTTGGTTTGCAGTGTTTCTGTGGCGCAGTAAGTGCACATGTGATGAGTTGGCAAATCAAATGCCCACTTGTGGTGGGACTGTACAGCGAAAAACAAGTTAACCTTTATTTATTGTAATTTCAATTCATTTGTATTAGTTCAAGTGTTGCATTCGATTACATAGCTACCTCAATCGTTATTTCAAATAATTTTGTGATGTCACAGCAATTGCTAGCTAACAAAATTTAACTAGCTAGCAGGCTCAGCTAAAAAAAATCCTCCTAGATATAGCCACGTCTCAGTCACATCATGGGATTTGTAAATGAAAGAGGAATATAATACAAATCAAATGGAGTTTCCTAACTACCCATTTAGAGTATTTCTGGTGCAGCACAGAAATGCCCTTATCCAGATGGTGTGACAAAGGCATTTCGTAACAGACCTGATAACTTTCTTTGTTGTTACTTTGAAGGTTGGAACCAACACGCAGTACCTCCAGCAGGCAGAGAAGCAAGAAGCTCCAGACTGGGAACTGTCGCCGGAAGCTCCGGACTGGGAACTGTCGCAGGAAGCTCCGGACTGGGAACTGTCGCCGGAAGCTCCGGACTGGGAACTGTCGCCGGAAGCTCCAGACTGGGAACTGTCGCCGGAAGCTCCAGACTGGGAACTGTCGCCGGAAGCTCCAGACTGGGAACTGTCGCCGGAAGCTCTGGACTGGGAATGCACACTGGAGGCCTGATGCGTGGGGCTGGCACAGGTTGCGCCAGACTGGTAACACGCACCTCAGGGCGAGTGCGGAGAGCAGGAACAGGACACACCGGACTGGAGAGACTCACTGGAGGCCTAGTGCGTGGAACCGGGACAGGTGGCACCAGACTGGTGACACGCACTTCAGGGCGAGTGCGAGGAGCAGGCACAGGACGCACTGGACTGAGGACACTCACTTCAGGGAGAGTGCGAGGAGCAGGCACAGGACGTACTGGGCTGTGGAGGCACACTGGAGATCTGGAGCGTAGAGCTGGCACAACCCGTCCTGGCTGAATGCTCACTTTAGCCCGGCAAGTGCAGGGCGCTGGCACAGGACGCACTGGGCTGTGGAGACGCACTGGAGATGCGCATCACTGCATAACACGGTGCCTGTCTGGTCACGCGCTCCCTAAAGCAAGTGCGTGGAGGAGACACAGGACGTACCAGACTGGGGAGGCGCACTGAAGGCCAGATGCATGAAACAGGTGCATATGACACCGGACTGGTGTCACGCTCCTCAGCACGCCCGCTCTGCAGCGTTCTCAATGCCAACACCTCTCTCCGGAATCTTGCGTCGAGTTCCTCACTCGTCTCCCTGACTGGCTCTGGTTCACCCCTCGGCTCTCCACGGTAAGCACGAGGAGTTGGCTCAGGTCCCAAACCTGACTCCACCAAACTCCCCGTGTGCCACCAAACTCCCCGTGTGCACTCTAGAGCAGGTTTTCATAAAGGATCTCTGTACTTTGCTCCGTTCATCTCTGCCTCGATCCTAGTCTTCCAGTCCCTTCTGCTGAAAAACATCCCCACAGCATGATGCTGCCACCACCACACTTCACCGTAGGGATGGTGCCAAGAGTTCAATCTTGGTTTCATCAGACCAGGGAATCTTGTTTCTCATGGTCTGAGAGTCTTTTGGTGCCTTTTGGCAAATTCCAAGCGGGCTGTCATGTGCCTTTTACTGAGGAGTGGCTTCAGTCTGGCCACTCTACCATAAAAGGCCTGATTGGTGGAGTGCTGTAGAGATGGATGTCCTTCTGGAACGTTCTCCCATCTCCACAGAGGAACTCTAGACCATTGGGTTCTTGGTGACCTCCCTGACCAAGTCCCTACACCCCCGTTTGCTCAGTTTGGCCGGGCGGCAAGCTCTAGGAAGAGTGTTTGTCGTTCCAAACTTCTTCCATTTAAGAATTATGGAGGCCACTGTGTTCTTGGGGACCTTCAATGCTGCAGAAATGTTTTCATACCCTTCCCCAGATCTGTGCCTCGACACAATCCGGTCTTGGAAATCTACGAACAATTCCTTCGACCTCATAGCTTGGTTTTTGCTTGACATGCACTGTCAACTGTGAGACCATATATAGGCAGGTGTGTGCCTTCCAAATCATGTCCAATCAATTGAATTTACCACATGTGGACTCCGATCAAGTTCTAGAAACATCTCAAGGATGATCAATGGAAGCAGGATGCACTGGAGCTCAATTTAGAGTCTCATAGCAAAGGGTCTGAATACTTATGTAAATAAGGTATCTGTTTTTAATATTTAATATTTTTGCAAACATTTCTAAAAACCTGTTTTTGATTTGTCATTGTGGGGTATTGTGTGTAGATTGAGGATTTGTACTCATTTAATCCATTTTAGAGTAAGGCTGTAAAGTAACAAAATGTGGAAAAGTGTAGGCGTCTGAATACTTTCCAAAGGCACTTTATGCGTTATGAATGACCAAAGTTGTCTGACTTCATAGTAATTATAGCGTCATATGATACAATGCATTTCTGTATGTGTTATACATGACCAAAGGGGTCTGACTTTAAAGTACAGTGTCATGCGATATAGAGTCTTTACGGATGTGTTATGATTGACTTACGGTGTCTCACTTCAAAGTATTACAGGACACTTCACAAAGTGTTAATAAATAGGTTATTAACGTTCTGCTGATTTATGAAAATGCTCTCATGATCCACAGGTTACTGTAGGGTGTGAGTGGTGTCTAAATGGGTTGATGGACCTACAAAAGTGTGTGTGTGTGTGTGTGTGTGTGTGTGTCAGAGCCAAGATGATTAGGAGTAGTCCAACCTGAGACTACCCCACCAGTTATTCCTCTTCTGTTCCCTTGCTGGAAACCAGGGCTTGATTACAACCTGTTACAATGGTGCCAACATTTTGTGGCTGATCTTTCAGCAGGGGAGTGGGTGAATGTGTCAAAGACCTGACTGGGCGGTATTGCTTGTTAAAGTGTTGTGTGCATGTTTGTGTACTGAGGAACATGTAACTTGGTTCCAGAAGAAAGCCACTTTAAAAAGTGTCCTTATGTTGGGGGCTTTCATCAAGTGTTGTAGCGTTGTCCCCAGGCTATTGTGCACACAGCACATATACGCTTGAGATATCGACCATTCAAAGTTGGCCTTAGTGGGAGTGACCATAGAATTGTATGGGACTGACCCTACTGAGTAAAATATTTGTCATCAGGCTATGTCCTTTACTAGCAAAAACCTTCCCCCTGGTCGTCACTAGTTAACACAGCCACAAAGTCATAATTATGGCTAAACCCTTTTCATTTCCATAACTTATCCTCTTAAAATGGTATTTTAACCCTAACTAATGAAGGCCAAGTTTGATGCATTGGTCCACCAGACGCACGGAAGTGTCTGGGAACCAGATGAGGTGTAATGTGACAAACATGACTTCACTTTAGAGCTTGTGCCATCCTTCAGCACACAGGTCACCCTTTTTAAAGCACGTTTATATCATATTTGACAGAGTGGTTTATACAACATTTGACATTGGTGATTGTCACACAGTTATGCCACATTAATGAACCCTTTATAAAGCATGACATATGGTTATGCTTTAACACATTGATGTAGTGCTTATGAAGGCATTATGAAGGCTTTATAGGCTGAACGTCATTTCAAGCAGGGGTGGTAAGGGTCGTCAATACCAACTACTGAGAAGTGAGTAAGAAAGGTGTAAATTCCCTAAGTTGAAATCGGACCGTTTTACCCAAAAAGACTCACAGCTGTAATCGCTGCCAAATGTGTTTCTAACATGTACTGTATTGACTCGGGTGAATACTTATCTAATCAAGATATGTGTTTTCCTTTTCTGTAATATATATTTTTTTAATGAATTTTTCTTCCACTTTTACATTCGAGTTTTGTGTAGATCGTTGACAAAAAAATGACAAATCCATTTTAATAGCACTTTGTAACACAATCAAATTTGACGAAATCCAAGGAGGGTGAATACTTATGATATGCACTATACCAGGGATTTATGTTAGCAAACAGTTGGCTACCAGAAGCCAAGCTAATCCCCTGGTGGAGATAACGCCCAGGGAAATAGAGGAAGGAAGCCCAGTTTATTTTGGGAGAAGGTCTGCTTTAAGCCGACAGCCTTTCTAATATCTGCTGACAGACTAGGCCTACACAGATTCAAGGCCATGGCACAGGATGACAGTCCATTACAGGAGCACACGTCCGTTGGGGGATTTCACCAGGCCATGATGGAAGAATTATTACTATCAGCAGAGTAATAGCCTCAGGAATGGATCAGTGTCATAAACACTGACTGATGCACCGCCATAAGCTCACATGGGAGGTGAGGCACCGGAGGGCTCAGAGCAGGGCCCAACAGCAGTCTGAACCACTAACCAGGAAGGGGAGGAGAGCAAGAGAGTCACATTGAACATGTTAGGTTGTGGATGACCTTTGACCTGCAGGACAGCAGACAGGTAATTATCATGCCATCAAATAACTTATAAGCAGTGACAAGCTCAGAGGCAGGTGTAGACCTAGCTGGTAGAGGCCAAGCCAAAATATTCAACACAGGTGACCAGCTCTCATGAGAGGCCTAGTTGGAGAAGCAGAAGAGGATATAATGTGATATCTATGATGGGGAAAACCCCACTGTTGAGCCAGCCAAAGAAACATCAACATTATCATCATTTTTCATCAACCATTCACTCAAATACATATCGAATGACTTCCCACATGAGTTGTTGTATAACCCACTGCATGGCCATTTCAATCCTTCCCATTTCTCTCCACACATCCTCCCAGTGGGGTTTGAAAATGAGCGTCAATTATAATTTCTCCCCGTTTTTTCATGAGCAGCCAGATGTACAGTAAAGTCCAGGCTGCACTCGTGAGGTGATGACTTGCTTTCCTTCCAAAGCCACTTCATCAAAAGAGACCCAAATAGGTACAGTAGCTCTGCTATACCAACTCATCCACCCACTGACAAGAGGAATGCACTGAAAAGGGTTTGGACTGGCAGCGGCTGTTCATGAGAAAGGCGGCTTACAGCCGCAGCAAGTCAAAATGAGCCAGACCCTTGAATGACATCCGCCATAATTGTTGCCCCCCAAGTGGGCTGGGTACGTTTCAGCACTGTGTGAACTGTACAGTCAAGAAGTCTCTTGGAGTCTCTTGAACTTCTGAGACTACATCTTGAGAGGCCTCATCTGTACCGCCAATGTCTCCTTCGAGCCTCACCCCAGCTCTCAACACTGCACCTCTCCTGTGACCCTTCAAGGAGGGTACCCCCAAGATGGCACTGACAGAGAGGGCTGCCTCACTTCTAGTCCTTAGGAAACGTTGCAGTATTATTTTTTTTATGTATTATTTCTTACATTGTTAGCCCAGAAAATCTTAAGTGTTATTTTGTTAGCCCAGAAAATCTTAAGTGTTATTACATACAGCCGGGAAGAACTATTGGATATCAGAACAACATCAACTTACCAGCACTACAACCAGGAATATGACCTTCCCGAAGTGGATCCTTTGTCCGAACCACCCAGGGCATTTGAACTGATTCCAGAGGCTGACCCAAAACAACGCCGCCGGAGAAGAGGACGACGGAGCGGTCTTCTGGTCAGATTTCGGAGGTGTGCACACCACACACCGCTTCATACTATAATACTTGCTAATGTCCAGTCTCTAGATAACAAGGTAGATTAAATTAGGGCAATGGTTGCTTTCCAGAGAGACATCAGGGATTGTAACATACTCTGTTTCACGGAAACATGGCTCTCTCGGGATATGCTGTCGGAGTTGGTACAACCACCTTGATTCTTTGTGCGTCGTGCAGACACGAATAAACATCTTTCAGGGCAAAAGGAGGGCGTATGTTTCATGATTAACAACTCATGGTGTAATTGTAACATCATACAGAAACTCAAGTCCTTTTGTTCACCTGACCTAGAATTCCTCACAATCAAATGCCAACCGTATTATCTCCCAAGAGAATTGTCCTCCGTTATTCTCAGAGCCGTGTATATCCCCCCTCAAACGGCCCTCAAGGAACTTCACTGGACTATGCAAACTGGAAACCATATATCCTGAGGCTGCATTGTATTGTAGGTGGGGATTTTAACAACGCAAATTTGAGAACAAGGCTACCTAAATTCTATCAGCATATTGACTGTAATATTGACTGTAACTGGATCACTGTTGCTCTAACTTCCCCGATGCATACAAGGCCCTCCCCCGCCATCCTTTTGGCAAATCTGACCACGACTCCATTTTGCTCCTCCCTTCCTATAGGCAGAAACTCAAACAGGATGTACCCGTGCTAAGGACTATTCAACGCTGGTCTGACAAATCAGGAATCCATGCTTCAAGATTGTTTTTATCACGCGGACTGGGACATGTTCCGGGTAGCCTCAGAATAATATCGACGTATACGCTGATTTGGTGAGTGAGTTTAAAAGGAAGTGAATAGGAGATCTACCTTATGTGACTATTAAAACCTACCCTAACCAGAAACTGTGGATAGATGGCGGAATTCACGCAAAACTGAAAGCGCGAACCACCGCATTTAACCATGGAAAGGTGACCGGGAATATGGCAGAATACAAACAGTGTAGTTATTCCCTCCGCAAGGCAATCAAACAAGTGAAATATCAGTATAGAGACAAAGTGGAGTCGCAATTCAATGGCTCAGACACGAGGCGTATGTTGCAGGGTCTACAGACAATCACGGACTACAAAAGGAAAACCAGCCACATCACGGACACCGACGTCTTGCGGACACCAGACAAACTAAACACCTTCTTTGCCCGCTTTGAGGATAATACAGTGCCACCGACGTGGCCCGCTACCAAGGACTGTGGACTCTCCTTCTCCGGGGCCAACAGGCGTAAGACATTTAAACGTGTTAACCCTCGCAAGGCTGCCGGCCAGACAGCATCCGTAGCCGCGTTTTCAGAGCAGGCGCTAACCAGCTGGCTGGTGTGTTTACGAACATATTCAATCTCTCCCTATCCCAGTCTGCTGTCCCCACATGCTTCAAGACGGCCACCATTGTTCCTGTACCCAAGAAGGCAAAGGTAACTGAACTAAATGACTAACCACCCTGTAGTACTCACTTCTGTCATCATAAAGTGCTTTGAGAGACAAGTCAAGGATCATATCACCTCCACCTTACCTGTCACCCTAGACACACTTCAATTTGCTTACCGTCCCAATAGATCCACAGACAACACAATCGCCATCACACTGGCCTATCCCATCTGGACAATACCTATGTAAGAATGCTGTTTATTGACTATAGCTCAGCATTCAACACCATAGTATTCTCCAAGCTCATCATTAAGCTTGAGGCCCTAGGTCTCAACCCTGCCCTGTGCAATTGGGTTGTGGATTTCCTGACGGGCCGCCCCCCAGGTGGTGAAGGTGGAAAACAACACCTCCACTTCGCTGATCCTCAACACTGGGGCCCCACAAGGGTGCGTGCTCAGCCCCCTCCTGAACTCCCTGTTCACCCATGACCGCGTGGCTATGCATGCCTCCAACTCAATCATCAAGTTTGCAGACGACAACAATAGTAGGCTTGATTACCAACAACGACGAGACAACATACAGGGAGGACGTGAGGGCACTCGGAGTGTGGTGTCAGGAAAACAAACTCTCGCTCAACTTCAACAAAACAAAGGAGATGATCGTGGACTTCAGGAAACAGCAGAGGGAGCACCCCCCTATCCACATCGATGGGACAGCAGTGGAGAAGGTGGAAAGTTAAGTTCCTCTGCGTACACATCACAGACAAACTGAAATGGTCCACCCACACAGACAGTGTGGTGAAGAAGGCCCAACAGTGCCTCTTCAACCTCAGGAGGCTGAAGAAATTTGTCACCTAAAATCCTCAAACTTTTACAGATGCACAATTGAGAGCATCCTGTCAGGCTGTATCACTGACTGGTACGGCAACTGCACCGCCCACAAATGCAAGGCTCTCCAGAGGGTGGTGCGGTCTGCACAATGCATCACCGGGGGCAAACTAACTAAATTTGATTCGATTAGATTTTTTTTTCTTTGATTCATCTTCTCTCTCACTTTCCTTCTCATTTGTTGGCCCCCTTTACCCCGCCAACTTCAGAAAAGTAAAAAGGGTAAGAGAGAGTGAGAGAAGAGTGAGAGAGCTGAAGGGAAATGATAGCAACACTTTGAATGACAGACATAGAAAGAGACCCAGACACAGGCAAGCAGTGTGGGACCTAAAGTAGTTGACTTTCCTTTCATCTTAGTCCTCTCCCCTACACATCCTGTCTACCCTGCAGCTGCCAGACTTTCTCTCAGACCTGAGGATGCTTAAGGAACAACAACAAAACAGAGTTTGGCTTTTCTGATGCTTATCTGCCTTCAAGCCATTCCAGACTTGAGGGGATGCACAAAAAAGCTTTGGAATTAAAGAACATGCCTAGCTGATTCAGAACAAGATAACAACATGCTAGTTGTTTGCAGTTAAGTGAAAAAGCACCATTACGTAGTTCACAAAAATCCAGGAAAAAGGAATATCATATCCATGATTCACAAAATTCATTATCCATCAAACACAACTATCTAACCAACTAATACTCCCACTAATTCTACTGCAGTTCCATTCAAATCAAATGTTAGAGTTCCGACAGTGCAGCAATATCTAACAAGTAATCTAACAGTTCCACGACAACTACCTAATACACACAAATCTAAATAAAGGGATGGAATAAGAGTATGTACATATAAATATATGGATGAGCAATGACAGAAGGGCATAGGCAAGATGCAATAGATTGTATAAAAAAACAATATATACATATGAGATGAGTAATGCAAGATATGTAAACATTATTAAAGTGGCATTATTAAAGTGACTAGTGATCCATTTATTACAGTGGCCAATGATTTCAAGTCTGTATGTAGGAAGCAGTCTCTCTGTGTTAGCTGTTTAACAGTCTGACGGCCTTGAGATAAAAGCTGTTTTTAAGGAATCTCGGTCCCAGATTTGATGCTCCTGTACTGACCTTGCCTTCTGGAGGGTAGCGGGGTGAACAGGCAGTGGCTCGGGTGGTTGTTGTCCTTGATGATCTTTTTTGCCTTCCTGTGACATCGGGTGCTCTAAGTGTCCTGGAGGGCAGGTAGTTTGTCCCGGTGATGCGTTGTACAGACCGCACCACCCTCTGTAGAGCCCTGCGGTTGTGGGCGGTGCAGTTGTTGTATCAGGCGGTGATACAGCCCGACAGGATGCTCTCAATTGTGAGAGTTTTAGGTGACAAACCAAATATCTTCAGCCTCCTGAGGTTGTAGGGGCACTGTTGCGCCTTCTTCACCACACTGTCTGTGTGGGTGGACCATTTCAGTTGTCCATGATGTGTACACCGAGGAACTTAAAATAAATGTTCTATGTGGTTCCCTCTAGAACAAACTCCTCTTTTGTTTAGAGCTGTAAAAGACACCTGAGTGTCAGAAACCTAAGTGAAAACAGGCCTCAGAGGTAGACTCAGCAATGACATCATAATTTAAAAAATATATATATTTTACCTTTATTTAACTAGGCAAACCTGCTTGGGATAAGGGGCAGTATTTTCACGGCCGGATAAAAAACGTACCCGATTTAATCTGGTTACTACTCCTGCCCAGAAACTAGAATATGCATATGATTAGTAGATTTGGATAGAAAACACTCTAAAGTTTCTAAAACTGTTTGAATGGTGTCTGTGAGTATAACAGAACTCACATGGCAGGCCAAAACCTGAGAAGATTCCATACAGGAAGTGCAATGTCTGACAATTTGTTCTCCTTCTGTGGCATCTCTATCAAAAATACAGCATCTCTGCTGTAACGTGACATTTTCTAAGGCTTCCATTGGCTCTCAGAAGGCGCCAGAAAGTGGAATGACGTCTCTGCAGTCTCTGGGCGAAAAACAGCAGGAGTTTTTGGAAGTGGTCAGGCAGGGAACAATGACACTGGAGATGCGCGTCCACGAGACGACTCCATGTTTTTCTTCCAGTCTTTGAACGAATACAACGTCGCCCGGTTGGAATATTATCGCTATTTTACGAGAAAAATAGCATACAAATTTATTTTAAACAGCGTTTGACATGCTTCGAAGTACGGTAATGGAATATTTCTATTTTTTTGTCACGAAAAGCGCTCGCGCGTCACCCTTCGGATAGTGACCTGAACGCACGAACAAAACTGAGCTATTTCATTGTAACTAACTTTGGAACCAAAAGAACATTTATTGTTGAAGTAGAAGTCCTGGGAGTGCATTCTGACGAAGAACAGCAAAGGTAATCCAATTTTTCTTATAGTAATTCTGAGTTTAGTGAGCACCAAACTTGGTGGGTGTCAAATTAGCTAGCCTGTGATGGCCGAGCTATCTACTCAGAATATTGCAAAATGTGCTTTCGCCGAAAAGCTATTTTAAAATCTGACACCGCGATTGCATAAAGGAGTTCTGTATCTATAATTCTTAAAATAATTATGTTTTTTGTGAACGTTTATCGAGTAATTTAGTAAATTCACCGGAAGTTTGCGGTGGGTATGCTAGTTCTGAACATCACATGCTAATGTAAAAAGCTGGTTTTTGATATAAATATGAACTTGATTGAACAAAACATGCATGTATTGTATAACATAATGTCCTAGGAGTGTCATCTGATGAAGATCATCAAAGGTTAGTGCTGCATTTAGCTGTGGTTTTGGTTTTTGTGACATATATGCTTGCTTTGAGAATGGCTGTGTGATTATTTTTGGCAGGGTACTCTCCTGACATAATCTAATGTTTTGCTTTCGCTGTAAAGCCTTTTTGAAATCGGACAATGTGGTTAGATTAACGAGAGTCTTGTCTTTAAAATGGTGTAAAATAGTAATATGTTTGAGAAATTGAAGTTATAGCATTTTTAAGGTATTTGTATTTCGCGCCACGCTCTACCAGTGGAACGTCTGTCCCTAACAGGTTTTAAGAACAAATTCTTATTTTCAATGACAGCCTAGGAACAGTGGGTTAACTGCCTTGTTCAGGGGCAGAATGACAGATTTGTACCTTGTCAGCTCGGGGAGTAGATCTTGCGACCTTTTGATTACTAGTCCAACGCTCTAACCACTAGGCTACGCTGACGCCCCATATACAACGTCAGAGGTGGCACCACAGCTCAGAATGGTGGAGACATTTTTTTTCTCCTGATGTTAAAACTTCTTATGGCTTGAATCCCGTTAGCGGGATCGATATGACAACAGCCAGTGAAAGTGCAGGGCGCCAAATTCAAAACAACAAAAATCTCATCATTAAAATTCCTCAAACATACAAGTATTATACACCATTTTAAAGCTTTACTTCTTGTTAATCCAGCCACAGTGTCTGATTTCAAAAAGGCTTTACGGCGAAAGCAAACCATATGATTATGTTTGGTCATCGCCTATACACAAAAAAACACAGCCATTTTTCAGCCAAAGAGAGCAGTCACAAAAAGAAGAAATAGAGATAAAATGAATCACTAACCTTTTTTTATTTTATTTTTTTATTTCACCTTTATTTAACCAGGTAGGCAAGTTGAGAACAAGTTCTCATTTACAATTACGACCTGTCCAAGATAAAGCAAAGCAGTTCGACAACATACAACAACACAAAGTTACACATGGAGTAAAACAAATATACAGTCAATAATACAGTAGAAAAATAAGTCTATGTACAATGTGAGCAAATGAGGTGAGATAAGGGAGGTAAAGGCAAAAAAGTCCATGGTGGCAAAGTAAATACAAAATAGCAAGTAAAACACTGGAATGGTAGATTTGTAGTAGAAGAAAGTGCAAAGTAGAAATAGAGATAATGGGGTGCAAAGGAGCAAAATAAATAAATACAGTAGGGGAAGAGGTAGTTGTTTGGGCTAAATTATAGATGGGCTATGTACAGGTGCAGTGATCTGTGAGCTGCTCTGACAGCTGGTGCTTAAAGCTAGTGAGGGAGATGTGTTTCCAGTTTCAGAGATTTTTGTAGTTCATTCCAGTCATTGGCAGCAGAGAAATGGAAAGAGAGACGGCCAAAGGAGGAATTGGCTTTGGGGGTGACCAGAGAGATATACCTGCTGGAGCGCGTGCTACAGGTGGGTGCTGCTATGGTGACCAGTGAGCGGAGATAAGGGGGGACTTTACCTAGCAGGGTCTTGTAGATGACCTGGAGCCAGTGGGTTTGGCGACGATTATGAAGCGAAGACCAGTCAACGAGAGCATACAGGTCGCAGTGGGGGGTAGTATATGGGGCTTTGGTGACAAAACGGATGGCACTGTGATAGATTGCATCCAGTTTGAGTAGGGTATTGGAGGCTATTTTGTAAATGACATCGCCAAAGTCGAGGATCGGTAGGATGGTCAGTTTTACGAGGGTATGTTTGGCAGCATGAGTGAAGGATGCTTTGTTGCGAAATAGGAAGTCAATTCTTGATTTAACTTTGGATTGGAGATGTTTGATGTGAGTCTGGAAGGAGAGTTTACAGTCTAACCAGACACCTAGGTATTTGTAGTTGTCCACATAAGTCAGAACCGTCCAGAGTAGTGATGCAGGACAGGCAGGCAGGTGCAGGCAGCGATCGGTTGAAGAGCATGCATTTAGTTTTACTTGTATTTAGGAGCAGTTGGAGGCCACGGAAAGAGAGCGGTTACGATATCGTTTAGGACCTTGAGCGTGGCTGAGGTGCACCCATGACCAGCTCTGAAGCCAGATTGCATAGCGGAGAAGGTGCGGTGGGATTCGAAATGGTCGGTGATCTATTTGTTAACTTGGCTTTCGAAGATTTTAGAAAACCAGGGCAGGATGGATATAGGTCTATAACAGTTTGGGTCTGGAGTGTCTCCCCCTTTGAAGAGGGGGATGACCGCGGCAGTTTTCCAATCTTTGGGGATCTCAGACGACACGAAAGAGAGGTTGAACAGGCTAGTATTAGGGGTTGCAATAATTTCGGCAGATAATTTTAGAAAGAAAGGGTCCAGATTGTCTAGCCGGGATTTGTAGGGGTCCAGATTTTGCAGCTCTTTCAGAACATTAGCTGAATGGATTTGGGAGAAGGAGAAATGGGGAAGGCTTGGGCGAGTATCTGTGGGGGGTGCAGTGCTGTTGACTGCAGTAGGGGTAGCCAGGTGGAAAGCATGGCCAGCTGTAGAAAAATGCTTATTGAAATTCTCAATTATAGTGGGTTTATCGGTGGTGACAGAGTTTCCTATCCTCAGTGCAGTGGGCAGTTGGGAGGAGGTGTTCTTATTCTCCATGGACTTTACAATGTCCCAGAACTTTTTTGAATTTGTGTTGCAGGAAGCAAATTTCTGCTTGAAAAAGCTAGTCTTAGCTTTTCTAACTGCCTGTGTATATTGGTTTCTAACTTCCCTGAAAAGTTGCATATCACGGGGGCTGTTTGATGCTAATGCAGAACGCCACAGGATGTTTTTGTGTTGTTAAGGGCAGTCAGGTCTGGGGAGAACCAAGGTCTATATCTGTTCCTGGTTCTAAATTTCTTGAATGGGGCGTGCTTATTTAAGATGGTGAGGAAGGCATTTTTTAAAAATAACCAGGCATCCTCTACTGACGGGATGAGGTCAATATCCTTCCAGGATACCAGGGGCCAGGTCGATTAGAAAGGCTTGCTCGCTGAAATGTTACAGGGAGCGTTTGACAGTGATGAGTGGAGGTCGTTTGACCGTAGACCCATTACGGATGCAGGCCATGAGGCAGTGATCACAGAGATCTTGGTTGAAAACAGCAGAGGTGTATTTAGAGGGCAAATTGGTTAGGATGATATCTATGAGGGTGCCAGTGTTTACGGCTTTGGGGTGGTACCTGGTGGGTTCATTAATAATTTGTGTGAGATTGAGGGTGTCAAGCTTGGATTGTAGGATGGCTGGGGTGTTAAGCATGTCCCAGTTTAGGTCACCTAGTAGCACGAGCTCTGAAGATAGATGGGGGGGCAATCAGTTCACATATGGTGTCCAGAGCACAACTGGGGGCCGAGGGTGGTCTATAGCATGCGGCAACGGTGAGAGACTTGTTTTTAGAGAGATGGATTTTTAAAAGTAGGAGTTCAAATTGTTTGGGTACAGACCTGGATAGTAGGACAGAACTCTGCAGGCTATCTCTGCAGTAGATTGCAACACCGCCCCCTTTGGCCGTTCTATCTTGTCTGAAAACGTTGTAGTTAGGGATGAAGATTTCAGAGTTTTTGGTGGACTTCCTAAGCCAGGATTCAGACACGGCTAGGACATCCGGGTTGGCAGAGTGTGCTAAAGCAGTGAATAAAACAAACTTAGGGAGGAGGCTTCTACTGTTAACATGCATGAAACCAAGGTTATTACGGTTACAGAAGTCATCAAAAGAGAGCGCCTGGGGAGTAGGAGTGGAGCTAGGCACTGCAGGGCCTGGATTCACCTCTACATCACCAGAGGAACAGAGAAGTATGAGGATAAAGGTGTGGATAAAAGCTATAAGAATTGGTCGTCTGTGACGTCCGGAATATGAGAAAAAGGAGCAGGTTTCTGGGGGCGATAAAGTAGCTTCATGGTATAATATACAGACAAAGGTATGGTAGGATGTGAGTACAGTGGAGGTAAACCTAGTGATGATGAGAGAGATATTGTCTCTAGAAACATCAGTGAAACCAGAAGATGTCGTAGCATGTGTGGGTGGAGGAACTGAGAGGTTGGATAAGGTATAATGAGCAGGGCTAGAGGCTCTACAGTGAAATAAGCCAATAAACACTAACCAGAACAGCAATGGACAAGGCATATTGACATTAAGGAGAGGCATGCTTAGCCGAGTGATCAAAGGGTCCAGTGAGAGTTAGATAGCTAGCCGAGCCATAGGTAGAAGATGGAGGAGGTCTGTTTTTAGCCACCTCGTGCGATTCCGTCTGTAGATTAGTGGGGTTCCATGTGGTAGGGGGGACCAGTCCAATTGGCAAAATAGTTAGTTATAGTGGCCCAAGAAAATTGTCCGAATAGACCTATTCAGATCGCAGCCGATAAGACAGCTAACGATTAGCGGGCCGCAGATGGGCATTCGGGTTACGTCGCGACGGAGGGGCCAGTTGGATTACTCCCTCGGGCAGATAACGTCGGTGGTCCAGTCGTGAAGGCTCGATGGGGCTCCGCATCGGCAGTAAAACGGGTCCGGATAGGTGATTGTAGCCCAGGAGAGGCTGATGGAACTCTTCAGCTGGCTAGCTCCGGAATAGCCCAGGAGTAGCTGATGAAACTCTTCAGCTGACTAGCTCCGGAATAATTTATGTTAACTCCGGGACCAACGTTGCCAATAGTCACTCAGGTATCAGCTAGCTAGCTGCAAGATCCAGGTGTAAATGTCCAGAGCCTGCGGTACAAATGCCTCCTTTCTGTTTGCGCCTTCAGTTCACAAATCCAAATTCACAATGCGCAGGTCAGGCGAAAACTCAAAAAATCCCATTACAGTTCGTAGAAACATGTCAAACGATGTATAGAATCAATCTTTAGGATGTTTTTATCATAAATCTGCAATAAAGTTTCAACCAGAGAAATCCTTTGTCTTCAGATATGCAATGGAACTGAGCTACCTCTCACGTGAGCACGCATGGCTGAGGCTCATGCCCTGCTGGCAGTCCTCTCACTCAATGAGCTCTTATTCATCCTCACTTCACAGTAGAAGCCTCAAACAAGGTTCTAAAGACTGTTGACATCTAGTGGAAGCCTTAGGAAGTGCAAAATGACCCCACAGACACTGTAGTTTGGATAGGCAATCACTTGAAAAACTACAAACCACTTCCTGTTTGGATTTATTTCTCAAGTTTTTGCCTGCCATATGAGTTCTGTTCTACTCACAGACATCATTCAAACAGTTTTAGAAACTTCAGAGTGTTTTCTATCCAAATCTAATAATATGCATATCTTACTTTCTGGGCGTGAGTAGCAGGCAGTTTACTCTGGGCACGTCAGTCATCCAAGCTACTCAATACTGCCACCATCCATAAGAAGTTTAACCAGGTAAAACTCCATAACCTAGTTTTAGCAAGGACCTTAAGGGTTGCCCTTTTTGAGTTGAGCCTGCTCTAAAGTTTCCCTGAAAAAAAACTGTAAGGAATTCCAGCAGGTGTAGTCTAAAACGGATATTTCTGATTAATCCCCGTTGTTAAAGTGAAAGACTGACAATGTATGGCATCTCTGTCCCATTAAGTAGTGGATTTAAAAAAAACTGAAAACAACCAAACTGCAAAGAATTCCAGTAGGGGAGTCGCAAAATAAGTAGATTTTTTAATGCTACACTGGAAGTGTAACTTTTGGTCAGGGCAAGCAGAGGGCGAGCCACTTTATCCTACACTGTAAAACTTTCCCCTGTAAATTTAAAACATTATACTGGCAGTAGAGTTACCAGCTTAATACAGTAATTTGCTTTATAGATGCTGTAATATATTTTATTTTAGAGTACTATTTTCCTTACTGTAGAACATATTACAGCATCCCTGCTGTAAATTTCAGCAGGAATGCTCTAATACAACCCTGCTGCCAGTATAATACTGTACATTTACAGTGACATTCTCCCTTAAATCAAAATGTAAGAAAAATAATAAATGTGTACATAAAATACATTTATTCAAATTGGTAACAAAAAAATTACAGAATTTATTGTAGAAGTAACAACAGGTAACACATACAGTAGCTAGCTATGAGAAGTGTCCAAAGGCCAGATTGGAATGTGTCGTGCGTGGATCTTCGAAGCAGAGCGCATATCAAGGGTGTTATCTCTGGGTGCCGCTAGATGTAAATGCAAAGGATATACATGAAAAATTGGATCAAGTGGTTGGTGCACAACGACTGAGTGGCATCGTGAGTGCGGCTGAGCGTTTTTGGGGAACTTTTCTGCAGAGGCATTACAAGGAATCCTGTCGATGAATGCTCCATCCTCAGAGGCATCTAAGCCTGTGTAGGGATGGTTGCTTTGATTTATTCTTGTATTATCTCGGGCACCCCCCTACCCGCAATGGAATATATTATTTTTGTTTTGTTTCAATACCCCGTACAGTAGGTGGCAGCAATACACCAATAGGTGTAGTCTGCCATAAAACTTTACAGTGGAACTGAAACGATTTATGAAGAGTCGTTTCAATAACCTAATACGATCACAAAGCATGTCTCAACCCCTAAAATGGCAAAAATGTGCATATGTAAATAAAAACTTTGTAAACGTTCTCACTGACCCACAGGGCACGGCCATCTTGAAAACGACAAGTCGGTGACGTCATCTGCATGGTCACCTCTCACTGACAGCTAGCAGTGATAGTGTGTTCATGTCTCGATGACAGTGTCTTTAGATAGCAGCTAGCTCAAAATGGACTGATAACGTATGCCACGATCAAAACAACTGGGAACTCTGAAATCTCTGACTTCAGTGCGTTCAAGACAACTGGAAACTCAGGAAAAATCATTTTGAAAGGTCATACAACTCGGAATTCGAAGTTAGAAACTTTGGCATCTTTCTAGACTTTCCGACCTAAAGATCACTGACGTCATGATCTGAACTAGTTTTTTTATCTGAGTTCTCAGTTGAAAAGCACTTGAAACACCATTAGTTCTTTTCAATAACTGACCTTGCCCTGGAATGCACCAGGAGCGTGAATAGAAGGCTCTCACATGCACATTGTGCAGGGAGAGACAACATACCTAGAATGAGAAGAGCTTGAGAGGCTTTCTTTTGTATATATACTCTATAGGGAACAATTTGGTGGTGGAATAAATTAAATTGCATGGAGAAATTAATATGTAATTGCCATTTTGTTATTCATTACACCATTTCCTACAGTAGGCAGCATCAAATATATGAAGGATAAACAACATGTAAAATAGACTGCATGAGGAGGTCTAATGTTTCCATCATAAAAAGCATTTTCAAATCCGTAGTAATTGCGATCATATTGCATGGACCATACAGGCAGGTATAGGCATTCAGTTCCTCTTCCCCAAGTGCCCTCAGGGTGAATTGCCTATAAGCAGTCAATCTGTAAAGACTGAAACATGCATACTGATTATTAAGTGTGCCCTTATTGTAAGAAATACATGAGGTCCTTAAAAAATAGAATGCTTATGATTGTAACAGTAATCAGAAGTATGGTAATAAGAAAATATATAATTATAGATTGTGTGCGATTTTGGAATGGATTCAAGGGAGCCTACAAATAATAGATAGGCATTGAAAGTGGATTGCGTTACGATCTGTAAAATATCAACAAACGCACCTGTCATTACAGTTGCCAACTAAAAGTGGTTGTAAACAACTAGCTAACTATCTTGGCAACTTGTGGGGTGGCACAATTCACCAGACTTCACTCAGTTATTTTGCTAGCTAGCTTTCCTAGCAAACAAATGCATTGCCTCTGATTAGGTTTTGTTTACATTCATTGACATTGATGACATCTCCACTTTCACCCAATCAATACACATCAATACGATCAAACAGCGTAGTGACACAGGATAATCTGTAAATAGCTAGCTAGCTAGTTCCTTACTAGCTAACTAGCTCTTCTAAAATGCAAACAATGCCTAGTAACGTTTCGCGGGGTACGACATGCCAAACAACCTGCTATCTGCCAATCACGGGTATGCCTGGAATGTTCCGATGCCAGGCATCCTTGCAGTGTTGCCTTTGTCGCTATATTTAGCGAGTATTCAGACCCCTCTAGCGACACATTTTCAAAAAATCGACTAGCGACAAATCTAGCGATGTTTTCTGGTGTTATTGGAGACTTTTGGAGAGACTGACGTGAAAGCACGTATCATTCTTACTCTTCTCAACGAGCAGCGGGTGCTGCCGTGGGCCCCACCCCGTCCCAAAGCAATCACAGGCGGCCCAGTCCTCGTGCAGCAGTCCCTCCCAGCTGCAGTCAGAGCAGGAGATGTTCACCCTTCCGAGTCCAGACAGCAAATGAAGCCGCCGCTGGCTGATCCCGCCCTGGATTACATTCAGGGCAGGATGTAAATGTAAAATGTTCTAAATCACTGCACAAAAATAAATCACTGCCTTTGACTCACACAGCCTCAGTCACTTACTCACCTTGTCCACTGTGTGTGCCTCTCTGCGACAAGCTAAACATCTAGCTGGGTAGCTCATTATGGTCCCGTGTGGCTCAGTTGATAGAGCATGGTGTTTGCAACGTCAGGGTTGTGGGTTCAATTCCCACGGGGGACCAGTATGTTAAAAAAATGTATGCATTCACTACTGTTAGTCGCTCTGGATAAGAGCGTCTGCTAAATGACTAAAATGTAATGTCTCAGTCTAAACTGTACACTCAGAAAGGAGTGGGAATCAAACCCTGAATTCAAAGGCTGGTTGAAGCTGTTTATTGGAGATGATACACGGGCATACTGCCTGTATTTTAAGGCTGATTTCTACGCCAAACTTAGTGATGTAAAAAAACACATGACAACTCAAAAACATACTCAGAAGGCAAAGCCTTATAACAGTTCCATCCAAAACGAAGCTGTCATTTATGGTTAAAAAAATTGACTCTGCAAAAAAGGCTGAGGCCACCATGGCATTAGCTATTGCTGAACACTGTTCCATGCTGGCATGTGATCACATTGGAGAAGCATGTAGAGCTGCTTTCTCAGACTCCACTGCTGCTACCCACTTCAAAATGCACAGGGTAAAGTGCACAGAAATGATTAATAGTGTTCTAGCACCATACTTTCTGAAAAAGTTGGTCGCAGATGTGGGTGACCAGCGTTTCAGCCTCCTCCTCGATGAGTCCACGGATGTAAGTGTTTCTAAGTACCTGGGGGTTGTGATAAGGTACTTTAGTGACACCAAGCAGACAATCGTATCAACATTTCTGGGGCTTGTTGAGCTGGAGGGAGGAGATGCCAAATCTATAGCCCGTGCTGTTGTGGCTTTCCTCGAGAAGTGTTGTCTTAAAAAATAAAAACTCCTGGGGATAGGGACTGACAATGCCTCTGTTATGACGGGGATTAACAATGGGGTCCATAAAGTGCTGAAGGAGGAGCATGGCCTCAAATATCTGGTTCTTATTCGCTGTGTGTGCCACTCTCTGTAGCTTGCTCATTTGTAGTTCTAAACATATTTAGGGTGTTTTTTACTCACTTTTTGTCTCTCCCACGACGTTATTCCTCTCTCCTACAGCGTCCATCACAATTACATGCACATGGCCAATTATGCAAATAAGGTGATGATGTCATTTAGCGACTTCTAGCGACTTTTAGGACAGCCAATAGCTACTGAGGAGTTGGCAGCACTGCATCCTTGTGGTTGGTGGAGTGGCGGGGGTTTTGGCAGGAGGGTGCAGCACCGCAAATGTAAGACCATGCTTAGCCATTGTTCTCTCTCTTTATGTCTGGTCTTAACAAGAGATGGGTCACCATTGTTTGATACTGTTTTCCTTGGTTTATTTGGCGTGGGCTATGGCCAAACAGTAGCATGTGTTAAATTTGGTTAATAAACCGGGAATTCGTAAACGCAATCCTCTTGTCTGGACATTTTGTTCATTTATGATCTAGCCACGTCATTACAATACAATGTAGTTGTCCTGTGACTGTGGGCATCACAGTACAGTTGTGCCACAAACACACCACTCGCAATTGTTCAGCATGTGGTGTAATCTGTCTACAACTACATTATCTTGCTCAAAATGAGTTGAAGGTACTACTAGTGAACAACGACAAACAGGCTCAAAGGCATATGCCAGGGGATGAACAGGAACAGTTTTGATGAGTCTTCTTCTTTGGTTTAATGGCGTTCGCAACAATTATTTGTACATTCCGCCACCTACTGTACAGGTGGATAATAAGGATCCAAAATTGAATTTTTATTTTTTAATCCATACAAACTATCTGTAACAAAATGTTAATTAAACTAAAATTTCCTGCTTTTCTGTTTTAATCAGGTTCCTACACAGGCTCAGAAGGATCCTGTGATGGCGGAACATTTCCTGGCGACAGTAGTCCTTGCAGTGCTTCTGCTGTTCAGTCTTAAGGCCCAAAAACATATCGGCTGCAGATATAATGATGTCCAGCTTCTTGGACACTTGTGCAGTACAATTAATAACTGTGGCTATAAATGCTACAAAATCCACCTTCTTTACAATAAGAGTATCCAAATCACTTGATTGACGTATAAGATTTGCAACTGGTTGTGGTGCATCCACCGCCATATCTTCTTCAGAACTGTGGCCTATTTCCCATTCAACGCTCTTCACCGCCTCCACATAGAATATTTGCTGTACAGCCCTGATCATTGATAACTCAACCTCTTTCACCCTAACAGGGCACTCAGGAAATTCAGAAATATGATCCCCCACCACACTTGCAACATTTTACATTGACTCTTAAATAACATATTCCTTCTGTCTGCAAACACTTGAGACATGGCCAAACTTTTTACACTTCTTGCATTCCATCATGTTTTGCATGAACGATCTTACGCCATATCTTATATATCCCAACTTTACATAGGGTGGTAAATACTCATCAAACACCAATAATACAGATAAAAGATGCTCCTTTTTCCCATTCTCCAGACGGGTCAAGTGACGTGCATTAACTACTCCTGGAATTTTTTGCCTAAGATATTGATTATCAATGTCCAATGGGATGCCAGAGATATCACCTTTTACCGGTGCCCTGCTCTGAAAATCAAAGCTGTTCACTTCATGCGTAGATTATTCCGCAAGCCACAATGTACACTCCTTTTGCTCTTTAGATACAGACGATATCAACACCATACCAGTCTTGGATACCTTGACTGCATCCACTTTTCCCAACGCCGCCTTCACCATCCTCGTGACTTCAAAAGGGTTTCCCAAACAAACATCCTTATCCAAAAAACATACTCCAACAAACAACGATTCATCAGACTCATTTTCCACAACAATTTTAGCCCTTTTTGTTCCATTGTTGAACTTCACTGTTGTCCACTCGTCTTTCTTGCTAACTGTACTTGACGTGCTTTCAGCTTCAAATGACACTCCTGCTTCCGCCATCTCCCCTTCCGTGCACCTTCCCCAACTTCTCTCTCCCTGCGTATCACTTGGATGGGTCGGTCTTTCACCATTTTTTTATTTACCCCAGTGTATTAATGTGCGGGGCTGAGATGCAATCTCACGCTACGAAAGATGGTGGAAGTGGATGAACAGTTCGAATCAAGTAGAGCGTCGAACAAAGTTGGTGAAGACCAATGATCTGAATGGACATTAGTCTTCACCATAAACAGTAGTATCGAAAACTGTAAGAAAAAGGAAATTGTCTAAAATTGTAATGGAGGATACTTGTATGAATGATAATGAATCACTTCTTGTTGGGATGCGTTTGAGTAAGGACGCATATGTGGGAGACCCCTGAGGTGTGGAAATGGTGAAGTATGCGCTGGGAAAAGTGGAGTCTGTCAGAGTGACCAGGAGTGGTCTTATTTTGATTTAATTGTATTTCTGCAGAACAGAGGAAGATTGCAGTGAGGCTCTTCTACACATCGTTCTTCAATATACTCTGTCCGTCTGCACATACTTGAAAAATGGCCAAATCCTTTACAATTCTTACACCGCAATGGTTTGGGAACAAAAGCTCTTACAGTGTATCTTACATAACCAAGCTTCACATGCGTAGGTATTTGCTCTTTATCAAAAAAACAACAGGACTGACAGACTTTCTTATTTTTCTCCATTCACCCAGCGGGTCAGACGCTGGGCACCAATCACACCACGAATTCTCTTCAGGGATTCAACCTGAACATCCGTTGTCACACCTGAGATTACTCCTTTGACTGGTGCTCTACTCCAAAGATCAAAACTTCTGTTGTCTGGATTCTTTGGTTATGTAAGATACGCTGTAAGAGCTTTCGTTCCCAAACCATTGCAGTGTAAGAATTGTAAAGGATTTGACAAGTATGTGCAGACGGACAGAGTATATTGAAGAACGGTGTATAGAAGGACGACGGTGTTGCAATTGTGGTGGGGATCATGATCCTGAGTTCCTGGAGTGCCCTGTAAGGGTGAAGGAGATTGAGGTGGCAAAAGATTGAGTGGTCAATCGAATCTCCTATGTGGAGGCGATTAAAAAATGGAGAGAAAAAAAGTGATGCTAGTGAAGATATGGTAGTGGACGCACCATAGCCTGTAGTAAATGTTTGCTGCCAGGCAAAATATACCCTGTGTGTTAAAAAGGTGGATTTTGTGGCATTCATTGCCACAGTTATAAACGACACAAGTTTCAAAGAAACTGGACATTATTGTGGCTGCAGCAGGAAGGTTTTTGGGACTTAAGGATTTTACATCTGAAGACTTGCAAGGGGTACTGGCACCAGAAGACCCGCCCTCCCAGGTTCCCCTTGAGCCTGTGTAGGGATTACATCTGTTTTATTTTTAAAAGAAAAGTTGTTTGATTTAGTTTAGTTTATTTAGAATTTCTTGGGGTAGTTTGGTAGTTGTTTTGGTATTTAGTTAAATTTGGGGGAATCCTGTTTCCATCCTGCACAGTAGGTGGTGGAATGCACATTAAATTGGGCAATCGCAAATATACCAAAGAAGAATGTCACGCTACCAATGGGATTAGAGCATGACAATGTTCTATTTCCCACGAGGCTTGGTGGTTATCCAGGGGAGTGTTGGAAAGATTTTTTTGAAATGAGAGAGGAACTGTTGTCATTCGCAATGGATGTAAAAAACAGACTTGACTTTCTGTGTAATGAAAAGAAAATGTGCCACCTTGCATATGTAACAGACACAGTATTTGGGGAAACTGAATGCGAGCATGCAGGGGAAATACAAAACAAATTATTTGACTGTAATCCTGGCTCAGTTGACATGCCGTTATGTGAAATCGAACAGCTGATCGAGTGGTCATGTGACCGAATGCTGCAGACAACGCATTTCCGGGTCACTATGGAGGAGTTTTGGTTCCTGACTTTACTTGGCTCATCGCGCTCTAGCGACTCCTTGTGGCGGGCCGGGCGCCAGCAGGCTGACTTCAGTTGTCAGTTGAACAGTGTTTCATCAGACACATTGCTACAGCTAGCTTCTGGGTTAAGCAAGCGTGTGTTAAGAAGCGCGGTTTGGCGGGTCATATTTCACTCGCCCTTCGCCACTCCCAGGCCCGTTGGGGAGTTGTAACGATGAGGGGGTAAAAACTACAACAACTAGGTGAGTTGAGAATACAATTAGAAATACTGTTTGAATGTTTTGCAATTGACTGCCATAGCTATCTGACCCAATTAAAAAGTAAACATTGGTTGAGTTCGCACGAATTTTCAGATATCAAAATGGGGTCGTAGGCCAAACATTTTTGGGAGCCCCTGTACTAAATGGAGTGTCTCGGATTTAAGTAAATGCTCTGAGATCTGGTTGTTAACATTGTAACCACTAGTGTGCTGACAAAGGATGCTAGCTAGCTAACTAACAAGTTACCTAGCTAGAGACAGTACCTGAGTTCAAAGGTTAGGTAACTAGCTAGCTGGCATGTTAATCCAAAAAAGCTAGCTAAACAAATTGCATGAAAATTCTGTTATGTTGATGTTAGCTAGCTAGCTGGCAGCAAACGTTTAGCCAGCGAACGTGATCTACTTAGCTAGTTAACTATATCATGCCAAAGATTGTTATCTTGTAAACATTGTTTCTTTCACGCACTCTTCTGTCTTCTTCTTTAAAGATGAACTGAAATGCTAAACCAAAGCATGATATAATGTTCTCATATGTATTTAATAATATATCGTGAAATGAAACTTAAAACAAAAAGCTAAATATGAGACTTTTGTCAAACACCTCATAAGTACTTGGAAAAATGTAGGTCACCGGCATGTTGGACTGACATCAGAATCATATCTCCACATACACTATATATACAAAAGTATATGGACACCCCTTCAAATTAGTGGATTTGGCTATTGCAGCCATACCCGTTGCTGACAGGTGTATAAAATCGAGCACACAGCCATTCAATCTCCATATACAAACATTGGCAGTGGAATGGCCTTACTGAAGAGCTCAGTGACTTTCAACGTGGCACCGTCACAGGATGCCACCTTTCCAACAAGTCAGTTCGTCACATTTCTGCCCTGCTAGAGCCGCCCCGGTCAACTGTAAGTGCTGTTATTGTGAAGTGTAAACATCTAGGAGCAACAACGGTTCAGCCGCAAAGTGGTAGGCCACGCAAACTCACAGAACGGGACCGCCAAGTGCTGAAGCATGTAAACATCGTCTGTCCTAGGTTGCAACATTACCTACCGAGTTCCAAACTGCCTCTGGAAGAAACTTCTGCACAATAACTGTTCGTCGGGAGCTTCATGAAATGGGTTTCCATGGCCAAGCAGCCACACACAAGCCTAAGCTCACCATACTCAATGCCAAGCGTCAACTGGAGTGGTGTAAAGCTCACCGACATTGGACTCTGGAGCAGTGAAAACGTGTTCTCTGGAGTGATGAATCACGCTTCACCATCTGGCAGTCCGAAGGACAAATCTGGCTTTGCCGGATGCCAGGAGAAGGCTATCTGCCCGAATACATAGTGCGAACTGTAAAGTTTGGTGGATGAGGAATAATGTTCTGGGGCTGTTCAAAGGTGGGCCAAGTCCTGGGACAGAGCACCAATACATCACACCCAAAAGTGAGAAAATAACTATTCCCTTAAACGCAGATTTAACTCCCACAAAAGACCAGAACAAAGTTTTGAAAATAAGGTTGCATGGTGATACATAAGGGTTCAATATTATAAGCATTTGTAAGTGCATTTATAAATTGTTAATAACTGGAGGTAAATATTGGCTCACTACTTGGCAAACACTGACCAGTTATTGCACTATTTTGACCAATGAAATAACCATTTATTAATGGTTATACATTTACAAATAATTAAATAATCGTTAACAATTATAACCCTTTTATAAACCCCTTACAAATGGAACCTTATTGTGAAGTGTTACAGTATTGGGTAGTTGTAGTGGGGACTAACATTGGAACTTTCTAAAAAGAATACTTTAAAGATGTTTTTAGCTCACATACTATATACTGAACAAAAATATAAATGCAACATCAACATATAAATGCATCAAAATTGGAAAATGTATGGTTGCCACACGTTTGCCGGCAGCCCTACATAGCAGGGCAACTTCCTGCAGACAGAAATCAACAACAATATTCCGAGACCCTTTGTCACTAAGTACAAAAAGGAGATCAGTAAAGAGTACATGTATAACACAATGGGTTAAACAAGCAAGTTGTGTCGGTATAAACACCTCATGACAGAGGAAGCAAAAAAAAGAAAAACAGCTGAGACAGGTTCAGTGGCAGTGAACAGGGAATGATGGGAGAGGGAGAGCAAGGCGCAGCCAGAACTGCACAGGATATTATTAGAACCAAAGGTTTTCCCAAATCAAACTTCAGCACTAATATAAAATAACACGGCTATTACTGGAAAGTATTCATACAGTACATAGTTCATACACTATTGAAAAGAGATGTGTATACTGATTTATTCATACATTGCCTTATGCTTCTTTGATAAATATCAAGTCTACACTGAATTTTTGTTTTTAAAGCCATACTTGTTGGTTGGGGCTGTGAGCCTGGAAGAGGATTAATCAGATAAGAGATGTGTGAACCTTAACTAGCTACAAACATATGATACACATGCATAAATATATAGTAGAACACTGAACTAAGGTTGACAGACGCATAGGAGAGGAAATGGATGAAACCAAGAGAGAAGAACAATATTGAACAAGTGGGTTGATGTTCTGGCTTCAGGAATGGAGGTTCAAATCCACTCTCTTCCTGTGCGTTACACTCCAGCTGGGCTTTGCAGATGGACGCCACTGAGCGAGGCAGATCAGTCAAACTAGATCAGAAAACAATTTAGATCTGTTACTCAGCACCTGAGACCTGAGAGAAGCAGAAAGTCCAGACACACAGAAACAAAGACAGACACACAGCCATCAGCTTTACATGGCTTCATTCTAGCTAACAGCAAACCCAATCCCAAGAAGTACTGCTTGCCACAATATGAATAGCTATACTGCAGTGTTTCAGGACCACCAGGAGATGGGGGTGTTGTCAGGGTAACTGGGACAGCACTTTACCACTCATGATTATTTCCAGACATAGACAAATTCATGTTTTTCTGCTATCTAAAGTAGCCTCAAATGTTTATGAATGGGTTACCTAATGTAGCCTCTGCTTTGGGTACTTGTTGTTCCTCATTTGCCCACAGTTTCCAGTGGTGTAAAGTACTTCAGTAAAAATACTTTAAAGTACTACTTAAGTTGTTTTTGGGGGGTCTCTGTACTTTACTATTTATATTTTGGTTCCCTACATTCCTAAATAAAATAATGTACTTTTTACTCCATACATTTTCCCTAACACCCAAAAGTTACATTTTGAATGCTTAGCAGGACAGAAAAATGGTCCAATTCACACACTTATCAAGAGAGCATCCATGGTTATCTCTGCTGCTTCTGATCTGGCGGACCCACTAAACACAAATGCTTCGTTTGTAAATTGTCTGACGGTTGGAATGGGCACATGCCTATCCGTAATTTGAAAAAACAAGAAAATGGTGCCGTCTGGTTTGCTTAATATAAGGAATTATTTATACTTTAACTTTTGATAAAGTATATTTTAGCAATTACATTTACTTTGATACTTAGGTATATTTAAAACCAAATACTTTTAGACTTTTACTCAAGTAGTATTTTACTGGGTGCCTTTCACTAGAGCCATTTTCTATTAAGTTATCTTTACTTTTAATCAAGTATGACAATTGGGTACTTTTTCCACCACTGAGGGTTTCCGTGTTTTGTTCTCTACCTGTAGCATAGAAGGAACTGTGTTTAGAATTACAAACTCAACCTTTTTTGGTTTCCAGACCAATGTATACCCCTTTTCCATCTGGTTTCAAGATTTGTTCATCCCAAAATACTGATATAAATGGAAGAATGGCGCCACAAATAAAACATGGTATTACTCAACTTTCAATGCTCACCAACATAGCTGTCTATAGCAAATGGTCAGGTGCTGCAGCAACCTTCCATTTTCATAGCAATTCAGCGATGGAGCACCACAGTATGAGTCATAATACCCATAAAACCTAGCAGTCAAACAGGGAAATGGTTCCAATCATTTTCCCACCATTCATTTTTAGGTACTTAAAATGTGCTGTGTTTCATGTAGTTTTGATAACCGTGTAAATCTCTCTGGGACAAGGTGACTTATCAATATAGTCGTCTGTATTTATCCTCCCCCCAAAAATGAAATGCTAACTAGCTGTGAATTTGGCTATTATAAAAAAAAAAAACACAAATGCTGTAATCTGGACGAGACTGCCGAATCGAGGCAAAGGTAAGAATCTCAGGATTAACTGTTAGTTAAATGTAGTAATGAATAAATTGGCTACATTTCTTTAAATGGACAATTCTGTGAACTGTTTTGTGCAAGTTTTAAATCGACAATACCTGTTAGCAAAGGTGTCAGTTAGAGATGACGTGCAGGAGCTTGCAGGGATTTGTAGTCTTGCATGTCTACTTTGATGGTAATTTTAAAAGCATTTTAAAATCAGAGTAAATAGTGCCAAATATATTGGTAAGTCACCTTGTCCGGGAGAGATTTATGGTTATTAAAATGTCACGCCAGGTAAGCCGATGAGAAACACAGCCCTTTATTTTAAGGGTTTCTAAAAAACCTTATGGTAAAAATGAATGGTGGAAAAACAATTGGAACCACCGCTAGGTTTTATGGGTATTATGACACCTCTACTGTGGGGCTCTATTGTAGATTCAGGCACAGGAGGTTGATGGCACCTTAATTGGTGAGGACAGGGTCATGGTAATGGCTGGAATGGAATAAATGGAATGGTATCGAACTCAAATACACGGTTTCCGGTCCAGCCATTATGAGCCATCCTCCCCTCAGCAGCCTCCTGTGGAATCAGGTGCACTTCAATTTTCCAAGTCTTGTCCCAGACCTACTGTGAAATCCTTTATTTCCATTGAAATTTCAATTGAAAATGTTAGGGTAAGGGAGAACAAAACAACTGAAACCGGTAAGCATTTTTAAAGGAAATGTAACACTAATGGAAACTGAAATTGTGAACACTGAATTTCTTTAATTTATTACATTGGTTTGGAATTTAAGGGATATCATGCTTTAAAAATAAAAAAATACATTTAGGTACTCGTAATGTGATGCATTTGTTAAACCATTCCAGATGTCACATTAACACTTAAATGTCAAATTATAAAACAAAATACACTTTCTGCTGTTGCCTCAAATTCTGAGGGGTCAATTTACTTGGAGCAGATTGATAACTCATCAACAGGCACAAGATATGACAGTGAGAACTGGTACAGAGATGGACTTGGCACCACACAGCTGTAATCTTCAGACACATATTCCGTATGACCGCAGTAGCACTGTGGAGCCCCAGAAATAAAACACTTCTTCCTTGTCGTTAACATAGCGATGTGTGTGTCTACAAATATCTCAGGTGCCAAAGAGAGTAAACATGCGTGCGCACGCCCACTCCCCCCATATAAAAACGTTTTAACAGCAGGCATGGACAGCAAAAAGTTGGAGACAGTGTTTTGTGCTCCATTTTCATCCTAAATCCAGCATTTCCCATTACAGACAACCGATAACTGGAAGAAGCAGCACTTTTGGTATTTGTTATCTCTATTTATGTTTTTTTGGAGGGGGGGGGGGGGGGGGGGGGGGGGTGTCCTAACAAATACAACAGACTCCCACAATGGCATTCAGCTGCTGTGGTCCCACCCAAACCTGACTGGCTGAGACAACGGGTGGCTTAGGCTTAAAGTCTTTCCAATCTAAGTGCATGGACCATACAGTAGCTGAATATCTGAGTTGTGTACTGTACCTTTGGCAAACTTGAAATAAGATGGTTGTCAAACAGTACATCTATCTCCTTTACATCACTCCCCTTTAACACGTGATGAACATCAGGGAGAAATTCTTATCAGGAACACTGTGTTCAGTGCTCACGTTGCCAGCATTACTATGAGGAAATGCATTGAACATAAAATCATGTGTACTCTGACAAATAGCAAAACTAAGCAAGGAGTAGGCTTAACATTGTTTTCAGCCACAAGGATCTGAACATTGGGGCTTTATATAAAATTGAGAATTTAGCTTCAATATACAGTAACGAAAATGGTCTTTAGAAAAGTAGGTCTGTGTTATGATCAAATGAGACACCTTAGCCTAATTCTCCCCATTTTCCTTTAAAGCAAAGTAGTTTCGCTCTGGTTGTGCAACTACAAATAAATTAAGTGACAATTCAAAAATAAAACAGCTTATTAAACACGTGTTAGATCAATTGAAAAGTAAAAGTCAACGTTGCTCTACTTCAGACCATAACAACGGACTGACTAGAATATACCAGCAAGCAGTTTATTCAAAATGCAAGCCCACTGAACAATTATTTGCAGGTCATATGATTGAGAGCTGTGAAATTAATTCAAAACAGCTAAAACGCACATTGCTTTCAGCTTCTTCCATGTCAGTGAAAGGAAGCAACAAATGAAGCTGTAAGAAATGTTCAACAGCATTGCAAAATGTTTTAGAAAGAAATATTGGACAAAGAAAATGGCACATCATTTTAGTAACAATATTCAAAACACACAAAAAAAAAAAAATCTTAAAATTACTGTAAAAGCATACTTTTCACTCAGGCACCTGAACATGAGGTCTTGAGAAAAAAAAATAAAAAATAAAATAAAAAAAATGGGACACTTGCATATAATTGGAAGAACTCACTTTCACACGCACACCAAACAGCTAGGCAAAGTGGCCTAACCAATCATTCGGAACTCAGAGGCCTGTGTGAGTATCCTTGAGGTGCTTGCACCTCCTAAGGGGGTTGAAAATACAGACACATCACTTTCATGCTTTTCTTTCATCACACAAAGCACACCAACTCACTCACTTCCCCAGCAGAGTGCTCATAAAACAATCTCCATTAAGAACCAGTTTTTGGTTTACAGGCTACAACACTATCGTTAAGTAATATAGCTATGTTTTCTGAAATCCACATAGCAAAATGTTTTTTTTTTGTTTTTTTTGTTAAGTGTTTGAAGACTTTTGCAATATTTCCCTGGAGATCACTGATCGCTCTTAAAAAAGGTCCAATGCAGCCATTACCTAAATATCAAATCATTTCTGGGAACAATTAGGTACCTTAGTGTGATTCTTTTTGACTGTTTTAATTGAAAAAAAAAAAAAAGGCTTCTTAGCAAAGAACAATTTCTCAACAAAAGCATTGCTGGGACTGTCTGGGAGTGGCCTGAGTGGGGAGGGGGAAAACTGAAAACTTGCCTAGCTGTTACTAGCAGAGAGGTTTGGAACTCTTTCTTATTGGTCTATTAACTCATTTACCGCATAGTGATGTCACCAGGCAGGCCAACACTCCATCCCACCAACACAGGCTGAAATGTCTGGTCATTATCACAATATTATTACAACCTCAGTGTGGAAATATATAAAACACGGGAAATTACATTTGACTGCACAGGGCCTTTAAGAATCAAATTCAACATAAGGGGACATGTCTGAATCAAAACAATGAACAAATGAAGTACTTTGGACTGTTAGCACACTTCTACACACCCATGCAAGACTGCTCCCCCTGTTTTACAAAGAAGCATAGGGCTTCTTGTTCTTCCACTCAGGATCAAAAGTTAAAAAAATAAATAAAATAAAAAAAGGAGGTTAGAGTTATGAAAAAGACAACTTGTTTTGGCTTTTTTACCTCATGCTATGATCTGGTGTTTCCTATTCCAATATTTAGGGAACCTAGTGAAGTTACATCATCAACTGTGCATAAACAATCAAAGCACAAAAACCCAAAACAGTTTTAGCCGCTAATGCCCACCATTGCAAACTGGGTTGTCCATCGCACAAAAATAATTTCCGCTGCCAATCAAGTCAATAAGTGATATTTTTGCTATTGTGCAGCATTAGCAAAATAAGATACCGTGCTCTTGATTGAAGCTGAGCTAATCTGATAACACTTCAACACAGCATACAATGGAAGCAAAACAAAAGGTCTTAATTACCACGTCCCAGAGGTCTATCCTCTGCTTAGAATTCCACAGTGAAGTAACTTAAGTGTGTGTGAGACACAGTTTTGTACACAACAGGGGTGTGTTTGACCTTCTTGTAGTTCCCTCTGTCTGGAAGAATAAGCCAAGAGGTCACCAGGAACCCCAAGTGAGGGCTGGACTAGGAATCTCAGGCATAGATTCCTGCCTTTGCATATAACCTGGACTGGGATTCAGCAGCGGGTACACTCAGAAATGCTTCAGCCCATGAATGACGAGGTGAAAAAAATAAAAAATAAAATAAATCAAGGACAGTAAGATGTCACACTGTCCTATAACAGGTGGAAACCGGTGGAAATCAGTGTGCTTATTAACGTGAAATTTCCTGAACAGAGAACTTAAAGGTTCAAAGCCTACATAACATCTATGACAGCTGATTGCAAGCCATGTCAGTGTTTTCTGCAAGCTAAATGTTTTGGTATTTTAAATCACAGCTCTGTAGTTCATTATTAAATATCACTCCAATTCATATTTGAGCACAATACGAGGATCTTGTTCTGAACCATTTGGCAGAAAACAAAATTATCCAACTTTGTCATGGCTTTACCAATACTACCTGAGTGACATTTTGTATTTCGGTATTTATTCATTTATTTGTCTTACAAAGAACAACAGTCCAAAGCCATTCTTAAAAGAAGTTAGTATTTCATGTCATTTTATATATATAGTATGTGTATCTGTAGTAATTAAAATATATTTAAAAAAAAAAAAGTGTTACATAAAGTGCTATTAATCCACACAATAAACAAATCACTTATGCTAGAGAAAATAAACTAAGACACTTCCTCCCTTAGCTCAAAAAAAGAAGAGAAAGATGGTAGTTCCAATGACATTGTGGCTGTCCACTCATTGTATTACCAAATGTGGCCTGCCTTGCCATGTATAGGCCTCGACACAACCACTTTGATCAAAGACACTGACTGGATGATACTGTATTATGAAACGTCATCACCACATCTCTACAAACAGTACAACAAAGAGTGGCTGGTCTGCGACATGAAATAATTAGTATTGCGATGGTTGTCATGTTTTCTTGGTTATATTAAACTGCGACTTCTCACGTCTCATCCACACCAATACTTTGTGCAAGAAATATTGTCATAACTAGAGAGAGATTAAAAGACCAAATGCTGAAAAAGCACAAAGTATCCTAGGCTGAATAAGTTGGCTAGCAAATAAAAAGCAAATTGTTTGAGCAAGAAAATAAGGAAATGAGCCATTTCTCCATGTAGTATCAGCAGATATAACCTAGGTAGGTCTAATGAATTACTGACATCTTGAGCCTCTTACGGATCAAATACACCAACATTTTTTTTTTAAAGAAATATCACATACATAGCCCTTGTGCCACAATAAGTCACTTCTCATCTTTCAGAAAACTCCCACAATCAGGTGAATAGCTCAAGAGAAGCTACAAATTAAGGAATAGCCTACATCCATCTTAATTTGAAATTAATTAAATATGTGGACTGACAACTGCAAGGGCTTAAGAAGAGTCAAAATAATAAACAAAAGCAAAACTCAGATGAAGACAATTACATAATTAAACTGTTTTTTCAACTGATTAGCATGCCTACCAAAAAGTGAGAACCGAACCACAAGATTATGACCTGTCTTTAGAGAAGTGTCCAATTAGAATGAAACTATCTGTGCTCTGGAAGTTTGTTCCTACTGTAGATCACATCTGAAATCGCTAAACCATACAAAACAAAATAGGTATAAAGAGACACCCAGCAGTCAGTTCTTTGCTGGGCATAGTTATTTCAATAAAGTAATTAAGACAAATGCTTTCCCTAAAATATATTTATAATTTAACCTGCAGCCTAACAGTCTTCTCGTAATCTTTCAATTTCAAGGCATTCTTATCTGAGCTTATAGTTCATTTTATTTCAAAATGAATTCAAATTTGCACATATACTGATGTGTATGTATAAATCATAGCACAGATCTACATATATTGGAATAATTTGAATGCATGAGGACATAAAATGATTGAGGCATCTTACTGTCAGACCGATACTCGCCATATAGTACAATGGGCAACAGGATAAAGGCTTGGGAGGTGCAGTTTGGGCCTTCATCTTATTTCTCCTCAACACCCAGAGGAAGGCGCTATGAGACCAATGTCTAACACAGCAGAAAGTGTCACAAGTGTCCGTTCACATGGGAGACTGAGGCACCCAATATCTCTTTCAAGTGTTTGCGTCTTTGTGTAGTCAAGAGCATCAGCAGAAGCGTCTGCGCTCAACTTCATTCCAATACTTGGATTTATATGTCCTCACAATACCCCTCCCCTTGTCTTCCTCTGCAGCGATGCCCCCCACCGCCCAGCAAAAAATGTGTCCCCATTATCCCATTCTATATTCCAATGAAAGTCTGTCACAGGACACTCATCCGTCAGTCCCAATATCACAGTTGTCTCGATTTTGTTTTTCCAAAGGGATTATAACCGCCAAAAAAGATAACTGCAGCACCCAGGTAGGGAGAAGGTTAGTGTTGACAGACAATCACTACCTCACTGATCAGGTCCATCCTTGGTCTTGTCATAGAAGACTACTCTTTTTGGATCTGGAGGAAGGAAAGGACAGAAATGTTTCAGTGTGTAGGCCCTGTGGAACTTAGTTAGCAATTCATAATGTATGTTATTCAAACTTCAGCTGTATACCTTTTGAACATCAAATAGAAAACCCAATTTCACAACTTTGAAAACACTATACAGAAGAGAGACCTTTACCTTGTTTTTGCAAATTGAAAACATATTCCATTTCTGTATAGAAAAAAAACAAAGATCAATTAATACCTCCAAGTGCATAATACATTTTATTATTAGACACACAATTATGTGATGCTAAAGGATTAAAAGCTTTTGGTGCAAGTGAAATAGTATGTTAAAGCTACCAATGTGTAATAACCAGTGCTCGACTTGGGCCAGAGCTGTCTGGAGTGCTGTACCGGCACCTCCAATTTTTTCAGAACTGCGTACCGGCTCCTCTATGAAACAAAGTTGCCTACCGCTGGCCCGGATTCACACACAGCGTCAAAAAAAGGTTGATCAAAGCGGAATGAAGGTGGGACATGCATCGAATAGCAATGGAGAGTGGGCATTCATATCCTGATTCCACTTTGTTCAGGTTTATTTGCCACTAGTCTGTGAATCCGGTGTATGTGTGCCAGTAGACAATGCGCAGATTGAGAATGCGCAGGATGCGCTGGTCCAAGTTGTCAAATAAGGGAAAGTCATGGAATTTTAATATTGCATTTTCCTAAATACAGTATATTATCAATCTATCAGCCATAATCAGAATTAGGCCTAACCTTCAGCGTGTCTCTGTGTGTGCTGTGCATCATTTGCGTGTATGCCAGTGGGCCGTTGCCCGAGGAGGTAACCTATAAAATAATGATAGACTAACTATATAGCCAATTCAAAACATAACTAGTCATAATACAAGCTCTCTCGCTACTTAACCATTTAGCTATAAGCATTAATGTTGTTGATGCCTTTCCACCAGCACTATTGCGAAATAAATCTGACACCGTTATTGGAAAGCTGGGATTCCTCTATTGAAACAGTAGGCTAGCCATGTAATTCCGACATTAAAAATATTCTAATAGCCTAATCGACAAACTACTTCTATGCTGTGCATAGATATTTTAACCTTATAAGGTTATAGATAAACATGTCTTAGTTAGCTACCTTGCTTTGAAGTAGCCTAACTTATCAATGTTATTTCTGATTCACTGAATGAGGGAATAACTGAATAAATACAAAAGTATTTGGTTGTAATATTCTATATCAAGGGTGGCCAACCATCCTATAGGAGAGCTACTGGGTGTGCAGGCTTTTGTTCAAGCCCCGCTCTAAAACACCACATTGTAGCCTAAACACCAGCTGCTCATATAGAAAACAGACCAGCAGCCTTCGTGTCAATACCACATTTGCGAAGAGTTTTTCCATGTAGGAGACACCACTAATTATTGGTCATAGAAATTTGGTTAGAAGTCATGAAATTCCATCAGTCAAAATGTGTATGAACCCTTAACAGTGAATAATCAGATCTAGCTATAGCATAATGTACATTTGTGAACATGGTCTAATGGGCCTGCACCTTTCATCCCAAGTCAAGCACTAGTACTACCATGTGTTATGCGTTTATAGAAATGACACAGCAGAGCAAGAGGACTTACCTTTAGTGTGATAAGTAACAGCAGCTTTAAGATCAAACAACCCCCAGCTACCTCTGTCCAGGCTCTTAGAGTGGGCCTGCTCTTTAGACGGACCCAACACCAGGTTGGTCAGGGGGGCCTGTGCAGGCTCATCACTAATGTCTTTACCAGAGGCCAACACAACTGCACCTAGACCCTTTGCCTCGCCCTTTGTCTCATCCGGTCCAGACAGCTGAGCCTTTGCCCCATCCTCACCCTTCATTGTAGCAGGGGGGCAAGCTGAGGCACTAGTCCTTTTCTCTGAGTCTTGAGCCAAAGTGAGAAGCAAAGGCTCTGGGATTGATAGGCTAGCATCAAGGCCTGGCTCAGCTGCAACAGCAGGGCATGGCTCCCCTTGAAATGTGACCACCGTAGCCTTTCCCTCCATAGCAGCCACCGGCCTGCTTCCTCCTTCTGGCCCCACATTTGGCTCATTGATGAAGGACAGCCCCCACTGATTCTGGAAGATGTCCCCCAAGGCTTTCTGATTTGTCTGAGCAGCCGGGGTGTCCACTTGGCGAGCACTCGGGAGCACAGGTTGCATATTTAAAGGATTTAGGGGGTAAATGAAAAGAGTACATTTTCTCAGGTCTGCTGTAAGGTTGGTTGAAGAACTACAGTCATTGTCCAAAAAGGATGCTACATTCTCCCCGCATGGGAGAGAGGGGGCTGGTGGAATACTACTAGCAGCAGGAGTGAAGAAGGTACCGACAGAGGGATAACCATTTCCATCTCCAGAAACAGAACCATTAGTAACGCTAGCTGAGGTGATGGTTTTCATAGCAGACATGGGGACCTGTGATAATCTACCAGGCACCTGAGGAGGATGTACCTCTCCTCCAGCTTGGGCTGCTTTCTTGAGGTTCTCCTTAACTTTACTTGCATAACTGATCTTGGGCACTATTTTAGCACTACTGTTGTCCACAGGAAATACTGGAGGGGGCTTGAATAAAGTCCAAGAGTCCTCTTTTGAAGAGGTTGAGAGCTTGGCTTTGGGCCTATCCTCAAACTTTTTACCAAGGGCAACTGCAGCAGTTTTACTGTCTGAGTTTTTCCTCTGTAACTCACCCATAGCCACTTCTGAGGCCACCATCTGCCTGACTGCTGTCTGGGCATCTGCTTTATGGACAAGTCTCGAGTTCACCGCTTTCTCCATTGGTTCAAGTCCAGAAGCCTCTGGCTCCTGTGTAGCATTACCCTGCTGCATGGCTCGCTCCTTTTCGCTTGTCACATGCTCTGTGTTCTTGATGCTGTTACGTCTGGCCTTGCGTTTCTTAGGAGTAGTATATCCACTTTCTGAGCCACTGCCATCGTTGTCAGGGGGTGACTTGCTGGAGTAACCATTGGTAATATGAGCAGAGTTTACCACCCCATTCAGAAGCAATGCAGACTCCTTGTCAAACAGCTTTCCCTCATAGTCATTAGTGAAATTTAAGTCCTTGTCACTGTCCATCTTCTTCTTGTGATCAACACCTTCTTTGCTGTCCATTTTTGAAAGAGTGGTATAAACCTTTCGTGTTGACTTCTGTTTTACATTAGTGTTTATCAAATGTCTGTTACCATTGCTGTTGGTGGGTCGAGGGATACAAAAAAAATAATTTGCAGACAGTATCTTCTCCCCCTCCACGTCACTGGTGTTTATTTTCCCATTGCCTGTAAACGGAAACAAAAGAAAATTGCACTGCCAGTGATACAATAACATGTGAACAGACACACAAACATAAGTCCAAGGAAATTCCATAATTCCCTACCACCTCTCTATATCAAGAGGGACTAACAGCCCTAATCTGTTTACAAGACCTATGCAACCTCGAAGCTCCTTTTGCAGGAAACATGGTGAGGCCTTTACAAGACATGCTGTATCATGGCAATTTAGACTGAATAGGTCAGCTGGTAGCAAGCAACCATGCCAGTGCCCAGATCAGATTCCCTTGAACATAATAGTCCCATAGCCTACTTGTTAACAGATACCATACTTAAATCACTTCAGAAAAACGTGTGCTGTATGTAGAAATAGCAATTACCTACACTCCTATAACTTTTGGTAACCGGAAGGTGGTTGTCAGTGTGACTGAGCCTGACTTTAGTGAATTCAACAGTACTTACCACACTAGCGTCTAAAGACAAAGCTTTCAACTAAATTAATGATTTGCCATCTTGCTCCTAAGAGATATGTATACAATATGAGTTAACAAATAACATCTTAAGTAATGTTATAGAATAACAAATTGTGTTAAGCGTTTTATTTTCCTTATCTGAACTGAAGAGAGGGTTCAAGGTATGCACAATTTTGTTTGCATGCATACCATCAAGTCTAAACTAGTCTAAAGAAACTGGTGATGCTACAATTACATTTCAAACCATGTAGCTAAAAACATCAGTAAGCAATTGTTTCAGAATTGTTTATTAAAAATCTAAATCCTATGCATCAATCAGCTAACTGAAAAGACAATTCTAACTGTTAACACTCCTCAGGTCATCTACCCAGGCTAACATGTTTGCGTGGCTTCATGGCTAGTTAGTTAGACGCAACAGGCCCGACCAAGCCGCAGCTGCGTAAGTGTAAAATGTCTGGCACTAGCTCCAGTAGTTATTTAATCACTGGAAAGTCTCAAAATTAAGTTAGGTAACTAGTCATCTTGCTTTTGTAGCCCTGACTGCAGCCAAGTGGTAATTTGTAAACAAAATAACATTGAAACTTATTTTATACTCTCGTTATTAGGATTAGCAGGCTAGCTCGTTAGCTTCCCCGCTTGCATTTTCTAACATGGCCGACAGGAAATGGCAATTCAGAACATTCCAGTGGAGCCGGCTTGTTTTTGTTAACAAAATATTTCACGGAATTCATACCAAATTAGCCCTTACTTTGTGGGATAAACTCAACGTATTCACGTCACAAAATAATTTAACTACAAAATGACTAATTAGTCAAACAGGGGAATTGTCAGAGTACCATAAATGTAGAAATGGGTGGTAAAACCGGCGCACAAGGTCAATCCCCTCTGTCAAACCACCAGCGACAGCTGTCACGCGACGGTTAACTATCCCTAAACTAGCCATACTCAACTCTAGTCACAGCTAGCTAATAAGTTAAATTGATATTTACCAGCTCGCTACCATCCTGCTATGACTGTCCTGCGAGCTAGCACG
This sequence comes from Salmo trutta, assembly GCF_901001165.1. NCBI lineage: Eukaryota > Metazoa > Chordata > Actinopteri > Salmoniformes > Salmonidae > Salmo > Salmo trutta. The sequence goes on along the minus strand of NC_042971.1, from coordinate 42,691,706 downwards.
CTACATTGACGTCGGTAATAATGTGGCTATCTAGCTAGTTAAGTAATTTGTATTTGCTGCCTAACTTTTCCGGATGGCCCAACCTGTTTTCTTCGTCTGCGTTTCCTGGTACTGGAAGTAGATCTGATCATTTTTTAGAGATGATTTGTATTGAATATGATTTCTTTCTTCTTCATAGTGGTGATATCGTCTATCTTGTGCCCGATCTTTGGGCTGTTCCTCCATTGAAGTGTTATAGAATATCCGAGTCCTTCTACCAGTGTGCGCCGTAGCTCACTGGGCAAGTGAAGCAGAAACAGGGACCATCTCAATTGTATCGCCTCGCGTCCTTTCTCCTCGTCTCCTTCTCAAAATCCATTGGAGGAGAAGACCAGAGGGGCGGTACCTCTGGCTTTCTCATACAATGGGTTTTGAGAAGGAGAGAGGACGCGAGAAGAATTCAAATTAAGATCATCCCACGGTCTACTGTCCAATCAACGCGACTGACAAACGGAAGCTATTCGAGGCCTCTGTAAACGTCAGCAGTATGTCTAAAAAGTATCAAAGTCTACTATTTTTGGTGGTTCCCCACCATCATTGCAAACAAAGGTAGTGTAAATACATACATATACAGGTTGAACTAAATAAAAGTTTATGCGAGATTATATAGAATTCAAACAAATGTGAAATGCCACAAGTGGTCTTCACGACCTTTGAGATCTGCTGAGACCATAGAGATAGATAGAGGACTCATCTTTGTATCTGGGCTATTATGGCATCTATGACAGCATGGGCAGCGCCATTGAGGCTATATTCATTATGATTTACCCGCCAGCCACCTGCAGTGCTGGTGTACTGAACCAAAACCTGCATGTCATTCATTTATTTATTGTGGCCACTAGATGGTGGTGATATAGCTAAAATCCATTTACAAACCAAAGGCATTCAAATTCGAAGAAGACAATGCTCTGACAATTGGCTGATAGCTCCCTACAACTGAAATATCCAACATGTCCGATTCATGGACTGTCGATCTATCCGAGTTGCATCCGGATTATACAGACCAATTTCACATGCACACTAGCACTCAGTGCAAGCAGGGAGCAGTGCAAGCAGCAATGACATCACACTGGCGTACCGGACACCCCAGCAGTCTCCGCAAATACATTTTTTTGAAGGCTACGACGGTGCCGGTGCATTGAGTGGAGTTTACTCAGGTGTTCAAAAGCGCATTTCAGACCGAGAGCCTAATGCTTCTTAGGTAGTTCTTTATGAGTTTTAGCTTAGAAAACGATCTCTCCACAGAAGCGACAGTTATAGGGATGGTAAAAACAGTTTGATTGCCGTAGCAACATCAGGGAAACTGGGCAAAAGGGAGTGGTGCTTGAAATACAGCAGTTCTGCAACATCTTTAATTGACTCTCTCATTCTCCTCAGTTGCCGGCCTTAACATGATACGGAAAGATAGTAACTGTATAGGAAGCTCTGTGGACAGGTTGTCTGAATACTGGACAGCCAATAAATTAAAATTATGTGTAGCGCAATGGACATATAATCCACTATTTCTCAGGAAAGTCTGGGTTGGCAATACTCAGTATAGAAATAGTCTGGCCCGCAACCTGGACCTAAAGGCTGTGGTGAAAACATTTGCACACAAAAGAAAGAGGACTTCAGGAGACCAGGGGAGTCTCTCAAGTTGGATTTGATTTAATTTACTTAGAATATTGCTGCCCATTTGTGTAGGCTATTAGCCAGACAAAACCCGCAGAGTTCAACAATAAATAATGGCTGAATTTATCCTCAAACTGACTACTTTTTTTTCTAATTGTTAGGATATTTGATGTCTTTTTATTAAAACGTTTTTAAATAGCTGCTAAATACGGTATAAGCTATAGATAGTACACTGCGTAATGAAACAATCCCTAGTAGGCTAGTGTTTTGAGGTTGAGCTGACTGTATTATTTGACATTAATAGACTGGTTTTATGCACAACAACTTTCTATCCAAGCTGGGAGAGAGCGCGAGGACGGCTCATGTCATGCAGGTTCAGGTATCCTATACAGGACAGTTGTATATTCAATAAATATATATATATATATATTACAATAGGCAATGTTTGAATTTCCAACTTTAATTACTGAACATGCAATGTATTTATTGCCACCAGCTAGAAGTCTCAAACTGATAGCATTGGAACACCGTGTATAGCTTCTTGAAATGTTAGGCTTAACATGAGAAAATGACAACCAAATACACCTACCAATAAACATTTATCCATTAGCCAAAGCAAAGCTATACATGCCCTGGCTCCACAGAGAGCCTATAATTGATTCAATAGGTATGCAGCCGCATAGACATGTCGCAATTTCAGCACCATGCACAGCGATCGGTGGTTTATTCTTTGTGAGTGGCAGTCTGGCTGACACATTCTATTCCATTTTTTTAAAGGGGGGGAGGGGTGAACTTCAACCTTGCGGGGTCCAGCAAAACGTAATCCACAATAATGACGACAGGAATTTTTTATCTGACTTTTCTATGTGGCCGTCTATGGAAATTGTCTTTCAGGGCCCAGATGTCAGTTAAACCGAGGTACAGAAGCAAAACTATAGGAGCAGTTGAAACCGTGTTTCTAGACCAGAACCCTGGCCCCTTGCTCCTGACCAGAGGAGAAAGACTTCCCCCTCTCATTGAAATTCAAGACCGACCCGGTACTAAAGGCATTGTTAGCAAAAAACAGGATCCCCCATTATAGTGAATGGAGGCAATCTTTGTGTAAATATTTCTTTCTTCAAAGACAATCATGGTACCAATAATTGCTTCTAATACAGCAAATGTACAGTGCTTTCAGAAAGTATTCAGACCCCTAACCTTTTTCCATATTTTGTTACATTACAGCCTTGTTCTAAAATATATTAAATTCATTTTTTTCCTCATCAATCTACACACAATACCCCATAATGACAAAGTGGAAACAGGTTTAGAACTTTTTGCAAATGTATATAAAATAATAAAACCGAAATACCTTATTTACATAAGTATTGAGACCCATTGCTTTGAGACTCGAAATTGAGCTCAGGTGCATCCTGTTTCCATTGATCATCCTTGAGATGAGTCTACAACTTGATTGGAGTCCACCTGTGGTTAATTCAATTAATTGCACATGATTTGGAAAGGCACACCTGTCTAAATAATGTCCCACAGTTGACAGTGCATGTGTAACAGTGTAGGTTCCGTCCCTCTCTTCGCCCCAACCCGGGCTCGAACCAGGGACCCTTGCACACATCAACAACTGACACCCACCGAAGCATCGTTACCCATCGCGCCACAAGAGCCACGGCCCTTGCGACGCAAGGGGAAACCCTACTTCAAGTCTCAGAGCGAGTGACGTCACCGATTGAAACGCTATTAGCGCGCACCACAGCTAACTAACTAGCCACTTCACATCGGTTACACATGTAAGAGCAAAAACCAAGCCATGAGGTCGAACGAAATGTCCGTAGCGCTCATAGACAGGATTGTGTCAAGGCACAGATCTGGGCAAGGGTATCAAAACATTTCTGCATCATTCTTCAATGGAAGAAGTTTGGAACCACCAAGACTTTCTAGAGCTGGCCGCCCGGGCAAACTGAACAATCGGGGGAGAAGCGTCTTGGTCAGGACGGTGACCAAGAACCCGATAACTCTGACAGAGCTCCAGAGTTCCTCTGTGGAGATGGGAGAACCTTCCAGAAGGACAACTATCTCTACATCCCTCCACCAATCAGGCCTTTATGGTAGAGTGGCCAGACGGAAGCCACTCCTCAGTAAAAGGCACATGACAGCCCGCTTGGAGTTTGCCAAAAGGCACCTAAAGGACAAATAAGACCATGAGAAACAAGATTCTCTGGTCTGATGAAACCAAGATTGAACCCTTTGGCCTGAATTCTAAGCGTCACGTCTAGAGTAAACCTGGGACCATCCATACGGTGAAGCATGGTGATCATAGCATCAGGCTGTGGCTGGGTTTTTTGGCAGCAGTGACTGGGAGACTAGTCAGGATCGAGGGGAAGATGAACTAAGCAAAGTACAAAGAGAGATCCTTGATGAAAACCTGCTCCATTGTGCTCAGGACCTCAGACTTGGGCAAAGGGAAAAGACTCTGAATGTCCTTCAGTGGCCCGGACTTGAACCCGATCGAACATCTCTGGAGAGACTTGAAAATAGCTGTGCAACGATGCTCCTCATCCAACCTGACAGAGCTTGAGAGGATCTGCAGAGAAGAATGGGAGAAAGTCCCCAAATACGCGCCAAGCCTGTAGTCTCATACCTGTAATGATGGGGCGGTGAGTCGGAAGCAGGTGCAGGTGAAACGCTTTAATAAAACAAGACCACGACACTAACATAAGGCAGTATGCCGATACACAAGAACAATACCAACTGGTGAGTGAACCTGGGAGAGTGACATAAAGGGGAGGAAATTAAGGTAATGGAGTCTAGGTGTGAATCAAGGAATCCCAGGACCGGTGGTTAGTACTCTGGCGACGTCGTACGCCGGAGGGGAGGAGAAGGAGCAGACGTGACAGTACCCCCTTCCCTCTGATGTGCGGCTCCAGCCGCAGGACGACCCCGAGGACGAGGAGCGGGTCGTTCCAGGCGGCGAATGGTGGAAATCAGGGAGGATGTTTGGGTCCAGAATGTCCTCCACTGGAACCCAACACCGCTCCTCTGGGCCATACTCCTCCCAGTCCACCAGATACTGGAGCCGACCCCCACGACGTTGGGAGTCCAGTAGGGATCTGACAGCATACGCCGGGCTCCCCTTGATGTCCAGGGGTGGAGGTGTGTCGTGGGGGACAGCATCAGCTAGGGGACCAGAAACCACCGGCCTGAGAAGGGAGACATATAAAGGGGAGGAAATGAAGGTAATGGAGTCCAGGTGTGAATCATAATGAGTCACAGGTGCAATTAATGATGAGTGCAAGGTGTGCGTAATGATGTATCCCAGGACCGGTGGTTAGTACTCTGGCGATGTTGTACGCCGGAGGGGAGGAGCAGGAGCAGACGCAGACAGAAGACTCAAGACTATAATCACTGCTAAAGGTGCTTCAACAAAGTACTGAGTAAAGGGTCTGAATACTTATGTAAATGTTGATATTTCAGTTTTTTTATTTTATAAATTTGCAAAAATGTCTAAAACATTTTTTGCTTTGTCATTGTGGGGTATTGTGTGTAAATTGATAAGGGGAAAACCAATTTTATACATTTTAGAATAAGGCTGTAATGTAACAAAATGTGGAAAAAGTCAAGGGGCCTGAATACTTTTTGAATGCACTGTATGTCCTTGAACCGATTATTTTAAAATCACCCACAGAAGAAATTAAGGATAATTTAGTTGCTAATGGCAGCCTGCAGTAGCCTGGTAGGCCTTCAACTTGAATTACTCAATGAGAGAGGGAGCACTGAGCTAACCTGCAACGTCACTTCCTATAATAGCTCAAATTGTGCATGTTATGTCTGACTTCATTTGGCTTCAATGCGCTATTGAGTCTTCACATAGGTATGAATGGTGTCACGTGATCGATAGCTTTGTCCATTCATGTATACAGTCATTGCTCCCAACCCAGAGGAATCCCCACCCAGTTGACTACTTTAAAATGGTAGAAGCCCTCAATGGCAATGTCGAAATTAAAACGAGTTATACCCAGTGATGTATATAAACCCTGAATTGATGATGCTATGTATTGGCCAGTGAGAGGCTTTGAAGGAGCATTCCTCCAAAGGAATGAATGGAATTCTACAGTATTTCAGTAAAATGTTTCAAAGACAAAATTACATGTATTTAAGTATTTTATTGTTTTAGTGGGTACAGTAACATTAGAACTTTCATTATTTTACATTTTTTGTTGATCACATATAATTTAAAAGTATGCATTAAGGTGTCTGTAATAGAATAAACATGGCAAAAACAAATGTATACATTAATCAAATATTTTAGACTGGTGGGGGAGTGCTAAGATGGAGGTGCGGTGATTTCAAAACCGTACCCATTGTCAGTCATTTGGTGTATATACATCATTGGTTATATCCATCTAGAGTCCTCTATCTATCACAATGGCTAACACACATTGTGGGGTATTAGCTGCACAGCAGAATGGTTTTTACAATTTGTAATTCTGTAATGTGCATCATTCTAGCTGGTATTCAACTCACACAGGATATAATTTAATCTACATACTAAACTGTCTGTGTGAAAAGCATACCAATTAGATAATATTGTTGAACAAATTTAGAATTTTCAAATATGTGTTGTTGTAGCCATTTATTGAGCGGTGTGTGGTGGACAGCAGTGGTGGACAAATAACCCAATTGTCATCGCTGAGCAAAAGTATTGATACCTTATTAGAAGGTTACTCAAGTGAAAGTCACCCAGTAAAATAGTACTTGAGTAGAAGTTTTTAAAGTATTTGGTTTTAAATATACTTAAGTATCAAAAGTAAAAGTAAAAGTATAAATAATTTCATATTCCTTATATTAAGCAAAGCAGATGGCACCATTGTCTTGTTTTTGAAATTTACGGATAGCCAGGGGCACACACCAACACACACATTATTTACAAAAGATGCATGTGTGTTTAGTGAGTCCCCCAGAACATAGGCAGTAGGGATGACCATGTGTTATCTTGATTAATGTGTGAATTTCACCATTTTCCTGTTCTGCTAAGCATTCAACATATAACTAGTACTTTGGGTTGTCAGGGAAAATGTATGGATTAAAAAGTATAATATTTTCTTTAGGAATGTAGTGATGTAAAATTAAAAGTTGTAAAAAATAGAAATAGTAAAGTAAAGTACAGATACCCCCAAAAAACAACTTAAGTAGTACTTTAAAGTATTTTTACTTATGTAGTTTACACCACTGGTGGACAGCTCTTCCCGTTAGATCTACTGTAAATTGCTATCCAGGCACCAGGTGGTGCCATTTCGTAGTTTATATATTTGATCCCATAGATTTCATAAACTTGAAATGCTGGTAGTCAATGAATGTTTGACCACTGAGAGCGACTCTGAATTTGGCTTTTAGAAGCACATACTGATATTAATCCATGTATAGACATATGTCCTAAGGGTACTACCATGCCATAATAAGAAATGACCTTGAACTGTGAATAGCTTTCATTATAGCATGAAGATAACCCCACTATTTCCCATTTACTTATTGATTACCATAAGGCACCACTAGACATCTCATCACAGAAGATATGTAATATTGGACATCACAAGAGAATCCTTCCCCATAGAGAACCTAGACACTGCCAGTTCCAGTGATTCAGCCACCCCCTCCCCTCCTCACCCTTCCCTTCCCCCCTCAGCCTACTCTCTGAGGCGCTGGAGGTCCCTGTGCATGTGTTGTCCTCTGGAAGTCTACTTGAGTGCAGTGAAGATGAGGATGAGTTAATGTGGCATTATCCTCATCGGCTCCGTTGCTGCTGGCTGCTCGCTTTCATTTGCTTTTCAATTTCTCTCCTCCTTTTGGCGCTGTGGGTGATGCAGCAGGACGGGTGTGGCAGTGAGCAGATTGTGGACGTCCTCTCTCTCAGGAGCCACAGAGACTTTTGGTGGTCCTCGGAACATTGTCCAGTCTGTGGAACGATTGAGCACAATGGTAAGATTCAGATGTGAATCACTTTTGTCTGTGTGTGTTGATATCTGGAGTCATTCATTTCTATGTAGTTGATAATAGTTTGTAAGTTATGTATTTTCCTTCATACCAATCAAGAATTGTATAACACAATTTGCCCAGAAGTGCAATTAACTAATGTGAAGTCGTAAGCAGTCTGAGATTGTTATGCTGTCATTGTATGTTAAAGACTCAAAGACTGCATGAGGAGATCCATGTGAAACAGCAGCACATTATGCTATGTCCTCCAGACCACAGTCACTCCAATGGAATGGAAACAGGGCTCTGTGACAGGATGACCACCAACCTGACCAGGGACATTGACCGTAAGTAGAAATACAACAGTCAAGCATGTGTATTACTCTGAAACTGTAATCTTTTAATAATGTGTCTTTGGTTTTCAGTCACTCAGGCAACATAGAGGGATGTGAAGGCACATGCCTTCTTTACTAAAGTGTCTGTACTAAAGTGTATGTGCCAGACTCTTAAGGCAGCCCTCATCCTCTACATACAACACCCGTTCTGTCAGTCACATTCTGTTAAAGGTCCCCAAAGCACGCACATCCCTGGGTCGCTCCTCTTTTCAGTTCGCTGCAGCTAGCGACTGGAACGAGCTGCAACAAACACTCAAACTGGACAGTTTTATCTCAATCTCTTCATTCAAAGACTCAATCATGGACACACTTACTGACAGTTGTGGCTGCTTTGCGTGATATATTGTTGTCTCAACCTTCTTGTCCTTTGTGCTGTTGTCTGTGCCCAATAATGTTTGTACCATGTTTTGTGCTGCTACAATGTTGTGTTGCTACAATGCTGTGTTGTCATGTGTTGCTGCCTTGTTACAGTATGTTGTTGTCTTAGGTCTCTCTTTATGTAGTGTTGCGTTGTCTCACTTGTTGTGTGTTTTGTCCTATATTTATATTGTATTTATTTTTTATTTTTAATCCCAGGCCCCCGTCCCCGCATGAGGCCTTTTGCGTTTTGGTAGGCCGTCATTGTAAATAAGAATTTGTTCTTAACTGACTTGCCTAGTTAAATAAAGGTTAAATAAAATAAACGGCAGTAACCATACTATTACCGTACTAATATAGTGCTGCTGGAACTCTGAGGTCTGCTTAAAATGGGTTCAAAGCAGTGCTTTGTTTATGCTGATACCAAATTGCCACAGCTTGAATGCTATTGTGGGGAAAAGCCATGTCTTTGCACAATAGACAAATATTGATATTTACGTATGACGTTGATTTACTTTGAATGTTTGCTTTGTTCGTTTATCCCGTATGTGTGGCTGTGTTAGTTTGCAGAGACAGAGGTGTTGACTTGTTTTCCTCTCTGGCTGAAAACACCAGATTAATTAGATTTTCTGCTCAGCTAAGCGTATTAACCATTTTATTTCTCTGCATTGTACAGTTCATTATTTCAGAGACTTGTCTTCAAAAAGAGTGCTCATGAAATAATTTGAAGGCCTGAGGAGTGAATTAATTTAACTATTTAAAGGATTTTCTCTGTGGTAGGATGAGAATGTCTAAACCTTTAACACAGATTTCCAAGGCTTGCTGGGTTGAAAATAATAGTTACTTTTACTGTTATACAGTGCCTTGCAAAAGTATTCACCCTTGGCGTTTTTCCTATTTTGTTGCATTACAACCTGTAATTTAAATGGATTTTTATTTGGATTTCATGTAATGGACATACACAAAATAGTCCAAATTGGTGAAGTGAAATGAAAAAAATAACTTGTTTCAAAAAATGTGAAAAAATAAACAACGGAAAAGTGGTGCGTGCATACAGTGAGGGAAAAAAGTATTTGATTCCCTGCTGATTTTGTACATTTGCTCACTGACAAAGAAATTATCAGTCTATAATTTTAATGGTAGGTTTATTTGAACAGTGAGAGACAGATTAACAACCAAAAAATCCAGAAAAACGCATGTCAAAAATGTTATAAAATGATTAGCATTTAAATGAGGGAAATAAGTATTTGACCCCTCTGCAAAACATGACTAAGTACTTGGTGGCAAAACCATTGTTGGCGATCACAGAGGTCAGACGTTTCTTGTAGTTGGCCACCAGGTTTGCACACATCTCAGGAGGGATTTTGTCCCACTCCTCTTTGCAGATCTTCTCCAAGTCATTAAGGTTTCGAGGCTGACGTTTGGCAACTCGAACCTTCAGCTCCCTCCACAGATTTTCTATGGGATTAAGGTCTGGAGACTGGCTAGGCCACTCCAGGACCTTAATGTGCTTCTTCTTGAGCCACTCCTTTGTTGCCTTGGCCGTGTGTTTTGGGTCATTGTCATGCTGAAATACCCATCCACGACCCATTTTCAATGCCCTGGCTGAGGGAAGGAGGTTCTCACCCAAGATTTGATGGTATATGGCCCCGTCCATCGTCCCTTTGATGCGGTGAAGTTGTCCTGTCCCTTAGCAGAAAAACACCGCCAAAGCATAATGTTTCCACCTCCATGTTTGACGGTGGGGATGGTGTTCTTGGGGTCATAGGCAGCATTCCTCCTCCAAACACGGCGAGTTGAGTTGATGTCAAAAAGCTCAATTTTGGTCTCATCTGACCACAACACTTTCACCCAGTTGTCCTCTGAATCATTCAGATGTTCATTGGCAAACTTCAGACGGGCATGTATATGTGTTTTCTTGAGCAGGGGGACCTTGCGGGCACTGCAGGATTTCAGTCCTTCACGGCGTAGTGTGTTACCAATTGTTTTCTTGGTGACTATGGTCCCAGCTGCCTTGAGATCATTGACAAGATCCTCCCGTGTAGTTCTGGGCTGATTCCTCACCGTTCTCATGATCATTGCAACTCCACAAGGTGAGATCTTGCAAGGGGAGTGACTACAGACTAAAGAAATTATCAGTCTATAATTTTAATGGTAGGTTTATTTGAACAGTGAGAGACAGAAATACAACAACAAAAAATACAGAAAAACGCATGTCAAAAATTGTATAAATTGATTTGCATTTTAATGAGGGAAATGACACCTGGGAGCCAAAAACCTTTCTGATTGAGAGGGGGTCAAATAATTATTTCCCACATTAAAATGCAAATCAATTTATAACATTTTTGACATGCGTTTTTCTGGATTTTTTGTTGTTGTATTTCTGTCTCTCACTGTTCAAATAAACCTACCATTAAAATTATAGACTGATCATTTCTTTGTCAGTAGGCAAACGTACAAAATCAGCAGGGGATCAAATACTTTTTTCCCTCACTGTATGTAGTCACTCCCCTTGCTACGAAGCCCCTAAATAAGATCTGGTGCAACCAATTACATTCAGAAGTCACATAATTAGTTAAATAAAGTCTACCTGTGTGCAATCTAAGTGTCACATTATCTTAGTATATATACACCTGTTCTGAAAGCCCCCAGAGTCTGCAACACCACTAAGCAAGGGGCACCACCAACCAAGCAGCACTATAAAGACCAAGGAGCTCTCCAAACAGGTCAGGGACAAAGTTGTGGAGAAGTACAGATCAGGGTTGGGTTATAAAAAATATCCAAAACTTTGAACATCCCACGGGCACCATTAAATCCATTATAAAAAAATTGAAAGAATATGGCACCACAACAAACCTGCCAAGAGAGAGCCGCCCGCCAAAACTCACGGACCAGGCAAGGAGGGCATTAATCAGAGAGGCAACAAAGAGACCAAAGATAACCCTGAAGGAGCTGCAAAGCTCCACAGCGGAGATTGGAGTATCTGTCCATAGAACCACTTTAAGCCGTACACTCCACAAAGCTGGGCTTTACAGAAGAGTAGCCAGAAAAAAAGCCATTGCTGAAAGAAAAAAATAAGCAAACATGTTTGATGTTCGCCAAAAGGGATGTGGGAGACTCCCCAAACATATGGAAGAAGGTACTCTGGTCAGATGAGACTAAAATAAAGCTTTTTGGCCATCAAGGAAAACGCTATGTCTGGTGCAAACCCAACACTTCTCATCACCCCGAGAACACCATCCCCACAGTGAAGCATGGTGGTGGCAGCATCATGCTGTGGGGATGTTTTTCATCGGCAGGGACTGGGAAACAGGTCAGAATTGAAGGAATGATGGATGGCGCTATATCCTGGGAAATCCTTGAAGTAAACCTGTTTCAGTCTTCCAGAAATTTGAGAATGAGACGGAGGTTCACCTTCCAGCAGGACAATGACCCTAAGCATACTGCTAAAGCAACACTCCAGTGGCTTAAGGGGAAACATTTAAATGTCTTGGAATGGCCTAGTCGAAGCCCAGACCTCAATCCAATTGAGAATCTGTGGTACACCAGCGGAACCCATCCAACTTGAAGGAGCTGGAGCAGTTTTGCCTTGAAGAATGGGCAAAAATCCCAGTGGCTAGATGTTCCAAGCTTATAGAGACATACCCCAAGAGACTTGCAGCTGTAATTTCTGCAAAAGGTGTCTCTACAAAGTATTGACTTTGAGGTGGGTGGGTGAAAAGTTTTGCATGCTCAAGTTTTCTGTTATTTTGTCTTATTTGTTGTTTGTTTCACAAGAAAAAATATTTTGCATCTTTAAAGTGGTAGGCATGTTGCGAATTCTAGCTAGGTGGCTAGGTGTCTAACGTTAGCTAGGCTAGGTATTAGGATTAGGCGTTAGGGTTAAGTTTAGGAATTAGGTTAAAGGGTTAAGGTATAGGGTTAGCTAACATGCTAAGTAGTTACAAAGCAGCAAGTAGCTGAAAAGTTATTAGCTAAAATGCTAAAGTTGTCCGTGAAGAGATTAGAACTCGTAACCTTTGGGTTGCTAGACATTCACGTTATACACCTAGCCATCTGTCACAGCTGTCTGAATGATCCGACCAAAATGCAGCGTCTGTTTCGTTCCACATATTTATTAAACTGTGAAACTTAATGCAATACAAAAATAAACTGAAGGACAAAACAAACCGTGACGCAGGAGGAACAAACACTACTCACAAAATATAATCACCCACAAAAACCAAGTGGGACAAACATCAACTTAAATATGACCTCCAATTAGAGACAACGACAACCGGCGGCCTCTAATTGGAGGTCATGCCAAACAAAAAACAACCTAGAAATACAAAACTAGCAACTAAATATAGAAATACAAAAACGGACAAACACTCCCTGTCACGCCCTGACCTACTCTACCATATAAAACAACAACTTACTATGGTCAGGACGTGACAGTACCCCCCCCAAAGGTGCGGACTCCAACCGCACCAACAAAACCAACAACAAAACCCCCCCAAACAAACCCCCCCCCGAAAAAAACTAAACACAAAGGGTGGGTAGGCTGGGTGACTAATGTCTATGGCGGCGACTCTGGTTCCGGACATAGTACCCCCACCGCCCGCTGATCCTCCCGCTTCTGTATGTCTGGAGGAACCAGACCATGGATCATCAACGGAGGCTTCGGACCGCCAACCGCCGCTGAAGACTCCGGGCTAAAGGCCGCCGCTGGAGGCTCCGGGCTGCGGACAAGCACAGCCTAGTTCGTCCTGTGCCGGCGCTCCACCCTTGTGGAGGAGCGTCGCTGGAGGCTCCGGGCTGGGGAGCGTCGCTGGAGGCTCCGGGCTGCGAACAAGCACAGCCTAGTTCGTCCTGTGCCGGCGCTCCGCCCTTGTGGAGGAGCGTCGCTGGAGGCTCCGGGCTGGGGAGCGTCGCTGGAGGCTCCGGGCTGGGGAGCGTCGCTGGAGGCTCCGGGCTGGGGAGTGTCGCTGGAGGCCTGATGCGTGGGACTGGCATAGGAGGCGCCAGACTAGTAACACGCACCTCAGGGCGAGTGTGGGGAGCATGAACAGGACACCCCGGACTGGGCAGGCGCACTGGAGGCCTGATGTGTGGAGCTGGCATAGGAGGCGCCAGACTAGTAACACGCACCTCAGGGCGAGTGCGAGGAGGAGGCACAGGACATACTGGGCTCCGGAGGCGCACCGGAGGTCTGGAGCTTAGAGCTGGCACACCCCGTCCTGGCTGGATGGTTATTTGAGCCAAGCAAGGGCGGAGCGCCGGCACAGGACGAACTAGGCTATGCTGGTGAACGGGGGGTACCGTGCGTAGAGCAGGCGCAGGATAACCTGGGCCGTAGAGACGCACTGGAGACCAGATACGCTGAGCCGGCGCACTTCTTCCTGGCTGATGGCCAAGTCTAGCACGGCAACGGTGAGGAGCTTCTACCGAGCGCACCGGGCTGTGAGTGCGCATGGGCGACACAGTGTGCATCACCGCATACCACGGTGCTTGTTCAGTCACTCGCTCCCCACGGTAAGCATGGGGAGTTGGCTCAGGTCTTAAAACCACCTTCGCCAATCTACCCGTGTGCCCCCCCCCAAAAAATGTTTTGCCGCTGCCTCTCGGGCCTCCGTTGTTGCCTTGCCTGTTGATCTCGTCGCTGTACCTCCCTCGCTGCTTCCACCTGTTCCCATGGGAGGCGATCCCTTCCGGCCTGGATCTCCTCCCACGTCCAGGATCCTTTTCCATCCAGGATGTCCTCCCATGTCTAGTCCATCGGCCCACGCTGCTTGGTCCTTTGGTGGTGGGTGATTCTGTCACGGCTGTCTGAATGATCCGGCCAAAATGCAGCGTCTGTTTCGTTCCACATATTTATTCAACTGTGAAACTTAATGCAATACAAAAATAAACTGAAGGACAAAACAACAAACCGTGACGCAGGAGGAACAAGCACTACTCACAAAATATAATCACCCACAAAAACCAAATGGGACAAACATCAACTTAAATATGACCTCCAATTAGAGACAACGACAACCGGCGGCCTCTAATTGGAGATCATGCCAAACAAAAAACAACCTAGAAATACAAAACTAGAAACTAAACATAGAAATACAAAAACGGACAAACACCCCCTGTCACGCCCTGACCTACTCTACCATAGAAAATAACAACTTACTATGGTCAGGACGTGACACCATCCACCCCAACCAACCACCCTACTTTTGTTTTTGCCCTAAGTAACCATCTGTCTTATGTAACAATACCAAACTTAATGTCTTACTAATTTGAGTGTCCCGGATTTAAATCAAATCAAATCAAATTGTATTTGTCACATGCTCCGAATAGAACTGGTGTAGACCTTACTGTAAAATGCTTACTTACAAGCCCTTAACCTCTCTGGGACATCTGAGACGCTAGAGTCCACACTATCAACAGCCAGTGAAATAGCAAGGCGGCAAATTCAAAACAACAAAAATCTCATAATTCAAATTTCTCAAACATACAAGTATTATTCACCATTTTAAAGATAAGATTCTCCTTAATCCAACCACAGTGTCTGATTTCAAAAAGGCTTTACGGTGAAAGCATAAAATTAGATTATGTTAGGACAGCGCAGAGACAAGAAAAACCACACAGCCATTTTCCAAGCAAGGAGAGGCGTCACAAAAACCAGAAATACAGCTAAAATGAATCACTAACCTTTGATGATCTTCATCAGATGACACTCCCAGGACTCAATGTTACAAAATACATGTATGTTTAGCTTGATAAAGTTCATATTTATATCCATAAACCCCATTTTACATTGGCGCGTGATGTTCAGAAAATGTCTTCCCACCAAAACCTCCGGTGAATGAGCACATCAATTTACAAAAATACTCATCATAAACGCTGATAAAATGTACAATAGTTATTGAAAGAATTATAGATACACTTCTCCTTAATGCAACCGCTGTGTCAGATTTTAAAATAGCATTACGGCAAAAGCACATTTTTCAATATTCTGAGTACAGAGCTCAGCCATCAAAGCAAGCTGTACAGTTACTGGCCAAGTTCGGGAGTCAACTAAACTCAGAAATAGTATTATAAATCTTCCCTTACCTTTGCTGATCTTCGTCGGAATGCACTCCCAGGACTCCCACTTCCACAAGAAATGTTATTTTTGTTCGAAATACTCTATATTTATGTCCAAATACCTCCGTTTTATTCGCGCGTTCAGATCACTAATCCAAAGGCATAACGTGAGAGCGCAAAACCAGAGACGAAAAGTCAAATAGTTCCATTACCATTCATAGAAACATGTCAAACGATGTTTACAATCAATCCTTAGGGTCTTTTTAACATAAAACTTTGATAATATTCCAACCGGACAATAGCCTTTTCATTACAGAGGAAAAAGAAGGAGCGACACGCCAGTGTGCCTGCGCAGTAAACAACTCACTGGTCCCAGGCAGTCCACTGATTGACTGAGCTCCTATTCTCTGCCCAGTAACAGTAGACGCTTGAAACAAGTTTCTAAAGGCTGTTGACAGCCAATGGAAGCCTTAGGAAGTGCAAAATGACCCCACAAACACTGTAGTTTGAATAGGGATTAGACAGAAAAACTACAAGTCACTTCCTGGTTGGATTTTTTTCTTAGGTTTTTGCCTGCCATATGAGTTCTGTTATACTCACAGACATCATTCAAACAGTTTTAGAAACTTCAGAGTGCTTTCTATCCAAATATACTAATAATATGCATATCCTACCTTCTGTGCCCGAGAAGCAGGCAGTTTAATTTGGGCATGCCTTTCATCCGGACGTCAAAATTCTGCCCCCTATCCTAGAGAAGTTAACAAACAATGCAGTTTTAAGAAAATAGAGTTAGGAAAACATTTACTAAATAAACTAAAGTTAAAAAAAGTAACACAATAAAATAACAATAACGAGGCTATATACTGGAGGTACCGGTACTGAATCAATGTGCAAGGGTACAGGTTAGTTGAGGTAATTTGTACATGTAGGTAGGGGTAAAGTGACTATGCATAGATAATAAACAGTGAGTAGCAGCAGTGTAAAAACAAAGGGAGGCCATTTGATTAATTGTTCAACAGTCTAATGGCTTGGGGGTAGAAGCTGTTGAGGAGCATTTTGGACCTAGACTTGATGCTCCGGTACCGCTTGCTGTGCGGTAGCAGAGAGAACGGTCTGGGACTTGCGTGACTGGAGTCTTTGCCAACAATTTTTTGGGCCTTCCTCTGGCACCGCCTAGTATACAGGTCCTGGATTGCAGGAAGCTTGGCCCCAGCACTTCATGGCTACCGACGGGAGTGCTACGGGGCGGTAGTCATTTAGGCAGGTTACCCTCGCGTTCTTGGGCACAGGGAATAAGGTGGTCTGCTTGAAACATGTAGGTATTACATACTCAGTCAGGGAGAGGCTGAAATGTCAGTGAAGACACTTGTCAGTTGGTCTGCGCATGCTCTGAATACACGTCCTGGTTATCCGTCTGGCCCCGCGCCCTGAATGTTGACCTGTTTTAAGGTCTTGCTCATATCGGCTACCGAGAGCGTGATCACATAGTTGTCCGGAACAGCTGGTGCTCTCATGCATTCTTCAGTTTTGCTTGCCTCGAAGCGAGCATAAAGGTATTTAGCCAGTCTGGTAGGCTCAAGTCACTGGGAAGCTTGCGGCTGAATTTCCCTTTGCTAAACGTTATATAGTACATGTGGTGGTGTGTGTGTCTATTTGTCAATAACAGCTTGTGTGTGATGTCTAATATTAAGGAAGTCTCGAGGTATTGCTCACCTGAGGTAGAGTACCTCATGATAAGCTGTAGACCACACTACCTACCAAGAGAGTTTGCATCTATATTTTCCATAGCTGTCTATGAGACCAGGCTGTTGAGCCTGCTGGGAGGTAGAAAAAAGACTAGTTGACCACCACCACTGTAAAAACCCTTTCAAACAGAGAAGATCAGATCTCACTCAGGGAATTTGATGTATTGAGTTGTGTGCTCATCAACAAATAATGATGAGTACTTCTTTACAGCAGCGGATATGCATATATGCATAAATGCAGACACTTTTTTCTGTCATGTAATTCCTTAGGCCACAGTTGTAAGTGTCAACATGTTTTTTCAGTTCATTCTTTTTTAAGGGCACTTCACTAATTCTAAAGCTCTGGTCCTAAGCCAGAAATTGAATCTAAAAGGCTTTTATCAGATCATGTATCAAAGAGCAGACAGTGTGAGACAAACTTGCTTCTTGTCAGGCAACAGAGTTGAATTCCCGCGCCAGCACTGGCGTAGCACACACCCCCGAGCCCAGGGGGTCGGGCCCCCCAGATAGCATAGCATATGAAAGAAATGTTTAGAATTACAGGAAAATAGTTTTAAAACTGCAACATTTTCTCTCAACCTCATGGCAAAATGTGTAGAATAGCAGGAAATTAGCTCAGAGATTCTTGAAAGTTGGGACAACCCTTGTCCATCGGAAACTTTCTTTTTATGGTAAAAAAATTAAGGATTTTGTTGCATAATTATTTTGCTTAAAATTGACATTTAGTGGAATTTTATAAGGGAAAAGATGTGTTTGGTGATTTTTCTAAATACTTTCAATATTATTAATTTCCATGTCGGCTCTATGCTTGGAAATTCCCTTGTTTGGAGCAAAGGATCACAATTATAAACTCTCCCAAAAAGTAAAAAAAAATCTAGAAACTGCCAATAATGGATATTAACAAAAAAATGTTGTTTCTTGCAGTGACTTTAAATAGTTTTTCTTCGCAAAACTGTGATTCCTAAAAAAAAAAAAACGGAGATTTGGATAACTCCATCAGGTTTGTCTATAATCCTAAATTAATCAGGAATGAGCAGGGTCAGCTATACCATGACCCCTTATTCATGTCTTCATTACATATAGTGCAATAAGACACTCATGGTCTATAAAGTTCTCTATTTTTTATCAATTTAAACATACAATATTCGAACCACCATTGTCACAATCATAACAGCATGATCATTACAAAGTTGCACCTCGTCCTTGGGATAATACAAGGCCACTGTTTCAGTATGATATATTGGATAAAGTAATAAAGACAGACACCAATGTCTAGTTCAATAGCCTTGTTCATGCATTGTACAAATCCCTACACGCGGAGTCCGGGGAACAGTCCGGCTAGTCGATTACCTATCAACTAGACTCCGTAACATCATCCTTTTCAATAGAAAGTGCAAACATAACAGCATAACATTAAATTCTTAACAATCAAGTCATAACAATTAAAAACGCATGACATTTTCTTTTTACTTCAGTTGTCATCTTCCTTTCTTTTTAAATGTTTTTTTTTTTTTTTTAAATAAACAGGAGGACAAGTTAACACAGTCTCTTGCTTACAGAGTAAGCCTGTCCGGTGGCTTGCACAGCCGACCCACCCGTGAGTAAGTATGGGCTCTGACAGGGGTAGGATTAGGGCCACGAGCTGGAGAGCTTGGTGGGGTAGAAGCCTCACCTTCAGTTGGCTCATGTCTCAATTCTGCACCTCTTACCCTTAGGCCTGGACTGTGATCCAGCTCATCTAGGTGAGTGTATGGCGTGTTCTGGTTTGTCTGCTCTGCTACGCGCAGATCCACCCGATTGCGACGATAGAGGGAGCCACCAACATCCACCAGGTAAGAGCGTGGTGCAACTCTCTGTAGGCACGTGCCCAGCCTCCAAAGTCCTGTGTGGTCTCCCGGCAGCGGTTTCATCCTTATCGTTTCACCCACCTCCAGCTCTGGTAGGTCTCGAGCAGTCCGGTCGTAGAAGCACTTAGCGAGCTGCTTTCTGTGACGCAGTTTGTCCGTGACGCCAACCATGACGCAGGGCTCAAGTAGCTTGTTAGCTACGGGGATGGCAGTCTTCAGACGTCTGGACAGAAGGCGTTGTGCTGGGCTGCTGTCCATGTTTTCGGTGGGTGTGTTCCTCCACTGTAAGATCGCTTTCCATGGGTCGTTGCTGTCGCGCGCGGCCCTGCTTAACAGGTTTTTTGCAATCTTGACAGCTGACTCTGCCTTGCCATTTGCTTTTGGGTGTCTTGGAGAGGAGGTCACGTGGTCAAACTCCCATTCTGAGGCGAAACGCTTGAACTGTGCAGTGAATTGTGGGCCATTGTCCGTGATTACCTTGTCAGGCTGACCTTGCCTGGCAAACTGCGCCTTGCAGCGCTTTATGACCGTTTCTGCAGACAAGTCAGGGAGCAGTTCAATTTCCCAAAAGTCAGAGTAGTGATCAACAATGAGAAGATAGTCCTTTTGTCTATGGCTGAATAAGTCCATGCTGACGATTTGCCAGGCCCTTGTGGGTAGTTCGTGTGACATCATGGTTTCCTTTTGCTGTTCATGAGCGTACTCGTTGCACGTGGTACAGTTGCTGACAAAGTCTTTAATTTCTGCTTGCATGTTTGGCCAGTATAATGTTTCACGAGCCTGGCGGTAGCATGCGTCACCTCCAACGTGACTGGAGTGTATGCGGGTAAGCATCTCTGGACGTAGTGATTTGGGAATAATGACCTTCTGACCTCTGAACAAGACGCCATTTTGCACGCTGATCTCATCTCGAAAGGTCCAGTATTCTCTCACTGTGAAAGGTGTCTCCTCTTTCAGGTATGGCCAACCTGCGAGAGCCATGGACTTCAGTGATTGTAGGTGTTCGTCCTTGTCAGTGTGTTGCCTGATCTGGGCTAGGCGGTGATCTGTGACGTTTAAGTAGTCTGCCTGATTGATCTGTTGAACATCTTGTTGTTCCTGCTGTAGCGAACAGATGGCCTGCCGCTGATAGGCAGTGCCTCTGCCTGTACATTGTGCCGTTGCCCTGCTCAGTGTGTCGCTGATGTACATCTCTGGTCCTGGCTTGTAAATGACCTTCAGGCTGTAGTTTTGCAGAGTCGGGAGCATGCTTTGAAGCCTCTTGGGCGCGTTGAGGAGAGGTTTACTGAATATGGCAATGAGTGGTTTGTGGTCAGTTTCAGCGGTGACCAGCTCTCGACCATATAAGTAGTGATGGAATCGCTGGCAGGAGAAGACGATGCTGAGGCACTCTTTCTCAATTTGTGCATAGTTCTGTTCGGTGGGGGTGAGCGCTCTCGAGGCAAACGCAACGGGTTGGCCTTCCTGCATAAGGCAGCATCCAAGTCCCCTTTGGCTGGAGTCACTCTGGATTGTGACAGGCTTCGTGACGTCGTAGTAGCGCAACACTGGCATGGATGAAGCCAGAGATTTCATCTCCTGCACCGCGGCCTCGTGCTTGGGTAGCCAGTGCCATGGTGTGTCTTTGTCCAGCAACCGGCGCAGAGGCTCACAGACTGCTGATAGGTGTGGCATGAACTTTGCAAGATAGTTTGCAAAACCGATGAGACGCTGTACGCCTTTTGCATCAGATGGGTTTGGCATGTCGAGGATCGCTCGGACCTTGTCTGGGTCCGGCTTCAGGCCTTTTGCTGAAAGAATGTGGCCATGGAAGTGAACGTCTTTCACCTTGAACTGTAGCTTCTTCAGGCCAAGACGAAGCTTAACTGATCGACAGCGCTCCATCAGTGCCAGGAGCTTCACATCGTGGTCGCGTTCTGCTTCATCGTCTGTTTCACCACAGCCTACGATCAGGACATCATCGGCGATGGGTTCAATGCCCTTGAGCCCAGCCAGTAACTCGTGCTGCTTGCGTTGGTATATCTCAGGTGCCACTGAGACACCAAACGGGAGCTTGAGCCAGCGTTTCCGACCCCAGGGGGTCCAGAAGGTAGTCATGAAGCTGCTTTCTTCGTCCAGCTTGCATTGAAGGAATGCATCTCGGGCATCCACCAAGGTGAAAATCCTGGCCTTGGGAAGCTTGTAGAGGACATCCTCTAGTGTCGGCATGATGTAGTGGGATCGTTTCAGTGCTTGGTTCAGATGCTTTGGGTCGATGCAGACCCTCAGCTTCTCTGGTTTTTTCACTATGACCATATTGCTGATCTAGTCAGTTGGTTCGGTCACAGATGTCATGTGGCCATCGGCCTCATACTTGTCCAGCTGGGCCTTCACAGCCACTTTCATTGCAATGGGCACATTGCGAGGAGCACACTGGACTGGAGTGATGCTCTCATCCACTTCAAAGTGTACCTCCCCAGGCACTGATTCAACGGGCATGTTGAATACATCGTCATATCTGCTGAGTAGTTGTTCTTTGGACAGGGGTCCATGCTGGACATGATCCACAACGTGCAGGTCATTTGGTACAGTGAACTGCATCAGTCCCAGGCGTTCGCATGTAGAGCCTGAGAGGAGAGGATGTTGGCTGGTTTTCACAATCTCAAACTCCAGCTTGTGTTTGCGTCCCCGAATAAGACATTCGGTCTCAAAGGTGCCCATAGAGCTCATTAGCTCTCCTGAGTACAGCTTTAGTCTAGTGTCGCTGGGCAATAGATGTGTGTCAGGTGCCAGATTGATTTTGTCTTTGTAGCTCATTACATTGCATGTAGCACCGGAATCCAGTTGACATTGTTGTTGCTTGTTGTGTAATCGTAGTGTCACAAACCATTTCTTCCCTCTTGAGTGTACAGCCCCAATGGATTCATGCATGTAAATGTCACTTTCACTGTTCAGCTCTGAACATGGAGTGATGTCATCAACACAGTGAATCTTGCCCTCACTCACCCTTCTTTTGCTTTTGAGACACACTTTTGCAAAGTGATTATTAGTTCCACAAGCTCTGCATGGTTTTCCATAGGCAGGGCAGTGCTCTTTGCCACGTGTGTGCGTATTCCCACAGTATTTACATGCTACTGGGCTCTCTGTGTTCACCGTTCGTGGTGAATTACTCTGCCTCGATTGGTTTTGCCTGAATGTCTGCCTAGCAACAGCGTGAACAGTATCAACGTTGGAGCGTGGTGTTTCGATTTCCATTGCTCTCATTCTCATGTCAGTGACTTCGGCAGTGCGGCACATTTCGATGGCAGTTACTAATGTTAAGTCCCTCTCTCTCAGTAGACGCCGGCGTGTATCATCATTTGCAATTCCCAGTACTATTTTGTCACGAATCAATTCATCTTTCAATCCCCCGTATTCACAAGTGGCGGATTTTTCTCTCAAACGGGTTACAAAGTTGTGTACTGACTCACCCTCTTCCTGTTTGCAGCTTCCGAAAACCAACCGCTCGTAAATTACGTTTCTGGCGGGTTTGAAGTAATTCTCCAATGCATCCAATATAGCCTTTGCATCACACTGTTGTCGCGCTGTGAGGGTGAGATTGTGCCGGTAGATATGCCTGCATTCGCTGCCCATTAAACTCCTCAGAGTTGCTGCTTGTACCTCGTTGGGTTTCTCATGTAGACCGGTCGCCAGCGCATAGTCCTCGAATTCATCCCTAAAATTGTCCCAATTAGTATTCCAGTCCCCTGTGAGAACCATGGGATTTGGTGGCGGAATGTTCGCTGCCATAGCGATGGAATAGGAGATTTCTTTGCCTTCAGTCATCGAGGTAGGTAGTGATGCTAGCTAACCAGCTAACAACTAGTTGATCAGTGTTGTGAGTAGGAATCGGCGTGTGTTCGCATATGGAACGTAACCGCGCCTATACTGTACTTAGTTACAAAAATAACAAACGTGTGGTTTTCGAGCCACTTCTGATACCATGTTTCAGTATGATATATTGGATAAAGTAATAAAGACAGACACCAATGTCTAGTTCAATAGCCTTGTTCATGCATTGTACAAATCCCTACACGCGGAGTCCGGGGAACAGTCCGGCTAGTCGATTACCTATCAACTAGACTCCGTAACAGCCACTCTAAATATGCAGTTTTGTCTCACAACACCATGTCACAGATGTCTCAAGTTTTGAGGGAGTGTGCAGTTGGCATGCTGACTGCAGGAATATCCACCAGAGCTGTTGCCAGAGAATTTAATGTTAATGTCTCTACCATAAGCCTCCTCCAACGTCATTTTAGAGAATTTGGCCGTATGTCCAACCGGCTTCACAACTGCAGACCACATGTAACCACGCTGGTCCAGGACTTCCAAATCCGGCTTCATCACCTGCGGGATCGTCTGAGACCAACCACCTGGACAGCTGATGAAACTGTGGGTTTGCAGAACCAAAGAATTTATGCAGAAACTATCAGAAAGCGTCTCAGAAAAGTCATCTGCATGCTCATCATCCTCACCAGGGTCTTGACCTGACTGTAGTTCGGAGTCGTAACCGACTTCAGTGGGCATATGCTCTCCTTCGATGGCCACTGGTTTCAGTTGTACCGGGCAGATGGCGTCGTGTGGGCGAGTGGTTTGCTGATGTCAACGTTGTGAACAGAGTGCCCCATGGTGGCGGTGGGGTTATGGTATGGGCAGGGATAATCTACAGACAACAAACACCCCATGTTGCAAGGATCTGTACACAATTCCTGGAAGCTGAAAATGTCCCAGTTCTTCCATGGTGGGTATTCACCATACATGTCACCCAATGATTATCTTTGGGATGCTCTTGATCGATGTGTAAAACAGCATGTTTCAGTTTCCGCCAATATCCAGCAACTTCACACAGCCATTGAAGAGGAGTGGGACAACATTCCACAGGCCACAATCAACAGCCTGATCAACTCTATGCGAAGGAGATGTGTCTTGCTGCATGAGGCAAATGGTGGTCACACCAAATACTGACTGGTTTTCTGATCCATGCCCCTACAGTTGAAGTCGGAAGTCTACATACACCTTAGACAAATACATTTAAACTCAGTTTTTCACAATTTCTGACATTTAATCCGAGTACAAATTCACTGTCTTATGTCAGTTAGGATCGCCACTTTATTTTAAGAATGTGAAATGTCAGAATAATAGTAGACAGAATGATTTATTTCAGCTTTTATTTCTTTCATCACATTCCCAGTTGGTCAGAAGTTTACATACACTCAATTAGTATTTGGTAGCATTGCCTTTAAATTGTTTAACTTGGGGCAAACTTTTCGGGTAGCCTTCCATAAGCTTCCCACAATAAGTTGGGTGAATTTTGGCAAATTCCTCCTGACAGAGCTGGTGTAACTGAGTCAGGTTTGTAGACCTCTTTGCTCGCACACGCTTTTTCAGTTCTGCCCACAAATTTTCTCTAAGGTTGAGGTCAGGGCTTTGTGATGGCCACTCCAATACCTTGACTTTGTTGTCCTTAAGCCATTTTGCCACAACTTTGGAAGTATGCTTGGGGTCATTGTCCATTTGGAAGACCCATTTGCGATCAAGCTTTAACGTCCTGACTGATGTCTTGCGATGTTGCTTCAATATATGCACATAATTTTACTTCCTCATGATGCCATCTATTTTGTGAAGTGCACCAGTCCCTCCTGCAGCAAAGCACCCCCACAACATGATGCTGCCACCTCCGTCCTTCACGGTTGGGATGGTGTTCTTCGGCTTGCAAGCCTCCCCCTTTTTCCTCCAAACATAACGATATTCACGTCCTGACCAGTATAGGGGTTATTGGTTATGGTAGTTTAGTCAGGACGTGGCAGAGGGTATTTGTTTTATATGGTTCGGGGGTTATGTGTATGTAGAGGGGTATTGTATTTATGTGTTCCGGGGTTTTTGGTGTATGTTCTTGTTTTGGATTTCTAGGTTTTCTAGGTTTTGTATTTCTTTGTTGGCCTGGTGTGGCTCTCAATCAGGAACAGCTGTACATCGTTGTTCCTGATTGGGAGTCATACTTAGGGAGCTTGTTTTCACCTGTTTCTTGGTGGGTAGTTGTATTTTGCACTGCTGTTGTTATAGCCTGTGAAACTGTCGGTCTGTCGTTCTTTGTTTATTGTTTTCGTGTTCACTTTAATTAAAATAAATAATGATGAGCACGCAACCCGCTGCGCCTTGGTCTCCTTCTATCTTCAACGACGATCGTTACAGAACTACCCACCACAAGATGACCAAGCAGCGGGGATTTGAGCACCGGCCTGAAGGTTGGACCTGGCTGAAGGAACGGCAATATTGGGAGGACAAGTTACGGGAGCTACGGAAGCCTGAGAGGCACTTCCAATAATTTTTTTGGGGGGGGCACACGGGTAGTTTGGCGGGGCCAGGATTAAGCCCCAAGCCAACTCCCCGTGCTTATAGGAACCAGCCTGTCATTAGTCAGGTCCCGTGCTATGGGGTGATACGCATGGCGTTGAGGCCGAGTATTCACAGGCCGGTGTGCGAGGTGCCAGCGCCACGCATTTGCCAGGGAGAAGTGGGCATCCGGCCGGTATGGGCGGTGCCAGTCCTGTGCTCGAGACCGCCAGTGCGCCTCTCCAGTCCAGTATGTCCTGTTCCCGCTCCTCGCACTAGCCATGAGGTGTGTGTCTCCAGTCTGGCACATCCCAAGCCAGCACCACGCACCAGGCCTCCAGTGCGTCAGCTCAGTCCAACTCAGCCTGTTCCCGCTCCCCGCACTAGCCCTGAGGTGCGTGTCCCCAAACTGGCACATCCAGTACCAGCACCACGCATCAGGCTTCCAGTGCGTCAGCCCAGTCCAACTCGGCCGGTTCCTGCTCCCCGCACTAGCCCTGAGGTGCGTGTCCCCAAACTGGCGCATCCAGTACCAGCACCACGCATCAGGCTTCCAGTGCGTCAGCCCAGTCCCGAGTGTCCGGCAACAATACCTCGTCCAGAGTGTCCGGCAACAGTACCTCGTCCAGAGTGTCCGGCAACAGTACCTCGTCCAGAGTGTCCGGCAACAGTACCTCGTCCAGAGTGTCCGGCAACAGTACCTCGTCCAGAGTGTCCGGCAACAGTACCTCGTCCAGAGTGTCCGGCAACAGTACCTCGTCCAGAGTGTCCGGCAACAGTACCTCGTCCAGAGTGTCCGGCAACAGTGTCTTGTCCGGCAACAGTGTCTAGTCCGGCACCGAGTGAGACGGCCTACTGTCCGGCACCGAGTGAGTCTGCCTACTGTCCGGCACCGAGTGAGTCTGCCTACTGTCCGGCACCGAGTGAGTCTGCCTACAGTCCGGCACCGAGTGAGTCTGCCTACAGTCCGGCACCGAGTGAGTCACCCTACAGTCCAGGGTCATCAGTGAATGGCCTCAGGCAGAGGATTTTAGTGGGGGTGGATGGGTCAGGTAGGGGACTGAGGCCTGAGCCGGAGCCACCTCCATTGTAGGAGGTTTGGGGAGGGGGGGTGTAGCACAGGAGCCGTCGGTGACGGCAGCCACCCTCCCTTCCCTCCCTTTAGTTAGGGGTTTATTTTTGGGGGTTTTGTTGTGAGGTGCATCCGGGTTCTGCACCTTTGGGGGGGGGGGGGGGGGTACTGTCACGTCCTGACCAGTATAGGGGTTATTGGTTCTGGTAGTTTGTTCAGGACGTGGCAGAGGGTATTTGTTTTATATGGTTCGGGGGTTATGTGTATGTAGAGGGGTATTGTATTTATGTGTTCCGGTGGTTTTGGTGTATTGTCTTGTTTTGGGTTTCTAGGTTTTCTAGGTTTTGTATTTCTTTGTTGGCCTGGTGTGGCTCTCAATCAGGAACAGCTGTACATTGTTGTTCCTGATTGGGAGTCATACTTAGGGAGCTTGTTTTCACCTGTCTCTTGGTGGGTAGTTGTATTTTGCACTGCTGTTATTATAGCCTGTGAAACTGTCGGTCTGTCGTTCTTTGTTTATTGTTTTTGTGTTCACTTTAATTAAAATAAATAATGATGAGCACGCAACCCGCTGCGCCTTGGTCCCCTTCTATCTTCAACGACGACCGTTACAACGATGGTGAATATGGCCAAACAGTTCTATTTTTGTTTCATCAGACCAGAGGACATTTCTCCAAAAAGTACGATCTTTGGCCCCATGTGCAGTTGCAAACCGTAGTCTGGCATATTTATGGCGGTTTTGGAGCAGTGGCTTCTTCCTTGCTGAGCGGCCTTTCAGGTTATGTGTATATAGGACTCGTTTTACTGTGGATATAGATACTTTTGTACCTGTTTCCTCCAGCATCTTCACAAGGTACTTTGCTGTTGTTCTGGGATTGATTTGCACTTTTTGCACCAAAGTACGTTCATCTCTAGGAGACAGAATGTGTCTCCTTCCTGAGCGGTATGACGGCTGCGTGGTCCCATGGTGTTTATACTTGCGTACTATTGTTTGTACTGATAAACGTGGTACCTTCAGATGTTTGGAAATTGCTCCCAAGGACAAACCAGACTTGTGGAGGTCTACAATTTTTTTTCTGAGGTCTTGGCTGATTTCTTTTGATTTTTCCATGATGTCAAGTAAAGAGGCACTGAGTTTGAAGGTATGCCTTGAAATACATCAACAGGTACACCTCCAATTGACTCAAATGATGTCAATTAGCCTATCAGAAGCTTCTAAAGCCATGACATCATTTTCTGGAATTTAAGCTGTTTAAAGGCACAGTCAACTTAGTGTATGTAAACTTCTGACCCACTGGAATTGTGATACAGTGAATTATAAGTGAAATAATCTGTCTGTAAACAATTGTTGGAAAAATTACTTGTGTCATGCACGAAGAAGATGTCCTAACTGACTTGCCAAAACTATAGTTTGTTAACAAGACATTTGTGGAGTGGTTGAAAAACTAGTTTTAATGACTCCAACCTAAGTGCATGTAAACTTCCGACTTCAACTGTACCTTTTTTTAAGGTATTTGTGACCAACAGAGGCATATCTGTATTCCCAGTCATGTGAAATCCATAGATTAAGGCCTAATTTATTTATTTCAACTGACTGATTTCCTTATGAACTGTAACTTTCAAATCTTGTTTTGAGTTTGCAAGAAAGGCATTTCACTGCACTTGTGACATTGAAACTTGATGCTGTGTTTATATTTTTGTTCAGTGTATATATTAAGATATATTTTTGTGTTTTTTTTTTTTAGATTGTCCCGTCTTTCAAAAATCTCTGAATGTCACGCCCTGATCTATTTTACCTGTCCTTGTGATTGTCTCCACCCCCTACAGGTGTCACTTATTCTCCCCAGTGTATTTATCCCTGTGTTTCCTGTCTCTCTGTGCCAGTTTGCCTTGTCTGTTAGTCAAGTCAACCAGTGTATTTTTCCTGTACTCCTTTTGCTATTCTCTTTTTGTTAGTCTTCCTGGTTTTGACCACTGCCTGACTCTGTACTACCTTCCCACCTGCCTGATCATCCTGCCTGCCCTGACCTTGATTCTGCCTGCCCTTCGGTACCTTTTGGACTCTGAGCTTGTTTTGACCCTTTTGCCTGTCCGCGACCACTCTCTTGCCTTACCCTATTGGATTAATACATATTGTAAGACTCCAACCATCTGCCTTCTGTGTCTGCATCTTGGTCTCGCCTTGTGTCAAGGTCCTGAGCTCTAAAACAGGAACATTTTCTCTCAGCCTCATGGCAAAATGTGTAAAACCGTATGAGATTCGCTATAAATACTGCACATTTTTCTTTCTGCCCCATGGAATAAAAAATGTATCCTCAAGTAAAGGGGGGGGGGCTTACTCTAACCTTTCGGGGGCACGCGAAACTGCACTGCACTACTCCGCCCCAGCTAATACCAAAGTTATTTTGGAAACATCACTCTAATGCAAACATAGGCAAGGTTCTCACTTCTCACCAAAATTATATTTTTACGATAGTGAGGGCCATAAATGATAAGGAAACCATTTCTGTTTAGTCCTGTTTTACTAAGATATTGTGGCATACAATAACTGTATTATATGTGATATTGGGCTCTTTTGCCAAATGACTCAGCCCTGCAAGTTATGTCTGTCACAAGCATTTTATGTTTTTCCTGGCAATGATGTAGGTGTAGGATCTTAATTTGATCACTCTTTTGTTGCTGAGACTCTTCCTGCACCCTAGGAAATGCAAAGGAGTTTTGTGATTTGCATAAATTCACTGAAAGCCCACTCTAACACACATATTAACAGCATTGCACTTTTCATGTAGTTGACGTTTGGCCAGCTAATAGCCTAACCATCGATCAAGCAACATTATGGACTAACCATTCAAATCCTGTTGCTGCAGGATTATTTTGCTGTGACAATATAGGTCAAATTAAGATCCTACATATGTAGTGCTAGAGAGCATGATTCCCAGTATGCAGTAATGCCAAGTCTCATAGATTTGGCACAAGACACAGAATGGTTGCCTTATTTGCAGTGACACATTTCACTGTAGTGTGTACAGTGGCTCAGTCAGGATCACAACCATGCTTAAAGATGAGAACAGGTACAGTATATAGTTTGCAGGAATAAATCACTTAAAGATTTAGTCCGATTCTTGTCTACGTTTGCTGTTTATTTGTTTGTATTGTAATGGCCATCTGTCATGTGTACCTGCTTGTGTCTCATCTAGCTCGGGGACGCCTCTCCATGCCACAGTGTCAGTGTGAGCCACAGCCACACCCTGGGGTTCCGAGGGACCAGGAGTGGGCCAGAGACGGCAGAGGACCAGCCAGCCAGCAGGGAGGGCAGTGTGAAGACTGTGAGATGTGTCTGTGGTGTAGGGGAGTCCAACACAGTCCTCATAACACCAGGTAGGACTGTGCAGAGGCAGGATTTGTGTATAATGCATTATTCCTAATGCTTGGAGAGAAGTGTATAGCACTGGGCAGAAAGTATGTATTTCTGTTGACTGGCCATGTCTGAAATGTTAGCGTTAGCCTTGGATCTGCAGAAACCACACATACTTAGTATGAACTTTGTATGTAATATATGTATTAATGTAATATGCATGAATGTGTTTTCATAATATTATGTATAAGTTGAGTCTTAATATGAGCATGAGTCCACGAAGAGCATGTTTATTTGTGCAGTGTGTGTGTGTACAGTATGTGTGTGTGTGTTATGCCTGTCCGTGTGTGTATGTCCTGTGTACGCTGATGTGAGGACTGATGTTTCTGGGTTAATTATTACACAAGGTAAACCAGTCAAGCGAAAGGAGAGAGATGCAACCCTGCATTTCCCCGGGCATTAGCTTTCAGCTTCCATACAGAACAACCCATTTTTATTTTTACTGTGATGCCAGTAGAAGTCAAACACAACCCTGGTAGTTTGAAGCATGCATTTGTGTGATGGTAAGATCACATAATCATTTTTAAATTGCTTGTTGTTTATTTTGCTTAACAAGCGGTTTGAGATTCTGTCTGTAATGAAAGCGCTATTAAAGTTCAATAAATTATCATTATTAGAATAGATATTTATTCCACAATATCCTTAACTGTGGTGTGTTTTCTTTAACAAATATGTTGTGATGTGCCCTCCTAGATGTATTTATATCATGCGACTTATCATCTGCCATCTGTTAATTTAGCCCCTGACTTTCTGGACCTGTGTCTGTGGCTCTGTTTTGTCAATTCCATTATTTCCTGTTTGGTTACCGTTTACAGTTTTGGTAAATTGCTACTTGTGTGCTGTGTTGTTTTTGTCACTGCTGAGGAAAGTGGAACTTATTGAACCAGGGAGAATTCCATGGAGAGCGGGGTAAATTAGTGCTAACCCAGAGCTTATCTCCCAGGCTTTAATTAGCACATAAACCATGAAGGGACTCCCACTGACTCTCACAGCACTTAATAGACAGGCTGGATGTAGCATTTTAATTGCTGGTGTTGACATTGAACTGACAGAAAGTAGACGTTGCTCTGAATCATAGATAACGCAGAGGGGAACATGCCCTGCAAGAATGTTACTTGTCAGTACCATGTTGGATTGTGCGTTTGAGGGTTCCCTCGTTCAGACTGCTGGGCTCAGAAGTGGCCTCTAGCAGGACATTGATTGACTCTTGAAATTTAGGTCAGCTCAGGGGTCACTGTTGAACTCTAGGGCAATCTCAATTGCATACTCCTCACGTCCTCTCCCCTCGCCTCCTTCTCAAAACCCATTGGAGAAGTTCACCTCTGGCTTTCTCATCCAATAGGTTTTGAGAAGGAGGCGAGGAGAGGGGATGCGAGGTTTATGCAATTGAGATTCTCGCACTGTGCTGATAGGCCTAGATGGAGAGCATGGTCTTGCTCGGTTTTCTGAGGAAGTCATTACAGTACATTTCAAATATATCCATTAATGTGTTTGAAATTCTTAACCACCGACGCATAAAGATTACCCACTTTCAAACTTTTCACATATTTTGGAATGATTTGTGAGAAAAATGCTGTATTTACTCAACATTTAACAATGTATGTACGATTAGTGTTTGTCTGTGTTTCAAAATGTATTTCCAATGCACACAGTGTAGGACTGGAGACTCTCTCAGACATTAACGAGAGGCTACAGCGTTCGCTACAGGGCATCATTGATTGGCTATCTGTGAAGGATGAGGAGCTATCTGACAGTTTGCCTTTACATGGCGATATAACAAACTACAAGCATCAGAGTGAGGTACATCAGGTAGGCCAAAACAATCTATAAGATATACACTACTGTTCATAAGTTTGGGCTCACTTAGAAATGTCCTTGTTTTTGAAAGAAAAACACATTTTTTGTCCATTAAAAGAACATACATTTGATCAGAAATACAGTGTAGACATTGTTAATGTTGTAAATGACTATTGTAGCTGGAAACGGCAGATTTCTTTTTAATGGAATATCTACATAGGCGTACAGAGACCCATTATCAGCAACCATCACTCCTGTGTTCCAATGGCACGTTGTGTTAGCTAATCCAAGTTAATCATTTGAAAAGGATAATTGATCATTAGAAAACCATTTTGCAATTATGTTAGCACAGCTGAAAACTGTTGTTCTGATTTAAAGAAGCAATAAAACTGTCCTTCTATAGACTAGTTGAGTATCTGGAGCATCAGCATTTGTGGGTTTGATTAAAGGCTCAAAATGGCCAGAACAAAGAACTTTCTTCTGAAACTCATCAGTCTATACTTGTTCCGAGAAATGAAGGCTATTCCATGTGAGAAATTGCCAAGAAAATGAGGATACTGGCCTTCTAGGCAGAGTTGCAAAGAAAAAGCCATATCTCAGACTGGCCAATAAAAATAAAAGATTAAGATAGGCAAAAGAACACAGACACTGGACAGAGATATGGCTTTTTCTTTGCAACTCTGCCTAGAAGGCTAGCATCCCAGAGTCACCTATTCACTTTTGACATTGAGACTGGTGTTTTGCGGGTACTATTTAATGAAGCTGCCAGTTGAGGACTTGTGAGGCATCTGTTTCTCAAACTAGACTCTAATGTGCTTGTCCTCCGGCTCAGTTGTGCACCGGGGCCTCCCACTCCTCTTTCTATTCTGGTTAGAGACAGTTTGCGCTGTTCTGTGAAGCGAGTCGTACACAGCGTTGTACGAGATCTTCAGTTTCTTGGCAATTTTTCGCATGGAATAGCCTTCATTTCTCAGAACAAGAATAGACTGATGAGTTTCAGAAGGAAGTTCTTTGTTTCTGGCCATTTTGAGCCTGTAATCGAGCCCACAAATGCTGATGCTCCAGATACTCAACTAGTCTAAGGAAGGCCAGTTTTATTGCTTCTTCAATCAGAACAACAGTTTTCAGCTATGCTAACATAATTGCAAAAGGGTTTTCTAAGGATCGATTAGCCTTTTCAAATGATAAACTTGGATTAGTTAACACAACGTGCCATTGGAACACAGGAGTGATTGTTGCTGATAATGGGCCTCTGAACGCCTATGTAGATATTACATTACAAATCAGCCGTTTCCAGATACAATAGTAATTTACAACATTAACAGTGTTTACACTGTATTTCTGATCAATTTGATGTTATTTTAATAGTGCTTTTCTTTCAAAAACAAGGGCATTTCTAAGTGACCCCAAACTTTTGAACGGTGGTGAACATTTTATTTGTTTGACTTTTATTGTCAATTTTTTTGCAGGATATGTACACAATATCCATGTGCCGTATATAAATATAATAATGGCCTTGTACAGTTATTTCACATTAAGCCATTGTTTATGGGGCGGTTGGCAAGAATGGTTTTGATGATCTTTATATGCCCGTACAAAATCATCTCTACAGTCTTTGACGTCTGTCTGTTGTACTGAATCACAAATGCCCAACGCATGCAATGTATGAAATGTAGTCCAAGTGAAATTCTAAATAGAGAGAGAGTACTTCAACCCACATTATGATGTAGTCTGAATGTATTGTCATTGGAAATCAACACAGATTCAGTCTGGAGCCTAAGCTTGTGAATATTTCTTCTCTTGTTTGCTCCTGGCTATATTTGCAAGTCCACAGAGGTCTGTTATCTAATTCAGTTACAAGGATGAAAAAAACAAGATATCCAGTGTCTTATGCATACTCCAGTTTTCTGGTTTTATTAACGTTAAATCTTGTTATGCTGCTATGTGCAGCACTTAACCCAGAGCAGATAGAATGACGATGGAACGGATGTCTGTTCTCTTGATCTCTTTTTTAGGTTTTCGTTGAGGAGTTAAAGTCTCGGGGACCCTTTATTTACTCGGTGTTGGAGTCCGCTCAGGCCTTTCTGTCACAATGTGCCACTGTGGATCCAGATGACAGCAAAGGTGGGGAAGTCAACAAGATATGGCAAACCCAATTATCAGACCAATAAGTTAAGAAGTTAGTTATGTGTTCCTGGTTAGGAAGAAAATGCTTATCTCATAATATGCTGAATCCTGATTTGTCATTGTCTCTCCAGTGAGATCTGCCCTTTCTGTTCCTCTGCATCTCCTGTCTGTAGACGTGAGTACTCGGCAGCAGAGTGTAGGTCGCTGGGTGTGGAGGCAGGCCGCAGTGGCCAGAGACCTGTGGGAGAGTGTGATGACACGCAGTGTTCAGCGTCACAAACACATGCAGTGTACTCTGGAGCGCCTCACAGAGCTACAGCGGGCTGTGGAGGAGCTGTGCCTGGACATGGAGCAGGCTGAGGGGGTGCAGGAGGCCTGGGGGCCCATAGGAAACCTCCTCATTGACTCACTGCAGGACCACATCGATGCCACCAAGGTATGCAGGAATCAACAACATACAACCATTTTGTTTTCCACTACTAAGGTCCATTTTTATTTTCCATTATATAATGATTACTTAGAGTAACATTGAAAGTGAGCTGATATGCTCCAAATGCTTAATGAGTGCGCATGGGCATAGAATAACTAAATTAGCAGCTATTCTCTGCACATTATATAGTTTGATTTATTCTAGATTGCTTTACCAGCAGATACAGCATATTTGGTCAAAGACCCTACATACCAGGATGTTGTGTTATGATTGGCAAATGGTTGCCATGTTAGTGACTGGCATGGCCTCTATGTTGTAGTTGTTCCAGGAGGAGCTGACTCAGGGTCAGGAAGGCATGAAGCATGTCAACCAGCTAGTCCACCAGCTGACCATCTCCAGTGTCCCCCTGTCAGAGGACAACACCCAGGGTCTGCAGCAACTCAACACCAGGTGGAAACTGCTGGAGGTACAAAAAAGGGAGAGGCTAAAATCCTATATGAGATTTTACAATCCTGATCTGCCCCTGCAACAATGTTCTCCAGCAGTCTCATTTTTCCCATCACTTTCCTAAAGCCTCTTGTTGTCAGATCCCATGTAGTATGTTACTCTGTCCCTGGGAATATGCTGTAGCAGGCTTAGAGATGTGTGTTTCGCTGTTGCAGGAGTCCACTGAGAAGAGGCTGAGGCATCTGCAGGATGCCCACAGAGACTTTGGGCCCAGGTCCCAGCATTTCCTCTCTGGTAAGCTGTTTCTCTCTTTCTCTGCTGGAGAACCCCCTCAGAACACTGGTTACATTTACCATGTTGTGTGCCCTTGCTCTTCTGGTTACATTTTCCATGCTACATTGTTGTGCTTGCTTGATTTACATTGTTTCATTTTAGGTTCAGTGCAGATTCCATGGGAACGTGCCATATCGCCCAACAAAGTGCCATACTACATTAAGTAAGCATAAATAAAAACACAAAACCAGTGTGAAAAAACATCAGCCTTCCAGCACAAATACAAGTCTAGCACCATACAGTGGTTCTTCCTTTAAAAGTTTAGAGCTTATGCCGCGACCGTTTGTGGTAGATGGTGGCAGATTGTGGTAAATTGTGTCATTCTGGCAACAATGGCTGACACTTAAATAACGTGCCATATAATTCTGCAGCACTCCGCAAGCTGTGCTGCAGTAAGGCCGCAACTTTTAAAGGAAGAACCACTGTAGCATGTTACAACAGTTTCCCTGTTTTTGTGACCCGTGTCCCAGTTTGTTTACTGTGACCTCCATATTTACTGTGACCCCTGTCCCTCTATGTCTCTCTACATGTTACTCTCTTTTGCTACAGCCATCAAACCCAGACCACTTGTTGGGATCATCCACAGATGAAAGAGCTCTACCAGGCACTTGGTAAGACTGAAGAAAAGGATCGCCATATGATTGCAAGGATGCTTCCTATTATGGTGTTGATCTAAAGATGCCATTATTTACCATCTTTCCCCAGCTGATCTGAACAATATCAGATTCTCTGCCTACCGAACAGCCTTGAAGCTGCGACGTGTACAACAGGCCTTGAGATGTGAGTGTGTTACTGTGTCCAGTGGCCTGTCATATTAATAGCCCCACTCAATCACCGCAGCAGTAGTGTCACAGCTAGCGCCCTTCTCCCTTTCCCCTCTACCCAAAGTGGACAAGCTGAGCCTTGGCTGTGTGGCAGAGGTTTTCCAGGGCCTGGGGTCGGGGTATGATGACCCCGTGGTGGACGCTGTTGAGGTTATAGATGTCCTGGAAGTCATCCATGCTCTGACCAGCCTGTACGAGCAGCTGGAGGAGAAACATGGCGTCTTGCTCGACATCCCACTCTGTGTGGACATGTGTCTCAACTGGCTGCTCAACGTATACGACAGGTCTGCCTAATGGAACATCTTCTTCATTTTCTACAGTTTATTCCCCTTTTTGTCTATCCTTTAGCCTTTCTATTCCCAATCTCTATCTATTCCATAACATGTCACTCTCTCCACTCTTTACCTTAAATATTTTCCCTCCGTCTCTCTCTGCATCTTTCTCTCTTCCTCTAAGAGACATCCTAGGTCAGACCCACGTCAGGGGTTGCTCTCTCTATCTCTTAGATAATTTAGCTACAGTACATCACTCTTAGCAGGGCTCCTTGGATTAGCCATTCAGTTTAGTGAACAATATTCCCCAGGGCAACATCACCAACCAAGTATCAAATAAATATCCAATGTTGCGTGACAGCGCTCAGTTTGTGTGTGTGTGTTTTATACTGCGGCCTTTACGCTCTTTGGATAGCGTGCATTTGTCCCTGGGAGATTGTATGTGTGTGTGTGAAGACTGTGTGGACGTGTTTAACTTCTTGTGGGGATCAGAAGTCCCCACAAGAGTAGTAAACAAACAAACATTTGACCATTTGGGGACATTTTGTTAGTCCCCACAAGGTCAAATGCTATTTCTAGTGGGTTTAGGGTTAAGGTTAGAATTAGTGTTAGGGTTAGAATTATGTTTAGGGTTTGGAGCTAGGGTTGGTTTTAGGATTAGGGTTAGGAGCTAGGGTTAGGTTTAGGGTTAAGGCTGGGTTAGGGTTAGGGTTAAGGTAAGAGTACGGGTTAGGGTAGGGAAAATAGGATTTTGAATGGGACTGAATTGTGTGTCCCCACAAGGTTAGGTGTGTGTGTGTGTGTGTGTGTGTGTGTGTGTGTGTGTGTGTGTGTGTGTGTGTGGCGCTATAAATGCATTCATATGCACTTCAGCTGAGCGGCTGAAGGCCAAAACAGTGAGTATAGCGCTCTGGGGCTAACACCTGGATATCTTATGAATGTGCGTGGGTAATGAACCATGTGCATTTGTGTGTGAGAAGGAGAGAGATAGTGAGGGTGTATTACTGCATTATCTCATGCTTAGATGGCAGTTGACTCTGTTGAGTAAGAATGTATACCACTGTGAAAAAACATCCACCTCACCCCATAATGTGTGGCAGTCAAACACTGAGACGTCCTCTTTTTCTCTCTCTGCACCCTCTAGTGGCCGTAATGGGCAGGTGAGAATCCTATCCTTCAAGACAGGACTGGTGTGTCTATGCAATGCTGACATTCAGGAGAAATGCAAATGTAAGATGTGCTTTGTTACTGTATATGATGTATTTCCAATCAACCGTAACTCACATAATCACTACAAGCAAGTTCAAGAGTACAGAGAAGTGTAGGTTGTGTCCTATATGTCCTGTCTGAGGAGAGGGTATGTCAGATCTGTTCTGGCAGGTGTCTGGGCCTGGTGGATGTGCTGACCAGCAGCACCTCAATGCCCTGCTTCAGGAGATAATCCAGATCCCATGGCAGCTAGGAGAGGTGGCTGCCTTTGGAGGGAGCAATGTGGAGCCAAGCGTGGCCAGCTGCTTTCGCATGGTGAGCTAGGATTTACATTGGTCAAACTAGCTGCTACTGTTAAGTATAGCTAAGGTTTTCCCCATCTAATTCCCTGTTATTGTGTGAGATTACAATAAGTAAAATCCAATCTGTGTTAATAACTGATACTTGTCATTAGATTATCTCCAATCTTGATATGTGATGTTGTTGATTATCGAAGTGGATTTTGAACATTCTTTAATCTATAACAAATAATGTGAGCAGCAGACTAAGGTCACAGAGGATTTGAGGCTGTTTATAAGTCTTTGAGTAGCTCTGAGACCATGGTGGAGAGATGCATATGCCTGATTACACTGTGAGCCCTATTCAACTAACCATCTATGATGACAGTTATGCTAACTCAAACTGTATAATGTTAAAAGCTAATGTCAAACATTCATGATAAATACTGAGACATCAACGCCTTGTTTCTGATAGACTCTTTTAGATCAGCCAGTCATATGTCTGCTGCCTCTGTTTCATCTTGACATATCTGAGTGAGATTAGTAAACAGTCAACTATGTCAAAGGGGTCATGGCATTTTAATAGGCTGTGTTGACTTATCTGAAAGGGCTAATTACCACAGGCTCTGTCGCTCTGACCTTTTGCTGTCTGTCAGCTTGTTTGTGTGGGCTTTACGGAGGTACATATGTGTACATTGGTGTATTTGTGTATATTGTGTATATTTGTATGTCCACATGCATGTCTGTTTGTGTAGTAAATATGTGATTTGTCCTCTGGTATGTCCCCATGATAGATACTCAGCAGTCCTTTACTCCAGTGGCATCGGGATGCTACTATAGCAGACAGGCTTTATCAGGCTCCACAGCTGGATTAGAGCACACCACTGGAACCCAAACGGGAATGACAACTTAATTATGCAATTTCTCTCATCTAGGCCCTCAAGAAATTTAACATGGAGTGCCTTTCAAACCCTTTTAATGAGAATTTAGTCCAGTAATGAACATTAGTGACTCATGAGGCTTTTCTTTAACATTTCTTATCATCAATGTCATGAATTATTTCTGGCAATGAATGACTGTGAAGCGCCAGTAATTTCCTACAGCTCTACTTAGTCAGTCTCTGAAGGGGACCAGCTGCCCACAGGGTGCCAGAGAGCACAGGCCCTGCCTTCGGGATCTCTGGTGGTCTCATGGTCCTCTTCTCCTCCCCACCGTGTGGCTGCAGGCTCCTGGGAAGACCTCCATCCAGCTGTCCCACTTCCTGGATTGGATGAGCCTGGAGCCCCAGTCCGTTGTGTGGCTGCCCGTGCTGCAGCGAGTGGTCCAGGCAGAGAACGCCCAACACCAGGCCAAGTGCTCCATCTGCAAACAGTGTCCCATCAAAGGCTTCAGGTTAACCACAGGGCCTCGACAGGGGAACACCATTTCAACCATCTAGAGAATGTCAATAATATTTTGGCTTTTAACTCATTTTCCCCCAGATACAGAAGCCTCAAGCAGTTCAATGTGGACATTTGTCAGAGCTGCTTCCTGTCCGGGCGTACTACCAAGGGCAAGGCTTTAATTTACCCCATCATGGAGTACTACACCCCAGTAAGACTAATTTTATTAGGCCATACTACACCCAAGCATGGCTACAAGAATATTCCCATGGAATTGAAATGTACATTATTTTCTGATCTCTGACAGACCACTTCAGGGGAGAGGATGCGTGATTTTGCCAAAACATTGAAGAACAAGTTCAGATCAAAGCAGTACTTCAGCAAGCATCCCCAGAGGGGCTACCTGCCTGTACAGTCTGTCTTGAGGTCAGGGAGTGAGGAGACGTGAGTCCACAGAATTAGTTCTAAAGCCTGGGAGGTCTTATGTGATGGCACATCCGGAGACTGTCAGCATAGATTGACTCCTGACTTTGATTGACATCTCTGTGCTTCCTTTAGGCCCAGCTCATCCCCGAGGCTTCCCCACTCGGACACACACTCCAGGATTGAGCACTATGCCTGCAGGTATGAGTCAAGAAATCCTAATATAGCATCAGCCACCTGCTCCTGCCCATTAGCTGGGTGGACTTCACCCTGGGGGTGTTGGGTCAGGCTGAGTCAGAAAAGTGGGCCTGAAGCCTACCAGCACTAGGGCCAGGAGGAGAGCACGCCAAAGGTTAGCAGTGTCCACAGAACCTTATAATCCAGTTTCTCAGGCAATAACTCCTGCAGCCTATATTTGGAACAGCCGGCGCTGAGATCAGCAGCCTGCTGAACACTACGTGTTCCCCGGCAGCACTGTGTTTACTTCAACAAAGCAAGTATTATGTCAGCCACACATTTGTCAGTTTCTTTACTTCAATGTCAGTGAAGAAATAAAAAAAAACTTCTCTAGTAACTTCTTAATTTTCATCTGTTCACTATCCATGCATGCAGTCTTTATCTGTCCCTACATTCGGCCCTCAGCAGCACTGCTCACAGTGTGCCTTTTCTCTGAAATAATCTTCTCCACACAGATGAACATCATGCCACTAATGAGTATGGTGGAGTGGCGTGACTCCCTTATTTCGGCTTAATCATATTAAAACATTTAGTCTGGCGTGTCCTCTTTCTCTGCAAGATCATGTTTATAAGAAATTAAAGCAAAAAGTGAAGAAAACACAGAAATGTAATTCTGCTAAGGAAAGTGTCTACAGAAAAGCACAGAAGCCTGATTTAGGAGCAACAGAAGGAGCAACAGTTGTTCCCCCTTGTAATGTTTAGACTGCTGCATTTGTACTTCTTGGAATTCCCTCCCATGATACATGTTCCATTTACCTCACAGTGAACTACAGTTCCAGTCATAAGTTTGGAAACACCTACTCATTCAAGGGTTTTTCTTTATTTTTACTATTTTCTACATTGTAGAATAATAGTGAAGACATCAAAACTATGAAATATCACATATGGAATCATGTAGTAACCAAAAAAGTGTTAAACAAATCAAAATATATTTTATATATGAGATTCTTCAAAGTAGCCACCCTTTACCTTGATGACAGCTTTTCACACTCTTGGCATTATCTCAACCAGCTTCACCTGGAATGCTTTTCCAACAGTCTTGAAGGAGTTCCCAAACTCGTTGGCTGCTTTTCCTTCACTCTGCGGTCCAACTCATCCCAAACCATCTCATTTGTGTTGAGATCGGGTGATTGTGGAGGCCAGGTCATCTGATGCAGCACTCCACCACTCTCCTTGGTCAAATAGCCCTTACACAGCCTGGAGGTGTGTTTTGGGTCATTGTCCAGTGGAAAAACAAATGATTGTCCCACTAAGCGCAATCAGATGGGATGGTGTATTGCTGCAGAATGCTGTGGTAGCCATGCTGGTTAAGTGTGCCTTGAATTCTAAATAAATCACTGACAGTGTAACCAGCAAAGCACCCCCACACCATCACACCTCCTCCTCCATGCTTCACGGTGGGAACCACACATGCGGAGATCGTCCGTTCACCTACTCCGCGTCTCACAAAGACACGGCGGTTGGAACCAAAAATCTTACATTTTGGCTCATCAGACCAAAGAATGGATTTCCACCGGTCTAATGTCCATTGCTTTTGTTTCTTGGACTAAGCAAGTCTCTTCTTATTATTGGTGTCCTTTAGTAGTGGTTTCTTTGCAGCAATTCGAGCATGAAGGACTGATTCACGCAGTCTCCTCTGAACAGTTGATGTTGAGATTTGTCTGTTACTTGAATTCTGTGAAGCATTTATTTGGGCTGCAATTTCTGAGGTGCAGTTAACTCTAATGAACTTATCCTCTGCAGCAGAGGTAACTCTGGGTCTTCCTTTCCTGTGGCGGTCGTCATGAGAGTCAGTTTCATCATAGCGCTTGATGGTTTTTGCGACTGCACTTTAAGAAACTTACAAGGTTCTTGACATTTTCCGGCTTGACTGACCTTCATGTCTTAAAGTAATGATGGACTGTCATTTCTCTTTGCCTATTTGAGCTTTTCTTGCCATTATATGAACTTGGTATTTTACCAAATAGGGCTATCTTCTGTATAACACCCCTACCTTGTCACAACACAACTGTTTGGCTCAAACGCATTAAGAAGGAAATCAATTCAACAAATTAACTTTTAAAAAGGCACACCCGTTAATTGAAATGCATTCCAGGAGACTACCTCTTGAATCTGGTTGAGAGAATGCCAAGAGTGTGCAAAGCTGTCATCAAGGCAAAGGGTGGCTACTTTGAAGAATCTCAAATCTAAAATATATTTTGATTTTTTTTAAACATTTTTGGAGTTACTACATGATTCCATATGTGTTATTTCATAGTTTTGTTGTCTTCACTATTATTCTACAATGTAGAAAATAGTAAAAATAAAGAAAAACCCTTGAATGAGTAGGTGTGTCCAAACTT
Source organism: Salmo trutta (assembly GCF_901001165.1). NCBI lineage: Eukaryota > Metazoa > Chordata > Actinopteri > Salmoniformes > Salmonidae > Salmo > Salmo trutta. Next base: position 42,649,750 of record NC_042971.1, on the reverse strand, counting down.
ATGACTGGTACTGTATGTTTTTACTGTCTGCTTCTGTTCAAGACTCGCTGACATAGAGGACCAGAACTGCTCCTTCTTCAATGAGAGCCTGTAAGTTCATCATATAAAGCTCTTACTTAATGATACAAAATGAGACTGTGTCCAAGATGAACATTACATTATCTTTACTCAGGTTTTCTTACATGTCCGCATAGTTCATTCTGTCCTTCCCTCTGTTAATGGCCAGGGATGAGGATCAGTATCTTGACCGCCTGGAGCAGGACTCCCTGGCCTCCTGTCATCATTACCTGGGTTATACAGGCTGTGAGACCCAGGATGAGCTGCAGAGGACACTGGCCATGCTGGAGAATGAGAACAGGTGAGAGGTCACTAACGCTCATGTCCTTATCATTTCATGAGTGGTGAGGTCAGTCCAATCCCGTCCAAATCAAAATATTTCTGCCATCAGGGTATCGAATCATATCCAATCATCATTTGTTTACCTCTGGTCTGCCATAAGAGCTTAGATGAAAACATAAAAACACAAATGAGTGCCTGGGGTCACAAAGGTGTAATTTCCCCCAGGGTGCTCCAGGGGGAGTACCGACGTCTGAAGTGGCAGCACGCTGAGGCCCAGGCATGTCCACACCTGAGGGAGGGCTCTGTGGACCAGGAGGACTACCAGGACCAGGCCTTGCTGGCTGAGGCCAAAGACCTGAGGCACCATAAGGGCAGGCTGGAAACCCGCATGCAGATCCTGGAGGACCACAACAAGGAGCTAGAGTCCCAGCTCCACCGGCTCAGGGAGATTCTACAACAGGTGAGTCTCAGCCAGAGGTTAGCAAATAGGGGGATGCCTCGAATGCACAGTCCTGTCCACATGAAAGTGCATAATTTTATTGTCTTGTGATATTAGAATATGTTTTGTGAGTCCAACAGAACAGAGATGATTCAGAGGACAATGTATCGACTGGAACACCATCATCTGTGTACTCTCCTGTGTCACGAAGAGACCAGCTGGGGAGACAGCTAAACTCAGGAGCCTCCAACACAGAACCCCCAGGTAACATACTACGCTAGTTTGATATGAGGATTAACTATCAAAGACATGTTGCTATTAGGGGCTTGTCTAAAAGGCAGCCCTCATGCCTTTGTTTTCCCTATGTGTAATCAGGGCCGGCCTTGGAGCCAGAGCAGGGTGTTACAGCCTATCACCTTCAACAGGTCATAGAGCAACTGAAGAACGTCTTCCCCTTAGAGACCAGAGAGAACGGTAAGTTCAAAGGGGTGATAACCCACCGTACCTTCTCCGCTATGCAATCTGGTTTCAGAGCTGGTCATGGGTGCACCTCAGCCACGCTCAAGGTCCTAAACGATATCATAACCGCCATCGATAAGAGACATTACTGTGCAGCCGTATTCATCGACCTGGTCAAGGCTTTTGACTCTGTCAATCACTGTATTCTTATTGGCAGACTCAACAGCCTTGGTTTCTCAAATGATTGCCTCGCCTGGTTCACCAACTACTTCTCTGATAGAGTTCAGTGTGTCAAATCGGAGGGCCTGTTGTCCGGACCTCTTGCAGTCTCTATGGGGGTGCCACAGGGTTCAATTCTCGGGCCGACTCTCTTCTCTGTATACATCAATGATGTCGCTCTCGCTGCTGGTCATTCTCTGATCCACCTCTACGCAGACGACACCATTCTGTATACTTCTGGCCCTTCTTTGGACACTGTTAACTAACCTCCAGACGAGCTTCAATGCCATACAACTCTCCTTCATTGGTCTCCAACTGCTCTTAAACGCTACTAAAACTAAGTGCATGCTCTTCAACCGATCACTGCCCACACCTGCCCGCCTGTCCAGCATCACTACTCTGGACGGTTCTGATTTAGAATATGTGGACAACTACAAATACCTAGGTGTCTGGCTAGACTGTAAACTCTCCTTCCAGACTCACATTAAGCATCTCCAATCCAAACTTAAATCTAGAATCAGCTTCCTATTTCGCAACAAAGCATCCTTCACTCATGCTGCCAAACATACCCTCGCAAAACTGACCATCCTACCAATCCTCGACTTCGGCGATGTCATCTATAAAATAGCCTCCAACACTCTACTCAACGAATTGGATGCAGTTTATCACAGTGCCATCCGTTTTGTCACCAAAGCCCCATATATTACCCACCACTGCAACCTGTATGCTTTCGTTGGCTGGCCATCGCTTCATACTCGTCGCCAAACCCACTGGCTCCAGGTCATCTACAAGTCTCTGCTAGGTAAAGATCCGCCTTATCTCAGCTCACTGGTCACCATAGCAGCACCCACCTGTAGCACACGCTCCAGCAGGTATATCTCACTGGTCACCCCCAAAGCCAATTCCTCCTTTGGCCGCCTTTCCTTCCAGTTCTCTGCTGCCAGTGACTGGGACGAACTGCAAAAATCAATGAAGCTGGAGACCCATATCTCCCTCACTAGCTTTAAGCACCAGCTGTCAGAGCAGCTCACAGATCACTGCACCTGTACATAGCCCATCTGTAAACAACCCACCCAACTACCTCATCCCCATACTGTATTTATTTATTTATCTTGCTCCTTTGCACCCCAGTATCTCTACTTGCACATGAATCTTCTGCACATCTACCATTCCAGTGCCTAATTGCTATATTGTAATTACTTCGCCACCATGGCCTATTTATTGCCTTTACCTCCCTTATCTTACCTCATTTGCACTCACTGTATATAATTTTTCTTTTTCTACTGTATTATTGACTGCATGTTTGTTTATTCCATGTGTAACTCTGTGTTGTTGTATGTGTCGAACTGCTGTGCTTTATCTTGGTCAGGTCGCAGTTGTAAATGAGAACTTGTTCTCAACTAGCCTACCTGGTTAAATAAAGGTGAAATAAAAAAACGTTTAAAAAACAAAGGCTGCATTCTTCTGATAATGATCAATGGGATATCTCCACTGCATAATCCTTATTACATCAGAAAAATATGTCTGAAAAGTATGCCAGCCTTCTTTGACCATCTCTGGATATTCTCTAATGGTGTGTACTTAGTACATTTAAATGTCTGTTCTTTTTCTTTTTGGCCCCATAGGTGTTGCATCGCCTTTTTGACTTGTTTGCCATTCCAGAGACCAGACTGTGAACCTAACAACACCTATCCTTAACGGATAGCCTTCAAGATTCCTCTCACTATGATCAAGCACATATCACTACTGAGATCCATGTGTGTTTTATCCACCTTAATACACATTGAAGTGAACAAACAGGCTGATAAGGAATACGTTTCACAAAATAAGTGTACATTATGGATGTCCAGTGGCCAAATGTACTACTGGATGGAAATATGATGTGTTGTTTTATGGTTTCAGGCCCATCTTTGTCTATGTGTAATATTTCATGATGTTGATATTTTTTACATTTTCAAGAATGAATAAATTCATAATTCAATGTTTCTTTCTAACCGTTTAATTATTTTGCACAAAAGTACATTTCCACATGAAGTTATTCAATATTCTGGCTTTCTAATAGTTTAAATATATGAAAAAGTTATATTTCATTGTCACAATGTCGGCCCACAGAGGGAACAGCCATACAAATCACGTATCAGTACTTTCCATGCAAGGATATTCTCTTCTGTTAAATGGACTTAATCGACAGGACGGCACAATTTTCACGCCACTATACCGAAGTGACTTTTTCGTAGCAGGTTAGGAGAACTTACACAGCAGGTTAAGATAATTAACGTAGCGGGTTAGGCGACTGGGGTTAAGGTTAGGAAAATGGTTAGGGTTAGGTTTAGAGAACGCTCTCCAGCCGACCCACACATTTCCGGTTTACTACCGGTGTACGTCATTTACATGTGGTCTCCTTACATTTTCTTCATTTGAGCTCCTGTCATGGTATGTTTATTCTCCACGCATTTCTAATTCACATCTTTTTCTAATATGTATATTAGCTAATGTACAGACATACGAGCCAGTTGGTTGCGGCCCTAGCTAACATATTCGCAAAGGTGTTAGCTAGCCAGCCACGTAGCTAACGTTAGCTAAGCGAACACTTCCAATGTGTAACGTTACTTCGCAATATCGCTAGCTAACGTTATTGAAATTGCTAGCAAGCAATGTAACACAGGCTTCAGTAGAGAGGAAGTCTTAACTATATCTTTGGTACAGTCATTTACTAGTGTTTATGTTGTATTTAGGTAAACGTACCGAAGACCCGCAGGACTTACTGCAAGAAATGTAAAAAACATCAAACTCACAAAGTTACCCAGTACAAGAAGGGCAAGGATTCTCTGTATGCACAGGGTAAGTTTGCTACGGAGTTTAACGTTCAAATCAAATTGTATTGGTCACATACACGTATTTAGCAGAAGTTATTGCGGTTGTAGCGAAATGCTTGTTAACTTAGGACTTTAAAACTTAGGAGCTAGAAGCAGAGCTGCCATTTGTCGTTACTTCCCAGTCTCTGTCTGCTTGAACATTCACATGTATTTATGCGTGATGTCTACCTCGGCATGCATTAATCAGGTAACAATCTATTTTAGGCAAAAGGAGATACGACCGAAAGCAATCTGGTTATGGTGGCCAGACAAAGCCTATTTTCAGGAAGAAGGTATGCAAGAATCACAATGGGGAAATATTTTACAAATGCACTGTTACCCTTCTAAAGATGGGACTTGTTTTCAAATTGCCTCTGTTTTAGTTACCATGTCTACCCTAGTCGGCACATGAATAATTTCCATATTTTTATGTTGCATGCTTGAACCCTTGTGATTTGTCCTGCAGGCTAAAACTACAAAGAAGATTGTGTTGAGGCTGGAGTGTGTGGAGCACAACTGTCGGCAAAAGAGAATGGTACCCATCAAGCGATGCAAACACTTTGAACTGGGAGGAGACAAGAAGAGGAAGGTAATATAAGACAATTTATCTTCTTATAGATGGTGATTTGAATCTATTTGCAGCAATCTGTGAAATGTTATTTTTTTTGACCTAATCACTATCCTTTTTCTTACTCTTTCAGGGCCAGGTCATCCAGTTTTAAACAGTTTCTCTTTTCTTGGGCCACTTTTATCAATAAAATCTATATTCTAACTGTACCTGAACTTGTACTATATTTACTGTTGTCACTTGATAATAAACTCCTAGTATACATTGGAACCAGTCAGACAAGTGATCTTGAATTGTCTGACACATGCAGTTACACATGAAAATGCCCTCCTTTTGGCAAATCTGACCACGACTCCATTTTGTTGCTCCCAGCCTATAGACAGAAACTAAAACAGAAAATGCCCGTGCTCAGGTCTGTTCAACGCTTCAAGATTGCTTCGATCACGTGGACTGGGATATGTTCCGGATAGCGTCAAACAACATTGATGTATATGCTGATTCGGTGAGCGAGTTTATTAGCAAGTGCATCGGTGATGTTGTACCCACGGCGACTATTAAAACCTTCCCCAACCAGAAACCGTGATTTGATGGCAGCATTCGCGCGAACCACTGCTTTTAATCAGGGCAAGGCAACCGGAAACATGACTGAATACAAACAGTGTAGCTATTCCCTCCGCCAGGCAATCAAACAAGTTAAGCATCAGTATAGAGACAAAGTAGTCGCAATTCAACGGCACAGACACGAGAAGTATGTGGCAGGGTCTACAGTCAATCACGGACTACAGAAAGAAAACCAGCCCTGTCTCGGACCCCGATGGCTTGCTCCCAGACAAACTAAACAACTTCTTTCCTCGCTTTGAGGAACATACAGTGCCACCAACACGGCCCGCTACCAAAACCTGCGGGCTCTCCTTCACTGCAGCCAATGTGAGTAAAACATTTAAACTTGTTAACCCTCGCAAAGCTGCCGGCCCAGACAGCATCCCTAGCCGCGTCCTCAGAGCATGCACAGACCAGCTGGCTGGTGTGTTTAAGGACATATTCAATCAATCCCTATCCCAGTCTGCTGTTCCCATATGCTTTAAGAGGGCCACCATTGTTTCTGTTCCCAAGAAAGCTAAGGTAACTGAGCTAAACGACTATCGCCCCGTAGCACTCAATTCCGTCATCATGAAGTGCTTTGAGAGATTAATCAAGGATCATATCACCTCCACCCTACCTGTCCCCCTAGACCCACTTCAATTTGCTTACCGCCCCAATGGGGCCACACGACGCAATCACACTGCCCGAACCCATCTGGACAAGAGGAATACCTATGTAAGAATGCTGTTCATCGACTACAGCTCAGCATTTAACACCATAGTACCCTCCAAACTCGTCATTAAGCTTGAGACCCTGGGTCTCGACCCCGCCCTGTGCAACTGGGTCCTGGACTTTGACGGGACGCCCCCAGGTGGTGAGGGTAGGAAACATCTCCATCCCGCTGATCCTCAACACTGGGGCCCCACAAGGGTGTGTTCTCAGCCCTTTGCTGTACTCCCTGTTCACCCATGACTGCGTGGCCATGCATGCCTACAACTCAATCATCAAGTTTGCAGACACTACAGTGGTAGGCTTGATTACCGACAACGGCGAGACGGCCTACAGGGAGGAGGTGAGCGCCCTTGGAGTGTGGTGTTAGGAAAACAACCTCACACTCAACGTCAACAAAACAAAGATGATCGTGGACTTCAGGAAACAGCAGAGGGAGCACGCCCTCTATCCACATCGACGGGACCGCAGTGGAGAAGGTGGAAAGTTTTAAGTTCCTCGGCATACACATCACGGACAAACAAATGGTCCACCCACACACAGCGTGGCGAAGGCAAAACAGCGCCTCTTCAACCTCAGGAGGCTGAAGAAATTTGGCTTGTCACCAAAAACTCTCACAAACTTTTACAGATGCACAATCGAGGGCTTCCTATCAGGCTGTATCACCGCCTGGTACGGCAACTGCTCCGCCCACAACCGTAAGGCTCTCCAGAGGGTAGTGAGGTCTGCACAACGTATCACCGGGGGCAAACTACCTGCCCTCCAGGACACCTACACCACCCGATGTCACAGGAAGGCCAAAAATATCAAGGACAACAACCCCCCCCCCCCAAGCCACTGCCTGTTCACTCCGCTATCATCCAGAAGGCGAGGTCAGTACAGGTGCATCAAAGTGGGGTCCGAGAGACTGAAAAACAGCTTCTATCTCAAGGCCATCAGACTGTTAAACAGCCATCACTAACATTGAGTGGCTGCTGCCAACATACTGACTCAAATCTCTAGCCACTTTAATAAAAAAAAAATTGGATGTAATAAATGTATCACTAGTCACTTTAAACAATGCCACTTTATATGATGGTTACATATCCTATGTTACTCATTTCATATGTATATACCATCTACTGCAGCTTGCCTCTGCCGTTCGGCCATCCATATATAATGTTTACATACCCTACGTTACTCATCTCATATGTATATACTGTACTCTATACCATCTACTGCATCTTGCCTATGCCGTTCGGCCATCGCTCATCCATATATGTACATATTCTTATTAATTCCTTTACACTTGTGTGTAATTGTGAAGTTTAGATATTACTGCATGGTCGGAACTAGAAGCACAAGCATTAACAGCTGCTAACCATGTGACCAATAAAATGTGATTTCATTTTGATCTGTAGTGAAGTTTGGATGATGCCTTCCCCCCCTAATTGACTATCAAATGTGAGCAGAATGTAGGTTCTAGTTGTTAAATACTCCTCAGAAAACAAACTAGATAATCCCCATGTATTATTCAGTGTTTCTAATGGATTAGCTGTGGATTTAATACTCCTAAAGGTGTACGCTGTATCCTGAACTTCCATTACCCTCATATGTATGTTTTCTTTCAGAATGGACAAGTTTAGGAGCATCACTGAGACAGTGACAACAGCAGTCATTCATTTTCACACTAATCATTCATTTGGCTTTTTGATTTGTTTAATTGAGGATGACAAAGTCAATACTTGACACAGTATGATAATCAAGGACATTGCCTAACTAGACAATTCAATATGTCCAGCATTCACTTCTGTACCAATAATGTACAAATCACAAATGGTACCATATGTTGAAATCAATATATTTGTAGGGGTTTATGATTTGCCAATACGGTAATGTGGCAATCCACAAGAGTACAAAATAAATACAATTCTGAAATACCAAAAAATATATATTTTTCCATGCAGTCCTGCTTCAGTATCTGGACATGTGCCCTCCATGGGGGTGACATTAAAAGTATCCATAGTGCAAGAAGGCCTATTATGCCATTAGTGCGTTCCATTGGAATTGTAAAAAAAACTTAAGGATGAAACTTTGAAGAGACAAAGTTTGCTTACTTTCATAAAAAAATGAATGGACATGCAGTCAGTTCTTTATCCATTGGCACAGCTGATGGATTTCTAACAATGTCTCAAAGTGTTCTGTGGAAGACTAGATTCAACTCGGTATTGGTTTCTAGTGCTATAATCCATTCCTCAGATGTTGGTTTGTCACAGAGTAGCTCGGATGGCTTCATTCCGCAGCACTTTGTAGGTGAGCCAATAGAAAACATTGAAGCAGAGGAAACTCAGAGGGAACACAGCCCTGGATATAGTGTCAATCCTTTTTGCCCGATCTACAAACTGCCTGCGGATGTCATACAGTGGAAACCCAGGAGGTAAGGCCTGAAAGATTGGGGCATCCATCTCTGGTGGTGCATCTTCTGCTACTCCATAACTATGGAGAAAATAGGCCTGACTCTGCTCTGCCAGTTCCTGCTCCTAGGAAAGAACAAAAGGAAAAGGGTCAAATATGTGTCACCCTCAACCTGCAACATTTTCTCCACATTTCTTGCCACATACAGTATTATAATTATTCAAGTGTGGCAAAGTAAAAAAGGACTTGGATTTTGTGATGAATACATTTCACATGAGAGAGATTAAACAGATAGCGATGACAACCGTATCACTGTGAGATCTACCATTTTGTTTTTCTAAGTGAACAAACAGTGGAATATCCCCATTAAACTAGACTCCAGTCAATGTGAGAAAAGTAGGAGTTTTTACCCTGGCACAGACACTGCACTGCTGAGGGCCAGACAAGGTCCCCTGGCAGGTGTTGTTGCCTGGCACGCTGTTACCTTTCACTTTGCTGCTCTCACCACTTCCCTGCTGATAGAGCCAGAGCAACATGGAGGTTTAGCAGGCATACGGGAATACTGTGATTCAATCTAAACAACATGCAGTGGCACATTACTGATGACATTCAAGTATGTTAACAGAGTCTGAGAAATACCAACAATGTGTAAAGGTCTCAAAATAAGATGAGACTTAGGTAAAACAGTAGGCTACCTGGTCCCTGGAACTGATCTAGATGGAGGTGTCAGGGAAAAGTATTGGACATTTTCATAATATAGTGGAAGGCTAACTGTGGAGCTACAGACAAACTAGTACTACAAGTCAGTTCAATAATTCCAGATAATTATTTTTTTGATCACTCTTTTGGGTTACTTGTTTATTTTGAAGTCCAAAGTGAAACGAAAAGCCAAGCTGTTGAGTAGAGCAATTATAGCCAGAAGAAGGAAGAAAATGAGTTGAATTTAGAACAGGTCTGTGGATCTCCCAGCATGATACGACAGCCAGGTGAACTGTGTTGCTGCTGCATAACAGGGCATAGAGGGAATAGCAGGCGACAGCAGCCTGAGGGAGTGGGCTGCACAGGGTCTTGTACTCACAGTTCTCTGCCGCTGTTGTTCTTTGATCTTTTTCCTCAGTCTGAAGAACTCTTTGTGCTGTCGTGAGACAAAGTTTACTGCGGCATACTCCAGCAGTGCAGCAAACACAAAAAGAAGACACACAGCCATCCAGATATCAATGGCCTTCACATAAGATACCTACAAACAGATGAATAAGTGTTAGAACTTCAACATGCAGGTAAACAACTGAAATAACCTGTGATGAATAGGTATAAAAGTATAAAACTGGTAACTGTATAAAAGTATTAAGTATAAAACTGGTAACTGGCATTTTCTGAATTAAATAATCTTTTGAAATCAATTTTGATTGAATGTATGTAGGTTGTCCAGCTAGAACACCTGAGCAAAATAAAAGATCAAACATTTCCTCTCTTACCTTAGGCAAGGATGCCCTGGACCCAGAGCTTTGTGTTGTCATGGTGAGCACTGTGGTGATACCAAGGCCCACTCTAGCTGGGGCAGCATCCATGTTGATCCAGAAGGAGACCCAGGAGAGGATGACGGTTAGCAGGCTGGGGATGTACATCTGGATCAGGTAGTAACCCATCTGTCTTTCCAGGTGGAACTTTACCTCGATGCAGGCGAATTTACCTGCCAGCAGATGCCAGATGGTTAGAGATGAATACATTGTCATTAAGCAAAGTGTGGCAATAACATTCCATTGAGAGTCCAGAATCTACCTGTGTTGTAGTGTTTGGTGCAGTAGCCCAAGTCTTTCTCCTCTTTCAACACAAACTGAGGAAGCATTAGGTCATCAGCCACCTGCACAGGGCCAATGTCCAGCCACTGGAAACACAGGTCATTCATGGTGTAGCCAACTAGAGCACAGAGGAGAAGGGAGAACACGGGTTTCTTTTATTCATGATCTAGCCCGCTACAGAGGGAGAGGCAAGTTTATTTATAAAGTTGTCAACATCAAAAGCCTGTCTAGTCAAGTGTAGAGAATGGGGAAAAAGAGGCACCAGGAAGTGAAACTAGCCGAGTGCAAAGAATGGATAAAAAAAGAGGTAAAAGAAAACTCACAGCTTTCCAGCTGCATAGAGCATGTCTGAATGTCCATAGGGAAGTTCATCAGATCCATAGGGCAGGACAGGATCAGAGTTAACCTGACTCACAGAACCAGAAGCACATAGTGAGAGGGTGAATAGAAGACAGGCATGGGGAGCTATGTACACTAATATTACTTTTGGCTTCAAATTGAGTGTTGATAATTATTGTTACTGATCACATGTTATAAATAACACAATTGTACTCTTATATATCATTATGAGGAGAGACTACTGTTTTAGAGACACCGGTCACCTGATACTGTAGAGGACATTCCCATTTTGGAAAATCCGCAGCAGTTTGTTGTCTGTGGTGACTTCGTGAAAGTTTGCCCCTTTTTCATTGGCAAAGAAAAGGTCAGGTTTCCAGATGGAGTCCAACATGGAAGGATCCAGGTCCAGAGAGTCATCAGGGTACTCCTTATAGGCTAGTCGTGGGTCATTCCATTGTTGCCGTAGAAACACATTGAGCCGATAGTCCTATGGTCGTTATAGTAGAAAAGAGACAGTGTATTAAAGGGAGCGAACAGCCGCTGTTTGGAGGAAAGGTGGATGAGGATAAAAAGCCCTCACCATAGTGGTTTCTGTGATGGACCCAAAGCTGTTGATGAACAGGTTGATGGTGACATTCACAGGAGGACCTGAAAAATAGTCCATCAGAAACACAGCTACTCATATATACTGGATTATAATTTCCACGTGTTTCACTATACTATTTTCTGAAAGAGACCATTTTTCATTGCTTAGCCTGTACTGTAAAATGCATTACTCATACAGTACATGTTCATTCATACATATTTATTCATATTTCAAGGAAAAGATCTGTGGCAGAGCAACTGTGGCAAATAAAAACGGATCTGAAAACATTGTCAGGTCTATTTAATAATGGGATAATATTGTATTCCAGCGCACAATGGAATAAGAACTATTTTACTGTATATACTGAACAAAAATATAAACGCAACATGTAAAGTGTTGGCCCCATGTTTCATGAGCTGAAATAAAAGATCCCAGACATTTTCCATAAGCACAAATTTTGTGCACAAATTTGTTTACATCCCTGTTAGTGAGCATTTCTCATTTGCCAAGATAACCAATCCACATGACAGGTGTGGCATATCAAGAACCTGGGGACAATAAAAGGCCACCTGTGGCAGACTGCACTAGCATCGAATAGTCCCCGCGATATGCAACTTTTCAGGGAAGTCAGGAACCAATACACGCAGTCAGTCAGGAAAGCAAAGGCTAGCTTTTTCAAACAGAAATTTGCATCCTGTAGCTCTAACTCCAAAAAGTTTTAGGACACTGTAAAGTCCATGGAGAATAAGAGCACCTCCTCCCAGCTGCCCACTGCACTGAGGCTAGGTAACACTGTCACCACCGATAAATCCACGATAATCGAGAATTTCAATAAGCGTTTCTCTACGGCTGGCCATGCTTTCCTCCTGGCTACCCCAACCCTGGCCAACAGCTCTGCACCCCCCGCAGTTACTTGCCCAAGCCTCCCCAGCTTCTCCTTCACCCAAATCCAGATAGCAGATGTTCTGAAAGAGCTGCAAAACCTGGACCCGTACAAATCAGCTGGGCTAGACAATCTGGACACTCTCTTTCTAAAATTATCCTCCGCCATTGTTGCAACCCCTATTACCAATCTGTTCAACCTCTCTTTCGTATCGTCCGAGATCCCTAAAGATTGGAAAGCTGCCGCGGTCACCCCCTCTTCAAAGGGGGTGACACTCTAGACCCAAACTGTTATAGACCTATATCCATCCTGCCCTGCCTTTCTAGTCTTCGAAAGCCAAGTTAATAAACAGATCACTGACCATTTCAAATCCCACCGTACCTCCGCTGTGCAATCCGGTTTTCGAGCTGGTCACAGGTGCACCTCAACCACGCTCAAGGTACTAAACGAAATCATAACCGCCATCGATAAAAGACAGTACTGTGCAGCTGTCTTCATCGACCTGGCCAAGGCTTTCGACTCTGTCAATCACCGTATTCTTATCGGCAGACTCAACAGCCTTGGTTTCTCAAATGACTGCCTCGCCTGGTTCACCAACTACTTCTCAGACAGAGTTCAGTGTGTCAAATTGGAGGGCCTGTTGTCCGGACCTCTGGCATTCTCTATGGGGGTACCACAGGGCTCAATTCTTGGACCGACTCTTTTCTCTGTATATATATATATATATATATCAACGATGTCGCTCTTGCTGCGGGTGATTCCCTGATCCACCTCTACGCAGACGACACCATTCTGTATACAGTGGGGGGGGGGGAAAGTATTTGATCCCCTGCTGATTTTGTACGTTTGCCCACTTACAAAGAAATGATCAGTCTATCATTTTAATGGTAGGTTTATTTGAACAGTGAGAGACAGAAAAACAACAAAAAAATCCTGAAAAACGCATGTCAAAAATGTTATAAAATGATTAGCATTTTAATGAGGGAAATAAGTATTTGACTCCTCTGCAAAACATGACTTAGTACTTGGTGGCAAAACCCTTGTTGGCGATCACAGAGGTCAGACGTTTCTTGTAGTTGGCCACCAGGTTTGCACACATCTCAGGAGGGATTTTGTCCCACTCCTCTTTGCAGATCTTCTCCAAGTCATTAAGGTTTCGAGGCTGACGTTTGGCAACTCGAACCTTCAGCTCCCTCCAAAGATTTTCTATGGGATTAATGTCTGGAGACTGGCTAGGCCACTCGAGGACCTAAATGTGCTTCTTCTTGAGCCACTCCTTTGTTGCCTTGGCCGTATGTTTTGGGTCATTGTCATGCTGGAATACCCATCCATGACCCATTTTCAATGCCCTGGCTGAGGGAAGGATGTTCTCACCCAAGATTTGACGGTATATGGCCCCATCCATCATCCCTTTGATGCGGTGAAGTTGTCCTGTCCCCTTAGCAGAAAAACACCCCCAAAGTATAATGTTTCCACCTCCATGTTTGACGGTGGAGATGGTGTTCTTGGGGTCATAGGCAGCATTCCTCCTCCTCCAAACACGGCGAGTTGAGTTGATGCCAAAGAGCTCCATTTTGGTCTCATCTGACCACAACACTTTCACCAGTTGTCCTCTGAATCATTCAGATGTTCATTGGCAAACTTCAGACGGGCATGTATATGTATTCTTGAGCAGGGGGACCTGGCGGGCGCTGCAGGATTTCAGTCCTTCACGGCGTAGTGTGTTACCAATTGTTTTCTTTGTGACTATGGTCCCAGCTGCCTTGAGATCATTGACAAAATCCTCCCGTGTAGTTCTGAGCTGATTCCTCACCGTTCTCATGATCATTGCAACCCCACGAGGTGAGATCTTGCATGGAGCCCCAGGCCAAGGGATATTGACAGTTCTTTTATGTTTCTTCCATTTGCGAATAATCACACCAAATGCTGTCACCTTCTCGCCAAGCTGCTTGGCGATGGTCTTGTAGCCCATTCCAGCCTTGTGTAGGTCTACAATCTTGTCCCTGACATCCTTGGAGAGCTCTTTGGTCTTGGCCATGGTGGAGAGTTTGGAATCTGATTGATTGATTGCTTCTGTGGACAGGTGTCTTTTTTACAGGTAACAAGCTGCGGTTAGGAGCACTCCCTTTAAGAGTGTGCTCCTAATCTCAGCTCGTTACCTGTATAAAAGACACCTGGGAGCCAGAAATCTTTCTGATTGAGAGGGGGTCAAATACTTATTTCCCTCATTAAAATGCAAATCAATTTATAAAATTTTTGACATGCGTTTTTCAGGATTATTTTGTTGTTATTCTGTCTCTCACTGTTCAAATAAACCTACCATTCAAATTATAGACTGATCCTTTCTTTATCAGTGGGCAAATGTACAAAATCAGCAGGGGATCAAATACTTGTTTCCCCCACTGTACATCTGGCCCTTCTTTGGACACTGTGTTAACTAACCTCCAAACAAGCGTCAATGCCATACAACTCTCCTTCCGTGGCCTCCAACTGCTCTTAAACGCTAGTAAAACCAAATGCATGCTTTTCAAACGTTTGCTGCCCGCACCCGCCTGCCCGACTAGCATCACTACTCTGGACAGTTCTGACTTAGAATATGTGGACAACTACAAATACCTAGGTGTCTGGCTTGACTGTAAACTCTCCTTCCAGACTCATATTAAACATCTCCAATCCAAACTTAAATCTAGAATCGGCTTCCTATTTCGCAACAAAGCCTCCTTCACTCACGCCGCCAAACATACCCACCTAAAACTGACTATCCTACCGATCCTCGACTTTGGCGATGTCATTTACAAAATAGCTTCCAATACTCTACTAAGCAAACTGGATGCAGTCTATCACAGTGCCATCCGTTTTGTCACCAAAGCCCCTTATACCACCCACCACTGCGACCTGTATGCTATAGTCGGCTGGCCCTCGCTACATATTCGTCGCCAGACCCACTGGCTCCAGGTCATCTATAAGTCTATGCTAGGTAAAGCAACACCTCATTTGGCTGCCTTTACTTCCAGTTCTCTGCTGCCAATGACTGGAACGAATTGCAAAAATCGCTGAAGCTGGAGACTGATATTTCCTTCACTATCTTTAAACATCAGCTATCTGAGCAGCTAACCGATTGCTGCAGCTGTACATAGCCCATCTGTAAATAGCCCACCCAATCTACCTACTTGCACATCACCATCTGCTCATCTATCACTCCAGTGTTAATTTGCTAAATTGTAATTACTTCGCTACTATGGCCTATTTATTGCCTTACCTCCTCACGCCATTTGCACACACTGTATATAGACTTTCTTTTTTTCTATTGTGTTATTGACTGTACGCTTCTTTATTCCTCTGTGTTGTTGTTTGTCGCACTGCTTTGCTTTATCTTGGCCAGGTCGCAGTTGTAAATGAGAACTTTTTCTCAACTAGCTTACCTGGTTGCCTACGGAGCTGTGAGGGGAACGGCACCTCCGTACCTTCAGGCTCTGATCAGGCCCTACTCCCAAACAAGGGCACTGCGTTCATCCACCTCTGGCCTGCAGTTCCCGCTCAGCCCAGTCCAAACTGTTCGCTGCTCTGGCACCCCAATGGTGGAACAAGCTCCCTCACGACACCAGGACAGCGGAGTCAATCACCACCTTCCGTAGACACCTGAAACCCCACCTCTTTAAGGAATACCTGGGATAGGATATAGTAATCCTTCTACCCCCCCCCCCCCCAAAAAAAGATATAGATGTACTATTGTAAAGTGGTTGTTCCACTGGATATCATAAGGTGAATGCACCAATTTGTAAGTCTGCTAAATGACGTAAATGTAAAAATAAACAATCTAAAATGTGCAGTTTTGTCACACAACCCAATGCCACAGATCTCAAGTTTTAAGGGAACGTGCAATTGGTATGCTGACTGTAGGAATGTGCACCATAAGCCGCCTCCAATATCATTTTAGAGAATTTGTCAGTATGACCAACTGGCCTCACAACCGCAGACCACGTGTAACCACGCCAGCCCAGGACCTCTACATCCATCTTGTTCACCTGCGGGGTCGTCTGAGACCAGCCACTCGGACAGCTGATGAAACTGAGGAGTATTTCTGTCGTTAATAAAGCACTTTTGTGGGGAAAAACTCATTCTGATTGGCTGGGCCTGGCTCCCCAGTGGGTAGGCCTGGCTCCCAATTGAATGGGCCTATGCCCACCTATGGCTGTCCCCCTGCCCAGTCATGTGAAATCCATCGATTAGGGGCTAATCACTTTATTTCAATTGACTGATTTCCTTATATGAATTGTAACTCAATAAAATTGTTGAAATTGTTGCGTTTATATTTTTGTTCAGTATAATAATAATAATAAATTTGTATAAAGCTTTTCATTACAGAGTTATTTTTGATACTGTATATATACAATAAAAACAACATACATTTAGAATCAAGGCAGGTAAAATAGCAATAGTGGGCTGGGTGCTAAATACATTTTAGATTGGGACTAGGACTATCAAAAATTCAGTCTGTAGAAGTGGGTTTTAAGGCCCGTTTTAAAAGTTCAGAGTGATGGTGCAGCTCTCAGATGGCCAGGGAGAGCATTCAATAGGCGAGGGGCAAGGGACCAGAAGGGTCGGTCCCCCATAGTTCGGAGATGTGTCTTGAGGACTTGAAGCAGTAGGATTGACTTGTAGCAGAGAGTGCAAGGTGGCTCGCTGATTGAGATGAGGTCGCTGGGCTTCAAATACAAGCATGACCATTTTGAGTCAATCCTGTAGTTGACCGGTAGTCAGTGGAGTTGGACCAGGATCGGGGTGATATGGTCTGACTTCTTGGTCCTGGTCAGGACCCTGGCAGCACTGTTCTGGATTAGTTGGAGCCTCTGTAGGGATTTAGCTGGGAGACCCCCAAACAGCGCATTGTCGTAGTCATTCTGAGAGAAGATGAAGGCGTGGATGAATTTCTATGCATCTGGCTGGGAGAGTGATGGTATGACCTATTGGAAGAGGTAGGAGGAGAACCAGTTCAGAGCTGTTCCAGAGACAGCAGTGTGCTCGCTGAGATGCCACAGGAGGATGATGTAGTGTACAGAGTCAAAAGCAGCACTGAGATCTAAGAGGAGGAGGATGCTAGGAGATCCAGAATCAGCAGCCATCAGCAGGTCATTGGTAACTTTAATCAGAGCTGTTTCGGTGCTGTGCAAGGGCCAGAAGTCAGATTGGAAAACCTTTTACAACTGATTAGATGACAGATGCGATTGAAGCTGGTTTGCAACCACTTTCTCCAGTACTTTTGATAGGAAGGGGAGGTTGGAGATGGGCCTGTAGTTGGATTGGATGTGCTGGTCAAAGTTGGGTTTCTTCAGTAAGGGGGTGACTGCAGCTGTTTTGAAGATTGATGGTACTGTACCTCTCCGGTCAGCAGGGACTTGTTGATCAGGGTGGTGAGAAACATAAGCAGGCTTGATGAGCAGGTTTTGAGTAGGGATGTAGGGAGCAAGTGGTGGCCTTTCATTTTAGAGATGATTGACTGCACAGCGGTGGATGTGTTTACACAGTTTATAATGTGGCAAGCTGTCTTGTATTAGATTGAGTAATCACAAACAGACAGGATAAAATGGTTGTCGTTTCCAATATGCTCCCATTAGTATATTGCATCTCTCAACTCCTGACATCATAAATATTTCATAATGTCATTTCCTAAGAGGGTATAATTTATTGATTCTACTTAAATTAGTGTATTTATAGACAATCGGCAGGGAGTTACTTTGCATTGCATTCACTGGCATATTTCAGTGATGTGCAGCAAATATAAAATATATATGATGAGATTTGACCCTTGAGAAATAAAGAGGAACTATGTCAGAGGGAATCTGCTGGCTTCGCTGGCTGTGGAGAAACAGACTGAACTAGGGGCTCTATTCATTCAGATCCCGAGATAACATTTTAAGGTAATTTCCGATTGAGCTAACATATGCAGCATATACTGTAAATGCAGTCTCAGCTAAAGCGGGAATATTGCCTTTACATTTCAATCACACTGTAAGGCTGAACTTCTGCGACGCGGATTTAATAGAGCCCAAGGTCTGTGGATTAACATACACGCAAAATTACACTTTTCTAACCAAAAACAAATGCTCTGAATAATTCCGGCTTCAAGTATCAAAATAAATAATAATATAATCTACAGTGTATTGCATTATACCTTTGAAGTTGGGTCTAATGCGGGCGTCATACCCAGATGTCCTTCCCATGAGTTTATCCAGAAAGTCAGATGGGGAAGGGGCCTTCCCTACCCTGCTAGGTAGCTTCATCTCCTTACAGGACCCAGGCCTGCCAGAGGGGAGGAAGAGGAGCAAACTGTGAGAGGAATGTCAGGAGTGGTATTATCTGGAACTGATGGGCAACTACTGTTTCAGATGGTCATAATAAAGGGATGTGATAGAAAGGATTTGATTCATAAAGGTGAAGAGTTACATACTCTGCTCACCAAGTGATTTTCTGCAAAACATATTTCTTTGAAAATATAAGGCGGGAATAAGAATGGTAGGGATGATATATGCTTTTTGTAATTACTATTTCTTTGTAATCAGCCACAAGCAGTAAAGTAGTGACTATTTTTTGTAATAAAATTGGCATATTCATGTATTACAATGAAGAGATGGTACTTGTGTTGGTGTGATCATTTATATTGATTTTAGTAAACACACAGGTCATGTAGCTTTCTCCTTTATGTAGACTGCGTTTATCTAATCCCTGGACAAAATCATCTCTCCACTGTGTCTTTCCCAACAGTCCAAATCACCTTGCTCCCTCTATCAGCGCTTTTCTTTCACAGATGATCCTACTTTGTTAAGTGTAGGACTTCTACGGTCTAGTCCCAATGCATTTGACTAACAGCAGAATTGTATAAAATTGTTAAGATAAATGTAGAGTTGTTGTATGAATAAATATTTAATACAGGGTAAAAGTCTGCAGAATTTGGAGGAATAACTACGTCATACACCTTTTAGTATACAGTCTAAATAAATATCCTACAGTTATTGGTAATTATTTTTACAAAATGTAATGTAGAACATGATTAGCTCATCAAAATCAATTAAATATGTATTATACATGTATTATTTTTAGGCACATTTAAAAAACATAATATCTTGTAGAACATATGAACCTTTCAAGGTGAAAAAACTGATTTTATTTCTCTGTGATGTTCATATAATTGGGAAAACATTGTACATTCCCCATGGAACAACAACTTCTCTCACTTCAAACGTAGCAGATCTCCATTTCTTCAGTTTACACATAAATGCACATTTAAACATCTTCATTTTTTCTTAGTCTCCTTTAAGTTTTACTCAAACAACCACAGGCATAGGCTATAATAAAACAATAAGTACTTACTAAGCCAAAAGGCAAGACAATTATGTATCTTACCTGCATTGTAGAAAGCAGACCGAGGAGACCCATACCATCCATAGGACTAGTGAAAGCATTCTCTGCTTACAGCTCTATGTATAAAATAAAATACAAATGGATGAAGTAATGTTTAGAGGCATATAACTCAGTGAAGAGTCTGTGAACCTAGGCTGAGAAACATGGTGTTGCTCCTCTACCCAGACAAATCCTTATTGAGCCCTCTGAGCCTCTGGCTCTCTGCAGGTGTAACATCCAAGATGATGCTGGTCTATAATTCAAGGTCTGGGGAAGTTTTGCCATGTGATTTCTTGTGTTGAAGACCCACAAGCTTTATGTCTTTTTCATAGCCAAATGCATGCTCCAGGAATAACAGTAGGAACATTTAAAGAGACAGCAGCATTTGAGACCTCTTTTTTTTTTTTAAGTCAATGCGTCTTTAAAGTTCCAAATATTTAGAGACTTTATCTTATGATGGCTATAGACTTTAACCTCCCTGGGCGAGGTGGGACGCTTGCTATAACTTAAATTTCTCAAAAATATGACTTTTTTACACCATTTTAAAGACAAGACTCTCGTTAATCTAACCACATTGTCCGATTTCAAAAAGGCTTTACAGCGAAAGCAAAACATTAGATTATGTCAGGAGAGTACCCTGCCAAAAATAATCACACAGCCATTTTCAAAGCAAGCATATATGTCACAAAAACCAAAACCACAGCTAAATGCAGCACTAACCTTTGATGATCTTCATCAAATCAAATTTATTTATATAGCCCTTCGTATATCAGCTGAAATCTCAAAGTGCTGTACAGAAACCCAGCCTAAAACCCCAAACAGCAAGCAATGCATGTGAAAGAGGCACGGTGGCTAGGAAAAACTCCCTAGGAAAAACTCCCTAGAAAGGCCAAAAACCTAGGAAGAAACCTAGAGAGGAACCAGGCTATGAGGGGTGGCCAGTCCTCTTCTGGCTGTGCCGGGTGGATATTATAACAGAACATGGTCAAGATGTTAAAATGTTCATAAATGACCAGCATGGTCAAATAATAATAATCATTGTAGTTGTCGAGGGTGCAACAAGCACGTCCGGTGAACAGGTCAGGGTTCCGTAGCCGCAGGCAGAACAGTTGAAACTGGAGCAGCAGCATGGCCAGGTGGACTGGGGACAGCAAGGAGTCATCATGCCAGGTAGTCCCAAGGCATGGTCCTAGGGCTCAGGTCCTCAGAGAGAAAGAAAGAAAGAGAGAAAGAGAGAATTAGAGAGCATATTTAAATTCACACAGGACACCGGATAAGACAAGAGAATACTCCAGATGAAACAGACTGACCCTAGCCCCCCGGCACATAAACTACTGCAGCATAAATACTGGAGGCTGAGACAGGAGGGATCAGAAGACCCTGTGGCCCCATCCGATGACACTCCTAGGACATTATATTATACAATACATGCATGTTTTGTTCAATCAAGTTCATATTTATATCAAAAACTAGCTTTTTACATTAGCATGTGATGTTCAGAACTAGCATACCCACCGAAAACTTCTGGTGAATTTACTAAATTACTCATGATAAACGTTCACAAAATACATAAATTATTTTAAGAATTATAGATACAGAACTCCTTTATGCAATCGCGGTGTCAGATTTTAAAATAGCTTTTCGGCGAAAGCACATTTTGCAATATTCTGAGTACATAGCTCGGCCATCACGGCTAGCTATTTTGACACCCACCAAGTTTGGGACTCACTAAACTCAGAATTACTATTAGAAAAATTGGATTACCTTTGCTGTTCTTCGTCAGAATGCACTCCCAGGACTTCTACTTCAACAACAAATGCTGTTTTGGTTCCAAATAACCCATAGTTATATTCAAATAGCTCCATTTTGTTTGTGCGTTCAGGTCACTATCCGAAGGGTGACGCGCGAGTGCATTTCGTGACAAAAAAAATCAAAATATTCCATTACCGTACTTAGAAGCATGTCAAATGCTGTTTAAAATAAATTTTTATGCTATTTTTTCGTAAAATAGCGATAATATTCCAACCGGGCAACGTTGTATTCATTCAAAGGCTGAAAGAAAAAAATGGAGAATTCTCGTGACCGCGCATCTCCAGTGTCACTGTCCCCAGGCTGACCACTCACAAACTCTCCTGCTGTTCTTCGCCCAGAGACAGCAGACACCCCATTCCACTTTCTGGCGGCTTTAGAGAGCCAATGGGAGCCTTAGAAAGTGTCACGTTACAGCACAGATGCTGTATTTTCGATAGAGATGCAACAGAAGGACAACAAATTGTCAGACAGGGCACTTCCTGTATGGAATCTTCTCAGGTTTTGGCCTGCCATATGAGTTCTGTTATACTCACAGACACCATTCAAACAGTTTTAGAAACTTTTGAGTGTTTTCTATCCAAATCTACTAATTATATGCATATTCTCGTTTCTGGGCAAGAGTAGTAACCAGTTTAAATCGGGTACGTTTTTTATCCGGCCGTGCAAATACCTAGCCCCAACAGGTTAATGAGCACAGTTTGGATCCACAGTCAAGGCATTTTCTATTAAATAAATACCTTTTTTCACCTAAAAATAAAAACACAATCATAACAGAGAACATGGACATACATTCCCCAAATATATATACACTGAACAAAAATATAAACGCAACATGTAGTGTTGGTCCCATGTTTCATGAGCTGAAAAAAGAAATCCCAGAAATGTTCCATACGCACAAAAAGCATATTTCTCTCAAATGTTGTGCACAAATTTGTTTACATCCCTGTTAGTGAGCATTTCTCCTTTGCCAAGATAATCCATCCACCTTGGTAGCTGTAGCATATCAAGAAGTTGATTAAACAGCATGATCATTACATTGGGCTGGGGGACAATAAAATAGCACTTTAAAATGTGCAGTTTTTCCACACAACACAATGCTACAGATCTCAAGTTAAGGGAGCGTGCAATTGGCATGCTGACTGCAGGAATGTCCACCAGAGTTGTTGCTAGAGAATTGAATGCTAATTTCTCTACCATAAGCCCCCTCCAACGTCATTTTAGAGAATTTGGTAATACGTACAAACGGCCTCACAACCGCAGACCACATGGGGGGTATTTCTGAGGAGTATTTCTGTCTGTAATAAAGCCCTTTTATGGGGATAAACCCATTCTGATTGGCTGTGCCTGGCTCCCCAGTGGGTGGGCCTATGCCCTCCAAGGTCCACCAATGGCTGCATCCCTGCCCAGTCATGTGAAATCCATAGATTAGGGCCTAATGAATTTATTTCAATTGACTGATTTCCTTATATGAACTGTAACTCAGTAAAATCTTTGAAATTGCATTTATATCTTTGTTAAGCATATTTCTAGATACAAGTCTACCTCCATTATTAAAATAATTAATTTCAAGAATGTATTAAATAAACATTAATTGGTAAAAGGATTTTGAATTATTCAAGAATGAAGAGGGGCACTCAAGGCAGTTAAGCAGACAAATGAAAGAATAAAGGGCACAACATTGTTATCAAAAGGAAAGTAATTTAAAGGTGTACAATACAAAAGTGAAAGACATTTTGTATATTTCTTTATGAGAAGTTCTCTCGACTAGTTAATTAAACTACCCCTCGAAGGGATACGTTTTCTGTTCACAGGTTAATTACTTGTCTCTTTCAACACCTAGATAAATTATCCCACCTTTGGAGGAACAGTCAGACATAAGGCGACAATACATTTCACACATTACTTTTAATAATTACGCCTATGGCAGACTATCTTAGCAAAAGCGATGCTAGCTGTACCTCACACGTGTTAAGACATTTCCTTCACATCTATAAAAACTCCCGCTTTCCCACAGGGAGGTGTTTAAGAGCCAAATAGTGTCAGCAGATTGGGAGAATTTTTTTTTCTTTAAAATCATGCAAGTCTTCTGCATGTAAAAGCATTTCCAGTTCCATAGTGGTTAAGTAGGCCAGCTTTAATTTTAATGTGGCAGCCTTCTGTAGAGTATAAAGTTATACTGCAGACCTACTTTCCCAGGGAGTGGTTCTGTATGCTGTAGCCCACACAGGTCAGGCACCCTTGGAGCAGGACTGCCTGTTCCCATCCACTCTGAGGAGAGCCATGACACTTTAACCTGAGAACTCCCAGGACAGTAACAGTCTATGTGGGAGCAGTGCAGGCAGGTGAGCAATGATGGTTGGGAATGGATCTTTTGTTCAACAAAACAGTCTCAACATGGTAAACCATAGCAAAAGCCACTGCATAAGAGACTCCATATTTGAGCTTGTGTGATTTAATTACCAACATTTAAACAATGTGAAACCAGGTTATAATACAAGTTCTTTTGGAAATGTATCAAGGGACTTCATCTTAGGAAATAACAATGCAAATGGTAGGATCATTTCAATTTAAAAACATGTTTATTGCAGCCTTTAACAATAGGAGCTGCTCTGATCACACTGAAAAACAACCTCTATGTACCAGTATGTTGTTAGGCTTGTACACTGTCACCTGTATTCCCGGGATGGATAATTTCACCTTGATCACAAAACGCAGAATAGATCTGGGGATATGGGGGCGGCATTCATTCTATAGACTGATCGACATGGGGAATATTTGTACTCACTACCTTGAATAGAAAATAAGAAAAAAAAACATGCATGTGATAGAAATTACAAACATGACAATATTTCAGCGACATTAAAATGTACAGAGTAGATTTGTGTCCAGAGATTCTCCCTTTTCAAGTGCAGCATCATAGTGGGGTCTGCCAAAGCCTGGCGATGACTGTGAAAGTTCAAAGCCTTTATGAGTAGTGACAGCACACATCTCTCCCAGCATAGGCTCAGCCTCCCCAGAGGAGAGAAGACTCAGTCCTCGTGAATGTTGAAGAGCTTAGCCACTTCATTCAGATCGGCATGTTCCTCTCCATCTTTGATGATCTGCAAAGACAAGAATGCAAAGCAGTCTATATTTAACTGTTTTCAACATCACTTAAGTGACATGGAGCGGGTTAAAGAACAGAGAAATATGTATCCTCTGACATTTGTGACAGTTCTCACCTTCCTTGCAACGGGCATTCTGTTGAACACGTTCCACAGGATAATGCCCACCACCACTTTGTCTCGCAGATAGAAGATCACTCCTTTCCCGTAGTTGTCCTTCTGCTCGGGTACTGGAGGGGGTTCAGGGGTGGAGGAGGCTACAGGGCTACTGGCCGTCCCCTCAGTCTCACTCTCTGAACGGATTCCAGTTCCTATCAGGATAGGAAAGACGCTCAGTCTATGTCTTTGAAACAATTGTTTGGGGGGGGGGGGGGGGGGGGGGTTTAAACATTTAGTTGATTTGTAAAATAGAGGTCCTTCTGTAGAATCAAATCAAATATTTGTCGTCACATGCTTTGTAAACAACAGGTGTAGACTAACAGTGAAATGCTTACTTACAGGCCCTTCCCAACAATGCAGAGATGAAAAAATAAAAAATGATACCGCGAGGAATAATTACACAATGAGCAACGATAACTTCGCAATATACACAGGGTACTAGTACCGAGTCAATGTGCAAGGTAATAGAGGTAGATATGTACATACAGGTAGGTGTAAAGTGACTTGGCAACAGGATAGATAATAAACAGTAGCAACAACATATGTTATGAGTCAAAAGAGTTCATGCAAAAAGGGTCAATGCAGATAGTCCGGGTAGCTATTTAACTAACTATTTAGCAGTATTATGGTTTGGGGGTAGAAGCTATTCAGGGTCCTGTTGGCTCCAGACTTGGTGCATCGGTACCACTTGCAGTGTAGTAGCAGAGAAAACAGTCTATGACTTGGGTGGCTGGAATCTGACAATTATGTTGACTGTAAATCAGTATAATGTGGATGGTTATACCTGACTTCTCTGTGGCAGCTTTGGGGGTGTCCTTAGCAGTGGCTTTGGCAAATACCCCAACCGTTGGAAGGCTACTGTCTACTATCCCAATGGCCTCATAGCCGACATCAGGCCCCAGGTCACTCCTGTGGGACACAATAGGACATGAGATAAAAGGTTAGAGGAGAGGGAGTCACTGACGACTACTGACAAGGAAACTGAACGATATGACTCGTACCAGAACATGGACTGATGCCAGTAGGGCTTATTGGCTCCAGTCATGTTCTCTCCGGCCAGCCGGCCACTCACGACTGCATGGTCATGGTGCTCCACTCGCCTGCGGCCCAGTCTGATGTCATAGAAGCACGCTGCATCACCTGCCTGTAAACAGAGGACAAAGGATCACAACAGTGGCCTATATAGTCATGACACATCGGTAATAAATGACAACACTTTTTAGTTTCCTTGTGCTTGAGAATGAGAGTAAAGGATGCACATCTTATGAGATGTTCTCAATCTTTCAATGGGGGAGCTCTTCTTTACTGAGAATTGACCTTTCAGAAAAAAATGAAGTAGGAGCCGAAGACAACCACTTGAATTTGCACTTACCACCCATATATTGGACCTAGCCTGCAGTTCTGCGTTGACCCGAAAGCCCCCAAAGTCAGAGTCTACCTCCAGACCTGCTGACTTGGCCAGCTCTACGCTGGGCTCAAGCCCAACAGCTGCAACAATATGGTCCGTCTTCACCACACGACCATCCTTCAGTTTGATCTCCACTTTACCATCTTTGAAGCTCACAGCTTTTACCAACGCTTCTGTGATGATCGTCACTCCCTCTGTAAAAGGTGAGAGATGAATTATTTAAAAAATGTATCAACCAGGCGAGGTTGGCAATGGCCGCCTCAGTCATTAACACAGGGGAGAAGAAACTCCCATATACAGTCCATTAGTGAAACATACAAGTAATAGAGATTAAGAGGTTTCCCCTCCTTACCGCTCTTGACTTTGGCTGTTGTCCAGTTGCTTAGATACTCCGGCAGCACCTTTCCCATGTTGCCCTTCTCAGGAAACATCTGGATTACCTCCAGGTCAGAATCAGCAGCTGGGAGAAGGATGGACAGACACACATTACAAAAGGGGCTGTGGTGAATGTTGGTTCAGCAATAGTGTCAAATCGACTGGAAAAATACATGTTTGAAAATTTGGGCCATAGACGCATCCTATGTGTTTTAATCAAATCAACTATATGTACTGAGCTTGTCTGATAATTATTTAATCAAAACAGTTCGCTTAAAGTAAGACACACAAATGACTAGAGGGAGTTTGACCGCAATTGATTTGAATGTGCCTGGCCTGGCACAGACTTACTGCGCTGTGTTAATTTTTTTGATTTTTTTAAAGACGGCGAGGGACTGTGTGACTAGCACCCGTTCTCTCTCTGTCCTCCCTGCTGCAGCGACCACCACAAAACAACTGTGTGCATTGTACTGTTGTGTTACCGAAATCTCTCATTTGTCTTTGAGAAACATTCCCTATCGAATGCACGTGACCAATAGGGCCTGACCTATAGAATATTATTAGCAGATCAATAAATTGGTTATAAACAAACTCTGAACACCGTAACATGTGACAACAAAATGGATGCAGAGGACGTGACAAATAAACTCGCAACGGGGGAATGTTTACTGGTTCCGCAGGAGGTAAAGGGGAAGTCTGATGTCTGGATAAGAGCGTCTGCTAAATGACTAAAATGTAAATGTAAAAAAATGGAACAAATTTGAATGGTTGTGGAAAATACTGCCGATCAAGAAAAAGAAGGTATGGAGCAAGAGCTGCGTGGATATTATGTGTGTTAAGAGCTGCGTGGATATTATGTGCGCCGAACAAGTGCTGTTAGATTACAATATCATTTTCCTGACCGTTTGGAACCACAAACACAAATTATAAATACTTGAGAGTCTGTTGTCATTTTTGTTTTGCAAAGCATTTATTACAGAAAATACTAAAAACAGTCGCATTCATTTGTGAATGCAATTTTCAAATTGGAAAGGTTTAGGCCTATTTATTGTTACGCTAATTATGTAATGGTTGCTTTGTTATTTTATTTTAAACAAAATGCTTGATTGCATTTCATATCATGAATGACTCCTATGCTGTGTGATGACATTAACAAATAAATGATTGATTGATACAGTAGCCTATATAAGTATTGAAATATAGGCCTAAGTTAATTAAGCTACTAAGACTAAACAGGATGCGCTCTTAGGCCTATAGATCAATGATGGAATACAAGGCTAGTAAACCTAGTAATAACATTACTTATTGATCATCATAATAGTAATAATAACAATAAGGAGATCAAGGAAAAGGGAGGGTTATTATAATAAACATAATTTGACCATTTGGAACAGCGTAAACACTAAATAACAATACCATGGTCTAACAAAAAAAAGTATAAAGCCTTTATTACAGCATAGCAAAGATTAAAAACAACCACATTTGTGAAATTGTTGCATGAGACTTGGTGCTCATGGAATCAGTACACCCAAACAAACAAGCACCCAAACAGGATCTGTCTTATTTGGAAAGTATTCAGACCCCTTTACTTTCGACATTTTGTTACAGCCTTATTCTAAAATGGATTAAATCGTTTTTTTCCTTCATCAAGCTACACCTCACCATCTACAAAGCAAAAACAGGTTTACAAACATTTATTTTTTTTAAAAATACAAAAACTGAAATATCACATTTCCTTAAGTATTCAGACTCAGTACTTGTTGGCCATGATTACAGCCTCGAGTCTTGTTTAAAAAAAAAAAAAGTGGTTAGAGCGCTGGGCCAGTAACCGAAAGGTTGCTAGATCGAATCCCTGAGCTGACAGTGGGTTTTACCTTGTCAGCTCAGGGATTCGATCTAGCAACCTTTCGGTTACTGGCCCAGCGCTCTAACCACTAGGCTACCTGCCACCCCATATAATACCAAAAGCTTGGCACACCTGTATTTGGGGAGTTTCTCCCATTCTTCTCTGCAGATCCTCTCAAGCTCTATCAGGTTGGATGGGGAGCTTTGCTGCACAGCTATTTTCAGGTCTCTCCAGAGATGTTCGATCAGGTTCAAGTCCGGGCTCTTAGCTGGGCCACTCAGAGACTTGTCCCAAAGCCACTCCTGTGTTGTCTTCGCTGTGTGCTTAGGGTCATTGTCCTCATGGAAGGTGAACCTTTGCCCCAGTCTGAGGTCCTGAGCGCTCTGGAGTAGGTTTTCATCAAGGATCTCTGTACTCCGTTCATCTTTCCCTCGATCCTGACTAGTCTCCCAGTCCCTGCAAAACATCCCCACAGCATGATGCTTAACCGTAGGGATGGTGCCAGCTTTCCTCCAGACATGACGCTTGGCATTCAGGCCAAAGGGTTCAATCTTGGTTTCATCAGACCTTTTACTGAGGAGTGGCTTCTGTCTGGTCACGACCATAAAAACATGACTGGTGGAGTGCTGCAGAGATGGTTGTCCTTCTGGAAGGTTCTCCAGGAACTTCTTAGTCACCTCTATGACCAAGGCCCTTCTCACTCAATTGCTCAGTTTGGCCAGGTGGCCAGCTATAGGAAGAGTCTTGGTGGTACCAAACTTCATCCATTTAAGAATGAAGGGGGCCACTGTGTTCTTGGAGACCTTCAACGCTGCAGACATTTTTTGTTACCTCCCCGGATCTGTGCCGACACAATCCTGTCTCCGCGCTCTACAGACAATTCCTTCGACCTCATGACTTGGTTTTTGTTCTGACATGCATGGTCAACTGAAGGACAGGTGTGTGCCTGTCCAAATCATGTCCAATCAATTGGATTTATTGCAGGGGACTCCAATCAAGTTGTAGAAACATTTCAAGGATGATCAATGGAAACAGGATGCACCTGAGCTCAATTTCGAGTCTTACAGCAAAGGGTCTGAATACGGTATTTGTTTTGTTTTTTATACATTGGCAACATTTCTAAAAACCTGTTTTTGCTTTGTCATTATGAGGTATTGTGATGAGAAAAAAAATATTGAATCAATTTTAGAATAAGGCTGTAAAGTAACAATTTGGAAAAAGGGGTAGGAATACTTTCCAAATGCACTGTATATACAGATGATTTATAAAACAAGTCACATTTAACAGTTAGGCTATTGATTATAAAACTAATTAAATTGGGTTTTCCTCTCTCAATACTTTTCTTAAGATAATTAAGGCAAGGGCTGTTTTCTGATCTACCAACTCTGCTGCTGCATTGTTCTCAACAC
Organism: Salmo trutta; assembly: GCF_901001165.1. Classification (NCBI taxonomy): domain Eukaryota; kingdom Metazoa; phylum Chordata; class Actinopteri; order Salmoniformes; family Salmonidae; genus Salmo; species Salmo trutta. The sequence continues at coordinate 42,620,048 of NC_042971.1, read as the reverse complement.
CAATATGCTGGTTAACTTTGCTATTATGCACATAGCAACATGGTCTAGGAAATGGCGTCAATTCAACAGCGCACTGATGTGTTTCAGAATTGCGGACAGCGACCACTATCCAACGCAGGAGAAAGCGCATTTGTTATAAAATAATATTTTATTTGTGTTGCACCAACGTTCTCACATAATATAACCACCATATACAATTTAAGTTTCACATGTATTAGACTGATGGACTGTGCCATCTCCACGGTCTCCCCAATGGATAAATCCACTGTGACAGGTGTCTTGTACACTATGAAATCTTGATCTACCAATAGCCTATCAACCAAACAATCGACCAGTGGACAAAATGGGGTCAGCCCTACTTAACTTACATCTCCTGCCCAGGGCACAGGCCAGCTCACTCCCCAAGAAACCTCCTCCAATGATGGTGATGGATTTGGTGTCTCTGGAGACCTTATCCAAAGCTTTGAAATCTTCAACCTAGGGATGACATCAAAAAAGCATTTTCATGAGGTGGATTTGAAAAGTAACTACAAGTATTCCCTGTCAAAAAACATACTTGCTGGCACTCATCTTAAACCATCATTTATTTTGAATGATCGACGTCACTATAGTTTTACGCAAAACAGGAAATACATGACATAACTCAGGGCTCCATTGTAACAAACCTAACGCAATGGTAAATCTAAGTGCAGGAGGTAGCGCTATAGGTTCAGGGGTGTCAGAAATATTTTTACTAATTTCACCATCACAGTTATCGGTGCACTTGCTGGCGTTGGCGCGAAAGGGCTAGGTTTTGATAAATAAACAATTTGTGGGTATGGCGATACGTGGTTGCTTCAAGTTCTGTATTGCCTTGGAATCAACTCCAATTCCAATGTTAGTCCGTTATAGTTTGTTAAATGACTTACAGAAACAAAATAACAAAATGTAGACCTATCCCATCTTTGATAAATAGGTTAACTTGAACCCATTTGCAGTCCACATTGTTCTAAGTAATTGTATGGCTTCAATAGCATTCACACTGATATAGGGGCTAGGCCTACTGTAAATGAATTATTGATAAAGGCCTAAAAAGAGAAGGAATAATTTGAATCAAATTCTAAACAAAACATAGGCTGTCACACTTACAGGCACCATCATTTCTACCTGTGGGCATATAATATTAAAATGACACAGACTATGAAGAGTTTAACACTTATCCAAACTTTTCACAGTAGCTGGACAAAGATCCAATATAAATAGCAAAGGATAATGTCGTTAATACTGCTCCCAAATAGGCCTGTTTTTTTAATGAACATAATCCGAACCATTTTACAGGTCAGATCTCCAAAAGTTGCATTGCAAGTGCGCTATGGACGTTGTCAACATAAAACCAGGAAGGTAATTTATTCTAACAAGTCTGGTTGGAATAAAATTAAATTAAAAAGCAATATGTTGTTTTTTAAACAATAAATGTAAAGATATAAAAAAAAATGTAATCTACAGGTTAAAAATACATGTAGCCTGCATCATGGGCATGTAGCCCGCATCATGGGCATGTAGCCTGCATCATGGAGGGGGTTTTACGCACGTCCAAACCGGGACCTACATGACTAAAATAATGTGGGCCTGCCTACAATGCATAGATAAAAAAAGGAATGTCAGCTCAGTTTTACTCCTCTCAAACTTGATATTTTAAGAAAGCTTTGATGATGAATATTTACTTCCAAGCTGTATCAGAAGCCAAACCCTTTATCGACAGTTCTGACTACTTCGCGATTGTATTAGGCAGACAAAAAAAGCCTTCATTGAGAAGGCAATGCTTGGTTTTTAATAAAATTTAACGAAAATGGGAAGAAACATTCGTTTTTTTTTACATTTCTAAATACAAAGTATACAGGCACCAAAAGCACATTAGGCTGCTCTTGTTCCATGTTCATATGTGCAGTGTGCTTCTTGGCTGGATAGGCTGCGTTTTTGAGGTCAAAATTCATGCCATAACCAACTACGTTATCAATAAAACCAGCGTTTGGTTGGTCTTAAATATCCCTATCAGTACTGCCTGAAATTAGCACTTAAGGACACCGCACACATTTTCACCCCGCCCAACTGAGTGCAATTGAGCTAATATAAGACAGGTAAATTGCTAAACCTGGCGTTAGGGCTGGAAAATGCCAGCGCGACTGTTTGCAATTTCGTCATGGAAAAACTAACGTGCGTTTGACACTAGCGCCGCCTTAACTCCAGCCCGAAAATAGAGCCCCCAGGCTTGTGATGCATTAACACCAGTCCCTGAAGATGACTAAATAATAGCCCCTACCTAACATTGTAAAGGACCTAGCTTCAGCATGTTTTGTTGTCATGTCAATGGTACCAAACACCAAATGAATGAATCCTCGTCTTGTGGCTACTGCACACACCTTTTAAAACATTGCCTAAAGAATCAATGTGTTTACCTTTCTAAACAGTGTAGTCCTCTTTGTCACCTCTTCTCCAGCTCGCTCAATCACTTGCAGATTCCTTGGGACTCCACCTTAAGAAAAAAGCTCAAATTAATTACTGCTCAGTCCTAGCCTGTTGTGAATGTCGCACCCAAGTCAGCAGCTAAACAGGATGCGCTCAATAAACTGGATTTTCACCATGGTTTACCTGTGGCAATCAGGCACTTATCATAGGAGATCTCTGTGTTGTCACTCAGTGTCACTTTGTTGCCCCTCACGTCCATGTGCACCACCTGAAGAAGATTGGGGAAGGTTTGATAAAAATTTGATATTAGGACAACATGCTCATCACTCATAGATTATTCTTCATGGAGGTTGGGTGCTGGATTCTCATTAGTAAAATACATTGAGTGAAATTGATAGCAATCTAAGGATAGGGTTAGTAATTTATTCACCAATAAATCATTCACCAATAAATTAATTATTAAAGATTATCCTTGGAGTGCTGTCCATTGCAATCTCCAAGAAGGTTTGATAAATCCTTTTACTAAATCGGAATAAGTTTGGAAAAGATAGCATAACTAATGAAATGGAAGCAAATTCTTCAATTATATAGAATTATAGCTCAAGACCAGAATACTATGCTATAAAAACAAAAAAGCACCAACCTTTTTCCCAGTGAGCACAGCCACTCCTCCATTCTCCACTTTCTCCAAATCCTGAGGACTGACGTAGAATGAGGGAGGCTGGAAGTAGATGCTGAAAACCAGAAATAAACACGCATTAATACAAGAATATTGCACATGATTGTGTTCTGTTAACATGTGAGCACACACACACCTTCTCTCCTTGCCATTCCACTGTTTGAAGCGCAAGGTGTCAACCACACTGGGGTCATCAGAGAACCACAGCTCCTTGGAGAGAGGAGGCCTCATGTATGGAAGGTCTGGTTCATCAGTGATAATCAATACCTGTGGAGAGATATCAAAAGAAAAATAGATTTTGGTTAAGGAGCTAAAATAGATTAGTTATGGTCTAAAGAAATCAACATGAGGTAGGACTGCATTATTCTGCAAAACTCAAACCATAATGAGCCTACTATCATAACACAGCTTGCTAAGTTCTTGGTCACTCCATAGATCAACAGAGAGAGGCCCACTAACCCTGGCTCCTGGGTCCCTGGCCCTGATGGAGCGTGCTGCAGCGAAGGAGGCCGTGCCTCCGCCAATCAAGAGGTAGGGGGCGTGTGAGGGAAACTCTACAGGGGTAGGTGCAGGGACCTCAGCAGGTGCAACAGTTGCAGGTTCCGCAGCTGGGACAGCAAATAGGTAAAATCACTGCCTGATCTGATACTGTGGACTCAGAGGTAGACCCCAAGCATGCTCCATCCTGCTGTACAATGGAAAACCTCAAGTCTAAAAACACCAGAACCATGTGTAGGAGATTATCGTTTAGCCGTACAATGACTATTGCACAAGTAACCTTAAAAAGGAAAGGAGATTCAAATGGAGTTAAGGGAAAACAAAAAAAGTAAAATTGTTATCCATCCATGTGAGAGCTTTATCACTTAGCATAAACAGGACCCAAACATAGACAACGAGTAACCTTAACTGGGAAGGAAAAAAAATGAAATCAACGTAACCATAAACAGAATATGAATAAAGAAATAAAAAAGGAGAGATGTGTTGGAAGTAACCATATGGTGTTTACAGGAAAAACCATAGTGATGTGTTGTGTCTGCCCCCTCCCACTTCAGCAGAGGTTGGACTCAGGTCTTACCACTCTCTGTCTCTGTCTGCGGCTCCGCTGTTTCTGCAGGAAGGCTTTCTGCTACTGGTGTTGGTTCTGTTAGTATAACCGAAGCGTTAGGCAATTGGGGGAAAAAAATCTGAAAAATCTATTTTGATCATTTTCCTATGCACTGGTCTGAGTGCTTACCACTCTCCACAACGGGAGCAGGAGGCTCTTCTGTAACCTCCACGGGGGACGGTTCCACTGATGGTTCTGTTTAGCACAATGGCATTTTAAAAATGGAACTACTTATTCATTATGCTAGTAGTGACTTGACAAAAAAAAATAAAAATAGTTCATCTTCATTGGCCAAAGCTCTTACCACTCAGAGCTGGTTCACTTGGCTGCTCCACTGCTTCTTCTGAGACCGATCTAGCTACAAGTGCTGCTTCTGTTAGCATGGGTCCTAAATTATTAACTCTCTATTTCCACTAAAATAAAAGTGAACAATTATTTATTCCATGAAGTCAGATCTTACCACTGTCAACTACTGGATCAGCATCAGGCGTCCCTACTGATTCTTCAGGAGCTGGTCCTACCACCGGTTCAGGTGCTGTTGGGGGTAATCCATAGTCCATGATTATAGGGTGAACTCCACATTAAAAACCTATGGGAGTGGAGGGCCTGCTTTCTTTATCCATGCAACCATGCCTTACCAATCTCAGCCTCTGGTGTGGTGGGAGGATCCTCTTGTTCCACTGCAGCAACTTCAGGGGACACTTCTGTGTATTTGACCAACATTCTTTAAAAACGTTCTGAGGGTCTATGATACTTACAGGCCAAGCATTGATTTGACTAAAATGGGGAGTTCTCTTCTAGCAACTTTAAGCCATCACCCTCACCTTCGACAATAGGGGTTATTTCCGGAGTTTCCGCAGGAGCATCTTCCGTAACAGGTGCAATCTCTGTTAGTAGGCATGACCGTAAAGGTTAAGGGGAGTGATACAAAAACGGGACGCTTGAAAATGTGCTGCACTGGTTTTAGCTCTTCTCCATTTGCTATGATGTAGGCAGCTTAATGGACTTCATAGAGGAGTTAACTGTAAAGGTGGGATCTGCCTCCCTCAATGAACACAACCAGAACATTAAGGCAAAACATAATGCAATAAAACACAAAATTCATTTTCAACAATATGTAATAAAAAAATAGAACATTCCCATAACATCCAGTAGTTATAACGGGAAAAGAAACAGAGATTGGAAAGGCTGTGGTGTTAGTCAAGATTTTAAACTATTAAAACCAAATACAGAAAATGTGAGACAGGAGGAGATCCATTCACAATCATGGACCTGTGGGCTAGGTATTGTGTCAACCAACAGACATCCATAGATAGCTGACAAACTCCAATGACTATGCCCCCACCAACCGGACCCATCCTAGCTATACGTTTGAAGTAGTACACATTACATTCAAGGACATTGTATGGCGGGGCATGTGAGTGGAGTTTCAGAACATATGTGCTGTCACAAAACAAGATCGGATGAGTACACATCGCACCCAGACAGTTGATCCAAGTTTGAGAAGACAAAAAAAATTGCAGAATAGGAACAAAGTAGACAACAGGGAAATGTGCTGAAGGGAGGAGAGCCACTTGAAGAGGGCGTTAAAACAGAGAAATAGTCACATGCCACAGATAGAAGAGGTTTGACCAGAAACCGGCCCCATGCAACACTCAGGACAGGCAACTAGATAAGCTAGTTCTCAGTGTAAGAACTTAAGCACCTCTATACACATAACGGGGTGTGAATGCATTTGGAAGTTCCAGACGTGACAAAGGAATATACGTATATAAATAGCTATATATTCTATAGAACCTGTAGATAGTTCCGTTGTTTCACAGGGGGCGGGTTCCTCTGGAGGTGGGGAGCTCTCCTCCACAGCCGAAAGCGACACCTCGCTCTTAGCCGCTATAGGCGCAGAGCTGTCAGCCGCTATAGGCGCAGAGCTGTCAGCCGCTATAGGCGCAGAGCTGTCAGCCGCTATAGGCGCAGAGCTGTCAGCCGCTATAGGCGCAGAGCTCTCCTCGCTCTCAACTGCTATAGGTTCAGAGACCGAACCCTGCACAGAGGTCTCTTCATGGTGAGAGATCACATGCAAACTCAACACATATCAGTAGCTAAAGGCCTTCTACCCTGCTCCAACAGCTAAGGGCCATATGATTGACCAAACTTAAAGGATCAAGCTCAGCAAAGCTAAAGGCAGCCTGGTAAGTGCAAGATGATAGACAATGACTAGGTTGAACAAATGGAAAGCAGAAGCATGGTAGGTTGGTAGACAAAACTATAGTTTTCATGTTAGCTTTACTTTGAACACACAATTTAAAAACTATTAATAACAGCCAAATTAGTGTTGCGAACAGAAGTGACATTGGTGTGATGCCAGGGGTAACTGCTTTATAGAGTATTCATGTTTTCAGTGAAATCTTGCTATGCCCACCAAACTTTAAAATCTGAAAAGTCACAAATAAAAACCGAACCATGTAAATTTTAAAAAATTATCCAACATAAGCATCCATGCCCCCTAGTGGTGCTTTTCCAAAGTTTGACAATAAACATCTAAATATGAAATATACAGGACATTCGGAAAGTATTCAGTCCCCTTGACTTTTTACACATTTTGTTACGTTGCAGCCTTATTCTAAAATGTATTAAATACAATTGTCTTATCAATCTACACACAATACCCATAAAGACAAAGCGATAACAGGTTTTTAGAAATGTTTGCTAATGTATTTTTTTTTTTTTAACTGAAACTCCTTATTTACATAAGTATGCAGACCCTTTGCTATGAGACTCTAAATTGAGCTCAGGTGCATCCTGTTGCCATTAATCCTCAAATCAAATGTTATTTGTCACATGTGCCAAATACAACAACCATGAAATGCTTACTTACAAGCCCTTAACCAACAGTGAGGTTCAAGAAATAGTTAAAATAAAAGTAACAGAATTACATAACAATAACGAGGCTATATACATGGAGCCCGGTAACCAAGTAAATGTGCAGGGGCACAGGTTAGTCGAGGTAATTTCTAAATGTAGGTGGGGGTAAAGTGACAATGCAGCGAGTAACAGCAGTGCAAAAACAAAAGGGGGGGGGGGTCAATGTAAATAGTCCGGGTGGCCATTTGATTAGCTGTTCAGCAGACTTATAGCTTGGGGGTAGAAGCTGTTAAGGGGCCTTTTGGACCTAGACTTGGCACTCCGGTACCGCTTGCCGTGCAGTAGCAGAGAGAACAGTCTATGACTTGGGTGACTGGAGTCTGACCAATTTTGGGGCCTTCCTCTGACACCACCTGGTATATAGGTCCTGGATGGCAGGAAGCTTGACCCCAGTGTTGTACTGGGCCGTTCGCACTACCCTCTGTAGCGCCTTACGGTCAGATACCGAGCAGTTGCCATACCAGGCGGTGATGCAACCGGTCAGGATGCTCTCGATGGTGCAGCTGTAGAACTTTTTGAGGATCTGGGGACCCATGCAAAATCTTTTCCATCTCCTGAGGGGGAAAAGGTGTTGTCATGCCCTCTTCACAACTGTCTTGGTGTGTTTGGATCATGATAATTTGTTGGTGATGTGGACACCAAAGAACTTGAAACTCTCGACCCGCTCCACTACAGCCCCATCGATGTAAATGGGGGCCTGTTTGGCCCACCTTTTCCTGTAGTCCACGATCATCTCCTTTGTCTTGCTCACATTGAGGGAGAGGTTGTTGGCCTAGCACCACACTGATAGCCTATAGGGAGGAGGTCAAAGACCTGTCTCATCATTGACAGTGATCAGCCTTGCCACTGTTGTGTCATCCTTAAGATGTTTCTACAACTTGGAGTCCACCTGTGGTAAATTCAATTGATTGAACATGATTTGGAAAAAAGGCACACCTGTCTATATACAGTCCCACAGTTGACAGTGCATCTCAGAGAAAAAAACCAAGCCATGAGGTGGAAGGAATTGACAGTAGACATCAGAGACAGGTTTGTGTCGAGGAACAGATCTGGGGAAGGTACCAAAACATTTCTGCAGCATTGAAGATCCAAGAACAAAGTGTTCTCCAGCATTCTTAAATAGAAGAAGTTTGGAACTACCAAGACTCTTTCTAGAGCTGGCCGCCCGGCCAAACTGAGCAATCAGGGGAGAAGGACCTTGGTCAGGGGGGTGACCAAGAACCCGATGGTCACTGACAGAGCTCTAGAGTTCCTCTGTTGAGAACCTTCCAGAAGGATGACAATCTCTGCAGCACTCCACCAGGCCTTTAGGGTAGAGTGGCCAGACGGAAGACACTCCTCTGTAAAAGGCACACCACAGCCCACTCCGAAGTTTGCCAAAAGGCACCTAAAGGACACTCAGACCATGAAAAACAAGATTCTCTGGTCTGATGCAGCCAAGATTTAACCCTTTGGCCTGAATGCCAAGCGTCACATCTGGAGGAAACCTGGCACCATCCCTACGGTGAATCATGCTGTGGAGATGTTTCAGTGGCTGGGACTGGGAGAATATTCAGGATCGAGGGAAATATGAACGGAGCAAAGTACTGAGAGATCCTTGATGAAAACCTGCTTCAGAGCGCTCAGGACCTCAGACTGGGGCAAAGGTTCACCTTCAAACAGGACAACGACACTTAGCACACAGCCAAGACAACTCAGGAGTGGCTTCGGGACAAGTCTCTGAATGTCCTTGAGTGGCCCAGCCAGAGCCCGAACGAACATGTCTAGAGAGACCTGAAAATAGCTGTGCAGCAACACTCCCCATCCAACCTGACAGAGCTTGAGAGGATCTGCAGAGAAGAATAGGAGAAACTCCCCAAATACAGGTGTACCAAGCTTGTAGCTTTATACCAAAGACTTGAGGCTGTAATCGCTGCCAAAAGCTACTGAATTAAGGGTCTGAATACTTATATAAAATTAGTTTTTTTAAATAAATAAATAAATAAATAAATAAATAAATAAATATATATATATATATATATATACACATATATATACACATATATATATATATATATACACACACACACACACACACACACACACACACATATATAAATAGCTAAAAAAATAAAGGGAACACTTAAACAACACAACGTAACTCCAAGTCAATCACACTTCTGTGAAATCAAACTGTCCACTTAGGAAGCAACACTGATTGACAATAAATTTCACATGCTGTTGTGCAAATGGAATAGACAACAGGTGGAAATTATAGGCAATTAGCAAGACACCCCCAATAAAGGAGTGGTTCTGCAGGTGGTGACCACAGACCACTTCTCAGTTCCTATGCTTCCTGGCTGATGTTTTGGTCACTTTTGAATGCTGGCGGTGCTTTCACTCTAGTGGTAGCATGAGACGGAGTCTACAACCCACACAAGTGGCTCAGGTAGTGCAGCTCATCCAGGATGGCACATCAATGCGAGCTGTGGCAAGAAGGTTTGCTGTGTCTGTCAACGTAGTGTCCAGAGCATGGAGGCGCTACCAGGAGACAGGCCAGTACATCAGGAGACGTGGAGGAGGCCGTAGGTGGGCAACAACCCAGCAGCAGGACCGCTACCTCCGCCTTTGTGCAAGGAGGAGCAGGAGGAGCACTGCCAGAGCCCTGCAAAATGACCTCCAGCAGGCCACAAATGTGCATGTGTCTGCTCAAACGGTCAGAAACAGACTCCATGAGGGTGGTATGAGGGCCCGACGTCCACAGGTGGGGGTTGTGCTTACAGCCCAACACCGTGCAGGACGTTTGGCATTTGCCAGAGAACACCAAGATTGGCAAATTCGCCACTGGTGCCCTGTGCTCTTCACAGATGAAAGCAGGTTCACACTGAGCACATGTGACAGACGTGACAGAGTCTGGAGACGCCGTGGAGAACGTTCTGCTGCCTGCAACATCCTCCAGCATGACCGGTTTGGCGGTGGGTCAGTCATGGTGTGGGGTGGCATTTCTTTGGGGGGCCGCACAGCCCTCCATGTGCCTCACCAGAGGTAGCCTGACTGCCATTAGGTACCGAGATGAGATCCTCAGACCCCTTGTGAGACCATATGCTGGTGTGGTTGGCCCTGGGTTCCTCCTAATGCAAGACAATGCTAGACCTCATGTGGCTGGAGTGTGTCAGCAGTTCCTGCAAGAGGAAGGCATTGATGCTATGGACTGGCCCGCCCGTTCCCCAGACCTGAATCCAATTGAGCACATCTGGGACATCATGTCTCGCTCCATCCACCAACGCCACGTTGCACCACAGACTGTCCAGGAGTTGGCGGATGCTTTAGTCCAGGTCTGGAAGGAGATCCCTCAGGAGACCATCCGCCACCTCATCAGGAGCATGCCCAGGCGTTATAGGGAGGTCATACAGGCACGTGGAGGCCACACACACTACTGAGCCTCATTTTGACTTTTTTTAAGGACATTACATCATTGTTGGATCAGCCTGTAGTGTGGTTTTCAACTTTAATTTTGAGTGTGACTCCAAATCCAGACCTCCATGGGTTGATAATTTGGATTTCCATTGATTATTTTTGTGTGATTTTGTTGTCAGCACATTCAACTATGTAAAGAAAAAAGTATTTAATAACATTATTTCATTCATTCAGATCTAGGATGTGTTATTTTAGTGTTCCCTTTATTTTTTTGAGCAGTGTATATATAAATTTGTAAACATTTCTAAAAACTCGTTTTTGCTTTGTCATTATGGGGTATTATGTGTAGCTTGTGGGGGGGGGGGAACACTATTTAATCAATTTTAGAATAAGGCTGTATGGTATCAAAATGTGGAAAAAGTGAAGGGGTCTGAATACTTTCTGAATGCACCGTATAACTAGGCTTACACGTTTTTCCTCTTAAGAAAAGTCATCAAATAATCCTTTATTCCAGGTTTTGAACACTGGTTTATAAAATTTCTCAAAAATAGACTCAATGCCTAGCTAGAACGCACCGGGTCAAATTGAAGAACAATTTTGCTTTAATCTGAACTATGCAACATAATCACAAAAGGCTAAATTCTCACCAGACCACTAATGTTATACCATCATGCACATTGTTACATAAAACAGAGAGACTACATGTTAATGTATGACATAAGGGTTGGGGACAGGATTGTTATCGGCAAGCAACTAAAATTCTCACCTTGTGGAGTTTCAGCAGCTTGTTCGCCTGAAAGACAAGATGTACACCACAAGGGTAATTGTGTTGAAATGTAAAGACCAAAAATGCAGATGTGACTTCAGACTGCCAATGTGTGCTATGAATCGAACCTTCTCACCTGGGACCTCTGTGATTAGTTGTTCTGGCACTACCTTATTTGGTCTGGAAGCAATTTCATTAATTCGTTCCTGATATCGCTCTTTGTCTCCTTTGATGGTGCGGTAAGCCTGTGAAGATACAAAACATTACATCTTTAAACCTCTTTTCAGGGATTTTTCTGCCATTGAAATCTTTGGGCAGGCCGCCTAAGCGTTTTTTTTTTTTTTTCAGGATGCCTATGTCCAAACAGTGTAAAAATAAATTTGCTTTCGGGATGGAAAAACACAGTATTTTTTCTTTAAATATAATCATTGAGAACTAACAAATCACCAAAATAAAAGCTAGACAGCTAGTCAGGGAGAAGTGAAAATTCCAAAAACCACACGTTTAGCAGTATTGATTTTGTTATTATGCTTGAGCAAAATAACAGCATTAGCCAGAGCAAAATGCATAGAATTGCAGGAAACTAGCTTTTTTTTAATCATTACATTTTTTTCCTCTACGTCGCCAAAATGGGGGCCTCTAAAATGTTATCTAAAATTCAGCCGTGCTGACAGGTCCAACTACCTAGGCCCCTTTTTGACCCCCCCCCCAACTCACTTGAATCTTAAATAACTACATTTGCCAGGTTTAAAACCAGAAGGTCTAACACACAGTATTTAAAGGCCTCTGTCAAAAGACATGTAATACATGGGTGAATGAGGCAAGAGGGCAATGACAACAACAACTGTTCAATTCCATTGAATAAAGTCCATACATAATCATTAATAGGGTGACCCACACAGTTCTGGCCAAAACCCAGAAGACATCAAATGCCAACCAGACTTGAAATAGCACCTTACAGTTTGAAGCCCTGATGACATTTTGACTGAACTAAAACAGTCATCAGCTACAAAGGTCAACAACCTATGGTGTCCAATATATTTGCCCTACTTGTTTTTTTTATTTTTAAAGCTAGCCTATAGCACCAAGCAGGTGCACGTGACAGTACACTTTCACAACAAAGCATGATTCACAGTACTACAATCAAAATCCTTTGCATTCACATTGTGATTAGACAAAAGTATAATGCACTGAAACTAGTGTGCATAACTGAAATAAATGGGCAGGACACTTATTACTTACATAAAATCCTCCCCCTACACAGGTTGCTCCCACTAGGAGGTAGTACAAGTTGTTGTCCCCTCCACTCCCTGGAGTTCCTGATGACATGTGGGCCTGTGGAACCAGTGGCAGTCTTCTCTCATTGTTCAACACTGAAATGAATCAAGGTGTATGTTAAGTAAGCTGGGCCGGAGCAAAAGCCTGAACATATAGTAGCTGTCCTGGACTAGAGTTGAGGACTCCTGCTGTAGTGTTTCCATTAGCCTAACTCAAATAGTACATTACTTTTCTGTGGATAATGTAAACAGAAATAGCCTTCATGTGACAAGTGATGACACTAGTCAATCATTCTGGTGATTTCATAAAGGTAGTTTAACAGATCAGTTGAATCTGTTCTCTCTCTCACCATCTCAATAAGACCTTGGCTGCAAAGATAACCTGACTGGCTGATAATGATGCATGGCTCAATCATACCAATACTTCCTAAAATACATATAGACCTGGTGGATGATCCAGTTTGACATTATAAACAGTCTGAAATAAACGTTATGTGTATATGCACCCGAGACCGTGTTACAAGCCCAGCCCCCCCCCCAAGTTATATAATTTCTGCAAACATTCGAATATCGCCCAAAATGTGAGAAACAAATTACTGAAGTTTCAAGTTCATATCTAGCTCAGCTGGTTTACTGAACTTTTTTCCTGCAGAAAATATGTCACGATGGTCCAATGAATTTGAGATGACGGTGCCCACCACGTAGCCACGGTAGACATGCTTTCTAGCAACGACCTTGGCGGAATACATGGCCATGGGGAGGTTGCGCCACAACAGTTATGATAAGACAGGGCCACGTCGGTTTAAATGCGAGAATATTTCATCCTAGTTAGCAGACATACCCGTGTGTTTCATTACCCACCTGACTACTGCTAACGTTAGTAACTAGCTAGCTAACGTTAGCTGTCTGTCTAGTTAGCTAGCTAGCTAGCTACCTACCTACCTACCTACCTACCTACCTACATACATACATACGACACTTAATTAACGTTAGCTAGCCGCATCTGTAGTTAGTGCATTTTGCTGCACATTAACGTTACTGACTAGCTACCCTAACAAAGTTATCAGACTGAAGTAGTTCATGTTTGACTTGGGGTGTAGTGTACAGTGAAACCGGCTACCCAACCGGCTAACAACTGCAGTTTCAAAGTTGCACTGGCTATCCAGGGCTCACCAAGCTGCTAACGTTACTTACCTACTCCCCTTGCATTTTGCCGGCACAAAGTTGAAGAGGATCTGGCGAGTGGGGCTAACTTCTTCCACAGGTTTTTACACGTCCACATTTCGAGTTCACGATTGAGAAACCGCTAGCTACAAGCTAGATCTCTACAACAATGTCGTTGGCACGCTTTTGCCAGAGACTTCTAGCTCAAATAGCTAGTACCTCTGAAGTATAATTAGAACGGCTAGTACTAGCTACAAGGCCAGACAGATTTTTTTTTTTAGGTCATCTGATTCAAAAGCGTTTTTTTTGTCATCACGCAATGCCCGCCCATCTCACCATTTCATTGGTGGTTGACTTTATGTGTGCATGTTCTTTCGATGCACATTGGCTCACACGCATGTGTTCGAGCATATCAACAATTTCTCTGGTTTCAATTTTACGCAGATGCAGTCATGCTTGTTCAGGAGAGTTGGTGTGCGCAAGACTGAGAAAGTAGGCTTGCTCTAATAAATAATTGTACAAAATAATGATTACAGCAAATATGGTTTATAACTTTGAGATCTGGTGCTAAAACCCCAGTGTATTCTAAAATCAGAGCTGGAGAAGCATAACTGTCATTGAAAAGTCAATTGGAGTTATTTATTTATTACATTGTTTGGAACAATAGAACTTCTCGCTGTTCCTGCAGACCGTTCTCGAGTTTACAAGTATAATTCCTGATATTTTTTAGTTCATTCCGGACCTAGCTACCGAACTGCCCAGTTAGCTCTGTAGCTGGCTAGATAGATAGCAAGAGGGAAACAATGGCAGAATACACTCTATCCTATATACTTACTTTACTTTTATTTTTTTCTGTTGTCACTTTACGAGATGTGTACCTGGCAACATATTTTCTTATCATGATGCTCCTCAATCTGTCAACAATGTGGACACTGACTTTAAACGCCATCAGCCTGATCAGATCAGGCAAATCTGCCAAATGTGGAGCATCCTAGTGAGGTTCTGGATCTGAATTTTAGTTTTTGGTAGCTAATAGCAATTTATTTTTACCAGTTTGAATTGTTAACAATTTATAAAAACATCACTTCACCTTGCAGGATAGTGTACAGATGAGTTCCCCAGTGTTTCCTGCGGATACAACGAGATGTTTAAAGAGCCGTCTCAACCTATTAGCCAGTCTTACTCTAGCATAAGAATAGCGGGGGAGAACTATCCAATGACACAATTTACTGATAAATGGGTATCTCTGAAGAAATTACCTTAACATTATTCTTCATCTAGCTGGCTAATCTGTGTCTCATCTGCATTGTGTTTTGGTATACCTCTTTCCTTCTAGGTACATTGGAAACTACAACAGTGCCTTACAAAAGATTTCATCCCCCTTGGCAGTTTTCCTATTTTGTTGCATTTCAACCTGCAATTTAAATGGATTTTTTATTTGGATTTCATGTAATGGACATAGAAAATAGTCCAAATTGGTGAAGTGAAATTAAAAATAACTTGTTTAAAACAATTATACAAAACAGAAATGGTGCACACATATGTATTCACCCCCTTTGCTATGAAGCCCCTAAATAAGATCTAGTGCAACCAATTATCTTCAGAAGTCACATTATTAGTTAAATAAAGTTCACCTGTGTGCAATCAAAGTGTCACATGATCTCAGTAAAAATACACCTGTTCTGAAAGGCCTCACAGTCTGCAACACCACTAAGCAAGGGGCACCATGAAGACCAAAGAGTTCTCCAAACAGGTCAGGGACAAAGTTGTGGAGAAGTGCAGATCAGGGTTGGGTTATAAAAAAAGATCCAAAACTTTAAACATCCCACGAAGCACCATTAAATCCATTATTAAAAAATGGAAAGAATATGGCACCACAACAAACCTGCCAAGAGAGGGCCGCCCACCAAAACTCACAGATCAGGCAAGGAGGGCATTAATCAGAGGCAACAGAGAGTAAAGATAACCCAGAAGGAGCTGCAAAGCTCCACAGTGGAGATTGGAGTATCTGTCCATAGGACCACTAAGTCGTACACTCCACAGAGCTGGGCTTTATGGAAGAGTGGCCAGAAAAAAGCCATTGCTTAAAGAAAAAAAATAAGCAAACACATTTGGTGTTTGCCAAAAGTCATGCGAGACTAAAATAGAGCTTTTTGGCCATCAAGGAAAATGCTATGTCTGGCACAAACCCAACACCTCTCACCATCTCCACAGTGAAGCATGGTGGTGGCAGCATCATGCTGTGGGGATGTTGTTCCATCGGCAGGGACTGGGAAATTGGTCAGAATTGAAGGAATGATGGATGGTGCTAAATACAGGGAAATTCTTGAGGGAAACCGGTTTGTCTTCCAGAGACTTGAGACAAAGGTTCACCTTCCAGCAGGACAATGAACCTAAACATACTGATAAAGCAACACCTTTGAGTGGTTTAAGGGGAAACATTTAAATGTCTTGGAATGGCCTAGTCAAAGCCCAGACCTCAATCCAATTGAGAATCTGTGGTATGACTTAAAGATTGCTGTACACCAGCGGAACCTATCCAATTTGAAGGAGCTGGAACAGTTTTGCCTTGAAGAATGGGCCAAAATCCCAGTGGGTGAATAGTTACGCACACTCAAGTTGTTTTTCTGTCTAATTTCTTGTTTCACAAATATTTAGCATCTTCAAAGTGGTAGGCATGTTGTGTAACTCAAATGATCCAACCCCCCCCCCAAAAAAAATCCCTTTTAATTCCAGGTTGTAAAGCAACAAAATAGGAAAAATGCCAAGGGGGTGAATACTTTCACAATTCACTGTACTGCAAAATGTCCATCACTGATTGGTAATGGTCAAAACCTATTCCCTGCACTTGGAATGGACACTCCTGGAATATGGTCATGGAGCCAACAGAACACGGTAGCTTTTTGCACCATCTTCAACTGTGCAAAGTAGACTATTGGTTTTGGGCTAAATGTGATTGTGTTTACAATTATGCATCTGAAATTTTCCTGCATGCTGACATTTTCATTCAGCAGCATCTTAGAGATTGGCTCCCGAGTGGTGCAGCGGTCTAAGGCACTGCATCTCAGTGCAAGAGGCGTCACTACAGTTCCTGGTTTGAATACAGGCTGTTTCACATCCGGCCGTGATTGGGAGTCCCATAGGGCGGCGTACAATTGGCCCAACGTCATCCGGGTTTGGCCATCATTGTAAATAAGAATTTGTTCTTGCCTAGTTAAAGGTTACACATCCTAGTATTATCCACTGGTGCTTTTGAAGTGACACTTGACAGTGAGCTAGTGTTGTCCTTTAAGTGGCTTACTGCAGAGCTTGCCAAACTTTTTCACTCATGAAATAGATGTGGCACAGTCTATGGCCACAAGCTCTGTCCCCTCTTGTTGGCCGATTGCTAATGCATGACTCAAACATTACAGCAAAATCAACAGGCTAAAAAACATTAGCTGACATGGGCTAGTTGATCTGGACATTTGACAAGTTCTAAATAACTCTCACGTTCTGCAATGACAAGAGAAACTGCTGATGCATTACCTCATTTCAAAATTGACCACCTTGTATTGCATCGATGGGTAGAAACACAACTAAAGTTCTCTCAAATATACAGAATATTAGTGTTCTATTCATTCCCCTTTCTCTACAGATAGACCAATGTGGTCCAAGCTTGAATTAGGATGCATCCCTACTTTCTGAGATCTTGGATGGTTGCTTGTAGTTAACATGCAGGCTAAGTCTACACTTCAAGCTAACAAGAGACTGTCTCATGGCTAAATTAAGGTCTGCACTAAACAGCATGCTGTGGGTTCAAGCCTGATGTCCTGCCACATCATATTCCTGCTGCCCTTGGAAACATGGAATACCTCAGCTTGCTTTTTTCCATTTAACGGCAACTATAAAAGAAAGATATTACTGACAGATCTGATGAACGTCAAATCAATAGGGAATTACCCTTTTGTTTTGATCTGTAAATAAATGTCAAGCGCAGTTTGTCAATGTGAGTTGTAGACTGGCAAAAAGTTGAACTGTTAGACAAACACTTGAGTTAAGTGGCAATAAGAGTAACACCCTATTTTACAGTACATTAGACCATAGGAACAATGGTATGCTTCACTCAAATACCTTTATACTATTTTTATATCATTTTCACTGATGTGTAGCAGTGCTTTAGTAAAAATCGAAATGCTTTAAAGACCAAGTCTTCAAATCATACTTGTAACTACATTGTCCTCTTATGCATGTCTTTTATACCGTCGCTGAACCAGCCTTTTGAAGGAAAGGATTACATTCTAACACAGTTAACATGAACATTAAAACATGAAAAAGTACCAAAAAAACCTACATGAAATTAAGATTTTATTTAAAGCTGTTCAGAAAGGCTTAGAGAGAGAATGAGCGTGACAAATGTACTATTGCTATATAAAAGTACATTGTTTTGAGGAGTGGTGTAGTGGTATAAAAATAGGTGGGTAAACTGATCGCCGGTCACGGTGAAAAAAGCAACACTCCACACATTTGCAATGCATTTACGTTTACCCTCCACTACACCACTGGTTTTGAGGAATAAAAAGAAAGTCTATACAGAAGCAGTATTCATCTGAAATACGAAAATGCCAACTTGACACTTAAAAAAAAAAATCCCCATACAATTTTTCACAGTACATAAAATGTAATAATCCATGTATGACTTAAAATATAGTACAGTTTGAAAAGTAAAAAAAGTTGAATTGACCATTTTAGAATCTGCGACGCTTGTTGGAAAAGTCAGCAGGGCCTTGGCCAGGGCCTCTTGCGAAGCCAGGTTGGCCTCCTACAGGCATGGTGTCGTTTCCTGCCCCCTGCTGGGAAAAAAACAGAAAATGCATAACATGAGTGACAATGACAAATGAAAGTGAGTCTGTTGCAGCGGTATATTTACTTGACACTATTAGGACACCAGAGGTGAAATGATCAAAAACATGTTTATGTTCTCTTTGGCACAATAAATTAGTTAATCTTGGTATGTAAATATATTGTTTGTTATTCTAAGTTTGTAAAGTGGTTGTTCCACTGGATATCATAAGGTGAATGCACCAATTTGTAAGTCGCTATGGATAAGAGTGTCTGCTAAATGACTTAAATGTAAAATGTAAATGGTCTCTTATATTACCATTAAAGGGGGGTTCTCAGCAGGCATGTTGGCAGCTCCAGGGTTGGGCCCGCTGGGCTTTCCTTCAACACCACCCATTGAGTTTCTGTTCATTCCTTGACCTACACCAAACCAAGACAGACAGCACATCTGCAAACCAATGCAATATATACTAGACAACATGGTGCCCTTGATAGCGCAGTGAAGATCTGACCGCTAATGGAAAACTTACCTTGCATGTGCATCCGCATCTCCTGCTCCCACAAAAAAAGATAAAAACATATTCAAGGTATTTCTTAAATCAGATACATTAAACAATATACAGCTTTCAGAATACCCAACCAATTTTTTTTTTTTTTTAAGCAAATACTTGTCCTTTTTGCAATTGCTGAATACCAGTAACCACAAACAAAACAATTGTTAAGATGCTTAGAAACATTTTAGGCAACTTTCATTTCTGTGTATTGAGGAATAAATCTGTACATTTAAGCAGTGTCAAGAAGCAAGGACTCACATTTCCAGGGAAGTTCCCCTTGAAGCCCTCCTGCTGCCTCCTCATTCTCTCCTCGGTGTGCATCCTCATCTCCTCCTCCCTCCTGCGATGCTCCTCTTCCTGACGCAATTCCATCTGCTTCCTCTTCTGCATCTCCTGGTTATGGAGCTCCTCCATTCTCCTCAGCTCCTCCTGACGCCTCAGCAGGTCTATAACGAGATAAACACCCCATTTGTTAGTAACCCAGTCAAAAGACCTAAAACATATGAATCAATTGCCAACAGGACTACATTCAAGCGGTGTGGTATGCGATTGACCTCTGGGCTAAATCTGGTGGTAGGACACTTTTCCAATAAGACACAACGTTGTGTTTATCAGTATCCTAAACTTTGTATTGATATGCGTCTTTAGAGTGGACCGAGACCATACATGCATACCTTGTCTCATCAGGACAACCTGGTGCTCATGTCTGGCTGCCTCCATCTCCTGCTCCAGCTTCTCCTGAGCCTCCTTTATGTTCCTGTCGACCTGCTCATACTGCTGCTTCTCCATCTCCAAAAGGGCCTTCCAGCGCATGGCATACTCATACTCAAATGTCCCTGGCTGAGCAAACCTTGGTGGATGCTCCCGCTCCCTGGCGGAGAGGTTTTACATAAGAGAAACAGCTCAGTACGCAACATTTTCAAGTTATGGATTGTGCCTCTTTTCAGCAGCAAAGTGTGAGATTGTTGTACGCACAGTTCTGACCAATGCATTCTGAGAAAGTATGCCAACTCCGTATGATTACTCACTTGTGAAAAACTTGGTTTTTGTTTACAATCCTCTCTGGCAGTCCCTCATCCTCATCAAACTGCTCCATTGGCTCGACTGTTACTGGCCTGGGGAATCTGAACGCAGAAAACAATCAGCATGACGACTTCTGCCATTTTGAAAACCTCACAACAAATGCATTTGAAACATCAACATGTTTTAATACATTTCCAGCATAATACTTACGCAGTCAATAGAAAGGCTCCATCTGCACACCTATCCAGAGCCTTCCTTGCTGCAGGCTTGGCTGTGTATTCCACAATCCCCTTTCCTGTGGGTCTCCCTCTATCATCCACTATAACTATGGCCCTTTCAATCTGGCCAAAGAAGGAGAAAGCCTCTTCCAGGAGCTCATTGGAAATGAACTGTGGCAAATTCCTCACAGCTAGAGCAGCACCATGTGTCGCAAACCGCACGCGCAACTGTCTGCCTCTGAATGAGGTTTCATCAAGTTCGGCTTTAGCAATCTCAGCCACTGTTTTTGTCTCCTGTTGGTAGAAAATTATAAAATTAGAACATTTCCAAATTGGTCACATAAATAGAAAGGTTGGCTATTTAGCAACAAAACCAACACTTAGGGCAAAACAGACAGGGTTGGCTTAAGGCAGCAGCATGCATTAGTTTGGCTGGCGCCCAACCGAACTCAGCTAGCTAAACAAGAGTTCTTGCATATTGCCTTAAAAACCTTGGCTTGAAAAACTAGGGAAAAAAAGCGACAATAGCACCGTTTGTCCATTTTGAGATGACATAGCCAGCATACACTTCCTCAAAAGTCAGAAATTTCATTTAACTAGGCAAGTCACTTAAGAACTAATTTTTATTTACAATGACGGCCTACCCCGGACAAACCCTCCCTTAACCCAGACGACGCTGGGCCAATTGTACAGCCCAGGATCGAACCAGGGTCTGTAGTGACACTTCTAGCACAGATGCAGTGCCTTAGACCGCTGCATCTAAGATGAGATTTTAGTCACGCAATTTCACATCTAATATGTTTGCAGTATTTCTCAATGAAAAAATGTGCATGAAAATGAGTTGTCTCTGGTTGAATGACAAAGACTATTGAAGCATCCCTACCACTGACCAATTGCCAACAAAGGGGTGTAGACTTCGGCTTGCCTCCAGAAAAAGAAAAAAAAATGTGTGCGCCTGAACAGCTGAAAAAACCCTCACCGAAGCACAAAACGTCAAAATGTTGTCATAAAATATGCACAAACTCTTCCTAACTGTTTCGGCTGGGAAGCATGCAGACGCCTTTAGACAACATGTAAACTATTTTGTCTCCAAATGTTCATTGAAAACAAAAACATTTGCACAATGAGCGCTTGTCTCACATACATCATTAGAGTTGTTAGTTAGCTAGCGAATTTTTGCCATATTAGCATGCACATGACAGTCAAAACATGCCATGCTATCAATAACATATGTGCTGAAACGAAGCCAAGATTGTTGCTAGCTATCTGACCGTTCAGATTCATAATGTACACCTTCCAGCCACCTCGTTGCGCAAATCATGTGTGAGGTCAGCCAGCCAGTCTGTTTTCCATATAATTTAGGATTGAGGAATATAACTTCCATCACTTGAATATGCTGCTGCAACAGAGTGGAAATTCCACCTGACCGGGGTGTGAACTCACAACCCTTCTCAATGTAACAACTCACTCGAGGCACTGTCAATACCACTGACCTGGAAATGCCAAGGCAATTCTGAATCCGGGGCGACAGCATTTACAGATCTCAGTAAGGCAGTAGAGATACACTTGGTCATCCACTACACTAGCAACTTACCAGTCTAATGAATCCAAACCCCCTGTCCTTGTTGATGAAAATCTCAGCTGCCTTGCCATACTTGGAAAACAACTTCTCCACCTCCGCCTCCGTAACACCAGTTGGTAAATTTCCCACAAAGAGACGGCTACGTTGAGTGTAAGTCTTCTCTCCGGGTTTCCTGAAGTTCTGTAGATCTATGGTTATCCCAGCATCTACAGAGAAGCAACATATTATAATCATGTAATATAGGAGGATTTCATTTCCTTCCAATACAGGGCTCAGGAGGCAATGAATCCCATCTTACTTGGGCTCTCCTGCTCATCTGCATGCTGTCCATTGCTGTTATCTCCAGGTTTTTTCTGACTTTCCATCTGGTGTCTAGATGGGCCATGATTCTGCTGTTCACCACGGGGGCCCCAGTTTCCTTGCATCTAATAAAAAAGGACAGTCATTAACACAGTCACTACAGTAATTATAGAGAACATAATCGGGTTAGCTAGTTATGAAAAAAATGAAAAAAGATTCCAAAGCCAGATGAACGATATAACGTTAACTAGCTATTGTAAGTGTTCAGTTAGTTATATAACGTTATCTGATCATTTCACAAAGTCTAAAATATTTTTGGTTAACGTTTAACAAGCAAATAGTAGATGGTAAAGAGTGGCGTTTTGAGAGATAACGTTACTATCGGCTAAGTAATGAAATGCGACATCGCTAGTTAGTTAAGTTGTCAAGATAGAGTAATGCGACTACCTAACGCGTTAACGTTAACTAGCCGAATTTGAAAGCCACCTAATTAGCTAGCTAACTAGTTCAAGGCGTGCATTGGCAGCTAGCAAAAGAACATCGATGTTGAAACAATCCGTTAACGAACTAAAACGTAGTAGCACACGTTCGATAACTAACGATAGTTAGCTGTTAGCTACCTTATACATTTGAGAAGCTGGCTAGCAACATCTCTAGCTAGCTAAGCACCCTCACTCCTAGCTAACAATAGCTAGCTAGCACACTCGTTTTTTTTCTAGCAAATTAATCCAACATATTGCTAACTAATATAAGATACTTCTCAGATGAAAGCACCATTTTTGTATATTCAACCATTACTTCATACCTTTACCAAAATAAATGTTTTGGTCAATACGATTCCAACGCACGTAGCAGGGAAAATCGCTCTATACAAAGAACAGAGAATGGATTTCACAAACAACCTTGATAACGCATGAGAAAGTAGATTTGCTGACGGAGAGGAGGAGATGTCGTAAAGACATGCAGTGATTGGAACAATTGCCGTCAATTATATAGAGAACAACATATCTAACAATCTGATTGGTGCATATTCTATTTGAATGTTCTTTGATTTTTGTCTGGAAATGACGTTTATAGTTTGTACGACGCTAAAGGGTAAGATAAATAGTAACTGTGTCTTTTTGTAGGCACCAATAACTCCGCCATGGTTTGTTGGACAAAGCCTGAGGGAAATGAATGGCGTTTTGTGATAAACGCCCAAAATAAGGAATGTGGTAAACACAGGCTTAGCAGATTTTATACGTTTTGTTCTGAGATAATCTTCATCAGCTAAAGTCACTTTTTGTGAATTTTGACAAATTTATGTTATAAAACAAGCACATAAAGGCTTCATAATTCCAGTGGCGACCTGTCATTCAGGGAAGTTTTTGAGGCCTACCTTTTAAAAAATATAGATTTTTGATTGCCTGTCTGGTGGATTATTGTAATCAAAAGGAGAGACTTTTAGATTTCTTAAAAACAATCAAACTTTAGTATTTAATTACTGCACTAATGGAGCTGGTCGGTAATCACCCCTGGAGGTGATCACTGAGAACTCAACGAGCTGGTTTGAGCCACAGTATTTTGTAGCGAAGTCCATCCTCCTTCTGTCTACATGACAAACAACAGATGTATGGAATGGGTCACAAGGTTAAGATTTGTATAAAAGATACTTATAATTCACAGCAGACAGTATCTGCTGTAAAAACAGTTCTCATTGTGTAGAGACCAAGGTCTGGCACGGGAGTCATCTCTCCCTGGTCCCTTTAGAACAGAAACATTAACTCATGCTCTGGAATGCAGTATCACCCAAATATATCGTAAATCTTCCAGAGTCCCATCCTCAGTAGAACACACACAGATGAGCGTTCTAACAACCCCTAATTCAAAACAACCATTTGATGCAATTACAACATTAGAACATCATCTTGCAATTTTGCTCTCACACCTGTTTTGCATATTATTTTGGCATTAATACATACCACATATCAGTTTGCAAACAATGTAAAAATAAAATAATTGAGTTAATAAAGCCGCATACAAACTTGATCTGCTATTCAGGGTGTGTGGTCCCAAGTCTGGGTTTAAGGTCTCTTTTCCAAGCTTAAAAGGATAAACATTCAACATTGGCCATGCTGTCAATCCAGCATGACATCTGCCACGCTCAAAACAACTGGAAACTCGGGAACTGGGAAATCTGACTTCAGTGAGTTCAAGACAACTGGGAACTCTGGAAAAAAAAAACGAGCTCCGGTTGGGATAATACATTTTGAACGGTCATCCAAGTCAGGAATTCTGGCCTCTTTCAAGAGCTCCGACCTGAAGATCACTGACATCATCATGATGCAACCTTGTTTTTTTTAAAGTTTCCAGTTGTCTTGAAAGCACCATAAATCCAGAGAATGCCAGACTTTGATGACAAAATTTGCCCACGAAGGACCGCCGCACCACCTCCCTGTTCAAGTGAGCACAGCACAACAAGGCAAGTCTAAAAATGTCTTTATGCTGTTGCATAAATGATGTAATATGCCAGGGAGATATGTATACTGTAGCTAAGAAAGTAATACTAAGTGTATGTTGTGTAGTAAGCTGTTGTCCCTCACCCTAAAAATGTTGTCAATTTTCCCCTCTTAATTTTGCCTACTGTTCTCACTTGGCGGTGCACATGTAGCCAATAGCCTGTTTAGAGAAATGTCACCATCAGATATTGTAAGAGCTTTCATTGTCTGGTTATATACCCCCTTTATTTTTCATTCGGTTCTGACTTGGTGTACAGGGAGAAGATGGTAATAACGGCCCATGTTCAATTCTGACGCTGTACATTTCAAAAGTGCTGAACAAATAGTTACACTGACTACGTCCGTCCTAGGTCGCTCATTATTGTCTTAATCGAAATAACAGATTGCCTCTTATCCACTCGTTGTCCCCTTATGCCATAGTTTGTACAACTCAATTGTCAGTAGAAACCACATTTGTTTAAGCAAGTCAGCCATATCAGCTGTTTTTTTAAATTAGGCTGAATTAACTGTTTCGCTGCCAAACAAGGCTCTGCTGATAGCCGGGGCCCTGTTTCAGAAAGCGGGTTTAGTGACTCAGAGTTAGTTGACCCAGAGTTGAAGGAAACTCTGGATTTTCGGTTTGACAAAGCCAGTTCAGCTTAACTCTGAGTCAGTTACTATAGCAACATACTCTGTGAAGCTAACCTGCTCGCTGGCAGGTTTTCTTCAACTAACCCTGAGTTTCTCCTCCTCTTTAGCTGAAGCCTGCAGACTGAAGGAGGTGTCAGACATGGCGTGTCCTTTTCTTGAAGAGCCAGTTGATATTGAAGCACAAATACTCTGCAGAAATCTCCGTTGGGAGAGGGTAATCAGACCCCGCTTGGATGTTTTATCATTCCCTGATGATTATCTGTTTGAGGGTTTCTGTTTTTCTACACAATCGTTCAAATCAAATCAAAGTTTATTTGTCACGTGCGCCAAATACAACAGGTGTAAACCTTACAGTGAAATGCTTACTTACAGGCTCTAACCAATAGTGCAAAAAAGGTATTAGGTGAACAATAGGTATGTAAAGAAATAAAACAACAGTAAAAAGACAGGCTATATACAGTAGCGAGGCTACATACGGGCAACGGTTAGTCAGGCTGATTGAGGTAGTCTGTACATGTAGATATGGTTAAAGTGACTATGCATATATGATGAACATATATGACTAGCATATATTGGCAAAAAAACGAAGTGCAACACAAACAATTTATTTCCTGAACTGAGAGCATGTCCACGATGTGTCATATGAATGATATAAGGGCTGAAAATATTGTGAAGATGAATGATCTATCTGCATTGTGTCCCACTTTAACCATATATATATATAGTATATTTCCAAGGCAACCGTCTGTCGGGCTGCCAGAAATGTGACTCTGGCACTGAAACGTTTACTGTACACTTGTGGTGTTCCCAAGTCACAGACCCACAAGACTCATCAGAGAGCAATTCCACAGAATTGCAGGTATCAGTCTCAGCAATAATTAATTTATTTAGTATGAAGCTTAACTTTAATCAGTTAATTTGATATATTTTAGGGTTTCCAGGTGTGATTAGCTGCATAGATGGCATTCATATTTCTATCACAGCTCCTTCAGTAACTGAAGGAGATTATGTGAATAGGAAGTATTTCCACAGCATTAATGTGCAGGTAGGCCTAAATAGTAGCCTTTAGCATTCCTAATGAAAGATGAAATGAAAGTAACAATACAGTTACTGCAACTAATTACTGTTCTGCACTGTGAAGATCATATGTGATGCAACCCACATCATCAGCAACGTGGAAGCAAAGTGGCCTGGGTTTGTACATGACTCGCACATTTTTCATAAGTGTACACTGAGCGCTAGATTTGCCTATATAGCTATATCCTATTATAATCAATATTTTGCTTCATCCTATTGCAACTGAAAATTTAAACTGTATCCTCGTATTATCATAGGAGAGTTCGATGGTTACCTGCTCAGTGACAGAGGGTACCCCTGCCAGCCCTATTTGCTGACCCCTTACCCTGATCCTGAGCCCGCAGCAACGTTATAACTTGGCTCACTGCAGGCCAACAGCCAGGGTAGAGATGACCATTGGGATGCTCAAGGCCCGGTTCCAGTGCCTTCGTAGGCTCAGGGTCACCCCAGAAAGGGAATGTGACATTATTGTGGCATGTGTGATTCTCCACAACATTGCCACAATTAGAAGAGAACAATATCCTACTCAACCAGTGAACGATCCTGACCACCTCGCTGATGCACGAGATGGAAGAGCAGTCAGAGACAGAATATGCTACCATCATTTCTGATTGACCCATCACCTCCCCAGTGTCAAGTAAAGACAATATGCCTTTCTTTTTATGAAGTCTTCTTTATTCCCTGCAAGTACAAATACAGTAGTTAATATTTTTTATGATGTTGTTCAAACAAGTAAAATCATCCACCTGTGGGCACCTCACTCACCTTTAACTGATGTTCCAGCAGTTGTATTTGTCACAACGTCCACAGAAGGTGGCGCCTCTCCTCGGTCGGGCGGTGCTCGGCGTTCGTCGTCGCCGGCCTACTAGCTGCCACCGATCTGTGTTTCAGTGTCTGTTAGTTATGTCTGTTTTTTGATTGCACCTGTTTCGTGTTTGTCATTAGTGGGGGGGTATTTAGTCTGTCTGTGTTTAGTTAGGATTCGTGCGGAAATGTTCTTTGTTACATTGTATAGGCAGTAGGGTTGCCGGGCTGCGCCCCGTCTGCCCGTTTGGGCAAAATATGGATTTTGCCTTTGGATTTATTAAATCAAGTTTGTTCCAACGGACCTCAGTCTCCTGCGCTTGACTCAACCTAAAACAGTTCTACCCGCTCGTGACAGTATTTCTATCTTTTGCATCTGCAGCCTTATGTGGTCAATTTCTAAATTAATTTTTCAATTTGGTTCTCCAAGTACACCTTGTACAGCTGTTTCATAGGGAGCTATAGGAACACAAAAATGACATTGAATTTCACAGTGCCAGGTCTACTTAGTTTCATTGTAAGTCCTGTGCCAAACTGCAGTCTCAACAGTGAAGAGGCAACTCCGGGATACTGGCCTTCTAAGCAGATTTCCTCTGTCCAATGTCTGTGTTTGCCCATCTTAATCTTTCATTTTTATTGGCCAGTCTGGGATGTATTTTTCTTTGCAACTCTGCCTAGGCCAGCATCCTGGAGTCACCTTCTTCACTGTTGACGCTGAGACTGGTGTTTTGCGGGTACTATTTAATGAAGCTGCCAGTTGAGGACTTGTGAGGCGTCTGTTTCTCAAACTAGACACTCTAATGTACTTGTCCTCTTGCTCAGTTGTGGACCGGAGCCTCCCACTCCTCTTTCTATTCTGGTTAGAGCCAGTTTGCGCTGTTCTGTGAAGGGAGTAGTACACAGCGTTGTACGAGATCTTCAGTTTCTTGACAATTTCTCGCATGGAATAGCCTTTATTTCAAGGAACAAGAATAGACCGACGAGTTTCAGAAGGAAGTTCTTTGTTTCTGGCCATTTCGAGCCTGTAATCGAACCCACAAATGCTGATGCTCCAGATACTCAACTAGTCTAAAGAAGGCCAGTTTTATTGCTTCTTTAATCAGACAGTTTTCAGCTGAGCTAACATAATTGCAAAAGGGTTTTCTAATCATCAATTAGCCTTTTAAAATTATGAACTTGGATTAGCTAACGCAACATGCCATTGGAACACAGGAGTGATGGTTGCTGATAATGGGCCTCTGTACATTAAAAATCAGCCGTTTCCAGCTACAATAGTCATTTACAACATTAACAATGTCTACACTATTTCTGATCAATTTGATGTTATTTTAATGGACAAAAAATGTGCTTATCTTTGAAAAACAAGGACATTTCTAAGTGACCCCAAACTTTTTAACGGTAATGTATACTCAAATTCTGCATACGCATTCATTAATATTTCTAACTCCACTAGGGAGAGAAGTAGGAGGTTCGAGCCCTTTTTTCTCCTGTTGCCATGATGAATCATGTTATCTGCGTTCCATTGATGAGGGCTTTTAATCTCCTCATGCACATGCTTTACTCTGGGTTAACTTAACTCAGTTGATTTTGTTATCACCTGTTCTGAAACCAAAAACTCAAGAGTTTGAGAGCTCAGAATTAGTCAACCCAGAGTTCAGGTTTAAACTCAAGTTTGTTCAACCTGCTTTCTGAAACAGGGCCCAGGTTTAGCAGTGGTAAGGTGTTGGGTTGTTGAGACAGCTTAAAGTAGGCCCTACCAGGTTGTGGGCACTGTTTGTCACCATTATAGTGCAATGAATGTATTGTTTAATGTTGTGTAGTGGCTTTGCTGGCATGCATTAAAACAAATGTTTTAATTGTTTGCCCCACCAAGATTTACATGCTAAAATCGCTGCATAATTCATAAAGGATTTGTATGTTAACTAACTCAAATGTACGTATAAATCCCTTTTTACATAACTGCTATTATAATCACAGAACAAAACGTATAACATCGCCTAAATCTGAGTTATCCTCAGACCTTATTTTTAGCGATTATTCCAAAACCCTATACTTTCTTCCCTTAGAGATGGCTGAACAATCCAGAGGTAACTAATTTCCAGATTTTAGGACTACAAGCTGGTGAGCTCTGTAGCTCATATTCTTTTTGAAGCGCACAATACCCACTTCATAAGAGGTGAAAGACGCATGAGAATAACAATTACACAGAAGCTCCAAGAAATGGAGTTAGGTATCTCAATTTTTTTTAAAGTCACATTAAAGTTAAACATTGCATTTCCAGTATCAAAAACACCACAAACATTGCATTTCCAGTATCAAAAACACCACAAACACACATTTGCAAATAAAACAG
This sequence comes from Salmo trutta, assembly GCF_901001165.1. Classification (NCBI taxonomy): domain Eukaryota; kingdom Metazoa; phylum Chordata; class Actinopteri; order Salmoniformes; family Salmonidae; genus Salmo; species Salmo trutta. The sequence goes on along the minus strand of NC_042971.1, from coordinate 42,590,434 downwards.
TCAAACTCATGCACTTATTTCTGTACCCCAGTGGAGGCTGGTGGGAGGAGCTATAGGAGGATGGGATCGTTGTTATGGCTGGAATTAAATAAATGGAATCAAATGTCGTTTCCATATGTTTGATAACATTCCATTTAAATTCCTTCCAGCCATTACAATGAGCCCGCCCTATAGCTCCACCCACCAGCCTCCCTACTGTACCCATATAATGAATACAAGCAGGGTGCAGTTATTTTGGCTTAACCCTCTTGGCACCCTCCTTGTAGTCCTCCTTGGTCAGTCGGTAACCCCAGTGCTGTAATGTCTGTCTGACCACAGGAGAGATTGTTGGGTTGTCAAAGCCACAGCCTGACCGGACTACTTTGGCGATAAGATTATTTCTCCACCGGCCTTTTACCCCAGCACACTTTGCCCATCGCCCGATCTGACGCTCATCATCCTTAGTACGCCGACCATGGTAAAACCTGTAGGGAATTTACATTTCAGAGTAAGAAGACACTAATGTAGGAGAATAGAAAGGAGCCTTATTATACCCAGTCTGAATGTACTGTATATATTCTGCAAATACCTGCAGTACCACTGAAACCACCCATAGGGATCCTGGGTTACAATCCATCCACTGCTTTCCCACATTTCTAGACTGCCTCCACACTTCACTTTGTATGTGTTTACACTGTCTCTGTATGTTAATGAGGCCACCTGTATGGGGAAACACATAATGCATTATTTATTACAAGCAGTGTGAGCCTGGCTTTGTAATGTCTTATTAGTAGGGATGCACGATATATCAGTGAACATATCAGAATCGGACGATATTAGCTAACAATGCCAACATCAGTATCGGCCCAATGTCTAGTTTAATGCCGATGTGGAAAACCAAAGTTTTCCAAAAAAATCTAAGCTGACGTGCATACCTATATAACGTAGGTACATGACGTAATGATGCCACGTAAAATTTTGCGCTACATGTGCAACACAGCATTCCTAACCTAGCCCACAATGTCTGCTGTGTGGATCGAGCAGTCAACAAGTCGAGCAGTCATTTGAAAGAGAAAGAAAATTTCAGCGAGACAACTCAAAGGCGAAATCCATTAACACCAAGATAATGGAATCCATTGCCCTTGACAATCAACCATTCTCTGCTGTGGGTGATGTTGGATTTCTCGCGACTGGTCGAGCACCGGTACACACTACCAAGTGCGCTATTTTTCCAATTTTGACCTACCAGAGTTACACAGTAATACGCTAATGTTTTCTGGCTGTCACTGAGTAGACTGATACCCCATGTCATTCATCCACAATCCATAAGTAAGGCTGTACAGTGAAATAAGTATGCCCTCAATGCAATTCTAAAGTATAATACATCCAGTGTGATTTCAACCGATTTTTGATTTCTATAACATTCCAACCTCATTTAGCATGATCTATTCAATTATGGCATAATTCTATTATTTGTATTAATTTGCATCACTGTCAATGACATGCTTTTATTTTGAAGGCTAACTGCAAAGTCCACTATTGTGGCTAATCCTTATTGTGGCTAGCTTCACATAGATGGGTCCGACCACCATTAATCAAATAAGAACTGTCTTATAAATTAGGGTTATTTTAGATGATAACAGCTAGCTAGCTAACTATAGCTACTGAAACAGATGGCGTTTTGCTATGTTTTTGGGGAAGAACATTGCTTGCATCCATGAGCAAGCTAGCTTTTTTTTTAAATGACCAGCACTGTAGGTACGCGAGACAACTTCACCAGCATCATAGCATACGTATCGATGAATCGTTGTGACATATGAAATACGAGTGATAGTGTAATCAATGTGTAATAACTACGTCAAATGTATGAACACGTTAAATTATGTGACGTGCAGTCATATTCAGGTCCTGATTGGTCAAATAGTGTTATTTGACCTGTATCTTTTTGACACGCAAAGACCCAAACGGCATTCCATAGAAATCCTGGTTGAGAATGAAACGACTGAATAAATGAACAACGAAACAGCACAGCAAGTAAATGAAAGAACTAGGTTTTGATTATGTTTTACTGGTAAATGACAACAAAATATTTTTTTTGGTCAGTGTGGTGTGTGTGTAACCCTTATTTAACTAGGCAAGTCAGTTAAGAACAAATTCTTATTTACAATGATGGCCTACCCCGGACGACGCTGGGCCAATTGTGCACTGTCCTATGGGACTCCCAATCATGGCCGGATGTGATACAGCCTGGATTCAAACCAGGGAATGTAGTGAAGCCTCCTGCACTGAGATGCAGTGCCTTAGAGCGCTGCGTCCATGTGTGTTAACTATTTAACTGTGTACTAGAATGCTAAAAAGGCCACTAAAATGTTAAATATCGGATATCGGTATCTGGGTTTTTTGGCAAGGAAAATATCGGTGCATATATTTCTGCAAATTTCCAAATGACTCAAAAAGTCTAACTTGGTCAGGATCATTATGCGATCATAACAACATTGGTGGGCATGCTTATGACAAATCACCTGTGTGGGAATGTTCAAACCTTTCAGCCAATCCTCAGGGAGTTTCTTCCATTCATCTTTGCAATTTTGTTCTATGATGAAAGAAACAAAAAAGGTGTGATTAGTAAAGTGGTTAACCTACATTAGTAATTAAGTCATAACATCCAAAGTAATGATTTTAGATTTGTGTGGGATAGGCTACTCACTTGTGACCCTTGAGTATATTGGTCTGAAGTAGGTACCACCAAAGCTGCCAGCTTGAAGTACTTCTTTTGGTGACATGTTAGGTTGGAACTGTGGGAAGTCTAAGAAAAATACTTGTCACCGAGCCTTCTGTGGAATGAATGTCCATGTGTTTAAACAGAGTTGCATATGTAGGCATACCTTTAAAAACAAGTTGTCCTTTGTCATTCTTTGAAACCTCTAGGCATCCATCCCGAATCATCTTCTGGCTTGCATCTTTAGAATTTAGAGAAACTTCAGAGCTACGCAAGAATTTGTGTTTTTTCTTGCTTGAGCCCTTCTTCATTTTAACCTTTTCTGTGGGAAAGTAAAATTATTTTAGGTGGCTAACGTAATTGGCACTCCTCAGAAACGCAGTCTTCCATAGGAATGAATGAAATTCTAGAATGTTTCAAGGACAACAATTATGTTTATTTAAATATTTTTCGTTGTTGTAGTGGGGACAGTAACATTAGTAGTTTCCAAAATGATGCTTTAAGGAAAATGTTTTTATATATTTCTTTGGTTCCAACCAATGGTTTATATATACCTTAGAAAACTGACAGTGGGTGCCGTGACTCACTCACTTACCCTTGTTCAGAGCATTATTTGCGCTAGTCTTGCCTCTATCCTTCGATTTCAGCTTTTTGCAGTCTGGAAGACTTGTCTCAGATGAGGAAGCTTTTCTTTTTGTAGAAGTTGTCCTGCTGCTTTTCCCCATGTTTCGTCTCGTCATGTTCCTTCCTGTAGGCCCTAGACAACGTTCAAATGAAAACGACCAAGCATTGGAGTTGCACAACCCTAGCTACAATGGATTTGTTGTGAAGAAGAAGGGACTCAACTGTATCCTCAGTATGAATGAATGAGAAAAAATCGTGTTAAGTAACTGCGCATCTCACTGTTTATGTAATGCTACGGGTGCGCCTGCTTTACAAGCCAGCGCGCCCCGACCAATGCGCCGTAGTCAGATGACGCGTTCCAATCAATGACATATTAACCCTGGATTGCTGATGCTATGTTTTGGCCATGGAGAGGCTTTGAAGGCGCCAAATTGGCACTCCTCAGAAACGCAGTCTTCCATAGGAATGAATGAAATTCTAGAATGTTTCAAGGACAACAATTATGTTTATTTAAATATTTTTTGTTGTTGTAGTGGGGACAGTAACATTAGTAGTTTCCAAAATGATGCTTTAAGGAAAATGTTTTTATATATTTCTTTGGTTCCAACCAATGGTTTATATATACCTTAGAAAACTGACAGTGGGTGCCGTGACTCACTCACTTACCCTTGTTCAGAGCATTATTTGCGCTAGTCTTGCCTCTATCCTTCGATTTCAGCTTTTTGCAGTCTGGAAGACTTGTCTCAGATGAGGAAGCTTTTCTTTTTGTAGAAGTTGTCCTGCTGCTTTTCCCCATGTTTCGTCTCGTCATGTTCCTTCCTGTAGGCCCTAGACAACGTTCAAATGAAAACGACCAAGCATTGGAGTTGCACAACCCTAGCTACAATGGATTTGTTGTGAAGAAGAAGGGACTCAACTGTATCCTCAGTATGAATGAATGAGAAAAAATCGTGTTAAGTAACTGCGCATCTCACTGTTTATGTAATGCTACGGGTGCGCCTGCTTTACAAGCCAGCGCGCCCCGACCAATGCGCCGTAGTCAGATGACGCGTTCCAATCAATGACATATTAACCCTGGATTGCTGATGCTATGTTTTGGCCATGGAGAGGCTTTGAAGGCGCCAAATTGGCACTCCTCAGAAACGCAGTCTTCCATAGGAATGAATGAAATTCTAGAATGTTTCAAGGACAACAATTATGTTTATTTAAATATTTTTTGTTGTTGTAGTGGGGACAGTAACATTAGTAGTTTCCAAAATGATGCTTTAAGGAAAATGTTTTTATATATTTCTTTGGTTCCAACCAATGGTTTATATATACCTTAGAAAACTGACAGTGGGTGCCGTGACTCACTCACTTACCCTTGTTCAGAGCATTATTTGCGCTAGTCTTGCCTCTATCCTTCGATTTCAGCTTTTTGCAGTCTGGAAGACTTGTCTCAGATGAGGAAGCTTTTCTTTTTGTAGAAGTTGTCCTGCTGCTTTTCCCCATGTTTCGTCTCGTCATGTTCCTTCCTGTAGGCCCTAGACAACGTTCAAATGAAAACGACCAAGCATTGGAGTTGCACAACCCTAGCTACAATGGATTTGTTGTGAAGAAGAAGGGACTCAACTGTATCCTCAGTATGAATGAATGAGAAAAAATCGTGTTAAGTAACTGCGCATCTCACTGTTTATGTAATGCTACGGGTGCGCCTGCTTTACAAGCCAGCGCGCCCCGACCAATGCGCCGTAGTCAGATGACGCGTTCCAATCAATGACATATTAACCCTGGATTGCTGATGCTATGTTTTGGCCATGGAGAGGCTTTGAAGGCGCCAAATTGGCACTCCTCAGAAACGCAGTCTTCCATAGGAATGAATGAAATTCTAGAATGTTTCAAGGACAACAATTATGTTTATTTAAATATTTTTTGTTGTTGTAGTGGGGACAGTAACATTAGTAGTTTCCAAAATGATGCTTTAAGGAAAATGTTTTTATATATTTCTTTGGTTCCAACCAATGGTTTATATATACCTTAGAAAACTGACAGTGGGTGCCGTGACTCACTCACTTACCCTTGTTCAGAGCATTATTTGCGCTAGTCTTGCCTCTATCCTTCGATTTCAGCTTTTTGCAGTCTGGAAGACTTGTCTCAGATGAGGAAGCTTTTCTTTTTGTAGAAGTTGTCCTGCTGCTTTTCCCCATGTTTCGTCTCGTCATGTTCCTTCCTGTAGGCCCTAGACAACGTTCAAATGAAAACGACCAAGCATTGGAGTTGCACAACCCTAGCTACAATGGATTTGTTGTGAAGAAGAAGGGACTCAACTGTATCCTCAGTATGAATGAATGAGAAAAAATCGTGTTAAGTAACTGCGCATCTCACTGTTTATGTAATGCTACGGGTGCGCCTGCTTTACAAGCCAGCGCGCCCCGACCAATGCGCCGTAGTCAGATGACGCGTTCCAATCAATGACATATTAACCCTGGATTGCTGATGCTATGTTTTGGCCATGGAGAGGCTTTGAAGGCGCCAAATTGGCACTCCTCAGAAACGCAGTCTTCCATAGGAATGAATGAAATTCTAGAATGTTTCAAGGACAACAATTATGTTTATTTAAATATTTTTTGTTGTTGTAGTGGGGACAGTAACATTAGTAGTTTCCAAAATGATGCTTTAAGGAAAATGTTTTTATATATTTCTTTGGTTCCAACCAATGGTTTATATATACCTTAGAAAACTGACAGTGGGTGCCGTGACTCACTCACTTACCCTTGTTCAGAGCATTATTTGCGCTAGTCTTGCCTCTATCCTTCGATTTCAGCTTTTTGCAGTCTGGAAGACTTGTCTCAGATGAGGAAGCTTTTCTTTTTGTAGAAGTTGTCCTGCTGCTTTTCCCCATGTTTCGTCTCGTCATGTTCCTTCCTGTAGGCCCTAGACAACGTTCAAATGAAAACGACCAAGCATTGGAGTTGCACAACCCTAGCTACAATGGATTTGTTGTGAAGAAGAAGGGACTCAACTGTATCCTCAGTATGAATGAATGAGAAAAAATCGTGTTAAGTAACTGCGCATCTCACTGTTTATGTAATGCTACGGGTGCGCCTGCTTTACAAGCCAGCGCGCCCCGACCAATGCGCCGTAGTCAGATGACGCGTTCCAATCAATGACATATTAACCCTGGATTGCTGATGCTATGTTTTGGCCATGGAGAGGCTTTGAAGGCGCCAAATTGGCACTCCTCAGAAACGCAGTCTTCCATAGGAATGAATGAAATTCTAGAATGTTTCAAGGACAACAATTATGTTTATTTAAATATTTTTTGTTGTTGTAGTGGGGACAGTAACATTAGTAGTTTCCAAAATGATGCTTTAAGGAAAATGTTTTTATATATTTCTTTGGTTCCAACCAATGGTTTATATATACCTTAGAAAACTGACAGTGGGTGCCGTGACTCACTCACTTACCCTTGTTCAGAGCATTATTTGCGCTAGTCTTGCCTCTATCCTTCGATTTCAGCTTTTTGCAGTCTGGAAGACTTGTCTCAGATGAGGAAGCTTTTCTTTTTGTAGAAGTTGTCCTGCTGCTTTTCCCCATGTTTCGTCTCGTCATGTTCCTTCCTGTAGGCCCTAGACAACGTTCAAATGAAAACGACCAAGCATTGGAGTTGCACAACCCTAGCTACAATGGATTTGTTGTGAAGAAGAAGGGACTCAACTGTATCCTCAGTATGAATGAATGAGAAAAAATCGTGTTAAGTAACTGCGCATCTCACTGTTTATGTAATGCTACGGGTGCGCCTGCTTTACAAGCCAGCGCGCCCCGACCAATGCGCCGTAGTCAGATGACGCGTTCCAATCAATGACATATTAACCCTGGATTGCTGATGCTATGTTTTGGCCATGGAGAGGCTTTGAAGGCGCCAAATTGGCACTCCTCAGAAACGCAGTCTTCCATAGGAATGAATGAAATTCTAGAATGTTTCAAGGACAACAATTATGTTTATTTAAATATTTTTTGTTGTTGTAGTGGGGACAGTAACATTAGTAGTTTCCAAAATGATGCTTTAAGGAAAATGTTTTTATATATTTCTTTGGTTCCAACCAATGGTTTATATATACCTTAGAAAACTGACAGTGGGTGCCGTGACTCACTCACTTACCCTTGTTCAGAGCATTATTTGCGCTAGTCTTGCCTCTATCCTTCGATTTCAGCTTTTTGCAGTCTGGAAGACTTGTCTCAGATGAGGAAGCTTTTCTTTTTGTAGAAGTTGTCCTGCTGCTTTTCCCCATGTTTCGTCTCGTCATGTTCCTTCCTGTAGGCCCTAGACAACGTTCAAATGAAAACGACCAAGCATTGGAGTTGCACAACCCTAGCTACAATGGATTTGTTGTGAAGAAGAAGGGACTCAACTGTATCCTCAGTATGAATGAATGAGAAAAAATCGTGTTAAGTAACTGCGCATCTCACTGTTTATGTAATGCTACGGGTGCGCCTGCTTTACAAGCCAGCGCGCCCCGACCAATGCGCCGTAGTCAGATGACGCGTTCCAATCAATGACATATTAACCCTGGATTGCTGATGCTATGTTTTGGCCATGGAGAGGCTTTGAAGGCGCCAAATTGGCACTCCTCAGAAACGCAGTCTTCCATAGGAATGAATGAAATTCTAGAATGTTTCAAGGACAACAATTATGTTTATTTAAATATTTTTTGTTGTTGTAGTGGGGACAGTAACATTAGTAGTTTCCAAAATGATGCTTTAAGGAAAATGTTTTTATATATTTCTTTGGTTCCAACCAATGGTTTATATATACCTTAGAAAACTGACAGTGGGTGCTGTTTTGAAACCATCTTTGCACCCCCATCATTGTAAAAAATATTTTGGAATCTATATAAATGCATTTATTAATGTCTACATTGGCTTTTGCCATGTGTATTCTATTAAAGACACCTTAATGCATACTTAAATATACTGAACAAAAATATAAACGCCACATACAACAATTTCAAAGATTTTACTAAGTTACAGTTCATAGAAGGAAATCAGTTAATTGAATCTCCTAATCTATGGATTTCACATGACTGGGCAGGGGTGCATCCATGGGTGGGCCTTGGAGGGCATAGGCCCACCCACTTAGCAGCCAGGCCCACCCACTGGGGAGTCAGGACCAGCCAATCAAAAGGAGTTTTCCCCCACAAAAGAGCTTTATATTACAGACAGAAATACGTCCATTTGGAGAGCATAAGGTGGGGAGTTTTTGAGTCGTTAAGTCAGACTTTCCTCTTGATTGCTAGCTATAGCATAAATTCTTAGTTTCACAGTGTTATCTGACAAAGGTATTGATGTGAGTTTCTGTGCCTCTGCCTCCCCACATATTGTTTTCACCATATAAATTGGGCCAGTTATATCAAAGTCTCTGCAATAGTGTGTGGTTTCATATTATAGCGGGCATAGCCATTCACCATGGGAATGATTCAAGTGCAACGGTCAGGTGCAGCCGATCTAAGGGTGCTCTCTGATTGAATTTTAACTCTTAGATTTGAATACATTTCATTTAGATTTTTAAGGTTAACCACGTTACAATGATTTTCAGAGAAAAAGACAATGTCATAATATAAACACTGCCGTTCAAATGTTTGGGGTCACTTAGAAATGTCCTTGTTTTTGAAAGAAAAGCACATTTTTGTCCATTAAAATAACATCAACTTGATCAGAAATACAGTGTAGACATTGTTTTTGTTGTAAATGACTATTGTAGCTGGAAACTGCAGATTTTTAATGGAATATCTACATAAACTCACAGAGGCCCATTATCAGCAACCATCACTCCTGTGTTCCATTGGCATGTTGTGTTAGCTAATCCAAGTTTATAATTTTAAAAGGTTAATTGATCATTAGAAAACCCTTTTGCAATTATGTTAGCACAGCTGAAAACTGTTGTCTGATTAAAGAAGCAATAAAACTGGCCTTCTATAGACTAGTTGAGTATCTGGAGCATCAGCATTTGTGGGTTCGATTACAGGCTCAAAATGGCCAGAAACAAAGAACTTTCTTCTGAAACTCGTCTATTCTTGTTATGAGAAATGAACTGTCCACCCAATCAAAGGATCAGAGAATTAATCTAGTATTGAAAGCATATGCTACAGCTAGCTAGCACTGCAGTGCATAAAAGGTGGTAAGTAGTTGACTCAAAGAGACAGAAAGGCAATAGTTGAAAAATTTTTATTTTGAATATTTTATTTTTGCATTTTCCAAATAAGAACATTCATAACAAAAGTGAAAATATATTAGACAACAATATGACAAAGTGACAGTAACAGACAAGCGTAAAAAAAATAAAAAATATATTATATATACAAACATACAGTAAATAAGTAATAAAGAGTAAAATAAAAAATAATAATAATGAGACATTGGATCATATGGTCACCTGCCGTAAACTACATATTATACATTACGTGTGAAACATTATGTGAGGATTACATAGAGATTCAATCAATGTGATGTGAGGGGAGATTCACCATATAGTCAATAAAAGGTTGCCAAATTCTGTAAAATGTCTCTAACTTATTCCTAAAGCAGTAAGTATTTTTTTCCAGTGGGATACAACTATTAACTTCCGATAGCCACATTGCAACTGGCAGGGGGAATCCGATTTCCATTTCAAGGCAATACATTTCTTGGCAATCACTAGCAATATTTCTGTTAGCTTTATAGTATGGCTTTGCCTAAGATTGGAGTTAGACCTCCGGGTCTAAAGGGAATGCAACCCTGTGAATTGAGGATATGGTATCGCATACCCCCTGCCAGAAACTGTGTAGTTTTGAACACTGCCAAGTGGAATGGAGGAATGTTCCTTCATCTGAGCCACATCTAAAACATAGCGAGGAGATATCAGGGTTGAACTTGTGGAGTCTAGATGGGGTGATATAGAGCTGATGGAGGAAATTAAACTGGATCAGTCTGTATCTGGAGTTCAATGTGGATGTAATACCATCCCTGCATAGGTCACTACATAGACCCTCATCAAGATTAATACCCAGATCTTTTCCCCCATCTAAGTCAGGGTTTATCTAGCTCAGGCAGTGTTAGTCCTGACATAAGAGCATCGTAAACACGGGAAATGGTCTTGAGTAGTGGTTGGTCTGCATGGCAGAGTTGTTCAATAGGTGACATCTTAGGTAGGTTCCATTGTCCCTTGAGAGTCACCCTAATAAAGTTTCGTAGTTGTAGGTAGCTAAAGAAGTCCCTGTTAGGCAAGTGGTATTTCTGTTTCAGCTGATCAAAAGACATAACTCCCTCCTCATAACAATGTTCCAGAAGAGTGATCCCCTTATCAGACCATGGTCTAAAGTTACTATTCTGGAAAAGAAATCCCTCTCATCTGAACAGCTCATGCAGTTTGCACCATGCCAGGACAGAATGTATGATTAAAGGGTTGTCTGTGATGGTTTTTATAGATTTTCTGTCCCATTTGTAAAACAATTCTGCCCCAGTATCATCATTTACCTCAAACTTTTCAATGTTCAACCATGAGGGAGAGGGACCATTGTCATACCTCTGAGCCAGAAACCTAGACTGTGCAGCTCAGTAGTACATTCCAAAATTGGGGAGGTTTAAGCCCCCTTGACCGTAATCAAGGGTCAGTTTATCCAGGCCAACCCTAGGGGTTTTGCCATGCCAGATAAACCGTCTGGTCAGCTTGTCGAGAGAGGAAAAGAATGCTGCGGGCACAGGGATAGGGAGAGATTGAAACAAATATAGAAATCTGGGCAGGACATTCATTTTAATTACATTGATTCTACCCAGTAGAGTGAGAGGCAAGTCCATCCATTTACACAGGTCACCCTCCACCTTTTGCAACAAGCTGGCCAGATAGAGTTTATAGAGGTTCTTCAGGTTACCATCCACCATTATGCCCAAATATGTGAAGCCCATAGGCGACCATCTAAAAGGAAACTTGTGATTGATGGTATGGTGGTCAAAGACAGACAACGGTAAGATTTCGCTTTTATCAAAATTGACCTTATATCCAGAGAAAGAACTATAACACTGTAGTAGGATCTGCAAGTGAGAGAGGGAATGTTCTGGGTTTGTTAGAAATAAGATAAGGTCGTCCACAAAGAGTGATAACTTATGGGTATGGAGGCCCTCCTCAAAGCCATGTCTGTCAGGGCACTAGTTGAACAATTTTTAACAAATTAATTTCTTCCAAAATGAAGGAGAAGAAAGTTTATTTTTTATGGATTAATTTATTTGTATTTTTGTTACTTTAGCTAATATGGTGACAAACGATGAAAGGCTGTGTGTAGTGGTTATGATATGGTTTGGCTTGGAAAGGTTTTTTCGCCAGGTCACATACAGCTGATGTGTTGTGCATTGAAGTCCACAAGTGAAGGGACAAGGTGAGAGGAGGAGAGAAGGAATACAATGTGTCTGCAATAAATGTAACTTTGTTTACGCGTGATCAGGGTGTATTCATTCCGCCGATTCTGTTGAAAGCGTTTCTTAAACGGAAGCGAACGGAACAAAACAGGAATAAACATACCTGAATTTCTTCAATAGAAACTCTTGTTTGCAACTATTTAATGTGTCACTGTCTGTCCATGTGTCACTGTCTTTCACCTCACATGTTTCTTTTGACCTGTGTGCACCTACGTTGTAAACTTTCATTCATAGGCTAGGTTGTAGCAACCTCATGATGGGTATATGGAATATTTTTGTATCATGTAGTAGCCTAAACCTCTTGCTGTTACATTGAACTGGGTGAATGGAATATGAATGAGTCATCCAATATGCTGTAATAGAAATAAGGCCATGCTCTTGGGAAAAAAAATTGTCCTCCATCTTAAATGTCACTGACCACCACTGGATGAATCACACTTCACCATCTGGCAGTCCGATGGATGAATCTGGGATTAACGAATGCCAGGAGAACGCTACCTGCCCGAATGCATATTGCCAACTGTAAAGTTTGGTTGAGAAGGAATAACGGTCTGGGGCTGTTTTTCATGATTCTGTGCTTCCAACTTTGTAGCAACAGTTTGGGGAAGGCCCTTTCCTGTTTCAGCATGACAATGCCCCCGTGCACAAAGCGAGGTCCCTACAGAAATGATTTGTCTGTACGGACCTCAACCCATCGAACATCTTTGGGATGAATTGGAACGGCGACTGCGAGCCAGTCTTAATCGCCCAACATCAGTGCCCGACCTTACTAATGCTCTTGTGGCTGAATGGAAGCAAGTCCCTGCAACAATGTTCCATCATATAGTGGAAAGCCTTCACAGAAGAGTGGAGGCTGTTATAGCATCAAAGGGGGGACCAAGTCGATATTAATACCCATGATGTTCGATGCGCAGATGTCAATATACTTTTGGTCATGTAGTGTATCTTGTATTTTATGTGGCATACTTGTCAAACCTCAAGACCTTAAGTGAAACTGATACATTTTACAATTCATACTAGTCATTCTATGCCAATTGATTTTCATTGAAGGCAGACAAACCAATTCATTCCTTTCTCTTTTGAGTAATTGCCACTTCCATTTTTGTGGCAGAGCTGCGATGAGATTGTTGATACAAGTATGGAACAACCCATGTTAAAAGTAAGCCTTTTAATTGATTATTGCTTTGTACAGCTGAGGCTCATTCATTAGTGTTTATGATGCACTTAACAAATATATTTTGGATTTCAAAGTCTGCTAATGTCAGGAACTGAGTGGGAAGAATATTTATTTTTAAGGCTATGAGGGAGTTTGTAAATGTGGAGAATAGCAAGAGAATATCAGGGACAGCTATGATAAGTGATTGGGATGAAACCCCCAGTATGGTTATTTACATTAACATTTTTGTCATTTATCAGACGCTCTTATCCAGAGCAACTTACAGTAGTGAACACATACATTTCATTTCATGCAATTTTTTTACTGGCCCCCCATGGGAATTGAACCCACAACCCTGGCATTGCACACACCATGCTGGCATTGCAAACACCATGCTCTACCAACTGAGCCACAGGGAAGTTACGGTTATGGCTGCCATCAGCTGACAGATTTAAACTGTCAGTGTCTTTCATACTGCAGTTCATAGTTCAAACCACAAAGTGAAAAGAAGTACAAGCAAGCAGTTAATTCCGCAGGGCAAACCTTGCCCTGGACCAGGGAATCCTATCAAAAGCTTAATCTGCCTTTTCCAGATTTGGCCAGTTTCTCCAGCTTGGTGGCCCCTATACTGTACCTGCACTACCTCCCATCATGTTCCCACTCCCAGTGCAATGTATTCCGTGGCCCCAGCAAACAAGTTCCAGAACACAGTAGCGGACCAAGCTGTACTTCGGTTGGCCCCTTCAGAACTAGTCCCCATGATCACTTAACATCAATGGATTCCTGCCTTGGAGAATGTTCATTGTCAATCTATTTCATATTGTATATCATGTCATCACTATCTGCAGCTTGGATAGAGAACTCATTGTTTGTTAGGCTCTTGCTTAGTATCTCACATTTTCAAGATGGATGTGATAGATGTTGCCGCTACTAATGTTCGTATGCGATTAAATCAGATTTACATGCTGCAACTTAGCATCAATAAGATAATTGTATTGCATGAGGATGGAAGACTATTTGCCCATACATTTTATCATAAGATACCCTCTTGAGTGAAGATTAGATAAGAATATTTGGACCCAGTATCACTCCAAGCTTGTCGATGAGAAGTTAGATTTATGAACATGACATGTTCCGTTTGTTTCCCTGTGACTGTGGGATATAGCTTCAACGAAAAATATAGACATTATGTGAGTTCAAGGCTGCAGTAATACATCTGTCTAGTATTCTATGAACAAGCTACTGAACCTCTGTGCAGAAACTAAACCAGTCAGTTTGAGATTTAAAAATAAATCAAAAGTGTCACGGCTGTCTGAAGGATCGGACCAAAATGCAGCGTGTTCGTAGTTCCAAATATTTTATTTACCGTGAAACTAAATGCAATACACTAAATACACAAAAACAACAAACCGTGACGCAGAGAGAAAACACACTACTTAAAAATGAATCACCCACAAAAACAGGTGGGACAAACATCAACTTAAATGTGACCTCCGTTTAGAGACAACGACAACCGGCTGCCTCTAATTGGAGTTCATACCAAACAAAACCAACATAGAAATACAAAACTAGAAACTGAACATAGAAATACAAAACCTAGACAAACACCCCCTGTCATGCCCTGACCTACTCTACCATAGAATATAACAACTTACTATGGTCAGGACATGACAGTAAGGTGCATTTTTGCATGTGAAATCATTCATAATGAATGCACAAGCTAGTGTTTCTCACTTCATGTGAATAAATACCAGGATTTTGCCTTTGGTTTAACTTTAGGATGATAATTTCCTCAGAGTCCAGACAATTCCATAATTGAGGTGTGTGTTTCTCTGGCTTGGTATTGGTCATCAGAGGGATAGATACTGTACACGGACTCTACTCCTGTCAGGAATAATCAAGCTCCATAAATCAAACGGTGACATATTGAGTCCACAGCAGAAAATTATTTTGCTGATGCTTCTCAGACACTTGAAGTGGTGATTTTAGCATTTAAATCTTGGTGGGGCAAAAAAAAATGTGTGATGCATGCCAGCATAAACACAACACTAAACAATACATTAATTGCACTATACCACTGTTACACCTGGCTATCAGCGGAGCTTTGTTTAGCAGTGAAACAGTTCAATCAGCCTCATTTACTGCATTTAAAACAAATATGGCTGTCCTGCTTAAACCAATGTGGTTTCTACTGACAATTGAGATGTACAAACTATGGCATAAGGGGACAACAAGCGCATAAGAGGCAATCTGTTATTTTGATTAATAAATTAATGAGTGACCTAGGACAGATGTAGTCAATATAACTATTTGTTCAGCACTTTTGAAATGTGCAGCTACAGATTCAGAACATGGGCCGTTCTTACAGTGTTCTCCCTGTACACCAAGTCAGAACCGTATGATAAAAAGGGGGCATATAAGCAAACAATGAAAGCTCTTACAATATTCAATGACATTTCTCTAAAACAGGCTATAGGCTACATGTGCACCACCAAG
Organism: Salmo trutta; assembly: GCF_901001165.1. Classification (NCBI taxonomy): domain Eukaryota; kingdom Metazoa; phylum Chordata; class Actinopteri; order Salmoniformes; family Salmonidae; genus Salmo; species Salmo trutta. The sequence continues at coordinate 42,575,033 of NC_042971.1, read as the reverse complement.
TCAGAGCAGTAGGCTAAGTTATGAGGGTGAGGCACATGGGCTACTAACAGCTGACTAAACAACATACACTTAGTATTACTTTCTTAGCTACAGTATACATATCTCCCCGGTATATTACATAATTTGTGCAGCAGCATACAAAACATTGTTGGACTCACCTTGTTGTGCTGTGCTCATTTGAACAGAAAGCTTGTGCGGCGGTCCTTTGTGGGCAAATTTTGTCATTAAAGTCCAATCTCTGGATTTATGGTGCTTTCAAGACAACTGGGAACTAAAAAATATATATATATATTTCAATCATAATGACGTCAGTCATCTTCAGGTCAGCGGCTTAATCATGGGCCTCAGTGTCATTGTCTCCATCTTCAATATCACGGCCATTGCAATCAACCGCTACTGCTACATTTGCCACAGCCTGCACTACAACCGCCTGTTCAGCACCAGGAACACCTGCTGCTACCTGGGCATCACCTGGCTGCTCAATGCCATGGTCACGGTGCACAACTTCTTTGTGGGCTCACTGCAGTACGACCCACGCATCTACTCCTGCACCTTCGCCCAGACTGTCAGCTCCTACTACACCATCTCTGTGGTGCTCATCCCCTTCCTGGTGCCCCTCTTGGTGGTCTGTTACTGCTACCTGAGGATCTGGGTGTTAGTCATCCAGGTGAAACAAAGGGTGAAACCAAATGACAAGCAGAAACTAAAGCCCAGCGACCTTCACAACTTCTTGACTATGTTTGTTGTGTTCCGATTGTTTGCTGTGTGCTGGGGACCACTCAGCTTTATTGGCCTGGCAGTGGCCACTGACCCGGAAGGGTGGTGCCAAATATCCCAGATTGGCTTTTTGTCACAAGCTACTTTTATGGCCTATTTCAACAGCTGTCTCAATGCTGTCATCTACGGGCTACTCAATCAGAACTTTCGTAAGGAATACCAGCACATCTTCCTACGGCTGTGCACCCCTCTAACAATTTTTGTGGAAGGCTCCATGTGTGGGACTGAGGGATTTAAAAGAACAACAAGTAAACAGTCACATGTAGTGTTTAAACAGCAATCAGGCAAGGGTGAACCTGTAGGTGAATAGCAAATGACTGTGCACTTATTCCTTTAAAATACTATGAAATGGCACAAGAAAAATGTATTTGATCAAATTATAAATGTGTTAAAAAATAAAAACATTTAACCTGTATACAGTGGTGGGAAAAGTACCCAATTGTCATACTGGAGTAAAAGTATAGATATGTTTAAATAGAATGTTACTCAGGTAAAACTGAAAGTCACCCAGTAAAATACTACTTGAGTAAAAGTCAAAGTATTTGGTTCGAAATATACTTAAATATCAAAAGTAAATGTAATTTCTAAAATATACTTAAGTATAAAAAGTAAAAGTATAAATCATTTCTAATTCCTTATATTAAGCAAAGCAGATGGCCCCTTTTTCTTGTTTTTAAAATTGACAGATATCCAGAGGTACACTCCAAAACTCAGACATAATTTACGTACTATGCATTTGTGTTTAGTGAGTCTGCCAGATCAGAGGCAGTAGGGATGACCACGTGTTCTCTTGATAAGTGTGTAAATTGGACCATGTTCCTGTCCTGCTAAGCATTCAACATGTACCGAGTACTTTTTGGCACTGAAAATGGCCCCCAAAAGGTTATTCCCTTTTTTTGGGGTTCATCGAGGAACCTCCTTAGTTAGTGTTTTTTTTTTTTTTTTTTGCAGGAACCTAACTGCCTAACTGAAACATTTCAATTTGAAAGGACAGCAGGTGCAGGCACTTAACTAAAACAATTAAGATCTCCTCAGTTTAAGGTAAGGTTGTCCCTTGTATGATCTTAATTTATATTATTTTATGATGATACAGTACCATGTAACTTTTCATATTTGTGCAAATCTTTCTAAAACAGAAAATGTACACAATTCAATGGATATCAATCAACAAAGATGTAAGAATATGTACTGTAGGCTATAAGAACATGTTGAAGGCTAGCTGTATTGAATGCAAATGACTGAACTGCTCACTTTTCTGTCTGTCTGCAGGTATACAGACGGAGGCACACAAAGGTATGTCAATTGGTATGTTATGCTGATCACATTTACCATCCTCCCTTACCTTTTCAATGAATATCCCGTAGGCCTCTACATTATGGAAAAGATATGTGTATGAAAACCATTATCAAAACAGTTTTTTCCATCACATTCACCACAAATACCAAAGGTATGAATTCTGTTGTGTAGGCATGTTTTGTTAATCATCTGTATAATTACTATTTTGGGGATTCACAGACTTCACCCTCCCTACATTAATGAATATGCACTTCAAACTCATTCTGGCTATGGATACGGAGAACATCAACACATTAACATCAACACGCCAGAGGATATACTCATTGGACTTGGGGCTCTGCCGGGAGGTTACCTCATATTTAGATTTTTTTTAAATCTGCTTTGCCACTAAAATCATAATAAACACTGAGAACTAAAATATTGTGTCATTGTTATGCGTATTAATAATGGGGGGGGGGGTATTTAAAAAATAAACCCCAAAATGTTCTCCAAAGGTTCTTTGCGGATCCATTAAAAGGAGTTCTTTGAACTTATAGGGGTTCCCCCACAGTTTCAATTTGAACAACCCCTAAAGGGTACTCCAAGAACCTTTTTGTTTTCACAGTGTAGAGAAAAGTTTGTATTGCAGCCAAGACTTACACATGAACGTTGTCCTTCATAAATTGTATGTAGAAATTTTCATAGAGCATATATGAAACAATACAAGTACCAAAGGAGTTTAAAGCAAGACACTGATGTGTCACCCAGGTAATGAGAATGAAACAGTTTTGACCTCATCCGTGATATTGTCCCTTATCAATCCCATCTAAAATGTGTCATTTTCACCTTTAATTTATCTCATCCTAATCAAGTGCTGAATGAAGGAGAAATCCACTTTATGCATAGATGTTATCTGACTTTAATCACTCATCACTCACCCTCTTATGGGACCGAACTAGAACTGTGTTAAAGAAACATGTATATTCCAATCCTGCCATGTGCATTGTTATGACCTCTACATGCCACTTGTCTTTCATCCTATACTATCGTTGTGAGAGTGGTGTGGGGTAGACAAGTGTGGTTTGTTTGGATATGGTGCATGTGTAAACATAAGCAAAGAGGCACGAATAAAAGAGGGCTGAGGCACAAAATGACCACCCAGCTCATGATGAGGAAGAAACCAACTCACTAAAGTCAAGGATATAATGAACCCAGCAAAAGCTTCCTCTATAGAATGTATGGAATGTGAGCATCCCCTAGCCAAATCAATAACAGTTAACAGTGTCCTGCTACAGTGAATGGGATATAATCAAACTACACAATCATTGGATATCAAACAAATAAAGTGAATCAAGTGCTTTTGAAGTGATATAATGTTGTGGCCCTTTGGGAAGGGCCGAATTACCGAACGGGCACACAGGGCACGTGGCCTGGGGCCCGAACTTCCAGGGGGATTTCAGATAGCATATTATGAACACGTCGGTTGGGTCTCCCCTGGAGGTCGAGCCCCCCACCCAGATAGCATATGAACATATCAGTTGAGGTCCCCCTGGAGGTCAGGCCCCCCGAGATAGCATATGAACACATCATAAGCCATGGCAAAATGTGTAGGATTGCAGGAAATTAGCTTTAAAACTGCAAAATGTTATTTTCATCTCATGGTAAAATGTGTAAAATAGCATGAGATAGGCCTAAGGTATAAAACTGAAGAAAATAAATATCTGCACCATGGCAAAATGTGTAGAATTGCAGCAAGCTAGCTGTTTTCCCAAAAAATATGTAGGTAGGTGACCCTGGGCCCCAGATTTGGAAGTCCGGGCTTGCCTTTGGGTGGTATGTCCCTTTCAAGAATAGTTGTTCTGTTCATTGGGCACATGGTTGATCGATATACGTGGCTTTATGGGCTGTGTAATCACTTCACTCTCCATACTTTGGCAAAGGGCACTCGCTGTAAGGACGTGAGTAGATTTTTTTCCAGAGATGTGTTCTGCTGCCTCAGTCAGTGCAAGTCATGCACTTATTCTAATACAGTCAAACTGCATGGTGACCTGCGTGCACCTGTTTTTTTGCCAAGGCAATTTGAAAGCAACCAAACCTTATTGTAATTGCATACAGTACCTCTCTGAATGTAAAATATATGATAAGAGCAACATATAAATCACTTCCTATACAAGGCCAATCATATATGAAGAGATTCTTGCACTGGTCAACCAACATTGGTAGAAATGCAACACATATTGATGGATTGAGGATCCTTTACCTTACTACTCAGTTATTTTAACAAATACAGTGAAGACTGTGCTGCACAGTTGTGAGAAAGAGCCATGGTGATTAGTGACATTACCCAAAAGTTTTGTTCAAAACAAAATCCAAGTTTGAGGGGCATGCAAAGTGGTTGAGATGTGTGACTTTTTGTAAACGGATGTGAAACTACAGATTGCATTTTGGTAGGGAAAGCCAATTATTTATATACACTAGAAGACTGACAGTGGGCGCTGTTTTGAAGAAAAAAAGAAAAAATATATAAAAACCTTTCCTTAAAGTATATATTTTTTAAAGTACTAATGTTACTGTCCCCACTACAACAACGAAAATACTTAAATACATGTAATTTTGTCCTTTGTGAAACATTTAATTGAAATACTGTAGATTCATTCTTATAGAGGACTGCTTCTTCTGGAGAGTGCCAATATGGCCGAACGGTGGCTTCAAAGCCTCTCATTGGCCAATACATAGCAAAATAGCAATCCAGGGTTTATACGTCGTTGGGAAAACCCTTCATTCAGTCAGGGAGGGGATTTTATTCATCTGGCCCCGGGCACCAGAAAATAAAAGTGACGTAATTAGCATGTGGAGTAATGAGTAGAATTCTGTGTTTTCACATACTTTTGATAAAAACGCTTTATCCGCCTTCCAGTTAAAAACTAGTTTGAAAATTAAAACATATATTTAATGGAAAATATAGGTTTCTGGACGATGCTGCCTCGTTGACAACATGACGGAGAGACGCAGATTACTGTTCGATTTGTGAAGGGCGCTCCTCCCTTACCACTTTTGCCCATTCACGTCACAGACCATAGACCGGTGCCCGGCACCCAGAATAATCGAAACCGCCCATTGGTAAAACCAGAGTAAAACAGGTTGGCCTAGTAGTCACGTTGGTTTAGTGCCGATTCTAAGAGTATGTTACCCTCTAGTGGTAAGATCTTGCAATTACATGGACTCATATTTCCATTGATCAGCATGCTTTTCATGTCTTAAAAATAATATTACTGTATACAATTTCACGAATATGTCTTTCTCTGGGAGAATGGCTATGAAGTGACATTTTAAGCATCAGGTCATCATGTTTTATTTATTTTTTTAACCTTTATTTAATTAGGCAAGTCAGTTAAGAACAAATTCTTATTTACAATGACAGCCTACCAAAATGCCTACTGTGGGGACGGGGACTGGGATTAAAAATACAAATATAGAACAAAACACACATCACGACAAGAGAGACACCACAACACTACATAAAGAGAGACCTAAGACAACAACATAGTATGGCAGTAACACATATCAACACAGCAATGTGACAACACATGGCAGCCGCACAACATGGTAGCAGCACAAAACATGGTACAAACATTATTCGGCACAGACAACAGCAAAAAGGCAAGAAGGTAGAGAAAACAATACGTCACGCGAAGTAGCCACACTAAGTGAGTACATCTGTAGAGATAGTAAGAAAAATATCCTCATCAGTAACAACATTGGTGAATAAAATGCTCCTGTTAAAAACATAGACATGGTACAAAGAACACTGATTGACGCTGCACAAATAAAAATATATACTATGTCAGGGGCTCCCGAGTGGTGCAGTGGTTTAAGGGACTGCATCTCAGTGCTTGAACGTCACTTCAGATCCTGGTTTGATTCCAGGCTGTATTACAACCGGCTGTGATTGGGAGTCCCATTAACTGTCTTTTGCCTAGTTAAATACATGTTAAATAAATAAAAACGTCAGCACCATCGACTTGGTCAACTTTAAAATGTAAACGTCATGGTCATGTGATGTTACCAGGAAGTCCTTTATGTTTTCATCGCCACACTGCAAGAGCCACGACATAGTAATCTTTTATAGAAAAATATTGCCTGTGTCATTCAGTTAAACCAAAAATGGATAACTATAATAAACAATCTTTGAACTCAATGCCAGGTCCCGTTCCAGATTTCAGAGGGTAAGTTATTACGGATAGGCAAAAGGTTGCGAAACTGGAGCCTTGCTAGCTAACTAAGACGGGATGGATTGCTAGCTAGCTAGATATCTTGCTATCCCAGCTTGTGAACTTAATTTATGCAATACTATCTACTTGCATGTAGCTGCATGGTTACATGCAATGTTGTTAGCTACTGTACCTCACCATGGGCATACAGTATTTGACCACCTACAAAATCATCACCAAACAATAAATATAGCTAACTGCTCTCTCTGTCCAGGGTTAACCAACTAGCTAAATTACTCTACAGTTATACATGCACATTAATAATGGGTTTATGCATATAATGAAATTATACTTTACCAATTTACATGTTTTCCTTATACATTTCCGTTTTGTTTGCCTGTATAAGAAACAGTGTATGAATCTAACAAGTAAAGTGTTAAATTTGTGAAATGTGGTCACCAAATCATCTAAATTAAGAAGAAAATGTTTTTTTTTTGTTTCATTCTCTTTCAGGAACGATGGATCATTGGTGTCTGTACTGAAGACGCTGCTGTTTTTCACAATCATGATGATAACCCTGCCAATAGGATTATATTTTACATCAAAATCATATATTTTTGAAGGTAAATTTGATAGCTAACCCACCGCTTGCCCACCAAACATTTAATTATGCGCAGCAGGAGCCACATTGTTTTTGTTTAGTGGAATATTTTATGTAAACTGTCTGTTTTTGGTGTCATTTTCTAAAGACATCCATTTCTGCCATCATGACGGCTTTTCCGTAAGCCTATATTGTTTTAATGTCATACACAAGAACATTTTTTTTTCTCTCTTGCTTCCTCAGCTTCTGGGTATTCCAGCAATGACAGTTATTTCTATGCTGCCATCGTGGCAGTGATAGCTGTCCATGTGGTCTTGGCCCTCTTTGTGTATGTTGCATGGAATGAGGGCTCTGGGTCACATCAGACAAGAGAAGGAAAGCAGGACTAGGAGGATCAGGCTGTGTGTGGACCAGGAGAGGATGACCACATCACTACCACCACACACAGAGAAGACAGTGAGGCTACAGCCTAGAGCCCACTGATGCAGTGCAATAGTGGATGGTTGATGTTCAGGATTTATATGCTTGGAGAGGCACGAAAGTATGCAATGTGGTGTTCAGGCATAAGAATATGCAGCAATTGCTCAATGAGTTTGTCCAGTTTCAGCAGTTAAAAAATGAGGGACAACTATTTTTAAGACATGGGACCCTATTAAATATAACCTGGTAACAGGGCTTTGGGGATAGGTTTTCTTAGAGAAGGGTAGAGCATTGTATTTTCGTGTATTGCCATATGCCATAAAGGTAAGCAATCATCATTCAGTCATTGTCTTGAATCTAAATACTTGATAAACATCTGTAGGTATCAACCTAATATGAACACCTGTGGCTTTGCATCATCGGAGGTTAGATTGTATCAAAATAAAAAAGAATGGATAAAATAGATGGCTGATGATAAGTCTTAATGTCATGTACCACATCTATCTTCACTTCATCTGTTTTTTTTTACTTTAGAATGCATGTTTTTTCTCACAGATTCCTTCAAATGTGATTTGCACATTGTAGTTTGTTGAACTCCCAAGGCTCTTTTTGACTGTCACATATGTTGTATTCTATATTTGTTTTCACCTAATTTGATACAATTCATAATGATACGTGAAATACCCATGAAGTGTTTTTTATTGATCATGCTTGCAGAGACCTCCACCCTGGGTCTCTTTATGTAAGCTTGTCTCAACAAAAATATATTCAAACTGACACCATGAAGGTGTGCTGTCAGGGTTTGACAATTGGATGAAATAGAATAGTCATTGGGGGATAACAACGGGTTGTTCAATAAAGCATTCATCTCTGATTTGTGGTTCAAGAATTATAAAAAAAATGCTTTCAATTCACACAGCAAATACTTACTGGAAAAGAAAGAAAGAATAAAGGTCTTGACTTCATGACAGGCAGCAAACCAAGAGTTTAAAAACATGGAAAGTTAAGACAATCATGGAAACCTTGAGAACATGTCTGGCTTCTGATGGAGGAAATATGGAAACCAAGGCCACTGACTCTACTTAAATGCCCAATGATTAAGAAATCTAACCATTCCCTCAAAGAAAAACTATGCATTCTACAAAAAGGCAAAACTAGCATTAAACCTCAGATTTAAGTCAGGCTGAATGTATATAAAACTTCAGATCAATGTAATGAACATATAATAAATAGTACTTGGTAGACATACTACACTTACACGTACAACACAAACCTTTTCTGAAACCAACTTGTCACAGCAAGACTGGCAGCCATGTGTTTCAGGTCAGGATTGGAGCAGTGGGGATTTTAGCGTGTAATTATTGGTGGGGCAAACAAAAAAATAATAATTGGGATGCATGCCAGCAAAGCCACTGCACAACACTAAACAATACATTAATTGCACTATAACGCTGACAAACGGTGCCCACAAACTGTTAGGGCCTGCATAAAGCTGTCCCAGCAGTGGAGTCCCAACAGCAGTCCCAACACCCTACACTCAGAAATGAAAAGGTTCCTGGAGTATCGTTCAGCAGTTCTTCAAATTGAAACTGTGGGGGAACCCCTGTAAGTTCTTCAAAGAACACCTTTTAATGGATTCTCAAATAACCGTTTGAAGAACCTTTCAGGGTTAATTTTTAAACTACCCCCCCAACTCCCGTGTAGTTATTAATTATAATAATATGAATAGGAACAATAACACAATATTTTAGTTCTCAGTGTATATGATTTTAATGGCAAAGCAGCATTTAAAAATCTAAATGTGAGGTGGACTCCCGGCAGAGCCCCAAGTCCAATGGGTTTATCCTCTGGCGTGTTGATGTTAATGTGTTGATGTTCTCTGTATCCTTAGCCAGAATGATTTTTCAGTGCATGGTGATTGAACAAGTTTCCTGTCATATTCATCAGAGATGTAGGGAGGGTGAAGTCTGTTAATCCCCAAAAATGTAATTATACAGATGATTAACAAAACATGCACACAACAGAATTCATACCTTTGGTATTTGTGGTGAATGTGATGGAAAAAGCCTGTTTGGATAATGGTTGTCAAATCAAATTTTGTCACATGCACGGAATACAACAGGTGTAGACCTTACAGCGAAATGCTTACTTACAAGCCCTTAACCAACAATGTAGTTTTAAGAAAATACAAACAATTTTTTTTAAATAAAAGTAACAAATAGTTAAAGAGGAGCAGTAAAATAACAATAGCAAGGCTATATACAGGGGGTATAGAGTCAATGTGCGGGGGCAACGGTTAGTCGAGGTAATTGAGGTAATATGTACATGTAGGTAGAGTTATTAAAGTGACTATGCATAGATAATAACAGAGAGTAGCAGCAGCATAGAATTTTTGTAAAAAAAATATATATTTCACCTTTATTTAACCACGTAGGCTAGGCGAGAACAAGTTCTCATTTACAACTGCGACCTGGCCAAGATAAAGCAAAGCAGTTCGACACATACAACAACACAGAGATACACATGGAATAAACAAACATACAGTCAATAATACGGTAAAAAAAGTCTAAATACATTGTGTGCAAATAAGGTAAGATAAGGGAGGTAAGGCAATAAATAGGCCATGGTGGCGAAGTAATTACTGTCATGTCCTGACCAGTATAAGGGGTTATTTGTTATTGTAGTTTGGTCAGGACATGGTAGGGGGTGTTTGTTTTATGTGGTTCGGGGTTTGTTGGGATATGTATTTATGTAAGAGGGGTGTTTGTTTTATTTGTTCCGGGGTTTTTGGGTATTGTTCTATGTTTTCTATTTCTATGGGTTTTCTATGTTGTGTATTTCTTTGTTGGCCTGGTATGGCTCTCAATCAGGAACAGCTGTACATCGTTGTTGCTGATTGGGAGTCATACTTAGGTAGCCCTATTTTCACCTGTCTTTTGTGGGAAGTTGTTTTTGCACTGCTAGGGTTAGCCTGCAAAACTGTTTAGCTGTCGTTATTTTTGTTAAGTGGTCAAGTTTCTTAAAATAAAATGTTAAAATGAGCACTCAACCCGCTGCGCCTTGGTCTACATACGACGGCCGTTACAATTACAATATAGCAATTAAACACTGGAGTGATAGATGTGCAGAAGATGAATGTGCAAGTAGAGATACTGGGGTGCAAACGAGCAAAATAACTAAATACATAACAGTATGGGGATGAGGTAGTTGGATGGGCTATTTACAGATGGGCTATGTACAGGTGCAGTGATCTGTGAGCTGCTCTGACAGCTGGTGCTTAAAGTTAGTGAGGGAGATATGAATCTCCAGCTTCAGGGATTTTTGCAGTTTGTTCCAGTCATTGGCAGCAGAGAAGGAAGGAAAGGTGGCCAAATGAGGAATTGGCTTTGGGGGTGACCAGTGAAATATACCTGCTGGAGAGCGTGCTATGGGTGGGTGCTGCTATGGTGACCAGTGAGCTGAGATGAGGCTCACTGGTCACCATAGCACTTGTAGATGACCTGGAGCCAGTGGGTTTGGCGACAAGTATGAAGCGAGGGCCAGGCAACGAGAGCGTACAGGTGTCAGTGGTGGGTAGTATATTGGGCTTTGGTGACAAAATGGATGGCACTGTGATAGACTGTATCCAATTTGTTGAGTGGAGTGTTTGAGGCTATTTTGTAAATGATATCGCCGAAGTCGAGGATCGGTAGGATGGTCAGTTTTACGAGGGTATGTTAGGCATCATGAGTGAAGGATGCTTTGTTGCGAAATAGGAAGCCGATTCTAGATTTAATTTTGGATTGGAGATGCTTAATGTGAGTCTGGAAGGAGAGTTTAGTCTAACCAGACATCTAGGTATTTATAGTTGTCCACATATTCTAAGTCAGAACCGTCCAGAGTAGTGATGCTGGACGGGCGGGTTGAAGAGCATGCATTTAGTTTTACTTGCATTTAAGAGCAGTTGGGGGCCACGGAAGGAGAGTTGTATGGCATTGAAGCTCGTCTGGAGGTTAGTTAACACAGTGTCCAAAGAAGGGCCAGAAGTATACAGAATGGTGTCGTCTGCGTAGAGGTGGATCAGAGAATCACCAGCAGCGAGAGCGACATCATTGATGTATACAGAGAAGAGAGTCGGCCCGAGAATTGAACCCTGTGGCACCCCCATAGAGACTGCAAGAGGTCCGGACAACAGGCCCTCCGATTTGACACACTGAACTCTATCAGAGAAGTAGTTGGTGAACCAGGCGAGGCAGTCATTTGAGAAACCAAGGCTGTTGAGTCTGCCGATAAGAATGAGGTGATTGACAGAGTCGAAAGCCTTGGCCAGGTCGATGAATACGGCTGCACAGTACTGTCTCTTATCGATGGTGGTTATGATACCGTTTAGGACCTTGAGCGTGGCCGAGGTGCACCCATGACCAGATCTGAAACCAGATTGCATAGCGAAGAAGGTTCGGTGGGATTCGAAATGGTCGGTAATCTGTTTGTTAACTTGGCTTTCGAAGACCTTAGAAAGGCAGGGTAGGATAGATATAGGTCTGTAGCAGTTTGGGTCTAGAGTGTCTCCCCCTTTGAAGAGGGGGATGACCGCGGCATCTTTCCAATCGGTGTTGCAACAATTTCGGCAGATAAATTTAGAAAAGGAGGGTCCAGATTGATTGTCTAGCCCGGCTGATTTGTATGGGTCCAGATTTTGCAGCTCTTTCAAAACATCAGCTATCTTGGGTGAAGGAGAAATGGGGGAGGCTTGGGCGAGTTGCTGTGGGGGGTGCAGGGCTGTTGACCGGGGTAGGGGTAGCCAGGTGGAAAGCATGGCCAGCCGTAGAAAAATGCTTATTGAAATTCTCCATTCTAGTGGATTTATCGGTGATGACAGTGTTTCCTAGCCTCAGTGCAGTGGGAAGCTGGGAGGAGCTGCTCTTATTCTCTATGGACTTTACAGTGTCCCAGAACCTTTTTGAGTTTGTGCTACAGGATGCACATTTCTGTTTGAAAAAGCTAGCCTTGGCTTTCCTAACTGCCTGTACATATTGGTTCCTAACTTTCCTGAAAAGTTGCATATCACGGGGGCTTTTCGATGCTAATGCAGTCCGCCACAGGATTATTTTGTGCTGGTCAAGGGCAGTCAGGTCTGGAGTGAACCAAGGGCTATATCTGTCCCTGGTTCTACATTTTTTTAATGGGGCATGCTTATTTAAGATGGTGAGGAAGGCACTTTTAAAGAATAACCAGGCATCCTCTACTGACGGGATGCGGTCAATATCCTTCCAGGATACCCGGGCCAGGTCGATTAGAAAGGCCTGCTCGCTGAAGTGTTTTAGGGAGCGTTTGACAGTGATGAGGGGTGTTTGTTTGACAGCAGACCCATTATGGATGCAGGAAATGAGGCAGTGATCGCTGAGATCTTGGTTGAAGACAGCAGAGGTGTATTTGGAGGGCAAGTTGGTTAGGATGATATCTATGAGAATGCCCGTGTTTACGGATTTGGGGTTGTACCTGGTAGGTTCATTGATCATTCGTGTGAGATTGAGGGCATCAAGCTTAGGTTGTAGGATGGCCGGGGTGTTAAGCATGTCCCAGTTTAGGTCACCTAGCAGCATGAGCTCTGAAGATAGATGGGGGGCAATCAATTCACCTATGGTGTCCAGGGCACAGCTGGGGGCAGAGGGTGGTCTATAGGAAGCGGTGAGAGACTTGTTTCTGGAAAGGTGGAAGGGGGGAGGAAATGCAAATAGTCTGGGTAGCCATTTGATTAGATGTTCAGGAGTCTTATGGCTTGGGGGTAGAAGCTGTTTAGAAGCCTCTTGGACCTAGACTTGGCGCTTCGGTATCGCTTGACGTGCGGTAGCAGAGAGAACAATCAATGACTAGGCTGGAGTCTGACAATTTTTAGGGCCTTCCTCTGACACTGCCTGGTATAGAGGTCCTGGATGGCAGGAAGCTTGGCCCCGGTGATGTACTGGGCCGTACGCACTACCCTCTGTAGTGCCTTCCAGTCAAAGGCTGAGCAGTTGCCATACCAGGCAGTGATGCAATCCGTCAGGATGCTCTTGATGGTGCAGCTGTAGAACCTTTTGAGGATCTGAGGACCCATGACAAATCTTTTCAGTCTCCTGGGGGGGGAATAGTTTTTGTCGTGCCCTCTTCACGACTGTCTTGGTGTGCTTGGACCATGTTAGTGTAACCGATGTGAAATGGCTAGTTAGTTAGCGGTGGTGCGCGCTAATAGCGTTTAAATGAGTGACGTCACTCGCTCTGAGACCTGAAGTGGTTGTTCCCCTTGCGTTGCAAGGGCCGCAGCTTTTGAGGCGCGATGGGTAACGATGCTTCGTGGGGTGTCAGTTGTTGATGTCTGCAAGGGTCCCTGGTTCGAGCCCAGGTTGGGGCGAAGAGAGGGACGGAACCTACACTGTTACATTGATGCTGTTGACCCGGATCATTGGTTGCTGCGGAAAAGGAGGAGGTCAAAGGGGGGGTGAGTGTAACCGATGTGAAATGGCTAGTTAGTTAGCGGTGGTGCGCGCTAATAGCGTTTCAATCAGTGACGTCACTCGCTCTGAGACCTGAAGTGGTTGTTCCCCTTGCAACGCGGCTTTTGAGGCGCGATGGGTAACGATGCTTCGTGGGTGTCAGTTGTGGATGTGTGCAAGGGTCCCTGGTTCGAGCCCAGGTTGGGGCGAAGAGAGGGACGGAACCTACACTGTTACATTAGTTTGTTGGTGATGTGGATGCAAAGGAACTTTGCTCCACATCAGCTCTCAACCTGCTCCACTACAGCCCCGTCGATGAGAATGGGGGCGTGCTCGGTCCTCCTTTTCCTGTAGTCCACAATAATCTCCTTTATCTTGATCACATACCTTGTCGATAATGTAGAGGCCTATGGGATATTCATTGAAGAGGTAAGGGAGGAGGATGGTAAATATAATTTGCATAACATACCAACACCAATTGACATACCTTTGTATGCCTCCTTGTCTGTATACCTGCAGACACAGACACAAAAGTGAGCAGTTCAGTCATCTTCACCCAATAAAGCTAGCCTTCAACATATTCTTATAGCCTACATATTCTTACCTCTTTGTTGATTCATATCCTTTGAATTGTGCCTATTCTCTGTTTTAGAAAGATTTGCACAAATATGAAAAGATGGTATCATCATAAACAATATAAATGTAGATCAGACAAGGGATAAACCTTACCTTAAATTGAGGAGGCCTTTACATGTTTCAGTTAAGTGCCTGCACCTGTTGTCCTTTTTAATTCAAATCAAAGTGTTTCAGTTGGGCAGTTAGGCTCCTGCAAAAAAAAACACCAACTAAGGAGGTTTCTCGATAAACCCTACCTCCTATGGGGTTCTTGAAGAACCTTTTGGGGACCAACCTTTTAGGGACCCTAAGGTTCTTCGAAGAACTTTGAGGATCTTAGAAGAACCGTTGTTGAACCCCTAATTTTTTGTGTACATTTCAAAAGTGCTGAACAAATAGTTTTATTGACTACATCCATCCTAGCTAGCTTATTAATGTCTTAATCAAAATTATGGATTGCCTCTTATCTGCTTGTCATCCCCTTATACCGTAGTTTGTACATCTCAATTGTCAGTAGAAACCACATTTGTTTAAGCAAGTCAGCCATATCAGCTATGTTTTTTAAAGGGCAGTAAATGAGGCTGAATGAACTGTTTTGCTGCCAAACAAGGCTCTGCTGATAGCCAGGTGTAGCAGTGGTATACAGCGACAGAATTCAGAACATGGGGATACAGGGACAGAATTCAGAACATGGGCTGTTCTTACAGTGTTTTCCCTGTACACCAAGTCAGAACCGTAGGATAAATAAAGGGGGTATATAAGCAGACAATGAAAGCTCTTACAATATTTCATGATAACAGTTCTCTAAAACAGGCTATAGGCCACATGTGCACTGTCAAGTCAGAACAGTAGGCAAAATTAAGAGGGGAAAATAGATCAAATTATTAGGGTGGGCTACTAACAGTTTACTACACAACATGCACTTAGTATTACTTTCTTAGCTACAGTATACATATCTCCCTGGCATATTACATAATTTATGCAGCAGCATACCATACATTTTTGGACTCACCTTGTTGTGCTGTGCTCACTTGAACAGGAAGGTGGAGTGGCAGTCCTTCGTGTGCAAATTTTGTAATCAAACTTTATCATCAAAGTCCGGAATTCTCTGGATTTATGGTGCTTTCAAGACAACTGGGAACTTGGAAAAAAACAAGGTCGAATCATGATGACGTTAGTGATCTTCAGGTCAGAGGCCCGAGTTCCTGACTTACAATTCCGAGTTGGATGACCGTTCAAAACGTATTTTCCCAGTCGGAGCTCGTTTTATCCCGAATTCTCAGTTATCTTGAACTCACTCAGATTTCTCAGTTCCGAGTTAACAGTTGTTTTGAGCGCGGAACAAATAATGCTTCATTGACTGCATTGGCCAATGATGAATGTTTATAATTTTAAGCTTGGCAAAAAGAGACTCTTCAACAGCCACTCCACTGAATAGCAGGCTAGTGATTGCTTTGCAACGCTTGCAGTCAGCCACTGATTCTTTCCAAACTACTCATTGTTGAATTTGTGATTTCCAACTTGTTGTGTAATGCTTATGTCCAATGGCCGATGAGCACCAATACGTTTTATCTATAATTTCTCTTCATTATTTATCTTTATATGATATGATTTGATTTATATGATTTGCCAGTAGATTGTCGACTTGATTCATGATGATGACAGCTAGTTAAGATTTTGAAAGTATGATGTTGACATGATCAGTCAGTGAGTTGTTCCTAGCCACCGTGCTTCTACATCTGCTTCTACATCTGCATTGCCTGCTGTTTGGGGTTTTAGGCTGGGTTTCTGTATAGCACTTTGTGACATCGGCTGACATAAAAAGGGCTTTATAAATACATTTGATTGATTGACCAGTCCAATCAAAGCTACTGTAAATACAAAACGTGATTTGATGTCCTTGTATCTATGGCCAATGACCTTGCGCCTTCTTGGATGGGCACTTATAATGTAACTCTATGGCAGCACCCAAGGGGCTAGAATGTTCGAGCTCTACCCTTAGAACACTGAGCCAATCACAGCGCAACTAGAGAACATTACCAACCCCTATGCTCCGTATTTTCTGCTGGCTGCCCCACCACCACAGAAAGCACTGAGCTAGGCTGAAACACCTGCATTTTGGAGATGCCTTAGTCAAGAAAGCATAAAAAGAGACCATGTTTGTATGCAGCTTTATTAACACAATGAAATATCTATATTTTTTTACATTGTTTGCAAACTGATATGTGACACGTATTAATGCCAAAATAACATGCAAAAACATAGCTACAAATGTGGGGCTCAAAACAAGCGGGGCTCTGCCCCACGTGCCCTTAATGACGGGTCACCACTGGATTGGAGGGTTGTATAACTGTCTCAATGGATTGAATGAAAGACCGAAACAGACAATTACGCCAGCACATTCCTCATATAAAGGCAGCTCTCTTTCAGACTGTTTTCAAACTTGAATTCATGTTTGTCTCAATCCCAAACAGTTCTGTTAGGTCTAGTTGACAAACTGAATCAAATAGAGAGAGCTGTTGTCAACATAACTTGTTTTAACATGATCTACATGTCGCTCATACACTGTAAAGAGAGTCTCTAAATGTTAGTGATATAATTAACAATCAAATACTGTTGCATTAATATATGTTTAAGGAAAGAGAATTGATCACATACTGTATGTACACTGTATGTACTGTGTTAGTTTTGTAGAGAGGTAATGACAGGCTGTCTGTGTCTGTATGTGAAGTTCTCTTGTTTGGCTTTGGAGAAATGCTGAACTACTAAATCACAGCAGTACACTGGATGCTTGCGTTAATTGATTGTCATTTGTGTGTAAATGTGTGTTTCTCACTTTATTTCTTCCCTCTTTTCTGACTCACCATGATGGCATAACCTCAGGCTGCCAGGTCTGTAAGGTAGATGGGAGTTGTATAACACAGTTAACTTCATTTACTTGTCATTGCTTCATGGATCCTGGTCAATTAATGATGAAAGAAGATATACCATGATGACTCCACTGGTGTGTGAGATGTGAATTGTTAATAAGGAAGTTTATCATTTATGCAACTGCTACCATGGATACTAGGACAACCCCTAATACATGTCTGTGTACGCATTAACTGTAGTGATTGCTTTTTATGTTATAATAGTAATGTTTTCTGTAGGGCAGTCAAACAATAAAAAAAAATGTAATTCAGTTAATTGCAGGATTTGTTCTGAATTGGCTCTATTAAGCTGTAATTTAAGATTTTTTTATACAAAAAATATTACAGGAATATTGACGTCTTGATTTTGTCTAAATGAACAGTAAACAAAATTAGGTAAATTGAGAAAGCACACTTTCTTTAACCTCAATGTTAACTTGTTTTTACATTGAATTGATGTTTTTAGCTGTACAGGTAATGTATTTGTGATGTTGTCGGTATATTTTGAATACTTTCAGACAATGTGATTAATCATACAGGAGTAATAAACGCCTAGCACACTAATTTGGTGGGATATTTTTTGTATATATCATTTTTGTATAATTTTTTTTTATCAGCACCCTCAGCACCCCAACTTTTTATTTGATTTTGATTTATCAGCACCCTCAGCACCCCTACTTCCTCTGAATACAGAACAGGGAAGAGCCCAAGGGTTAAGTAATGGCTAAGAGGTATCGCTTGCTCTCCTCTTCTGAAATAGAATGAAGTCACTCTGTCGCCATGGACACACATTGAACTCATATCCTGTAAGGTTATCATGCAATGTAACCAAGGGTGATTCACCAAAGAGAAGTGATTTCCATAAAGGTTGTGCTATTATCAGATTTCCAAATCAATTCACTTCAGGTCAAAGTTGTTTTGGAGTGTATATGTGTAACAGCAAGGACTCTTGAAATCCCTCTCAATATGTTTGGTTATACACTACATTTTAAAGGTTTTAATAGAGCTTATGTACTGCTTGCTTATAAAACACTCAAAAATAATGGTATATTTTTGTATGAATGATGACGACGCATGGAACTATATAAATGCCTAAAACCCACCCAGGGTAGAAAATGTATTGCAAGCATTTTGGTTTGAAGTGAATGAAAATAGGTCAAAATAGCAACTAGGAGGGTTATACATGCACTATAAAATATAGGAATTCTAACCCTTCTTGGGCCAGGATTCTGGATGTGAACGCAACTCTCTGACCAAGACAAATAACTCAAGCAAGCAAAACAACAATGACGTATTAAGAGAGTAAAGCTAGAATCCTTAATTGTAACAATAACAAAGTGGACACCCCGCCTCTGTTTCGGTAAAAAGTTGACGGATGGGCCTGGAGAAATGTTACCACTATCAAATTCATAGACAGAGGATGCAAATTATATTTTTACCCATGTTTTGAGACTATACAATGTTTGTTTACATTTACAGTTGTGTTTACAAACATTGGAGTAAAACACGGTTATATTTTGGGTTCTGATAGGGCACAACAGTTGAACTAAGCTCATCAGGCATTTATAGGTTATATTTTTCAAGAATCAATGGGTATATGTCATTAAAGTCCAAATATGGATGTAGCAACTAAGGATTCTAGCTTTAAACATTCCACACCAAAACCTTACTTGCCACAAGGTTTGATAATCTGCTGGTGAATAAGGTTAGCAATGCCACACCACTGCTTATGCAAATGTGAAAATATCTCACACATAGGCTAAGTGATCATGTTGATGCAAATTTTGAATTTAATTTGTAAGTATGATAGACTATGTCACAAATTCAGTTATCTGGAAATGTATTTTCCACCTGTTAATCCATGTAAATGTGGAAATCATACAAATAAAAAAATGGAATGGCATTTGAATGTTTCAGTGATATACTGTAGATAATGTGAACGTCTCATGGGATTTCTAAATCATTGTAGATACAAAAGTCATACTTATTTTCTATTATGAGTTGGGTTTGATTTTTTGAGGGAAAAATCCTAATTTGCCAATGATCATGTCTGTCACCAGATGGCAATACTGTGTCCTTTATCTGTCCTGTACAGAGACTGTAAAGACCCTGTATGACCCAGTTTAGCCCACCCTTTTAATCAAATTATAGTGGGCTACTTTGAGTTGTAGCATATGCCTATGTAGTTTTGTCCAATATGTGCACTATATGTCAATAGGCCAATGGTAGGCGATTAATTGAATGAGGCAATAAGGTTAGACATAAAAAGCAAATAAGTGTTAAGGTAGTGACACAATATCAGTCCATTCTGCAATTTCAATACTTTACTGCGATGGAAGTTTACAAGTAGCAGAAGCCCTGTACTTGCAAAATAATGGTTGTTGTGTAACTCAGTTGGCTGCCGAGCACGCGTCAATTTATGGTGCTTTCAAGACAACTGGGAACTCAGAAAAATACGAGATCAAATCATGACGTCAGTGATCTTCAAGTCGCAAAGTAGGAGCTCTAAAAAGAGGCCCAAATTCCAGAGTTGGAATTCCGAGTTGGATGACCATTCAAAACGATTTTTCCAATCGGAGTTCCCAATTGTCTTGAACACACTGAAGTTAGAAGTCGGAGATTTTCGAGTTCCCAGTTTCCAGTTGTTTTAATGCGGCATTAGAACTAAGGCTACAGTACTATGATGCATGCATAAATTGGAAAAATAGCAATGTGATAAAAATGGGACGAGGTCGTCCTGAAGCAGCAGATGCCAGATGGCCTCGATCATTACTGCGAACGAATTGGCTTAATAGTGAATGTTGTCCATAATTTTAGGCGATGACGTTGGCGGGCTACGCTTCAATGGCAATGAACTGAGGATATGCGCTCGTGCCGTACGCTCCTCCTCCCTCCCCTACTGTAGCGAATCTGGACACGACGCGCTTGGTTAGGTCACTCCCTGTAGCTCCTTTTAAGGTGCGACGACGGCTGATGATGTAAATTGTGAGGTGTGTGGTTTGGAAAATGAACATCAGCAGAGAAAACACTTCGAAGTATCTCATTGCCTACAGAAACGGTGCCAGTTACATAACATTATTTCATGGTAGGAATAGGAGTCTAAAAGCCCTGTTGTATTTATCGGATGGGATTTTCATATCGGAATCGTCCCCTCGTTGCTGCTTTACATTAAGTAAGTTAATGCATTACTTTTACTCACTTCTAGCAAGTTCAAGCGTAACCTACATTGAGTGGAGTGAGTGACATCTGGCTAAGGTTGATCGAAAGTTGATGTTCCATTGATATGCCGGTGCATGATAGTCTATGGTTTTATAGTCGTGCAGTTGTCGGAAATGGGAACTTCCAGGTGATTTCACGGTTTTCTATTAGATGACCTAATTTGACAGGCTAGACCAAGTTATTTTTATTTGATTTTTTCATCCAGTATTAAGAATAAGGCTGCACGTGTTGGATGTGTTAAATAGCCTGTAGTCTACCTGGAAATACAGTAGGCTATCCATGCGAGCCAGACCAGTCGTGGAATTATAGTTTTGGTCCTATATAAAAGTTACTTCATTCTGAAAGGTTGATCGTGACCACACTGTCAGGAGAGCACTCCTTACAACATCTAATTTATGTAGGTTAATCACTAAAAGAGACATTGTTATGTAACTCATGACTCATGAAGAAGCATGAGCCAGTTGCAGTGACGTCACGCCTCAGATATATTTATTAAAGAAAGGAAACTAAATTTACCCGTGCTGCGCAGTTGTTCTGGGCTTCAGGAGAAAATATTTGCAACGAAAGCTGTTCATCCTTATGAGAAAATGTAGGTCTATGATTGCGTGGTACGATTTATGATGATGATGAATGTATATCAGACTCTCAGAAAGAGTGCTGGCTTAGTTCAGATAATGGATATTATTCACAAATTCATTCTATGACGGCAAAAAGTTTGTGATTACTTCGACACACACTACAATCATGTGAGACATTATTTTGAAGACATCACATTATTCAAATTTCCATTTGCCTTGATCCTGACGATTTGATGATTTTTGGCTCATAATGATCCTGATAAAGTGTTCAAGGAGCCAGGATTGGTTGCCTATGTTGATGGTTTTACTATTGTTCATCTGGTCTGTGATGAGGCTGGTCCCATGTGGTCAGGTTTTTGGTTGCCACGAGTAGGTGAGGTGAAGTAATGGTGAAGTGAGGTAGCTAAGCTTATTTTACTGAGCCAACCCACTAAGAGTTAGACTTTTAACTGAAGAGATACACAGTCTGCCCTCTACTGGCTGCCATCTCCTTTTCTCTTTCTTTTCCTCACTCATCTGCCCATTTTTATCTATCTCTCCATGTAACTTCCCCTTCCATCGATAGATACTTCTACTATAGAGTACCACAGTATGAGTCATAATACCCATAAAACCTAGCGTCAAACTGAAATGGTTACTATCACTATTTCCACCATTAATTTCTCCCTCAGGGGATTTTTAGAAACACTTAAAATAAGGGCTGTGTTTCGTGTAGGCTTACCCTGGCGTGATGTTTTGATAACCGTGTAAAACTCTCTAGGATAAGGTGACTTTTATCAATATATTCACCTGTATTTACCCCCCCCCAAAAAATTTGTAAATGAAACGCTAATTAGCTACTAATGTGGCTATCATAAAAAACGACAAATGCCATGATGATCTGGACGAGACTGCCAAATAGAGGCAAAGGTAAGAATCTCTGAATGAACTATCTAATGTTAGCTAAATGTGGTAATGAATAAATTGGCCAAATGTATTTAAATGGATAATTCTGTGAAATGTCTTGTACAAGTTTTAAATTGACACAGTACCTGTTAGAAAAGGTGTCAGCTAGAGATGACGTGCAGGAGCTTGCAGAGAATTGTAGTTTTGCATGATGTCTACTTTGATTCTAATTAGCATTTTCAAATATGAGAGTAAATCGAGCCGAATTTCCAATACCAGTCAAAAGTTTGGACACACCTACTCATTCAAGGGTTTTTCTTTATTTTCTACTTTGTAAAATAATTAGTGAAGACATCAAAACTATGAAATAACACATATGGAATCATGTAGTAACCAAAGAAGTGTTAAACAAATCAAAATATATTTTACAGTTGAAGTTGGAAGTTTACATAGACCTTAACCAAATAGATTTAAACTCAGTTTTTCACAATTCCTGACATTTAATCATAGTACAAATTTCCTGTCTTAGGTCAGTTAGGATCCACACTTTATTTTAACCTCCCTGGGCAAGGTGGGATGCTTGCGTCCCACCTAGTCAACAGCCAGTGGAATCATGTGGCGCGATACAAATACCTCATAAATGCTATAACTTCAATTTCTCAAACATATGACTATTTTACACCATTTTAAAGACAAGACTCTCGTTAATCTAACCACATTGCCCGATTTTAAAAAGGCTTTACAGCGAAAGCAAAACATTAGATTATGTCAGGAGAGTACCCTGCCAAAAATAATCACACAGCCATTTTCAAAGCAAGCATATATGTCACAAAAACCAAAACCACAGCTAAATGCAGCACTAACCTTTGATGATCTTCATCAGATGACACTCCTAGGACATTATGTTATACAATACATGCATGTTTTGTTCAATCAAGTTCATATTTATATCAAAAACCAGCTTTTTACATTAGCATGTAATGTTCAGAACTAGCATACCCACCGCAAACTTCCGGTGAATTTACTAAATTACTCACGATTAACGTTCACAAAATACATTACAATTATTTTAAGAATTATAGATACAGAACTCCTTTATGCAATCGCGGTGTCAGATTTTAAAATAGCTTTTTGGCGAAAGCACATTTTGCAATATTCTGAGTAGATAGCCCGGCCATCACGGCTAGCTAATTTGACACCCACCAAGTTTGGCCCTCACCAAACTCAGATTTACTATAAGAAAAATTGGATTACCTTTGCTGTTCTTCATCAGAATGCACTCCCAGGACTTCTACTTCAACAACAAATGTTGTTTTGGTTCCAAATAATCCATAGTTATATTGAAATAGCTCCGTTTTGTTTGTGCGTTCAGGTCAGTATCCAAAGGGTGACGCGCGAGCGCTTTCGTGACAAAAAAATTACAAATATTCCATTACCGTACTTCGAAGCATGTCAAATGCTGTTTAAAATCAATTTTTATGCGATTTTTCTCGTAAAATAGCGATAATATTCCAACCGGGCGACGTTGTATTCATTCAAAGAGAGAAAGAAAAACATGTAGAATTCACATGAACGTGCATCTCCAGTGTCATTGTTCCCTGCTTGACCACTCACAAAAACTCCTGCTGTTTTTCGCCCAGAGACTGCAGAGACGTCATTCCACTTTCTGGCGCCTTCTGAGAGCCAATGGAAGCCTTAGAAACTGTCACGTTACAGCAGAGATGCTGTATTTTTGATAGAGATGCCACAGAAGGAGAACAAATTGTCAGGCAGGGCACTTCCTGTATGGAATCTTCTCAGGTTTTGGCCTGCCATATGAGTTCTGTTATACTCACAGACACCATTCAAACAGTTTTAGAAACTTTTGAGTGTTTTCTATCCAAATCTACTAATTATATGCATATTCTCGTTTCTGGGCAAGAGTAGTAACCAGATTAAATCAGGGACATTTTTTATCCGAACGTGCAAATACTGCCCCCTAGCCCCAACAGGTTTTAAGAATGTGAAATGTCAGAATAATAGTAGAGCGAATGATTTATTTTAGCTTTTATTTCTTTCATCACATTCCCAGTGGGTCAGAAGTTTACATACACTCAATAATTATTTAGTAGCATTGCCTTTAAATTGTTTAACTTGTGTGAAACGTTTTGGGTAGCCTTCCACAAGCATCCCACAATAAGTTGGGTGAATTTTGGCCTATTCCTCCTGACAGAGCTGGTGTAACTGAGTCAGGTTTGTAGGCCTCCTTGCTCGCACACACTTTTTCAGTTCTGCCCACAAATTTTTGATAGGATTGAGGCCAGGTCTTTGAGATGGCCACTCCAATACCTTGACTTTGTTGTCCTGAAGCCATTTTGCCACAACTTTGGAAGTATGCTTGGGGTCATTGTCCATTTGGAAGACCCATTTGCGACCAAGCTTTAACTTTCTGACTGATGTCTTGAGATGTTGCTTCAATATATCCACATAATTTTACTTCCTTATGATGCTATCTATTTTGTGAAATGCACCAGTCCCTCCTGCAGCAAAGCACCCCCACAACATGATGTTGCCACCCCCGTCCTTCACGGTTGGGATGGTGTTCTTCGGGTTGCAAGCCTCCCCCTTTTTCCTCCAAACATAATGATGGTTATTATGGCCAAACAGTTCTATTTTTGTTTCATCAGATCAGAGGACGTTTCTCCAAAAAGTACGATCTTTGTCCCCATGTGCAGTTGCAAACCGTAGTCTGGCTTTTTTTTGTGGCGGTTTTGGAGCAGTGGCTTCTTCCTTGCTGAGCGGCCTTTCAGGTTATGTCGATATAGGACTCGTTTTACTGTGGATATAGATATTTCTGTACCTGTTTCCTCCAGCATCTTCACAAGGTCCTTTGCTATTGTTCTGGGATTGATTTGCACTTTTCTCACCAAAGTACGTTCATCTCTAGGAGACAGAACTCATCTCCTTCCATGCTGGTTAACTTTGCCTTGAATTCGAAATAAATCACTGACAGTGTCACCAGCAAAGCACCCCCACACCATCACACCACCTCCTCCATGCTTCACAGTGGAAACCACACATGCAGAGATTATCCGTTCACCTATTCTGTGTCTCGCAAAGACACGGCGGTTGGAAACAAAAATTGCATATTTGGACTCATCAGACCAAAGGACAGATTTCCACCGGCTTAATGTCCATTTCTCATGTTTCTTGGCCCATGCAAGTCTCTTTTTCTTATTGGTGTCCTTTAGTAGTGGTTTCTTTGCAGCAATTCGACCATGAAGGCCTGATTCACGCAGTCTCCTCTGAACAGTTGATGTTGAGATGAGTCTGTTACTTGAACTCTGTGAAACATTTATTTGGGCTGCAATTTCTGTGGCTGGTAAATCTAATGAACTTATCCTCTGCATCAGAGGTAACTCTGGGTCGTCCCCTCCTGTGGCGGTCCTAATGAGAGCCAGTTTCATTTATAGCACTCAATGGTTTTTGCGACTGCACTTGAAGAAACTTTCAAAGTTCTTGAAATGTTCCAGATTGACTGACCTTCATGTCTTAAGGTAATGATGGATTGTCATTTCTCTTCGCTTATTTGAGTTGTTTTTGCCATAATATGGTATTTTACCAAATAGGGCTCTATTCTGTATACCACCCCTACCTTGTCACAACACAACTGATTGGCTCAAAAGCATTAAGAAGGATAGAAATTCCACAAATTAACTTTTAACAAGGCACACCTGTTAATTGAAATGCATTTCAGGTGACTACCTCATGAAGCTGGTTGAGAGAATGCCAAGAGTGTGCAAAGCTGTCATCAAGGCAAAGGGTGGCTACTTTTAAAAATCTCAAATATAAAATATATTTTGATTTGTTTAACACTTTTTTGGTTACTACATGTTTTCATATGTGTTATTTCATCGTTTTGATGTCTTCACTATTATTCTACAATGTAGAAAATAGTATATATTAAGAATAACCCTTGAATGAGTAGGTGTGACCAAACTTTTGACTGGTACTGCATTGATAAAAGTCACCTTGTCCAAGAGAGATTTACATGGTTATCAAAACATCACGGCAGGGTAAGCCTACACAAAACACAGCCCTTATTTTAAATGTTTCTAAAATACCCTATGGGGAAAATGAATGGTGGAAAAACAATTGGAACCATTTCCCTGTTTTACAGCTAGGTTATATGAGTATTATGACACCTCCACTGTGGGGCTCTATAAGGTCTTCCTAGCAAAGCTGTGTCATGGCAGTATAGAGGGTCAGTTCAAGCCTTGGCTATTTTATATATTTATTTAACTAGGCAAGTCAGATAAGAACAAATTCTTATTTTCAATGACAGCCTAGGAACAGTGGGTTAACTGCCTTGTTCAGGGGCAGAATGACAGATTTTTACCTTGTCAGCTTGGGGATTTGATCTTCCAACCTTTCAGTTACTAGTCCAACACTCTAACCACTAGGCTACCTGCCGCCCTATAAAGGTTGAAAATATACAACATGCTTTTTATGAGCTTTTAGAACAAATGCAGTGAGCTCTGTTAAAGAGGTGATGCCATAACCTTTACTTTCACAGAGCTCCTTGACAAGTTTTATTTTTAATCGAAGGGTGTACAGAGAGGAAATGGGGGTCTCTGCCCCCTCCTTATGCTGTAGAGGGTTTTCACTTCTCTCTGCCTGAAAATATGCTGTGTGAACGTTAGGTAACTCATGACATGCAGCCTCTGCTGTTACGGAGCCTGCTGGAGGGAAAGTAGGTTACTGGGCCATGTCCTGCAAGCTTAAACTGAACAGCTAGTTGGAATATTGCTGGAGATGCTAAGTGTGACTAGCCATGCACAAATGGAGCAGGTCCATGCAAAAGCAAAGTCATTTTTTTCCCTGTGCTCTGTCCCTTTAAAAAAGATTCTCTTCAAGGCTTTGATGAATGTTCAACTCATTATGGTTCATTTCAACCACACAATAAATTAGTGAAACATGACTACAGGTTTACTTCATAGAGGTCTCGAGATGAGCAGTGAATTCACTTTATTCTTAGGTTTAGCTGTGAGCAGTGAGGATCGATCGCACCGCACCATTTCCTGTTTCTATAATGTACCTGAGAATGTTTCATTATGTACTCTTTCAATGGAACGTACCTACTGGTCGTTTTTCATTGCATAAAGGCTAACCTGAGAAGAATGTCTGTATTGCTGAAGTGTTTTTATTATTTTGTTATTAGGTGTAGTTGTTAAAGTGAAGCATCAAGCTCAACTCAAGTGTGCAGGCTGGAGTTTTTCTTTTTAAAGGGCAGTTTTATATCACCAAAAACTTCCCTTTTGTGAAGCGACATTTTAGCATTGTGACACCCAGGTGAACTCTATTTTGGGACATCAGTGAGGATTTAGCCTACTGCATCGGTTCCCAACCTTTTCCGTTCTGAGGACCACCAAATCATCGTCAGTGGCTCTGATTGGACAGTGCATTCTGCTCAGCAGCAATTCAGGACACAATCCAATCATACCTGCACTTCAGAAAAGTGGCTCTGCAGAGAAATAGCAATGCTCCTAATCCAGTGTAAATGCAAGTGTTAGGTAAAAAAACACATTCAGAGAATGATTCGGAATGGATTCACTTGATTAAATCAGACAGACTGTGGTCAGACAGAGACTGTCCAATGACCCTTTATGTCATGGACAGGTCAGGGCCAAGCCAAGAAAAGGGTTTAACTCCAAAACTATGATGGTTTGATTTTGGGGGGCTAAATACCCGGTAGCGTTAGTCCTCAATTGTCTAGTGTGTTTGTACGGAACAGGAGGTTTGGAAGATAGCAGATGTCAGTGGTTATCATAGCTTCACAGGCCAGTAGAAGTCAATAGTTAGTGATTTTGAGTACATTTTTAACCTCCTTATACCTCTAGAATTTCAAGTAAAAATAAAGGCAGTCACATTGGCAGTGAACAGCTGTTGCACAGCAAGCATCTATTTATGGGCCCCTCTTCACTTGTTTAATCACCTAGTGGTTGTAGTATGTTTCTTTGGGACACTGACAAAGGAATGTCACATGGGTGTCAGCTGCGCTGTTCCACATTAGATATCAACATAAACATGCCTCCCATCACCAACGTCATGCATTTGATGGTTGGTTTCCTGCAGCTTATGTCCTCAGGCAGTGACTGACATTAATTGACCTGGACACCGGGTGCTTGTTTCCTGGAAATTCATTGAATAGTCAAATATTTGTTCCATACATTTTTGAAGGGGATTGCTAAGCCCTACTTTCGGCACCTAATTGGAATGGATGTAAGAGCAGTAATTAACATGTAACTTCTGTACAGAAGTGACAGTCAAGTGTGATGCATCTATCAACAGGATAAGAATATGACGTACTTATAATCACCTCATGAGCAATTCCATGGTAACGGATTTACGGTTTGACTCAGTGTTTTCCCTTTAAATTGTATGTCAAATAAAAACCATTGATTTCAAAGTTTAACAAAGCATACAAATCTATGCACATAGACTACTTTTAACAATTTCCACTGAAACATTTACAAAAACGTATTTAGTGGAAGAACTGTGCAGAGGCAAATGTTGGTAACGGAATCGTGGTAAAATCTCCCTCCGGTTATTATGCGACCATGTTTTCAAAAAATTCTCAAACATCTGCTCCATATTAAGATTCAAAGATGTCTGCAGAAAGAATGGGGTGTCAGCTATGACATGACACCTTGAGTTATTGAACAACAATAAGAAGTGGATTTACAGTCGGTAATGGAATTACATCATGGGTCCGTGATCTCTAATACACAGAAATGCATAATTATGGATATGAATGTCATTCTCCTCATGTTTCACAAGTGTGGATATCACAGCGTAGCAGAGCTGTACTCCATTGTATTGTACTACTGTATTGTACTGTACTCCAATGTGCTGTACTCACTGTACTGTGCTGTACTGTACTGTGCTAACCAAACTTGTTCAGTCCGTCTGTGGACGTAAACATCAAGGCCAGGTTGGGCTCATCAAATGTAAACTACTTTTCAACGTCAATGGATGTCCGGTGTCGGTCGGTGCTCAGTGGGCGAGGATGCTGGTTAACGTAAATGGAAAGAGAGAGGGCTCATGGGTAGGTGTCAGTAAGAGCTAGGACCGGTGACATTAACTGGAGAGTGAGAGTGAAAAGGCAGAGAGAGAGAGAGAAAGCAGGAGAGAGAGAGAGAGAGAGGGAGACTTAGACTGTTTTAACACTCTTGGTTTGAGCACTAGATGACAGAAAGACAAAGAAAACAGTTATGAGCTCAACATAACAGTATGGCAGTGGAAGGGAGGACAGTAGCAGGGGACACTATGAACTGAACATAACAGTATGGCAGTGGAAGGGAGGACAGTAGCAGGGGACACTATGAACTGAACATAACAGTATGGCAGTGGAAGGGAGGACAGTAGCAGGTGACCCAACTGTGGTTTGTGACTATTGTGATTTCCCGTTGTAGCCAATTCAGTTGCAGTAATTCGGTTACTTATTTTTTTCACTTAATTCAAAAAAGTTGATATCAGTAAATGTTACGCTCGTCTGAAGAAGGAGACAGCGTGCAGCGTGGTAAGCGTACATCTTACTTTTAATAGATGAACACCGAACAAAACAAAGAAAAAATCAAAACGAACATAAAGTTCTGCAGGCTTCACAGTAGCTATACAAAAACAAGATCCCACAAAATATGATCCCCAATCAGAGACAACGAAAGACAGCTGCCTCTGATATTGGAACCATATCAGGCCAACATAGAAATACAAAACATAGATATACATAATCTAGAATGCCCACCCAAATCACACCCTGACCTACCCAAATAGAGAAATAAAAAGGCTCTCTACAGTAAGGGCGTGACAGTACCCCCCCCCCCAAAGGTGCGGACTCCGGCCACAAAACCTGACTCAATAAGGGAGGGTCCGGATGGGCATCTAGCCTCGGTGGCGGCTCCGGTGCGGGACGTAGACCCCGCTCTGCTCGCAGATCCGCCATCCTCAGTGGCGACTCTATTTTGGGGTTCGTCGCTGAAAGCTCCGGACCGTGGATCGTCGTCGGAGCCTCTGAACTGGGAAGCCCTGCTGGTGGCTCTGAACTGGGAACCCCCGCTGGAGGCTCCGAACTGCCAACCGTCACTGGAGGCTACGGACTGCGGACCACCGCTGGAGGCTCCGGACTGTGGACCGCCGCTGGAGGCTCCGGACTGCAGACCGTCGCTGGATGCTCCGGACTGCGGACTGTCGCTGGACGCTCCGGACTGCGGACTGTCGCTGGACGCTCCGGACTGCGGACCGTCGCTGGAGGCTCCGGACCGGGGACCGTCGCTGGAGGCTCCGTGCCATGGATCATAACTGGAGGCTTCGTGCCATGGATTATCACTGGAGGCTTCGTGCCATGGATCATCACTACAGGCTCCGGGCCATGGATCATCACTGGAGGCGTCAGACCATGGATCATCACTAGAGGCTTCGTACGAGGAGTCGGAACATGTCTCACCAGACTGAGGAGACGTACTGGCAGCCTGGTGCGTGGAGCTGCCACAGGGCTTACCAGGCTGGGGAGACACACTGGAGGCCGGGTGCGTGGAGCAGGCACAGGATATACTGGGCCGTGGAGGCGCACTGGAGGTCTGGAGCGTAGGGCTGGCGCAACCCGTCCTGGCTGGATGCTCACTTTAGCCCGGCAAGTGCGGGGCGCTGGCACAGGACGCATTGGGCTGTGAAGGCGCACTGGCGACACAGTGCGTAGAGCCGGCGCAGGATATCCTGGACCGAGGAGGCGTACTGGAGACAAGAAGCGCAGAGCCGGTACAACCCATTCTGGCTGAAAGCCCACTCTAGCACGGCTAATGCGGGGCGCCGGCACAGAGCGCACCGGGCTATGAATGCGCACTGTAGATACAGTGCGCATCACCGCATAACACGGTGCCTGACTGGTCACACGCTCCCCCCGGTAAGCACGGGGAGTTGGCTCAGGTCTAAACCCTGACTCCGCCAATCTCCCCGTGAGCCCCCCCCCCCCAACATTTTTTTTGGAGCTGCCTCTCGGGCTTCCGTTGTTGTGCTAAATCCTCATTTCGTCGCCGTTCCTCTCTTGCTGCCTCCATTTGCTCCCTTGAACGGCGATACTCCCCAATTCGCGTCCAGGGCCCTGCTCCACTCATGATCTCCTCCCATGTCCACTCATCCTGGCCATGCTGCTTGGTCCGTTTTTGGTGGGATCTTCTGTTACGCTTGTCTGAAGAAGGAGACCAAGGTGCAGCGTGGTAAGCGTACATCTTACTTTTAATTGATGAACACCGAACAAAACAAAGAAAAAATACAAAACGAACGTAAAGTTCTGCAGGCTTCACAGTAGCTATACAAAAACAACATCCCACAAAAACCCAGTGGGAAAAGGCAGCCTAAATATGATCCCGGAAACTATCATTTTTAAAACAAAACATTTATTCTTTCAGTGAAATACGGAACCGTTCCGTATTTTATCGAACGGGTGGCAACCCTAAGTCTAAATATTGCTGTTACATTGTACAACCTTCAATGTTATGTCAAAATTATGTAAAATTCTGGCAAATTAATTACGGTCTTTGTTAGGAAGAAATGTCTTCACAAAGTTCGCAACGAGACAGGCGGCCCAAACTGCTGCATATACCCTGACTCTGCTTGCACAGAACGCAAGAGATGTGACACAATTTCCCTAGTTAATATTGCCTGCTAACATGAATTTATTTTAACTAAATATGCAGGTTTAAAAAAATATACTTGTATATTGAATGCGCTTTTGTTAAATCATCACCCGTTTGGCGACGTAGGCTGTGATTCGATGATAAATTAACAGGCACCGCATTGATTATATTCAACGCAGGACAAGCTAGTTAAACTCGTAATATCATCTACCATGTGTAGTTAACAGGTGATTATGTTAAGATTTATTGTTTTTTATAAGATAAGTTTAATGCTAGCTAGCAACTAACCTTGGCTCCTTGCTGCACTCACGTAACAGGTTGTCAGCCTGCCACGCAGTCTCCTCGTGGATTGCAATGTAATCGGCCATAATCGGCGTCCAAAAATGCAGATTATTGATTGTTATGAAATGCTTCTATGAACTTCACAGGTTGGGGCTCATGTGTCCGTTTCGATGGAAATGCCATCATGTAAATTATATTCTTGTGATTTTGGTGTCCCCTGCTGGGATAGGTTGAGGAGACAACTACAAATGTAGGATCTTAATTTGATCACCCAGTTGCAGGATATTTTTTTATCTTGTGTATTTGAGGTTTAAAAAGGCTTCTCAAGTTTGTAATTTCCACTGAAATTTCAGACTTGATTTTCAGTTAAAAAAATGTATCAACCCACACAAAAATGTCCATTAATTATAATCCACATAATAATTCACATATCTTGTTGCTTATTATTTTCCTGCTGGAGCAAACTTGCTCAAATTAAGATCCTACATCTGTATTGATCATTTATAATTAGGTCACATCTGGAATACCTGATTCATTAATCATTCCCACGCCTCCTTTTTGAGGTAGTGGGCCCAGGCTGCATCTGTCACCAGTGTGATGAGTGATTAAAATAACAGCTAGCATGAACTGGAGATTATCTATGAAAGCTGCCTCTACTGGCAATTACTTGTAACTGGACTATGACAACCTCAGTTCATACTTTGTAGATTCCTTGAGTTGAATTTAGGTGAATTGATAGCTTGTATAAACATCTTGAACAGTGATATATTATAGAGAGTAAAGTACCGTAGATGTACATCTTTCACCTACTCTTTTATGTCCCAATGCATAGTGATAACATTTTGGTAAAAAATAAATCATAACCAACCAAGCTATTTTGGAAAGTCAGTCATGGCACCTCCACTTCTTTCAGCAGTGGGGAATATTCTTTGCGTTTCATGTTTTGAAAAGGAAGTGTAACAAAGATGAGATCAAGGTTCACATGCTGATAATTACCCCAGTTGATAAGACATGACAGACTAAACTACAAGCATGACACAACACAATCCTATCAAGTTTTGGATTATATGAGATGTACTACTTAGTGCTTGTCATATAAGCAACAAATAGGCATTCCTGCTACTGTCAGACAACTCATATTCATCTAACAGATTAAACATATGGTGAAAATATAGCCATGCAAATCTAGAGGTAGAAAAGCTTGACATGATAACCTAAATTCAGTGCATGTCACGACTTCTGCCGAAGTCGATGCCCCTCCTTGTTCGGGCGGTGCTCGGTGATCGACGTCACCGGTCTTCATTGATCCATTTTTCATTTTCCATTGGTTTTGTCTTGTCTTCCTACACAGCTGGTTCCAATCCCATTCATTACATGTTGTGTATTTAACCCTTTGTTTCCCCTCATGTCTTTGTCAGAGATTGTTTGTTGTTTTGCGCGTGTTGTCATTTTTGGTGTGCAACAGGTTTGTTTTTTTACCCATGTTTCCTTTTTATTGTACATTGGTTTTGGAGTTTGTTTTTACTTTATTAAACTACTCCAGTTCAACCAAGCTTGTTTCTCCTGCGCTTGACTTCTCTGCCACCTACACCCACGCCTTGACAGTGCATTTGGAAAGTATTCAGACCCCTTGATTTTTTCCCCACAATTTGTTACGTTACAGGGTTATTCTAAACTGGATTGAAACATTTTTTCCCCCCTCATCAATCTACATACAATACCCCATAATAACAAAGCAAAAACAGGTTTTTAGACATTTGTGCAATGGAAATATCACATTTACGTAACTATTCAGACCCTTTACTCAGTACTTTGTTGAAGCACCTTTAGCAGCGATTACAGCCTCAAGTGTTCTTGGGTATGATGCTACGAGCTTGGAACACCTGTATTTGGGGAGTTTCTCCCATTTTTCTCTGCAAATCCTCTCAAGCTCTGCCAGGTTGGATGGGGAGCGTCGCTGCACAGCTATGGCCACTCAAGGACATTCAGAGATTGTCCCAAAGCCACTCCTGTGTTGTCTTGGCTGTGTGCTTAGGGTCGTTGTCCTGTTGGAAGGTGAACCTTCGCCCCAGTCTGAGGTGCTGAGCACTCTGGAGCAGGTTTTCATCAAGGATCTCTCTGTACTTTTGCTCTGCTCATCTTTCCCTCGATCCTGACTACTCTCCCAGTCACTGCTGCTGAAAAACATCCCCACAGCATGATGCTGCCACCACCATGCTTCACCGTAGGGATGGTGGCAGGTTTCCTCCAGACGTGACACTTGGCATTCAGGCCAAAGAGTTCAATCTTGGTTTCATCAGAGCAGAGAATCTTGTTTCTCATGGTCTGAGTCCTTTAGGTGCCTATTGGCAAACTTGAAGCGGGCTGCCATGTGCCTTTTACTAAGGAGTGGCTTCCGTCTGGCCACTCTACCATAAAGGCCTGATTGGTGGTGTGCTGCAGAGATGGTTGTCCTTCTGGGAGGTTCTCTCATCTCCACAGAGAAACTCTGGAGCTCTGTCAGGGTAACCATCAGGTTCTTGGTCACCTCCATGACCAAGGCCCTTCGACTCTGATTGCTCAGCGGACAGCTCTAGGAAGAGTCTTGGTGGTTCCGAACTTCTTCCATTTAAGAATGATGGAGGCCACTGTGTTTTTGTGGACCTTCGATGCTGCAGACATTTTTTGGTACTCTTCCCCAGATCTGTGTCTCAACACAATCCTGTCTCAGAGCTCTACGGACAATTCCTTCGACCTAATGGGTTTTGCTCTGACATGCACTGTCAACTTTGGGACCTTATATAGACAGGTGTGTGCCTTTCCAAATCATGTCCAATCAATTGAATTTACCACAGGTGGACTCCAAGTTGTAGAAGCATCTCAAGGATGATCAATGGAAACAGGATGCACCTGAGAGCAATTTTGAATCTCATAGCAAAGGGTCTGAATACTTATGTAAATAAGGTATTTCTGTTTTTTTATGTTTAATTTTGCAACATTTCTAAAAACCTGTTTTCGCTTTGTCATTATGGGGTATTGTGTGTAGATTGAGGAACATTTTTTATTTAATCCATTTTAGAATAAGGCTGTAACGTAACAAAATGTGGAAAAAGGGAAGGGGTCTGAATACTTTCCGAAGGGACTGTATGTCAGGTAGCTTGTGGTGCAGTATGTTTCCTGGTGATCCTGTGTGCTGTAGTAGTACTGTAACATTCCTTGGTGTACTTGGCTGCGGCTTCATTCACCCAGTGGAACTATGTTGCACATGACCCTTGAGAGTATGTCTGGTATTCATGTCACCCTCTTTAACCTTCTTACTGTGACAGACGAAATGTTGAGCTTGGGTTATAACTGCCAGTACAGACGTCATTAGCCTCTCTGCTGATGTCGCTCATCTCTGGTCCACAGCATACTGTCTTTGTACTCACTAGCTACAGGCAGAGACCTACTAGGGCATGACAAGACACTTAATTGCTTTACCTTTTATGTTCCTTTCTCCCGGTTGTTCAAATATGATTAATGTTTTGTGTGTCAGCATCTTGCTTCAGAGAATCCATAGAAATTAGTTAGAGGAAGTGGCATAACGTTTCTCATGGCATTGTTTTTCCCCATAGCACAGTAAGCTTGTGGGGGTGTTACTGTAAGTAGATGACCTGGAATCCTCAAACATACTGTGATCAGTGCAGCTTGTTCATGCGATCATGGAAGTGTCCTCCCACATAATGAGTCTAGTTCATTTAGAGGTGAATTTACTTTTTAATCCCTGACCGGGTGCAAGACAGGGATGCCTTCTGTATTTCTGGGCTATTCTTTTTTTCTGGAGTGTCTATTCTCATGTCTGGTTGTGATAATCCTGGCTGCTCAGGCTTTACCGGAGTCTCCCAAGGCAAAAGGTCACAGTCAAGGGTTGGGTGTGGCTACACTGGTGCTCTCAGAGG
Source organism: Salmo trutta (assembly GCF_901001165.1). NCBI lineage: Eukaryota > Metazoa > Chordata > Actinopteri > Salmoniformes > Salmonidae > Salmo > Salmo trutta. Next base: position 42,539,218 of record NC_042971.1, on the reverse strand, counting down.
AAGACAGTTTGGTTTCACAATCTGAGTAGGCCCAGCCCTTCAGATCTTGTTCTCAGGGTGTTGGTTGTGCGTCTATTACTGACGTAATCATTTGTTTGTGTTACGGAATACTACAATGTACAGACAGTTCGTGGATTGTCTGAGGCGCCACTCCCTGAATATTAAATAAATTAGCAAATGTCTAAGTCACTGTACAGTAGAGCTGTGCTTCCCAAATGTTTTCATTCATGCCACACCTGAAAGCCCCTACCTCTCTGCCAACCCCTTGTACCCCACAGTTTAGGAACCACTGCAGTAGAGTGTAGGTCTGACAACTCCCTGGTATGAACTAGAAAAAAGTATTTACACATGTTCATACGTTTTAATGGATCAGGATACTGTAAATGTAATTTTTACAGGTTATAAACTTTTACTCACGTGAGTTCAAATGTCAGAACTGTGCAAATTCTGTGTACACATGTCAAGAGTGAGACATATATATGGCTGACTGGTTATCTTAAGCAGTTTCTGGTGAAAAGCATTGGCATTCCCAGACCAGACTAGAGGGAAGATAGGGAGATGTGCTAAACTCTTACACAATGAGGAAAATGAGGTAGCAATTGACAGCAATGGGATCATATTTTTCATGGGTAGTTTGCTTTCACTCTCAAAGCTGTTCCAGTGTGCTTTGCTTCCAACTGTATCAGCTGCACCTCTTAAATGTATGTGGTTTATTATAATGATGGTGACGATGATGATACTTTGTCAGCCTAAAGTATCTCTTCAGGGTATTGTAACATAATCAGGGCCTTTCTGCAACCAAGAATTGAATTAATGATGTAACCTCCTCTCAGAGCTTGTGTGCACAAAGTGTGAGCTGCATGGTCCTTCCGCCCGTGCCCTAGAATCATGACCTACATATCTGCTCACACACCGCTTTAGGTAATTGTCATCATGTAGGCCGCAAAGATCACGTCTTTTGCTCCTGAGCAGGACGGTGTAAGAGGCCTGATGATTTATTTATTTTGTGGTGTATGCTTAGCAGTTTGTTAAACTGTAATAAATGTCTGAAATCTATGTAGTGTAATAGTGAAGAAGTATTTAATAAAAAATAAAAAAAATCTTTACCAAGCTACATAAATAATAATATTTAGTTTTTAAGTTGAGTATTATTCAAACGGTCACTTTTTAAAATAAATGCAATAAAGCAGAGTCTATTGAATGTTGGTATAAATGATTTAACTTGTGTTTATTCCCTTGGTAGATTTAAAGTAATTGATAAGTTGCGAAGACATTTGCTTTAGGCCCAGTTCATAATGAAACCCTTTGATTAATTGATTTACCTGATGTTCATTTATAAATTCTAACATTTGTACAGGGACTCTATTAGCTCGCTCTCTGAATTATTGTTGAATCTGAACATGTCTTAATTGATTGAACTAGATTAGTACAATCAAACATCTCCGAATAAGGCATTCCTTAGAGTTATCTGAATTATATAGGGCGGCAGGTAGCTTAGCTGAGCATTGGGCCAGTAACTGAAAAGCCGCTGGTTTGATTCCCCTGAGCCGGCTAGGTGAAACGTCTGTCGATGTGCCCTTGAGCAAGGCACTTTATCTTAATTGCTCTTGTAAATCACTCTGGATAAGAGTGTCTACAATAATCTATGGTTTTGCTGTTACCAATAGATTATTTATGAATATTCACCTTTGGATGTATATATTTTGTCACCTAATGATTGTTAATTTCTTGGTCAATGACTATATTCATGTCACTCATCATTTTGAAGATAACAAATACATTGATTGCATGCTTTGTAGGCTGCTTGTTTACTTATTGTAAGGTCCATTAGTGTCAAATGCAGTTTATGCTTGTCATGCCCTGACCTTAGAGATCCTTATTATTATGTTTGGTTAGGTCAGGGTGTGACTCGGGTGGGGAATATCTTTGTTTTGTATTTCTATGTTGGCCTGATATGGTTCCCAATCAGAGGCAGCTGTCATTCTTTGTCTCTGAATGGGGATCATATTTAGGCAGACTTTTCTCACTGGGTTTTTGTGGGATCTTGTTTTTGTATCGCTACTGTGAAGCCTGTTTTGTATTTTTCTTTGTTTTGTTAGGTGTTCATTTATTAAAAGTAAGATGCACGCTTACCACGCTGCACCTTGGTCTCATTCTTCAGACGAATGTGACAGAAGATCCCACCAAAAACAGACCAAGCAGCGTGGTCAGGATGAGTGGACATGGAAGGACATCCTGGACGGCAAAGGATTCTGGACGTGGGAGGAGATCCTGGCCGGAAGGGATCGCCTCCCATGGGAACAGGTGGAAGCAGCGAGGGAGGAACGGCGACGAGACCGGGAGTCACGGCAACGACGGAAGCCCGAGAGGCAGCTCCCCCCAAACATTTGGGGGGGGGGGGCACACGGAGAGATTGGCGCAGTCAGGGTTTAGACCTGAGCCAACTCCCCGTGCTTACCGTGGGGAGCGTGTGACCAGTCAGGCACCGTGTAATGCGGTGATGCGCACTGTATCTCCAGTGTGCATTCACAGCCCGGTGCGCTCGTTTCCGGCTCCCCGCATTTGCTGTGCTAGAGTGGGCATTCAGCCAGGACGGATTGGGCCGGCTCAGCGCTCCTGGTCTCCGGTGCGTCTCTTCGGCCCAGGATATCCTGCTCTGCTCACTGTGTCTCCGGTGCACCTTCACAGCCCAATGCGTCCTGTGCCAGCGCCCCGCATTTGCCGGGTGAAAGTAAGCATCCAGCCAGGACGGGTTGTGCCAGCTCTACGCTCGAGACCTCCAGTGCGCCTCCACGGCCCAGTGTATCCGGTGCCTGCTCCACGCACCCGGCCTCCAGTGCGTCTCTCCAGCCTGGTACGCCCTGTGCTGGCTCCAAGCACCAAGCCTCCATGGCCCGGAGCCTGCAGTGGTGATCCATGGCACGGAGCCTGCAGTGATGATCCATGGCACGGAGCCTGCAGTGATTTTGTAAGTCGCTCTGGATAAGAGCGTCTGCTAAATGACGTAAATGTAATGTAAATGTGATGATCCATGGCACGAAGCCTCCAGTGATGTTCCATGGCACGAAGGCTCCTGTGATGATCCATGGCACGAAGCCTCTAGAGGCGGTCTGCAGTCCAGAGCCTCCAGCGACGGTCTGCAGTCCAGAGCCTCCAGCGACGGTTCCCAGTCCGGAGTTTACAGGGGGGGGGTTCCTAGTCTGGAATCCCCGACGACGATCTATGGTCGTCGTCGGGCGACGATCCCTGCACCAGAGACGCCACTGAAGTGAGGGGAGCCTCAAACGGGGCGGGGTTTGCGTCCCGCACCGGAGCCTCCACCGAGAGTAGATGCCCACCCGGACCCTCCCCTATAGGTTCAGGTTTGCGGCCGGAGTCCGCACCTTTGGGGGGGGGGGGGGGGGTACTGTCACGTCCTGACCTTAGAGATCCTTATTATTCTCTATGTTTGGTTAGGTCAGGGTGTGACTCGGGTGGGTAATATCTATGTTTTGTATTTCTATGTTGGCCTGATATGGTTCCCAATCAGAGGCAGCTGTCATTCGTTGTCTCTGATTGGGAATCATATTTAGGCAGCCTTTTCTCACTGGGTTTTTGTGGGATCTTGTTTTTGTATCGCTACTGTGAAGCCTGCAGAACTTTACGTTTGGTTTGTATTTTTCTTTGTTTTGTTCGGTGTTCATCTATTAAAAGTAAGATGTACGCTTACCACGCTGCACCTTGGTCTCATTCTTCAGACGAACGTGACAATGCTTAAGCAAACCATCCAGTTACTTTCTGTTAAGCTGCATGATAAGATCAGATATCCTCATTTTATCTCGATGTGGAATATATGAACATACAGAGCATACTCAGTTCATGCATGCATGGCATGAAATGAATTCTGAGGTACAGTCTGGATTTGATTTGTGATTTTTAGACCAGTAAGCTGCTCTCCACTCACATGATACCTGCTGCCTCAAGGCTTCCAAAGGTGTCTCATTTGGAAACATTGTCTACACAATACATCTCAGACGGTCATAAGGACAGGATGACCTTTTGCCAGATGAGATGTCGACATGGGACGATTCATTTTGCAAAGAAAGAAAAGCTATATAAACAATGTTAAGCCTTGTGAACATCAATTACATGAAATATTTATCAACAATTTACTCTTAGTTTTGCCAACAATGATGATGAGGCTACATTTAAAAGGTTTAGGTTAGGATTGCATCAGGCTTTAGAAAGCCAATCCTCAGTAAAAAGTTAGTCCTCAGTAGAAAGCCAGTCCTCAGGAGAAAGCCAGTCCTCAGGAGAAAGCCAGTCCTCAGGAGAAAGCCAGTCCTCAGGAGAAAGCCAGTCCTCAGGAGAAAGCCAGTCCTCAGTAGAAAGCCAGTTCTCAGTAAAAAGTTAGTCCTCAGTAGAAAGCCAGTCCTCAGTAGAAAGCCAGTCCTCAGGAGAAAGCCAGTCCTCAGTAGAAAGCCAGTCCTCAGTAGAAAGCCAGTCCTACAGTAGAAAGCCAGTCCCCAGTAGAAAGCTAGTTCTCAGTAGAAAGCCAGTCCTCAGTAGAAAGCCAGTCCTCAGTAGAAAGCCAGTCCTCAGGAGAAAGCCAGTCCTCAGTAGAAAGCCAGTCCTCAGTAGAAAGCTAGTCCTCAGTAGAAAGCCAGTCCAACTGCGTTGGCTGATGGAAAAGAGAGGACCGCATGCGTTTCCACCACACAATGTTTCCATGGGAACACGGAGAGAACCGAAGTACCACAGCCTGATTTATTTTATTTAACTTTTATTTTGGCAGGGATCATGCAGATTAGCCCAGTAATTAATGACAGTCAGTGCTTCAAATGACGACTGTGATGACATCACGACACCAGCGTCACAGATGCCTGCTAAAGGCAGTTTGGCTCAACATCTCATTGATTGCAATGTTAAAATACACTCTTTTTTTCTAAGATCTGAGGGTAACAGCTGGGCTTTAGGTACAGGGGAGTGACACACGCTGCAGTCCCTCAATTTATTACGTAGAAGGGGACCATTTATGAACACTGAGTGTCATCCATTTACCCAATCGCCTGACCTACATAACAGATGAACTAATCTCTACGTAGGCGGATGGTGAATAATGCAGTAAAATGTGGGTGATCTTTATGAATCATAAATGCCTCAGACTTGTTGGTCGCTGGCATAGGACAGTTATTTCAGTGTGATACAGCATCATCATCCTGGAATCAGTTCACTCTGGGATCATCATGCAATAAGGGTACATTTTTGACAAGCATGAGTGAATGTTTTTTAGGTTTTACTCAGATAACCTTATTTCAATCAAAACTATGGTCAATATACACTACATGGCCAAAAGGATGTGGACACCCCTTCAAATGAGTGAATTTGGCTATTTCAGCCACACCCATTACTGACAGGTGTATAAAATCCAGCACACAGCCATGCAATCTCCATAAACAAACATTACCAGTAGAATGTCCTGTACTGAAGAGCTCAGTGACTTTAAACATGGCATCATCATAGGATGCCACCTTTCAAACACGTCAGGTCGCTCTGGATGGGAGTCTGTTAGATGACTGAATGTAATGTAAATGCTGGACAGCTTCACTGCAAGTAGATTCTATGTTTTAATATTCAATAAAAATAAAATAAATAAAAAAATTGTTCACCATGTGCTATGCCAAATGTCAGCTGGAGTGGTGTAAAGCTTGCCGCCGTTGGACACTGGAGCAGTAGAAATGTGTTCTCTGGAAAAATGAATCACGCTTCACCATCTGGCAGTCTGACGGACCAATCTGGGTTTGGTGGATGCAAGGGGAATGCAACTTGCCGAATGCGTAGTGCCAACTGTAAAGTTTGGTGGAGGAGGAATAATGGTCTGGAGCTGTTTTTCATGGTTCGGGCTAGGCCCCTTAGTTCCAGTGAAGGGAAATCTTAACACTACAGGATACAGTGACATTCTAAACAATTCTGTGCTTCCAACTTTGTGGAAACAGTTTGTGGAAGGACCTTTCCTGTTTCAGCATGACAATGCCCCGTGCACAAAGCGAGGTCCATACAGAAATGGTTTGTCGAGGTTGGTGTGGAAGAACTGGACTGACCTGCACAGAGCCCTGACCTAAACCCCATCGAGTACCTTTGGGATCAATTGGAATGCTGAATGTGAGGCCTAATCGCCCAACATCAGTGCCCCTACCTCATTAATGCTCTTGTGGCTGAATGGAAGCAAGTCCCCACAGCAATGTTCCAACATCTAGTGTTAAGCATCCCCAGAAGAGTGGAGACTGTTACAGTAGCAAAGGGGGGACCAAGTCAATATTCAGGATTTTGGAATGAGATGTTCGACGAGCAGGTGTCCACATACTTTTGGTTATGTAGTGTTTTTGAATAATGCTGATTTAAAAACTGGCCCCATCAACACCAATACGGGCACATTTTTATATCTAATAAAATATATATAATTACAATGATGGCATCATGGTTAATTGTAAGATCAATAATTGTCCTAATCTAATGGATAACTATAATTCAATATCACAAATGCTTGCAAAATAGCAAGGGTAAAGTCAGCAATATTATTTGCCATATGAGTAAATTAGTCTGTTATACTGTATGTAGATGAATGAAACCACATGCACAACAACTTTTTAAAGGGTACTGTAATTAATGAAACATACTTGCAATTAATTATATTCCCTTGATATTAATTAAGCATGGGACTCTGAAAATAGTTATATTTCTTTAATTATGCCTTTGAGCAGCGTTGTTTTCGACGGACCTGTAAGAACAGTGGTTAATGAGTTAACTGTCAGTAATTTTTTTCACTACTCAGAGATTATATGGAAAGCAATTGCTGTAGCCGGTAACACAAATGCTCTTCACAGCCTGCAAGCCTCTGATTTAATTGAGCTGTCATTTGTGTTTTCCGTGTGATAAAAAAGTCTCACATAGTTAAATTCAAAACAGGTCACCTTAATTATAGGCTCCTACATTGTTTAATTAGTTTGAGACTTTCCTCATCTCCTCTTATACAATAGACTCACATGTAAATGTTCATTTGTCATTCATCATGAGCTAGGCCTAGTGTAGCTTACGGCTTTAATGAAAGAACATTAGTCTGATAATAAAGCAAATTAGTAGACAGAGAGAGGGAGAGAAAATTGTAGGTTGTTCATAACTGTAGCCTTGCTTATTATGGTCTATGACGCAAGTGTGTAGATGCAAGTGCCATACATATACAGTATGTAAGGTGTACTAGGTTATAAAAGTAAGGGCAAAATTCCTTATTTCAGGTTAGGATTATGTCTTGAACTAGACTAATAGGAGGTGGTGTGTCTCTGTGTCTCTGACTGAATGATTGTTGAAGGGAAATCAGGCATCTAAAACCTGCCAGAATTTCTGCATCAACTTGCATTTTGTCATTACGAGATTAAGAGTTATTATTGTTATTTTTTTAATTAATTTTTATTTCACCTTTATTTAACCATGTAGGCAAGTTGAGAACAAGTTCTCATTTACAATTGCGACCTGGCCAAGATAAAGCAAAGCAGTTCGACACATACAACAACACAGAGTTACACATGGAGTAAAACAAACATACAGTCAATAATACAGTACAAAAATAAGTCTATATACAATGTGAGCAAATGAGGTGAGATAAGGGAGGTAAAGGCAAAAAAGGCCATGGTGGCAAAGTAAATACAATATAGCAAGTAAAACACTGGAATGGTAGATTTGTAGTGGAAGAAAGTGCAAAGTAGAAATATAAATAATGGGGTGCAAAGGAGCTAAATAAATAAATAAAGTAGGGGAAGAGGTAGTTGTTTGGGCTAAATTATAGATGGGCTATGTACAGGTGCAGTGATCTGTGAGCTGTGAACGTGCTACAGGTGGGTGCTGCTATGGTGACCAGTGAGCTGAGATAAGGGGGGACTTTACCTAGCAGGGTCTTGTAGATGTCCTGGAGCCAGTGGGTTTGGCGACGAGTATGAAGCGAGGGCCAGCCAACGAGAGCGTACAGGTTGCAGTGGTGGGTAGTATATGGGGTTTTGGTGACAAAACGGATGGCACTGTGATAGACTGCATCCAGTTTATTGAGTAGGGTATTGGAGGCTATTTTGTAAATGACACCGCCAAAGTCGAGGATCGGTAGGATGGTCAGTTTTACGAGGGTATGTTTGGCAGCATGAGTGAAGGATGCTTTGTTACGAAATAGGAAGCCAAGTCTAGATTTAACTTTGGATTGGAGATGTTTGATGTGAGTCTGGAAGGAGAGCTTACAGTCTAACCAGACACCTAGGTATTTGTAGTTGTCCACATATTCTAAGTAAGAACTGTCCAGAGTAGTGATGCTGGACGGGCGGGCAGGTGGGGGCAGCGATCGGTTGAAGAGCATGCATTTAGTTTTAGTTGCATTTTACTTGCATTTAAGAGCAGTTGGAGGCCACGGAAGGAGTGTTGTATGGCATTGAAGCTCGTCTGGAGGGTTGTTAACACAGCGTCCAAGGAAGGGCCAGAAGTATACAGAATGGTGTCGTCTGCGTAGAGGTGGATCAGAGACTCACCAGCAGCAAGAGCGACATCATTGATGTATACAGAGAAAAGAGTTGGCCCAAGAATTGAACCCTGTGGCACCCCCATAGAGACTACCAGAGGCCCGGACAACAGGCCCTCCGATTTGACACATTAAACTCTATCAGAGAAGTAGTTGGTGAACCAGGCGAGGCAATCATTTGAGAAACCAAGGCTATTGAGTCTGCCGATGAGGATGTGGTGATTGACAGAGTTGAAAGCCTTGGCCAGGTCAATGAATACGGCAGCACAGTATTGTTTCTTATCGATGGCGGTTACGATATCATTTAGGACCTTGAGCATGACTAAGGTGCACCCATGACCAGCTCTGAAACCAGATTGCATAGAGGAGAAGGTGCGGTGGGATTCGATATGGTCGGTAATCTGTTTGTTGACTTGGCTTTCGAAGACCTTAGAAAGGCAGGGTAGGATAGATATAGGTCTGTAGCAGTTTGGGTCAAGAGTGTCCCCTCCTTTGAAGAGGGGGGTGACAGCAGCTGCTTTCCAATCTTTGGGAATCTCAGACGACACGAAAGAGAGGTTGAACAGGCTAGTAATAGGGGTTGCAACAATTTCGGCAGATAATTTTAGAAAGAAAGGGTCCAGATTGTCTAGCCCGGCTGATTTGTAGGGGTCCAGATTTTGCAGCTCTTTCAGAACATCAGCAACTGCAATAGGCAAAAGTCTATAAAATATAATTAAATAGAATAAAACAGGAAATTATGTCATGATTATTTAGATACAGGACATGGCAATGGAGGAGACAAAACGAAAGAGCTGATTGTGGACTTCAGGAAACAGCAGAGAGAGCACGCTCCTATGCACATCGATGGGACCGCAGTGGAGAAGGTGGAAAGCTTCAAGTTCCTCGGCATACGCATCACTGACAATCTGAAATGGTCCACACAGACAGTGTGGTGAAGAAGGAGCAACAGCGCCTCTTCAACCTCAGGAGGCTGAAGAAATTCGGCTTGGCCCCTAAGACCCTCACAAACTTTTACAGATGCACAATTGAGAACATCCTGTCGGGCTGTATCACCGCCTGGTACGGCAACTGCACCGCCCACAACCGCAGGGCTCTCCAGAGGCCCAACGCATCACCGGGGGCACACTTCCTGTCCTCACAGCACCCAATGTCACAGGAAGGCCAAAAAGATAATCAAGGACATCAACCACCCGTACCACGGCCTGTTCACCCCGCTATCCTCCAGAAGGCGAGGTCAGTACAGGTGCATCAAAGCTGGGACCGAGACTGAAAAACAGCTTCTATTTCAAGGCCATCAGACTGTTAATTAGCCATCACTAGCCGGCCACCACCCGCTTACTCAACCCTGCACCTTAGAGGCTGCTGCCTTATATACATAGACATGGAATCACTGGCCACTTTAATAATGGAACACCAGTCACTTTAATAATGTTTACATACTGCTTTACTCATCTAATATGTATATACTGTATTCTATTCTACTGTATTTTAGTGAATGCCACTTCGACATTGCTCGTCCTAATATTTATATAAATCTGAATTCCATTCCTTTACTTTTAGATTTGTGTGACTTGTTAAATACTACTGCATTGTTGGAGCTAGGAACAAGCATTTCGCTACACACGCACTAACATCTGCTAAATATGTGTATGTGACCAATAAAATGTGATTTGATTACAGAAGAGAGAGCATGTCTTGCCATCAGTGAGTGAAGAAGTGACTCCCCTGGTGTGAATGTGCATACTAAGTACTAAGGGACTTTTGAATCTGATTTTGCTCTATCAGTTTGACTATTGCTGGCATTGAAAACCAAGCCTTGTATTATCCAGCTTGTGCTTCACAGTATTTCCAAAGGTCTCAAAAGGAAAGTAACAGTCCTGTTTTGTATCCAGTATGAGTTCGTAGACAGGTCTTGGAGCTGAAGCCTGTATAGAAAGAACATATTTCCACCCCTGAGACTTTAGCTGCAGACATTGTACATTTTTGTACAGGAAGCTTATGGCTGTAATTAGTTATTCATTTACTGACAAGTTTAAAGTTGAAACGTGCATGTGTCCTGATGTTCAATTTCTCAGACAAACAACAAAATAAGTTTTTATTGCAGCCAGTTAGGTAGTTACAGCTGTTATTGCTTGGGAAGCCTTCTCATTCATATGATTCTCATTTCATGAGGAGGTTGTCGAAAGCTGTGTGTTGTGGACTAAATGTCGCCTGGACCCCGGCAACAAATGCAAATTGTAAGTTGTCTAGTTTAAAAAATAAATATAAAATACAGATGAGTGATTCAAATTATTTTGATGCTACAGAAAAAACTGTGGAACAGGTCTATGGGAACAGACTTAACCTAGGACAGAAAGGTGGTTTAATGAATTTGAATATCATTGTTAAATTGAGAGCGTATGTGATACCGTGCTTAGACTGTGTGTGACTCAGTTGTGATTGGCATGAGTAGGCCTTCCATCTGTCATGTCCCTCACAGGTGGCTGCATGTGTGTGATATATCACTACATATATGTGTACAGTAGCCTGCATTTTGTGTATGTGTACAGTAGCCTGCGTTTTGATATTCATAAAGCATTGAGTAACATGTGTTTGTTAATAGATAAGAGCAGCTTCCAAACACATGTATTGATATATCAATATTTCCAGTGTAGCGGAAGTGAACAAGTGAGGCTGGTGGTGAAGGGACATTTCATGCACAGGGTATTCATGGGACTGGACACTGACCTTACTGAATAATGTTTTTTTTTTTTTAAATACAGGAGAGTATGTAGAATCTGATTATGTGTGTCACCATGTGTGCACTGTAAATGTGGGTTTGTGTGTGGTTGTGACAGTTTATCAGATCTTGGGCTATTTCCCATAGCTGGGTTGTGTATATACAGTATCTCAACGGAGAAAGCATCCGAGCGAACAAAACAGCACCCCTCTGTCTCTGTATGTGTAGGCCATCTATCTGATGTGGTCTGGTCATAAAGAGTATGACGTTGTTGCTGCCAGTAGCATTGAATGCAAGAGAAGTCAGTGAGCATTTGGTTTCTCTTGATTTAAAAAAGTATAAAATAATAGCCAATCATCATTGAGCTAAACTGAGTGAGCTCAATTCCACACCACAAACAAGTGTCAAGGGAAGCCAGTTTGGATTTGGCTTCACTCCTATTAAAGAGAAATACATCATCGATAGAAACAACTTGAATTGCTGCATCTTGTTGTGTTGTTGTCCTCCGGTGGCTGGCTAGCTAGCTAGCTAGCTAAAATGGCCCCTTTCCTAAATTAGCCATGGATGGAGACTGGGATTTGGACATGTGGTTTTACAAAATTCTCCGTACTGGCCAATGATTATACCGGCGATTCTGATCCAAGCATAAAATACATTGTGCCCCTGGAGTGAGAGGATGAAAGTTCAATATGTAGCTAGATGTAGAAGCCCTATGTTAACTATCTAACGTTGCCCATGAAAGAAAGTTAGGCTAGTGAGCAAGCATTTTAGCCAGGTAGCCTAGGACAACAAAAAAATTGAAGTGTGTACTGTATGACAGAGTCATAGACCATTTCATCAACATGAAAGAGAGGAGGATGGCATTGGTGTTTCTCTACAAGTAGGGTGAGTCAACATGTTTTTCTACTTGTACACACACACACACACACACACACACACACACACACACACACACACACACACACACACACACACACACACACACACACAAATCAGAACCATGGACAGCAACACCATACTGTATTTAGCTTATGTTGATTGGACTAAATAGTTTTTGCTATATTTTAGTTGTCAGTGTATTAGACTAAGCAGAGATGATTTGATGATGTTGAAATGGTGCTGGAATAGTGGAGGCAGCTCCTGTTTTCTTTGCAACTTGCAGTAACTCTCTGTGGTTCTAAATCAATAGTTGTTTAGTAGTCAGAACATTTCAGAAACGTGAACTTTCTTGACCATGCTGTAGGTCATGTAACTCCTTGTTACATGCAATATGCTTTGTGGACTTCACCGGACAGTGGTTGCTCTCCGGTTTTGTAACGAAACAAAGATGTGGATTTATTCTGCCACTGGGTCTCCTTGTTGTCTCGACCTTAGGCCTTTATATCTCGGCCTTAGGCCTTTATATCACGGTGGCAGGGCATATGAACTAACAGGCTATAGACCAAACAATGCAATTATGACATGTTGTAATATGGCTTTTTTTCTGTCTTGAAGCTCTTCTGCAGTTAGGGCAAGATATTTTATTAGAATAGGCCTAAGAATTGTGAAAATAATTTCCCCTTGTGCAGTATGTTGGCCTACTGCAAAGACTGGTAAAATGTCATTCATCTTTATCTCAGAACTTTTCAGGATCAAATTGTAATTACAATATTTGATAGACAACTTAACCTGATTTGTCACCATGTCATGAATTGCCAGCCTACAGGCTACATGAAACAGGTAACACGAAGGTGAGGCCTCGATTGTAGACGTCATTAGCAACATTACTATAAACGTTATTACAGTGATCGGGAGCCAAACCCATTGACAGCAAACCTCGAACTTATCAGAGATACTACATGTCCCGCTCTCTACCCCACGATGTTGGCTACAACGAACTCGGCACTGAAATGAATACAGACGTTCGAATTCAGAATAATGTGACCTAAATGCCATTCAAGTGTTAGTATTATCCGAACTATTATTTTTCTCACTATGTATACTCCTAGTCGTGTGTTGTACAGCCGGTTGCTAATGATGTCCTTAGCTAAGTATTGAGCTACCGACTGACCTACTTTCCCTGTTCGCAGCGGCTCAGTCCTGTTTACAAGGGACTGCCAACGGAGGTTGAGTGGTAGAGGAAAACAGACAGAGCATAGACCTGAAAACGATTACTCCCGAAATTTTGTACAGTGTATGTACCGAATAGGGATTGTTACATGAATCAGATTTCGAATAATACTTAGGCAGCGTATGTATGCAATAATTGATGGTCTTTTCGCGATGCGTTTGTGGTGAGTCAAGCTTAGGATAGCCTACTTGGCTCAGTGAATTGCACAGTAGGCTATGTTGGAAAATGAGTACTGACAAAAGTAAAGTATGGATCTTTATGTCAACTAAAGTCTTGTTTTCAAGGTATGTAAAATGTTTATGTCCTTTGCATTTTTTGTCACTCTAGTCTTGTGATGATGAAAACGTTTACCGGTTGGTTTTGCTTCCATTTTGGATGAAAAGATCTGTAGGCTACTGCTTCTGACGGTGTCAAAATACAAATAAAGTAGGCTAACTATTATCAATGTTAATTTATATGCATTATATGTCGTTTTCATAGAGAATTGTTATATGTCCTGTGTGTATTCCCCAACGTAGTTATCCATTTTCTTAAAAGGCTCCATGACAGTTCAGCTCACGGGTAGCCTATAGATTTACAAGTAGAGTGTGTCCTTGCAAGTGTATGAGTTGTCTGTTTTGAGAAACATCGTTTTAAAACCATGTTTACGTTGATTAGAACATAGTGCTTTTGGCACTTGCATGGTAACTGATTGGTTGAGGAGGCTTAGTGCCTCTGGTCAATTGATCAAGTGAGGAATCTTGAAATCATTTAAATTATGTATTTTGGGAACTTCCAGTAAGGCAAGCTCTGGATCTAGCTCAATGCCTTGGTCAGTGACTTGTAATCTGAGAAGGAGTCTGTAATATAAATGTACCTACAATTGCAGTACAATACTTCATGTAAATGTTACATTTGCAAATATTTCAATTTTCAATTTTCAATTTTGAATTTTCACATCATGATTTCAAAGGTTTGATATCTGTCATTTGACATTTCCATATAGTAATTTGGCATCTTCTGTCAGCAGCCTGAGTAGATGGGTAGCTAAGTAGGCCTAGTTTATGAAACCATATGAATGAATTATCTGCCAATGTAATTTCCCCCCCCAGTTTAGTCATGGGACATTATTATTTCTTCACCTCAGTGGATGTAGGTTGGAGGAGAAGGTCAGTGAGTGCGTGAGATGTCCCTCCCATTGTTTGGCTTTGGGAGCCAATGGAGGTGAATCTCTCTGATGTTGTTTCCTTTTCACTCAAGACAGGGTTTAGTTAGTTGACAAGTTTAATCATGGAGAAGTACATTGATCCGGGAAGTAAAGTCAAAGATGAATCCTCTTTCCAGATTGATGGTTGTCACTAGTTAGTACAGTCACAAAGTCAGAGGCTATATTGTAAAAATAAATGAAAACAAAAATAAGCTTTTTGGTATTAATTTAAGGTTAGGCTTAGGCATAAGGTTAGCAGTGTGGTTAAGGTTAGGGTTTGGGTTAGGTTTAAAGTCAGAATTTAAGAAAATAAATTGTAGAAATACTATGCAGGGTTTAGCCATAATGATGACTTTGTAGCTGTGGTAACTATTGACGACCCAGATTGATTGGCGGTATTGGTTTGTAAAGGCAAAGTGAATAAGTACTCTATGATAAGAAATGATCGTGAACCACAAAAAACCCTGGGCAAATTATGTGGTATTAAAAAGAACATTTGGCACCATATAGGCTAGTTCTACATTTATCACAAATCATGACCAAGTTGAGGTGTTTTGACATTTCAAATTACACTAATTCAAGATTTAAATATTACAGTAAAAGTGGTACAAGAATCCTCCTTAGTTGAGGAGTAAATTATGGCTTTGAATCTATTATTCATGAGGCCACATAGGCTTGTCCAAAAACAAAGCTGAAGACAAGTAGAAAATATGAGCCTAATATAATTTAGACCGGGGTAATGTAGATTGGGGAAAACACTGGCATTACATATCACAGAAACATCACATTATGATTGGTTTGTGTTGAGAGTCAAGTACAATCAAATCACCCCCTTGACCCTTAAAGTATATCATCAGCCTGAAACACTTCATGTCATATGTGTTTAGTCTCACATTCTCTTTTCCTTTTTTCACCGTATGTGTCACTGACACTTCAGCCTAGATTTAATAACCTTATGCCATCTTTGGCTGCCTCTCACCTCTCATGGAATTACATCCTTGATGAAGACTTAAATAAGTCACTTTTTTAAATGAAAGGGTTCAGATCTATTACCAGCAGCTCCCGCCCAAACCATTCTCAGCAGTGATATCTAGACAGGTTTAAGAGTTAAAAGATTGTAATATTAAAGATGGCTGCTTCAATAGAAATTATAACTCTCTGAATACATTACATTTTACATCATTTAGGAGACGCTCTTATCCAGAGCGACTTACAGTAGTGAATACATACTTTTCATTTCATGCATTTTTTTTTTTTGTACTGGCCCCCCGTGGGAATCGAACCCACAACCCTGGCGTTGCACACACCATGCTCTACCAACTGAATGTGTGTGTGTCTGTGTGAAGGTGAACCATTGACAGTGTGAATATGCTATTGCATGGCTTTTCATTAAAGGGAAACGTCACAATTAGAAACACTTATCTTTCTCCATCTTTTTACTACGAAACATAGATACGCACCATTTTCACATGTGTTGATGTTGGGGGTGGTGCTGGAGATGATGAATATGAAGTTGAAAATTGGGATGTTTCTCTTTAAGGAAACAACCTGAAATACGGAGTTATTGATTAATTCTTTGACACAGGCATGAGGTAAAGTCGAGACTTGATTGAAAAACCCCTCAACAACAAAAGGGAAGATTAAAGCTGAAGTAGGTATCAATTGTGCCTAAAATATAATCTTTGAGTTAAGCGAACCCTCTGAGTAATGAAGGGAGCCATAGTAAAGATTTATTGTGCATAATCTTATTGGGCATGGTGACAAGCAGCAGGCACCATCAAGAAACCATTTTCATGTCAATGCCATAAATACCATAAAGTGTTTTGGTTAATTTGTTGAGCTTTGAAATGTATTATGAGAAAAAATAAGTTTTTTTTATGGCTCATCATTTTATCACAGTTTACAACTCTTATTGGATTTTCCTTTCAGTTTTCCTCGCATGAGCGCATGGATTTCATTTAGATGAAGAGAGCTATGTGAAATGTAATATCCATGTTGGCCCCTTCTCAGGCCGCTTCTGTATGTCAGTCAGTGGGCGTATGGAATAAGAACTGGGTCTCGGCCCAATGGAAATTGGCACAGAGTCACCATTCTCAGACATACTGAACCGCAATGAACGGAAAATGGCCACCAACTGTCATAATTACACAGACAATATATATATATATATTTTAAACATTTCCAGCCCACAGACCTCTATTCTTTTAATTAGAGTAAAGGAAAGAATGATGTGTTGTTCCCCCACTCAAGATTATTGGAAAGATTTTTTGCATGGAATACTATCTTGGTGTAAGAGTGGATGCATTTGATCTTGGTTCATTGGTTTCATTTAATTTGATCGAAAAGGTTGGTGCCTGCTGTAGTTTACTACATCTGAAAGTGGAAGATGGAAAAGAAGGGTATCTCAGATTTTAAAGAAGAACCTAGTCAGTTGCATAACTGAATGCATTAAACAGAAATGTGCCTCCTGCATTTAACCCAACCCCTCTGAATCAGAGAGGTGCAGGGGGCTGCCTTAATCAACATCCATGTCATCAGCACATGGGGAGCAGGTGTTGTTGGGGGGTTAACTGCCTTGCTAAAGGGCAGAACAGGAGATTTTTCCACCTTGCCAGCTCAAGGATTTGAACCAGTAACCTCTAAATTACTAGCCCAATCCTCTTAACCTCTAGGCTATGATTCAGACACTGCAGACCTGAAGCTAAGATGAAAGGGGTTCAATCATGGGGCTTAATAGTACATGGTTAATGAACTCTTTCATCTGACCCCAACATGTCAATCACATTCCTCTCGTTTAAACACATGGTTAATGGTTCCTCCTCGGATGTTTTGATTTGATGGCTTCTGATTTACTTTTCTATTAGGGTTACATTTGCAAATGGACAAAGGCTGTTTGAATTCCCAGAGGTGTTTTCTCAAGTTTTTCTTTACATTTCGTGATGGGTTGAATGAGGTAACTCTTCCATTCTCTTTGTTAACAAAAGAGGTGTCTCTGCCTCTGGGATTTTTCTAGGTCAGTAGAGCTCCTCCCGCACGTAATGCTGCATCCTCTGTGTTGAATTGCTGTATCCAGGTGGTAATTTATGTTTACCACACTTCCTTTAATACATGCTGTTCGCTGTTGGAAATCATGGCTTATGAATCACAATGAATAATAGTTTTTTTCTGGTAATGTGTTCAATCACTGATATTATATTCAGTGAGATATGCACAGGATCTGGGTTGATAAATAATAGTTCTCCTTGAGGTAGTCTGTTGTATTTTACAATAAACAGAATACTTTTGTATGCATTTATTGTTGTTGTTTTTCACAAGCATAGCTGCTGACCTGTTGCACCCTCTACAACCACTGTGATTATTATTATTATTATTATTATTATTTGACCCTGCTGGTCATCTATGAACGTTTGAACATCTTGGCCATGAACTGTTATAGTCTCCACCCGGCACAGCCAGAAAAGGACTGGCCACCCCTCAGAGTCTGGTTCCTCTCTAGGTTTCTTCCTAGGTTCCTACCTTTCTAGGGAGTTTTTCCTAGCCACCGTGCTTCTACATCTGCATTGCTTGCTGTTTGGAGTTTTAGGCTGGGTTTCTGTATAGCACTTTGTGACATCTGCTGATGTAAAAAGGGCTTTATAAATACATTTGATTGATTTAGCTCCAATGAAAGCTCAGAAGGAAGCATTAAAAAGTACACCTGTTCAGAATAGATTTGGAAATAGGATGACTTTCAAGTAGGTTTTGGGACTTGCTTGAGTGTGAATAAGAAAATACTGAGGGGCAGTACTGTTGCTGGGCATAATACAGCTATGACACTTGAATTAAACTACTGCAGATTAATTAAGATACAGTAATTATCGGATGTATGTGTAATTGACATAGATATGCCATAACTACAGTAGACTTTCCACCCTTAATTCAAGCCCACTTTCTGTCTTATTATCCTCCCCAGGTTTTTGTATTTCTGTGGCGGACTCCAGGAGGAGAAGGTGTGCAGCAGCAGCAGGTGATCACTAGATTTTTCCTGGGAGTTTCAGTGCAGCTAGCGCGAATGGGATACATCAGACTTCAGATAGGGCCTGGCTGGGAGAGGGAGTAAGTATGGACAACCTTTCCGACTTTGGGTCCCTATGTCCATCTAGCCGGAGGGAATGGGAGTGAGTATCTAGGCTACTTTTATTGTCTTTGTTGTGTTTTCTGTCACTGCTAAATACATGTGTTTGTATGGAGAAATACACTATATATACAAAAGTATGTGGACACCCCTTCAAATGAGTGGATTTGGCTATTTCAGCCATACCCGTAAACAAACATTGGAGCCATGCAATCTCCATAGACAAACATTGACAGTAGAATGGCCTTACTGAAGAGCTCAGTGACTTTCAATGTGGCACCGTCATAGGATGCCACCTTTCCAACAAGTCAGGTTGTCAAATTTCTGCCCTGCTAGTGCTGCCCCGGTCATCTGTAAGTGCTGTTATTGTGAAGTGGAAACCTCTAGAAACAACAACAGCCGCGAAGTGCTAGGCCACACGAGCTCACAGAACCGGACCGCCAAATTCTGAAGCGCGTAGCATGTAAAAATCATCTGTCCTTGGTTGCAACACTCACTACCGAGTTTCAAACTGCCTCTGGAAGCAACGTCAGCACAATAACTGTTCGTCGGGACCTTCGTGAAATGGGTTTCCATGACCGAGCAGCCGCACATAAGCCTAAGATCACCATGTGCAATGCCAAGTGTCGGCTGGAGTGGTGTAAAGCTCACCGCCATTGGACTCTGGAGCAATGGAAATGCATTCTCTGGGGTGATGAATCATGCTTCACCATCTGGCAGTCCGACGGACAAATTTGTGTTTGGCAGATGCCAGGAGAACGCTACTTGTCCCAATGCATTGTGCCAACTGTAAAGTTTGGTGGAGGATGAATAATGGTCTGGGGCTGTTTTTCATGATTCGGGCTAGGCCCCTTAGTTCCAGTGAAGGGAAATCTTAACGCTACAGCATGCAATGACATTCTTAACAATTCTGTGCTTCCAACTTTGTAGCACAGTTTGGGGAAGGCCCTTTCCTGTTTCAGCAATCCCTCCGTGCACAATGTGAGGTCCATACAGCCTTCCCTGTAGCTCAGTTGGTAGAGCATGGTGTTTGCAACACCAGGGTTGTGGGTTTGATTCCCACGGGGTGCCAGCACAGAAAAAAAAAAAAAAAAAATGTATGAAATTGTATGAAATGTATGCATTCACTACTGTAAGTCGCTCTGGATAAGAGCATCTACTAAAATGTAAAAAAAATGTAAATACAGAAATGGTTTGTCGAGATCAGTGTGGAAGAACTTGACTGGCCTACACAGAGCCCTGACTACAACCCCATCGAACACCTTTTGGATGAATTGGAACGCCAACTGCGAGCCAGGCCTAATCGCCTCAACATCAGTGCCCAACCTCACTAATGCTCTTGTCGCTGAATGGAAGTAAGTCCCCACAGCAATGTTCCAACATTTACTGGAAAGCCTTCCCAGAAGATTGGAGGGTGTTATAGCAGCAAAGGGGGTACCAACTCTATATGAATGCCCATGATTTTGGAATGAGATATTTGGCAAGCAGGTGTCCACATACATTTGGTCACGTAGTGTATGACATACCGAGTTACCCTACATTCTAACAATATACAGTGCCTTCAGTGTCACGCCCTGACCATAGAGAGCCATTGTTTCTCTATGGTGAAGTAGGCCAGGGCGTGACTGGGGGGTATTCTAGTTTATTATTTCTATGTGGGGTTCTAGGTTACTATTTCAATGTTGGTGATTTGTATGATTCCCAATTAGAGGCAGCTGGTAATCGGTGTCTCTAATTGGCGATCATATTAAGTAGTTATTTTTCCCACCTGTGTTTGTGGGATCTTGTTTTTGTGTAGGTGCCTATTTGCACTTCACTGTCTTCATGTTTCGTTTGTTCATTTATTGTTTTTGTATTTTGTTAAGTTTCACATTATAATAAAGATGTGGAACGCTACTCACGCTGCGCCTTGGTCCAATTATTACGACGATCGTGACATTCAGAAAGTATTCACACCCCGTAGACTTTTTCTACATTTTATTGTGTTACAGCCTGAATTTAAAATGTATTAAATTGATATTGTCACCGGCCTACACACAATACCACATAAAGTGGAATTGTCTTTGTAGAAATGTTTACAAATTAATGAAAAATGTGAAGTCTTGAGTCAATAATTATTCAACCCCTTTGGTATGGCAAGCCTAATTAAGTTCAGGAGTAAACATGTCATAATAAGTTGCATTGACTCAATCTGTGTGCAATAATATTGTTTAACAATTTTTAAATGACTACCTCATCTGTACCCCACACATACAATTAATTACCTGTAAGGTCCCTCAACCACAAAGACCAGGGAGGTTTTCCAATGCCTAGCAAAGAAGAAATAAAAAAGCAGACATTGAATATCCCTTTGAACATGGTGCAGTTATTAATTACACTTTGGATGGTGTATCAATACACACATTCACTACAAAAATACAGGCGTCTTTCCTAACTCAGTTGCCGGAGAGGAAGGAAACCGCTCAGGGATTTCACCATGAGGCTAAAGGTGACCTTAAAATAGTTAAAGAGTTGAATGGCTGTGATAGGGGAAAACTGAGGATGGTAGTTACTCCACAATACTAACCTAAATGAAAGAGTGAAAAGAAGGAAGCCTGTACAGAATACAAATATTCCAAAACATGAATCCTGTTTGCAATAAGGCACTAAAGTAAAACTTCAAAAAATGTGGCAAATAAATTAACTTTATCACTGAGTACCACTCTTCATACAGTATTTTCATCATGTTATGGGTATGCTTGTCATCGGCAAGGACTTGGGAGTTTTTTTTAGGATAAACTGGGAGACAAATTCACCTTTCAGCAGGACAATAACCTAAAACACAAGGTCAAATATACACTGAAATTGCATACCAAGAAGACATTGAATGTTCCTGAGTGTTACAGTTTCAGTTTTGACTTAAAACGTCTTGAAAATCTATGGCAAGACATGAAAATATCTAACAATGATCAACAACCAACTTGACAGAGCTTGAAGAATTTTCAAAAGACTAATATTGTACAATCCAGTTGTGCAAAGCTCTTAGAGATTTACCCAGAAAGACTCACAGCTGTAATCGCTGCTAAAGGTGATTCTAACATGTATTGACTCAGGTGTGTGAATAGTTATTTATGTAAATTAGATATTTATGGTTACATTTTCAATAAAGTAGCAAAAATGTCAAAAACATGTTTTCACTTTGTCATTACAAGGTATTGTGTGTAGATGGGTGATTATTTTTTTTAAATTATATTTTATCCATTCTGAATTCAGGTTGTAACACAACAAAATGTGGAATAAGTCAAGGGGTATGAATACTTTCTGAATGCACTGTATGCAGGGATATACTTGGTCGACTACTGTACTATGTGAACACCCTAGAATAAAGCATCTGGGCACAAGTCAGTTTCTTTAGGACCATAGTTGGAGACTGCTGTTGTATAAGATTACATTTTGAAGAATGGTTTCCATTCCAAGGGTGTCTATCTCTGTTCATAATGTTGTATGGGAGGGGGGGGATTTGTATCTGCTTTGTATCTATCTGTTGATGACTGGTGTTAATTCAGAGAAACAGCATTCCAACTAGTTTCCCCCTCCCCTCTCCCTTCTCCCTCTAGCACCAGCAGCTGTGTGGACGATTTGATGGATGAAGATGAGAAAGACAGGGCAAAAAGGTATTCCACGTGTGTGTGTGTGTGTGTGTGTGTGTGTGTGTGTGTGTGTGTGTGTGTGTGTGTGTGTGTGTGTGTGTGTGTGTGTGTGTGTGATGGTTGTGTAGTGGTTGTGACAGACGGTTGAGTGTAAGGACGAGAGATGAGGCAGACGGAGAAGTTCCCTACTTCAGCTTGTATGTGTTAATGAAAGGTCCTCTTGGCATGACCCTACTTTGACAGTCCATCTGTGAAGGTGTTTGCTTTCCTGATGTGAAGATTCTTCACACATTCAGCTCTATAAACCTCAACACCTTCAGCACAAAGACAAGTGTTTCCGTGCCTAGACAGTTTACAAAATGTCATAGGAAGCTGTTAAATATAGTCAACAAGGTCAAGCCATTTTTTGCTTTTCAGTAATGATGCATACAAGCCTGACTGAAAGTAGACTTTTAAATCATTAGTCAGTGTGTCAGTTTTCTGGTGGGTTCAGCTGGGGTCAGATTCATCGAAGGTTTGTGTGCGGAGAATGGCAGCAAAAACTACAAGTACAAAAAAATATGTTTGTTTGTTTTAATGGTAGATTTTGTACATGCTATGCTGTTGATATCAGAGTGTTTTCCATAAAAAATAAGTCCATATGGGATGAATCTTCAGAAATGTTTGCTTGTGATATCAGAAGGGATATTGTTGGGTTTCACTAGACTATCATCCTTCTCTCAGCATCCTGCAAGCTGTTTTATGGTGGCTGAGGAATGACTGAATTGTGATGGTGGTTATTTATTAGCAGCTGTCACTTCTTAGCTTGAGTGTGTTTAAAAAAGAAGAAGCTGTATGTAGAATTGTTGAGCTCGCAACTTCCACTGCATCTTTTGCGCAGTAGCTACTCTCCTCAAATGCACTTCTTTATAAATAATTCATAAAGTGTATATGTTCAAAGTTTGAAATTACAAGGAGTGTTCTAAACATTAGGAATACTTGCTCTTTCCCTGTGACTGACCAGGTGAATCCAGGTGGAAGCTATGATCTCTTATTGATGTCACCTGTTAAATCCACTTCAATCAGTGTAGATTTGCATTTTTATTTTATTTAACCTTTATTTAACTAGGCAAGTCATAGATCAAGATGATGAGACAGGTTAAACAAGGATTTTTAAGCCTTGAAACAAATAAGACATGGATTGTGCCATTCAGAGCGTGAATGGACAAGACAAAAGATTTAAGTACCTTTGAACGAGGTATGGTAGTAGGTGCCAGGCGCACCGGTATGAGTGTGTCAAGAACTGCAACGCTGCTGGGTTTTTCATCCTCAACAGTTTCCCTTGTGTATCAAGAATGATCCACCACCAAAGGACATCCAGCCAACTTGACACAACTGTGGGAAACATTGGAGTCAACATGGGCCAGCATCCCTGTGGAATGCTTTCGACACCTTGCCCGATGAATTTAGGCTGTTCTGAGGGCAAAAGGGGCTGCAACTCAATAGTAGGAAAGTGTTCCTAATGTTTTGCACACTCAGTGTAAAGGGTGAGAAATGTAATCCTGTACATTTATCATGTTTTCTATTAAAGGGCATCTCGTAACAAATCGGAAAAGAAAAGAAGAGACCAATTCAATGTGCTCATCAAGGAGCTGTGCACCATGCTGCAGGGCCAAGGTCATCCGCGCAAGATGGACAAGTCCACCATACTGCAGAGAACGATCAACTTCCTGCAGACACAGAAAGGTAGGAATGTGTAATGTAGTCGGCTGCGTCATTCATCACATTGACGTTGGCCACCTGCTGACCTGTGTGTGTAGCGTCTAAAAAACAACCAAAAAACATCAACACTTGAACTTGTCTTTTCCTAAAAGCTCTGACTTTGCTGATAGCTACTTTATTGAGGAAAAATGTACTTACTATGACTGTGATATGTGGATGTCCCACCTATCTTAAGATGAATGCACTAATTGTAAGTTGCTCTGGAGAAGAGCGTCTGTCTGCTAAGTGACTCAAATGTAAAATGCGTGTGCATGTGGCACTTGTGTCCTGCCCTACATAAAGAACATCACAGCTCCCAGAATGGGTGGGAAAAGAAGGAAGGAACTAGGAGGGTGGACGGCATTAGCTGTCTAGTATAGTATTTGTTCGGACAGGAACATAGAGAAAAGAGAGGAGTTCTCCACTTCCCTACCAAGCTTGGCCCAGACAGACAGAACTTCAACACACACAGAACCCAAACCGGCTGCGCACATGCACCATCGTACGCCATCATGCATAAATGTATTTTGTCCCCCCCACACCAAACGCGATCACGACATGCAGGTTAAAATATCAAAACAAACTCTGAACCAATTATATTAATTTGGGGACCGGTCGAAAAGCATTAAACATTTATGGCAATTTAGCTAGCTAGCTTGCACTTCCTAGCTAATTTGTCCTATTTAGCTAGCTTGCTGTTGCTAGCTAATTTGTCCTGGGATATCAACATTGAGTTGTTATTTTACCTGAAATGCACAAGGTCCTCTTCTCCGCCAATTAATCCACACATAAAACGGTCAACCGAATCGTTTCTAGTTATCTCTCCTCCTTCCAGGCTTCTTCTTCTCTTGACTTTATATTGTGATTGGCAACTTTCATAAGTTAGGTGCATTACCGCCACCGACCTCATTCGTCTTTCAGTCACCCACGTGGGTATAACCAATGAGGAGATGGCACGTGGGTACCTGCTTCTATAAACCAATGAGGGGATGGGGAGAGGCAGGACTTGCAGTGCGATCTGCATCACAAATAGAACTGACTTCTATTTTAGCCCTTGGCAACGCAGACGCTCATTAGCGCGCACGAGCAGTGTGGGTACAATAATTGAATTATATAGATTTCTAAATTTATTTGGCAACGCTCGCTCACGCGACGCGAGCGGTGTAGTCAGCCTGTCAGTCTCCTGTCAGAATCAAGGTCACAGCTGTCAGTGTTTACGAGATGGCTTTTAGACAGAAACAGTCCCGATCTGGGATATTTCTTAACCGCTCTTCCTCTTCTGTTATGCGTCTCCTATTTTATCTGAGAGCTTGCTCAATTGGGTCTATTCAGAGGTATTCATCAGGATCCTTCCACGACTAGCCGATTTGGCAGCGATGGTCCCCTGGATGTTGGTGTGTTTAGTCGACTGGACGATTATTTGGTCGATAGGCTGTTGGTCGACCATGATTTCTTTAGTCGAGCAGTAGCAAAAACATTTTTTTTTATCATGGTGTCCAAGACACCGGAGATAGGAGACGAGAAAACAGACCTTGCCGTAATTGTCTAAGAAAAATTATGAGAGAGGAAACCCCAACTTAATTTGGTCTATAATCAATAGCCTTCAGTAACTGTTAAATGTGCCTGGCTTTATATATCATCCATACACAGTGCATTCGGAAAGTATTCAGACCCCTTGACTTTTTCCACATTTTGTTACTCTACAGCCTTATTCTAAAATTGATGAAATAAAAAATGTTCCTCATCACTGTACACGCAATTCACCATAAGGACAAAACGAAAACATATACAGTGAGGGAAAAAAGTATTTGATCCCCAGCTGATTTTGTACTTTTGCCCACTAACAAAGAAATGATCAGTCTATAATTTTAATGGTAGGGTTATTTGAGCAGTGAGAGACAGAATAACAGACAGAATAACAAAAAAAATCCAGAAATACGCATGTCAAAAATGTTAGAAATTGATTTGCATATTAATGAGGGAAATAAGTATTTGACCCCCTCTCAATCAGAAAGATTTCTGGCTCCCAGGTGTCTTTTATACAGGTAACGAGCTGAGATTAGGAGCACACTCTTAAAGGTAGTGCTCCTAATCTCAGTTTGTTACCTGTATAAAAGACACCTGTCCACAGAAGCAATCAATCAATCAGATTCCAAACTCTCCACCATGGCCAAGACCAAAGAGCTCTCCAAGGATGTCAGGGACAAGATTGTAGACCTACACAAGGCTGGGATGGGCTACAAAACCATCGCCAAGCAGCTTGGTGAGAAGGTGACAACAGTTGGTGCGATTATTCACAAATGGAAGAAACACAAAAGAACTGTCAATCTCCCTCGGCCTGGGGCTCCATGCAAGATCTCACCTCATGGAGTTGCAATGATCATGAGAAAGGTGAGCAATCAGCCCAGAACTACACGGGAGGATCTTGCCAATGATCTCAAGGCAGCTGGGACCGTAGTCACCAAGAAAACAATTGGTAACACACTACGCCGTGAAGGACAGAAATCCTGCAGCGCCCACAAGGTCCCCCTGCTCAAGAAAGCACATATACATGCCCGTCTGAAGTTTGCCAATGAACATCTGAATGATTCGGAGGACAACTGGGTGAATGTGTTGTGGTCAGATGAGACCAAAATGGAGCTCTTTGGCATCAACTCAACTCGCCGTGTTTGGAGGAGGAGGAATGCTGCCTATGACCAAGAACACCATCCCCACCGTCAAACATGGAGGTGGAAACATTATGCTTTGGGGGTGTTTTTCTGCTAAGGGGACAGGACAACTTCACCGCATCAAAGGGACGATGGACGGGGCCATGTACCGTCAAATCTTGGGTGAGAACCTCCTTCCCTCAGCCAGGGCATTGAAAATGGGTCGTGGATGGGTATTCCAGCATGACAATGACCCAAAACACACGGCCAAGGCAACAAAAGAGTGGCTCAAGAAGAAGCACATTAAGGTCCTGGAGTGGCCTAGCCAGTCTCCAGACCTTAATCCCATAGAACATCTGTGGAGGGAGCTGAAGGTTTGAGTTGTCAAACGTCAGCCTCGAAACCTTAATGACTTGGAGAAGATCTGCAAAGAGGAGTGGGACAAAATCCCTCCTGAGATGTGCGCAAACCTGGTGGCCAAATACAAGAAACATCTGACCTCTGTGATCACCAACAAGGGTTTTGCCACCAAGTACTAAGTCATGTTTTGCAGAGGGTTCAAATACTTATTTCCCTCATTGAAATGCAAATCAATTTATTAAATTTATTTATTTATTCATTTTTGACATGCTTTTTCTGTATTTTTTTGTTGTTATTCTGTCTCTCACTTTTCAAATAAACCTACCATTAAAATTATAGACTGATAATTTCTTTGTCAGTGGGAAAACGTACAAAATCAGCAGGGGATCACATACGTTTTTTCCCTCACTGTATATATAAATATTTGTTTTGTTTGTTACAGATATACCTTATTTGCATAAGTATTCAGACACTTTGCTATGAGACTCGAAATTGAGCTCAATGGAAACAGGGTGCACCTGATCATACTTGATGTTTCTACAACTTGATTGGATTCCACCTGTGGTAAATTCAATTGATTGGACATGATTTTCAGTGGCAGGGACTGGGAGACTAGTCAGGATCAAGGGAAAGATTAATGGAGCAAAGTACAGAGAGATCCTTGATGAAAACCTGCTCATGAGCGCTCAGGACCTAAGACTGGGGCCAAGTACAACGATCCTAAGCACACAGCCAAGACAACGCAGGAGTGGCTTCAGGACAAGTCTCTGAATGTCCTTGAGTGGCCCAGCCAGAGTCTGGACATGAACCCGATCGAACATCTCTGGAGAAACCTGAAACAGGTGTGCATCGACGCTCCCCATCCAACCTGACAGAGCTTGAGAGGATCTGCAGAGAAGAATGGGAGAAACTCCCCAAGTACATGTGTGCCGCCAAGCATGTAGCATCATACCCAAGAAGACTTGAGGCTGTAATCGCTGCCAAAGATGCTTCAACAAAGTACTGAATAAAGGGTCTGAATACTTATGTAAATGTGATATTTCCATTTATTATTTGTTATTACATTTGCTTTGTCATTATGGGGTATTGTGTGTAGATTGAATATGGGGGAAAAAACCTATTTAATCTATTTTAGAATAAGGCTGTAACGTAACAAAATGTTGAAAAAGTCAAAGGGTGTGAATACTTTCCAAATGCACTACAGAAATAAGACAGATCCTGCTTCTATTGCCTGTGAGTGTTTGTTTAATAACCTACTGATCACCAATCCTCAAGCAACCACACAACATGCCAGATTAACAATTTCACAAATGTGGCTGTTTTTAATTTCTGCTATGCTGTAATAAAGGCTTTACACTTGTTTTTGTTAGACCAGCCTCTCTGGTATTATTTATAATTTATTTGCTGTTGTTTACACTCTTCCAAATTGTAAGAAAAATTATATTTATAATAATAACCCTCCTTTTTCCTTGATCTCCTTCTTATCGTTGTTATTATTATGATCATTATTATAATAATACGTAATGTCATTATCATTAGTAGGCTTAGTATAGCAGCCTTGTATTCCATCATTGATCTATAGGCCTAAGAGCGCATCCTGTTTAGTCTTAGTAGCTTAATTAACTTAGGCCTATATTTCAATACTTATATAGGCTACTGTATCAATCAATCATTTATTTGTTAATGTCATCACACAGCATAGGAGTCATTCATGATATGAAATGCAATCAAGCATTTTAGTTTTAAAATAAAATAACAAAGCAACCATTACATAATTAGCGTAACAATAAATAGGCCTAAACCTTTCCAATTTGAAAATTGCATTCACAAATGAATGCGACTGTTTTTAGTCTTTGCTGTAATAAAGGCTTTACAAAAAAAACATTACAACAGACCCTCTGGTTCACTTATTTATTCAGTGTTGTTTACATTGTTCCAAACAGTCAGAAAAAGTATGTTGTCATCTAATAGACACTGTTTGGCAAACATAATATGCATGTGGCACTTGCTCCTTAGCTTTTTTTTCTTGATCTCCAGTATTTTCCACAACTAGTAAAATGTATTCCATATATCTGACTTCCCCTTTACCTCCTGAGCAACCAGTAAACATTCCCCCGATTCGAGTTTATTTGTCACGTCCTCTGCATCTGTTTTGCTGTCACTTGTTACGGTGTTCAGAGTTTTGTATTAACCAATTTATTGATGTGATTATGATATGTTATAGGCCAAATTGGTCACGTGCATGTGATGTGTACATGTGTCACGTAAAGAGAGCAAGGGTTGAGGGAATAGGGAATGTTTTTCCTAAACAAATGAGAGATTTTGGTAACAGAACTTTTCAGTCAGAAATGGATGTAATTATGTTGTAGCTTCAGCAACACGAACAGTGCGATACACACTGTTGATGTTCTGTGGTGGTCGCTGCAGCAGGGAGGAGAAAGAGACAATGGGTGCTAGTCACACAGTCACTCACAGTTTGTGTTTTTTACACGGCACAGCATGTCTGAGCCAGGCCCGGCACATTCAAATCAATTGCGGTTAAACTCCCTCTAGTCACGAGTGTGTCTTAATTATTTAATCAAACAGTTTGCTTAAAGCATCAGACAAGCTCAGTGCATATAGTTGATTTGATTAAAACACATAGGATGTGTCTAAAAATACACATTTTAAAATTTCAACAAATCGATTGGTTGAAAGAACAGATGACTCTTGGTCGACCAAGATTTTTTTGTTGTCGGGGACAGCAGTAGTGTAGTGCTAAGAGATCTATCTAACCCCTATTCCTGGCCTTATCCTCTGTTTCAGAAATCACAGCACAGACCGAGTCGTGTGAGATCCGGCAGGACTGGAAGCCTTCGTTCCTCAGTAATGAGGAGTTCACCCAGTTGATGCTGGAGGTAAAATCAGCTTAGCACCACGTTAATCTCCTCTGATATTAAATAAAGCCAAAGGACATCCTTCACTTGTACTGGAAGGAATACTGTATTTTGACATCCTGATGAACCGCTGTACGCCAGCACCAGCATTACCCATGATGCACCTCTGAAACAAATGTAGCACACAACAATTATAGTAGCTGGTATTATTATAATCACTTTGTTTTCCTTCCACAGGCTTTAGACGGTTTCCTCATAGCACTAACTACAGATGGAAACATTATGTATGTGTCCGACAGCGTGTCTTCACTCATTGCCCATTTACCGGTGAGTGAGAGTTAGGCTGATCTAGCTCGTAACAGCATTGTTCTTTGTAACTTAATATTCATGTATATAAAAATAGCTGCACAGTAAACAAGGATATAGATAAAATCTTGCAACCACCATGTTTCTGATTGAATCATGCGTTAAACTTTAGGCCTCCTGAGTAGCGCAGTGGTCTAAGGCACTGCATCGCAGTGCTAGAGGCGTTACTACAGATCCGGGTTCGATCCCGAGCTGTGTTGCAGCCGGCCGTGACCGTGAGACCCATGAGGCGGCGCACAATTGGCCCAGCGTCATCCGGGTTAGGGGAGGGTTTGGCCGGCTGGGATGTCCTTGTCCCATCGCGCTCTAGCGACTCATTGTGGCGGCCGGGCACATGAACACTGACTTCGGTTGCCAGCTGTACGGTGTTTCCTCCGACACATTGGTGCGGCTGGCATCCGGGTTAAGCGAGCAGTGTGTCAAGAAGCAAAGCGGCTTGGCGGGGTCGTGTTTCAGAGGACACACGGCTCTCGACCTTCGACTCTCCTGAGTCCATGCGGGAGTTGCAGCGATGGGACAAGACTGTAACTACCAATTAGGGAGAAAAAAGGGGTAAAAAAAGTAACAACAAAAAAATTACTTAAGCTTCCACTTATGATCTAAATATACTAATTCAAATCAATGTATACATTATTGCAATTGGGACACTAACTATGGTATGTAATACCGTACCTTGTAATATGACTGTGATATGACATGTGCATAGACAATGATGGGCCATAGACACTGACGTTCCCACCTTTTATCCTTTTGTATCAGTCAGATATGGTGGACCAAAATATCTTGAACTTTCTCCCTGAGCGTGAGCATGGGGAGGTCTATAAGCTGCTATCATCCCACATGCTGATGACTGACCCCATCTCTGCTGACTTCCTAGACAGTGAGTATTTAGTCCTCCTCTTCACTCCCTCAGTACTGAACCCATATTTCCTCTTCACTCCCTCAGTACTGAACCCATCTTTCTTTCTCAGTACTGAACCCATATTTCCACTTCACTCCCTCAGTACTGAACCCATCTTTCCTTCTTAGTACTGAACCCACCTTTCCTCTTTTCTACCTCAGTACTAAACCCATCTTTTTTTCTCAGTACTGAACCCATATTTCCTCTTCACTCCCTCAGTACTGAACTCATCTTTCTTCTTCACTCCCTCATTACTGAACCCATCTTTCCTTCTTAGTACTGAACCCATATTTCCTCTTCACTCCCTCAGTACTGAACCCATATTTCCTCTTCACTCCCTCAGTACTGAACCCATCTTTCCTTCTTAGTACTGAACCCATATTTCCTCTTCACTCCCTCAGTACTGAACCCATCTTTCCTTCTTAGTACTGAACCCATATTTCCTCTTCACTCCCTCAGTACTGAACCCATCTTTCCTTCTTAGTACTGAACCCATATTTCCTCTTCACTCCCTCAGTACTGAACCCATATTTCCACTTCACTCCCTCATTACTGAACCCATCTTTCCTTCTTAGTACTGAACCCATATTTCCTCTTCACTCCCTCAGTACTGAACCCATATTTCCTCTTCACTCCCTCAGTACTGAACCCATATTTCCTCTTCACTCCCTCAGTACTGAACCCATATTTCCTCTTCACTCCCTCAGTACTGAACCCATCTTTCCTCTTCACTCCCTCAGTACTGAACCCATATTTCCTCTTCACTCCCTCCATACTGAACCCATATTTCCTCTTCACTCCCTCAGTACTGAACCCATATTTCCTTCTTAGTACTGAACCCATATTTCCCCTTCACTCCCTCATTACTGAACCCATATTTCCTTCTTAGTACTGAACCCATATTTCCCCTTCACTCCCTCATTACTGAACCCATCTTTCCTTCTCAGTACTGAACCCATATTTCCTCTTCACTCCCTCCATACTGAACCCATCTTTCCTCTTCACTCCCTCCATACTGAACCCATCTTTCCTCTTCACTCCCTCAGTACTGAACCCATTTTTCCTTCTCATTCAATCAGTACTGGGTCGATCTCCAGCTCTGGCATCACCAGGGATGCTTAGCTTAGGAGATGTCTGGATAGAGATGTCTGTGTATTTCACAATAGTGTTGTTTGATGAGAAGTTTGAAATGTTCTTACCGTTCTTACCTATCGTTCTTACCTATGTTCTTACCTATCTCTTGGTGATGACACCAAGAGTTCAAGTCATCTGTGCTGTATAATCAGAGAGTCCATCACCGTGTTAATGAGATTTTACATAAATATTATGGGTGGCATTTAACCAACATTTACACTTTAATTATATTGTTGTTCATCCACAGGTCTAAACTAGGGTCACTGAATGAAAATTAGTAATGCTTTGTTTTTCTTATTGGCATTATGTTGCAGAACAACTATTCATAAGCATTTGAACCAGCCTCCTATTTTGTCCTGTAGCAGTGCTTTGTTTTGCTTAATTTAATACACTACAGCAATGAACAGGGCTGTGTTGACCTTTTATTTCTTTTGATGTTGGCTATTTCACTTTTATGAGCGATATCCCCATGAATTATACATCAAACCATGCAGTGGGCAAACAGTCACACGCCACAGCCTTCAAAACAAACAGCGATTTTATGCCAGCACTGGGGAAAATTCTGTTTGACAAAGTGTTAAATCTCTCCTGTAGGCATTCATCCAGTTCTATTGTATTTACATGACTAATTCCTCTGTGTGTTAGGAATACACACTACTGTACTGAACCTCACACCTCTGCTCTGCAGTCCTGATACTGAACTGACCGTGAATATAGAGCAGGTTGCCATGTTTGGCGCTGCCAGTTTATTGGATTGCTGGACACTGTGGTCCTATGATTAGTCCTTTAGCTAATAATAGTAGTTAGCCTAGCAGTGTGGTTAGGAGTTTTAATCACTATAGCTTCAGTAATACTGTATCTAGGGCTCGAGACACTGAGCTTAATCCCATGCTACAATTGTCACTCTTCTGAGAAAGAGACTGATGTGGAATCATCTAGGTCTATGTTTAGAACTATAGGAATACAAAGCATAGAAAACTACTGTAGACGCTACTGTGTCTGGAATAATTTTCATTTTCTCCTAGCCACATTAGCAGGCAATTCCTGCATTTATCTTTCATCTCCTTTCTTTTGTTAAAGAAAATACTGCTTCTCCTGCTCAACACACAAATAGTTTTGGAAGTCATCTATCTTCTTGGTTAATGTGCTACTATCATTCTGTTGAAGAATAGCTATGGGAATGTTTGTTGCTCTGAGTTGAGTGTTCATCACTAATACATACATTATGTGCACTGCACTCCCACCTGAGGACAAAGGAGCTCTCAGGTACTTATGAACGTCTAGCTACTCTTGGATAAGTGAACTCAGATACTTGACTCAGAGCTTATGGTACCACAGAGGAAGCATTTTACTTAATTGAATCCCGTTAGATATGTGTAACAATGGAGTGATGATATCATTCTTGGTTTAATAAGGAACCTTTTTTCCTTTGCACTTTAAATCCCAAATGTGTGTGTCATTCTATACAGATGTTTGCAAATGTATTAAAAATACAAATCTGAATTATAACATTTACACAAGTATTCAGACCCTTTACTCAGTACTTTGTTGAACCACCTTTTGCAGCAATTACAGCCTCAAGTCTTGGGTATGACTCTCCAAGCTTGGCACACCTGTATTTGGGGAGTTTTTCCCATTCTTCTCTGCAGATCCTCTCAAATTCTGTCAGGTTGGATGGGGAGCGTCGCTGCACAACTATTTTCATGTCTCTCCAGAGATGTTAGATCGGGTTCAAGTCCGGGCTCTGGCTGGACCACTCAAGGACATTCAGAGAATTGTCCCAAAGCCACTCCTGCGTTGTCTTGGCTGTGTGCTTAGGGTTGTTGTCCTGTTGGAAGGTGAACCTTCGCCCCAGTGTGAGGTCCTGAGCACTCTGGAGCAGGTTTTCATCAAGGATCTCTCTGTACTTCGCTCCGTTCAACTTTCCCTTGATCCTGACTAGTCTCTCAGTCCATGTCTCTGAAAAACCTCCCCACAGCATGATGCTGCCACCACCATGCTTCACTGTAGGGATGGTGCCAGGTTTACGCCAGACGTGACGCTTGGCATTCAGGCCAAAGAGTTAAATCTTGGCACCATCCCTACAGTGAAGCATGGTGGTGGCAGCATCATGCTGTGGGGATGTTTTTCAGCGCCTTTTTCAGTACCTTTTGGCAAACTCCAAGCAGGCTGTCATGTGCATTTTACTGAGGACTGGCTCCCGTCTGGACACTCTACCATAAAGGACTGATTGGTGGAGTGCTGCAGAGATGGTTGTCCTTCTGGAAGGTTCTCCCATCTCCACAGAGGAACTCTGGAGCTCTGTCAGGGTAACCATCGGGTTCTTGGTCACCTCCCTGACCAAGGCCCTTCTCCCCTGGTTGCTTAGTTTTCCCGGGTCGGCCAGCTCTAGGAAGAGTCTTGGTGGTTCCAAACCTCTTCCATTTAAGAATGATGGAGGCCACCATGTTCTCGGGGACCTTCAACGCTGCAGAAATTTGTTGGTACCCATCCCCAGATCTGTGCCTCGACACAATCCTGTCTCGGAGCTCTACGGACAATTCCTTCGACCTCATGCCTTGGTTTTTGCTCTGACGAGCGCTGTCAACTGTGGGACCTTATATAGACAGGTGTGTGCTTTTCCAAATCATGTCCAGTCAATTGAATTTACCACAGGTGGACTCCAGTCAAGTTGTAGAAACATCTCAAGGATGATCAATGGAAACAGGATGCACCAGAGCTCAAGTTCGAGTTACATAGCAAAGGGTCTGAATACTTACAGTACCAGTTAAAAGTTTGGACATACCTACTCATTCAAGGGTTTTTCTTTATTTTTAGTGTTTTCTAAATTGTAGAATAATAGTGAAGACATCAAAACTATTAATTAACACATTTGGAATCATGTAGTAACCAAAAACGTGTTAATAATATATTTTATATTCTATATTATTTTTATATTCTTCAAAGAAGCCATCCTTTACCTTGATGACAGCTTTGCACACTCTTGGCATTCTCTCAACCAGGTTCATGAGGAATACTTTTCCAAAAGTCTTGAAGGAGTTCCCACATATGCTGAGCACTTGTTGGCTGCTTTTCCTTCACTTGTCCAACACATCCCAAACTATTTCAATTGGGTTGAGGTCAGGTGATTTTGGAGGCCAGGTCATCTGATGCAGCACTCCATCACTCTCTTTCTTGGTCAAATAGCTCTTACACAGGCTCGAGGTGTGTTTTGGTTCATTGTCCTGTTGAGAAACACGTGAAAGTCCCATTAAGTGCAAACCAGATGGGATGGTGTATCGCTGCAGAATGCTGTGGTAGCCATGCTGGTTAAGTGTGACTTGAACTGTAAATAAATCACTGACAGTGTCACCAGCAAAGCACCTCAAACTATCACACCTTCTCCTCCATGCTTCACTGTGGGAACCACACATGCGGAGATCATCCGTTCATCTACTCAGCGTCTCACAAAGACACAGCGTTTGGAACCTAAAATCTCAAATATGGACTCATCAGAGGACAGATTTACATCAGTCTAATGTCCATTGCTCGTGTTTCTTGGCCCGAGCAAGTCTCTTCTTATT
Source organism: Salmo trutta (assembly GCF_901001165.1). NCBI lineage: Eukaryota > Metazoa > Chordata > Actinopteri > Salmoniformes > Salmonidae > Salmo > Salmo trutta. The sequence goes on along the minus strand of NC_042971.1, from coordinate 42,503,336 downwards.
ATTGGTGTCCTTTAGTGGTGGTTTCTCTGCAGCAATTCGACAATGAAGACCTGATTCACGCAGTCTCCTCTGAACAGTTGATGTTGAGATGTGTCTGTTACTTAAACTCTGTGAAGCATTTATTTGGGCTGCAATCTAAGGCCGGTAACTCTAATGAACTTATCCTCTGCAGCAGAGGTAACTCTGGGTCTTTGTTTTCTGTGGTGGTCCTCATGAGAGCCAGTTTCATCATAGCGCTTGATGGTTTTGCGACTGCGCTTGAAGAAACTTTCAAAGTTCTTGAAATGTTCCGTATTGACTGACCTTCATGTCTTAAAGTGATGATGGACTGTCATTTCTCTTTGCTTATTTGAGCTGTTCTTGCCATAATATGGACATAACCCTATTTGGTGAAGTACCATCTCTGTATACCACCCCTATCTTGTCTCAACACAACTAATTGGCTCAAACGCATTAAGAAGGAAAGAAATTCCACAAATTAACTTTTAACAAGGCAAACCTGTTATTTGAAATTCATTCCAGGTGACTACCTCATGAAGCTGGTTGAGAGAATGCCAAGTGTGTGCAAAGCTGTCATCAAGCAAAGGGTGGCTACTTTGAAGAATCTCAAATATAAAATATGTTTTGATTTGTATAACACTTTTTTGGTTACTACATGATTCCATGTGTGTTATTTCATAGTTTTGATGTCTTCACTATTATTCTACAATGTAGAAAATAGTACAAATTAAGAAAACCCCTGGAATGAGTAGGTGTGTCCAAACTTTTGACTGGTACTGTATGTAAATAATGTATTTCAGTTTTTTTATTTGTTTAAATTTCATTTGCTTAAAATAAAAATAAAAAAACAGTTCACTTTGATATTATGGGTTATTGTGGGTAAATTGATGACGACAATTTCTTAATAAATCCATTTTAGAATAAGGCTGTAATGTAACAAAATGTGGAAAAAGGGAAGGGCTCTGAATACTTTCTGAATGTACTGTATATCTCAGTTTGAATGGCACAGGGCCACTGGTATTCCCAGCCTCCTGACAATGCCACAATGCTCTATTTTTAGTGTAATGAAGAGCAACACATTGGCTTTGGAGGATTAGTAGAACATTAACACAGTGAGTCCCCTCAGTGTGTACAGTATGTCTGAGCTAGTGCTCTGACATAAGTCAGCGGAGGCATTCTCTTCCGCAATGGTAACCCGTTTAAACGGAGCCATGGATTCTGTAGAAAATGGGATGACTATTCAGACATTCTGTGACATTGTGTCTGATTGAGGAGTATTTCGAACATCATCAGTGCAGTTTTAGTGTGTCGATGGCTCAGTGACATACTCCCCCTCTTCCTCTCCCACCACTGGTCTCATTCCCCTGCCAAGTGAAGCCTCGTCTGTAGGAACAACACTGCTGAGCCATCCCATGACAACTGAGACAAACTATGCTGGGTTCAATGCCATTTACTGGGAGCTGTGTGCTGATTTCCATCCATGAGAAAAAAGCCAAAATGTCTGAGCTGTCAGTGGTTGTTAGGAGCCGAAGTTGTAATGGCAAAATAATTATTGTCATCATTCTTTTCTCTGAGATTTACTCTGTCAGAGTTTCATCCAAGGCTCTTACATAAAATATCAACCTATCTGAAAAGAGTTTATCATGTTGCACCATGAAGACTTCAAGATGATTTATATTAGAAAGAAGTGCCAATAGAGTATGTGTAAATACACACTGAAAATGGGTTATTCGCTTTGTAAGTAAAAAAATGTCTTACTTTATTTTTTTTCATGATGATGGAAAAAGCATTGTCTTTTGTTGAGGACACTCCAGCTAACTTTCATTTGGTATTTTTTCCAGGTAAGACACACATTGAGTTCTGCTGCCATTTAGCCAGAGGAAACATCGACCCAAAGGAACCCCCTACATATGAGTTTGTGAAATTTGTAGGAGATTTCAAGTTTCATAACAACGGTGAGTGTTCTGTTATTCTCCCCCGAGCTCACCTGACATTTTAAAGTTGTGCAATACTTTGCAATGTTTTAGTTCCCAAATCTTTGTTTCCTTGACATACTCGCATAACAACAGAAATGACTTTCCCTTTTAACTGTCAGAACTATTGTTATATTATCATGTGTATTTTATGTGCCATTTCATCTACAACTACTGACCGAGCTACAACCTGATGAATGGACAGTAAACCATCTAGTTATATTAATAATGCCAAACTCTGCATTCTATTGAATATTAGAATGGAGATGTTATGTCATTAAAACTTACTCGAAACATAAGACAGACAGAAAATCAAACAGGTTATAAAACCGTTTCAGAACTGCATATCTCATTGTTGATCACTATTGAAATACCTGGCTAATTGACTGGAAAATTAGAAGTATGAGGAAATGTTTCCCTCTCATCTGAAATTACGCTTCGGACTTTTGGATATTTCCATACTTTTTAAAGTTTTGGACTTCCAGTCGTTTGAATAGCATAATGCCGTAGTAAAGTCACCAGAGTGTGGTGAGATGGAAAGGCAGAGTGTGGTGAGATGAAACGGTTATGTAAAGTTATTTGGCACTCGTAGAATAACTCCAGTCACTGCTAATCAAAGATGTATTGCCTGATTTGCCATTACCCCCGACCCCCCTGGGGATCACTACCACAGTCTTCAGGGGCCACAGTCCTGCTGATTTTCCTTTCTCAAATGAGTGTGTGATTAAAGGGCAAAATCCCCTGCACACACTGCTGTGGCCGGGAAACACAGTTGGACTTTGATTCACAGCTCCTACGTCCTCTTGTAACAGATATACCTGTTTGGGGTTGATGATAATCACTCCTACTGTCTATACTATACTGTTGTAATGCAACAAATGGATTGCTGCTGTTGATCTATATTTGCTATGCCTACATTCATCCTCTGGGGAGGTATTGAGGGACTGTTTCTGTTGTTTGACTCACAGTGCCTACTTCCTCTTGTAACGGGTTTGAGTTGACATTACCAAGAACCCTGCAGTCATCCCTGGAAGAGCAGGTCTGCCTTGTTGCCACTGTACGATTAGTCACTCCGCAGTTTTTAAAGGTAAGATCGTGTTTCTTTTGCTAAATCTTTGCTGATTCCATTTGAGAACATACAGATGTTTTATATTACCTTCTAAAGAGGAAGAAGAAAATAATACATTATGAAAAGCCATGTATTTAATTTTTAAAATGTTTATTTCACCTTTATTTAACCAGGTAAGCTAGTTGAGAACAAGTTCTCATTTACAACTGCGACCTGACCAAGATAAAGCAAAGCAGTGCGACACAAACAACAACACAGAGCTACACATGGAATAAACAAGCGTACAGTCAATAACACAATAGAGGAAAAAAAAGAAAGTCTATATACAGTGTGTGCAAATGGAGTAAGAAGGTAGGCAATAAATAGGCCATAGTAGCGAAGTAATTACAATTTGGCAAATTAACACTGGAGTGATAGATGAGCAAATGATGATGTGCAAGTAGAAATACTGGTGTGCAAAAGAGCAGAAAAGTAAATAAAAACAATTTGGGGATGAGGTAGGTAGATTGGGTGGGCTATTTACACATGGGCTATATACAGCTGCAGATAGCTGATGTTTAAAGTTAATGAGGGAAATATAAGTCTCCAGCTTCAGCGATTCTTTCAATTCGTTCCAGTCATTGGCAGCAGAGAACTGGAAGGAAAGGAGGCCAAAGTGGGTGTTGGCTTTGGGGACGACCAGTGAGATATACCTGCTGGAACGTGTGCTACGGGTGGGTGTTGTTATCGTGACCAGTGAACTGAGATAAGGCAGAGCTTTACCTAGCATAGACTTTTTTACATTTAACATTTAAGTCATTTAGCAGACGCTCTTATCCAGAGCGACTTACAAATTGGTGCATTCACCTTATGATATCCAGTGGAACAACCACTTTACAATAGTGCATCTAAATCTTTTAAGGGGGGGGGGGTTAGAAGGATTACTTTATCCTATCCCAGGTATTCCTTAAAGAGGTGGGGTTTCAGGTGTCTCCGGAAGGTGGTGATTGACTCCGCTGTCCTGGCGTCGTGAGGGAGCTTGTTCTACCATTGGGGTGCCAGAGCAGCGAACAGTTTTGACTGCCCCCCAAAATATTTAGATGCACTATTGTAAAGTGGTTGTTCCACTGGATATCTTAAGGTGAATGCACCAATTTGTAAGTCGCTCTGGATAAGAGCGTCTGCTAAATGACTTAAATGTAATGTAAATGTAAATGTACATTTATTTACAGGTCTTGGTGAAAGCGCCAGATCATACAAAATATACATGTAGATTTACCAAATATACACAGGCAATAGCCCAAAAGAAATAGCTTCTGTATCAGGCTTAACCTGTCCTATCTGAACTGACACAGGTAGAGGGCCAGACTGTACAGCCTCCTCTTGAGAAACTAAATCGGTCCAGCAGGAGCTCAAACAGGTAGGCCTACATAATATAAGCACTTGGCCCCCAGGACCATACAATTACCCAATTGGCAATTACAACCAATAAAACTGGTTCTACAATTTAAAAGGCAATTTCCACATCCATTGTTACATTCGTATTAATCAGACTTAATGATTATTAATGATATTTCAACACTGTGCATACATGGAACAATCATTTTATCTTGTTCAATGTTCTGACTCCAGAGCGTGGAGCGCAGGCCACGTAGCCTATTTCTATGCGCACTGAGGCGTTTGCGCGGATATTACGCACAACCAGAAGACCAGAATGACAGACACAGAACCCCGACATAACCCAAGCAATATGAACAAAGGAAACCATACATTTAATTAAATAAACAGTACTTCTACCTCATGACTCTTGCGAATGATCATGGGCACAATAAAAATCATGCCAACTCAGAGGGTAAGAAATGGTTGGCTAAATGCAAATGTATCGTAGGCCTGTCAAACGTAACAGAAATGTCTACGTGTTGCAAAAAACGGTATGGGGATGGAATGATGAAACGCTAGCAATTATTTTAATATAGATTTACCACATAGGGCCTATGAATTTAAACTTGTGAAAACAAGAGAAAACATTTCAACAAGAGAAAAAAATCACTCTCCACTGGCTGGAGTTTGGAGAGTGCAAGTGAAGAGCAGTGCCTATGGGAATAATTAATTTTAAACAAATTCCAAATGCAAGCTTCATAAGCAAATTATCAATTTCAAGCAATTGTTAGATACAAAAATAGCATTAGGCCTATGCTAAAAATTGATGCCCCACTGCTGATGAGCTTGCAAAGTAAACAGTTAATATTCTTGATCACCAACATTGTTTTGAGCTGCATATTTATTTATTATGGCTATCCTCTCTTATAATTTGGCGTTTGTGCTGCACCCAATCCTATAGCTGTATAGCAAATCACCAATCTGTTTGCTTATTCACCACCTGAGCTGTGTTGATTGACAGTTTGACAGTATGGTGATTTTGAATCAGTTACAGAGTTTAATGGCTGTGATACTGTAGGAGATAACTGAAGATGGATCAGCAACATTGTAGTTACTCCACAATACTAACATAAATGACAGAGTGAAAAGAAAGAAGCCTGTACAGAAAAAAAAATATTCCAAAACATGCATCCTGTTTGCAATAACTCACTAAAGTAATACTGCAAAAAAATGTGGCAAAGGAAATAACTTTTTGTCCTGAATACAAAGCATTATCTTTGGGGCAAATCCACTGGTGTTGCTTACTAAGACAACATTGAATGTTCCTGAGTGGTCTAGTTACATTTTTTACTTAAATCGACTTGAAAATCTATGGCAAGACTTGAAAATGGCTGTCTAGCAATGATCAACATAACTTGACAGAGCAAATATTGTGCAATCCAGGTGTGCAAAGCTCATAGAGACTCACTCAGAAAGACTCACAGCAGTAATCACTGCCTAAGGTGTTAACATGTATACACTCAGGGGGTTGAATACTTATCTAATCAAGATATATTAGTGTTTTTCTTTATTATTATTAATATTTTTTTAACTTTGACATTACAGAGTATTTTGTGTAAACGGTTGACAGAAAATGTCAATTAAATCCGTTTGAATCCCACTTTGTAACAAAATAAAATGTGGAAAAAGTCAAGGGGTGTGAATACTTTCTGAAATCACTGTAGGGTAGTTGTCATTTCAGTGAAGTATTGTTTTAAAATCAAAATCAAATCACATTTTATTGGTCACATACACATATTTAGAAGATGTTATTGGTCACATACACATATTTAGCAGATGTTATTGGTCACATACACATATTTAGCAGATGTTATTGTGGGTGTAGCGAAATGCTTGTGTTCCTAGCTCCAACAGTGCAGTAATATCTAACAATTCACAACAATACACACATCTAAAGTAAAATAGAAAGAATGGAATTAAGAAAAATATTAATATTAGGATGAGCAATGTTAGAGTGGCATTGACTAAAATACAGTATATACATATTAAATGAGTAAAGCAGTATGTAAACATTATTAAAGTGACCAGTGATTCCATGTCTATGTACATAGGGCAGCAGCCTCTAAGGTGCAGGGTTGTGTAACCGGGTGGTAGCCGGCTAGTGATGGCTATTTAACAGTCTGATGGCCTTGAGATAGAAGCTTTTCTTAGCTTTGATGCAAGGACAAGTGTTTGGTGATTATGAATTAATGTTGAATTGATGTTGAATATGAAATTATGTAATACATCATGTGGTTTGAAGGAAGGAAGGGTATTCGCTTCATTTAATCATTAAATGGCTTTACTTTTCTATTAACGTTGAAATAATCGTATCATTAAGTACCAGAAAGAACCTTTTTACACAACACAGATCTACTTTTGAGACTTACAAGGTTACAATTACAACACCCATCTAAAAAAACGAATTTACAAAAGTCTCAGGGTTTTGATACTCTGCGCTTTAAGTACCTTTCTGGTGAGGGACTTGATTAGTTATGATTAGTTATGAATGAGGAATTCACTACAAAACACTTCTGAGATATGACGTGAAAACATATAACTCAGATCAAGACTTTTCTTAGATAGAACCTCATAATTCCATGGTCACAATACTTTTTGGGGGGATTTAAGGATTGGCTCTCTAGTGCCTTAAATTGTATTTTTGTTACTTTTACCAGGATTTGTGTAATGTGGAAGATCCCTGTGATGAATTCACATCCAGACACAGCCTTGAATGGAAGTTCCTGTTCTTAGATCACAGGTAAGAGGAGCTGAGAAACATGTACATTTTGTTCTCCATCTGTTATCAGTCTTTAATTGAGTAGTTTCATAGCCTGATGGAAAGCTACACTATCATCAGTGCCCATCAACTGACATCCTCTGGGCTGCACATCTTTAGCGCTACAGTAACATATAGATTTAAGAAGACAACTGCTGTTCTCTCCTGTCCCTATCTTGACATTAACATGATATTGTTGTTTGTAAACTCTGTCTACTGGCGTGTCATACTGCCCCGCTGTGTCCCTTGGTTATGTTCCATCTGATTGGCTTTGGGTGATCAGGCTCAGTGTTCAGGAGACTGCTGGTGCTAGTGGCGTGACTGACTGATTGTGCTAGTTTCCACTGTGTGGCCTGGCGTCCTCACTAAGTAAGGCATTTAAACCTGCTGCCCTGCCCTGGATAGTGAGAGTGAGACACAAGATTAGTCTGCAATGTCACAGGTGATAAAGGACAAGTGAGAAACAGCCCAGACTGCAACATTCTATCATTCATGACACCACCAGTGCAGTATCAAATCAAATCCCTTAGTACCTGCTAATCAAAGACCCTTGTGAATTCAGAGCAGGGAGGATGGCAACCTCCCCGAGATCATCAGATAACTGTAAAGAAGGTAAAACCAAGGGAGGAAATTGTACATCCTGTGCTCTGCTGAGCTATAATTGGACATTCACAGCTCCTTGCCAAACTGCTGTGCTCTGCGCTGGGTCTCAAGAATGGCTCCCTCTATAATGTGACCTGCATGCCATTCTGAATTTGGATTTAACTGAGCATTGATGAATGAAATGCACCAAGTGAGCCAAAATCACGTCATAATCATAACTGTGATTATACGACATTGCCATGTTTATGCATTTTTTAGGCATTCGCAACATCGCACACGCTCAGCCCTAGCCCATTTAGAGAGGTGATATTCTGTCAATGTGTCATAACTGTATGGATCATATGAAGTTATATTGCCCTGTGTGCTTGAGGCAATACAAACTTAGGTTTATTAATCATAATGTTTATGCATTTTTCAATGTACTTGTCAAGGTAATTATGGCATTATCAATCAAGTTATTCTCTCTAGGCTGCAAAATAGTACATTCCAACAAAATAAATACTTAATGTCGCAGTTTAACCAGTCTGTTGTTGTTATAAAACATAGCTGCCTAATATCTTGGATATTCTCTTTCCAGAGCTTCACCAATCATCGGCTACTTGCCCTTTGAGGTTCTTGGGACTTCTGGCTATGATTACTATCATGTGGATGACTTGGAGCTTATAGCGCGGTGTCATAAGCAATGTAAGCAACTCTCCACTACCTCTTTCATCCCCCTCTCCCTCTCTCCCTCTCTTCTGCTCTCCCTCACTACCACAGGATCCAGGCAGCCATTTCACAGAAATAGGTCATCCCACTGTAGTTACATTTCTATTTCCACTTCACCATTGTGCATAAAAAGCCCAGACTTCTGAGACTGCTTAGAGCTTGTTACTTCTACCCTGATGTTTTAGGATTTCGGGAACAAGGGCAGTGTAGTCATTTGTGTATGCCTGACTGCTCTGTTGAAAATGTCACCGTGTTGTGTTGTCTTCACAGTAATGCAGTTTGGGAAGGGTAAATCCTGCTACTATCGGTTTCTGACCAAGGGTCAGCAGTGGATCTGGCTGCAGACACATTACTACATTACATACCATCAGTGGAACTCCAAGCCAGAGTTCATAGTGTGCACTCACACAGTCGTCAGGTAAACCTAATTCCTCTGTCTCTCTCTGTCATGTTTGGTAAAATATACTCTGGTGCTACCTGAGGGTGAGGAACCCCCCCATAGTTCAACAGGATCAGTCTAGTGTAGACCTATTGAACCTGATCTCCACTGCATTAGTAGTAGTAGCTGTCTATCATTAGATATTGTAAATTGAGGATGAATATCTGAACATCTTGTAGAAAGATCTGGCCTTAATGGCTATGTACTCTTATAATCTCCACCCAGCACAGCCAGAAGAGGACTGGCCACCCCTCAGAGCCTGGTTCCTCTCTAGGTTTCTTCCTAGGTTCCAACCTTTCTAGAGAGTTTTTCCTAGCCACTGTGCCTCTGCATCTGCATTGCTTGCTCTTTGGAGCTTTAGGCTGTGTAGATGTAAAAAGTGCTTTATAAAATAAATTTGATTGATTGTTGATGGAAAAGCTAGGCTTATGGGCAAATCATTTGACATTTGATCTTTCTTTCTATCGCACTCTGTCACGGACTTGTAGTTACGCGGAGGTGAGAGCGGAGAGGAGGAGAGAGTTTGGCTTGGAGGAGACGTCACCTGAGATGGCCACTTCGTCCTCCATAAAGGTATGAAGAAGAGACACTAGGATTAAATATAAATAATGAATCATAAAGAATGTTACAATAACATCCAGTGTTCAAGTTTCCCAATAAACAGCCATTTTACCAGGTCCAATTGTTACAATCATATACAGTAGTGCTCTACTTCCCAATCCTGTGTCAGTGTTCAGAGCTAAGTGAGCATGGTGAAATGCCATGCAAATACGGAGCTTTCCAGTGTCAGGCATTGTTGTGTGTATTCTGAGTGGGTAAAAGCAAATATGTCCCAGATCTTATTGGCGCTGTCAGTACTTGATACTCCTCTGTCTATCCTGTGTGTTCCAGGCTCAGGAGGTGTACCTGGACATCTGTCCCAATCTGGACCCTCCCGGACAGGACAGGATGAGCGGGGCATGCTCAGTGTCCTCCCACAGCTCCCGGAAATCCTCCCACACGGCCCTGTCCGACTCGGCATGTGAGTCCCCCTGTTGCTCTCTTTGTCCAGCTAACCCAAATACCCCCATACTGAATTAGTCTGTTTAGACTTGAACCCTGTACCATACAACACCACTTTCACCCTAATCCAAACTCTGCACCACCATACACTCACTTATTGTATACAATTTTGGATTTAAATGGTTAATTATGAAGTATGCGTAACCTTCTACCTATTGAATAATTTTCCCCACCAGCCAACACATCTTTGCGGTTCACAGACGCTTGCACACCATCACGACAGTCTGCATCAGTCGCGGGGACAGAGAAGAATTTGGCCAGACTCGTACCCAGTAGGTCAAAGGTCAGTTCACCTCATTAAGAACTAGACAGTGGAAAAACATCAGCCTGGAATCCTGCTCAACTCCCCGTCTGTTTTTGTTGTCCTTCACCTTATAGACTTTGGTACAGAGGCAGAACTCTTTTGACCTCCTTCCCCAACTGAGCCTCCCCCTTTCTCCTACCTGCAGCCAGCACTCCGCAATGGTTGGTGTTTAGTCTAATCTCCCCTGTCTGTCTGTCGCCTGCCTGCTTACTGTATGTCTAGTAGTCTCCCAGTATTATGACAGCTTGCTCTTGTCTGTTGGTTGACATCCTCGCTTGTTTGTGTGAAATGCCTCTACTCCCACTTGATTTTAGACCACAGCAACGTAATTGGGGATGATCATATTATAGATGTAAATGTAGATGACAATTATATTCCAGATGTAAAACTACTAAAGTTATTCTCAAGTATGTATAAATTGTCTCAAGATGATCACTTCAACTCATGTTAAATGAGTCCCAGTAAAAGCATCTCCTACATCTGCATGAAAACAAGAGGAAGAGCTGAAAACAAGAAGAGCTGGAAGTGCTAATCAAGTGATAATGATTGTGAGGATTTCTGTGGACCTCAAGTGCTTGAGTGCTGTATTTCTGAAATACAGCAGAGTCCTCCTTGGCTCTGAAAACGTGTGTAGGCAGCTGTGAAGGCTTGTGCCAGAGCATCGCCCATGCATGGTACTTTGATGTGAACCGCCATTATCATGATGGCTGTGTACCCTATTATTTCCGTCGCAGCAACAACAACAACAGCAGCAGCAGTCCATGTACCAACAGCAGCCCCAAGAGCCTCAGCTAGGTGTGATGAACCAGCTCAAGGAGCAGCTGGAGGAGAGGACACGCATCCTGCAGATGGACATCAAGACTCAGCAGCAGGAGCTGCATGACATCAAGGAGAAGCTTCAGCTAGCTAACCTCCAGGTAACCCTGCTTTCCGCTAGTCAGACGCCCGGCCTAAAGCAGTCCCTTAACCTAAGCCAGGGTTTTCCCAAACTCGATCCTCTGTTTTGGTTATTGCCCTAACACTACACAGCTGATTCAAATAATAAATGAATCATCTAGCTTTGAATCAGCTGTGTAGTGCTAGGGCAAAAACCAAAACGTGCACCCCTTGGGGTCCCGAGGACCGAGTTTGGGAAACGCTGACCTAAGCCAATTGTCATAGAGCGGATACAGTAGCTAAGCCCTCCTGTGTTTGTGTGTGTGTGTGTGTGTGTGTAGATGTTGTTACAGCAACCCATCCACGGTGACTTTGGCCAGGTCCAACAGCAGCAGCCTCAGCAGCAGGGTCCAGGGAGGCCGGCCCAGCAGCATCAGCCCCAGTCTAGGGTAATCAGGCAGACCTCGGCCAACTCTAAACAGCCTCTTCATGGAGCCCACGACTCGTCCCCTCACTCTCTCCTCAGAGAGCACAGCACACCCTCCCCTCAGGTACCCCAGCTCTCCCTCTGTACTCTTATTCCAATAGCTTTAGACTTTTACTTTCTATAGAGTTAGCAGGGAAATATTCACCATAGCCCCTGTGCCCAAGGAAGCAAAGGTAACCTGCCTAAATGATTACTGCCCCGTAGCACTCACGTCGGTAGCCATGAAGTGCTTTAAAAGGCTGGTCATGGCTCACATCAACAGCATCCTCCTGGATACCCTAGACCCACTCCAATTTGCATACCGCCCCAACAGATCCACAGATGACGCAATCTCAATCGCACTCCACACTGCCCTTTCCCATCTGGACGAAAGGAACACCTATGTGAGAATGCTGTTCATTGACTACAGCTCAGCGTTCAACACCATAGTGCCCACGAAGCTCATCACTAAGCTAAGGACCCTGGGACTAAACACTTCCCTCTGCAACTGGATCCTGGACTTCCTGACGGGCCGCCCCCAGGTGGTAAGGGTAGGCAACAACACGTCTGCCACGCTGATCCTCAACACTGGGGCCCCTCAGGGGTGTGTACTTAGTCCCCTCCTGTACTCCCTTTTCACCCACGACTGTGTGGCCAAACACGACTCCAACACCATCATTAAGTTTGCTGATGACACAACAGTGGTAGGCCTGATCACCAACAACGATGAGACCACCTATAGGGAGAAGGTCAGAGACCTGGCAGTGTGCTGCTAGGACAACAACCTCTCCCTCAATGTGAGCAAGACAAAGGAGCTGATCGTGGACTACAGGAAAAGGCGGGCCAAACAGGCCCCCATTAACATCGACGGGGCTGTAGTGGAGCGGGTCGAGAGTTTCAAGTTTCTTGGTGTCCACATCACCAACAAACTATCATGGTCCAAACACACCAAGACAGTCGTGAAGAGGGCACGACAACACCTTTTCCCCCTCAGGAGACTGAAAAGATTTGGCATGGGTCCCCAGATCCTCAAAACGTTCTACAGCTGCACCATCGAGAGCATCCTGACCAGTTGCATCACCACCTGGTATGGCAACTGCTCGGCATCATACTGTAAGGCGCTACAGAGGGTAGTGCGTACTGCCCAGTACATCACTGGGGCCAAGCTTCCTGTCATCCAGGACTGACAGTTGAAGTCGAAAGTTTACATACACTTCGGTTGGAGTCATTAAAACTCGTTTTTCAACCACTCCACAAATTTCTTGTTAACAAACTATAGTTTTGGCAAGTCGGTTAGGACATCTACTTTGTGCATGACACAAGTAAGTTTTCCAACAATTGTTTACAGACAGATTATTTCACAAATAATTCACTGTATCACAATTCCAGTGGGTCAGAAGTTAACATACACTAAGTTGACTGTGCCTTTAAACAGCTTGGAAAATTCCTGAAAATTATGTCATGGCTTTAGAAGCTTCTGATTGGGGCGGCAGGTAGCCTAGTGGTTAGAGCGTTGGACTAGTAGCCGAACGGTTGCAAGATCGAATTCCCTAGCTGACAATGTAAAAATCTGTTGTTCTGCCCCTGAACAAGGCAGTTAACCCACTGTTCCTAGGCCGTCATTGAAAATAAGAATTTGTTCTTATCTGACTTGCCTAGTTAAATAAAGGTAAAATAAAACAAATAGGCTAATTGACAACATTTGAGTCAATTGGTGGTGTACCTGTGGATGTATTTCAAGGCCTACCTTCAAACTCAGTGCCTCTTTGCTTGACATCATGGGAAAGTCAAAAGAAATCAAAAATTGTAGACTTCCACAAGTCTGGTTCATCCTTGGGAGCAATTTCCAAATGCCCGAAGTTACCACGTTCATCTGTACAAACAATAGTACGCAAGTATAAACACCATGGGACCACGCAGCCGTCATACCGCTCAGGAAGGAGATGCTTTCTGTCTCCTAGAGATGAACGTACTTTGGTGCGAAAAGTGCAAATCAATCCCAGAACAACAGCAAAGGACCTTGTGAAGATGCTGGAGGAAATAGGTACAAAAGTATCTATAGCCACAGTAAAACGAGTCCTATATCGACATAACTTGAAAGGCCGCTCAGCAACGAAGAAGCCACTGCTCTAAAACCGCCATAAAAAAGCCAGACCGTACTTTTTGGAGAAATGTCCTCTGGTCTGATGAAACAAATATAGAACTGTTTGGCCATAATGACCACCGTTATGTTTGGAGAAAAAAGGGGGAGGCTTGCCAGCCGAAGAACACCATCCCAACCTTGAAGCACTGGGGTGGCAGCATCATGTTGTGGGGGTGCTTTGCTGCAGGAGGGTCTGGTGGACTTCACAAAATAGATGGCATCATGAGGAAGTAAAATTATGTGCATATATTGAAGCAACATCTCAAGACATCAGTCAGGAAGTTAAAGCTAATGGGTCTTCCAAATGTAGCGGGGTGCGTAATTGGCGGCAGAGAAGTCAGGCGCAGGAGAGCAGAACTGGGTAATAACCGGAGATTTATTAAGCAAAACCAACGGCATCCAGACCTGTCGTGCGCTCACGGGGAACGTGTACAAGCACAACAATAAACAATCCCACACAAAGACATGGGGGGAACAGAGGGTTAAATACACAACAAGTAATTGAGGGAATTGAAACCAGGTGTGAGGAAAAACAAGACACAACACATGGAAAATGAAAAATGGATCGATGATGGCTAGAAGATCGACGCCAAGCGCCGCCCGAACAAGGAGAGGACCCGACTTCGGCCGAAGTTGTGACACCAAAGTTGTGGCAAAATGGCTTAAGGACAACAAAGTCAAGGTATCGGAGTGGCCATCACAAAGCCCTGACCTCAATCCTATAGAAAATTTGTGGGCAGAACTCAAAAAGCGTGTGAGAGCAAGAAGGCCTACAAACCTGACTCAGTTACACCAGCTCTGTCAGGAAGAATGGGCCAAAATTCACCCAACTTATTGTGGGAAGCTTGTGGAAGGCTACCCAAAACGTTTGACCCAAGTTAAACAATTTAAAGGCAATGCTACCAAATACTAATTGAGTGTATGTAAACTTCTGACCCACTGGGAATGTAATAAAAGACATAAAAGCTGAAATAAATCATTCTCTCTACTATTATTCTGACATTTCACATTCTTAAAATAAAATGGTGATCCTAACTGACCTAAGACAGGGAATTTTTACTAGGATTAAATGTCAGGAATTGTGAAAAACGGATTTTAAATGTATTTGACTAAGGTGTATGTAAACTTCCGACTTCAACTCTATATAATAGGCTGTGTCAGAGGAAAGCCCCAAAAGTTGTCAGAGACTTCAGTCACCCAAGTGATAGACTGTTTTATCTGCTACCGCATGGCAAGCGGTACCGGAGCGCCAAGTCTAGGACCAAAAGGCTCCTTAACAGCTTCTGCCCCCAAGTCATAAGACTGCTGAACAATTAATCAAATGGCCACCGGACTATTTACATTGACCCCCCCGAATTTGTTTTGTACACTGCTGCTAGTCTACTCATTGACTCGGCACCGGTACCCCCTGTATATAGCCTCGTTATTGTTAATTATTGTGTTACTTTTTATTATTTTTTACTTTTGTTTATTTGGTATATATATTTTTTTACTCTTCTTGAACTGCACTGTTGGTTAAGGGCTTGTTAGTAAGCATTTCATGGTAAGGTCTACACTGCTTGTATTTGGCACATGTGAAAAATAAAGTTTGATTCGATTTCAAATATACAAGGACTTGTTCATGACTGTAGTCAACCTGGTGTTAATGTCACTGTTGTTGTTGTTTAGGTGCAGCAGAGATTGATAAGGAGTGCAGGTGGGCAGATGCAGGCAGTCAGTCTCCCGGTGCACACCCACACCAGCCTGACCATGCCCTTCTACAGCAACCCCATGATGTTCACTCAGCAGATGAACACACAGCCACTGCAGGACGCAAACCAAAGACACTCAGACACCGAGTTCAGTCAAGAGGGACAGTTACGGTGAGCCCTAAAGACAGTAAAACACTGATTTCTTGTTGCAGAATTCCTTTCAAGAGCATGTTGTTGAGTCTGTTCTTAATGGTCAGTGTAACTCAGCTTTTAGTTTGGTCTGAATCGAAGCAACTTGTAACTGAATACATTTTGGGAAACATTGACATGGCAAGCTGTATATTATCAAAACAAAGCTTTATGATTTGAAGTTAATCATAGCTACATTGTATGAATTCTGAATGAAAGAGCACCTGCTTAACACCTGCTTACCTTGAAGTAAAAGTAACTTGATATGAAAGTCTTGTCTTTCTGTTAACTTAATCAAAAATAAAAGTAGGTTTGAGTTCATCAGGTTGAAATCAAATGGTTAGAAGAAAAAGGTTAGGGTGACATTGGAGAGGGAATAGTCTCCTTGAGTCACAAAACCTTTTGTCCTGTCTATTGGACTCACACTGTATTTAGGAGATGGATAAGTATGTCAAGGGTGGAAAATACCAGCTTGTGCAATCTCAGCCCTCATGGCCCAGGAGTCATTTTTAGAAAGGTTGGAGTTCCAGATTTGACACTGACATAGACCGTTCTTTCTGGCAGCATGCTGCTCAACCAGCCAATGCAGACCCTCTTACCTGATAGCAGTGTGAGCTCCCAGGCTTCCCAGTGCAACACAGCCATCCAGCAAACCAAGTAAGTGTGTGTTTGAGTGTGTGTGTGTATAATCATTATGTTGACTTTCTTTACATGGTCTGTTAATTGACCCATATGTAGTACATGCAGTGAAATATGACAACATTTATCCTTGATATGACCTGATTGTACTTAAAACACATGATATACACTTACAGTTGAAGTCGGAAGTTTACATACACTTTAGCCAAATACATTTACACTCAGATTTTCACAATTCCTGACA
This sequence comes from Salmo trutta, assembly GCF_901001165.1. NCBI lineage: Eukaryota > Metazoa > Chordata > Actinopteri > Salmoniformes > Salmonidae > Salmo > Salmo trutta. The sequence continues at coordinate 42,486,753 of NC_042971.1, read as the reverse complement.
TTCAATCCTAGTAAAAATTCCTTGTCTTATGTCAGTTAGGATCACCATTTTATTTTAAGAATGTGAAATGTCAGAATAATAGTAGAGAGAATGATTTATTTCAGCTTTTATTTCTTTCATCACATTCCCAGTGGGTCAGAAGTTAACATACACTCAATTAGTATTTGGATGCATTGCCTTTAAATTGTTTAATTTGGGTCAAACGTTTTGGGTAGCCTTCCACAAGCTTCCCACAATAAGTCGGGTGAAGTTTGGCCCATTCCTCCTGACAGGGCTGGTGTAACTGAGTCAGGTTTGTAGTCCTCCTTGTTCGCACATGCTTTTTGAGTTCTGCCCACAAATTTTTGATAGGATTGTGGTCAGGGCTTTGTGATGGCCACTCCAATACCTTGACTTTGTTGTCCTTTTGCCACAACTTTGGAAGTATGCTTGGGGTCATTGTCCATTTGGAAGACCCATTTGCGACCAAGCTTTAACTTCCAGACTGATGTCTTGAGATGTTGCTTCAATATATCCACATAATTTTACTTCCTCATGATGCCATCTATTTTGTGAAGTCCACCAGACCCTCCTGCAGCAAAGCACCCCCACAACATGATGCTGCCACCCCCGTGCTTCACGGTTGGGATGGTGTTCTTCGGCTTGCAAGCCTCCACCTTTTTCTTCCAAACATGATGATGATAATTATAGCCAAACAGTTCTATATTTGTTTCATCAGACCAGAGGACATTTTTCCAAAAAGTACAATCTTTGTCCCCATGTGCAGTTGCACACCATAGTCTGGCTTTTTTATGGCGGTTTTGGAGCAGTGGCTTCTTCCTTGCTGAGCGGCCTTTCAGGTTATGTCGATATAGGACTCGTTTTACTGTGGATATAGATACTTTTGTACCTGTTTCCTCCAGCATCTTCACAAGATCCTTTGCTGTTGTTCTGGGATTAATTTGTACTTTTCGCACCAAAGTACGTTCATCTCTAGGAGACAGAACGCGTCTCCTTTCTGAGCGGTATGCCGGTTGCGTGGTACCATTGTGTTTATACTTGCGTACTATTGTTTGTACAGATGAACGTGGTACCTTCAGGCGTTTGGAAATTGCTCCCAAGGATGAACCAGACTTGTGGAGGTCTACAATTTTTTTTCTGAAGTCTTGGCTGATTTCTTTTGATTTTCCCATGATGTCAAGCAAAGAAGCACTGAGTTTGAAGGCAGGCCTTGAAATACATCCACAGGTACACCTCCAATTGACTCAAATGATGTCAATTAGCTTATCAGAAGCTTCTAATGTCATGACATCATTTTCTGGAATTTTCCAAGCTGTTTAAAGGCACAGTTAACTTAGTGTATGTAAACTTCTGACCCGCTGGAATTTTAATACAGTGAATTATAAGTGAAATAATCTGTCTGTAAAGAATTGTTGAAAAAATGACTTGTGTCATGCACGAAGTAGATGTCCTAACCGACTTGCCAAAACTATAGTTTGTTTACAAGAAATTTGTGGAGTGGTTGAAAAACCGAGTTTTAATGACTCCAACCTAAGTGTATGTAAACGTCCGACTTCAACTGTATTTGCAAAGAATCAGACCATACAGAAATCTGAGTGTTAAAGAAAAATAAACATATTCTGTTACTATGAACACAGTAAATGTAGTTGACCGGTTGATTGCGCTCATCCCTCCCCAGATACACCCTGGAGCAGCAGATGATGACCCCATCGTTCCCCATGCAGCAGGTGAACTGCAACGCTGTCCTGGTCCCCTCCCCTGTATTCACGTCCCCCATCATGATCCCTCACAACAGCTTTATCACGCACCAGGCCCAGCCCACCTACCACCCTCAGCAGCAGGCCAACCATCACTCTCTACAGCTGCAGCAGCCCCAGCAGTTCTTTCAGGTAAAGTAGTAGTCCTACTACTTGCAGTAGTGTGATAGCAGGCCTTGGGCTGGCGGGGGTTTGGCTCACTCTGTAGAATAACTAGTATCACCTCACTTACGCCCTGATCCCTTTCTGTTGATAGATGCAGCCCCAAGGACTCTTACACAGTGGACCCACTCAGGCGTTCTTCCACGCCACTAATGTCCCACAGCAAGGTACTGTGGGTTATATTCAACAACAACCGCAGCAGCAGCAACCACAACAACAGCAGCAACAACACCACCATTCCCAAAACCAGACTGGCAACCTTTCAGACTTCCGAAATATGCTCACTCGGTAGCACCGAAGACTCAAACAGAGTTGTTAGATATCCCCTGAAATGTATTGTCACAGGTTCAGTGGCAGAATTATATGGGATGCATAGAAGAGACAGAGGCTATTTGGCGCCATGCTGTGCAGTGTTATTTGCTGTTTAAGAAGCCAAAGTGGCCTGTGATGACCTTACTTCTGATAAGGAGCCACCCTTTTCAGACAAAGCTGTTTTTGTACCCCATGCTGGGGTGAACCACAGTCAGAGGCTGCTTGGACCGGTGGCGGCCCCCAATGTGACAGTTCTCCCAGAAATGAAAAAGGAGTCAGTGTGCTGAAGGCCTGTGCTTCACTGCACCACCAGCATCTCTGTCCCACTCCACAAAGCTACGGGGACCATGCCTACACGTCATATTTCATCATGACACAGCTGGATGGAGAAAACTATGAAAGTAATCATCAGGAAAAAAGTTCTGCTATGTGTTTCTATGCAGATGTGTTTTCAACAAAAAAATAGGTTATTGTTAGGTGAGTCTAGTTGTGCACTGACTGCACTTGTTCATAGCATCTGTCCTGATGTTCAGAGAGTAAACACAAGCAGTGAATATTTACTTCTTCAAAGTTGCATCTTCATTTCACATGAAAAACATTTTGTGTCTGTGAGTTATGGTTTTGTTGTGCAGTTGTTGCATACTTTTTTGTTATGAAACAGCAGTTTTACAAACCTATAAAACAACAATATTTTCCCCAGAAGGAAATGTAAAGGAAGGGTTCATTTTGATGTTGGACATCAGTTGTTATTTCATTACACATTCAAATCAGTCATCCTGGATACAGTGCATTCGGAAAGCATTCAGACCCCTTCCCCTTTTCCACATTATGTTACGTTACAGCTTTATTCTAAAAGGAATATAATCTATTTTTTTCCTCATCAATCTACACACAATACCCCATAATGACATAGCAAAAACTGGTTTTTAGACATTTTGCAAATTTATATAAAAAAATAAAAGGAAATGTCACATTTACATAAGTATTCAGACCCTTTAATCAGTACTTTGTTGAAGCACCTTTGGCAGCGATTACAGCCTCGAGTCTTCTTGGGTATGATGCTACAAGCTTGGCACACCTGTATTTGAGGAGTTTCTCCCATTCTTCTCTGCAGATCCTCTTAAGCTCTGTCAGGTTGGATGAGGAGCGTCGCTGCACAGCTATTTTCAGGTCTCTCCAGATATGTTCGATCGGGTTCAAGTCCGGGCTCTGGCTGGGCTACTCAAGGACATTCAGAGACTTGTCCCGAAGCCACACCTGCGTTGTCTTGGCTGTGTGCTTAGGGTCATTGTCCTGTTGGAAGGTGAATCCTTGGCCCCAATCTCAGGTCCTGAGCGCTCTGGAGAAGGTTTTCATCAAGTACATTGCTCCGTTCAGCTTTCCCTCGTTCTTGAATATTCTCCCAGTCCCTGCCTCTGAAAAACCTCCCCACAGCATGATGCTGCCACCACCATGCTTCACCGTAGGGATGGTGCCAGGCTTCCTCCAGACGTAATGCTTTGCTTTCAGGCCAAAGAGTTCAATCTTGGTTTCATCAGTCTAGATAATCTTGTTTCTCATTGTCTGAGAGTCTTTAGGTGCCTTTTGGCAAACTCCAAGAGGGCTGTCATGTGCCTTTTACTGAGGAGTGGCTTCCGTCTGGCCACTCTACCATAAAGGCCTGATTGGTGGAGGGCTGCAGAGATGGTTATCCTTCTGGAAGGTTCTCCCATCTAGACAGAAGAACTCTGGAGCTCTCTCAGAGTGACCAATGGGTTCTTGGTCACCTCCCTGACCAAGGCCCTTCTACCCCGATGTCTCAGTTTGGCCGGGCGGCCAGCACTAGGAAGAGTCTTGGTGGTTCCAAACTTCTTCTATTTAAGAATGATGGAGGCCACTGTGTTCTTGGGGACCTTCAATGCTGCAGACATTTTTTGGTACCCTTCCCCAGATCTGTGTCTCGACACGATCCTGTCTCGGAGCTCTACGGACAATTCCTTCGACCTCATGTCTTTGTTTTTGCTCTGACATGCACTGTCAACTGTGGGACCTTATATAGACAGGTGTGTGCCTTTTCCAAATCATGTCCAATCAATTGAATTTACCACAGGTGAACTCCAATCTAGGTTGTAGAAACAGCTCAAGGATGATCAATGGAAACAGGATGCACCTCAGCTCAATTTTTGAGTCTCATAGCAAAGGGTCTGAATACTTATGTAAATAAGTATTCAGTTTTTTTTATATAAATTTGCAAACATTACTAAAAACCTGTTTTCGCTATGTTATTATGGGGTATTGTGTGTAGATTGATGAGGAATTATTTTTTATTTAATGCAATTTAGAATAAGGCTGTAACGTAATAAATGTGGAAAAGGTCAAGGGGTCTGAATACTTTCCAAATGCACTGTATACTGTAGTTGATATCATTATTAAACACTATAGTATGTTCACCACCCAACACTATTAGTCCATGTTTGAAAAAATATATTGTTTAATGACTGACAAAGCAACTGGAAACCTATCCTCATACAAGTATAACCCTATTTATGTTCACTAGAGAATCAAATATTTTGACATTTGATTTTCTAAAACTAAAGAAAAGTACCAATTACTAATGCCAACATTTTCATTAAATAATTAATAAAAATCAGGCTTCATATTTTTTTATTCACACTTTAATGGACGGAGCAAACCTTATTAGTAGACTACCATAGCATGTTTGTTAATTGACCATATATTTCAAAACAAGTGTAAGCAGGCAGCCATTATTGCTATGTCTTGCTGTTCTACTGTGTGCATTTTTATTCTGGCATTTAAATATAAAACAATACCTACTGGGCACACCACGTCATTTTAATGTGGAAATGTGAGTCATATTTGGTTGAGACATTGATCAATGAGATTTCAACATTTATTCACCCACTCAAAAAGACAACCAGAAGTTTGTTGAATTCCCAATGTGTTATCACTATGCTTTCAACCATCTAAAAGCACAACCAAATTCCAATGGAAAAACAATGTCTGATTTTTGGTTCAGTTGTCATCTAAATCTGTTATCACTGCGATTTCAACCATTTAAAAGCACATCAAAGTTCAAATGGGAATAGAATGTCAGATATTTTGTATTTATACAACAACTTAATGTGTTATCACTGTGCTTTATCTCATAGCACAACCCAATGACCTGGATTGCAGTTGAGGTTACATTTAAAAGTACATAGTGAAAGTGATCAATTCTGTTCAAGATTCTGCACAGATTATTATAGCAAGTATTATATCAATCTCTACAGACCTGCGACCTTTGCATGCTATTTTGAACATGCACGCTTTCTATGATTACATAAGACATTTAGAGTTACAGTAGGCTAATCTGAAAATGTGGCCATGGATGCATTACTCATTTAGGTTGAATAAATACTGTTACATTAGTTTGTAAAATAGCCTTAACTTAAGGCTATTTACTGTATTACAAAAGTAATATTGAATTGTGTTTGGTGGACAACAACCAAATATCAACATTTAAAGGATATCTAACACTTGGATGGTTCCATCTGAGCCACTGGCTTAATCCTATTCTTTAACTTTTATTTTTGGTTTAGTTGGAGACGTCATTTGTTAAGTTGTCGACAAGTTAATAGGCTATTTACTCTATTGCAAAAGTGGTGTCACTGACTTAGTCTGGCTTCAAATTCAGTATGTCTACAAATGAATAATGAATATGTTGGATTCACATCTCCATCTCAACCAAGAGGCAAAGTTAAAGAATATACTAAATCAAATCAAACTGTATTTTAGGTGCATTTAAAGTTTTTGATTTGATTTAGTCCCATTCTTTAACTTACATTTTTGGTTGAGATGGAGACGGTGGTGAATCCAACATATTAATGATAAACATTTTAAATCAACCAAGCTTGAAACCCTAGGCCTATGTGTATTGTCTATATTTTGTTGAACCCAGGGTTGAATTGAAACAATAGCTGTTGATGAGTTTTTAAATGCTATATATGCCTAACTAGTATCATTGATGATATACTGTATGATTTATAAAGTATGGTTACATTTAATTTGATCTGTTAAACCTACCCATTGGAATGACTTCGATAGCAACAGTGAATATATTTTGTTATTAAGAGGTCTCAATAATCATTCTCACGATAGCACATTGGTAGTAGTCAGTGACAAATATCAAAGCTGGGCTTGGTTAAAACCCTGCATGGGAGACCAAATGAATAGCTGTACTGTAGATGGAGCAACTCTCCAGTAGGAGGTGCTGCCCAGCCTATTATTTCATTTTTTTATGGTGGATATAACATTGAAGATCTGATGTTGTGTCAAAGGTACATGTTCGACATTTTATACAAGGTTTCTATGTTGAAAAGGGCTTACAATGATGACATAATTCTGTGGTTGGAATTTCAGCCTCTGAACAACAGTTTGATGACTTTTTGACTTTTACAAATCCAATGTTATTTCCATGTAGAGTCCACATCACACGTTGACAAATTATATTGAAACAATGTTGATTCAACCAGTTTGTGCCCAGTGGGTAGGGTCCTAAAGCCTTAAATGGCTCACAACCATAAACTACTAACCAAGGACTATTTTACTTATTGTTTTGTATCAAATGTAACAGATGCTGCAATGATTAAGAAGATGTCACTAATATATTGTAATTGTCATACATTGATTATGTATGCTTTCGTAACGCAATTTTCTTCTCAGGTTATTTGTGGAAATAACCACAAATTATTAATAATCACACATTTATTCTCAGTATTACATTAACAACTTGTCATAATTTTCTGGTTACATGGTTTATATTTGCTAGTCGGTTAATATATATATTTGGTAGGAGGGAGTCTATTAGTGGATTTATCCATGTATGAGTTATTGTGTCCATACACTCTGGTGATTTCAGGAAAACTGTGTAATAACAAAATACTAACCAGAGATAAATTACCTGCTAATATAAATGACAATCAAATAATACTACATATTTATTCTTATTTTCTTTAAAGTTACATTAGCTAAATAACTACATCATTAGTATCAGATTTGAGTTCCCCCACGTTCATTAGATATTGTAATATTTGAATGGGAAAGTCCTTCTGTGAAACATCCATCAAACAAACAGACCTTCTGTATGTATGCCTCAAAATTCCTTTACATGATTAAGTCACTAGCCATAACAAAATGTAACAACATATTGGAATTCTAATCAAACTAAATGTGCCCTTTGACATGAAGGTTGAAATGCATTGCGGAGTAATAAGAATCTTTAACTGTACAATGTTAATGACAATCCTAGCAGTCTCTGCTGTGTACATTGAGTCACTATCACTTCATCTGTCACAGTCACTCTCATGAAGACTGGTGCTGTTCATTTAGGTTGAAGAGATGCTTAAAGAAAGTTGTAGAATGCTTAAAGTATGTGCTGTTTTACCCTTTTACTATGTGCAATGTCAATTTTGAAAAAAAAAGTTTCTAGGCAGGTTTGTACTCATGTAAAATAGATATAGTTGTATACTATACTACTTTGTGAATGAAATTGAAATATTTTTGTATTAAAATATCTTTAACATTCCTTCAACCATAAATATAAGCAGTATCTTTACTGAGGTACAGCTTGTATCTGCTAAAGACTTTGTTAGAATGACTAATCCACACTAAAGACTCAGGTCAACTGGTCTGAGAATGATGCTGGCATGAGGGAAAAGGGAGCCATTCTATTTTTCAGTAGAACTTGTGTTGGCCTCTTGCTGGGGTCAGCCCAACGTAAACATTGTTTTAAGTGATATGAGCAACACATTGTTTCAACATCATTACTGTGTCAGTTTGTTATTACTCTAAAGACACAACATTGACTCTATTCAAGACCTACATGCAGATTTGTTTAGACAACTGTCCTATTAATGCTGCATCATTTTAAAATACTGTTTGTTGATTGTCAGCAAAACGACTCCCTAGGTTGTCCTCCACTCAACCTTATCATAAAAACTGTTGTTGGTTCAGTGTGCTCAATGTCCAATCATAAGGTAGACTGCCTTTTGAAGCTGGTTGAAGGAACATGTAGTGTATGTTTAAATATCAAGCTCATAGAATAACAGTAAACCATGTTCTCACAAGTGTCCAGTGTACTCTCTAGCTAACCATCGTATGTAAAGAACTTGCATTAGTTGACCCCATTTGAAACCAGAGGCAGTTATTAATTTTCATTAACCCAGTGCCACAGATGATTTCCTACATTTAAGGTTATGCTGAGAGCCATTGTGTGTTTGCTGTGTATTGCTTCAGTTTATACAAATGTTCATGTTTATTGGTATGTGTGTTTGTTCATTGTGATTGCTGCGCTAGATCAAATGGTACTGGCTGTTTCTATGATTCTGTTTAATCCGTCCCCCCCAGCAGTAGATTATGCACTTTTTGTTTCACCGTTTCAGACTATATTTTTATGTTCATGAATTCTTCATCAAGTGTCATTCTTTTTTTAAAGGCATCATGTTACTTTGACTTTTGCATTTGTGACCTTTAGAGTGGACTGTGCATCCTTGCAGTATATGGGGTGGAGGGTCAATCAATGCATACTGTAAAACATTTGCCAGGAAAAAGTAAGACAAACAAAAACAGAACCTGGTACATATTAGCCATTGCATTGCAGAAAACGAATTGAAAATATTGTATTATAGAATGTACAAAACATGTTGAGATTATATAGTTGTTTATTTTATGAGATGTCAAATAGATTGAATATATGTTACTTGATTTTAAAGTAAAACAAACAGAAGTATTTTGTAACAGATTATTGAAGTGTCTTATTTGGGGAGGTGAGGTTATTATTTTCTTCAGTTCAGCAAGTTGGTGTTATGGTGTTTCACAGTCTATTGTATGGCTTGTTTTTTTCTGTATGTATATACCATCAAAAATAAGCTTTAACATATTGTTAATATTGTTTTAAAATAAACAAATAAAAGGTTTACATTCTGAAACAGCTTGGATATTAATTATGTGATAGTGATATTGAATTATTTATAAATCAATTAATCTTGATAATGTGGTATCTTTAAAAATAAATATAAAAAAAACATGCATTTTGTGCACTTTATTCTGCGTGTTTTCGTTCATGTATAACTGAAGTTTATTCTCTCTGATGTAACTCTGAAAGGAATCCAGTCCTGTTAAAATACCCTATATATACAAAAGTATGTGGACACAACTTCAAATTAAAGGATTTGGTTATTTCAGCCACAACCGTTACTGACAGGTATATAAAATCAAGCACATGGCCATGCAATCTCCAGAGACAAACATTGTCAGTAGAATGGCCTTATTGAAGAACTCAGTGACTTTCAATGTGGCACTGTCATAGAATGCCACCTTTACAACAAGTCAGTTCGTCAAATTTCTACCCTGCTAGAGCTGCCTCGTGAACTGTAAGTGATGTTATTGTGAAGTGGAAACGTCTAGGAGCAACAACGGCTCAGTCACAAAGTGGTAGGCCGCACAAGCTCAAAGAACGGGACCGCCGAGTGCTGAAGCGCATAAAAATCGCCTGCCATCGGTTGCAACACCAAACTGTCTCTGGAAGCAACATCAGCACAAGAACTGTTCGTCAGGAGCTTCATGAAATGGGTTTCCATGGCCAAGCAGCCACACAACACAAGCCTAAGATCACCATACACAATGCCAAGCGTCGGCTGGAGTGGTGTATTGCTCGCCCGCCATTAAACTCTCTGGAGTGATGAATCACCCTTCACCATCTGGCAGTCCAACAGGCAAATCTGGGTTTGGCGGATGCCAGGAGAATTCTACCTGCCCGAATACATAGTACCAACTGTAAAGTTTGGTGGATGAGGAATAATGGTCTGGGGCTGTTTTCATGGTTTGGCCTAGACACCTTAGTTCCAGTGAAGGGAAATCTTAACACTACTGCAAACAGCGACATTTTAGACGATTCTGTGCTTTCAACTTTGTGGCAACAGTTTGGGGAAAGCCCTTTCCTGTTTCAGCATGACAATGCCCCATGGCACAAAGTGAGGTCCATACAGAAATGGTTTGTCGAGATTGGTGTGGAAGAACTTGACTGGCCTGCACAGAGCCCTGACCTCAACTCCATCGAACACCTTTGGGATTAATTGGAACGTTGACTGCGAGCCAGGCCTAATCACCCAGCAAGTCCCTGCAGCAATGTTCCAACATCTAGTGAAAAGCCTTCCCAGAAGAGTGGAGGCTGTTGTAGCAGCAAAGGGGTACCAACTCCATATTAATGCCCATGATTTTGGAATGAGATGTTCGACGGGCAGGTGTCACATACTTTTGGTCCTGTAACGTTAGTGTATGTATGTAGTAGGCTACGTTGTCAGTGCTGCGTCGCTGATGTGTGGAATGACAGCTTCCTATATTCAAATCCACTGGCGCCGAAGCAAAAGCTGAACTCTGATAAATTCGGCCTACTACCAGAAAGTATACTGTAGCTACACTTTTCCAACTTGTCGTGATTTTCATAAGTCAAAAAGTAGCCAACGTTAGCTAGCTAATCATAAACCGGAAGAACGGATATCATATCAGTAACATTAGCATGCTAGCTATCTGGCTGGCTAACAGCCGAGTTAGCTACGTAGCTAAAGTTAGTTACTACAGTCACGTTTTTGTGCAATATTTGATTTGGCAAGACATATACAGCTAACACTGGGTTGATGGTTAACGGTAACTCTTGTTTGCGTGGTCAGCTGCTGTACAGTAGTCAGCAAATGGCTGTTTAAACTGTGTTTACATCGCTACCTAGGTGCTTTTTTTTAGCAGCTAACGTTAGCTAACTTGTTGTAAACAAACCCATTTCGCCCAGCGCACGGTCTGTTATGCACATTAATGAACCATACCTGAAGAAGTTGAAAAAACATCGAATCTGACATATTTCTTACTCTACTTTGGGACAGTTCTTTACAGCAAAAACTCATACACTTCAAATTGACAAAACTGATGCTGTTATTTGACTTCAGAGATATTTGACACAACAACAACCTTACAGCTAAGACACGACAGTGACTGATGGAGTGAGTCTGGCAAGCCACGTGCATACCGTAGTTTAAATGATCTGGTCCACAAAACCTTCTTCGCAGTGGAATTTATAATAACATTACCCAGTGCTCATTTGTTTACAATAAGAAATTATTTGGTCAGGGTTGTGTTTACACTGAGAAGATTGAACATGGTTCACTTAAGAAGTCTAATGTTTTGCGCAAGATTAAGGACTTGGATTCCCTCCCCATGGTTACCAAGGATGGATTTAGAAACATTGTGGCATTGCAAAGTGATGCACCCCTGCAGATGGGCCACAAACATTACCTGTCTCTTTGGAATAATGAGGGTCCTGAAGGCAGAGTATAGGCTCTAGATGGTAAAATTAGAATTTCAGTTGCTAACTATTGTGAGAATTACAATGGTGATTACCTGAACCAGGTGAGTAGTATCTATATCATAATAACACTTTACACATATACTATCTCTTCTCTACTCAACCCTGACAATATAATTAACGTTTCTTTGAATGTTTTCTGTATGAAGTGTATCATCAGGATTGGCGCTCTTTGTGTATTTCTCCATGCTCCAGACTTACTTCGAGGTCGCAGACCAACGTGTAGAATGAGCTGTGTCCCGAGTGGTACCAGAGACTGAATGTTGGAACTGTGCTCTACCTCCAAAACTACACCCTCAAGCAGAGTAATCCAAACAGGTCTCGACCTGACATAGACAACCACAGAATGAAGAGCTTTCACTCAGTAGGTACTGAACTCAACCTAACCTAGTGATTCACAACTTAGCAAATCAACATACAGTACGTTGCCAGGCAGACGCTCCTGATTGGTCATTTTGAAATAATACTCTGTCTGATTCTGAATACTGTATAATGAATACTGTGAAACTCTTCATTTTTACTATACATGGCCTTGTAGAAATCTGTCTGAATCCCACTGCACTCCTTACTGTGGTTCCAGCCAAGTGTGCAGTCTCAATGGGGCTTGCCTAATGTTTCCTATCAGTTCACCACCAGGTAAGTTCACAACCACATTATGCAGTTTAAATTAGATTGTATGTAAAAACAAAAAGGCCCTTCCCTGGGTAACATTTACAACATTACTAAACAGTCTTTACTTGGGGCGGCAGGGTAGCCTAGTGGTTAGAGTGTTGGGCTAGTAACCGAAAGGTTGCAAGTTTGAATCCCCGAGCTGACAAAGTACAAATCTGTCATTCTGCCCCGGAACAAGGCACTGTTTCTAGGCCGTCATTGAAAATAAGAATTTGTTCTTAATTGACTTGCCTAGTTAAATAAAAGTAAATTACTTAAAATATCATCTGCATGAACTACTCATTCCTTGCTTCTTATAAATGTTTTTCTTCTAGATAAGAATTGAAGAACAATTCTGCATGTGATGTCATTGGCTTGGTAACTTTTGTGGGTCGGGTGGAGAGAGTCAAGAGTAAGGGGAACACAGGTCAGAGGTGTTAGACTAGTTAGACTTGGACTAGTCATTTATTCTGAAAATGTTGTAACACAAATCCTCATGATTTTTTTCCGTCTTTTGCAGGCCCAGAAAATTACATTTACATTTTACATTTACATTTAAGTCATTTAGCAGACGCTCTTATCCAGAGCGACTTACAAATTGGTGCATTCACCTTATGATATCCAGTGGAACAACCACTTTACAATAGTGCATCTAAATCTTTTAAGGGGGGGGGGGGGGTGAGAAGGATTACTTTATCCTATCCCAGGTATTCCTTAAAGAGGTGGGGTTTCAGGTGTCTCCGGAAGGTGGTGATTGACTCCGCTGTCCTAGCGTCGTGAGGGAGCTTGTTCCACCATTGGGGTGCCAGAGCAGCGAACAGTTTGGACTGGGCTGAGCGGGAACCGTGCTTCCTCAGAGGTAGGGGGGCCAGCAGGCCAGAGGTGGATGAACGCAGTGCCCTTGTTTGGGTGTAGGGCCTGATCAGAGCCTGAAGGTATGGAGGTGCCGTTCCCCTCACAGCTCCATAGGCAAGCACCATGGTCTTGTAGCGGATGCGAGCTTCAACTGGAAGCCAGTGGAGAGAGCGGAGGAGCGGGGTGACGTGAGAGAACTTGGGAAGGTTGAACACCAGACGGGCTGCGGCGTTCTGGATGAGTTGTAGGGGTTTAATGGCACAGGCAGGGAGCCCAGCCAACAGCGAGTTGCAGTAATCCAGACGGGAGATGACAAGTGCCTGGATTAGGACCTGCGTCGCTTCCTGTGTGAGGCAGGGTCGTACTCTGCGAATGTTGTAGAGCATGAACCTACAGGATCGGGTCACCGCCTTGATGTTAGTGGAGAACGACAGGGTGTTGTCCAGGATCACGCCAAGGTTCTTAGCACTCTGGGAGGAGGACACAAGGGAGTTGTCAACCGTGATGGCGAGATCATGGAACAGGCAGTCCTTCCCCGGGAGGAAGAGCAGCTCCGTCTTGCCGAGGTTCAGCTTGAGGTGGTGATCCGTCATCCACACTGATATGTCTGCCAGACATGCAGAGATGCGATTCGCCGCCTGGTTATCAGAAGGGGGAAAGGAGAAGATTAATTGTGTGTCGTCTGCATAGCAATGATAGGAGAGACCATGTGAGGATATGACAGAGCCAAGTGACTTGGTGTATAGCGAGAATAGGAGAGGGCTTAGAACAGAGCCCTGGGGGACACCAGTGGTGAGAGCGCGTGGTGCGGAGACAGATTCTCGCCACGCCACCTGGTAGGAGCGACCTGTCAGGTAGGACGCAATCCAAGCGTGGGCCGCGCCGGAGATGCCCAACTCGGAGAGGGTGGAGAGGAGGATCTGATGGTTCACAGTATCAAAGGCAGCAGATAGGTCTAGAAGGATGAGAGCAGAGGAGAGAGAGTTAGCTTTAGCAGTGCGGAGAGCCTCCGTGACACAGAGAAGAGCAGTCTCAGTTGAATGCCCAGTCTTGAAACCTGACTGATTAGGATCAAGAAGGTCATTCTGAGAGAGATAGCAGGAGAGCTGGCCAAGGACGGCATGTTCAGGAGTTTTGGAGAGAAAAGATTGACATGGGAGGGATCGAGTGTAGGTTTTTTCAGAAGGGGTGCAACTCTCGCTCTCTTGAAGACGGAAGGGACGTAGCCAGCGGTCAAGGATGAGTTGATGAGCGAGGTGAGGTAGGGGAGAAGGTCACCGGAAATGGTCTGGAGAAGAGAGGAGGGGATAGGGTCAAGTGGGCAGGTTGTTGGGCGGCCGGCCGTCACAAGACGCGAGATTTCATCTGGAGAGAGAGGGGAGAAAGAGGTCAAAGCACAGGGTAGGGCAGTGTGAGCAGGACCAGCGGTGTCGTTTGACTTAGCAAACGAGGATCGGATATCATCAACCTTCTTTTCAAAATGGTTGACGAAGTCATCCGCAGAGAGGGAGGGGGAGGGGGAGGAGGATTCAGGAGGGAGGAGAAGGTAGCAAAGAGCTTCCTAGGGTTAGAGGCAGATGCTTGGAATTTAGAGTGGTAGAAAGTGGCTTTAGCAGCAGAGACAGAAGAGGAGAATGTAGAGAGGAGGGAGTGAAAGGATGCCAGGTCCGCAGGGAGGCAAGTTTTCCTCCATTTCCGCTCGGCTGCCCGGAGCCCTGTTCTGTGAGCTCACAGTGAGTCGTCGAGCCACGGAGCAGGAGGGGAGGACCGAGCCGGCCTGGAGGATAGGGGACAGAGAAAATCAAAGGATGCAGAAAGGGAGGAGAGGAGGGTTGAGGAGGCAGAATCAGGAGATAGGTTGGAGAAGGTTTGAGCAGAGGGAAGAGATGATAGGATGGAAGAGGAGAGAGTAGCGGGAGAGAGAGAGCGAAGGTTGGGACGGCGCAATACCATCCGAGTAGGGGCAGAGTGAGAAGTGTTGGATGAGAGCGAGAGGGAAAAGGATACAAGGTAGTGGTCGGAGATTTGGAGGGGAGTTGCAATGAGATTAGTGGAAGAACAGCATCTAGTAAAGATGAGGTCAAGCGTATTGCCTGCCTTGTGAGTAGGGGGGGAAGGTGAGAGGGTGAGGTCAAAAGAGGAGAGGAGTGGAAAGAAGGAGGCAGAGAGGAATGAGTCAAAGGTAGACGTGGGGAGGTTAAAGTCACCCAGAACTGTGAGAGGTGAGCCATCCTCAGGAAAGGAACTTATCAAGGCGTCAAGCTCATTGATGAACTCTCCAAGGGAACCTGGAGGGCGATAAATGATAAGGATGTTAAGCTTGAAAGGGCTGGTAACTGTGACAGCATGGAATTCAAATGAGGAGATAGACAGATGGGTCAGGGGAGAAAGAGAGAATGTCCACTTGGGAGAGATGAGGATTCCAGTGCCACCACCCCGCTGGCTCGATGCTCTAGGGGTATGCGAGAATACGTGGGCAGACGAGGAGAGAGCAGTAGGAGTAGCAGTGTTATCTGTGGTAATCCATGTTTCCGTCAGCGCCAGGAAGCCTAGGGACTGGAGGGTAGCATAGGCTGAGATGAACTCAGCCTTGTTGGCCGCAGACCGGCAGTTCCAGAGGCTGCCGGAGACCTGGAACTCCACGTGGGTTGTGCGCGCTGGGACCACCAGGTTAGAGTGGCAGCGGCCACGCGGTGTGAAGCGTTTGTATGGCCTGTGCAGAGGGGAGAGAACAGGGATAGACAGACACATAGTTGACAAGCTACAAAAGTGTTGTTTCTTGTATTATTGTCTCTTGTGTCTTTAGAGAACTGTTTCACTTTGATATCCTTTTTCTTCTGTCCTGATTTTCTCTTTCTTTTCTTCTGTTAACTAGATATTCTTTGTTATTCTTCGTTAGCTAGCTAGCTTCTTCCAAAAGAGTCCCTAGCAACTGCTTAGCAACTGGTAAACAATTCAGCTAGCTAAGATAACTACAATTTTATGAAAAATAGTAACTTTTTTCAAAAGCCTATCTTCTTTGTTTGTTGCTTGTTTTTCTCCTATTCAGTCTTGCAGTTTTCTTTTGATTTTTTCCGATGTACTTCACTCTAAAAACCATGTAAATTTCAATATTTGTAGGAGCTCATTTTTCAGCTGCTGCTGCTCAAATTGGAATTCCAAACCGAATTACTTGACTTACCGCTGGGTCCCTGCAGTGGAACATCCAATAGTCCTTTTATTTTGGAGCTTTCTGCTTCTTCACAACCAGAAATATTTTATTTTCTCCCTGCGCTGCACCCTCCTCATATCCCATTGCAGTAACATACCTGGTGTGCACTCAGATGAGAAAGTGTTAAGAGCAAGACTCACTGCCTTACCTCACCAGCAGCTGCAAGACACATATATGTAGTACCGGTAAGTACAGCTGTCATTTGCGAAGAAACAAAGAAAAGATAAACAGTACAACTGTTTTATTTAAAAAAGAATATATGGACACACTGCAACATTATGTTAATATAATCTAGTATGTATTGATTTACTTTATTGATGTAGTTTTCCCTCAGGGTATCACAAGGGCCAGCCCTACGTGTCGGACTCCAGGGTGAAGCTTCATCCGGTGGACCAAGACTGAAGGACAGCATTATGCTGAAGAAGACTGTTGTTGGTGGCCATTATTGCTTCCCTCACACCCCTCAGATATTCACACAGTCAGTGGCAGATGGCTCAGGTGAGTGAGGTGAACCTTTTCAAGAAGGAAAGATGTCTGTAATATGCAACACTGGTTTTTGTATGTTTGTTGTTTTTTAACCACAGCAGACAACACCATTTAATCATTTTCATATTTATTTCCCATCCACCAGCTCAAGTTCTTCTGGTTGCTGCAAATTACCTAAAGAGGGAGATGGAGGGTCTGCATTATTGTCCACACAAGCAGCTGGCAATCCAAGGTCAGATCATTGCTGTGCAGTATGTGGCATGGCCAGAGGAGGCACTGTCAGACCAGGTAGGCTTTATTGATTGCTTGCTTTACAGTGGGTTATACAATGAACTTAAGGAGGATCTTTTGGTCAGCTGTCCTGCCAAAATCAAAATTTTAACAGTCTTGATGAAAATAACCCATTATGTGACATTTTATCAGGTAACAATAATGTAAATGCCTGTGCCAAAGCCTGCCACCTTATCCTCCAACGGATACTTTAATTTTATAAGGGCCTAATTGTCCTTTTATCCGCTGTACTTTATGCATAAATGTGTATAGATTATATATTACGCCTGTACCATGTTTGCCTATGATTGTTTTTAGTGTTTCAAAACTCAATTTGAGTGGTCCACAATGTGGTTTAAAAAAGAAAATCTGTATTATAGTATCATAGTGGAGTGACACGTCAATACATTTTTCTAACTCTAGATACATTGAGTACACAAAACATTAAGAACACATGCTCTGTCCATGACAGACTGACCAGTTCAATGCAATGATCCCTTATTGATGTCACTTGTTAAATCCACTTCAATCAATGTATATGAAGCGGAGGTTAAAACATGATTTTTAAGCTTTGAGACATTTTAATTTAACCCTTATTTTACCAGGTAAGTTGACTGAGAACACATTCTCATTTACAGCAACGACCTGGAGAATAGTTACAGAGGAGGTAAATGAGCCAATTGGAAGCTGGGGATGATTTGGTGGCCATGATGGTATGAAGGCCAGATTGGGAATTTAGCCAGGATACCAGGGTTAACGCCCCTACTCTTACAATAAATGCTATGGGATCTTTAGTGACCACAGAGAGTCAGGACACCCATTTAACGTCCCACCTGAAAGACGACATCCTACTCAGGACAATGTTCCTAATCACTGCCCTAGGGCATTGGGATATTTGTTGTTTGTTTTTTTGACCAAAGGAAACAGTGCCTCCTACTGGCCCTCTAACACCACTTCCAGCAGCATCTGGCAAGCCAGCAGTGTGCTGCAGGGTGGTGTGCTGCAGGGTGGTGTGCTGCAGGGTGGTGTGCTGCAGGGTGGTGTGCTGCAGGGTGGTGTGCTGCAGGGTGGTTTGCTGTGTATGTGTGCCATTCAGGGGGGTGAATGGGCAAGACAAAATATTTAAGTGCCTTTGAACGGGATATGGTAGTAGGTGCCAGGCACACCGGTTTGTGTCAAGAACTGCAACACTGCTGGGTTTTTCACGCTCAACAGTTTCCCATGTTTATCAAGAATGGTCCACTACTCAATGGACTTCAAGCCAACTTAACACAACTGTGGGAAGCATTGGAGTCAACATGGGCCAGCATCCCTGTGGAATGGTTTTGACGCCTTGTAGCGGTGCGCAACTCAATATTAGTACGGTGTTCCTAATGTTTTCTATACTCAGTGTATATAACACATTTCATGTTATTTTAACACACTAATTCTCTTTTTCTAAAGTCGATGCATTGTTTTTTTTACAAGAAAAGGAACAGGACAGGATACATTGAAAGACAAAAAAACAACAGTTGCCTGTACATAACTTTATAGGAATGATTTGGCATTGGTAAATCAAGTTTAGAATACGGTTCAGTCTGTGGGTGAGCCTGTTGTGGCTGTACCTAATCCACACAGTGATCAGAAAACTGTAGACGTAACTGAAACACAGGGAAACAGCGCCATCTGGAGTACAGAGCTCACTCAGCAGACGGGGGAAAAACACCCCAAGAAGAGGTGAGTTTCAAAACACAGGTGGGCTATAAAACATTACTAAACATTTAAAATTGTACTTGTAACTCCCCTTTACTACGGCATTTGAAATTGTATTTGTATATTTTACATTGTCATGATGACGTCACTTGCGTGTTTTAGAATAATTGTATTTTGTTTTTTAGAGTGATGAAGCAATGCTACATCACTCGTGCCAGGATGCAAGAGAAAAGGTACTGAATAAACGTCTATCCTCTGCCATAATCAGTTCTCTATGCCCACCAGGGACACACCCAGTAGCTCAGGTTATGAGAGCTTTGTCTGTTCACAGAGAAGCTGGCCGGGGCTTTACAGAATAGGAGCTAGTGGAGCAGGAAGAGGAGAGTGATTCTGAATCAGAGGAAGAAGTTGGTCCTCTAGAAAGAAACCCAGACCAAACCAGAGCCAGTGGACAACAAAGTCCATCAGGTATAAGAGTGCTGTGCCACATGAACATACTATCTCACCACTTATTTGTGGTCTAGCTTCTATTCCTCTCTTTATGGACAAAGCATGGCTAGCCTGAGAAATGAACTATGCTGTCTGTCTGGAACCATGGAAACTGCTTGCCATTAATGAGGGGTGTTACAACAAGGCAAGTGACACTGATATGCCTACTATATTTTGTTTCTAAAATATTCCACACAATGACGGCGCTCCAAGAGAGAGTGGTTACCTACTGTGGATGGATCATCGGGGAAAGCAGCTCGTGGCTGAAGCAGAGATGAGAAGTGTCAGAATATTTGGGTCAATGACGAATAAGGTTTTCAAAAACATTTTAAAAGGGAAAAATATTAATTTTGAAAC
This sequence comes from Salmo trutta, assembly GCF_901001165.1. Lineage (NCBI taxonomy): Eukaryota > Metazoa > Chordata > Actinopteri > Salmoniformes > Salmonidae > Salmo > Salmo trutta. The sequence continues at coordinate 42,467,120 of NC_042971.1, read as the reverse complement.
ACTTTTTATGTTCCCTTGAGTGTTACCTACAATTTGTATGCACATTCAGGATTTGTCGCTTTTTATGCAACTTAAATTTACCACCTAAAAAAAGTCATCCTGTGTGACCATTTATTTTTTTATATAAAAACTGTTTTCTGACCATTATTTCTAGCAAAGTAGAGTAAAATATGAATATAAACATGGTCTCAGTTATTCAACATCAAAGAAGTTAAAAATTACAGTGGAATTTTTTTATTTTTTTCCTTTTCACTGGACGATCCCACATTTTGAATGACTGTCAACTAAAACTTCTGTTAGAGAAATTAAATCCATATACAATTTTACAAAAATGCATTTTTCTCTTATAGACTGAGATTCTTTCTGCATTTTTTTAGACAATAAAATAATGTTATTGTTTTTAACCATTAAGTACCGAATTATCATTGCTGGTTGCACCGAATTACTATTATTTTACAGTGTCATTTTTTTTTAGGCAGATCTCTTTCCCTCTTACAGAAACACACACATACATAAACAGTATGATTTCTTATTCAACAACAATGATGCCTTTAATGCTTAATAAATTACAAAAAAGTGACTCAAATGTTTATCACGCAGAAATATTTCATCATGAACATGGCAATGAACTTCTAAAAATGATTACAATTCTGCATTATGATACATTTTTCAAACAATGTTAAAACAGTTAAGAATCAATGTAATACATACTTAGTAAAGTTGTTGAAGTACAGTAATGACATTCAAACATTAAAATACAAAACGTATAAGAAAGTGTTCTACATTACATCAATTGCTCATTTGATTAAAAACGAATGAAATTGCTCTGTGCAATGTCTTGTAAAAACATTAATGTAACATTAAAACATCCACAGATGTGTTTAAGTTTGTGCAGAACAGTGCAAGATTAAAATGGACAATTAAAAAATATATAAATGTGAAAGCAATTCATGAGGTTCAACCATTAAATACAAATGATTTCTTTACAGCAAAAGTTGTAACAGAAACTCAAGTTGACAATAATCAAACTTGCATTCCTCAGTTTTTTTGATGATGTAGCGCTAATGTGACAAGAAAGCAGCCCAGTCTGTGTCGGACAGCCGAGATGCTCTTAAGCTCAAGGGCTTGGGCTCACTGATCATTGCCTTCACATCTCCTTCATAGTACAAGGTAATGTCTGGCACAGATGACCAGACAGAAACATTCCTCACTCCATACTGCTGCATACAAGTGATCATGACTTCCCAATCACCTTCCGTACCTGGCCTACAAATGGGCGATAGCGGTAAGTGAGTAAAATCACTGAGGATGCCAAGCCAGTAAAAAAGTAATATTATAACCTATGTTGTGATAATTAGGCTGTTTGCTCAAACCCATTCGTTCATTCGCCACCGTGATATACAATAAGGCCGTGACAACAAAAAGACAATAGTCACGGAATAAGTTCAACTACACATACGTTTGTTTCATCACAAAACTGGAGAGCAACATCTGTGTGGTGAAGTCCACAAAGCAAATATTGCATACCAACAGTTATTTTTCTTATTTTATTTAACCAGGCAAGTTAGTTAAGAACAAATTCTTATTTGCAATGACAGCCTACCCAGGAACAGTAAGTTAAATGCCTTGTTCAGGGGCAGGACGACAGACTTTTACCTTGTCAGCTCAGGGATTCGATCCAGCAACCTTTGCGGTTACTGGCCCAACGCTCTAACCACTAGGCTACCTGCCGCCCCAGCAGCAGCAATTATAACCTGCAGCATGGTCAAGAAAGTTTAAGTTTGACAGTTTACTAAACAACTATGGATTTATCACCACAGAGTTACTGTAAGTCAGCACAAAGACAACAGGAGCACCGCAATTCCAGCACCATTCCAGCACCATTTCAACTTAAACATTTAAACATCATCAAATCAACCAGCTTAGTTTAATACACTGGAAACAAACTTAAACATTACCCGAAACAGATATCATGTGGCTGTCCATGGTACTGATTTATGTGTGTGCATGCGCAAGTAAAACATATACAGTACCAGTCAAAGTTTGGACACACCTACTCATTCCAGGGTTTTCTTTATTTTGACTATTTTCTCTCAACCAGCTTCATGAGGATGAACAATTAACAGGTGTGCCTTGTTACAAGTTAATTTGTGGAATTTCTTTCCTTAATGCGTTTGAGCCAATCAGTTGTTGTGACAAGTTAGGGTGGTATACAGAAGATAGCCCTATTTGGGAAAATACCAAGTCAATATTATGGCAAGAACAGCTCAAGTAAGCAAAGAGAAATGACAGTCCACCATTACTTTAAGACGGTCAGTCAAGGTCAGTCAATCCGGAAAATGTCAAGAACTTTGAAAGTTACTTCAAATGCTGTCGCAAAAACCATCAAGCGCTATGATGAAACTGGCTCTCATCAGAACCACCACAGGAAAGGAAGACCCAGAGTTACCTCTGCTGCAGAGGATAAGTTCATTAGAGTTACCAGCCTCAGAAATTGCAGCCTAAATAAATGCTTCACAGAGTTCAAGTAGCAGACACATCTCAGCATCAACATTTCAGAGGAGACTGTGTGAATCAGGCCTTCATGGTTGAATTGCTGCAAATAAAACACCACTAAAGAACAACAAAAATAAGAAGAGACTTGCTTGGGTCAAGAAACGTGAGCAATAGACATTAGACTGGTGGAAATCTGTCCCTTGGTCTGATGAGTCCAAATATTATGTTTTTGGTTCCCACCGCTGTGCTTTTGTGAGACGCAGAGTATTTATTTAGCACTTTTTTGGTTACTACATGATTCCATATGTGTTCTTTCATAGTTTTAATGTCTTCACTATTATTCTACAATGTAGAACATAGTAAAAATAAAGAAAACCCTTGAATGAGTAGGTGTGTCCAAACTTTTGACTGGTACTGTGTATAAAAAAAATTGCCCTACTTGTAGACTAGTTGAACGCAAATGCCATCCAAATGCCAACACTGATGATTTCTCCAGTGAGATTCAGTCACTTGCGAATTGATGGAAAATTATGAAAACACAGAGATGAAAGATACATTTTTTATATATACACTGCTCAAAAAAATAAAGGGAACACTAACATAACACATCCTAGATTTGAATGAATGAAATAATCTTATTATATACTTTTTCCTTTACATAGTTGAATGTGCTGACGACAAAATCACACAAAAATAATCAATGGAAATCCAATTTATCAACCCATGGAGGTCTGGATTTGGAGTCACACTCAAAATTAAAGTGGAAAACCACACTACAGGTTGATCCAACTTTGATGTAATGTCCTTAAAACAAGTCAAAATCAGGCTAAATAGTGTGTGTGGCCTCCACGTGCCTGTATGACCTCCCTACAATGCCTGGGCATGCTCCTGAGGGATCTCCTCCCAGACCTGGACTAAAGCATCAGCCAACTCCTGGACAGTCTGTGGTGCAACGTGGCATTTGTGGATGGAGCGAGACATGATGTCCCAGATGTGCTCAATTGGATTCAGGTCTGGGGAACGGGCGGGCCAGTCCATAGCATCAATGCCTTCCTCTTGCAGGAACTGCTGACACACTCCAGCCACATGAGGTCTAGCATTGTCTTGCATTAGGAGGAACCCAGGGCCAACCGCACCAGCATATGGTCTCACAAGGGGTCTGAGGATCTCATCTCGGTACCTAATGGCAGTCAGGCTACCTCTGGCGAGCACATGGAGGGCTGTGCGGCCCCCAAAGAAATGCCACCATCACACCATGACTGACCCACCGCCAAACCGGTCATGCTGGAGGATGTTGCAGGCAGCAGAACGTCCTCCACGGTGTCTCCAGACTCTGTCACGTCTGTCACGTGCTCAGTGTGAACCTGCTTTCATCTGTGAAGAGCACAGGGCGCCAGTGGCGAATTTGCGGATCTTGGTGTTCTCTGGCAAATGCCAAACGTCCTGCACGGTGTTGGGCTGTAAGCACAACCCCCACCTGTGGACGTCGGGCCCTCATACCACCCTCATGGAGTCTGTTTCTGACCGTTTGAGCAGACACATGCACATTTGTGGCCTGCTGGAGGTCATTTTGCAGGGCTCTGGCAGTGCTCCTCCTGCTCCTCCTTGCACAAAGGCGGAGGTAGCGGTCCTGCTGCTGGGTTGTTGCCCTCCTACGGCCTCCTCCACGTGTCCTGATGTACTGGCCTGTCTCCTGGTAGCGCCTCCATGCTCTGGACACTACTCTGACAGACACAGCAAACCTTCTTGCCACAGCTCGCATTGATGTGCCATCCTGGATGAGCTGCACTACCTGAGCCACTTGTGTGGGTTGTAGACTCCGTCTCATGCTACCACTAGAGTGACAGCACCGCCAGCATTCAAAGTGACCAAAACATCAGCCAGGAAGCATAGGAACTGAGAAGTGGTCTGTGGTCCCCACCTGCAGAACCACTCCTTTATTGGGGGTGTCTTGCTTATTGCCTATAATTTCCACCTGTTGTCTATTCCATTTGCACAACAGCATGTGAAATTTATTGTCAATCAGTGTTGCTTCCTAAGTGGACAGTTTGATTTCACAGAAGTGTGATTGACTTGAAGTTACATTGTGTTGTTTAAGTGTTCCCTTTATTTTTTTGAGCAGTATATATATATTATAAATGTATATTTTTTTGGTCAAATATTTGAGGAAGCCTGGCTTCCCTTTGCGTCCATGAATATGCGCCACTGCAAAGGGGCAGTGTTCATAGCTGACAATGACAAATCTGCCTAGACTTTTAGTTAGTGTTGACTTGGCCATAGCTTCATCTTGCTGTACATCAGTGATGGTGTTCTCCTGATAGTGGTCTTCATTGAAGTTCACTTCCACAGGACTGAAACAGATGTTGCAGATGCTTGGTCTGCTACAGAAGCAAGATACTTCAGTGTTTTATTTTCCGTGCCTCTGTGGAGGTGACCTGGTGCAATTTCATGGTTCCTTTGACTCCAGCGAGGTTGTTGGGCACGGCTTTGTCATATTTAGTGACATCTGCAATCCAAAATAACTTTATGCTCGATCCACTCTTCTCGAGTAGTTTGAATGGCTCCTTTGTAGTCTGCACATCCTCCCCCCGTTGAACGTGTTTGTCCGCACAACGTTTCACAGCCCCGCCCATGCCATCTGGTGACCCCTTCCCATGGATCTTTTCAGAAAAGTTCCAGGTGATTTGTTTGAATCAGTAGATATATGAGTGCTGAGTAGGTACATATTCTTCTTGTTTCTGTATTGGGTAACCGGGCCATCACTCATCATGTGGAGTGTCACGATTTGTGGATTCTTGTTTTTTACATCTCTTAGGATAGGCTCCAGGTGAGCCCATAGCGCTCTCTCATCATGTCTAAGGGAGTCAGATATTGTGGTGTAGGACTGGCTTCCCTCTGATGTGTACACATCACTTGTATGGATCGTAGCCTGCTGTTTACTTCCCCCAAAGTGGAACGCCTGGATTTCTGTGGCCAATTTACATGCAAAGTTCTCAGAGAAATCTATGTGAACGACCACCTCTTCCTCTGTGAGACTTTCTTTCAGATATCTACAGTTCTCTACTTGGTCGATCCAGTTGAACTGGTGCTTTGCTGGAGCATCTTGATTTTGGTTGAAGATCTCTTTCAGGTCCTTAAGGGATCCAGGTTGAGCCACTTTCACAAAATGTGTGTATACATTCTCCTCAACAGTTGTCTCCCTCTTCTACTGTTGTCAGGAGATATATAGGCCTATTTGATGTCTCTGATGTCTCCTCCGTCTCAGCAAATGCAACTTAATTGTAGCAACACTTTGCACACACATAAGATGTATATCTAGATTAATAGGATAGTAGTTTTTTACTTACACATATTTTCAGTATTAGCTGCATGATGTGCAGACTATAAAACGGTACAACACAGACATAAAACACCCTTATCCTTCAAAAAATTGTTTTTACTTAAAAGTAAATCATATTATGTATTTCTGTGTACAATAAAAAAAATGGATGAATAGATAACTTAAGACAAGGAGATTGATATCATTCAGTATAACTGTTTAGTCATATGGTGCAACTGGAAATTCTGGTGACTACGAATGATAATTTTGGCTGTACCGTATGATTTTTCTCACATTGTCACGTCCTGACCAATATTTAGGTATTAGTTGTATTATATTTGGTCAGGACGTGGCAGAGGTATATTTGTTTTGTATTATGGGGTTTTGTGTGTGGTGTAGTGGAGTGTGTTAGAGGTTGGTATAGGTTCTAGGGTTGTTTTTCTATGTATAGTTAATTGGGGTTGGACTCCCAATTGAAGGCAGGTATGTTGAGTTGCCTTTGATTGGGAGTCCTATATAGTAGGGTGTGTTTGTCTTTGTGTTTCGTGGGTAGTTGTTTTTTGCACTGCTAGGTATAGCCTGCGAAACTGTCTCCTGTCGTATTGTATGCATTTCTTGTTTTTCCGTGGTCAACGTCCTTTAATAAATATGATGTTGAACACGCAACCCGCTGCGTATTGGTCCACTTTCTCCGACGATGATTTCGCTATATCGTCTGACGACGAAGAAATCTGTGACACACGTAAACATGTTTTACAGGCAACTGCTTGTGCACCCATGTGAGAACTTGACTTTTACCTTAAGTATGCATCTTGAGTATCAAAATAAAATACAAGCTTTTCAGATAATTCAACATTTTTATTGTTTTTTAGCGTTTTCTGGGGGGGTAAAACATGACAGGGAGTGGAAGAGTGAACTTATTAAACATTTACGAGCGACTTCTTAACATTTCTTCTAAACCAAAGGGTGCCTCACAGGCATCTTAATGATGTCACATATTGTCACTAGAATCATCATGTGATTTGATCCAAAATGGTGACTTTATGTCAGTTGCACCGAATGATAATCATGAAGGCTAATTTTCCAGACAAATGTATTTAAAACCTTTCTGCCTAAACTGTCTTACCCATATAAAAGTAGTAGTGCAGTTGACCATTAGAAAATCATGGCAGAATAATCTTTTTACAGTTTTGTTATGATTTAAGATGTTTTATTAACACTTATATAGATAGTATTATTTTTTTTTTGGACAGGTGCACAGAATGAAAAATTGACCATTTTTTCACATCTAACCATTAACTCTTTTAGGACAAAGTAAAAGAGAAGGAGCATAGTTTCATAACATAAAATGTGTATATATTGGTTGTTGATTTTTGGAAAATATTCATTCGGACACCAAAATATGCACGTCAAACCATTGACCCATTTACATTCTAGTTGTGTTTACCCAGAGTGCCTTTCTCAGATATTCAGATTTGTCGACAAGACCCTTCTGCTGCAGCAGAGTAACCTCCATGCTGCCAGGTGGATGCTAGTGCAAACCACAGACACCTTCTCACCAGTAGCCTGCAAAGGATACTATAAAACCACAATTTTTGGTAATGTAGAGCTCATGTTCATCATTTATTTGCATTTCTTTCATTTGACTCGAGTTAATCAGGGATTTTGTTTTATACATCCTTAGTGTTCTTGTTTTATGAATATTTTATTGCTTGTTTGCTTTTACTTCTTTCATTGCTTTACTCTAAAATGTGTTGATTGTATACGATTTTAAATACACTTAAAATAATTTGATTTGATTCATTATACATTTCCCTTTGTTAAAATAGGACATGCATGAATGTGTAATTTTGTATGTTATACTCACTGTATTGCTTGTGAGTACAGAAGTTGCACACACTACCATGTCTCTCTCTCTCTCTCACTATAAACCAGTGGATGGCCATCAATGCTGCTTTTGTTCCTGTGATGCCATCTGGGGACCGCAGGTCCTTAGGTCTGCCTCAAGACCCCCATGACAACACACTTCTGTCTTGCCTGTCTGCAGGCTTCCTCTGCCCTCTCGCAGACCCCCTGAGCCTGAGTGAAGCTGCTCTCCCTGAACCCAGTAACACACCGGGTAGAGGGGGACAGGAGGGGAGGTTAAAGACACACCACTGGGAGCCAGTCATGGGGTACTGCTTTTAGCTGAGGCGGAAGACCCTGGCTATTTTCAAGCCGACAACTATTCGTGGTTCATGACCTGCTCACAAGCATATTTACAATATCACATTTCCTAATGTTGACCTTCAAGTGGGGCTTTCAACTTTAAAACTCAAGAGTCCACTTAAGAGAGCAGTTATGGAAAATATGCTGTCCATTCCTGAGGTTAGACTGAGTATTGATTACATGGTACAGTGCAGGGTCAAATCAAACATGATTTTCATGGTACATTCTGTCTACACATAATATTAAGCATTGATTTATTAATTATGTAAAATGTAGACACTGTATTCAGGAGGGCTGTATGCATAATGTTTCTACAACTTAAAGTAACTGTCCAGTGTTTCCAGATTTCTATGAAGTATGACCTATATCAGAGTAGAATAGTTTTCCTTCCAGAAAAAGTGTAATAAAGGATGTTAGAAGGCAGATTTTATGTATTAGAATGGTGTTGGCGTACCCCAACAACAGAATGGTGTATAGCGGTCATTAAAAATATTACTGCAAGTAGACCACTGATTGGCCAGCTCATCTTCCACAGGAGGATGACATCATCCTCTGAGGAAATGGCAAGCATTTTTGAAACGGTCTGTTTGAGATACAAGGTTGAGGTGGGGTTTTTGAGGTGTTTTTTTCTCCAATTTATGCTTTGGACACATATGAGTATAGGATGCGTCAACAACATTATTTGGGTATGGAGTTAACAGTTTATCAACTTTTAAAAGTGAGATTTTAACAGTTACTTTAAATATTTTTTAATTTGTGTATGCTGGTTTTTCTTTTTTGTTCTTTCAGAAGAGATTTTGTCAACTGCTGCTGAACTGAAAGACACTCATTTTGTGTGTATCCTTGACCTCTGTCATCTGGGAGGAGAGAAAGAAGAGGTTCTCATCACCAAGGTGTATAGAATGACAAACATCGCTTTGGATAATATATTGGACCACAATATGTCTGAAATTAATTTGTTCTTTGTTAACATGATTAGGCAGTCATGTTTTATTGTTCAATTCTGGAAATATTTTTGTAGATATTGTTTGTGGCAATTTTCTCTTTTTTTAAACTGGGGGTTTGAGTATCTGGAGAAAAAGGAAAACTTTTGGTTTTTGTTTCATTAGTCCATTGTTGATATAGTCCCAAAATGTTTTGTATTTATTAAGGATCCCTATTAGCTGCTGCCAATGAAGCAGGGGTCCAGCAACATTAAGACATTTATATACAGTTAAAAATATTACATTTCATTTCATTTACCCAATACATTTAGTGTGTTCCCAAATACAATGCTCTTAGTTTTTTATTCATTGCCACCCGTTCTGAAACTAACTGCAGCTCTTTGTTAAGTGTTGCAGTGATTTCACTCGCTGTAGTAGCTGATGTGTATAGTGTTGAGTCATCCACATTCATAGCCACACTGGCTTTACTCAAGGCCAGTGGCATGTCATTAGTAAAGATTGAAAAAGCAAGGGGCCTAGACAGCTGCCCAGGGGAATTCCTGATTCTACCTGGATTATGTTGGAGGCTTCCATTAAAGAACACCCTCCGTGTTCTGTTTGACAGGTACCTCTTTATCTACAATATAGCAGGGGGTGTAAAGCCATAACACAGACGTTTTTCCATCAGCAGATAATGTCAAAACAGCTCCCACAATCTTTTTATCATCAATTTCTCTCAGTCAATCATTATTCATTTGTGTAAGTGCTTGTTGAATGTCCTTCCCTATAAGCATGCTGAAAGTCTCTTCAATTTGTTTACAGTGAAATAGCATTGTATCTGGTCAAACACCATTTTTTCCAAAGGCTATTTGAGCCAGTAAAGGGGGCTTTACTATTCTTGGGTAGCGGTATTACTTTTGCTTCCCTCCAGGCCAGAGGGCACATATTTTCTAGTAGGCTTAGATTGAAGATATGGCAAAGAGGAGTGGCAATATTTTTTGCTATTATCCTCAGTAATTTTCCATCCAAGTTGTCAGACCCCGGTAGAGAATTCAAAATGTACAATGCTTGTCTTTCATAATTTGATCAGTTATACTAGTGTAGTGTCAGCATTTGTTTATGACATGTCATGCCTAAGTTTGCTAATATTGCCAATGAAAAAAATCATTAAAGTAATTGGCAATATCACTGGGTTTTGTAATGAATGAGCCATCTGATTCAATGAATGATGGAGCAGAGTTTGCCTTTCTGCCCAAAATTTCATTTAAGGTGCTCCAAAGCTTTTTACTATCATTCTGTCATTTGTCTTTGTTTCATAGTATAGTTTCTTCTTTTTATTCAGTTTAGTCACATGATTTCTCAATTTGCAGTACATTTACCAATCGGTTCTGCAGCCAGACTTATTTGCCATTCCTTTAGCCTCATCCCTCTCAACCATAAACATTTTCAATTCCTCATCGATCCAAAGTGAAACCAGTTTTTACAGTCATTTTCTTAATGGGTGCATGCATATTAGCAGTGGTGGAAAAAGTACCCAATTGCCAAACTTGAGTAAAAGTAAAGATAAGAGAATGACTCAAGTAAAAGTGAAAGTCACCCAGTAAAATACTACTTGAGTAAAAGTCTAAAAGTATTTGATTTTAAATATACTTAAGTATCAAAAGTAAATGTTATTTAAAAAATATACTTAAGTATCAAAAGTAAAAGTATAAATCATTTCAAAATCCTTATATTAGGCAAACCAGACGGCACCATTTTCTTGTTTTTTTATTTTATGGATAGTCAGGGGCACACTCCAACACACTGAGTCCGCCAGATCAGAGGCAGTAGGGATGACCAGGGATGTTCTCTTGATAAGTGCGTGAATTGGATCATTTTCCTGTCCTGTTAAGCATTCAAAATGTAATGAGTACTTTTGGGTGTCAGGGAAAATGTATGGAGTAAAAAGTACATTAATTTCTTTAGGAATGTAGTGGAGTATAAGTTGTCAAAAATATAAATAGTAAAGTACAGACTAAAGTAGTATTTTCAAGTATTTTTACTGAAGTACTTTACACCACTGCTAATTAGTAACTGGAATAAGCAATTTCATAAATGTGTTAAGTGCAGCGTTTGGTTGCTCTTCATTACACACCACAGACCAACAAATATTCTTCACAGCAACAACATAGGAATCGCTACAAAATGTATTCTATGACCTCTTATACACTATATTAGGCCCAGGCTTTGGAACTTTGGTTTTCCTAGATATGGCTACTATATTGTGATCACTACATGCGCTGGATTTGGATACTGCTTTAAAGCTCATTTCTGCAGCATTAGTAAAGATGTGAACAATAAATGTTGATGATTTCATTCCTATGCTGTTTGTAACCACCCTGGTAGGTTGACTGATAACCTGAACCAGGTTGCAGGCACTGGTTACAGTTTGAAGTTCTCTTGAGTGGGCAGCCTGATGAAAGCCAGTCAATATTTAAATCACACAGAAAATGTACCTCTCTGTTGATATCACATACATTATCAAACATTTCACACATGTTATCCAGATACTGACTGTTAGCACTTGGTATAGCAGCTTCCCACTAGAATAGGCTTTAAGTGAGGCAGATGAACCTATAACCATATCACTTCAACAGTATTTAACATGAGATCCTCTCTAAGCTTTACAGGAATGTGGTTCTGAATATAAACACCTCCACCTTTGGCATTTCTGTCTTTTCTGTAGATGTTGTAAACGTATTGCTACCACTATCATCAAAGGTATTATCTAAGTGAGTTTCTGAGATTGTCAGAATATGAATGTCATCTGTTACTAGTACATTTTTGATTTCATGAACTTTGTTTCTTGAACAGTTACTTCTTACACAGTTCTTATACAGTTGAATTCGGAAGTCTATATACACCTTAGCCAAATACATTTAAACTCAGTTTTTTCACAATTCCTGATATTTAATCCTAGTAAAAATTCCCTGTCTTAGGTCAGTTAGGATCACCACTTTATTTTAAGAACGTGACATGTCAGAATAATAGTAGAGGGAATTATTTATTTCAGCTTTTATTTCTTTCATCACATTCCCAGTGGGTCACAAGTTTACATACACTCAATTAGTATTTGGTAGCATTGCCTTTAAATTGTTTAACTTGTGGCAAACGTTTCGGGTAGCCTTCCACAAGCTTCCCACAATAAGTTGGGTGAATGTTGGCCCATTCCTCCTGACAGAGCTTGTGTAACTGAGTCAGGTTTGTAGGCCTCCTTGCTCGCACATGCTTTTTCAGTTCTGCCCACAAATGTTCTATGGGACTGAGGTCAGGGCTTTGTGATGGCCACTCCAATACCTTGACTTTGTTGTCCTCAAGCCATTTTGCCACAACTTTGGAAGTATGCTTGGGGTCATTGTCCATTTGGAAGACCCATTTGCGACCAAGATTTAACTTCCTGACTAATGTCTTGAGATGTTGCTTCAATATATCCACATAACTTTACTTCCTCATGATGCCATCTATTTTGTGAAGTCCACCAGACCCTCCTGCAGCAAAGCACACCCACAACATGATGCTGCCACCCCCGTGCTTCACGGTTGGGATGGTGTTCTTCGGCTTGCAAGCCTCCCCTTTTTCCTCCAAACATAACGGTGGTCATTATGGCCAAACAGTTCTATTTTTGTTTCATCAGACCAGAGGACATTTCTCCAAAAAGTACAATCTTTGTCCCCATGTGCAGTTGAAAACCGTAGTCTGGCTTTTTTTATGGCGGTTTTGGAGCAGTGGCTTGTTCCTTACTGATCGGCCTTTCAGGTTATGTCGATATAGGACTCGTTTTACTGTGGATATACATACCTTTGTACCTGTTTCCTCCAGCATCTTCACAAGGTCCTTTGCTGTTGTTCTGGGATTGATTTGCACTTTCGCAGCAAAGTACGTTCATCTCTAGGAGACAGAAAGCATCTCCTTCCTGAGCGGTATGACGGCTGTGTGGTCCCATGGTGTTTATACTTGCGAACTATTGTTTGTACAGATGAACGTGGTACCTTCAGGCGTTTGGAAATTGCTCCCAAGGATGAACCAGACTTGTGGAGGTCTACAATAATTTTTTCTGAGGTCTTGGCTGATTTCTTTTGATTTTCCCATGATGTCAAGCAAAGAGGCACTGAATTTGAAGGTAGGCCTTTGAAATACTGTCACGTCCTGACAAGTGAAAGAGGTAATTTGCCATAGTAGAATGATCAGGGCGTGGCAGGGGGGTTTGTTTTGTATGTATTTTGTATTTTTCTGTTTCTATGTGGGTTTGTTCTAGTTGTCTATTTCTATGTGTTGGTTTTCATGTTCGGCCGGGTATGGTTTCCAATCAGAGGCAGGTGTCTTTCGTTGTCTCTGATTGGAGGCCATACTTAGGCAGCCTGTTTTTCCTTTGGGGTTGTGGGTAGTATGTTTTCCGTTTAGTCTAAGTGTACCTGACGGGACTGTGTTGGTCGTTATGTGTCTTCATTAAAATATTGAAAATGACCGCTGTCCACGCTGCGTCTTGGTCTCCATTTCACAACCCCTGTGACAAATACATCCGCAGGTACACCTCCAATTATTTAAAAAAATATATTTTTAGTCATTTAGCAGACACTCTTATCCAGTGAATGCATACATTTCAAGCATTTTTTTTTGTTTTTGTACTGGCCCCCCGTGGGAATCGAACCCACAACCCTGGCGTTGCACACACCATGCTGGCATTGCAAACACCATGCTCTACCAACTGAGCCACAGGGAAGGCTGACTCAAATTATGTCAATTAGCCTATCAGAAGCTTCTAAAGCCATAACATCATTTTCTGGAATTTTTCAAGCTGTTTAAAGGCACAGTCAACTTAGTGTATGTCATCTTCTAACCCACTTGAATTGTGATGCAGTGAATTATAAGTGAAATAATCTGTCTGTAAACAATTGTTGTGAAAATTATTGTGTCATGCACACAGTAGATGTCCTAACCAACTTGTCAAAACTAGTTTGTTAACAAGAAATTTTTGGAGTGGTTGAAAAACGAGTTTTAATGACTCCAACCTAAGTGTATGTAAACTTCCGACTTCAACTGTATGTTAATGTGGGCTATTTTTGGAACTTTTCTGGGATGCTTGATTGTTTTCATCGCTTTACTGGGAAGCGAAGCAGAAGTAGACATGCTCATGTGATTTATGTTAGTGCAGGGTGAGCTGCACACAGTGGACTTCCTGCTAGGGCACACCGCCTCAATGCTAACAGTATAACTCTGGTTCATAGGCAAATGATTACAGCATACAATAGTTGCAGAACCAGCAGGGGCATTCGGGGCAGTTAGAGGGACATCAATTAGGTTACTTACATTGTGTCTTCCAATGCCCCTGGGAAAATTTATATTTTCTGAAGCATTATGACAACTCAGTGACACAATGGTAGGGATTAACTGAGCTGGGCTTGGGTCATTGATAAGTCATTTTCTCAACGCAGCCTTATAAGGCTCATCCTCCTTATGAAACAAGCGTTGTTTCCAGAAGGTATCACAACTGTCAATAAATGTTATACAGAGCTGGAATAGTCTCATAGCCAATTATGGAGGGCTAAAAGTCTCATGAAACGTATAATGCCACGATTTAGGGTGGGCACAGAGCCAGATATTATGGGGCGTTTGTTGGTGTCAAGCAGAGACCCAATCAGTTCTTTAAAATCCATATTCAGCTGTTTTGAGCTGCATGTCAGCAATCAAGTGTAAGATATATAACTTCCAAAATACAGAAATACAGCAGGCATGAATCATACCGGCAGTATTTCTGTATTTTTAAAGTTATATATCTTGAATATTTTATTGCTGACATGCAAAACATTTCGGGACTATATCAACAATGGACTAATGAAATGAATAACAAAATATAGTTTCAGGATGGAATTTTACTTTCAGTATAATTAAACCATTAAATAAAATAATCACATTTTAAAGAGGATTAAAAAAAATTGCAGGGGTTTTTACTTCAATATTTATGTCAACTCGTTTTCCATATGCACATGCTTAACGTTTCCTTATGCCACAGCATAAAGACCAGCTACATGGGCTCTGGAAAAAGTACATAGAACTATACAGAAGGTAGAATAGTTGAGTAAACATCCTGAAAAAGAGGATATAGTTTATGGCTCAAATGTTTAGAGTAAACCACCTAAACTGGTTTCACATTGGGATTAACTTTTCAATTTGTGATGCTGCTGCAAATATGTACAAAGGAATTGCCAAAGTTATTTTGCTAGATCTGTGTTTTAAGCCTACGGTATCACATATTATCTTGTGCACTTTTATGGCAGCAGAATTGTATTGACATTTAATGCGTTTGTTGACACTGCTCATTTTAAATCCTGCTAGAACATTTCCCCCTATACACTTTTAATAGCACACTGGCCTGAAACTAATGAAGACAGATCATGTGTTGGAATACAACACTGCAATATTGCAAACAAAAGCATGTGTCAAATCAACAGGCTAACACTCACAGGTAAACCTGGACTTAAAGCTAGTGAGCAAGGTCCACTGAGATAAGAGAAACCACAACTGACGTAGACTTGGTTTATGTTACAGGGAAGGGAGGTATCAGTTTACTGCCCTAGAGTACAGCGCTCCAGGCAGCCGTTGATCAGGAAGACGGGACTCGACTGAACTACAGGAGTTGCGAGTATGTTTGAGAGGAAAATAGAGAAGAAAGGCGCACATGGATTCGGCTTGGGATTTTTCACATTGCTCTGCCTGATAACTGCTCAACATGCTGGGGCGAACATGGTATTTACGAAAGCTATCGTTCAAACGCGTTACTTTAACACAAGTGACAACCAAACGGTGTTACAGAGCTGTGAGTGTGGATTATATGGGCTCCACTCTTCTGTCACCTCGGCTTCTGGAAAGGTGATTCTCCCTAATTCAGATCCCTTAGCCTGTGGTCTCCAGATAGGCTTTAACAGCTCAGAGCTGTGGATCGCCCTTATTCAGAGGGGGAACTGCACCTTCGCTGAGAAGATCAAGACTGCTGCTGAAAATGGAGCCACTGGTGTGGTTATTTACAACCTTCCTGGTACAGGCGACGAGGTAACCCCCATGGTGCACCATGGTGAGTGATTCGGTTACCTTCCAATTGGTAGTGCTTCAGCCTTTTTGTTTTTCTATTCCTTACAGAATTGCAAGCTTAATAACTAACTAGAAAAGGCCATTTACTGAATTAAAACTGAATTAAATGTGGTGACACTGATGCACATTTGCAACCACGTACCTATGTGAGAGTGGATTCTCGGCACTCACTAGGATGAAAACTAAATGCAGGCTCAGACTGTGTGTGGGAAATGATTTAAGACTGAGACTCCAATACAACCCAACATTGAAGAGTTATGTGCATCCTTTCAAGCACACCCTTCACATTAACCTGTGGTGAGTTATTCACCATTTTTGATGAACAAATAAGGTTTTATATGTAAGATTGCTAAATAAAGAGCAAAATGATTGATTATTATAATATTATTATTTGTGCCCTGGTCCTATACGTGCTCTTTGTCATGTCCCACAAGCCGGGTTGTGACAAAAACTCACACTCATTCTTATGTTTAATAAATGTATCGTACAGTATGTGTATGGCAGGCTTACAATGATGGCAAAAAACAACATTTGAGAGTGCGCTGACCCTGGTGCTAGAGGTGGTACGCAGCTGGAGGTCGAATGTTTGAAGGGGTACGGGACTATAGAAGTTCGGGAACCACTGGTCTACGCCCATTCAGCGTCGTTCGCACCCTCTTAAGCCTAAACCCCACCAATCTCTTCAAGGATTCATATGTGAGGCCATGTGCTTAACAGAGTGAGTACGGTAGTGTAATAAACAACCAAAGATTTCAAGACTAAAGACTGTTTTATAATACGTCTACATTATACACATGTCTGTAGACAGTCGCAGTGACATCTATTGTTGTCTGTTATCAAACTTGTCGTGATCGTTATAAAAAAAGTATAAACCCAAATACGACAGACTGCATGACATCAGCAGCCTGGTGGTCCAAAATAGCTTTACTGTTGTATTTTAACACCAATAAACCCATCCGTTTAAAAATGAATTTAGTGTATGTCAGTCTAGCAAACCAGGCAACTAAAAGTAACTTTATAAACAATGTTTTGGTTCATTTCTGGCTTGTTAGCTAGCTAACGTTAAGTTAGCTGGCTAGGTAGTTCAAATAATGACCATATCATAGCTGACGTCTTAATAATCAATACAAATATGCTGAAGTTACAGGAAAATGAACTCACAACAATAGTATTATTTAAAAGTTAATGGCAAGCTAATTACAAAATATAGCTAACGATTGTGAGTGTGACAAAATAAAAGCAGGGCATTGTCTCGTTGACCTAACGTTATATCCTAATTTGACTTTGGTGCAGGTCATGTTGTTCTTCACATTATTGTCTCTGGTAAACACACACTATATCAAATAAAATATGTTTATTTCTCACATGCACAGGATACAGAAGGTGTTAACGGTACAGTGAAATGGTTACTTGTATAGTGGAGTCTTTTGTTTAGAAATGTAGCTAGTTAGCTAGCTAAACAATGAACCATAATCCCAACTCATAACTTTACAACCATGCATGAATCTGCAGGTAGCTAAAGCTGACCAACTAGGTTCAATGTTAGAGCTAATGTTAGCTAGCTAGCTAACTAGCAATGCAAATTGCTTTCTGAGATACAAATAATATTACTACACAGATCATACACGTAACGTTAGCTAGCGAGCCAGCCAGCGAATGTTAGCTAGCTAGCTAACAGTACACTTTAAATTGCAATGAAAACGACTTTGACAAAATTAGAAATGTATAATATCTGAAAATGTAGCTAGCTAGACACTCTTACCCATATACATGGCTGAACGCTTCTCTCTCTCTGTCACGGATGCCATGGCTGCCTTTAGTTTTAAGATGTAATCCGGAGACAGGTGTTTTAATCAAACAGCATTATTTTCTCCATCTCCTTAACTATCATATTCTGCTTCGACCGGGCATTCCACTGATTTCAAAACTCGGTCAACTTCTTCCGTGACAACAACACTGTTGATCGCCGTTTTAGAAGACTCTACAACGTCTGGTTCAATGAAAATGTTTCTACCTAAAATCAGGGATTGCCTCATCATCGGATTAAGTTGTTGAAAGTGGAGAGCATTAGCAACACTTTTGCAGTTCTTCGTGATATCTTTCAAAAAAGCCACGTTAGAAAGGATTACCTAGACATACTGAGCAGCTCATGTTATAGACAGAAGCATGGCAGACCAATCCAAACTCATCTCTCAGCATGTCTAGCCCATCCTTTATCTCAGCCAATCATGGCTAGCGGGAATGTTCCTGTCTTTTTCCGTGGCTAATCCAATTAGGCTCGTAATTTAACAATTAAATTTGTATTTACAGATGGCATGCACGTTTGTTATTAAGGCACATGAAAGTTCACATGTTTCAGAAGGCATCTGGAAAAAATCATTTTGATCAAAGATAAATGTTTACATTCAAATACCTCTCCTGGGAAGTAGTGACGTGCGACATACGACCAATTTACTGAAATGAGTCCCAAATATGGTTGTAGTGTAAAAAGTATTAGTAGTATCAACAACAAGAAAAATTCAAGCACGCTGACCAGTGGCGGTCTGGACTAGAGGTCGACCGATTAATCGTAATGGCTGATTAATTAGGGTCGATTTCAAGTTTTCATTACAATCGGAAATCGGTAGTTTTGGACACCAATTGCGGCCGATTGGGGGGGGGGGGGGGGGGGGGGGGGGGGGAATTGTACACCTTTATTTAACTTGGCAAATCAGTTAAGAACACATTCTTATTTTCAATGATGGCCTAGGAACGGTGGGTTAACTGCCTTGTTCAGGGGCAGAACGATAGATTTTTACCTTGTCACCTCGGGGATTCGTTTTTGCAACCTTCCGGTTACTAGTCCAACGCTCTAACCACCTGCCTTACATTGCACTCCACGAGGAGCCTGCGTGGCAGGCTGACTACCTGTTACGCGAGGGCAGCAAGAAGCCAAGGTAAGTTGCTAGCTAGCATTAAACTTATCTTATGAAAAACAATCAATCTTAACATAATCACTAGTTAACTACACATGGTTGATGATAATACTAGTTTATCTAGCGTGTCCTGCGTTGCATATAATCGATGCGGTGCCTGTTAATTTCTCATCGAATCACAGCCTACTTCGCCAAATGGGTGATGATTTAGCACTGTCATTGCACCAATGTGTACCTAACCATAAACATCAATGCCTTTCTTTAAAATCAATACACAAGTATATATTTTTAAACCTGCATATTTAGTTAATATTGCCTGCTAACATGAATTTCTTATAATTTGGGAAATTGTGTCACTTCTCTTGCGTTCCGTGCAAGCAGTCAGGGTATATGCAGCAGTTTGGGCCGCCTGGCTCGTTGCGAACTGTGTGAAGTCCATTTATTCCTAACAAAGACCGTAATTAATTTGCCAGAATTGTACATAATTATGCCATAACATTGAAGTTTGTACAATGTAACAGCAATATTTAGACTTAGGGATGCCACCCGTTAGATAAAATACGTAACGGTTCCGTATTTCACTGAAAGAATAAACGTTTTGTTTTCTAAATGATAGTTTCCGGATTCGACCATATTAATGACCAAATGCTCGTATTTCTGTGTGTTATTATGTTATAATTAAGTCTATGATTTGATATTTGATAGAGCAGTCTGACTGAGCGATGGTAGGCAGCAGCAGGCTCATAAGCATTCATTCAAACAGCACTTTCGTGCGTTTGCCAGCAGCTCTTCGCTGTGCTTCAAGCATTGAGCTGTTTATGACTTCAAGCCTATCAACTCCCGAGATTAGGCTGGTGTAACCAATGTGAAATGGCCAGCTAGTTAGCGGGGTGCGCGCTAATAGTGTTTCAATCGATGACGTCACTCGCTCTGAGACTTGGAGTAGTTGTTCCCCTTGCTCTGCAAGGGCCGCGGCTTTTGTGGAGCGATGGGTAACGATGCTTTGAGGGTGGCTGTTGTCGATGTGTTCCTGGTTCGAGCCCAGGTAGGGGCGAGGAGAGGGACGGAAGCTATACTGTTACACTGGCAATACTAAAGTGCCTATAAGAACATCCATTAGTCAAAGGTATATGAAATACAAATGGTATAGAGAGAAATAGTCCTATAATTCCTATAATAACTACAACCTAAAACTTCTTACCTGGGAATATTGAATACTCATGTTAAAAGGAACCACCAGCTTTCATATGTTCTCATGTTCTGAGCAAGGAACTTAAACGTTAGCTTTTTTACATGGCACATATTGCACATTTTGTTACGCCCTGACCATAGAGAGCCTTTTATTCTCTATGTTGGTTAGGTTGGGGTGTGACTAGGGTGGGTAATCTAGGTTGTTATATTTCTATGTTGGCCTGGTATGGTTCCCAATCAGAGGCAGCTGTTTATCGTTGTCTCTGATTGGGGGATCATATTTAGGCAGCCATTTCCCCACTGTGTTTTGTGGGATCTTGTTTTGTTTTTGTGTAGTTGCCTGTGAGCACTCCAGAACGTCACGTTTCGTTTGTTGTTTATTGTTTTGTTTGTGCTGAAGTTTCACTTTATAATAAAGATGTGGAACGCTACGTACGCTGCCCTTGGTCCAGTTCTTACGACGATCGTGACAGAAGATCCCACCACAACAGTACCAAGCAGCATGCCCAGGAGGAGAAGGTATCCTGGGCTTGGGAGGAGATCAAGGAGGAGAAGATATCCTGGACGTGGGAGGAAATCATGGAGGGACACGAAAGCCTTCCTTGGAAGCAGACGCAAGGAGATAAGGGAGGACAGCGACGACGCCGGGGTTCACAGCCACAAGGAAAGCCCAAAGGACAGCCCCCCCCAAAAAATGGGGGGGGGGGGGGGGGCACACGGGGTGGTCGGCGGAGCCGAGGAGCGAACCAAAGCCAATCTGGGAGAAGAGGGAGAAATTGGAGGAGAGTGAACAGAGGGTCTGGAGACCGTCAGTGAGTTGATGGCGAAATTGGAGGAGAGAGAAATGAGAGAGTTGTTGTGTTGGTGTATGATGCATGACATTCGCCCTAAGGAGCGTGTTATCTGTTTGATGCCACCTGAGTCAGCTCTCCGTACTCGTCCTGAGGAGCGTGCTAGCAGTCTGGTAAAAACTGTGCCAGCTCCACGCACCAGGTCTCCAGTACGCCTCCACAGCCTTGTATGTCCTGTGCCAGCTCTCCGCACTCACCTTGAGGCGCGTATCATTTGTCCGGTACCATGTGTGCCGGCTCTACGCGCCATGTCTCCAGTACGCCTCCACAGCCCAGTATGTCCTGTGCCAGCTCCCCGCACTCGCCGTGCGAAATGTGTCATCGTTCCGGTACAATTTGTGGCGGCCCTACGCACCAAGTCTCCAGTGCGCCTCCACAGCCCAGTACGTCCTGTGCCAGCTCCCCGCACTCCCCGTGCGAAGTGTGTCATCGTTCCGGTACGATTTGTGCCGGCCCTACGCACCAGGTCTCCAGTGCGCCTCCACAGCCCAGTATGTCCTGTGCCAACTCCTTGCACTCGCCCTGAAGAGCGTGTCACCAGTCCGGTGCAACCTGTGCCTGTCCCACGCATCAGGCCTCCAGTGCACCTCCCCAGTCCGGCATGTCCTGTACCTGCTCCCGGCACTCGCCCTGAAGTGCGTGTCACCAGTCCAGTGCCACCTGTACCAGCTCCACGCACGAGGCCTCCAGTGCGCATCAACAGTCTAGAGTTTCCGGCAACGGTCCCCAGTCCAGAGCTTCCGGCGACAGTCCCCAGTCCAGAGCTTCCGGCAACGGTCCCCAGTCCAGAGCTTCCGGCAACGGTCCCCAGTCCAGAGCTTCCGGTGAAGGTCCCCAGTCCAGAGCTTCTGGCGACGGTCCACAGTCCGGAACCTCCTGCGACGGTCCACAGTCCGGAACCTCCTGCGACGGTCCACAGTCCGGAACCTCCTACGACGGTCCACAGTCCGGAATCTCCTACGACGGTCCACAGGCCGGAGCCCTCCTTTGCGCCGGTGCCCAGTCTAGGCACGGAGTCCAGTCCCGCTCCATGGCAGGAGCCTTCCTTTGCGCCGGTGCCCAGTCTAGGCACGGCGACCAGCCCAGCTCCAAGGCCGGAACGTTCCCCTGCGCCAGTGCGCAGTCCGGGCGCGGCGTTCAACCCAGCTCCATGGCCGGAGCCTTCCTCTGCGCCGATGCCCAGTCCAGGCACGGCGTCCAACCCAGCTCCAGGGCCGGAGCCCTCTTCTGCACCGGTGCCCAGTCCAGGCACAACGTTCAGCCCGGCGCCATGGCCGGATCTGGGGTCTGGGAGGGGGTTACGACCTGCACCAGAGCCGCCACCAACGCTAGATGCCCCTCCCCTATTGAGTCATGTTTTGCGGCCGGAGTCCGCACCTTTGGGGGGAGGGGGGGGGGGGTACTGTCACGCCCTGACCATAGAGAGCCTTTTATTCTTTATGTTGGTTAGGTCGGGGTGTAACTAGGGTGGGTAATCTAGGTTGTTCTATTTCTATGTTGGCCTGGTATGGTTCCCAATCAGAGGCAGCTGTTTATCGTTGTCTCTGATTGGGGATCATATTTAGGCAGCCATTTCCCCACTGTGTTTTGGTGGGATCTTGTTTTGTTTTTGTGCAGTTGCATGTGAGCACTCCAGAACGTCACGTTTAGTTTGTTCTTTATTATTTTGTTTGTGCTGAAGTTTCACTTTATAATAAATATGTGGAACGCTACGTACGCTGCGCCTTGGTCCAGTTCTTACGACGATCGTGACACTTTTACTTTCTTCTCCAACACTTTGTTTTTGCATTATTTAAACCAAATTGAACATGTTTAATTATTTATTTGAGGCTAAATTGATTTTATTGATGTATTATATTAAGTTAAAATAAGTGTTCATTCAGTATTGTTGTAATTGTCATTATTACAAATAAATAAATGTAAAAAATTGGCCGATTAATTGGTATCAGCTTTTTTTGGTCCTCGAATAATTGGTATCGGTATCGGCGTTGAAAAATGATAATCGGTCGACCTCTAGTCTGGACGTTTAAAAGTAGTTTTGGTGTTGGTCGCTTTTACGGTTTTGGCGCTACAGGTGGCAGCGAATAATAATAAAATATGAAAAAACATTTAGGTTGTGCTTTGCTTTTCATGAATGCATTGTGAAGTTTAATTTAATACAAAAATAAAGCAAACTGGATGGAAAATGGTGAATGCGCAACATTTCTTGAACCTTCAACATAGAAATGCTACGAAAGATAATTTACAGATACTCATTACAAATGATGGAGTAATCCATGATACACCAAATTATATTTTGAATGAGGAAGCTAAATATTTTAAGCAGATTTTGTTATTTTCAGTCTCCTCCATCTCCACTGAATGATAACAGTAAGGATTTTTTTAATTAACAAATTGTACAGAAAGACCTGTGTGAAGGCCAACTTACAGAGTAGGAACTTCGAGGCAATTAAATCCTTTCAGTCTGGAAAAACCCCAGTGCTTGATTGCATACCAGTAGAGGTACAGTACCAGTCAAAAGTTTGGACACACCTATTCAAGGGTTTTTCTTTATTTTTACTATTTTCTACATTGTAGAATAATAGTGAAGACATCAGAACTAGGAAATAACGCATATGGAATCATGTAGTAACTAAAAAAAAGTGTTAAACAAATCAAATTATATTTTATATTGGAGATTCTTCAAATAGCCACCGTGATTGCATTTCAATTAACAGGTGTACCTTGTTAAAAGTTAATTTGTGGAATTTCTTTCCTTCTTAAAGCGTTTAAGCCAATCAGTTGTGTTCTGACAAGGTAGGGTGGTATACAGAAGATAGCCCTATTTGGTAAAAGAACAAGTCCGTATTATGTCAAGAACAGCCCAAATAGGCAAAAAAAAAAAATGACAGTCCACCATTACTTTAAGACATGAAGGTCAGTCAATACGGGAAATTTCAAGAACTTTTTCAATAAACTAAAGTTTCTTCAAGTGCAGCCGCAAAAACCATCAAGCGCTATGATGAAACTGGCTCTCATGAGGACCGCCACAGGAAAAGAAAACCCAGAGTTACCTCTGCTGCAGAGGATAAGTTCATTAGATTTACCAGCCTCAGAAATTGCAGCCCAAATAAATGCGTCAGAGTTCAAGTAACAGACTGATCTCAACATCAACTGTTCAGAGGAGACATTGTGAATCAGGCCAAATAGTCAAATTTCTGCAAAGAAACCACTACTAAAGGACACCAATAATAAGAAGAGACTTGCTTGGGCCAAGATACACAAGCAATGGACATTAGATCGGTGAATATTTGTCCTTTGGTCTGGAGTCCAAATTGGAGATTTTTGGTTCCAACCGCTGTGTCTTTGTGAGACGTGGTGTGGTTAAACGGATGATCTCAGCATGTGTATTTCAAACCGTAAAGCATGGAGGAGAAGGTGTTATGGTGTGGAGGTGCTTTGCTGGTGATACGGTCTGTGATTTATTTAGAATTCAAAGCACACTTAACCAGCATGGCTACCACAGCATTCTGCAGCGATACTCCATCCCATCAGGTTTGGGCTTAGTGGGACTATCGTTTGTTTTTCAACAGGACAATGACCCAACACACCTCCAGGCTGTGTAAGGGCTATTTTACCAAGAAGGAGAGTGATGGAGTGCTGCATCAGATGACCTGGCCTTCACAATCCCCCGACCTCAAACAAATTGAGATGGTTTGGGATTAGTCGGAATGCAGAGTGAAGGAAAAGCAGCCAACAAGTGCTCAGCATGTGGGAACTCCTTCAAAACTGTTGGAAAAGCATTCCAGGTGAAGCTGGTTGAGAGAATGCCAAGATTGTGCAAAGGTGTTATCAAGGCAAAGGGTGGCTGT
This sequence comes from Salmo trutta, assembly GCF_901001165.1. Taxonomy (NCBI): domain Eukaryota; kingdom Metazoa; phylum Chordata; class Actinopteri; order Salmoniformes; family Salmonidae; genus Salmo; species Salmo trutta. Next base: position 42,442,241 of record NC_042971.1, on the reverse strand, counting down.
TTGAAGTATCTGAAATATAAAATATATTTAGATTTTTTAAACAAATGTAGTGCACTGAAATGGCAAAATAGTAAAAATAAAGACAAACCCTTGAATGAGTAGGTGTTCGAAAACTTTTGACCGGTGGTGTACCTCTTTCTCTACGCTACGGCATTATATAGTCGGATAGGGTGTAAATGAGCCCCTGTGGTTTCATCAAACACTATCACCACTTTTCACTCCGACACATCATTACTCTTGCTTCCTACCTTGGCCCTTTTTAAGCTAACTTTATTAGACGGTCCACCTCTTTCTGTATCATGGTCTGTCTTCTTCCTATGTCTTTCCACTACTGACCTGTGGCAACCCGTTTTGAGCCATTTAACATTACATTTAAGTCATTTAGCAGACGCTCTTATCCAGAGCGACTTACAAATTGTTTAGCAAAAAATAAATGTTATTGCATGTTATTTTGGCATTAATTCATGTCACATATCAGTTTTTGTGATGAAGGGGCAGCCAGCGGAAAATACAGAGCGTAGGCGTTGATAATCTTCTCTAGTTGTGCCATGATTGGCTCTGGTGTTCTGTAACCGATTGGGGACACTACGTCACCGCAGAATCTACAGGGAGAGCTAGGCAGTTCAAGCCCCCTTGGGTGCTGTCATAGATTTCCATGAGAAGTGCCCATTCAAGAAGGCTCAAGGTCATTGGCCACAGCTAAAATGAGATCAAATAAAATAAAACAAGTAAAAAATAAATAAATTAAATACTAAATTAAAATAAAGAAAAATAGAAAAATAACATCATTAAGGAGCAACAATAAAATAACAGTAGCGAGGCTATATACAGGGGGTACCGGTACAGAGTCAATGAGCGGGGGCACAGGTTAGTCGAGGGAATTGACGTAATATGTACATGTAGGTAGAGGTAAAGTGACTATGCATGGATAATAAACAGAGTAGCAGCAGTGAAAAAATGGGAGTGGGGGGGTGCAAATAGTCCAGGTAGCCATTTGATTAGCTGTTCAGGAGTCTTATGGCTTGGGGGTAGAAGCTGTTAAGAAGCCTTTTGGACCTAGACTTGGCGGTCCGGTACCTCTTGCCGTGCGGTAGCAGAGAGAACAATCTATGACTAGGGTGGCTGGAGTCTTTGACAATTTTTTGGGCCTTCCTCTGACACCGCCTGGTATAGAGAGGTCCTGGATGGCAGGAAGCTTGGACCCTGTCATGTACTGGAGAGACTCATTCCCCTCCAGGAGAGGATGTTGGATGTTGCTGGGCAGCTTCAATGTGATGCTCTTATTCTTCTCACTTTGCTTGGTGAGGTAGATTGCTGCTATAACTTGATGACTCTTCACATACCTAACCATTTCCTTAGCTCTCTTGTAGAGTGTATCCATTGTTTTCAGTACCATGATGTTCTTGAGAAGCAGATTCAATGCATGAGCATCACAGCCAATGGGTGTGATGTGAGGGTAGGACTCCTCCACTTTGACCAAGTAGCCTTCATGTTTGCAGCATTGTCTGTCACCAGTGCAAATACCTTCTGTGGATCAAAGTCATTGATGACTGCCTTCTGCTCATCTGCAATGTAGAGACTGGTGTGTCTGTTGTCCCTGGTGTCTGTGCTCTTGTAAAATACTGGTTGAGGGGTGGAGATGATGTAGTTAATTATTCCTTGCCCACGAACATTCGACCACCCATCAGAGATGATTGCAATACAGTCTGCTTTCTCTATGATTTGCTTGACCTTCACTTGAACTCTGTTTAACTCTGCATCCAGCAAATTAGTAGATAAAGCATGTCTGGTTGGAGGGATGTATGCTGGGCGAAGAACATTCAGAAATCTCTTCCAATACACATTGCCTGTGAGCATCAGAGGTGAACCAGTTGCATACAGAGCTCGAGCAAGACATTCATCAGCATTTCTCTGACTACGTTCATCCATTGAGTCAAAAAAACTTCTGATTCCAGGAGGACCATGAGCTGTTGCTATTGATAAGGAGTCTGATTCATCATTTTCACCACAAATAGAAGTAGAGGGACTTTTGTCAGAGGTTGCTTGTTGTGAGCACTGAGGCAACTTTATGCACTTGGCCAGATGATTCTACATTGTTGTTGCATTCTTCACATATGATTTGGCACAGTATTTGCAAATGTACACAGCTTTTCCTTTTACATTAGCTGCAGTGAAATGTCTTCACACATCAAATAGTGCAGTGGCATTTTCCTGTAAAGATTAAAAAACAATTGTAAAAAAAAAAAAAATACAATTCCATGTACAGATAAATAGTTAAGTAGTTAGATTAAACAACTCCTTTGTAAGATACATGTTTTAAAATGAAACATGTATGGAAACAGGTAAATGAACACTCCTCAGTTAGCAGGCTCAAGCAAGCTAAAACCCACATGGTGGCAAAAACTAACTAGCAGAAATTGTTAACAAGTTAGAAATGATTTAAACACACTTTGCTGTAGGCGACTATTTACTAGTTAACAAAAAATATGTCATATAAAATATATTCACCCCACCCAGTATTATAATCAAAATTTACCAGAAAGCATGTAGTCCTTGTCTCAGACAGTGTAGTAGTTTGGGCTCAATTGCATCTCATTAGTGTGCAAGATCTTGTGAATCAGCTCTACATGTGATGGAAGAGTGCACTGTGCATGCAGAGGGTTGCAATTCCATTGAATTGGGGATAGTTTAACCAAAATATGCCACAAGACCTAGAATTGCCTTATGTATATCCCACAAAAAAGGTTCACTGTTATAAGCTAACATTTCTGATGAATTTAAGTGAAATTCCCAAAATTCCAAGCTTAACTTCCCATGGAAAGTTTCTGACCCCTTTGCAACCCTAGTTGTTACCTACCTTAACCACCTGGGGGCAGCCCGTCAGGAAGTCCAGGATCCAGTTACAGAAGGAGGTGTTTAGTCCCAGGGTCGTTAGCTTAGTGATGAGCTTTGAGGGCACTGTGGTGTTGAATGCTGAGCTGTAGTCAATGAATAGCATTCTAACGTAGGTATTCTTTCTGTCCAGGTGGGAAAGGGCAGTGTGGAGTGCAATAGATTTGCATCTTCTGTGGATCTTTTGGGACGATATGCAAATTGGAGTGGGTCTAGGGTTTCTGGGAAAATGGTGTTGATGTGAGCCATGACCAGCCTTTCAAAGCAGTTCATGGCTACAGACGTGAGTGCTACGGGTCAGTAGTCATTTAGGCAGGTTACCTTAGTGTTCTTGTGCACAGGCACTATGATGGTCTGCTTAAAACATGTTGGCATTACAGACTCGGTCAGGGATAGGTTGAAAACACAGTTGTCTGGAACAGCTGATGCTCTCATGCATGCTTCAGTGTTTCTTGCCTCGAAGCGAGCAGAGAAGTTATTTAGCTCATCTGGTAGGCTCATTGTCACTGGGCAGCTCCCTTTGTAGTCCGTAATAGTTTGCAAGCCCTGCCACATCCGACGAGCTCCGTAGCCGGTGTAGTACGATTCAATCTCAGTCCTGTATTGATGCTTTGCCTGTTTGAAGGTTCGTCGGAGGGCATAGCGAGATTTCTTATAAGATTCCAGGTTAGAGTCCCGCTCCTTGAAAGCAGCAGGTCTACCCTTTAGCTCAGTGCGGATGTTGCCTGTAATCCATGGCTTCTGGATGGGGTATGTACGTACGGTCACTGTGGGGACGACATCATCAATGCACTTATTGATGAAGCCAGTGACTGATGTGGTGCACTCCTCAATGCAATCGGAAGATTCCTGGAACATATTCCAGTCTGTGCTAGCAAAACAGTCCTGTAGCTTAGCATCTGCGTCATCTGACCAATTCCTTACTGAGCGAGTCACTGGTACTTCCTGTTATATCTACCTTAGCTTTGATTGGACTGATCATGTCAACATCATGCTTTCAGAATCTTAGCTCGACAAGCAGTCATCATCATGAATCACGTTGACAACCTGCTGGCAAATCCTTTTCAATCCTTGTCATATGAAGAGAAATCATAGATAAAACGTATCGGTGCTCAGCGGCCATTGGACGTAAACATTTCACAGGTCGGAAATTCAATTCTTTTTTGATTTATTACATTTATTTATATATTTTAATTAACCTTTATTTAACTAGGCAAGTCAGTTAATAACAAATTCTTATTTACAATGACAGCCTACCCCTGCCAAACCCAGACGACGCTGGGCCAATTGTGCGCCACCATATGGGACTCCCAATCACGGCCAGATGTGATGCAGCCTGGATCGAACCAGGTACTGCAGTGACGCCTCTTGTACAGAGATGCAGTATGTTAGACCACTGCGCCACTCGGGAGCCCAATGAGTGGTTTGGTAGGAATCTGTGGCTAATGGTAAACATCGCAAAGCAATCACTATTTTGCTTCCCCTGCCTGCTATTCAGTGGAGAGGGTATGTGGTCCAAGTCTGGGTTTAAGGATTTAAAACAATTGTCTGAAAGGGTCTCTTTTCCAAGCTTAAAAGGATAAAGATTCATACGGAACACCATGGGTCAGAAAAGGTTGAATACATTGGCCATGCTGTCAATCCAGCATGACTTCTGCCGCTTTCAAAACAGCTGGAAACTAAAATCTCAATTCAGTGAGTTCAGAAAAAAGCAAGGTTGACTGGGAAAATAATTTTGAACGGTCATCCAACTCGGAATTCCAAGTCGGGAACTCGGGCCTCTTTCTAGAGCTCCGACCAGAAGATCACTGACGTCATGATTCAACCTTGTTTTTTTCCGAGTTCCCGGTTGTCTTGAAAGCACCATAAATCCAGAGAATGCCAGACTTTGATGACAAAATCTGCCCTCAAGAAAGACTGCCACACCACCTTCCTGTTCAAGTGAGCACAGCACAACAAGGTGAGTCCAAAAATGTATTGTATGCTGCTGCATAAATTATGTAATATGCCAGGGAGATATGTATACTGTAGCTAAGAAAGTAATATTAAATGTATGTTGTGTAGTAAGCTGTTAGTAACCCACCCTAATAATTTGGTCTATTTTCCCATCTTAATTTTGCTTACTGCTCTGACTTGGTGGTGCACATGTAGCCTATAGCCTGTTTTAGAGAAATGTCATCATTGAATATTGTAAGAGCTTTCATTGTCTGCTTATATGCCCCCTTTATTTATCCTATGGTTCTGACTTGGTGTACAGGGAGAATACTGTAAGAACGGCCCATGTTCTGAATTCTGTCGCTGTACATTTCAAAAGTGCTGAACAAATAGTTATATTGACTACGTCGGTCCTAGCTCGCTGTCTTAATCTAAATTATGGATTGCCTATTATCTGCTCGTCGTCCCCTTATGCCATTGTTTGTACATCTCAATTGTCAGTAGAAACCAAATTTGTTAAAGCAAATCATCCATATCAGCAATGTTTTTTAAGAAGGCAGTAAATGAGGCTGAATGAACTGTTTCGCTGCCAAACAAGGCTCTGCTGATAGCCAGGAATCACTTCATGGTGCTGAAAATAAATCTCTGCTGTTGGGACAGCTTTATGTAGGCCCTAACAGTTTGTGGTCCCCGTTATAGTGCAATTCACGTATTGCTTAGTGTTGTGTACTGGCTTTGCTGGTATGCATTAAAAAAAAACATTTTGGGGAGTTTACCCAACCAAGATGTACATGCTAAAATTGCTACTGGATCGACTACTCACACGAATCCTCTTAGGCTCCCTCCCCCTTGACCCATGTTCTACTTTCTTCACTGCCTCAGCATATGACACCCTCTGCACTATAGCGTTAGACGCATGCCTCGGAGCGCCTCTGGTGTCAAACATAACATCCCTAATATGGCACTAGTTTAACTAAAATGAAAAACAAAAAGGCATTTAAAACTTGTTGTATAATTAAGGAATATGATTGTTTGTTTAGGATTCCTGGCAATGTAAATGTTTTGTATCTATGCTTGTTTGCATGTGACTATTCCTCTTGTTTGTTGATATTTGTTAATATTTTTTGTTTGTTTGTAATAATACATAACATCCCTACCTGTTTGCCCCTCCCACTTATCTGTTTCATGTCTCAGGTAGGCCTAGCCCGCAAGTCAGCATGGACAAAATACAATAATGGACTAATATTTGCCATATTCTAATAATTATCATGTGCCAACTGTCTTGTTTTGTACGCTTTGTACAAATAATAAAACGCAGAACTACAGGATGTTTCTTAACATAACTCTTTATTAACTAGCTACAACTACATGTTCGCCTTTCTCCAACCACGATCAACTGACTATGCCCTAACCGTCTGGGTGGTCTTAACCAATCACTGCACAGTAGGATACGGCGGTAAAATGCATCCAATTATAATTCAGTATGTATTCACATATGAATATTACACCAACGGCCCGTGCCATGTTGAATATTGTACTTCTGTAGATCTGAAAGAATTGGATAGTTAAACTTGCCAGCCAACCAGAAAAGCAAGACGAAGCAATTCAGGCATTATTGAAAGTCATTACAAACAAAAATGTATTTTTCAAGCAGTATATATTTATAATTAAATGTTGAGTGAAGCTTTATAGTTATGTGATGACATCAATTATTTGGCAATCATAATTTATTCGGACACAGTCTCCATCATAATTTGTCGCAGTTAAGAAAGTTCGACAAAAGAAACATGCACTCCTGTCGAACGAATAAAAATATTGTCGATCTTAAGAACATATCTCCTTTCTGTCGTTTCATTACACGTCACAATGTTTATTTTTTTTTGCTTTTGTCGAATAAACGTGGGTCAATGGAAACCTGCCTATTATTGCACTGTTCGATCAATTACTGTCCTTTCAGCAACATAGGCTACGGCCTAGCCTAACATCAGCAAATTTGCAAGCATTTTATCGTTAACATTGTTATTGTGGCTCTGTGTTATTTCGCCGTATCGAGGTTTGGTTTAAATGTGTGCTTCTCCTTTAAGCATGAAGATGGGCGTGTACTACTCAATTTGACCTCGACGAAGAGGACTGTTCGACTTCAAACTAGTTCACCTGTCAGCGGCGTCTTTGACATAATATTCCTAGTTACACTGCAACTTTTTGTTTTTTTAAAGTCTCTTACCTTTATCGACTGTAGAACAGGGAGAGGCACTATAGAAACTCACGTCGTAAACAGGATTATGGAACCTTTAGCGAAACGGTATCTATTGTCATGGCTGTTTGTGGCTTCAAGTCTTCAGGTGACGAGTTTGCATTTTGCGGAGGCGACTTACATATGTACAGCCTACCTGAATGTGTCGTTTATTGATTCTGTAAACAACGAAACCGTATGGCGACAAGAGGAAAGCGGACTATATGGACAACAATCTCCTAAAGTCACAGTGATGGGCGACGTGTATTTACCTGATCCGATTTACAGTTGCGAAAGTAATACTTTTTATGATGTACCCAGTGGATCGAAGGGCTGGATCGCCTTAATTCAACGCGGCCAACTATGTTCTTTTTCAGAGAAGATCAATGTTGCGGCCAGTAAAGGAGCTATTGCTGCTGTAATTTTTAATGATCTTGGTACAGACAATCGAGTCATCCAAATGTCGCACCCAGGTATGTAGCCTACATCACGATTGGCAACTCGGCTAGATGTTAGCCCATAGACGTTAACTACCTTTAGCGTCTTCACGAAGGTATCTTTCTGGCCGGAGGAGTTTTGTTATTAAGAGCCCGACACTCGTTCTGGAAGTTTACATGCATCGCTTGCGGTACGGTTCTGGAAACATATGGGATGTATCTTTCATATAGGCGAGAAATAATAATACAAACAAAAGGTTAAATGACTACACACGTTTTTATAGGGTTAGTGTTCCACCCGGTCATATCTCCATTTACAGCGCTTGTTTACGTAAAACAGAGCCCACCTGTGTTAATTACCTAGCATGATCGAACACATGTGCGTAAGGGTAACTGGGGAGGAAGTGTAGTTCGTCAGCTTTGTGTATGGATCTGTGCAAACATGTTAGTGTACTTTTTAACGTACTTATTTCTCGCTGATATTTCTTGTGACATCACAAGCGATTGTTATTAACGTTTCTAAACGTTAAAATAGAGCGTCGGTATTGTAGTTAGCATGGTCCCACTGGTCAACGGTGTTTATAACTGACAACTCCTAAATATGCACTATGCAAAAATCGCTCGCAATATCCTAGTTGCTAAAATTATAATTGTCACAAACTGATTGACAAAATGAGCTAGTGTAGAGAATCATTGTACCATCTAAACCGCTGTGAAATATATATTTTTTATAGCCAAAAATATTGTAATTTCAGCTGTTTGAAGCTGGTGTACAAAACCGAAACTATAAGACGAAAAAACGAAACTTAAGAACGGGAAGCATATAAATATCGCATATAGAACATATCTACAGCTTCTTTAACTTGCTTTCAATTAGAATGAAACATTATATAACTCACTCTTCTATGTGAATGTGGTTCAGTCACCCAAAAATGTAACTATTGCAGAATGCTTTGTTAATGCCTTGGGTTCTGGAGAACAACTCTACATGTGTTCCACTTCATTCACCCAATACTTTATTAGATTTTTTTATGAAACGATCTCATAGCCTAATGGTTAAGACAAGTTGGTTGAAACCATCGTTTATAGTTAAATTCTAATGTTCACTGAATAACTTTAAGAGTCTACATCTGGAAATGATTTGCAAAATTGGTTCCCTCTGCTAACAATTCTGAAGAAACCCTCTGTAGGCCTACACTTGTCTCATTATGTAGCATAGCCTTGAAGTAAACATGGTAGCCCGTCTTTCCATTCTGCCTGCTCTTTCTACCATTATTTCTACAATTTTGACGCTTAAAGCTGCAGTAACTTTTTGCATCCATATTCACATAGAAATGTGTTATAGATCTGTCATTCTCATTGAAAGTCTAAGATGTTGTACGTCTTCTATGTGCACTATTTCTATGCATCCCATTAAGTTTAGTTCTGTCATCTTTTACTTTTGGTTTTGTACACCAGCTGAAAATACAATATTTTACGTTATGTAAAAATATATTTCTGGTTTAGATGGTACAATGATTCTCTACACTATACTTGCTTGTTTTGTCACAAACTGAAATTAAGCTAACTACTAGAATTTCAGCGACCAGAAAATTGTTATTTCTGCACAGTGCATCTTTAATTAAGTGGTATCGACTTGCTGAAAAACAATAGTAATTCACACAGGTTGTACATTAATCCATGTGGCGTGGGGTGTCATGATTTTAACTGAAACCGCAATTAACCTTATTCGTCCCTATGAACTGTACAGTGACTCTGCTAATTTAGGGAATACGGACAACATTTATGAAATGTTGTTTCTGTTTGGATGAGTCACATGGTTGTCAGAAACGAGGGGCCTCTGTTCTAGTGTGATAAGTAAGGTTTGAAGCCAACTGTGTGTAAACATCTAAATAGTACTGTACTCAGAATTATAATTAAATTCTATTTAAGTACTTGTTAACCTAAAAAAAGTCAGAAATATTCCAAGTTGACGTTGTTGGCTAAAACAATTGAGCAACGGTCTTGTTCGACATCGCTCATCTGTGCTTGACTGGTGTAAGCTTTATGCACCAGTTGTCATTTCCAATTAGATAATTTTCATTGTGTTGAATCCAACTAGAAATTAACATTAAGTCCTAACACTTACTGAGACAGGCTGGATGACAACCTGTGTAATGGATCATTCTATTGTTTAAAACTGTGAAGATGTGTGCTTTCACAGAGAACAATACACATTGACACTGTAATATTCCATAACAAGTGGAGTTTGTCTACACATGAGGATCTGGACAAGGAAATCATCACAAAATCGTCTGTAAAACCCTAACCGTGTGACCTACTAACTCATAAGTACCACCATCTAAAGACAGGAGACTCACGAACACTGCTCTACAACATCCACAAGCTCTAGGCAGTCGTCTGAACTCTGTCACGGATGTCCTCATTTCGTAGAGGTCTTCTCACAAAACTGACCCTCCAGACCAAACCGTTGGAGCTACAAACTCATGTCACCAATATCAAAAGGGTAGACTCCCAAACACGAAGGTGTCTGTACTGCTCTATGATGCACACGAAAGTAACCCAGTACCGGGCTGTAAAAATTGCAGAAAGTTCATATGGGTTAAAATGTGCCACAAATAACGTGACCGAACATGGTTAAAAAATATGTATTTTTTTCCCTCCCCGAATTCTTATCTCATGGATATAGGACAGACACTTCAAAACCTTACCCTTATTTTTTTTATTTAACCTTTTTAACTTACGATTCATATATTTTTTTTTGCAGTAAAGGCCAAATTCAATGTTTCAGTGTATATATATATATATATATATATATATATATATATATATATATATATATATATATATATATACTGCTCAAAAAAATAAAGGGAACACTTAAACAACACAATGTAACTCCAAGTCAATCACACTTCTGTGAAATCAAACTGTCCACTTAGGAAGCAACACTGATTGACAATACATTTCACATGCTCTTGTGCAAATGGAATAGACAACAGGTGGAAATTATAGGCAATAAGCAAGACACCCCCAATAAAGGAGTGGTTCTGCAGGTGAAGACCACAGACCACTTCTCAGTTCCTATGCTTCCTGGCTGATGTTTTGGTCACTTTTGAATGCTGGCGGTGCTTTCACTCTAGTGGTAGCATGAGACGGAGTCTACAACCCACACAAGTGGCTCAGGTAGTACAGCTCATCCAGGATGGCACATCAATGCGAGCTGTGGCAAGAAGGTTTGCTGTGTCTGTCAGCGTAGTGTCCAGAGCATGGAGGCGCTACCAGGAGACAGGCCAGTACATCAGGAGACGTGGAGGAGGCCGTAGGAGGGCAACAACCCAGCAGCAGGACCGCTACCTCCGCCTTTGTGCAAGGAGGAGCAGGAGGAGCACTGCCAGAGCCCTGCAAAATGACCTCCAGCAGGCCACAAATGTGCATGTGTCTGCTCAAACGGTCAGAAACAGACTCCATGAGGGTGGTATGAGGGCCTGACGTCCACAGGTGGGGGTTGTGCTTACAGCCCAACACCGTGCAGGACGTTTGGCATTTGCCAGAGAACACCAAGATTGGCAAATTCGCCACTGGCGCCCTGTGCTCTTCACAGATGAAAGCAGGTTCACACTGAGCACGTGACAGACGTGACAGAGTCTGGAGACGCTGTGGAGAACGTTCTGCTGCCTGCAACATTCTCCAGCATGACCGGTTTGGCGGTGGGTCAGTCATGGTGTGGGGTGGCATTTCTTTGGGGGGCCGCACAGCCCTCCATGTGCTCGCCAGAGGTAGCCTGACTGCCATTAGGTACCGAGATGAGATCCTCAGACCCCTTGTGAGACCATATGCTGGTGCGGTTGGCCCTGGGTTCCTCTTAATGCAAGACAATGCTAGACCTCATGTGGCTGGAGTGTGTCAGCAGTTCCTGCAAGAGGAAGGCATTGATGCTATGGACTGGCCCGCCCGTTCCCCAGACCTGAATCCCATTGAGCACATCTGGGACATCATGTCTCGCTCCATCCACCAACGCCACGTTGCACCACAGACTGTCCAGGAGTTGGCGGATGCTTTAGTCCAGGTCTGAGAGGAGATCCCTCAGGAGACCATCCGCCACCTCATCAGGAGCATGCCCAGGCGTTGTAGGGAGGTCATACAGGGACGTGGAGGCCACACACACTACTGAGCCTCATTTTGACTTGTTTTAAGGACATTACATCAAAGTTGGATCAGCCTGTAATGTGGTCTTCCACTTTAATTTTGAGTGTGACTCCAAATCCAGACCTCCATGGGTTGATAAATTGGATTTCCATTGATTATTTTTGTGTGATTTTGTTGTCAGCACATTCAACTATGTAAAGAAAAAAGTATATAATAAGATTATTTCTTTCATTCAGATCTAGGATGTGTTGTTTAAGTGTTCCCTTTATTTTTTTGAGCAGTGTATGTGTGTATGTATATATATATATATATATATATATATATATATACGCACACAGTTGAAGTCGGAAGTTTACATACTTTTTTCCCCCCACTGTAAGTGTATTTGATCCGCTGCTGATTTTGTACGTTTGCCCACTGACAAAGAAATGATCAGTCTATAAATTTAATAGTAGGTTTATTTGAACAGTGAGAGACAGAATAACAACAAAACAATCCAGAAGAACGCATGTCAAAAATGTTATAAAATTATTTGCATTTTAATGAGGGAAATAAGTATTTGACCCCTCTGCAAAACATGACTTAGTACTTGGTGGCAAAACTTTTGTTGGTGATCATAGGTCAGACGTTTCTTGTAGTTGGCCACCAGGTTTGCACACATCTCAGGAGGGATTTTGTCCCACTCCTCTTTGCAGATTTTCTACAAGTCATTAAGGTTTCGAGACTGACGTTTGGCAACTCGAACCTTCAGCTCCCTCCACAGATTTTCTATGGGATTAATGTCTGGAGACTGGCTAGGCCACTCCAGGACCTTAATGTGCTTCTTCTTGAGCCACTCCTTTGTTGCCTTGGCCGTGTGTTTTGGGTCATTGTCATGCTGGAATACCCATCCACGACCCATTTTCAATGCCCTGGCTGAGGGAAGGAGGTTCTCACCCAAGGTTTGACTGTACATGGCCCCATCCATTGTCCCTTTGATGCGGTGAAGTTGTCCTGTCCCCTTAGCAGAAAAACACCCCCAAAGCATAATGTTTCCACCTCCATGTTTGACGGTGGAGATGGTGTTCTTGGGGTCATAGGCAGCATTGCTCCTCCTCCAAACACGGCGAGTTGAGTTGATGTCAAAGAGCTCCATTTTGGTCTCATCTGACCACAACACTTTCACCAGTTGTCCTCTGAGTCATTCAGATGTTCATTGGCAGACTTCAGACGGGCCTGTATATGTATTCTTGATCAGGGGGACCTTGCGGGCGCTGCAGGATTTCAGTCCTTCACGGCGTAGTGTTACACCAATTGTTTTCTTGGTGACTATGGTCCCAGCTGCCTTGAGATCATTGACAAGATCCTCCCGTGTAGTTCTGGGCTGATTCCTCACCGTTCTCATGATCATTGCAACTCCACGAGGTGAGATCTTGCATGGAGCCCCAGGCCGAGGGATATTGACACTTATTTTGTGTTTCTTCCATTTGTGTATAATCGTACCAAATGTTGTCACCTTCTCACCAAGCTGCTCGGCGATGGCCTTGTAGCCCATTCCAGCCTTGTGTAGGTCTACAATCTTGTCCCTGACATCCTTGGAGAGGTCCTTGATCTTGGCCATGGTGGAGAGTTTGGAATCTGATTATTTCTGTGGACAGGTGTCTTTTTTACAGGTAACAAGCTGCGGTTAGGAGCACTCCTTTTAAGAGTGTGCTCCTAATCTCAGCTCGTTACCTGTATAAAAGACACCTGGGAGCCAGAAATCTTTCTGATTGAGGGGGGGTCAAATACTTACTTCCCTCCATTTAAAATTCAAATCAATTTATAACATTTTTGACATGCGTTTTTCAGGATATTTGTGTTGTTATTCTGTCTCTCACTGTTCAAGTAAACCTACCATTAAAATTATAGACTGATCCTTTCTTTGTCAGTGGGCAAATGTACAAAATCAGCAGGGGATCAAATACTTTTTTTCCCCCACTGTAGGTTGGAGTCACAACCACTCCACAAACTTATTAACAAACTATAGTTTTGGCAAGTCGGTTAGGATATCTACTTTGTGCATGACACAATCTTTCCAATAATTGTTTACAGACAGATTCTTTCACTTATAATTCACTGTATCACAATTCCAGTGGGTCAGAAGTTTACATACACTAAGTTGACTGTGCCTTTAAACAGCTTGGAAAATTCCAGAAAATGATGTCATGGTTTTAGAAGTTTCTGATAGGCTAATTGACGTCATTTGAGTTAATTAGAGGTGTACCTGTGGATGTATTTCAAGGCCTACCTTCAAATTCATTGCCTCTTTGCTTGACATCATGGGAAAATCAAAAGAAATCAGCCAAGACCACAGAAGAAAAATATTGTAGATTTCCACAAGTCTGGTTCATCCTTGGGAGCAATTTCCAAATGCCTGAAGGTGCCACGTTCATCTATACAAACAATAGTACGCAAATATAAACACCATGGCACCACGCAGCCTTCATACTGCTTAGGAAGGAGACGCGTTCTGTCTTGTAGAGATTAATGTACTTTGGTGCGAGAACTTTGTTATCAATCCCAGAACAACAGCAAAGGACCTTGTGAAGACGCTGGAGGAAACGGGTACAAAAGTATCTATATCCACAGTAAAACGAGTCCTATATCGACACAACCTGAAAAGCCGCTCAGCAAGGAAGAAGCCACTGCTCCAAAACCACTATAAAAAAGCCAGACTACGGTTTGCAACTGCACATGGGGACAAATATTGTACTTTTTGGAGAAATGTCCTCTGGTCTGATGAAACAAAAATAGAACTGCTTGGCCATAATGACCATTGTTATGCTTGGAGGAAAAAGGGGATGCTTGCAAGCCGAAGAGCACCATCTCAACCGTGAAGCACGGGGGTGGCAGCATCATGTTGTGGGGGTGCTTTGCTGCAGGAGGGACTGGTGCACTTCACAAAATAGATGGCATCATGAGGAAGTAAAATGATGTGGATATATTGAAGCAACATCTCAAGACAACAGTCTGGAAGTTAAATCTTGGTCGCAAATGGGTCTTCCAAATGGACAATGACCCCAAGCATACTTCCAAAGTTGTGGCAAAATGGCTCAAGGACAACAAAATCAAGGTATTGGAGTGGGCATCACAAAGCCCTTACCTCAGTCCTATAGAACATTTGTGGGCAGAACTGAAAAAGCGTGTGTGAGCAAGGAGGCCTACAAGCCTGATTCAGTTACACCAGCTCTGTCAGAAGGAATGGGCCAAATTTCACCCAACTTATTGTGGGAAGCTTGAGGAAGGCTACCCAAAACGTTTCACCCAAGTTAAACAATTTAAAGGCAATGCTACCAAACACTTATTGAGTGTATGTAAACTTCTGACCCACTGGGAATGTGATGAAAGAAATAAAAGCTGAAATAAATCATTCTCTCTGCTATTATTCTGACATTTCACATTCTTAAAATAAAGTGGTGACTAACTAACCTAAGACAGGATATTTTTACTAGGATTAAATGTCAGGAATTGTGGAAAAACTGAGTTTAAATGTATTTGTCTAAGGTGTATGTAAACTTCAAATGTGTGTGTGTGTGTGTGTGTGTGTGTGTGTGTGTGTGTGTGTGTGTGTGTGTGTGTGTGTGTGTACCTACAGGGGTCCTAAAATTCAAAATCGAATGGTCATAAAATGTATCGATTTGCCATCTTAAAACAATTCCACATGTTAGCTTAGTAGATATTGTGAGCTATGGGCTTAGACTTACAGGGGTTTAAATGGATAGTCATTGGCTCAATGACTGGAAGTCAATGGGAACACCTAGCATGTCATTGCGCTAGAAGCAATGCACCCCTCACCCTTGCCACCACTGCTGGGGGAAAAAATACTATGGGAAACACGGATACTTTGCAATAGATATGTTTTCACATTAAATTACACCATGTTCTTACATTGCTCATAAAATATTTTTGATAGACACATTAGGCCTATAGTGAAATTCAGTTGAGGGCACTTGGGGGCATATTTAAGGCCCAGCCTGTATATGTGTCTGAGGATAGTGTGATGTTTCCTCATACTTTGTTTTCCCCCTGGTTACAGGAACAGAAGGTATGGTTGCCATCATGATTGGTCACCGACGGGGCATGGAGATTGTTGAGCTAATCAGGCAAGGGATTCCGGTCTCGATGACTATTGAAGTGGGCAAGCAGCATGGTCCCTGGATGAGCCACTACTCGGTCTTCTTTGTCTCCATCTCCTTCTTTGTGGTAACAGCAGCCACAGTGGGCTACTTCATCTTCTACTCAGCTCGCCGCCTCAACAGCGTTCGTCTACAAAACCGCAAACAGGTCAGTCTCCAGTCTCTCGAACAATGATGACAATTATTTACCCTGAATTATATATATTACTCCCTGTTTAAATAAAGGTCAAATAAAACAAATTCAGTGGTTTGTGATGAAACGGAATACTGCAGCACTATCGCCTTTTGATCTGTAGAACAATATGACTGGGGAAATTCCACTGGAAACAGTTGTTTTCCTTTCCTGCGTCAAACATACCTTCTCTTATGTGTGTTTCAACCAACTGGAAACATTATGGAACATGTAGTTGGGCTACACAGTTTGGGGTGTGTCAGCATTCCTCAGCCATACAGAGGGAGTCAGGTGAAACTAAAATAAAGAGAACATTTCCTGTTGAGTCAGTGTCTGTGACTGCTCATCTATGTAGAGGTGATTCATCTATACTGTTAATCACCTGATTGTTGCATGACACGGATCCAGCCAACCAGAGAGAACCCCTGGTCAGCAATGTATTTTATTATAATATTTGATGTTTTCCTGTTTTCTGCCTTTGGGATCTTTTGCTTTAGCTTCTTTCTGAAATCTGTGTTGTTGGGATAGAGCGGCAGTGAGTTTCCCTTCTGAAATATGAAGGGATGGTAGGCGTCCTGACTTGTACTGGTTTTCTTTCAGATCACACCTTGTGTTTTGTCTTTTACAGTTCTTTACAGCTTTACAGCCTTACAGCTTTGCACACGTTCTTTGTCTGCAGGTGTCTGTCCCAAACAGCTTGTTTAATTGTCTCTTTATATTCTTTTAACACAAGAACCCTGCAGGAAAAAGGATAACTTTCTATGTCTAAAGGTTTTGTCCGATTGTATTCACTGAGTGTCACTGACCTGTCAGGCTTATATGGTGGAGAAAAGTTGACTATGGGAAGAAGGCTCAGTTCCACTCAATGGTAGTGTTTCCAAAAAACCTTTGAACCTGCTGCTGCGCAACAAGTATTTCCACTTCATCTGATTTGATCTGGGCTGTTATGCAAGGTAAAACCACTCACGTAAACAGGCCCATGATTTTCAAAGTTACAGTACTTTTTTTCAGCACTGTTTACTCCTGCATATAGGGGGTAACCTTGACTTTGAAGACTGACTGGTCTCAAGTGCTTGCTTGCAGGCTCTGTTAACTTATTAGCAGTGTACCACATATTGTCCTTGCTTCATGATCACTCCCAGAAGCAGTGAAGCTGTGTGTTGTCTGAAGCACCCGGTGGTCTAAGGGGCGTGTGTTCACATGTGGCTGATTATCCAATGCTTTCTGCAGGGAGGCTGGGTAGACAGACTGATACAGAGAAGTGTATTTTTGAGTGGGTAGCTGAGCAGTTAGAGCAGAGCTGACTTCGCCCACTGAGCTAGGACCTTATGCTCAGAGGGTACAGGGCACCATTGTTCAGGCTGTAATCATATGCAAAACTCCAGCTTCGTGCTCGCCCTGTGAACTAGAATGACCGCAACATGCCTCCCTCAAATCTACATATCGGTCAAGTGAACATGCAACGGTCAAGTGAACATTAATATCTGCCCTTTTAAGGATTATGAAGAAGGTTGTCAAGCATCAAAACCGTCTGTGCTATGTTAGTCTTTGATATCCAAAACCAAACTCTTTCTATACTGAACAAAAACACTTCATGTTGCGAATATGTTGGCCCAATGTTTCATCAGCTGAAATAATGATCTCAGAAATGTTCCATATTCACAAAAAGCTTATTACTCTCATTTTGTGCACAAATTTGTTTACATCCCTGTTAGTGAGCATTTCTTATTTGCCAAGATAATCCATCCACCTGACGGGTGTGACACATCAATAAGCTGATTAAACAGCATGATCATTACACAGGTACACCTTGTGCTAGGGACAAACGTTTTGTCACACAACACAATGCCAAAGATGTCTCAGGTTTTGAAAGAGAGTGCAATTGGCATGCTGACTGCAGGAATGTTCACTGGAGCTGTTGCCAGATAATTGAATGTTCATTTCTCTACCATAAACTGCCACCAACATTGTTTTAGAGAATTTAGCAGTATGTCCAACTGGCCTCACAACCACAGACAACGTGTAACCACACCAGCCCAGGACCTCCACATCCGGCTTCTACACCTGGGGGATCATCTGAGACCAGCCATCCGGACAGCTGATAAAACTGTGGGTTTGCACAACTGAAGAATTTCTGCAGAAACTGTCTCAGGGAAGCTCATCTGTGTGCTTGTTGTCCTCACCAGGGTCTTGACCTGACTGCAGTTTGGCGTCGTAACTAACTTAAGTGGGTAAATGCTCACCTCCAGCGTGCCAGTGGCCATCGAAGAAGTGTGCTCTTCATGGATGGTTTTAACTGTGCCGGGCAGATGGCAGACAGCATTTTATGGTGTGGTGTGGGTGAGCAGTTTGCTGATGTCAACGTTGTGAACAGAGTGCCCTGTGGTGGTGGGTTATGGTATGGGCAGGCATAAGCTGTATCACCCATTGAGCATGTTTGGGATGCTCTGGATCGACGTGTATTACATCGTGTTCCAGTTCCCGCAAATATCCA
Organism: Salmo trutta; assembly: GCF_901001165.1. Lineage (NCBI taxonomy): Eukaryota > Metazoa > Chordata > Actinopteri > Salmoniformes > Salmonidae > Salmo > Salmo trutta. The sequence continues at coordinate 42,423,772 of NC_042971.1, read as the reverse complement.
GCAAGTTATTACAGCCATTGAAGAGGAGTGGGACAACATTCCACAGGCCACAATCAACAGCCTGATCAACCCTCTGCGAAGGAGATGTCGTACTGCATGAGGCAAATGTTGCTCACACCAGAAAAGTACTGATTTTTCGGGTCCACGTCCCTACTTTCTTTTTATGTTTTTTGTATCTGTAACCAACAGATGCATATCTGTAGTCCCAGTCGTGAAATCTATAGATTATGGGCCAAATGAATTTATTTTAATTGACTGAGTTACTTATGAACTGTAACTCAGTATATGTTTGTTCAGTGTATATCACAGAAAACATCTACATAATGATGACATTTTCCAGAGAATCCTCAAAGCTAATATTGTCCCTGACTCATCCTGTGTCTCCTAAATCCCCTTACATAACGTTGATTCTTCCTGTGTGCCATTGTGCACATTATGTCTTGTTGCCATGGGGAGGCTGCATGAGCACAGAGTGAGTAGTCTTTAATTGTGTATGTACAATATGTCCAAAGCATGATTTTATTGTGTTTTCCAAATTATAGTTTTAGAATTGAATCTGTCAGACTGTCCCTCCAGGATTATTTATGCCTAATACGAAAAGTCCCTGATCTACGTAAATCTGCTGTTTTGCCATCCTATATGCAAGCTGATGTAACGTTTCCAATACATGATCTCAGAGGAACGGCTTAATGACACAGGCAAGGGCTCCTCTAATGAACGCTCTGCTTCTCCCAGATCACCCATGTTCTCTAACATGACCTCGTCGCATACGGTTCTCTTGCTCCGCCTTATTTCAGTCATTTCTGGTCACAGTATAGGAAATTAAAAAATGAATTGTTGGTGCAAAATGTTTGCTTTGTTGTTGCATTGTAGTTATTACATGGTGATGTTTTTGTTTTTCAGTTGTCCACCCACTTTGTGGGTTGCTAAACTTGTTTGATGTAAATTAATTGTCAGAGGAAGCAGATGAATAATGTAATTTAAACAGTAGCATGCTCATGTTCTAATACTGAACACGTTCTTCTTTCCAACAGAAACGTCTCAAGGCGGAAGCCAAGAAAGCCATTGGTCAGCTGCAAGTCCGGACTGTGAAACGGGGAGATGAGGTAAACATATTCAAGTACAATACGGATGTGTTGATGGTTATTATGCATCACTTTGAGGATCATTTGAAAAATATGGTTGTTTCAAACTGGTAACACATGGCATATGCAATTTTTACTGATGTGTGTTGTATGGTTGTTGTTCTGAGGACATGCACAGTATTGTAAGCTTCTGCTTTAACCCATTACTCAGACTACTGCACATTTAAACAATTTTGCTTTGTTGGTCTACATATGGGGAAGTAACTGTCTGTTTGTTCCCTCCAAAACCAGGCTGATCAGTATCAAATACAATGTTCAATGGTTGCCTCGGACCACAGGCTCTTATGAAGACTACATACATGTATGCTGTGTCACCACTAGGGCTGTTGGGACGTATTACCGTCAAACCGGCAGTCATGACCGCAGTAAATTACCACGTGACCATTGAGTCACGGTAATCTCTTCTTATGCACTCAGGACATGCGTTGGTAGTACCCTAATGACCATCAGGTCCTAATGGCCTGGTACGCATGGCTCTATTGTCCCTCTAACACATCAAACACTTATCAAAACAGTATCATGCTTTTACAACTCACCTCACTGGGGTGATCAATTTGAAGAAAGAAGTTCAAAGCAGTTTGAAACGGAGTGTAAAACATGGTCATTGTGGATGTTTTAAAGCCTAACACAGCAAAATGGACAACGCTTTCTAAGGTGGTGATTCATTCAAAACACTCATATGCATATTAGAGGTTTTGCATAGGCTTATGAGCCCAAGTTGTGCTGTTATACAATACTTAGCCCATTACAAATGGCAGGAAAAACACAAAATAAAGCTGATTTAAGATGTCTTTGGCACATTGTTTAATTTTGGGAGTATAGGCTAGACCAAATGTTAGTAATTGCCTATGAGTGTGGACTGTATTATTATCGATACTGGATGGACTGGTTTCCTTATGCTACGCTCCAAACTTTCTATCCATGAGTCTGGGAGAGAAAGTATAGCCCTAGGCGAGGCTGTTGGTTCATTGATTGTGCAAGGTGGCTTACAATTATGGTGAATTTGTATATGATTTTGAATAGCCCAGTAATAGCTCCTCGAATAGTGTTTGACATGTAGAGTGAAATAAGTGTTCTTGTATTTAGTTCTCTGCTGCTCCTATTAAGCACATCTCCGCTATAAAACAAAGCGCAGCCACCATTCGCTATTCCAGTGCATATGGATGACATGTCTTTTTCCCCTGCCCCTGTTCCTGCCCATTTGATAATGGGCAATTGTAAACCAAAACTAATTTCACATATTAGTAAAGATGAGATTAAACTGAGAATAGTTTGATGGCTGAAAATATTATCACTTGATGAGAACAGTTGTGCAGCCCGAGGTAAGGAACGGAGCGAAAGCTTTTTTTCTGACTTTCTCAAATCATCAATAGCCTATAGTCGCATCATGCAGCCCATGTTTTGATTTCTAAGGTTTGTATGATTCACAAATACAGTTGCCAAGTAACTCTAAATATAGTGTATATAGGACCTGTTTCAATTGAATACTTTTATGCTCAACGTAGCCACTTCATATGCGCACTTGCGCCGGAATATCCTGTCTATTTAATTCAGCTAAGTTCAATTATATACTTCTTACTATAAAATCATAAAATAATGGCAAGGGACTTACAAGCATATCTTGTCAGCTAAATGAACAAGCCTACAGCCTATGGCATGGAGCATAGACAGATAACAACATGCAGTGGATCAATTTATATTCTGTTCTCTAAAATACATTTTATTCATATCCTAATATTTCTTTAGACCTGGCTAAAATAAATAATATATTTATTGTGAGGGTGTATATTAAATTGATTTATTAGACGTTTTAAATGTAGATGTTCCAAAGGCGCACATCCGTGGCTTGAATACAGCTTGGAGATGCTAAAGTTGTTTATGTTAAATTAATGGTCAATTACCGTGAGACCTGCAGTCTTTTGCATGACAATAACCAGCTGACAAAATGTCATGACTGCCACAGCCCTAGTCACTACAATGTATTATTGAACATGTTTTTCAGGAAACTGGGCCTGATGCTGACACCTGTGCAGTGTGTATTGACGCTTACAAGTCTGGCGACGTGCTGACCATCCTCACCTGCAAGTAAGTGCCTAACTGCAGTGGCTTGTTGCTAGTTTAATATTGTCACATGGAGTACAGTAGGCCTACCCCTGTCTATTACAATTCCCTTAATTTTGTGAGGTCATCATGATTCTTGTTTGTTTTTGTTTTTTCTTTCCAGTCATTTCTTCCACAAGACCTGCATCGAGCCCTGGCTATTGGAGCACAGGACATGCCCCATGTGTAAATGTGACATCCTCAAGGCCTTGGGAGTAGAGGTAGGCAACTGTATCTTGCATCATGTCCTCTGCATTACCCTGTACTTTGAAATAACCTTTGCCTGTCATTCACTAAAGTTCTTGATTTAAAAACTCTTATAGATTAAACAATATTTACACTGCTAGTGCCATTGTTTAAGGACATGGCAAACATGCTAGATTGCAAGTTGAAACGCCTGTAGTGGGACCAGAAATGGCTTTGTTTTTATGAAAGTGATGCTAGTCAGTCCACTTGTATCCCCCTGAGCAGCAGCCGGAGGAGGAGCATCCCAGTCATCAAGTAACCATGCCTCCAGACATGAGGTCCTACCCTAGTGTCCCCGTCCCAGATGACACCCACAGTGAGACAGCCTCCTCAGGCTATGCCTCCTCAGGCTATGCCTCCGTACAGGGCACAGAGAAGCACAGCAGCCCAGCAGACGAGACCCACACATTTGAGAGTAAGACACAGCATTCACATTCGGAGGCAAATTATTTTGATGAAGTGATGAAGTCTTATAACATCACATAAATAGCTTTGAGAGCTTTTTCACATAAGCATTGTCTATAGACATAAGGGGGACTACTGTAGTTCAGTTGGCAGTGGTACTACTTTGTGCATGTTCTTTGGAAGATGCAGGCTTTCACATTACTGTGATAATGTGTTGAAGCCACAACCCTATGCAACCCTGCTCAAGACATATTGTGTGAATTTTGCCACCCATGTTTTTAAAATTCTAGTGGTTAGATATTCCCGTTAATGAATTTCAGATACTTTTTTTGTCTAGTTAGTTTGATTGCTGCAAGTAGATATCAACGAGTCCACTACAAAGTCTATTCCTGATCAAACAACCAGTATTGTTACTGTCTGGGGCTGAAGTGCCTCTCAGTTTCCCTCCTCTTTAGCTTGCTTATCCATTGACCTCTGTATGAGCCATTGTGCCAAAATAAATATTGACCAGCAGGTTGGTTCTTGTACGGTTTGCTAGCAGCACTTATGAGGCTTGACTGACTGTAATCATGTTTGTGTTGCAGCGTTGGGGCACTATCCTGACCCTGGGTCAGTCCAGGTGGCCATCCAGCCCCATTATGACAACCTGGCCTTCGAGGGCGACTCACAAAACCAACTGGCACCCCGGACATGAACAGCATGCTCACTCCAAGCACTGGAGCATGGCTAATGGGACTTGCACCACAATCAATTACATTCAAAGATGTTTCCTGTGGTCATGAAGCAAGTGAAACCAGGAGTGTGGGTCTGAGATTATTCATAGGAAAAGAGGCCTCAACCTACCTATGCATATCATTTTAACATTAAATTGATGCGGCAATTCTTCGATGCACTTACCACCATCTAAGTTAGGAAATTGTCATGTTCACTCTTGTTCAACTCCAGTTTAATTCCGATTTATTTTAATTGTACTTTTTAATGATTTATTTGATTACGTTTCTTGAGGTTTAATTCCTTCAGTCAATGGCTCAGTTAGTTACATGTTTTTTTATAGCTAATTTCACACCCACAGTTTACTGGGATTAGACTACTCTCCATGTGTTTGTTTTTAATGGGGTATTATAGGTGACAGTTCTCATGACAACAAAAGTTTGAGGTGATATGCAAATTCTGTTTCAAAGACCCTTACATTTAGAAGCGTACAATAATGCAGTAGTTAGTGTAAGGCATTTTCTGATAAGATTTCCAGCTTTGAAAATTCTGCAACTATTTTTTGCGTGGCAAATTACTTTGACAGCAAGCACACTGCTATACAAAGCTCAGTTTTACCTCTGGTATGTGTCTAAGCATTGAAATAAAATCAATCATAAGCATAGGATGTTAGTGTCTCTCGAACAAACCTTGGTTTGCCTTGTCTAGCAGAGGAGAGCATAAGATTATGTGAGGAACATTCCAGTTTCGAAATATAGATTTGTCTCATTGTTGCTAATTGAATGTACATGTGAATTTGGTTTGCCACTTGTTAGAGGTAAATCCCAAAATGAGGGTCTGCTTCCTCCTCCTGTATGCTTGTGACATTACAATTACTTAGGTGCCCTGGCACACACCCCTGCCCAACGCTTCCTGATCTGTACCTGTAGCTACATGTCTTTTTATTTAAAAAATGTGTCTTATGAGTTTGATGCATGTTAGGAGTGGTATTTTAACTTGGAAATACTGAGTCTGGGTATGGGAGTAAGAGCATCTATGTAAACCCCCTGGCTTCATGCAAATATTTGTACATGTGTTTCAGTAACTACCTGTGCTTTTTGGGTGTGTGCCTTAAAATTATTCACCAGTGAAAGATATATTCCATGCCATCCTACTTTAATAGAAAAATGCAATGAGTTCACTGTATATTTTCAACTAGATTGTGCATGCACTTCACATTAATTAGTTCATTAAATGTCAATACATGTCTCAGGTTTTAAACAAAAAAAACTGGTCTTAACCTTGTTCAGCCTTTCCAGAGTAAATGTCTAAGTATTTTTGCTTAAATAATGGACAAAGGTTCATTTTATTTTACTCAGTTATGTGGGAAATGTACTAAACTGGTATATATTAATAAAATACTTATTGTAAATACATTTTTGTTTGATCAAAATATTGCTTGGTGCTAATTTGTTCATTTTGTTTGTAAAAGGGATTAAAAATGTTCTGATCTTCATTCACTAGTGATGCAATTAATTGTTAGAAAAGGCCATGCTCATCTCACAGTTGGTGAGACCTCTGGAATTCTGTGAAAAAAAAAGTTAATTGGGCAAATAGGCAGGGAAGGGTAATGGCATTTTAGTGGTATTTGCTGTAAGGCTGCCCTGTTGGCTGTTATTTAATTTTTCTAATTATAATGCATAAATGAGGGACATTATTAGTATTCAGTCAGTCAATTATATCAGCTGCACTTCACCGTAGACAGACCACATATTTGTCAGTGTTGTGTTTGAGACCACCTAAAGCGAGACGAATTCAAGACAAAGACTGGAATAAATCGAGTCAAGACCGAGACCAGAAAAATACGAGTCCATTTCAAGAACATGATTGGAATTATTTGTCAAATCGCCACAATAATTCAAAATGTCCAGTATTTGTGTTCATATTTGAGAACAACATGGATTCTTTCGACATTCAGAATAGGAAAACAATGCTTGCTGAGGGACAATAGATCCACTCAACAAATTCTTACTAACCCAAACAGTGAGGAACAATGGGCCTTCTGCTACTTCAGAGAAGGGCTAAGGGTTTATTAAAAAAATGCTGGTCTCTGGGGAGATAAATCTAGCTAGCTAAGTCAGCCATTGGCTAGGCCATCAGAAGCTAGATAAAGGCATCTGCTATTCAACTTTATTAGTGCAACATTTTAGAGTGCCATTGGAATCAACCAATCATATTTTGACTTAATGGATGGGACCGTTTTTACAAAAATGTATGTAAACTTCTGCCTTCTTGAAGGCCAACCGGTAACTGCGCAATGGGCTCTATGCATTATACCGCCTCCAACGTTCTAATTTACTTCCGATCGGGTTGATGGCTTCCGGAGCGTGTTCTGCTATTGTTTTTATCATTAGCTTACTAGCTATCGTCGATGCATTTCTGACTGAAATAGTTCGCAATGACTACGTTTAAATTACAGCCCCGCGAAGGAGGTGCTAATGAACATTGTTCAGTGCCTCTGTGTTAATTTTCTTTCAAATGTAATGGTATTGTGAGCTTCCATCGTTTCCCGGTCGATGTTGAGCTCAGAAAAAGGTGGTTGGTGGCAGTACGTCGAGACAACTTTGCTGTCACCAAACACCTTTTCTGTTTCATTACAGAAAAGGTGTGTAGTACACATTTCGTCGAAAGTGACTTTGTTGAGGGAAGAATTGGGGGGCGACAATACCTAAAAAGAGGTGTTGTTCCTACTGTCTTTGCGTGAAACTGGCACATTCAAAAGAGACCTGGTGTTTGGGGAAGATGACTGAAACCTCCTGCTCCGATTGAGGGGGATGAAGAACAAGGTGCGCTGCCTGTGGACGGTGCCGTCTCTGATCCGGTCCAGAGCATGGGCCAAGCCAGTGTAAATGTGTTTTATTTGGTAGCAGCAAAATAATAATTTCTTTATCTACGACATGTATCAATCATTTGTGTTGTAGTTAATATCAGTTTGTGTGGAGCTTGTAATTGGCTTTAATTAGGCAATGAGTAACAGGGGTGGGGGGAAAGAAATCAAGTAAACACAGAATAGCCAGAATGCAAGATTGAATACAATGTTAGAGATGTGTAATTTATTAACTGAACTGTTGAACATTTGCTGAAATACATTTTTTTTTTAAAATCTATTCTACGGTAGATTTCTTCACAAGAACATCAATACTTCTTTTTCATAAAACCACTGAACTTGGCACCCATGCAGGGCATCCATTCAGGTGCGAGAGACACTTCTGCAAGTAGTGGTAAAAATAAAAGTGGTCAACCTTCTCTCTTATAGTTTTTGAAACCTGTCGATCTGTATATATCCTTTCAACTAGGATGTCCTCCTGTGCACAGATGACAAAGTCACACCACCTACAACCTGTGAGAAGGATTTGACCTTGCACCTGCCAGTAGTAAGCATGAGATCTCTTCAACTTCAGCTCTCCATTCTGTATCTTCAGGTAAGGGCAGTCAACATAACTTGGTACATTTGGGCACTTGACCTCTAAGAGTCCAAAGTGTGGTCTCACACTGGGATCAAATATGATTCCATCTGGAGAGGATCCTAAACCACGGAGCATCTGGGTGCACTACGAAGCCACACGGAAAGAAGTTAACATTCTTCAGTGTGCAGTACTCCTGTACAGCCACTGGCTCCATGGCTAGCCCCCTCTTCATCTCCATGGTCTGCATACCAGATCCCTTGAACATCCGCTCAGCTAGGCGGTCAGCTGAAGTCTCTCCCCGGACATGGCAAACCTCTAGGAAACGAGAGGATGTTATTCTCATTTTCCTGAGCTGATGCCATTCCGGGCTGCTGCTCTGCTCCCTTGTAGCAACCTCGACTTTGTGTGACATCTCGTAGGTTGTCTCTAATGCCTTGACGTGGAACTGCTCCTGATGGCTAAGGACGTAAGCACACTGGGAAGCCTGAAGCCTGTAGCCATCTAATGGAAGTATTGGTGGAGAAGTGGCATCGGCAATCTTCACAATTTCACGGGTCTTTGGCTGTGGAAGCTGATAGGACAGAACACTGCCGGTTTGCACTGGCCCAAAGGCGGACTCAACCAGGGGCACATCAGCTGACATTTCCATTGTTGTCACAAGAGGGCAGTAAGTGGAGAAAAGTTGGCATACGTTTCTGAGACGCAGAGAAGGTCCATGTCAAGGCATGTATCCATTGAGTGCTTTGTAGAAAGAACTTCTGCAAAACATTTTAAAACCTTAACATCAGGTTGGAGAGATTACTATGACAAAGACTCATGTTACTTTTCCAGAAACAGCACAAGCCTGAAAGTTCAAATAAAATGAATTAAAATATACAGATTTATAGATTATATATTTACCCCCAGGCTTTGTCCCAAACATTTGTCATTATCATCTGGATACAATCACAAGAAAATGTTTTCTAAAATGTTTCCATTCTAGGAACGTCCAACTTACCTTATTACATCAGCACACGAGTTAGTAGGTTTACGGAACTCTATCCCATCAACCGGACCTGGTTTCATACCCTAATTAACAAGGATTTACTGTTACATAGGCACTTTTGGCATAGGCACTAAATGCACTTTTCAGGTGCATTTTTTATGGATATTGATAGACTCACAAGTGTTCTTGGCTTGTGCCAATGCTGTTCTGTGTCTGTGCAGCTATGAACTGGTGGTGCAGCAGGAATGTTTAGTTGAGAGTAGTGGGCTGTCTGGTAAAGAAGGGCCACCAGATGATTGCACAGAGCACTTCCTGCAACACAGGAGCAGTGGCTTTGGACCACTATCACTGGTTCGGAGTGCTTTAACACCATCTGTGAAGATAAGTGAAGTGACTGAAGTGAGAAACAAGAATGATGCAGCCCATATATAACAATAAACAGTAGTGTCTAGTCTTATTAACTAGGGGCCCATTTAACTATACAGGAATAGATTGTGTCTCAGTAACACAATTACCAAACACTGCATCAACAGATTTTAACAGGTTATTTGGTAAAGTGGGCAATTCTAAATTGGGATTGGGACCCATCATTATCTATCTACTGATAAGATTAAACGTTGACACTGTCTCCAACACATTTTGACCATAATGACAGTGTCTCACAGGAGATGTTTAACAAGGTCCCTAGTAGCTATCTATAACCTTTCCCTACTCTCATGCTGTGCGGCTTTTCACTCTCCTCATGGACCTGTGACAGGCAGCCCTCACGGTGATCTCCCCTGTCAATGTATCTTTGTTAGATACTGTGTAGAAGACATGAATAACAATTATTTTTAGCTAGCAAATATAGCTAGCAAGCATAACTTAACCAAGCTAACGAAAATACACACATTCTCAGGTAGATTCTGTCAACGTTACATCATTTTACGAAGTAACTAGCTAACTACAATTAATAGTTAAATTAGCTAGCTAATGATTGTAGCTAGTTAACGTTATATCTATCACTGACTTGGTACTCACCTTCATAGTTGTGTATGTAGCTTCCTATATACATCTTGAACCCCTTTTCATTCTTGCTAGCTGGAGTCTCAGGCTGATTTAACAATTCAATGTACATCATTAATATTAATTTGAGGCAAGTCCTGAAGACACCTAGTAAAAAACTGCGACATAGTGGTAGTAATGTTATATCGTCGATAACAACTAGACTGACCGGAAATTGCCACACCGATAGGAAGTGTGTTTAGAACATTTGATCATGGAATGTGCATAAGGGCTATAGCGAGCAGTAGTTTCCCCACGGTTTAGCTAGCTAGCTTTTGTTGTCGGCTAGTTTGCAGCAGTTGCAGTAGGTGTTATCAAATAGGATGTTGTTGCTAATTTGTTAGCTTCTCCCTTTTCAAGAATAACTTTCAACAAGAAGTTACATTTCAAATGATGATCATCTGGTGAGTGGAACTGTGTTTTTTATTGCAGCGCACTTGCTGTTAGCTATCTTTGAAAATAACTTGTGTGAAACGTTGCATTTAACGTGGAACTGACACAGTGGCGACTCGTCATTCAGGCCTGTTTTGAATGTTATTTTGGCATTAATACGTGTCACATATCACTTTGAAAACAATGTAAAAAAAAGTCTAATCATTGAGTTAATAAAGCCGCATACAAAATTCTCTTTTTTGCTTTCTTGAGTAAGGCAGCTCCAAAATGCAGGTGTTTCAGCCTAGCTCAGCGCTTTCTGTGGTGGTGGGGCAGACAGGAAAATACAGAGCGTAGGGGTTGATCATTTTCTCTAGTTGCGCCATTATTGGCTAAGTGTTCTGTCACTCATGGGGACACACGTCACCACAAAATCTACGGGGAGAGCTAGAAAATTCAAGCCACTTGGGTGCTGACATAGGGTTACATTGGAAGTATCCATCCAAGAAGGCTCAAGGTCATTGGCCACAGATAAAATGAAGTCAAATCACGTTATATCTACAGTAGCTTTGATTGGACTGATCATGTCAACATCATACTTTCAAAATCTTAGCTAGCAAGCTAGCAGTCATAATAATGAATCAAATCAACAATCTACTGGCAAATCCTTTTCGGTCCTTGTCATATGAAGAGGAATTATGAAGAGAAATTATAGATAAAACGTATCGGTTGCTCATCGGCTATTGGAGATAAACATTACAAAACAAGTTGGAAATCTCAAATTCAACAATGAGTGGTTTGGAAGGAATCAGAGGCTAACTACAAGCATTGCAAAGCAATCACTAGCCTGCTATTCAGTGGAGTGGATGTGTGGTCCAAGTCTGAGTTTCAGGGTCTCTTTTCCAAGCTTTAAAGGATAAACATTCAACATTGGCCATGCTGTCAATCCAGCATGACTTCTGCCGCTTTCAAAACAACTGGAAACTCGAAAATCTCGGACTTCAGTGAGTTCAAGACAACTGAGAACTTGGGGAAAAAACTTGCTTCAACTAGGTAAATACGTTATGAACGGTCATCCAACTCGGAATTCCAAGTCGGGAACTTGGGCCTCTTTCTAGAGCTCTGACCTGAAGATCACTAACGTCATGATTCCACCTTGTTCCCAGTTGTTGCGAAAGCACCATAAATCCGGAGAATGCAAGACTTTGAGGACAAAGTTTGATGACAAAATTTGCTCACGAAAGACCACGCCACCTTCCTGTTCAAGTGAGCACATCACAAGAAGGTGAGTCCAAAGATGTATTGTATGCTGCTGCAAAAATGATGTAATATGCCAGGGAGATAAGAAAGTAATACTAAGTGTATGTTGTGTAATAAGCTGTTAGTAGCCCATGTACCTCACCCTAACATTGTGGTCCCTTTCCCCCTCATAACCCATGGATGGTGCACATGTAGCCTATAGCCTGTTTTAGAGAAATGTCATCATTGAATATTGTAAGAGCTTTCATTGTCTGCTTATGTGCCCACTTTATTTATCCTACGGTTCTGACTTGGTGTACAGGGAGAATACTGTAAGCCCATGTTCTGAATTCTGTCGCTGTACATTTCAAAAGTGCTGAACAAATAGTTACAGTTGAAGTCGGAAATGTACATACACCTTAGCCAAATACATTTAAACTCAGTTTTTCACAATTCCTGACATTTAATCCTAGTAAAAATTCCCTGTCTTAAGTCAGTTAGGATCCCCACCTTATTTTAAGAATGTGAAATGTCAGAATAATAGTAGAGAGAATGATTTATTTCAGCTTTTATTTCTTTCATCACATTCCCAGTGGGTCAGAAGTTTACATACACTCAATTAGTATTTGGTAGCATTGCCTTTAAATTGTTTAACTTGGGTCAAACATTTCGGGTAGCCTTCCACAAGCATCCCACAATAAGTTGGGTGAATTTTGGCCTATTCCTCCTGACAGAGCTGGTGTAACTGAGTCAGGCTTGTAGGACTTCTTGCTCGCACATGCTTTTTCAGTTCTGCCCACAGATTTGATAGGATTGAGGTCAGGGCTTTGTGATGGCCACTCCAATACCTTGACTTTGTTGTCCTTAAACCATTTTGCCACAACTTTGGAAGTGTGCTTGTGGCCATTGTTCATTTGGAAGACCCATTTGCAACCAAGCTTTACCTTCCTGGCTGATGTCTTGAGATGTTGCTTCAATATATCTACATAATTTTACTTCCTCATGATGCCATCTATTTTGTGAAGTGCACCAGTCCCTCCTGCAGCAAAGCACCCCCACAACATGATGCTGCCACCCTCGTGCTTCACGGTTGAGATGGTGTTCTTCGGTTTGCAAGCATCCCCCTTTTTCCTCCAAACATAACAATGGTCATTATGGCCAAGCAGTTCTATTTTTGTTCTCCAAAAAGTACGATCTTTGTCCCCATGTGCAGTTGCAAACCGTAGTCTGGCTTTTTTATGGCGGTTTTGGAGCAGTGGCTTCTTCCTTGCTGAGCGGCCTTTCAGGTTATGTCGATATAGGACTTGTTTTACTGTGGATATAGATACTTTTGTGCCTGTTTCCTCCAGCATTTTCACAAGGTCCTTTGCTGTTGTTCTGGGATTGATTTGCACTTTTCGCATCAAAGTACATTCATCTCTAGGAGACAGAATGCGTCTCCTCCCTGAGGAGTATGACGGCTGCGTGGTCCCATGGTCTTTATACTTGCGTACTATTGTTTCTACAGATGAACGTAGTACCTTCAGGTGGTTGGAAATTGCACCCAAGGATGAACCAGACTTGTGGAGGTCTACAATTTTTTTTCTGTAGTCTTGGCTGATTTCTTTTGATTTTCCCATGATGTCAAGCAAAGAGGCACTGAGTTTGAAGGTAGCCCTTTGAAATACATCCACAGGTACACCTCCTATTGACTCAAATGATGTCAATTAGCCTATCAGAAGCTTCTAAAGCCATGACATAATTTTCTGGAATTTTTCAAGCTGTTTAAAGGCACAGTCAACTTAGTGTATGTAAACTTCTGACCCACTGGAATTGTGATACAGTAAATTACAAGTGAAATAATATGTCTGTAAACAATTGTTGGAAAAATTACTTGTGTCATGCACACAGTAGATGACCTAACCGTCATGCCAAAACTATAGTTTGTTAACAAGAAATTTGTGGAGTGGTTGAAAAACGAGTTTTAATGACTCCAACCTAAGTGTATGTAACCTTCCGACTTCAATTGTATATTGACTACGTCGGTCCTAGCTCGCTGTCTTTATTGAAATTACGGATTGCCTCTTATCCGCTCGTCGTCCCCTTATGCCATAGTTTGTACATCTCAATTGTCAGTAGAAACCACATTTGTTTAAGCAAGAGAGCCTTTTTTTTAAACCTTTATTTAACTCGGCAAGTAATGTAAATAAGAACAAATTCTTATTTACACTGACGGCTACCCCGGCCAAACCCTCTCCTAAACCGGACAGTTCTGGGCCAATTGTGCGCCGCCCTATGGATCTCCCAATCACGGCTGGTTGTGATACAGCCCGGGGTCGAACCAGGGTCTGTAGTGACACCTCTAGCACTGAGATGCAGTGCCTTAGACCACTGCGCCACTTGGGAGGTAGCCATGTCAGCATGCTTTTTTAAAAGGTAGTAAAAGAGGCTGAATTAACTGTTTCTCTGCCAGACAAGGCTCCGCTGATAGCCAGGTGTAACAGTGGAAAGGTGTTGGGACGCTGATGTTGGGACAAGTTTATGTAGGCCCTAACCGTTTGTTGGCACCGTTTGTCACTGTTGTAGTCCAATTAATGTATTGTTACTTGTGTTCTGTTGTGTAGTGGCTTTGCTGGCATGCATCTAAAAAAATTTTTTTTAAAGTTTGCCCTACCAACATGCTAAAATCACCACTGAATGTACAGTTCAGTCCCAAACCGTAACTTGGTTACCTTTTTGAGTCAAGGCAGCTGAGCTCCACCTTGCGCCTTAGGATGAAAACAATGTCCGAAAGCGGTGTGTAGCCTTCACCATCTCCCTCACTAATGAGTTGAGGGTGAGACTGCCGGACAACATCGAAGCATTGCAGTACATGTCAGTTTTCAATGTGGAGGAAACTCTAAAACACAATAAGAGCCCTGGAGAAAAGAAAAAATAGCCAAGCTCCTTGGCTACTCCCCTGCAGAGATAGACAAGATTGTCCAGCAATGGCATGCCACCCATCTTAGTAAATGGAATGAGACAAAAAACACACTGGGCTTCTGGAATGAGATTTGGAAGTTCAGGGATGCAGCTGATATCAACCCGTTTCAAGAACTTGCTATGGCTGCTGTGTCTGTGTTGTCCTTGCCACACTTGAATGCTGAAGTCAAGAGAGTATTCAGCCAGATGAGTGTGGTAAAAAGCAAACTTAGAAATCGGATGTCCTTGCAGACCCTTAATTCCATCCTGTATATTCGATATGGACTGAAGCTGTCTGGTGAGGCTTGCTATGAGCACCAGCTGCCTGATAATGTTTTGCAGCTTTTTGGCACATCAGCTGCTTACTCATTTAAGTCAGCTCCCTCAGTTGCTGAACCTGCTACAGAGAGCTTTAACCAAAATGACAATGACCCACTCTTTCTATGAGCCAGCACAGCCTGTGTGTGTGTGGAGGGGGGTCTGTGGAAAAAAAAACAATTAACCTGAATTAGGGCCAGACTAGTTACCATCATTTTCTCACATTGCCATTGACAGTTTTTTCTATTGTCTCTTTTTGGTCCATTTAGATTGTTAATGTAGATTGTATACAAAAAAATGTAAAAAATGTTATGGTTAAAAATTTTCATGTTAAGTGGACCATAAGGTTAAAAACCAAACCAAATTAAGAAAATAAAAACATTTAATAAAACAATAAATTACTTTTTTTTTTTTTTTAAATCTCTTTTGGGTCACTTTTGCCAGTCCCAAGCCCGGATAAAGGAGGAGGGTTGGAATTGTGACATAAAAAAAAAAGAATTGACAATAGAAAGTTAATTTGTACTTCTAAACATATTTAGGGTGTTTTTTACTCACTTTTTGTGTCTCCCACGAGGAATTACATGCACATGGCCAATTATGCAAATTGAGTGAAGACGTCATTTAGCGACTTTTCGGACAGCCAATAGCTACTTTCCTTACTAAGGAGTTGGCAACACTGGACTGAATGGAAGCGATAATTATTCGTTTTTTTTACTCCGCTGTTCTCGGCTGGTCTCTGGAAGAAATTACCAGTCCTTACTGGATCGAATCAAGACCGAATCAAGACCGGTTTTATGCGAGACCGGTCTTCGAGTATTACAACACTGGTGTTTATACTGTATACATCATTGTGCTTGACGCTCTAGTTATTATGTTGCAGTATTTGTTACAGTATTTTGCACTGTGAAGATATAACGTTTGAATCTTTTCGACCGAGAAGGACTATGGGAAATCAAGTCAACAGTATCAAGCGAGCTCATTCTGGTGCATACACGCACTAATGTCAAGAAACTACAATCCCCAGAAGCGTTTGTATCGTTGACTTTGGCAAGGTTTCTGTGGACGTGGGAAAGGGTCTGCTCACAGAAACAAATGTCCATGGGTGTATGTTGCAATCGAAATGAACAGCCTTGACATGCACATTTGATTCAACATATATGTGAATTAAAATATGTGGCTTAAACCTGAAGAGATATTGCTGAAAAATGCATTAAAGTTATGGGTGACAGAAAAAGGCAACGAATATTTCGTATTACAAAGGAGGCGAGGATATGGAGAAGGAGGAGGCGGTTTGACAGGTATGTGTTCTGTGCATTGCTGGGCTGGTAAAACCTAGTGCCATTCTAGCAAAGTGTGCATGCCATCGGACAATGGTTCATATTTCCGGTCTATTTTCTAACGTCACCCTTCAGATGCTGTCATGTAACCATAAGGGTGGGAGGCAGACAGTTCTCCAGATCCTCGTGTCAAATGGACAGGCTGGACCCCAAACGTTAGTTTAGATTGCAATAGGTATTGCAATTTAACAGTTTACAGCTGGGATATTCAACCGGGGTCTGCGTAGGTACTGCAGGGGTTCGACAAAATGTTAGATTTTTTTGTGTGGATTTTTTCCACCCAATGTTTTTATAAATATTGCTAGCAACAACAGAGTAAACACATTTTGAATGACATACCTACAGTAGATCTTATTTATTTTTCCACTCCTAATATTGACCAAATGACACTAATTGGTACCATTTACACTCACTGGAGTATCTGACATAGGCTATCAGTGCGAACAGGCTACCAGTACAGCAAGTGCTGCTGGTAAGCTTTCTTGACTGGACAACATTTTTTGTCAACACATGGCTAACCTTTACTTAAACAGCTGCTCTTAGCGAAAATGTGTTTAGAGTTGCCTTTCTAGCTAATAGGCAATGTTCGAGTTTACACGTCCTAATCTAAACTATCCACCAAATCTATTAATTTTAAAATGTTGATTACTTCTCCTTGCGATTATCATTCACCTGCTAACGGATGATGGTGTTCCCTGGGTCACCGGTTTTCCTGGGAGGGTGTCCCCAGACAAGAAAAGGTTGAAGACCCCTGGTTTATGGTATAGCCTGCCTACGATGCAGATTATTTACTTACTGACTAAGCCATCAACAAAATTGCCTGTGTTTAGGCTGCAAAACACTGTCACAACACTTGATGATGCTGTCAGAGATGTCTGTTGTTTTGGTGCACACACACACAAAATTACACAGTAGTGTCATATTGGGTTGCTGACATTTGCTTTAGCTTTATAGGTGGAGCAATAGGCTATATTGAGGGCGCACAGCACTTCTGTATGATAATGTACTCAAGTATGATGCCCTAGAGAGGCAGAAGAGCCAGGTCAGTGCTCATCCATTCCACAGTCTGTCTGGTCTACTGATTCCTAGCTTTTGAAATGGGATGATCCTGTTCGACATCATAAAAATAGTGTTTGTTGATCTTTGAGATCAATGCTGCCCTATTGTATAACACATTGATCCTCCTTCAACATGCAATTCAGCAGTCAGTGACTCATATCCCACTTAGTCTCATCTTATTCGGGATAAGCTGTTTACATGCACCTTTGATATTTCATTTCTTACAGTAAAATTCTACAACAAATGTAGATTTTTTTTCTTGGGAACAGGAGTGGGGAAATATTATTTCTTTCAACATCTCTTGAGAAAATGCGCATGTAATGTGTTATTTTTGACACTGTTATGCAAGCAGACAGTATTTCAACCACATAAAATATGTGCCCAAGATGAACTGGGGCGGCAGCGTAGCCTAGTGGTTAGAGCGTTGGACTAGTGACCTAAAGGTTGCAAGTTTGAATCCCCGAGCTGACAAGGTACAAATCTGTCGTTCTGCCCCTGAACAAGGCATTTAACCCACTGTTCCTAGGCCGTCATTGAAAATATGAATTTGTTCTTAACTGACTTGCCTAGTTAAATACAGGTAAAAAGTATTTTCATTTCCTTAACCGGTTAAAACCAATATTTTGCTCAGGACCAATCTTTACACTGTTTTGGAGTTAATGTCCCTAAACAAACCAGACAACTTTACCGGTGTTAGATTACTAATGCATTCATTCTATCGATATAAGACATTATTCTGGTGAGCACTACTTTATTTACTATTTTAGGGCAAAACAGTATGACAGAAGAGAAGCTACATGTATCTAACTATAGTTGACAAATGGCCTACCAAATGTCCGAAATTATGATATGGCCTACCAAATGTCGGAGATTCTAAGCAGAAACGGTTTAGTACAGAGTAGCCTACCAGCAAAATAAATTATTATGGAATTATTGGTTTGAACTGCACAGGTAGCCTACTTTTTGAAGTGATTTGTTTAACAATCAGATAAAAACATCACATAACACCCTTGATATGTGAAACTGAGCCTGCGCAAACCGCGAAAAACAACATCAAACAGGATAAGATGTTTACATGCCGCAGTATCTGTCTAAGATCAGTATATCCCAGGCATGTTATCCAGGTTTCTCATAACCGGGATACAAGCCTTTTCGGGTTATTGTAAACAGGATATGATGTTCCTACGAGTCAACTGAAAACAGAATACTTGAGTATCCTGAATAATAGTGGGATGTTGGTGTGCATGTAAACGTGGTCAAATGCAATCAGTGAATGTCAGCTGTCCGTTTCCCAATAATAGTAGGTTTTCTTGCACATGGTCACACAGCCTCTGACAAGCCAATTATCAGCTGTTGATCACAATAATCCACTTGAATGAAACAGCATAGCTAACTTTCACATTTGCCACATCTCTAAAACAAAACAAATGGCAATCTGGTGGCCTTCTAGTCTATTGAAGCTGACGGTGCCAGTGGCTGTAGTCTACCGATAGTAATGGTAGATGTCTCCGTAAAAAAAGAGGGACACTGAGAACACCATCTAGCTCTGTCCCTTAGAACATCAGAGCTATAATAACAGGTAATTAATGGGTTTGATGAAGTGGAACACAATAGCTTTCTCTTCTGACTGGGCTAATGATGGTGGAGGCCCCCCAGTGTCTGCTCTCCTCCTGTTCAACATCTCCCCTGAAGCCCCCTCCAACTCAAGGATCTTTTTATCCTGAAGTATCCAGATGTAAATCTCAAATGGCCACAGGGCAGAGGGCAGGCTATTATTTAGGGATACCTGCTCGCTTAATTGTGCCCTTGCATATGCACAGGTTTTTACGTAGAAATTCTGCCAATCTTTTATAATGGATGATCTCTTGATAAAACGAACTCTGTAATCAGTTCATAGATGTGGTCTAGTCCACCAGCCGGCTATTAGTAGCAATTAACCTAAGGGTGAGGTTAAGGCCACTGTACAGCTGTGTCATGATTCCCCAGCCCAGCAGCCATAGATGCTGCTGATGCAGTTGGGCCGGGATAGCAGTAAAGGCCTAGCTCTGATCTTGTTAATAATTTATGTAGGCAACTACGGTCCTAGATAGGTAACACAACACTGTTGGTTTGAACCACGACAGGCAGGATACTTTAATGTGATAATAATCAGCACAATATCTGTTGAGTTTTCCACAATTCTATGTTACATGATTGATAACCCAGGTGGGAGGGCTGTTTTGTTTGCTAGATTCTGTACAATCAATAAGCATGAAATTGCCTCATGATTTTGAAATGTCTTATCATGCATGTATAATGTCTGACTGTTAATGGGAAGTATGATTGCTACTTACTTTTTTTGACAGGTCTTCTGGTTGGAACTCTTGATACAATGCTGGATTCCACGTCTAAGGTTGCTCCATTTCGCATTCTACACCAGACACCGGACTCTCAGATCTACTGGTCAATAGCATGTGGTGAGAGTTTTTGCTCTACATTTTCTCAACTATCCCCATTGTCAGAATAGCCACAAGTAAACATTAAAGGCTACAGTAATGTAATAACTACAATCATGTAATGACAACCTTTTAGGATTGTATTTTAGTCGACACTCATTTCCCATTTTGTGACAATAGATGGCTTAGTCATGCATAGTGTAAACAGTTTCCTTTCCATTGTGACTGAGTTTTCCCTGTGATTAGGTGGCACCAAGGAGGAGATCAACCAACACTGGGAGTGGCTGGAGAAGAACCTCATGAGAACCTTGTCTGTGTTTGACTCCAGCGATGACATCACCAGCTTTGTGCAGGGCAAGATCAGAGTAAGTAATCGCTACAGATAATTAAACGCATAGTTTACACAGACACCACTATTGTTGATCTCTGCCACTCTCACAGGGAGATGGAGGCCTCCTACAGACTTAATGATTTATTAATATAGTGAAGCCTACTGATGCAGCAAGTGCTTACTCTTTGAAAACAGTTGGTGGTGATTATGGTCTTTCACTGATTACTGTTTCTGATATGAAAACCTTTGACTGTTTATTGAAAGCTAAGAAAAGGATAGTAGGTTTGTAATTAAAATGTGAATTTAAGAAACGATATGATGCCTATTTATATGCCTTGACATAAATGTTACAGAATGGAGATGGCATGCTGACGTGTTTAGACTGCTAATTATATTTGTTTCTTTCAGTGACCATGAGAGAGATGTTGTCCTCTTCTCTCTATAAAGGGGCTGATTGCTGAGGAAGGGAAGGTGTCAGGCGTGCAGGAGGACGACCCTGAGAAGTTCCGTGAAGCACTGCTGAGGTTTGAGAAATGGTTTGACCTCCCTCAGAAGGAGAAGCTGGTCACCTACTACTCCTGTAGCTACTGGAGGGGCCGCGTGCCCTGCCAGGGCTGGCTCTACCTCAGCACCAACTTCCTGTCCTTCTACTCATATCTGCTGGGCTCCGAGGGTGAGACGAGACAGAAACCTGAACAAGCCCTCACTGTTGACTAACAGTCACTTAAATGCAGGAACTGTCAGGCTTCATCCATTTACTTGTATTTGGATACAATATTATTATCATTCCATGTCATGACAGAATGGCAGTGAGTTAATCATTAAAGATCATCTATTTCCTCTTCAGTGAAGCTGGTAGTCTCGTGGAATGAGATCTGGAGGCTGGAGAAAACGTCCAATGTCATTCTGACGGAGAGCATTCATGTTTTGGCCAATGGGGAGGACCACTACTTCTCGATGTTCCTGCACCTCAGTGAGACCTTTCTGATCATGGAGCAACTTGCTGACTACTCCATCAAACGCCTATTTGATAAGGAGACCTTCCAGGAAGAGCCCTCCCTCTCAGACCCACTACAGATCACCAAGAGGCATACTGCCTGTCACTTCTTTTTTACTCATATTTGACAGTTATTTCAGGACACCATAGTGAATGGAGATGATATTATTATTTTGTTTACTACCTCCATGCTCTCAAGCTGTCCTCCTTTTTTCACTACTTTTCTTTTTTGCTCTCCTTCAGAGGCTTGGAAACTAATGCTAGGAATGAGCAATTCCGGGCCTTCTTCAGGCTGCCTAAAGAGGAGAACCTGCTGGAGGTTTATGAGAGCTTCCTATGGGTTCCATTCAGCCACTACAACACGCTTGGGAAGATCTGTCTGTCTGAGAGCTACCTGTGTTTCGCTAGCCAGGATGGCAGCCAGTGCCACGTCATCATCCCCATGAGAGAGGCAAGACACAGCGCACTACCTTGACACTCAACTAATTTAATAACCTCTGTGGCTCAGTGGCTTTGCTCAATGTTGTTGACCCAAACACCTATCCTTGCAGGTGATTGGTGTGGAGAAGCCGGACCGTAGCAGCAGGGCTTTGACTGTGTGTGTGCGGGGTAAGAGGGCTCTGAGGTTCTCTGAAGTTCGGGACTTTGACCGTCTCAGCAATGCAATCAACAGGAGGTGTGGGATGACTGCCA
Organism: Salmo trutta; assembly: GCF_901001165.1. NCBI lineage: Eukaryota > Metazoa > Chordata > Actinopteri > Salmoniformes > Salmonidae > Salmo > Salmo trutta. The sequence goes on along the minus strand of NC_042971.1, from coordinate 42,401,969 downwards.
GTCCTCAACACTCTGCATCAACTGAGGTGACTAACTTCCTGTTTTGAACCTTTTTTACTGCTAGGTCTCTGCCCCAAAGGCACAATTCCAGTTCATCTGCAACCCTCCAAATGTGTCTAAGGGGGCTTTCACATCAAATTGGTTAAAGCGTTTTTTTCCTCACTCTGGTGCATTTACCCCCTTGGTTCGGTTCATTTGAACTGGTGTGAACACTCTAACTGCACTCGGGAGCGCACCAAACAATGCACCGTGCTTCTCTCAAAAAGGGTGATCTCGAACCATTTCCATTCGTACCGTGGTGTGTTTCACTGCAGGTGTGAATGCAATTTGGACTAAGCACAGGAAAAGAAGCAGAGATGTGCAGTATTATTGGTTGTTTGACTATGAGGATTTGAGAAAATGCACGTGTTATCAGAACTTGGTTTCTCTGAAACATTTGTGAGTAGCAGCACATTTATGAGCACATCCTATGCAGATTAGGGTAGACAGGGGATATAGGCTACTGAATATATTCATGCACGTTGAAGTTAGAGCAACTATTGCGCTATTTTCCTCCCAAATGTTGTTGGAAGACCAAAGCTAAAGTATTGTAACGATTGGCTGGGACACACAAGTGATGATCATAGATGGATTTAACATGAGCATTTTTGCCTAGTAAACAAAATACTTGCATGAACATGTTAGTTCGTTTGACATTTGGCAGTGTGTAACCAACTGGACCAAATGTAAAAATATCTGCCAGGCTATAATTGCTGCCATTCAAAACAAACTGTGGGTTCACTGTGCCTTGCAGGGTATCAGAAGGGAGTGCCAAAACCTCATCAATCACTTTGAGGACAACCCAGAGGAGGTGGCTATGATGGTGGGACAGAAGGAGAGCAGCAAGGCCGTCAGCAATGAGGCCCTCATGACTGTGTTCCACCCCCAAGATGCTGAAAACCTGGATGCCAAAATGGTGGGATTTTACTCTAAAATATGACCTCTCCTAATATGAAGAAATATACCATTTCTGGTTTCTCTAGGAGTGCTGTATTTTCCACCCAGTGTGAGAATGTGCTCTCCTTGTACTGTCTAGGTGTCTCAGCCTTGACAGCTCATTTCTTATTCCGCTGTTTCATCTCTGTGCCTGACAGCTAAAGGAGAAGATGAAGGAGCAGTCATGGAACATCCACTTCTCAGAGTATGGCCGTGGCACCAGTATGTTCTGTACCAAGAAGACACGAGACCTGATTGTGCGTGGCGTCCCTGAGGCCTTAAGAGGAGAACTCTGGATGCTCTTCTCAGGTTCTGTTTGATATGGATCTTTCACTGTTATTTGGCTCATATGTCTCCTTCACTGATGTGTAAAAGTGTGGTGTCTTTAATGTTTTGCAATATGTGTTTTGTTTAAATATGGTGTGGTGTTTTGTCTTGGTACCATAGGTGCAGTCAATGACATGGCCATTAACCCTGGGTATTACAGTGAGATAGTGGATCAGTCTCTGGGGACCAGCACCCTTGCCACTGATGAGATAGAGCGAGACCTGCACCGCTCCCTACCAGAGCACCCTGCCTTCCAGAGCGACACAGGCATCTCTGCCCTGCGCAGAGTCCTCACTGCGTATGCCTACAGGAACCCCAAAATCGGCTATTGCCAGGTGCTAAGCTAGAAACCCCTATAACACTTTCCTGCGTTCTTTCTTTCAAAAAGCTCATAGGCATCTTTACATCTATTCTCCTTTTCTCTTGTGAAGGCCATGAACATCCTGACGTCGGTCCTGTTGCTCTATGCTAAAGAGGAGGAGGCTTTCTGGCTGCTAGTGGCCATCTGTGAGAGGATGCTGCCTGACTACTTTAACCGCAGGATCATTGGTGAGAGACGCAGCTGAATAACAATATCATTTTTAGTGTTGCATCACATTAAATATATGCACTGTATGTGTGTTTGATACTGAATACCTGGCTTACACTTTCTCCCATAACTGCTATAAATCCTGTTTACAAATATCTTGTATTTCCTCAGGTGCCCTGGTGGACCAGGCGGTGTTTGAGGAGCTGATCCGAATGCACCTCACCCAGCTGACAGAGCACATGACAGACCTGACCTTCTTCTCCTCTGTGTCCCTGTCCTGGTTCCTCACCCTGTTTATCAGCGTCCTGCCCATAGAGAGTGCTGTCAACGTGGTCGACTGCTTCTTCTACGACGGCATCAAAGCCATCCTGCAGCTGGGCCTGGCTGTGCTCGACTACAACATGGAGGGCCTGATCAGCTCCAATGACGACGCTGAGGCAGTCACCATCCTCAGCAAGTGAGTGTCAACACAGAGAGGGCGAGATCTGAAGGTCAACTGAATTGGTTATTTCAAAGTACTGTATTAGGTTCATGATGAATTGTGAAGTAACAATCTCCAAAACAGTGAGTTAATTCTACAGGAATTCCCATCTTGTTAATGTTACTTAACTGCTGCTCTGTTTGCCCTGGCAGGTTTTTCGATAATGTGACCAATAAGGACAGTCCTCTACCACAAACAGTGCAGCAAAATTCAGTGGGGAACAACGACAAAGCATCATCCCTCTCCAAGGTGGACATCAGTGATCTCATCAAAGAAGCCTATGAGGTACTGTAACGGTCAGAGCTGCTAGGACTCACCCCATGTCTCAATGTCAGGCTTGTCATTTAGCCTTTTTAATTTGCTTATAGAAATATGGAGACATGAAATCAGAGGAAGTAGAGCGCATGCGGAAAAGAAACAAACTGTATGTAATCCAAACATTAGAGGATACGACGAAACAAAATGTGGTGAGTGGCACATCCCCAAACTTCCATTGCAACATTTTGGCATTGTTTATGACAATTTGATGTAGGACTAATTGAGATTTACTTTTTCCTCAGCTACGGGTAGTTTCACAAGAAGTAAAGTTCAATCCTTCCCAGCTTGATAACCTTTATGCATTGTTCAAGGTATCACAATCACTCTTTTCAAATAATAATATACTACTGCGTACTGTAAACTACATGCATTAATATTCCTTCTCATAGACACAGAGTTGACACGACTGGCATGAAAAATGGAAACGTGTTGAAAATAGACAGATTTAACTGCTGGAAATTGAGTACTTCAATGTGTTTCCAGAGGCAACATTTCCTCAGCTGCTACTGGACGATGAACAGCCCAGTGCTGCTGCACCACGACCCCAGCCTGGCCTATCTGGAGCAGTACCAGCTGGGCTTCCATCAGTTCAGGCTGCTCTTCACCCTCCTGGAGCCCTGGTCCCTCTGCAGCGGCAACGATGCCCTCTTCCTCTGGGCCTTCCGCCTGCTGGATGAGAACCAGGATGGCCTTGTCAACTTCAAAGAGTTCTGCTGTGCCCTGGGTAAGGCTAGACCAGTGCTCTGATGCATTGCTACAGGTCTATGATCGCTGTGCCCACCCTCCGTTTTCACCATTATCTGTGGGAACAGTATGTCACATCTAATCCTGCATCAACCTCATGCAATTTTTCATGCAAATGTTGTTCTTTCTGCAGACATTTTGTACAGCGGCACTTTCACCACCAAACTGAAATTCCTGTTCAAGCTTCATCAGCCACCAGGTAAGTAAGATCACCAGAAACTGCATAAGCACCTTCTCTCTCACTTGTCATTCTATGTCCATGATACTTTTGATCTGTATTCCTTCTGCTTGAATACATCATTTAGAATAAAAAACAAATCTGACTCCCAATTCGCCAGGTTGCAGTTGTAAATGAGAACTTGTTCTCAACTAGCCTACCTGGTTAAATAAAGGTGAAATAAAAAATAAAGGGTTGCAAAAGGTCGGAAACTTTTCGGTAAATTAAGTTAAGTCCTCGAATTTTGCTTAAATTCATCAAAAAGTTACCTTAAAACAGTGAACCTTTTTTGTGGGATATACATAAGGAAATTCTAGGTCTTGTGGCATATTTTGGTTAAACTATCCCCAATTCAATGGAATTGCAACCCTCTGCATGCACAGTGCACTCTTCCATCACATGTAGAGCTGATTCACAAGATCTTGCACACTAATGAGATGCTATTGAGCCCAAACTACTACACTGTCTGAGACAAGGACTACATGCTTTCTGGTAAGTTTTGATTACAATACTGGGTGGGGTGAATATATTTTATGACATACGTGATTTTTTTGTTAACAAGTAAATAGTCGCCTACAGCAAAGTGTGTTTAAATAATTTCTAACTTGTTAACAATTTCTGCTAGTTAGTTTTTGCCACCATGTGGGTTTTGGCTTGCTTGAGCCTGCTAACTGAGGAGTGTTAATTTAACTGTTTCCATACATGTTTCATTTTAAAACATGTATCTTACAAAGGAGTTGTTGAACTACTTAACTATTTATCTGTACATGGAATTGTATTCTTTTTTTTGCTAATTTTTTCCTATCTTTACAGGAAAATGCCACGGGCACTATCTGATGTGTGGAGACATTTCACTGCAGCTAATGTAGAAGGAAAAGCTGTGTACATTTGCAAATACTGTGCCAAATCATATGTGAAGATTGCAACAAAGATGCAGAATCATCTGACCAAGCGCATAAAGTGCCCTCAGCGCTCACAACAAGCATCCTCTGACAAAAGTCCCTCTACTTCTATTTGAGGTGAAAATGATGAATCAGACACCTTATCAATGGCAACAGATCATGGTCCTCCTGGAATCAGAAGTTTTTTTGACTCAATGGATGAACGTAGTCAGAGAAATGCTGATGAATGTCTTGCACGAGCACTGTATTCAACTGGTTCACCTCTAATGCTCACAGGCAATGTGTATTGGAAGAGATTTCTGAATGTTCTTCGCCCAGCATACATCCCTCCAACCAGACATGCGTTATCTACTAATTTGCTGGATGCAGAGTTCAACAGAGTTCAAGTGAAGGTCAAGCAAATCATAGAGAAAGCAGACTGTATTGCAATCATCTCTGATGGGTGGTCGAATGTTCGTGGGCAAGGAATAATTAACTACATCATCTCCACCCCTCAACCAGTGTTCTACAAGAGCACAGACACAAGGGACAACAGACACACCGGTCTCTACGTTGCAGATGAGCTGAAGGCAGTCATCAATGACCTTGGACCCCAGAAGGTATTTGCACTGGTGACAGACAATGCTGTGAACATGAAGGCTGCTTGGTCTAAAGTGGAGGAGTCCTACCCTCACATCACACCCATTGGCTGTGATGCTCATGCATTGAATCTGCTCCTCAAGGCCATCATGGCACTGAAAACAATGGATACTCTCTACAAGAGAGCCAAGGAAATTGTTAGGTATGTGAAGGGTCATCAAGTTATAGCAGCAATCTACCTCACCAAGCAAAGTGAGAAGAATAAGAGCACCACATTGAAACTGCCAAGCAACACCCGTTGGGGTGGTGTTGTCATCATGTTTGACAGTCTCCTGGAGGGGAAGGAGTCTCTCCAAGAAATGGCCATATCACAGTCTGCCGATATGGACAGCCCCATCAAGAGGGTCCTCCTGGATGATGTATTTTTGGAGAGAGTGGTAAGCAGCCTGAATCTCCTGAAACCTATAGCTGAAGCTATTGCACAGATTGAGGGAGACAATGCTATCCTGTCTGATGTTCAGACTCTGCTTGCAGATGTAAGAGAAGAAATCTGTACTGCCCTGCCCACTTCACTGTTGCTCCAAGCAGAGGAAACTGTAGTTCTGAAATACATCAAAAAGCATGAAGACTTCTGCCTGAAGCCCATACACGCCGCAGCGCACATGTTGCACCCCAAGTATGCTGGCAAGAGCATCCTATCTGGTGCAGAGATCAACAAGGCCTATGGGGCTTTTTGAGCCTGACAACGAGCCATCCTCATCAAGGTTGGAATGTGACCGTGAAGATAAGGCCTCAGTCTGATGTTAAAGAGGTGGATATTGAGGAGGTCCAGGGAGAAGACATGGAAGCCTGAGAGGAAGACAATCAAAGCTTTAGTTTCTAGACTATCATTTTACAGATGTTTAAAAAAAATTGAGAGATGCGATGGATTATTGGCGATCATTCAATATTCCCTTTTGTTGTTCAGTGAAATCATCCCATGTGAAGAGTCAACTCTTTTAATTAAAGTTAAATTCATAACTAATTTTAATAATTTAATAATTTGCAATTATGTCTACTTATGATAAGGTAGAAGGTTTATGTTTATGTCTCCATATATGGTAAATATATCCAATGCAAAAAAAACATCTACATTTTAAATGGCATTAATATTAAATTGCATATATTTCCATTAATTACCATATATTTCCGTTAATTCCCAAGGAAAGTTTCCACCTCTGAATATTCCCCAAAATGTGCAACCCTACTCCCAGTACAGTTTTGCTGTAAACGATGCCCTTCTAATTTCAACTGTACTGTATATTTCGTGCTACTCTTCTACTCGCCAGCTAATCTCTTTGTTAACTGTTCCTTACGTCTGTCCCTACAGTAATGTTGCATGCTCTCACAGACAATGTCTTCTTCTAGCTTTCACAGGGAGTCCTTTCCACTCAAAGGGCCAAAGACTTCCTCACTTTATTCCAATGACTGACAACCTATCCCACTTGAGTCGATTGACTGGTCAGCTTGCTTTGCTCGTTTCTTTCTCTGCTCTAACCATTTCACTATTGGCTTCTCTGTGCTTTTCTCTTTGGTAAATGCTCATCTGTCTGTTTGTCTTTAACAATTTCTTAAGTTGGTCTCTTTTGCCATGTACAATTTGTTTCACTACGATCTAGATATGTGTTCTTGTAGACAAGGTTTATATATGATATAATTTCTAACTGGTTATGGTTTAGAATAGCAAAATGTACTTTACAGTTACTGTATGACTTCCTTTGACTTAAATGAATGTACTTTACACTATGTAGTCTCTGATCTCCCAGAAGATGGCGTGATCAGGAAAAGCCCTGAAAGAGGTAATTTATTTGGCCTGTCTCTTTTTCTCTTTTACCAAGCTCTTCACAATATTGCTCATTTAAACAGATTATCGTTGTACACAAATCGTTGTACACATTTGTGTCTGAAAACTGCACTTTCCACAGGCAAAGGGAAAGTGGATCTGCAGGCCTACTTGAAACAATGGCAAGATGAGATACTAAAGAAAGAGGAGAGCATCAAGGATTTACCCAGGATTAACCAGGTAGATACACCCATATCTAGGTTAACATGTCGTCAATCAGGTGAATATGCAATGCAGATATCTTTCCAACAGATCAACTTTGAACAATTTAATCCACATGTTATGTCATTACTTTATGCAAAAAGAAACACAATAACAAAATCTTAAAATTGTATTCAGCCCTTTTTTTTATGTTGTCAGGCTCAGTTCATCCAGTTCTCCAAAACGCTCTACAACCTATTCCATGGTGACCCAGAAGAGGAGTCTCTGTACCGTGCTGTGGCTCGAGTCACCAGTCTTCTGCTGAGGATGGAAGAAGTAGGGCGCAGGCTCCAGGAGCCCACCAGCCCCCAGAAGTCCACCACTAGCCCCACCCAGGCTGCCCTAGAGGGGGCTCTACTCGACAGGGAGGCCTGCAGCACCCCTGAGAGAAGCTCAGACACCCCTAGCGCTACCATCACCCTGGAGGCAGGCTCCATCCCACAGGAGGTGGAGTGGTCATTCGCCTTTGAGCAGATCTTGGCATCGCTGCTCAATGAGCCTGTCCTTGTGCGCTTCTTTGAGAGGCCTGTGGACATTCAGGCCCGATTGGACCATGCCAAGGGTGCTCAGTTGAAAGCAAAGACAAACAAGTGAACTGAAGGATAAACTGTGGTTCTTAACTTCTCAAAGCCATTAAGTCTCTATGTTCACTATTCTCTACAGTTCTTTCTCCGCCTGGTCAGGTAACAGGAGTGGATTCTAAGCCAACCCTGTTCACTGTAACCAAACGCAAGGAATACACTTGTAGAGAAAACATTCACACCTTTTAACGCCTATAGATTCCAGTTGTATCTTGTAGATTCATTGTTTTAGTCCTGTCATCTGCACACCAGAAAACCTGCTCAAGCATCTTGCTTCTATATGCCAAAGTGTTTTTTCTCATGCAGCCTTATATCGCTTAGCTAATTTTTTAGAAACACCAGGCTTTCAAATTGGGGTGAGCGTGATCAGTTGACTTGTATGGAATATGTAGGGAGCAGCAACACACTCCAGGGTAATCACTTGAAGTCAATCATTGCATGAAACCAGCACATGTAGATGGGATAGATAATTGTATATGAGACCTTTACTGTTGCTCATCCATAATTATGCAATGAATTAAACCTAGGATGGAGAGATGAAAGAGACACTACTATGTTATTGTATTTCTGGGTTTACTTTGTAATGACGGGATATGGCCAATTTATTTCTGGTCATTTTGTGGAGAGGGGCTTTTGAAAAACGATGGGACCACTACTTGCTAAAGGCCCAAGGCTGATTGTTGGAATTCTACATTTCAGTTTTTTTACAACATCTATTATGCTTTTGACTTCAAATTCCATTTGTTTTGTTGAAGTATCATGAGTGAGGGAAGAAGAGCATGTCGTCATTGCCATTTCAAATCACTTTCAGGACACAAACTAAAAACAAATTGGATAGTTGCAGTTGAGGCAACCACTGTTGTCAAATGAGGACATCGTGCAATATTCTTTTATCTACTACTGTCTGAGTCTTTAAGGGAAATCAAGTAATGTGTATATATAATTTGATACACAGAGGAATGGACAATAAACATGTCTTATGATTATGTTCTCTTTTGATTGATGTATAGTTTAATTGATTTGCAAAGGGATTACTAAATATTTTTCAGAGTAAATGTTATATTCATTTTTTTTATCATGTCTTGTAAAAGGAAATTCTTGTTGTTTGATTATATTTGTGAGACAGAAGATAAAATGATTTGATAGGTGTAACTGGAAGTGTGGCCTGTTACACATTCCTTTGTATATCGTTTTACTTTTTTGAAGTCCTTTACAGCATGAAACTGTGCATGGGCATGGATACCTTATGATGATACAGTGAGGGGAAAAAAGTATTTGATTATCCTGCTGATTTTGTACGTTTGCCCACTGACAAAGAAATTATCAGTCTATAATTTTAATGGTAGGTTTATTTGAACAGTGAGAGACAGAATAACAACAAAAAAATCCAGAAAAACGCATGTCAAAAATGTTATAAATTGATTTGCATTTTAATGAGGGAAATAAGTATTTGACCCCCTCTGCAAAACATTACTTAGTACTTGGTGGCAAAACCCTTGTTGGCAATCACAGAGGTCAGACGTTTCTTGTAGTTGGCCACCAGGTTTGCACACATCTCAGGAGGGATTTTGTCCCACTCCTCATTGCAGATCTTCTCCAAGTCATTAAGGTTTCGAGGCTGACGTTTGGCAACTCGAACCTTCAGCTGCCTCCACAGATTTTCTATGGGATTAAGGTCTGGAGACTGGCTAGGCCACTCCAGGACCTTAATGTGCTTCTTCTTGAGCCACTCCTTTGTTGCCTTGGCTGTGTGTTTTGGGTCATTGTCATGTTGGAATACCCATCCAAGACCCATTTTCAATGGCCTGGCTGAGGGAAGGAGGTTCTCACCCAAGATTTGACGGTACATGGCCCAGTCCATCGTCCCTTTGATGCGGTGAAGTTGTCCTGTCCCCTTAGCAGAAAAACACCCCCAAAGCATAATGTTTCCACCTCCATGTTTGATGGTGGGGATGGTGTTCTTGGGGTCATAGGCAGCATTCCTCCTCCTCCAAACACGGCGAGTTGAGTTGATGTCAAAGAGCTCCATTTTGGTCTCATCTGACCACAACACTTTCACCCAGGTGTCCTCTGAAACATTCAGATGTTCATTGGCAAACTTCAGACGGGCATGTATATGTGCTTTCTTGAGCAGGGGGACCTTGCGGGCGCTGCAGGATTTCAGTCCTTCACGGCGTAGTGTGTTACCAATTGTTTTCTTGGTGACTATGTTTCCAGCTGCCTTGAGATCATTGAGAAGATCCTCCCGTGTAGTTCTGGGCTGATTCCTCACCGTTCTCATGATCATTGCAACTCCACGAAGTGAGATCTTGCATGGAGCCCCAGGCAGAGGGAGATTGACAGTTCTTTTGTGTTTCTTCCATTTGCGAATTATCGCACCAGCTGTTGTCACCTTCTCACCAAGCTGCTTGGCGATGGTCTTGTAGCCCTTTCCAGCCTTGTGTAGGTCTACAATCTTGTCCCTGACATCCTTGGAGAGCTCTTTGGTCTTGGCCATGGTGGAGAGTTTAGAATCTGATTGATTGTTTCTGTGGACAGGTGTCTTTTTTACAGGTAACAAGCTGCGGTTATGAGCACTCCCTTTAAGAGTGTGCTCCTAATCTCAGCTCGTTACCTGTATAAAAAAACACTTGGGAGCCAGAAATCTTTCTGATTGACAGGGGGTCAAATATTTATTTCCCTCATTAAAATGCTAATCATTTTATAACATTTTTGACATGCGTTTTTCAGGATTTTTTTGTTATTCTGTCTCTCACTGTTCAAATAAACCTACCATTTAAAATTATAGACTGATCATTTCTTTGTCAGTGGGCAAACGTACAAAATCAGCAGGGGATCAAATACTTTTTTCCCTCACTGTAACTAATCATTCCAAATGCAACACAGTTGGTTCTGAATGACTTACTTTATTTCTTGGTTTGATGTAGTGTACTATAAAATGCAGAATTTTTGTCAAATTGATTATTGAAAAAACCTGCTTCAATGTCCTCTGTGTAGTATGGATATTTATATTTTACTTAAGCAGTTATAAATGTTTATTTTTTTCAAAATTATTCTGTCAGGAAAAGGACAGCTGAGCAACTTTTACATGGTTTGTATTTTCTGTATTTGAGCGTTCTTCCTCAGTGCCATCTGCGTGCAAAATCAAACCTTGCTGTTATATTATAGTCTCTTAAATAGACCCCCTATCCCACAGCAATAATCACTTGGCTTAGTAAATATTTCTAAAATGCTGTTCCTTGTTATAATAGCTGCTAAGATGAATATACGTATTTGTCACTTTAAAGCCTTTACTTGACAGCACAATATCGTAAAATATAGAGGTAGCTACTCTGCATTTTTTTTAAATCAATATAGTTAAGTTATAAGAGCCCATATTCATTGGAGAACAAGTGTTAGTGTTGGAAATTAGCAGTTTACTCTTTACATTACATTAGTGGTGACTTGAGTGGGAAGTTAAATTCACCTGTGAACAAGTTAACTAAATGAAAGTCTATTAAAATATTTGCAGGGCAATTGCCATTTGAAATGCCACAATTCTCCATTTATAGATTGTTGTGGACTACACTCACATTTAGAAATAAAGAGATTGTGTATAGGCTTTATTAGTTATGCTCTACACATGTAGTCAGATCTTTATCAACTTGATGCAATACATAGGATAATTGCGTATTACCAGTGAAACTATTTTACCTTACCTTTTATTTCACCTTTAAGCTATTTACGCTTTAAGATGACTCTCATAGCATAAATGTATTTGGGCCTACTTATTGTAAAGGTAATTGCTTGGTTGCCAATTAATGGTCTTAATTAAAATAACCACAGCTAACGTAAATATTATAATTTAAGTCTGTACTGCCTGTTTTTGTTGGGGGGGTTCTGGAGGAAAATTAATCCTTTGGAATGTTATGTAGTTTTTGATCTGCCTGTGCCTACCACAAGTGGCACTTTATGTGAATGTCAAACATCTTGAAATAAAATGTTACAATGTAATAAAATAATCTTAGACATCAAATGTGTTTATTTGAATGAAAGAGTTGTTTTACAAATAGGCCAAGTGAATGAATGGAACAGCCAGGGTGGGTTTGAACCACTTCTTCAGGTCATAGTGTATCTCTCTATGCTTACGTAGAGAGATACACCTACCATGTTTCCCTTTTTATTGCGTCTTGTCTATGACGCTCATCCATATATCAATATGTACATATTCTTATTCCATCCCTTTAGATTTGTATGTATTAGGTAGTTGGGGAATTGTTATATTACTTGTTAGATATTACTGCACTATCGGAACTAGAAGCACAAGCATTTCGCTACACTCGCATTAACATCTGCTAAACATGTGTATGTGACCAATTTTTTTTTTATTTGATTTGATTCTAGATACCCGCATTATCCCCTATTCCCATGTCGAGACTGCTGCTAAATGTTTTGACAGGGTGGTTGTCAGCCTCCGCTACCAAAACCCATGACATATGCCTACTTAGCCTCCATAAATCATAGAATACTGGAAGTGCGTGAGAAAAGCTAATAGGTCTACAAAACTCTTCTAAAATCTCACTGACATGAAGATGACCCTAGGTACAGGACCAAATGACCATAGTCAGATAGGGCCTTTGCTAATCGTGATTGGCTCATTTGTTGTGGTGTAGAGAGATCACGAGAAAGCTGTAGCTTGTGGATTTCCCTCTGTGGTCACTTTTGACACCTGTTGTTGATTTAACATTGGTGGAAAAGAGAAAAGATTGGTTGAAAATGACATTAGTAGTAGCTTTCATGCTTATTTAAAAGGTGTTTACAGATGGTTCCAAGGATCCTGATAGTGGATACACGGGAGCGGGAGTTTACATTCCTGAATTTGATGTGCAGATATGTAGAAGACAAACAGATGGACTGTCTGTATACTCTGTCTGTATGCTGAAGTGTTGGCAATGGTAGTTGCTCTCCAGTGGGTGGAGGACGCTCAACCTATTAGAATTGTATAATGCGCAGATTCTTTGTCTGTACTGTGTAGTTTATCCTCTGGTAACTTTAATATGAGTGATCTACTATTGGAGGCATTAACTCTATTAAGGAGACTTGAGAGAGTGGTTGTAGTAGTGTGTTTCTGCTGGGTCCCAGCCCATTCAGGTGTGGGAGGGAATGGAATTGTAGACCAAGTCTACATATAATTGATATTTGTGCTATACTGGGTAATGGCTAAGATCATTTTTATAGACGTGTAGAAGAGGTGGGACTCCCGAGCACTACGGTTGGCATTTATATGCCCTCCAAAGAAAGGTCAGTGGAACAAGATTCAAAAGGCGGGACGGGGCGGGGGTTTGTTAGAAGTTAGTAGGGCTCTTTTTTTTCATGTTCTTAGGTTGGCATTTATATGCCCTCCAAAGAAAGGTCAGTAGAACAAGATTCAAAAGGCAGGAGGGGGGTTTGTTTGAAGTTAGTAGGGCTCTTTTTTTTCATGTTCTTAGGTTGGCATTTATATGCCCTCCAAAGAAAGGTCAGTGGAACAAGATTCAAAAGGCGGGATGGGGACGAGGGGTTGTTAGAAGGGCTCTTTTTTCATGTTCTTAGTAGTACATGATTAGGTAGGAGGGTTTCGTGTTTTTGTTTGTTTTGATCATTGACCATCGTTTTTGACAATACACTCCAGTACAGTAGGTGGCGGTATGCACTTCTAACGTCTGTTTGCAGACCGCCATAGAAGAAGAAGAAGTTGTAGCTTGAAACTAGCCACACACCGCAGTTTGCTGGTGGTTGCATGCAACATTTTAGCTAGCTACAGCAACATTTCATATTTGCAGGTAAATGCACCATACTTTGTAGAAGTCTATCATAATTTATGTTTGAATCATTAATACTATATTTTAATAAAGTTACTATATTAGAATTAGTTAGCTAGTGATTTAGTTTGACTGCTAGTTTGCATAAGGCAACGTTAGCTTCGTAACGTTAGCTAGCAGATAGCCTATTGGAAGCTCGCTAGCTATTAGCCAGTAACGTTATTAGCGGTCTCTTTGCAGAGTCATAAAACATTATACGTTTACCATGCAAGTAGCGAGTCATGTCTATTGTATAGATAGTATTGAGATTCTGTATATAATAATGGGCTAACATGTACCTATCTAGCTTTCCAGGTAGTTAGCTAAATAGCTAGCGTTAGCTAGCTAGCATTCTAACTTGCAAAAATGGAGACGCCAGGTGAGGCGCGCCAAAAGGCAGCAACGTTGTCATAGCCAAACTAGCTAGTGGTTATTACTAGTTACCACAGCCACAGAGTCAAAATGGCTATATCGTAAAAAAATTATGCAAACAAAAATTTGCTTTTTGGGCTTAAATTAAGGTTAGGCATAAGGTTAGCAGTGTGGTTATGATTAGGTTTAAAATCAGATTTTACGAGAAATTGTATAAATAGGCGGGGTTTAGCCATAAATGTAATTGACATTGTGGCTGTGGTAACTACTGACAACTGCTAGCTAACGAGTATCAAACTTTAGATAAATTGGCCTAGCTAGCTAACTAGATATATGCCTTCACTTGTGTGATCTCATGGTCTAGAATAGCGGATCCACAATAAACTAGCTACTTGTGGCTGTAATTTCTCAAACCTACCACCACATTTGATTTGACATGAGTACAAATCGGTTGTCATGTGAGACTGAAGCAAGCCATTGTTTTTGTTGTTTCGTTTCTCTTAAATGGTAACGTTAGGTGCAGTATGGAACCCTCAGAGCATCCAGAAACCTCTGCCACTTTTCAAATGGCCAATGAGAATGTACATCTAGACCTGCTATCCACACAGACTGATATGGACCTGTTTTCTGGGCACACTGATATGGGCCTTCTGCCTGCTCAGACTGATGACGGCCTACTGTCTGCACAGAGTGATATGGACCTGCTGCCTGCTCAGACTGATATGGACCTGCAGCCTGCACAGACTGATATGGAGGTGGCCTACTCTGGCTCACTGGGAACAGAGGGACACAGTGGGGAGCAGCAGGCCCTTGACGAGTTGACAACCTTTCTCACCCAATCTGAAAGAGAGAGGCTGAAAACTCAGGACAGTCTGAGCATCCTGGGGGACCCAGACTCACTGGAACTGTCCAAAGTCCAGGTGGAGGACTTTTACAGCCGCACAGTCCTTCCAGAACCATCAGACTTTCAGGAACCCTCAGTCTTTCCAATGCCCTCTGTCCTTCCAGAATCCTCATACCTTCAAGAACCTTCAGGCTTCTCAGAGTCCTCAGTCTATCCAGAACCCTCATACCTTTCAAAACCATCAGGCTTTTCAGAGCCCTCAGGCCTGCCAGAACACTCAGACTTCCAAGAGCCGTCCGGTTCAGCCACAGGCCTCAGTCAGGATGAGTGGAGCAGGCAAGGTCACACAGAAGCCTGGTCAGAAATGGGAGCTGAGCCTGGGACAGACAGGCTGGAGGTCACCGAGCGAACTCCGACCGTAACTGGGACACAGATGCCAGAGACAGGAGAGGAGCAAATGGACATAGTGCATGAAGATCCCACTGCATCTGCTCAAGATGAAGTTGATCCAAATATGCCTTCTATAGTCAGCGTAGAGAGCTCACACTCTGAGGATGGTCCAGGCAAAGAGGAAGCCTTATCATTCTATGGATTGGTGCCAAAGGTAGAGGGCACAGCAGAGAAAAAGAGTGAGAAAGAACAGCCTGTGGGGGGCAGTATGTCCCCACTATCATCCTGGGCCCAGCCATTGACACCAGGTGAAGGTGTGTAGTAAGGAACTTTGTTTTTAGGCTCAAGTTTTTTTTAAACTTATGTCACATATAGAAGTCTCAGTGCCACATAAATAGTTTGAGAAGGATAAAGGGAAATGCAGAACTTGATTTAGGCTTAATTACACATCTTTGAGAAACGATTAGCAATCACTTCTTCAAATAGCCATGTCAGTTTACATATAGTCTGCATCTACTATGTCATGAACAGCCTTTAGTTACTGATGATCGATTGTGTTGCAGCTGAGGAACAACTTGAAACTGACGTCGCCGTCGAGGATCCAAATGGTCAAAAGAATACGGTAAAAATAAAAACTTTCCATGAATTCTAGACATTTTCTTTAAAAGTAAGTTAATTACTGTGAGTTACTCTTCTCATTTATTGTAGGGGAGAAAGAGAGGTCGTCGTAATCGTGGAGAGGGGAGGAAAAATACGCTAAACACGTCTGATGGGGGTAAAACATCTTTAGTAAATCTGCTTGTGTTTAGCTAATTAATTTTACCTCGGTCTCAACTATCATTATGTGGGACTATTTTTCCAATTTTCCAATTATATGATTATCACGCTGCTCTAAATGCGTTGTCTTCTGCTGCAGACCAGCTAACAGACAGTGGTTCTGACGATGCAGCTGATGATCCGAGGGACACAGACTTTGACCCCGCACGGTTTGGCCTCCGGCGCTCCACCAGGGTCTCCCAAAGGAGCCAGAGCACTCCGCCCCCCCGCCTCATTTCCCCAAAGTTGTCTGTTCCTGCCTCTACCCCTGCGTACACTCAGAGGTCTGGAGGACCCCCTCCACCCCGGCCGCCACCCCCTCGCCAGCCTACCAGGGTCCTCTGTGCCAACTGCAGTGGGATTCTGCAGAGCGGACAGACAGCCTACCAGCGCAGGGGTCAGCCTCAGCTCTTCTGCAGCTCCACCTGCCTTAACTCCTTTGGCAAGAAAGCCCCCAAGAAAAAGCCCTGTGCTTTCTGTAAAAGGTAAGCCTCTCAATATATATTCAAAGAATGTGTTCTTAGTTTCTGCTATTCCTTCCAGTAAGGACAGTGGATTTTATAACAAATTCCTCATTCTATTTCATAGTAAAGTAAGTGTTAATATTGTGCATCGTTTTGATGTCAACAATATTTGTGAAATTTACCTCAAGGTTTGTCTCTTCTATTTTAGGGACATGGGGAATAGAAAGGACACCATGCTTGCACAGGTTGGCCAGTCACAGTCCTTCCAAGAATTCTGCAACAGCACTTGTCTTTCCCTGTATGAGGCCCGGCTGGAGAAGGGCCCGACACAGCCCCCCAAACCAAGTGCTCCTGCCCAAAGATGCAGTGTGTGCAACCACATGCGTGAGGTACCAATGCTTTGGCCATAACATTTTAGATGATGTGCTCCCAGCCATAGCATATCTCTTAGTTGTCAATCAAATGTATTTGGCGGGCAGGCAAGTTCCCATTCAGTTGTCAAAACGTGGTTTGGGACAAGCATGCATTGGCAGGCAAGTTGCAGAAGGGTGAGCAGGTTACTTTTCCCCATCGTTTATCAGTGCAATTTTGACGGCCAACTACAAGCTGAAAAAGTTTGAGGATTTACATTTACGTCATTTAGCAAACGCTCTTATCCAGAGCGACTTAAAAATTGGTGCATTCACCTTATGATATCCAGTGGAAAAACCACTTCACAATAGTAGATCTATATCTTTTTGGGGGGGAGGGTTAGAAGGATTACTTAATCCTATCCCAGGTATTCCTTAAAGAGGTGGGGTTTCAGGTATCTCCGGAAGGTGGTGATTGACTCCGCTGTCCTGGCGTTGTGAGGGAGCTTGTTCCACCATTGGGGTGCCAGAGCAGCGAACAGTTTTGACTGGGCTGAGCGGGAACCGTGCTTCCGCAGAGGTAGGGAGGCGAGCAGGCCAGAGGTGGATGAACGCAGTGCCCTTGTTTGGGTGTAGGGCCTGATCAGAGCCTGAAGGTACGGAGGTGCCGTTCCCCTCACAGCTCCGTAGGCAAGCACCATGGTCTTCTAGCAGATGCGAGCTTCAAATGGAAGCCAGTGGAGTGTGTGGAGGAGCGGGGTGATGTGAGAGAACATGGGAAGGTTGAACACCAAACGGGCTGCGGCGTTCTGGATGAGTTTTAGGGGTTTAATGGCACAGGCAGGGAGCCCCGCCAACAGCGAGTTGCAGTAATCCAGATGGGAGATGACAAGTGCCTGGATTAGGACCTGCGCCGCTTCCTGTGTGAGGCAGGGTCGTACTCTGCGAATGTTGTATAGCATGAACCTACAGGATCGGGTCACCGCCTTGATGTTAGCGGAGGTTTATCTACTGTTCCCTCATTAGATTTGAGCTCATTTTGCTCTGGCTAACATTAGTTGTTGATCTTGTTGTTTTTGATGTACATAGGCACCTGAGGGGGAGAGAGCCTACCTTTTCATGGTTGTTTGATTGATAGGGCTTTAAAGTTCCCAAATTCTATGACTCCCGTGGTGTTTACATATTTGCAGAAATCCATTCAGGTGGCTTTTGGCGAAAGCTTTCTAATAAGCTAAAGTCGCACTGTTGCTAATGCCTGTAAACACACAGTCCAGTTCAAAATGAATGATGGCAGGCCCGTGTGACAAATGGCTTATTTGCATATAGTCCTACTGTAGCTCTCATTGGCTATGGTGCACCAGTCTGTGTAGAGTTCAGTCCTGGACAATACATATATTTCTATTAGGTTTTATTTACTGCAATGTCTATTAATTGTCCAAAACCACGGCTGCTTTTTTATTTAAAAAAAAATTGATTTAACCTTTATTTAACTAGGCAAGTCAGTTAAGAAAAAATTCTTATTTACAATGACGGCCAAACCCGAATGATGCTGGGCCAATTGTGCTCCACCCTATGGAACCCCCAATCACGGCCAGATATGATTAAGCCTGGATTTGAACCAGGGACTGTTCGAATCCAGGCTGTAATCCAGGCTGTATCGCCTCTTGCACTGAGATGCAGTGCCTTAGACCGCTGCGCCACTCGGGAGCCCATATTGCTATAGAAAATTCACAAATGCCTTACTCTCCGTCATTACCAAACACAATGTTTAAAACGTGAAAATGACGACATCAAAGTTTATTTGTCACATGCGCCGAATACAACAGGTGTAGACCTTACAGTGAAATGCTTACTTACAGGCTCTAACCAACAGTACGAAAAAGGTATTAGGTGATCAATAGGTAGGTAAAGAAATAAAAACAGTAAAAATAACAGTAGCGAGGCTACATACAGGCACTGGTTAGTTGGGCTGATTGAAGTAGTATGTACATGTAGATATGGTTAAAGTGACTATGCATATATGATGAACAGAGAGTAGCAGTAGCGTAAAAGAGGTGGTGGTGGGTGGTGGGACACAATGCAGATAGCTCGGTCAGCCAATGTGTGGGGGCACTGGTTGGTCGGGCCAATTGAGGTAGTATGTATATGAATGTATAGTTAAAGTGACTATGCATATATGATAAACAGAGTAGCAGCAGTGTAAAAGAGGGGTTGGGGGGGGGGGCACAATGCTTGGCACTCCGGTACCGCTTGCCATGCGGAAGGTGTATGTGTGTATATTTTTTATATTATCTTTTATTTTAGCTTCGTATTCTTTCTGGGTGTGTGTGTATGAACAGATTTTAATATGATTTGATGTTGCTAAAACGCTGTCTGTTCCACTTAAATAGACCAACAAGAGTTCCAAACCTCTCTGCCGAAACCAGCTAGTTTTCAGTTTCCCCCTCCCACTCAGACCACTCCCAGACAGTCCTATGATCATTTTTGCTTGACTATTTTAATTGAAAACAATCAGTAAGGTACTTAATTGTTACATGGAAATGATTTGATATTGAGATAGAAATGGCGGCATTGGACCTTTAACACAATATGACTACACTTCCACAATGCTTTGCTTATGGTTTAAAATGCTATAGGCATTTTTGTTAGTCATACATTATATTGAAGCTTTTTTAAAGACTGCAGCGTCTACTCTAGCAACAAGTCAACATTTTATGCTTACCTCGAAAAGCTGGCACAAGCCTTACTTGTTCTGATTTGAGTTTCCCCCACCATCTGTTAGTCATTTGTCAATTTGTACAATAAAATTTATTAAAAATAAGTAGGCACTTTTTAATGCCAAGCCCTGCAAAACCACACAATAATGTGATTATGGTATACCTTCTTTAAAGTTGCCTTTGTGTTGGAAATGCTGGTAGGAGATCTGATCAGCACGCTTCAATTCGAGCTCAGTCAATGTAGTGTATGTGAAGTGTTTGTCACGTCATGGGCTTTTCCCAGAAGTAGTGACAAAGCATGCCTAAACCCTAGTGACACACATTTCACTGTCACCTCATGTTGATATTTCATAATTTAAAAGATTTTGTGTGTAGCTGTATCTATGCTGTGATTATGGAGTCTGCATGGGGCAGGAATTCTGTCAAACTTTGAAATCAATATCGACAAGTTTATGTTGCTGTTGAGTCTGTTTGTATGCTATGAGCAGGCAGCAGAATAAATTATAACCAACTACAAGATTTTGGCCGACTAATGGGAAATGAAAAAGGATGGCATTATTTGAAGTTAGGATTGATAGAATTCAGCCCCGAGTATCTTATCTTACCTTCCCTCTTCTGCCTCAGATCAACCATGAGGTAACCATGGGCAACATGATTCACCTGATGTGCAGCGATGCCTGCTTCAACCGTTTCCGCGCCACCAAGGGCCTGAAGACCAGCTGCTGTGACGCGTGTGGCACCTACATCAACACCTTCACCTCCCGGGCTGAGTACCTACTGCATGAGGGCCAACAGAGGAGGTTCTGCAACTCCTCCTGTCTCAGGCTGTATAAGATGGTGGGTGCTTCTCTCTTCTTGAATGTACAGTCTTGTAGTATTGAGTGATATGAGAGTGATTTGTCTGCTTAGTGTTTAATCAAAGTGTTGTCTTTGATTTCAGAAAAACACTAAGGTGCTCTCGTGTCAGTGGTGTAGGACTCTGTGTAAGAATTTTGACATGCTGTCTAAAGTGGATCAGTATGGCAAGACCAGACACTTCTGTTCTTTGTGCTGTATCGCCTCACATAAAGTTAAAACTTCTGGGAACACAGGTACATTCTACTCTCCTTGGCTTGTTTAATACTGTATTAATTCACCTTTGCTTAATCTGAATGTATTGACGTGATGTCTGACTGAATGGCTCTTCACTATTACATCTGCTTCTTTTCCAGTGCCCAGTGAAGCCTGCAGTTCCTGCAAAAGAAGCCCCTCTGAACCTTACTACTGTAAAACAAATGAGGCTGTGTACGTCTTCTGTAGCCCTAGCTGTTGGAGCAAATTTCAGGTTGGTTAAATCCATACCCTTAATAGAGTTTGGATAACACTACAACCTACAGATGCATTGTCCAGTATTTAGTCCCATTGTCTGCCAGATGTTTATACAACACTTTATTTCATGTGCGTTTGTTTTAAACGTAAATTGAGTGCTTCGGTTGTATAAAAATAAAAGTTGGTGATGGATTCTGAAAGTGAAAAAAAGGAGCCGTTAATATTTAGTGTGATGTACAGGCTTGGCCGTAGGTGCCTGTTAAGCAGAAAATGCTAGTTAAAATGCAGACCTGCAGAAGCTGCAGTGGAGAGCTCAGCCTCACTAGCCTCACTTCTGGAGCCCGTTAAAATAAAAACTCATCATAAAGCTCTTTAGTGTGGAGAGGGTCACCCTTTGAAAGCTTTTGCCTTTATTCTACCGAAGAACCTATGAATTAGGGATTGGTTTGTTTCTACAAAACCCTTGCAATAAAATGGCTGAGACTTTCTTGAGTCCCTCTTTGATACTAGTTCTGTGAGGTTGCGTGTTGTTTTTTTGTCTTGGCTTAATGTTTGCTGCTCATTCTCTTGTTAAATCTCCAATTTAAGAAATATACTCTTCTTCACAGAGCAACAGTCCCAATGGAGACCTCTACTTCAACTGTCTCTCTTGTCATAACATGTTCAGTGGGGTACCAGAAATCCTAGACTGGCAGGTAATCAAAATGTGCATTTTACATACATTGTGCCAAAAAGTGGTTTAGTGAAAACTTATTATTTTCAAGACTACTTCAAGAAGTACATCCACGATTCTGTGTGGTCCTACATCGCTCAGTTGGTAGATAATGGCGCTTGTTACACCAGGCTTGAATATATTATTATTTTGTTTGCTTTCAGGACTCAATATATCAGTTCTGCTGTAAGGAGTGCTGTGAGGACTACAAGCGTCTGAATGGTGTGGTTTCTGTGTGTGAGCACTGCAACCAAGAGAAACTGCTGCATAAGAAGATAAAGTTCTCTGGGGTGGAGAAAACCTTCTGCAGTGACGGTTAGGATGATGCATGCATTTCTGTGCGCATTTTTATATGCAATAGATTGTCGATTTACATGAAAACACTTTACTGTGTCTCTAGGCAGAGACTTATGTTTTTTTGTTGTCTCTTTTTTTTACAAAGGTTGCATTCTACTGTACAAGCAAGACTTTGCTCAACAACTGGGCCTGTGCTGTATAACCTGTACATACTGTTCTCAGACCTGCTCACGGGCGGTCACAGAGGAACAGGATGGCAACACATGGGACTTCTGCAGTGAAGATTGTAAAAGCAAATACCTCCTGTGGTACCTGAAAGTATGTCTGAACAATAACAATGCCATATTTACACCTTGACCATGCGACTGACCCTGAGAAGTTTTAGATGGCTGCCGGTACACAGGCTGCATTCAGTTCACCCTCTTTTTACTGTGCATAGTCTGTATGTGGTAATATAGACACTTTTTGTTTGAGGAATGGTAGCTTCAGAATGTATGGGCTAAACTGGCACAATATTGTCATCATGACAGAATGAATCCAGAATGTGCATGATTTGTGATCAAATTGTGTTAGTGGTGCCCTCTATTACCAGGCTACAATGTATGTACTGTATGTATGGTTGCTATGTGTGTTTTGAGCTGTGTGTGTTCTCCTAGGAAGCACAGTGCCATGCCTGCAAGCGTCAGGGGGAGCTCCTGGAGACCATCCACTGGAGGGGAGAGATCAAACACTACTGTGACCAGCCGTGCCTCCTGCGTTTCTACAGCCAACAGAACCAGCCCAACCTAGACACCAAGCAGGGCCCTGGGAGCCTGCTCAGCAGTGCGTTAGCTTCACATACACCAACACATGCAAACACAACACCCATACTGTATTTACCATAAACCCAATCCATACATATGGGAATTGTTTTTTCTAAGTGCGCTGTGTTGTATTATAGTTGTTTGATTTTCACTGTTTCACATAATGTTACAAAATTACTGCTATTGTTTTTGTGATTTCCCTAAAGTCTGTAAAATGTAAACACATGTTCGTCTCAGTAATTCGCTGTTAAACTTGTATATGTTTACTGGACTTACAGGTCATTCCCCAGAGTCTACACCTCCCCCTGCAGCTATAAAGACAAGTGAAGTAAGTGTGCTTTTTGACTTGCTGCTCCAAAAGTTGGGGGGGATGCCACCGAAAGGACACAAAAATGCATTTGATCTTGGCTTTTACCACGCATACAAACGTATTCTCTGCTTGAAAAAAAAACATGATTGGATTTTGAAATAAAGCAAAGAGCTACTTTTCTCTCTCAAATTTCTGCTGAGTGAACATCCAAACATTTATTTGTCAATGTTTCTGTTATTTTAGGCCACAGGAAGAGGCCTGAAGAGGACTGTAGCCAAGCCTGCTCCTCCCTTCACTCTACCTCTCTCCCAAAGGAACAAGTCCTCCATGTGTAAACCTATGATGGCCACTACAGGTGTCGCATGTAAACCTGAGATGAAGTCCCAGAGTTGCCAGACAGGTAATGGCGAATGTAATCCCATGTCCCTTTCTGTAGACTGGTTGGCTGACAACATAACGAAAATTATGCGTGCGCATCAATGTGGCCGGAAGGCGTGCGTTATGATTCTGACTGGTCAGATGGCTAGCAACAATGACAGGAAGCTGCCAAGTGGGGAATTGTAGGTGGTTCGTTTCAGCCCATTGTAGACTATATGACCAAAAGTATGTGGACACTTCCTCGTCGAACATGTCATTCCAAAATGATGTGAATTAATATGGAATTGGTCCCTCATTTGCTGCTATAACAGCCTCCACTCTTCTGGGAAAGCTTTTCACTAGATGTTGGAACATTGCTGCGGGGACTTGCTTCCATTCAGCCACAAGAGCATTGGTGAGGCCGGGCAGTGATGTTGAGCGATTAGGCCTGGTTCGCAGTCGGCATTTCAATTCATCCCAAAGGTGTTCGATGAGGTTCAGGTCAGGGTTCTGTGCATGCCAGTCAATTTCTTCCACACTGATCTCGAGACACTATTTATGTATGGACCTGGCTTTGTACATGGGGGCATTGTCATGCTGAAACTGGAAATGGGGGTCGGTTGCAGACGATTTTTACATGCTTCAGCACAGTCTCGTTCTGTGAGCTCGTGTGGCCTACCACCTCGCGGCTGAGCCATTCTTTCTCCTAGATGTTTCCACTTCACAATAACAGCACTTACAGTTGACCGGGGAAGCTCTAGCAGGGCAGAAATTTGCCGAACTGACTTTTTGGAAAGGTGGCATCCTTTGATGGTGCCATGTTGAAAGTCACTGAGCTCTTCAGTAAGGCTATTCTACTGTCAATGTTTGTCTATGGAGTTTGCATGGCTCGGTGCTCGATTTTATACACTTGTCAGCAACGGGTGTGGCTGAAATAGCCAAATCCACTAATTTAAAGGGGTGTCCACATACTTTTGTGTATATATAGTGTATCTTATTGATACCATGTCTTGTTTTGACTGTTGTCTAATCTAATATGGCAAAAAAATTCTAGCTAGCTAACCAACAACTGTAACGATGTAGTTGAGACTGCTCTTTGTATGTTTTCGATAAATGTATGTTTTCTATAAACATTTGGAGACTAAATATAGTTTACAGAGTCAACATTCTAAGCCAACCCCGTCTGTTTTGCTCCTTAGTTGCTCACACAACAACCAACCCATTTATGGGACTCACTAACTGTATTTAAGATGTATTTAAGATATATTCTTTAAGAATTAATAGGTATATATATCCATATGTCCAAAAATGGATGTCGCTGCTAAGGATTCTAGCTTTAAACAAAACATCCCTATTCATATGCTAAGAGCTTTATGTTAAATCAGGCCAAAATTATAATTAGCAATTGCAAAAGAAGCACCTTCATGGTTTTAATAAATGTTGTCTGTTTATTTCAGATGATTTCTTGCAGTCCCCACCTGTGGTGTTGCCAGTCCCTGTGCCTGTGTTTGTTCCTGTACCTTTGAATATGTACTCTCAGTACACTCCCATACCAATGGCCCTGCCTCTGCCGGTGAGTTGGTTTTGTCTAGGTCCTGTTGAGTATTGTGCAAAATTTACTCTAGGCTTATTGTCATTAATTTAGAGTCTAGAGTAACTCTTTGTTTCCACCCAAACGTGTTCCTTATGGGTGTCTACACACTGCTGCTATCTGTGGTTCTCTAGAGTGACTGTGTCCTATTTGTCTGCTTATTGTTTTTCTCTTTATTCTCTGTTAGATCCCTGTCCCCATGTTCCTACCCGTCACACTGGATCATATCGATAAACTTGTGGAATACATAAATGACCTGAAACTCCAGATCCCGTCTGATCCACTGGAGGCTGACATTCTGGCCATGGCAGACATGATAGCAGAGGAAAATAAAGGCAAGGGCTCCTCTGGATCTCTCTCTACTTAGTCAACTTGCCATTGATGTTCTAGATATAATTATTGTAACTATATGATGGTTATACGTGTTTATTTAGATCTGGACAGTGATCAGAAAGCAGACCCGTTGCTGAGGGACTGCACCTTATTTGATTCTTCATCCCAAGATGACATCCTCTCCATGGCCGTCAATATGGCTGATGTACTGACTGAGCCAGGTCAAGACCCAGTAGATGAGCTCACCAAAGGCAGGTTCAAGCTTTATAATATGTCATGTTTAGTGCAGGCGTCTCCAACAGGTTGATCGCGAGCTAACAGCCCACCTATAACAGCCCACCTATGAGTAGCTCGCCAAACAATTCTGAAAGTACATGCATTTTTACATGCACGTTCCACCGCAAACTGTCATGAACAAGCTAGCGTCCCACCCACGGTTCACACTATTCAACAGCCAGTGAAAAATCAGAGCGCCAAATTCAAAACCACAAAATGTCATAATTCAAAGTTCTCAAAACATATGACTATTTTATACCATTTTAAAGATACATGTCTCCTTAATGTAACCACATTGTCCGATTTCAAAAAGGCTTTGCGGCGAAAGCATGAAGTTAGATTATGTTAGGACAGTTCCAACACAAGAAAAACCACACAGCCATTTTCCTAGCAAGGACAGGCGTCACAAAAAACAGCTAAAATTATGCACTAACCTTTGACGATCTTCATCAGATGACACTCCTAGGACATCATGTTACACAATACATGCATTTTTTGTTCGATCAAGTTCATATTTATATCCAAAAACAGCATTTTACATTGCCGCGTGATGTTCAGAAAATATTTTGCCTCCAATACTGCCGGTGAATCAGCACAACAATTTACAAAAATACTCATCATAAACGTTGATGAAATATTCAACTGTTATTCAAAGAATTATAGATGAACATCTCCTTTATGCAACCGCTGTGACAGATTTCAAAAAAGCTTCACGGGGAAAGCACACTTTGCAATAATCTGAGTACTGCGCTCAGAAAAAGACATCAAGCAATACAGATACCCGCCATTTTGGAGTCATCTAAAATCATAAATAGCATTAGAAATATTCACTTAACTTTGATCTTCATCAGAAGGCACTTCCATGAATCCCAGGTCCACAATAAATGTTTTGTTCATAATTTATGTCCATAATTTATGTCCAAATAGCTCCTTGTTTGCGCGTTCAGTAAGTTACTCCAAATGTAGGAAGCGTGGCCAAAATATCACAACGAAAAGTCAAAAAAAGTTATATTTACATTCGTTCAAACGTTGTATAGCATCAGTCTTTAGGGCCTTTTTAACTTAGAACTTCAATAATATTCCAACCGGACGATTCCAGTGTCTTGAAAAACGTTTTGGAATACAGCTACCCCTCACGTGAATGCGCGCCAATGAACTCATGTGCTTTCCTGAGTCAACAACTTCCAACTTCCTCTGTTCGCTCTCTGTTCACCATAGACGCCTCAAACAACTTTCTAAAGACTGTTGATATCTAGTGGAAGCCTTAGGAAGTGCAAAATGAACCCTAAGTCACTGTGTGTTTGATAGGCAATGACTTGAAAGGACTACAACCACCAGATTTCCCACTTCCTGGTTAGATTTTTCTCAGGTTTTTGCCTGCCATATGAGTTCTGTTATACTCACAGACATCATTCAAACAGTTTTAGAAACTTCAGAGTGTTTTCTATCCAAATCTACTAATAATATGCATATTCTAGTTCCTGGGCCCGAGTAGTAGGCCGTTTAATCTGGGTACATTTTTTGTCCGGCTGTGAAAATACTGCCCCCTACCGAAGAGAGGTTAAAAAGACAAACCTAACACAATATCTGCCAATTAATTTCCAGTAATATTGCCCTGTCTGTATGGTGTGCGAGCTTGTCTATCACTCTGTGTGTAGCCAGTTGATGTGATACCGTCTTCTGGGTTGAAAGAAATACTTTCCCCAAAACCTTCTCAATTAAATGTTAGCTGCAAAGCATGCTTACCTGAGTAAGTATACCATTTGTTATTTGCCAACTTTGCCATGAAATGAGCAGCAGCGGTACAGAACCATCCTATACGTCACATTCCTCACTCGCAATTAAAGGCCCAGGTGCTCAATTAAAGGGCCATTGCACTCAATCCAAATGTATTACTTTTCTTCCAGACCTAAAAATGTTCTTCTGGTTTGATTTAAGCATTGACATGGACTCCGAACATCCAATGTCATTATTTTCTATGAACAATTGTAATTTTGAGATTGAAAAATAAAAAATTATATAAAACCAGGAAAAATAAAACCGAGAACATAATTTTGGAAAATATAAAACAGAATTTGGGGTGGGGGGGTCACAGATTTAATAGGGCCCCATTTAGTGGTTTATTAAATCCTTAAGTCTATTGACGCACCCGTGCGTCAATCTAAGTAACACAACAAAAAAACATAAAAATCTGTCAGTTTAAGCTAGATATGTTTATTTATTTTTTACATGGGTTGCATCTTAATCCACTGCATTCGCATGTCCTCCTTTCCGCATCTGCTGTGAAAGGTGGCCAAGCTACAGCGGTGTTTGTCAAACCATGAGACATCCTGAAAACCGGTCTCCTCACGAAAACGTCTTTAATATCCAAACGGTTTTGCCTAGAAAACTAAATGTGACCACTCTATGGAAAGATGAGACTCACAAACACGATGATCTTCTCCATTTTGCTTGAAGTCGGTAATGCTGATGTGCCAACTTCTGTCTGTAGCGTCAACCGGTTTGGCTAAAAACTAATATGACCCCGCTGTGGAAAGGGGAGACTCATGAACACGATGGCGGCTGAAGGTAACCCATACAAATTAAAGGAAGTTTGGAGGTAGTTTTTTTCCAACAAAAATAAGGGGTCCAAAAAACACATATTTCCTGAGGTTTCTTATCTCCTAGATATAGGACAGACACTTCAAAACCTTAATCATTAGGATTTATTTTTGGACAATTTTTTTATTTTTATTTTTTGCTATTTTTGCATGCGTTATTCAGTGCATATCTGTGGGCTATAGTAGTAAAGGCCAAATTCTATATTTTATCTATGTTTTTTCATCCCTAAAGGTGTCTCAAAATTCCAAATCAAATGGCTAAATGATCCATATTCCATATGTTAGCTTAGTGGAAATGCCCCCAACGACTTACAGGACCCAGGGAAGAGTTGCAGGGGAGAAGAGAAGAACAATGTGCCTATTTGAAAGCTATAAAAAAAAGTAGCAGCTGGCGACAGGTTTAGTTTTTTAAAAGTTGTTCTAATGCGGTAAAAGGTTGGAGACCCCTGGTCTGATTAGTTTGCTTTGCTGCCTGAGATGTGTAAACGTAGACTATAATTGCACACACTCTGTCAACAGTCTATGATATATATATTTTGTGTCCATTCTCATTTGTGTTCTTTAGCTTCCCTGGACCTGAACCCCAATGTTGATTTCCTCTTTGACTGTGGGATGCCGCCTCATGCTACTTCAGCAGAGCAGAGCGCCGACGTCACTGTTCAGAAGGTATAATTAAACACAGCCTATAATACAAGTGTATTCTGCCTGTCTTTTTCTAGACCTTTCTATGACTTTCATTTTGTATTGAATGGAATAGTGTCTTAAACGTTCAACTTATATGAGAGACGCAGTGGAATCACATAGGATGCTGGACATCAGGATAAAGCTGGCACCAACATGAGATGTCTTGGTGTCAGACTTACCGGAGACCAGTGCTCATGTTCTGCATGCTTAGACAGCTGCAACAGGGTCCCAAAGGTGAAATGGCTGAATAACAAATATATCCCTGGCGGAAGGCAGGCATGGTCCCCAACATGCGGCTCATGTAACATAAGGCAACGGTCACAAAACCTACAAGATGGACTGCTTACCAATGAACAGTGTCCTTAAAACAAGAGTATTTGACATATATACTGAAATGTTTACTTTTGCGCTTTGGTGGTCTCTTGGACCAGACAAATTCTTAATGCTCATTGCACGTGTAGAATTTATGTAATGGGTGTACTCGGAAGAGAATATGACTAACTAACCAACTGCAGTAGCTACCCCTTAACAGGTCATAGCAGTGTGATGTCTAATATAGGCTTTGTGTCACAGGGACCCAAGCGTCAGGCCATGTCAGAGATCACCCTACACGATCCCCTGGACAGTCAGCCTCTCGGCGCCGGTTTGAACAGCTCCCTTGGGGTCAAAGCCTGGAGGTCATGGGCCCAAAGCAAGCACTCGGACACTGACTACAGAAAACGTAGGATATCTCTTGACTGGAACTTTAAATGTACCCGTCTTTGATAGCTCTGCTTTGAGTTTGAAAGATCTCCTGTGAGTAAAATGGGCTGTAATGTTTCAATGTAATCCTGATAATAAAGTGCCTGTAATTTTCTCCCTTATAGAGAAACCATTAGACCTTCTGTTGTGTAGTCCTGAGGAACTGAACCATGGCCTGTCGCAGTTTGTCCAAGACATTGTTCATCCTAGAGGGCCGTGCTACAAGCCTGACAGTGTATTTTACCTCTGTCTGGGGATTCAACAGGTCTTGTAGTTAATATTTGCAATTTGTGGAAGAGTGGCTTATTCAAATCTTACATGATTTTATTTTTAGGAAAGGTCCCCCAAAAAAATATACAGTGTGTTCAACTAAAACATTTGAGCACAGTGGTTTTGTCTTGTATATTTTCCAGTATCTCCTTGAAAACAACCGGATGGTGAATATATTCACAGACCAGTTATATGTCACCTTTGCTGAGGAGCTGAATAAGATTGTCAGCCAATGGCTGCCTTCCATGTCACCTAATGGTGAGTTGATATTTCTATTTTATTTTCACACATTTTAGGTATGTGTCGTATTTGGGGTGTAAGTAATGTGTTTGGGTGCAGGTGGTCTCGGTTCTCGTGTCCTGGAGGAGCACCTGTGGGAGTGTAAACAGCTGGGTGTGTACTCTCCCTTTGTCCTGCTCAACACTCTCATGTTCTTCAACACCAAATACTTTGGTCTGACCACCGTGGAGCAGCACCTCCAGCTCTCCTTCTCTACAGTCACGCGCCAGGCCAAGAGGAGGTCTACACCACATGGCATGGTCAAGTCGTCTAGTGTCTGCTATCACCCCAAATCACAACACAAGAGAACAAGTAAAGGTGAGAATTTGTGTGACTCTAGCCAGGTTTCTATGTAATTGACGACAGATTTTCATGCGAATATTGTAAAATCTGCATAAAGAGAATGTGCTTTTTCCCACCAGTGGTGTGTTTCCACCAAACAGACTTGTTGCAGATAAGTCAGTGTGTGTGTGATGGAGTAGTGGACACAACATACTTTTTCGCTTAAGTTTTCATGTAACGAATAAAAATCTAAAGTTCAATGTGTTTCCATCGCATTTTCAGCTCTACCGATAGTTTTGTCACAAACTGTGCCTACTCTGGTTTTGGCACGTGCGCTGTAGCCAACAGCTCTCAGATACAGTGCAGGTAGGCTAGTCTACATGATGAGCTTACTATGGATAAGAGTGAGAATATTTGTCAAACGGCAGTAAAGCATTGATCATCATGTCACCAGAATAAGACCCTCGATATTTATTAGAAAGGGGCATTAAGATCACTGCACTTTAACCACCCTGTGAAGTTCATAATTTATTTCATCTGTAGCCTAATAAACTGCATGCTTTCCCGAGTTGTAGTGAAAGGACCACACACCATATCACTGCGTGACTCTTAAGTTTACTTCGATATGATGGTTATTATGTCAATATTCACGCATGAATGTGTTTCCACTGCCATTTCTCACATAATGAATTATACCGACATTAAAAAGATCCCACCATGTCGAACGGACAAATGATCTGTCAGCATTTATAAAATTGTACCGAAACTACGTCTCCATCACAGCTGTTGTGAATTTTTGTATTTATGATACAAGTCACAACACAACATTAGCATTAATTTGTATTTTTCATATCTGAGATTTGATTTGGTATAAGAAAGCCCAGTGAATGAGAAGTGTTAATATGCTCCTTAGCCCAATGGATGATTGGCTAGTTGTCATTCCCAGTAACCAATGAGAGATTGCATTGCTTTGGGTCATGGGCCATGACCCCAGCCTGGGGGGGAAGCAGGTCGCCTATCTTGAGTTGTACCACATTTCAGCTGAATGACAGGGGGGCTGACCAGGGCTAGGGTATGGAGTCATTTTACATGAATATCTACAACTAGGTGAAATTAAATCTTTGAGTTCATATTTAGAATGTTTGAAAGTCTAGTATAGCGTTATGAGGTCCAGTTTAGTGGTAAGAATGTATTTTCCAAAACATCCTAAAAATACTGTGCTTGTAGATATAATACGCTATTTCCAACAAAACATTTTCAACTCTAGTAATTTTATATAATTTGGATGTATACTTGACCAAAGCATTGTAGGATCTTTGCCTTTATCTGCTGAGGAATGATAGTTGACATTTGTCTTAAAGGGTTTTTCTTATTATTAACTCCCCTTATCACTACAGTTTTTTTAAATGCAATTAGATGGTGACGGGTCATTTTCTTAGGCAGGACCACCACTCCTAAACATGGTCCTGCTGACCGCAAAGAGCTTCCATTGAAGATAAATTAGTAAAAACACAAACTGTCTTCCAGCGATCAAATAACGTGGTGCTAATGAGTTGTACTGCTTGGAGTCCAACTCTTGTGAAATTGTCCTTGTGCCAGTTGTTTATTTAAAACATATAGGCTAGCCTAGACCCACATCTCCATCCTACTCAGTGTTTTTCTGATTACTGGCATGTTCTGACTGAAACATAATCACGTGTTTTAACGTAGGTCTATTTTCAACTCTGCCTGACCATTCTCTGGATATCAGTGTCACTAGCTAGATTCCTCTGGCTTTGTAGGTCAGTTTGAAATGGATCAGTTTGGTACTACTTTGGTGGTTTTATGCTGATGTATAACATTTTAAAGGATTTTAGTGTGACATTGTCACCTGTTGACAGTTGGTGTCCTATGAGTGCTTGTCTTAAATATTACAAATAATAGTGAGAGCTGTTGATGTAGGAGAAGGAAGTTGTTGCCCCCCCTGGTTGGTCCATACTGCTATTCGCAGTGTGTCGGACAGCTATTTATACCACAAAGTGGAGTTCTTTGAAGAGCTGCTAAGCATGGGAGGTGTACCATGGTATGTGTCTTAGAACTGGCCCTGGCCATACACACTACAAACGCCAACCCCTGGCCTGCCACTGTTTGGGGGAAACCAAGGGAAAACCAGGAATCTAAAAGGAGCAACTCTGAGTTGTGCAACATGATTTATGAGTAGAGAATCTCTGACTGAATGTCTGAAAAGTGTTTTAGATGTAGCTAGCTGCACAATAAATAAAGTCCATAAAACATGTGGGCTTGTGACCATGACATCCAAAAGTACCTTTTATGTAGGAAAGACCCTGTCCATTGCAAAATAATATTAATTTCAAAAACCTTTTTATTTTATGACAGACAGTGACATGACAAACAAAACTGTTCCCCATAACTGTCTGGCCATCAACTTAATCAGTTTAGCTTGGCCCTAACTGTAGCCAAGTGTTAAAATAAACACCAAGGGGTCAAACAGTGAAGTGAGCCTGTACTCTGTTCTGTTTACACACAGAGGGCGGCTTGGGAAAGAGGAAACGGGATGAGCCTTCTGAGCTGGAGCAACAAGAGAACCGGTTGAACCCTCTCAGATGCCCCGTCAAATTCTTTGAGTTCTACCTCTCCAAATGGTAAGCAATGTAGACTGGCCAGGTACGCACAGCAGCATTTGAAACACCAGTTGAAGGCCGTGGACTATCCCTGGGTGTCATAGATTTTGAATTGGTTTCATTTATTCATTCCAATGTATCAAACTGTATAGTTTCCTTTGTTAGATTCACATATGGTGTCTGTCTTTGTGTTCCTACAGCTCTGATGGTGTGCGGAGCAGCTGCAGTGCATTCTACCTGCAGCCAGAGAGCACATGTATGGCCGAGAGTCCTCGCTGGTATTCTGACATCCCCATGGACAAGGGCAGACTGGGAATTATGCTCAACAGGATCCTGGCTGTCAAGGATGTCTATGACGAGCACCCGGGACAGGGAGACATGGACTGACAGCCACGCAACAAGTTTATATAGTGTACATTGCTGATGTGGAAGCCGCTAGCACAAGTTACTTTTTCCATTTATTTGTTTTTATTTTGTAATTTAGACGCTCTTATCCAGAGCGACTTACAGTAGTGAGTGCATACCTTTTCGTACTGGTCCCCCGTGGGAATCGAACCCACAACCCTGGCGTTGTAAGCACCATGCTCTACCAACTGAGCCACACAGGACCCACAACCCTGGCATTGTACTAACTACAATGCCTTTAGTTGTTCCATGGTTGTTATATCACCCCTACACAAATAGTTCAGTGAGCATTTCCCCCATAGAATTACCATTGTAGCTAGATCTGTATAGAAACTATATTAGCACTGCCGTATACCACCCTCAGTTCAGATAATGTATTTGGAACGCTTAGGTACTTTGGGCACTGTCAAAGACAACTAGTTGAAAGGTCTGGTTTGTATTGGAAACCCATATATTTGTTTGTTATGAAGTGTGCAGAACAGCTGTATAAAAGTACTTTACTTTAGTTCATAAAACTATTTAATTGACACTGCATTTAACCCCCTATGCCAGCCTCACTGGATTTTGTTTCATTCAAAAGCTTAATGTTCATACACTGATAACATAAACACTTTAAATCTGTGTTTACCCTGTGGCCAGTGAGGTGGAAACCATTTATTGCTGCCGGAGATGTTCACATGTACAGTATCAAGAAACTCAGTCATGGCAGACCTTTTACTTCATAGCTAATGTGTATATATATTGCCCCTCATAATTTCTTAATTTCTTATTGTTACAATCATATAACCAACCGTTCATTAAACCACACAAAAGAAGCCTAACTTCATGATAGAAATCTTTTATTTTAAACTTTTTGATCCTGCTTAGATTGTCTTTCATTTACAAACTTACGGTTTAATGCATTTTATGTCCTGAATGTCTTGAGAAAAGTTGATTATGTACTATAAAGTTTATTTTCTGTCTTTTTCTAATTGAAGGAATCAAGAATGAATGTCTTGTACAAATTCTTCATAAACAACAGTTCACTGTTCATGGTTGTAAAATCAAATGCATGCTGTATCTTAACAGAAAAATGTAAACTTTCTAGTGGGTAGTCTGTGCCAAAAGTATTACACAGATGAGCAATTGCTTTGGCATTATTTCCAGTCAGAATAATCAGCATATTATGGGTTCATAAGGAAACAGCTTGTTTTGGAACACTTTGAAATATTATACTGTGCATGGCAAATGTTTGGGTGATGAGAGCGAACCTCCAACAATTGCTGTTTGCATACCCAAACTAACTTATTTATGAAGATTTGGACTTTGATTGGCCTCTCTTTGCATACAGACTCACTGGCAACCCTCTCCAGTTAGCAATATGGCACTCGTCCTTTACCTCTGGGAGTTGTGCAAGTCAGACTTGGGTCTCGTCGGTTGACCAAGGGATTGTTCTGTACAGTAACATAACTGAAGAAGAACAGGAGCCCACCTCTGTTTCTAGCACTACACATAGCAACTGACATCCTTTTCAGTTGGAGAAGTTACATTTTCAGGAGTAAAATGTTTCATGAAAATTAACTACCTTGAACAATTAAACAAAATGATCATAAGCCTCTACAGAAGGTTTTTGTTACTGGCCCCTGACAAATGAGGTGATCTATCCTGCTTTTTAAGTCTGTTTTCACCCCTCAAATTCCCACTTTAGAAGGTTTCTAATTCAAGTAAAATCTGGTATATATTGTTTTAGATAAGACAGACATTGTCCATTCTGATTAAGAATGTCATAAGAGGAAATAAGATTGTCTTCCATATTGTTCCTTCCCTAACCTTGCTCTCCTGATACAATGATTTCCATCAAAGGCACATTGTATACTCTGGTACAGGGTGAAATGTATATTGTACAAATTTGACTGACACTTTTTGACTGTGACAAGGTGTTACGCTTGTGTATGTATACACCCTGGTATTATACTACGGAAATTGTTTCCAAAGCTACAATGAGGACTTGTGAAGAGCAGAATCAACAACCTCTGAAAACTAATTTGCTTTTGAGAAGGAAACGGCTCAATTATTACATTAACTGTTAACCATTATGTTAATGCATCTCCAGAAGTCCTACTCTGGACACAAGTCAGTAGGTCCATGGCCCAATACTTTTCCCCCCCACCTCTAAGGTGGAAACACAAAAGTTTGAATCTTTAGGCCAAGCACCAGTATAAAACCCAGTGGTGGAAATGTGCCATAACTGTCCCTCAGATCTTCAGATCATCTAGTCTGGTCTTACTATTGCTGTGCTTGCTGGATCGACTGGGTCGCCGTTGTTTCTCTGAAGGTGACTCTGGAGCAGAACTGGAGCCTTTCCTTTCTGTGGTGTCACCCCCTTCTGGTTTACTGTTCATCTCTACGGCCAGGTTGTCTCTGTTCTGCTTGTAAGCCACTTTGCTGTTGTAGGGGTGGTAGGCAGAGTCAGGCTCATTCAAGATGTACTGGTCTGCATGGTAGGGCTCAGGGGCTGGGTGGTGCCTGGGGAAGTAGTTATAGTTTGGGACAGAAGGCACCACTGCCTCGCTGGGGGCCTTGGACCCTGTCTCACATGTGGACTGGACGTGTCTGTACCGGCGGCACTTGGTGAACCCCAGGTGATACATCTCCACTATGTTCAGCACCAGTGATATGCATGCCACTGCCAACATGAAGAGGATGAAGATCGTCTTCTCTGTGGGCCTGGAGATGTAGCAGTTCACCACGTTGGGACAGGGTGAGCGGTTACAGGTGTACAGAGGTTTCAGCTCAAACCCATAGAGCAGGTACTGAGCTATGATAAATCCCACCTCGAACAGGGTTTTGAAGATGATGTTGAAGACGTATGTGCGCAGCAGGACCCCCTGCAGGCGGATGCGGCCCAGGTCGTCCCGGACGGGGGGCTTCTTGGGTTTGGCGTCAGGCAGCAGCTGCTGCTTGTCATTGTGGATGGCCAGTTGCTCAGCCAAGTCTTTCTCCTTCTGCTTCTGTTTCTCCTCCATGCGCACCAGGTGCAGGATGTGGCCCAGGTAGATGAGAGTGGGCGTGGACACGAAGATGATCTGCAGCACCCAGAAGCGGATATGAGAGATGGGGAAAGTCTTGTCATAGCAGACATTCTGACAACCAGGCTGCTTGGTGTCACAGGTGAAGCCAGACTGCTCATCACCCCACACTTTCTCAGCTGCAGCCCCTAGCACCAGGATCCTGAAGATGAAGAGCACGGTCAGCCAGACCTTGCCCACTACAGTGGAATGCTCCTGGGCGCTCTCCAGAAGCTTGCCCAACAAGTTCCAGTCCGCCATAGTGGCTCACTCATAGGCTCAGTCTTACAGAGAGATCTGAAACAGGAACCTGCAATCAGAATAAAAACAATATAAACGAATGTACTGCATCAGACAAACATCACAATTGGATTGAAAACCGTTGCATAACTTGGATAGCTTAAGGAAAATGCCTCACCCTTACTATATTATTACACCCAGGGTGGCATAATAAATTAACCTATGCTGATGCATTTTCATTTATGATCTATTTGGTTGTGAAAGTTTCATTTACAGATAAAAGCCAATTATTTTTACTGTGGCTAAACAGACCTCTACAGCTCAATGTGTTTGTAGTTTTTTTTTGTGTGTTTGAGAGTGTTTCTGTAAATTAACCAGATTCACTTTTATATATTAGGTTCTGCTCCAAGTTTCTGTGGTTCAGATTATTTTATCATGAAAACGTTTGTTCAATACATTAATCTGGTCCCTGCAGAGGCCAACTAAGTGAGATTGGTGCTTCCTGACAATTTGCCATAATTTCTCTACAGAGAAACGCCCATGCTTTAACAAGTTAGCAATCTATGGCCTTGTCCTTTCCACACAGTTTATTTTTCCTAAACTGGAGTCCTAATCCCGAAAATGTGGAGAGGTTCTGAAGAACATGAAGAAGAGTATAATGTTGGTCATGTACCTAGAGTGTTGCCATATGCTTGTGAAACGTCGTGTAGAAAAGCTCAGGGTGCATCTTTTTTGGTTTTACCTTAATTATTCTGAAAGAAATAATTTCCTCAAAGTTCCTCTGTTTTTATTAGCATGTTTCACACCACAGGCAACAGCAGGATATAACACCTGTTTCCCTGAGGAGAAACCGCCCATCAAGTAGACCTAGGGTTGCAAATACCAGGAACATACTTTCAATAAATTCCCTGGTTTTCCAGAAATCCTGGTTGGAGGGTCCGTGTTTCCTGCTTATTCCGGGAATCTTCCAACCGAGATGTCAGGAAAACCAGGGAATTTCGTGAAAGTTCCCGGAATTTTACTACCCTAAGTAGACCACTACATTTACGTCATTTAGCAGACGCTCTTATCCAGAGCGACTTACAGTAGTGAAAGCATACATTTCTTACATTTTTTTCCCCCCTACTGGTCCCCCGTGGAAATCGAACCCACAACCCTGGCGTTGCAAACACCGTGCTTTACCAACTGAGCCACACGGGACCACTATCATGTTATTCGTTGTAGAATGGATTATGAATATTCATCACTGTCATTGTAGTTAGTTTTAGGCTAATTGAAATGTTTGTGTATTTAGTATGCAATATATCCGGAATAGATCATACCAATAGGCTGACACCCATTTGAAAGGTTCTACAGTATACTGTATGTATCTCATACTGAACCTGTTAGTAGTCCCAGAAGACCCTGCCTGTCATCTTATAATTATAGTGCCTAGTGAAAGTCTACACCAAGGTTATTATAGTAAACTAAAACTAATCTTGAAAAAATGATTTAGTCAAATTAAATTAACAAACCTGTTTGAAAAACAAAAACTATACTGAAACTGTTATGTTTGACTCCAAAACTAAATACAATAAAATAAAATAAAAATTCTCAACTTTGGGCATTCAAGCTTTTGTGGGATTTTCAAGCTACTGAATCCGGCTGGTAAATGCGGCAACGAGATGGCCTTCTTTCAAAAAGGCCTAGCTTTGCATAACTTTCGCTAACTATCACTAGCTAACAAGGGGGGAAACAGGTAGGTAGCTAACTTGATTCTTCTTACATGTACTACTACGGTTAAAAAGCATAGGATTGGTGTAAACATGGGCGAGAGAGAATTTCCTTCTACCTTATCGTTTTGCACCATTCTATTCCTTTTAAAATCAATTCACTTTGAGATTAACTTTATAATTTAAACTAACCTAACCATACCTCTTGAGAACCCAAAACCATACAGCCATTGGGTTCTCGTTTGAACAATTGATCAGAGCAGGGCAAACATTTACAACTGTCCCGACGCTCTGTCTAACCGTTAATAATCACTGTGTGCAATACGATTTTGGAAACCTCAGAAATTCTACTTTCATATCAACCCAAAATGATTGTACAAAGACAAAAGATACATTTACTTTGTGCCGTTTTAACACAGATTCCCACAGAGGTGTTTTGCATTGCACTTTCTGAGCTAATGGGGGAAAAAATGTAGGCTCGAAGCTGTATTACACAAAAAACCTCTGTGGAAATCTGTGGTTAAACAGCTAACAGTAAATATATCTTTCGTATTTGTAAAGTTATTTTTGGATGTTAATTAAGTTGTGTTCAAGTTTTTCCAAACCGTATCACAAGCAATAATCAATTGTTTCTAGATAGAGCTTTTCACACTTGACTAAATCTCCTCAGCTAATCAAAAGGGATGTGGAATGACTCGAATGTAGCATTGGAATCATGAGAAGGGCTTACCTAACCTACTGTAATACCTGACCCATCACCTTATGTATTAATGACCCCCAGTCGCAAGAAGTGGCATCCCCAAAAACCTAAAAAACAATACAACCCAAATGGCTCCTAGCCTCCCATGTATGCTTTCGGTCCCTAACCCTAAAAATGAAACTAAATCATATAAAAACGAAATACAAATATTTTATACAACTCAAACTAAATAAAAACTAGCAAATCAGGTTTGAAAACTAACAAACTAAACTGAATTCAAAATAAAAATAGAAAAAACGAATAGAAAAAAACCTGAATATAAAAACACAAAACTATAATAACCTTGGTATACACAACAGTCTTAACATTTTGCTGCTTTAAAATTACATTTGACAAATATCCTACTGAAGTACACAACCTACTTTGAATAAGATTCTACTAACTTTGCACAACTCTTAGTAAATTTGGTTGGGAGTCATTGATGGACAGCAATATTTAAACCTTTCAAGCAGATTTAAGTAGGACTGAAACTGGACCAACGAGGAACACTCAACATCTATTGGAAAGCCATTCGGGTGTGTCGTTGGCATTAACATTTGTGTAATTTCCCGTTGAAAAATAAAACCCTATCCCAGGGTTCGAAATGCAGCAGACTGAGGCAGGGTTTCCTCTAACTTTTCATCTGTGCTTTGCTCCTTTCATATTTATTTTCGTTCTGATAAAGTCCCCAGTCTATGGCGGTGACAAGCATACAACATGATGCTGCAACCACAATATTTGAAAATATTACCTTATTAGATTTCCTTTTAAAGCATAAAAATGTGAAGAATGTGCAAGGGGTGTGTAGACTTTCACGAGTGACTATGTACCCATTGAATGCACACTAAGTACTGACTGTACCCATAGTATGCACTGGAGCAGGTAGTGGCCTGGCCACTGAATCCTACTGCCAGGCAGTATAAACCAGAAATCAGATGGAGGATCTCCAAGACAAACACTGACACACATGGCCTCGACAGGGTGTAGCTCTCGTCTCCCTAGATATAGGTTTCCAGGGGTTGAGTTGTCACTTTACT
Source organism: Salmo trutta (assembly GCF_901001165.1). Lineage (NCBI taxonomy): Eukaryota > Metazoa > Chordata > Actinopteri > Salmoniformes > Salmonidae > Salmo > Salmo trutta. Next base: position 42,361,817 of record NC_042971.1, on the reverse strand, counting down.
AAACATACTGATTGATGCCAGTTAGACTTGCCTATGGAAGTGGCGGTCAGGTTCCCAGATGAGTTTCACTTTCCATACAGGTATTTTAAAGTTATTAAAAACTAGGATGCTGTTACCTAAGGGCCTTCCATGACAGTGTACTGTACATGTGGATGGCCAAGAACTTGTATCAATCTAGGATTTCTCTGATTACATTCCTCGTAGTCCATGGTTTAATCATCTCAGACTTCATCTGCTAAACTATGCTCTTATTACACACTAATATTATTTGATAACAACACTGGCCTGGTTAGTAGAGACATTAAAGCATTGCACTGCAACTACACTCACTGTAATGGTTGACTTCCCTCATTACAGTTTGAAGTTGTACCACCTGTGATTGGAAATCCCATAGGGCGGCGCCACAATTGGCCCAGCGTCATCCGGGTTTGGCCGGGGTAGGCAGTCTTTGTAAATAAGAATTTGTTCTTATTGCCTAGTTAAATGCCTAGTTGCCTAGTTAAATATAGAGGAAATGGTTGAATGTATTATTATTTGGTGAAATGTATGATGTAGAAAGGGAGAGGTTGTTTGACAGGGTCAGAGAGGTTGGACGGGAATGAGTGGGTGGTATTTTGGGTGGGGGTGATGGGAGTAGTGAGGTTATTATTTTATTTTATTAGAAATTCAGGGTTAGTTAAGAGAATATAATGGTATAGATAGGTTGTGACCGGCCTCACACTCCAGTACAGTAGGTGGCGGTGTATGCACCTGTCAGTTGGTTGCAATTTGCCAATAATACTTGAAGAAGATGAATAAGATGAATTAATGGACGTGGCCAACACACTTAACAATATAGAAGATAGAGGTTTTTTTATACTGAGAAGAACTGAATATGTTTTTAAATAACATTCATAGAATGTTCTCTGAACTTTATTCAACTTTTCTTGTGGTTTTTATGGAAAGTTTTCTTAATGTTCCTCGGAACAATTTGAGAACATTACTTTAAATACAACCAAGAGGAAACCTGTACAGTAGGAAACGTTATGCTGAAGTACTGAAATTCACACAGAAAAACTTTGTTTCTTAACGTTCTCAGAACAAAGTGAGAACATGACTTTAATAGAACCATGAGGAAACCTGTAAGAAACGTTATGCTGAAGTACTGTAATTCCCACAGAAGAATATTGATTCTCTGAACTAATTTGAGAACATTCCCAATGTCAAACCAGTTGGAGAACATTCCTAGAACATTACCAAAATTGAAAAGAAATGTATCCATCTTTGAACTTTTACGAAACGTTCTGTTAAAGTAATGAAATACCAAGAAAATAATGTTTTTTTGTCAAGTTCCTTAAATGTGCTGAGAATGTTCAAAAGCCAAGCAACTATCCTGCATCATTGCCAGACGTTTTGGGAAGGTTGTATGCAATAACAAAAAAATATATACATGTATATGTTTCATGTTTATGAGGAAACATGTATGGTAGGAAATGTTATGCTGAAGTACTGGTTATGCAAAATAACCATAGAACAACCACACTTTCACCAATTTCTAAGAAACATATGGCTTTCAGAACATTATGTGCTAGCTGGGTATTGACCATATTACTGACCATATTAATGATTTCTAATGTATGTTTCTTCAAGACCCACCTTCCCATAATGCTCATCTCCAGTGAAATTGCAGATCCAGTAGTGGCGTCTCCACTTAGGTCGCTATCACAGTCTACACTGTGGGACTCCTGTCCCCGACAAGGCCATGTCCTTTGATAGTGATGACACTACACTGCTAATGTTAAGCGCTCTTGTCTCCAAATGGTTTCAACGAGTTTTCAGCTCTTGTTGAATCTCCTTACTAACGCCCAATAAATGTGTTCTGTAAAAGTAAACACCAATAGGACCTCTGTAAGCACCCTCTTTCACTGTGTCAGTTAGCTAGGATGAGAACACTCACTCTCTGTTGAGAATTATAAGGCCCACTGCTAAAGTGATGTTTCTTTATGACTGAGTGGCGTCTAAGTAGTCCAATGGGGGGGTGGGTTTAAGTCTTGCGTGGCATGGCTCTAAATATAATTCACTGTGAAGGGAGTGGCTTTGCTATCACACTCAGGGGGCTTGGGGGGGTTGGTGAATTGGAGTTGAAAGGTAGTGTTCCAAGGCCTGTGGCTGTGTGGAGCGGGAGAGCATCAGAAAATGATAAAGGTGGGCCCTCCCTTCATTGTTATGGTTGTAATTGACTGGCACATACTCCAGTGTCATTGCTGACAGGCTGACAGGAATCTCATTGTCTGTGGTGGTTGTAAATCCAACAGAGGACATCCTTCCAAACAGAAGCAGTTAGCTATATTTACTTTACCTAAAACAGAAAAAACTTTGTTTGGTTAAACTGACCTCTGTTCATTGAATGGATGAAATCATAACCCTTTAAGCATCAAATTGCATGGTCAGATAAATCAACAGAGAAAACATATGTACATATGGTACATTGCAAATCTGCACTTTGAAAGGCACAGTATGAATGCTTATCATATGACTTCCGTGAAAAAAATTTGCTGTAAAAAATAATGCCAGATAACATCTACATTTAGAGAAGTAATTCAGATTGGGCAGTGAAAATCATTGTGATTAGATGTCTCTCTTCTCAGTCAGACCTCACATCTGATAGACTCTCTATATATGGTCTCTATTGACGTGCTCCAGAAAAAGAGAAATGCCCTCACACTTGCCCCTGCTAGGTCCAGCTGTCCCCAGGGTGAATATTTCTTAGCCTCAGAGACTGACCCCTCACAAGGCTACGCTATTGATAACCTGGGACCATGCACTCTACCCAGCCAGTCTAAGGTTTTAATTGCTGAAGCTTCCTCAGACATTTCCTCACAGGTGGTCTGACAGCTCACACGAACTGCAGCATTACAGTACCTCTGACTTTAAAAAGCTTCACAAGACTTCATTCTTTGATTGTGTTTCAATCAATAAAATCTATGGATTGGATTTTTCTCTTTCCAATTATTACTCAATGGCACTGTCAAATGATCATAACAGCAGATAATCTAAACACCCTTAGTACCTGATGTTTTGGTTAGTTTTATATGTTTGTGCTGCTCTCCAGTGGCTTTCTGAAGTATCACATAAAGACTTTGTAGCGACGTCACCTTGTAACTCAAGACAACACACATAAAGCATTCAGAATACACTCATAATAGCTGCGTGTACTACTAGCTCGTTAATATTTCCATGTGGCTATTGCACATAATATAACTCAAGTGTTTTATTAGGAATGTCTAATTATATTAGCTACAGTAATACAAATATGTGCAAGACATTCAACATAACAAGGCATGGTATACAACAAAACAGGAACTAAAATACTATCAGGGTTGGGTAGGTTACTTTCTAAATGTAATCTGTTACAGTTACTAGTTCCCTGTCCAAAATTGTAATCAGTAACGTAACTTTTGGATTACCCAAACTCAGTAACGTAATCAGATTACATTCAGTTACTTTTAGATTACTTTCCCCTTAAGTGGCATTAGAAGGTGACAAAAATGTATGTTACCAATTGAACCACATCTATTGCAGGATAAATCAATGTTAAAGTTTACATAGCTGGCCATATATGGATGTTAAATTTTACTTTATGGGTTGGTTATGTAGGCTTCTTCTAACCCATCGCTTTCTACTACATATAATAATACAATTAAATTATATCTTTACATTAAAAACTAAAGTCTATCAGAATTCCAGTCATTCCAATAAATGTTATACCCCTTGATCTTCAAGAATAGGACTTGGAAATATGGAAGTATAGTTTAGCCAAATTGTTTTACCTGATCATGACCCCAAAACTAAAGACTTATTAGCCAGCCCTACTCTGTTGTTTATGATTTTGTTGTCATGGAGGACTGATTGGGCTCATTGATTCAAGTTGAAAAATAAATGCTGCGCTCATGGAATGGCATGCTTTGAGCACTACTGAAAAGTGCTATTTACATGTGAAAAATGAATGCCAAATGCTGCATTTGCTATAGGCCTATTGTTACATTTTTTGTTGGTGACACTTTGATATCTTGATAATATGCAGCTGTTCAAAGTGTAAATCCACAGATGAAACAATAACCAAATGGTCATCCCGCCTCAGTTATGGTAAAAAGACGAGGTATGGGGCTGGAGAAATGTAACCATGCTCAGATTAATAGACAGCTATGGATGCAAGGACTGACCATCCATGATATAAAATTATTGTTTTAACCGTGTTATGAGGCTATAAAGTATTTGTTTACATTTACAATGTTTACAAACATTGGAGAAAAACAAGGTTATATTTTTGGTTCACATGGAGTGTGACAGTTGAACTAAACTCATGAGACCTTTATAAGTTATATTCTTCAAGAATCAATGGATATATATCATTTATAAATCCAAGTACAGACTGGCCCTTTAAGTCAATCAAAAGTTTGTGAGTTTGAACATGTGCCCATTAGGTCTATGGAAAAAACTTTTTTATCAGCATGAATTTCTTTGACCAAAGAGGCCGGCGGCAGCGAAGCCTAGTGGTTAGAGCGCTGGACTAGTAACCGAAAGGTTGCAAGATCGAATTCTCGAGATGAGAAGGTAAAAATCTGTCGTTCTGGCCCTAAATAACATTTACATTTTAGTCATTCAGCAGACACTCCTACCCAGAGCGACTTACAGTAGTGAATACATACATTTCATGCATTTTTTGTTGTTGTTGTTGTACTGCCCCCCCGTGGGAATCGAACCCACAGTCCTGGCATTGCGCACACCATGCTCTACCAACTGAGCCACAGGGAAACCCATCAGGGAAACTAAGGCAGTTAACCCACTGTTCGTAGACAGTCAATGAACTTGCCCAGTTAATTAAAGGTTAAAAAATAAAGCCCAATTTTTATTCCATAGGCTGGGATCCGATCCGCACTGTGCAGCTGTTGCAAGAGCGCATTTTTCACTGGCTGTCCACTGGTTTCAAAAACAATGATTGATAGGCACCTTAAACTTCTTGAATTCAACCATTATTGGGTTCAGATACACATTTAGATTTGCGAACAGCCATCCACAACAACCACAATCCGTAAAACAAAAATAGCTAAATAAGAGAGCAGCGGTGTGATTCACATCAATGCGCTATGCAGATAACAATCATTTGTGATATCCGTATCGTAGTAGACTACACCACTGCTGTCATCCTTACCTCCAAGCGTTTATTCAAGTTAGATAATCTTTGGATGCCGACAGCAGTTGCACCATTGGAAGACATAGCTTGGACTGTAGCCTACAAAAGCCTATTCCTGCTCTTTTCCAGCGATCCATCAAACCCATTTGGTTTGTCATCATAGCGGTATCTGACTTCAGGTCAGACTCGCTCAGGTGGAACAAATTTACATTTGCGCCTTTTTTCAATGCTGATTTGAATGTCATTGAGAAAACAGAGACGTGTCAAAGATTTTTTTTCCTCAAATCGCCTTTCTGAATTTAATTTAATCATCAAGTTTTTCAAAAGTATCTGTAATCTGATTACAATACGTTTGCTGGTAATGTAACGGATTACAGTTACCGTTTTTGTAATCCCTTACATGTACGGATTACATGTACATGTAATGTACATGTAATCCGTTACATGTGAAGTAAAAACTTTACAGTACCACAAATTCTAAACATGTATTATCCTTTCTCTCACACACACAATAGTTTTAAAGCAGCAATGCAGTATCTAGTAAGAAAAATAATGAGATAGACATGAAAATTAATAATTTGGTTCTTTCATTGTAACTTCAACTAAGCAGATTTTCTCAGTCACTATTCTATTTTACTCTATACACTTGCATAATCAGTCTCATTCATAGCATTCAAAACACTATGTGGATGTCTTGAAGCACTTGATATTTCACTATGAAAGTGAGGTAGTTATTAGTAGTGCTTTGGAATAGCCTCATAGTTATTAGTAATACTCCACCACAACCACCAAATGTTGGTTAAATTCATCACAGTTTTCTTGGGTTACTATTTATAATAAACCAGGGGTACCAATGCTTTGTCCTAATGATACCACATTATCAGTGATTAAAATGTCTATCAGGAATTGAAAACTATTTATGAATCATAATACAGAATGGATGATGAGTCGGTTTAGTTGCTTGAATCTTGCAGAGCATATCGAAGGTGACTGCATATTGAATTCAGCTAAATTTGAGACGTTACAAGGTAAGGGACTGTTAATAAATCAGTTTACCATACTTTTCTTCAGTCTCCTCTTCTGGAGCTTGTTCTATATCCAAACTGAAATTGTCCTTTAAGTCATATCTATTTGAAGCGTCATTTCAACAAGTATAGAAAAAGTGTGAACACCTCATTAATTAATGTTGTTAAGGCCATTACTTTGAGCTTTGAACATATGTGCCCAATTACAGTTACACAGTGTTGGTCCATTTAGCTTGTTCTAGTAGGAGCAGAGCTTTTGGGTGATCCATGCTCCCATGGTTGAGTCTCCAGCATTGCTTAAGTGCCTACTACAGGCCTTTCCCACTAGGAAGACAACCTCTGCGATGTTGAGCAGGATGCAGATCCCTGACACAGCCAGCATGAACACAGTGAAGACGGTCTTCTCTGTGGGCCTGGACACAAAGCAGTCCACTGTGTTGGGGCAGGGGTACGAGTCACACTTGACCAGCCGGATCATCTTATAGCCAGGGTAGATCATGTAGAAGAGATACATGAAGGTCACCTCAAAGATGATGCGGAAGAAGAGGCTGATGATGTATGTCCACCAAAGGGCACCTGCGATCTTCATCTTCTGGGTCTTGATCTGCTCCAGGTCCTTGGGGTTGGCCCGGCCAGACAGCTTGTAGAGTTTTTTGTCGATGTGTCGGCGGTGGGCCACATGCATGGCCACCAGCAGGGCTGGGGTGGACACCAGAATGAGCTGCAGGGCCCACAGACGGATATGTGAGATGGGGAAGAAGTGGTCATAACAGACGCTGTTGCAGCCGGGCTGCTGGGTATTACAGGTGAAGCCGGACTTCTCATCACCCCACACACTCTCTGCTGCAACCACCAGGACCAGGATACGGAAGATGAAAAGGACAGAGAGCCAGATGCGACCGATGCCCGTGGAGTGTCTGTTTACACCGCTGATGACGGCATAAAAGGACGCCCAGTTCATTTTCGATTCCAGGTCTGAAAAACAAGGACGCCATTAAAATGATTTAATTGTAGAAAGCTTTGAGGTCACTAATGTTGATAAATTGTTGATCATTTTGCATAGAAAAATAGCCCTATATACGTAAGATATTTCCACAAGATTTCTGTATACAAATACTAATTGCACGGTTTGTTACTAAAAACAAAGATTTCAGATAACCCGCTTCACCAGTCAACACCACTGTCTGACCAGCACTGGTCTCTCCATCTTGTTATAATTCAGATCTATTGAATTCCATTGTTTGAGTAATTCCTGCCATGGCAGTAGAAGAGACTTGGAGAGGTGGAGGTTACCAAGCTCATCAGGAGGTGTAAGAGGCATAGGCAGCACCCAGGGTGGAGGACAACGTTGACCCGCTGGTGTAGCGTGGACATTGATGTGCGGCCAGTAGAGAACCAAACCTCTACATGCCCTGACGTTGGTGGGCGGCTTAAGAGCGCAAGCCTTTGGTCTGGCACTACACATCAGGTGACCATTTTCCCGAAGTCACTGGCAAGGGAGTATCTGCCCCAATGTGACCAGTGTGCCATGTTGACACTGGCACCAGCCTGCATGGTATATCTATGCCCCTCCCCCAGCCAGACTGACCACAGAGTGGGGTCATATTGGGGACTTTTATGTAATGTTCTATAATATGTGAAGTCACAAAAAAGACTATGATAAGCCAATGCCAAAAGAGTCTACAGACAACATGGTTCAGGATTATTTCACTTTAACTCAGTCAAATCAAGATATAAATGAAAAAACATATTTCAGGATTTAAAAAACGTTAATGACAGATTTTTCCTGATAAAACGAGAAATTAGGTGATATGGTAAGAGAAGATTAAAGGAAAACGATTCTTGAGCATGAGATCGCAAATTGAATGGCTAAATTAAGAATTCCACAATAAATCCTTTAAGTATAGTTATTATTTAAGATTAGCATGTTTTCTTTATTCTTACAGTGTGCACCCCTGATTTTCTAAGATATTTCACAAGCAACCTATTATGGCTGTCACTGGAAAGCACAGCTATTGTTATCTAAGCCGCATACAATAGGCTATCTATGTAGAGGAATGAGTGAAGAAGAATGAAATACAACACAACTGGTGCTTTTAAATTATGTTAATACATCAATTACACTTTTATAAGGATACTTTTAGTTTATTAGTATTAATCCTAAATAAACATTTCCAGATCATCAGTACAAATGTTTGTTTGACTAGGCAGAAAGATGACCAGGGAGAGATCTCATCCCCTTTAACATGAAACCTAATCACAAACATGTAAATCATGACAAAAAAATTATGTGTATTCTTAATTTAGATTTCATAGCTGTAACAAATGATTAAATTCATGAAATTACCTTCAGTAGAAGTAGTGCACAAACACGCCCAGAAACAATTGAGTTACCATCAGTACAGATGGATTTCTTCCCATTAGTGAATCTGTGAACCAGAACACCATGAGTTTGCATTGCTAATGATTTCTCTCACACTAGCCACTGCCCTGCACAGTCGGAGTCATATGCTCTTGTGTGAATAATTTACATACAATAGCTGCTTTTATTAGATCCAACAAGCCCCTTTAGAATTCAGATCAAGCGCCTGTTTCCGCCTACCCTCAGCAAAGGAAAGAATCTGTGTGGACACAAAGAAGCCTGCCCTATCTATTGTGCACTGTACTGCAAGGGAAGTGAAGGCCGGTTTTGACACAATACGGAGTAAAAATTACAAAATCCAAACAAAGAAAGTCTAACCACATGCAGAGGGAGTAAGTCTTACAGATAACAGTAGAGAAATAAATGCTTGTTTGTTCATAATTTTGTGTGTGTGTGTGTGTGCGTCAGTGTGTGTGGTATTTCAAAGACATTCTAACCTTTCCTTGTATACCCACCTGCTGTCAAACATGAAACTGACAATTCTAGTAAAGTTCTGGGGGATACTTTGGAGAGATAATTTTAAATAATCTTAAACAAGCCTCAGACAGATCAACATCTCATCTCTAGATGGAGCTAGGCCCACTGATGACACACTGACTGAGGCCAAGTATCACAAAGACACATCATGAAGCGAGAACTAGGTGACCCACAATTGAGGTGGTCTACTGGGCATCCTTTCACTTTAACAGTTGTCCAATGGGTATAAAATAAAATAAACGTTTAGTAAGGATGTGCAATACATTCATTTAATTGGCTGGGAAACAAATACATTTTGAGATCACAATTTATGCTTTCACCAAACGACATCAAGTTAGATGGGAGCAATAGTAGTCATGTTCAATATATGATTTTGATGAATGCACATTTTGTGTATGTGTGTATATCGATGTGCCAATAACAATTTGCTTGACCATAGCAGCTTACTGTATCATATTTATTCTGGACCATATCCATATTTTCAATGCACTAGCAACTTCTTTAAGAAACAACGGGGAAAAAGTAAGTACAAAACACTCAAATCATCTCTTGTTACATTTCCTGCTATTGTGGAGAAAATAGACCAAGAGTTATCAACTCTGACAAAGGAATCCACCAAGTCTGTCAAAACCAGTGCCTGTTCAAACTGTACATTTGTAAGAGGTGGAAAATAAATAAAATGAGTCAGCCATACTTTTGAGAAGAGCAAATTGGCTTTCACAAACAGGGTTCTTTAACAAAAAGCAAAACAAGATGAAAAGTGAGTAGCTACATAACATCATACCTGCATAGCAAACCATTATTCAGTTTCACAATGGACATCGATCAGAGGAAACATCTTTCAATATTGGGGTTTCTTGCGATGCACATCTTCTAGGTATAAGCACATGAGCTAACAACCAATCAGATGAAGTATGGATGACAAAATTCAATCAATTTGTTGTACCTGTAGTGTTACCACCACCTTTTTAGGGCATTTCACAAGTCAACAGTTTAAGTGTTGCTGGATACTCTAAGGAAATATTACTCTGTTTGGGAGCAGCTGTTAAACAATATCATCAAATTCAGTTACTAATCTTCTTAACCACAGCACTGCGCTGTCTCGACAGAGACTGGGCCTTGGTATCAATGCTTACTTGTGTATTTGCATAGAGCCTGCAGATCATATTAATGGCTGCCACTAAATAATGTTCCTCTGATATGGCCACAATGAAAACTGTGATTTGCAGCATCAGAAGAAAAAGAGACCATAAACAGACACTTATGAACAGTTTCTGTCTGGGATTGTATAAACCTCCCTTTTCTTCAAGGCCATCTTTCCATATACACTGGCAACTTGTTAAAATGTATTTAAGAGGGAATAAGAGCAGATGAATACTGCAGACCAGGTTGGCACTGTTGCTGTGTTTGAGGGTTGTCAGCCCATGTTTTTACGGTTCCCATAGCCTCTCCGATGTGTATCCTTCCAGTTGTCCCAGTCTCTAGCTTTCTGCAAGGCCTCCTCGTCATCATTTTCAACCCGCTTCTCTTTCTCTTCTTGCTCTCGCTCTTCTGCATCAACATCCTCTGAATGGGGGACACATTGTATTTGGTGAATGAGAAAGGGTGGGAAAAAAACATGGACAGTTTGAGTTTTCCCCAAAACAATGTATGTACATACAGTTAACTGTAAATATAAAATAATTATGAACATCTCTTTTACCCCTACCAGTGCTGCGAGGGATCCCCTGGTCTGGCAGGGCATTTTTCTTCCTGTGCTGCTCATACCAGTCATCCACAGACATAGTAGGCAGGCTGGGATAGCCAGCCCCAAACACTCTGAAATTAAAAATTACACATTTTTATACATTATTCAACTATTTACTTCATGTCATATAAAAAGCAAGTAGCTATGTAATTTTCATAAGGGAGATTGAACAGAGTACTTATTTTGTGAGTAGGAAAACGGCAAAACATTTTACATAAAAATGTGCAGAATGAGAAAATAAATGATAAGTTTGAGCAGGTGCCTACCTGGCCTGAACAGCATCTTTGGTGAGAATGAAGGGTTTCATGGGAGGCCTTTTAGATTGTGATGGCTCTGCTGAACTCTGCACATGGAAAATATAAAGAGCATCAGAAAATCACTCTTTCAATTAGTCATTGGTGAATGAGATTAGTTACATCTTCAAATCCATGTACCTGTTTTAGAACATCCATCCTGGTCAAAATCTCAATTTCCTGATCAATGCTCTCAATCTCCTCCAGGGATACAGCAATCCATTTCCTCAAGTTGAGGAGGTAGAAGTCTCTAACTATCTCATCATCTGCCTGCCCACTGTCCACTGCTGCCTTGATCTCTGATAGCTTGGCCTCAGTGTCCTTCCTCTGGGTGTATCTGCAGAGTATAGCACAATAAATAAGAGTCATCAGACCAATTTGGGTGCAGATGAATTGCCATTATAAAATAAACAAGAGAGATGTTTAAGTTGTTAAATAGCTGAAAGACATAACATATTTTAAGAGGCGCGTGACAGGTACTAGACCTTAAAGCATAGGCCTAAATATTACTTGTGCAGTGCTGAATCAAAACAATGCGTGTTCCGATTGTCAAAATCATTGTAATTGAAAAGCAGATGTTTCTGATACCTTTCTATCTTTGCCGCTCTTACTGTCGCCATTGCAATCAAGTCCGGAGGTTTGGGGGGCCCATTTGCAGGTTCTTCTTCCAGTGTGCCAGCAGAGTTTTCATTGGTTTTGGGTAGTTCAAACTTTGATATGTTATACTCCTTACATCTTTTCAAGAAGTCCAAAAAGTAACATCTAGCTATCTGAACTTGCTCTAGTCGTTTTGCCAGGTTCACTTGCTTCATAGTAAGAGCCCCCAGGAGGACAGGCAACATCAGATACTTAAGATCTGTGGTTGCTACCTCCTCCAAATCTTCATTTCGGCTAAAAAAAAAAAACATGAAGAATGAACAAGAATTAACATGAACGCTTCATTTGCATTGCCATAGCGAACGTTAGCTAGCTAACTAGATTGTTTACAACTTATCCTAGCCCATCAAAAGTATCTAGCTGGCAAACTGTCAAGCAACTCTAAGGTGGAATCTGTTCGTTATCTAGTTGGCTATACTATTTGATATATAATCATGCCCAATACACGATAGTAACTAGCTACCTGGGTATCTGGCTAGTCATCATAACTTGAGTAGATAGCGATCTATAGTTAGCTAGCTAACGTTAGCTACCTGAACAAGTCGAGCTGGGCAACCATCCGCGTTGCCTCTTCCAGTTGCGTTATCCCACGCTTGATTTTAACCTGGATATGGGTAGCTGCGATGGGATCATTTGTGGTGTCCACCTCCTCATATAGTTTCCATCCCCGATCTAATAAATCAGATAGTTTAGGCGGTTCTTCTGCCTGACTTGGTGACAAGCTAGTGCTTTCAGCGGCTGCCATTTTTTTCTTCTACGTAATGATTACTATCGGCTTCCGTATTCATTCTACGCTCACTTCCTTTATGACAAGATTCAAATGGTTTCCACTAGTTAGAACAGCCACGAAGTCAGAATTGTCGTAAAAATCATGATTGTGGCTAGGATTATGGTTAGGTTTCACTCTCGCCAAAATCTGTCCAAAATAAGCCCAATGCGTTTCAATTGGCTTATTTTGGACCTAAACTTGTCGCCTGCCTTCCCGCATTTGGGACAACGACTCCCATTGTTAGGGCGGAGACATGAACATCTCGTCAATTATATAAACATCTCTGTATAACTGCAGTATGTTACAAATACTGCGTCCAAAAGAACACCGTTTTTTTACTGCAGTAACTTTGCAGTGTAACCACAGTTACAGTGCAATATAACTGCAGTTATTCTGCAATTACTGCGTCCCAAATAATACAGTCGACTGCAATTACTGCAGTTTCAAAACTGCAATCTGTTTTTGTAAGTGCGGCCACTGAGCCGCCTGACACAAAAACCTGCCTATCATTAAACGTATTATTCTGTACGTACATTGTGCAACCCAAATTTAGTATGATCATAGTTCAGATATTTCACTGGATGTATAAATGTGAAGCATCCGGTTGGCGTTTCCACTCACTACCAAATATGGTGATGAGAGGAAGCCCAGTGGCCAGCAGTGGGAGAAGATTAAGCGAGTTCGATTTAGCAAATTTTCTCATCGACGAAACATTTGATCTCTATACAGTTTTCTATTTCCAAAACTAAAATCTGTAACAAATAGAGTGCTCTGCGTTTTGTAGACTTTACCCTTTGCCAAAGTTTTAGAAAATTGCGTTGTTTCGAAGGAGAGCAAGGGCGAATTGAGTTATTGCACATGCGCACTTCACAAAGTAGGCGTTCCCTATCGGAAAAAATGCAAATAAATGCTAGAACCGCCAAAAGCATTAATAGCTCGTGCTTGGCTCTGCCTACCTCCTTGCTGGTTCTGCCCACCACAATTAATTTGCTCAGTTGGAAACTACAGGCTCTGGTCTATCTTGGGTTACTTATACAAATATTTGGTATGATGCTGCGTTCAAATGCTAGTCAGAACTAGGAAACTCAGAAATGTCCAACTTGCTAACTGGTAGAATGCGGCACTTACAACCAGTTAGTAAGTCAGAAATTTCAGAGTTTCTTAGCTAGTTCTGACTAGCACGTGAACGTGGCATGATATGATACCTTACGTTTGCCAAAACTTGGCCACGTCTAGTTACCTTTTGCCATTTCCTTAGTTGTTTTTGGGCGCGTAACCAGTAATAACGCGGAATGACAATACTAGCAAAGATCATTTAAAACTGTGATACTAGCACGTCACGGGTAAGATAAAAAAGATATACAAAGGTATGTGGACACCCCTTCAAATTAGTGGATTCAGCTATTTCAGCCACAAACGTTGCTACCGGTGTATAAAATTGAGCACACCGCCATGCAATCTCCATAGACAAACATTGGCAGTAGAATGGCCTTACTGAAGAGCTCAGTGGCTTTGAACGTTGCACCGTCATAGGATGCCACCTTTCCAACAAGTCAGTTCGTCACATTTCTGCCCTGCTAGAGCTGCCCCAGTCAAGTGCTATTATTGTGAAGTGGAAACGTCTAGGAGCAACAACGGTGGTAGGCCACACAAGCTCACAGAACTGGACCACTGAGTGCTGAAGCGCGTAGTGCGTAAAAAAAGTCTGTCTTCGGTTGAAACACTCACTACAGAGTTCCAAACTGCCTCTGGAAGCAACTTCAGCACAAGAGCTGTTCGTAAGGAGCTTCATGAAATGGGTTTTCATGGCCGAGCAGCCACACACAAGCCTAAGATCACCATGCACAATGCCAAGTGTCCGATAGAGTAATGCAAAGCTCGCCGCCATTGGACTCTGGCGCAGTGGAAACGCGTTCTCTGGAGTGATGAATCACACTTCGCCATCTGGCAGTCCAACAGACTAATTTGGGTTTGGCGGAGGCCAGGACAATGCTACCTGCCCGAATGCATAGTGTCAACTGTAAAGTTTGGTGGATGAGAAATCTTTACAGCATACAATGACATTCTAGACGATTTTGTGCTTCAAACTTTCTGCCAACAGTTTGGAGAATGCTCTTTCCTGTTTCAGCATGACAATGCCCCTGTGCACAAAGTGAGGTCCATACAGAAATGGCTTGTTGAGGTCGGTGTGGAAGAACTTGACTGGCCTGCACAGAGCTCTGACCTCAACCCCATCAAACACCATTGGGATGAATTGGAACGCCAACTGCGAGCCAGGCCTAATCGCCCAACATCAGTGCCTGACCTCACTAATGCTCTTGTGGCTGCATGGAACCAAATCCCTGCAGCAATGTTCCAACATCTAGTGAAAAGCTTTCCCAGAAGAGTGGAGGCTGTTATAGCAGCAAATGGGGGACCAACTCCATAATAATGCCCATGATTCTGGAATGAGATGTTCGAAGAGCAGGTGTCCGCATACTTTTGTTCATGTAGTGTATTTTGCATGATGCTTCCTTGACTAGACTACTGACGTTACACAAAATTCAAAAGCCAGTGAGGCACATTTCCGGCTATGACCAAATTCAACGTTTTTGCTTATCGTTTCACACACATCTATGTGCTTTTACGAGAAAAAAATAAACATGCAGGCTATGAGGATTATATGTTTATATATGCATCGTAACAAGAAATAGATGACAATGTTGTCCTGTCAACTTGTTGTATTTTTTCCCCTACCACTGTGACTTATTGGTGGCGTGTCTGCTAAAACAGTTGTTTCATAGTCCAATGGTTGTGACTTCTCATCCCATTCGGGCAGATATCTATTTTTTGTATTCTTTATTTACAGTATTCATCCCGTGCCCACACACACACGTCTAATTTGGAAAAGTGAAAGCATACCTACCTATCTTGATTATTGTCCAGTTATATGGTCAAGTGCTGCAAAGAAGGACCTAGTTAAGCTGCAGCTGGCCCAAACAGTGGCACATTTTGCTCTTCATTGTAATCAGAGTGCTAACATTAGTACTATGCATCCGTGTGTCTCTTGGCTAAGAGACTGCCTCGCTTCTTGTTTTTATAAGAAACATTAACGTGTTGGAAATTCCAAATTGTTTGCATAGTCAACTTACACACATCAGTGACACACACACACACACACTTACTCCAACAGACATTCCACCAGGGGTCTTTTCACAGTCCCCAGGTCGAGAACAAATTAAAGGAAATGTACAATACTATACAGGGACATGATTGCATGGAACTAACTTCCATCTCATTCAGAAAATCTGATTCCAAAAAGAAATAAAGCAACACCTCATGGCCTCTTCCCCATGTGACCTACTTTTTGTGTGTATGTATTGACATGTATGTGAAACTAATAGATGTACACACACACTACATGTTAATGTTTTTAAATGTATGTAATTTGTAAAGTTGTAAAGTAATGTATTTGTTGTTATGTGTCGGACCCCGGGAGACTAGCTATTGGCGTCATCTAATGGGGATTCTAATAAATCAAATCAAATTAGAGCAATGAGAAAAATGATAATGATGAATGTGGTTTTGAGTGTTTTACTCAACACAGAGTAAAAATGACACAATCACACTCAACTCTGGATATTAACACCAACACTGGGGTTCTTTAAAAAAATCTTTAACTAAGCAAGTCAATTATGAACAAATTCTTATTTACAGTGACAGTCTACTGGGGATTATCTGCCTTGTTCAGGGGAAGAACGACAGATTTTCACCTTGTCGGCTCGGGGATACAATCCATCAACCTTTTGGTTACTGGCCCAATGCTTTAACCACTAGGCTACCTGCCACCCCCACTGAGTGTTACAGTTTTTTTCAATCGCTTTGGTGCTATTTTCACAAGTATGTGGTGAATTTAGTACAAAACTCGAAACACTTGTAACACAGCAGGTCTTACGTTCAAAACCTTTTATTGTGCATTCATTTTGTTTGGAGACATCTTTCACCAAACAACCATTGATCCACAATCTAAGTTTACTGTGTAATACCATGAGAACTTTGATTTAATCCCCAAAACACAACATAATGATACTGTATGTTCTCAATTTAGTTGTTTTAACAACCAGTTTATCCAATAGCAAAAACATGCTAGATACATGCCCATTGAATGTAATATGCTACAGTACTGTAAATTACAGTACGTTACACTGTTTCACATTAGGCAATACACTTTTCTAATTTCCATAATTTCTAGCCAATATTTGATCAAATGTGTGATTATTTACTGTAAGACATCTTTCACAATCATTAATACAAAAAAATAGATGTATTGTTGTTTAGATATAATTACAACATAGGTGTACTGAAATCAAATTAAACAAATTAATTGAATGAAAGAAAGAAAGAAACAATGTTTAGCAGGCACTAGTTTGCATCAAGCCTGTCTTGAGCATTTGGCCATAGTTTCTCAATAACATTGCAGTAAATGTTTGTTCATTCATTTGAGGATATTTTTGTTGCATTGCAAATCCAAGCCTGACATCGCATGCTTCATTCATGTCCTAAGACATGCAAGCTCATGGGGATAGCAATCGTACCTTCCACTTGTATTGTAATCATGTATTGTATTTAAAAGTATTTATTATTATTATTATTTATTGTAGTGGTTTTGGGTGGCACAGTTAGTAAGTGTATGGCACTAGTGACACTGGAGTTGTGGGTTCAATTCCCAACGTGGTAACATATGAAAATGTATCAACTTACTTTGGATAAAAGTGTCTGCTACATAAATGTTACTGTGCTGACAAATTCAATTTTAGTAAAGTAGTGTGAAACCCCCCCACATCAAAAAGACAGCAGCAAATTAATTTTGTATACAGTTCACTGTATATGGGATGCATTTGTTACATATCTTGTATATGGGATGCATTTGTTACTGATCTTGTCAATATCAGATTTTTCAACAGCATCAAGGTAACAGCATCAATGTAACAGCATAGCTTCCGTCCCTCTCCTCACCCCTACCTGGGCTTGAACCAGGGACCCTCTGCACACATCAACAACTGACACCCACGAAGCATCGTTACCCATCGCACCACAAAAGCTGCGATGGGAACAACTACTTCAAGGTCTCAGAGCGAGTGACGTCACCGATTGAAACGCTTTTAGCGCGCACCCCGCTAACTAGCTAGCCATTTCACATCGGTTACATATGCACGACGCAACGAGGGGTTCCTAGATAAAGCCCTTAGCCGTGGTATATTGGCAATATACCACAAACACCCGAGGTGCCTTATTGATATTATAAACTGGTTACCAAGGTAATTAGAGCAGTAAAAATACATGTTTTGTCATACCAGTGATATGGAATGATAAACCACGGCTTCCAGTCATTCACCACTCAGGGCTCAAACCACCCAGTTTATGTTGTCTGATATACCAAGGCTATCAGCCAATCAGCATTCAGGGCTCGAATCACCCAGTTTATAATACAGTATATATTATACTTCGTATGTTTATACTTTACAAACATACATTTTCATTACAGTTTCTTTCAATCACTATGGTGCAATTTTCACAACAGGTGCAATTTTCACAACAAGTACATGGTACATTTTCAAAACTCTAAGCACAAAAGTGAAAACAGATAATCAAAATGGCTCATGTTTCAAAACTCTTAGCACATTTTCAATTGACTGAGTACAACAAACAAATTCACAAAGTTAGTTGTTCACTACACCAAATCACTCTTTCAATTTGAATACATATTCATTCTAAGTATCTGCTTTTCAAAATGCAATATTCACTTTACTTTTGATATGATCTTCTTGTCATTTGTAAAAAATACAATTAACTATCATTTATTTAAACTGCTCAAAACGGATAACTACTGAACCAAAACTATGTAGTGCCTAATTAACTTATAAGTTTGATAATTGCCGATCACTGTAAAATTAAATATTTTAATGTATTTTAATGTATAAATATATACATTCAACATCCATTTATGTTGGAAGGTAAAACCAAATCATATATGGATGTGGCTGTAAATACTACATCATCATTTTCCATCAGCCAGTGTGCTTCAATAGGACAAAGTGGAAAGAGACTCTATGTGCTACCTTTTGGAATTATAGTGTAGTGTACAATGCACTGCTGAAATACCTGGGTTGTATTTAAGCAATAAGGCCCGAGGGGGTGTGATATATGGCCGATATGCCACGGCTAAGGGCTGGTCTTACGCACAACGCAATGCAGAGTGCCTGGACACAGCCCTTAGCTGTGGTATATTGGCCATGTACAACAAACCTCTGAGGTGCCTTATGCTATTATAAACTGACTATACTGACGTAATTAGAGCAGTAAAAATACACGTTTTGTCATACACGTGGTATACGGTCTGATATACCACAGCTGTCAGCCAATCAACATTCAGGACTCGAATCACCCAGTTTATAAATAACAATATATTCCACTCATTATCTGAATTTCAGTGATAGACTGTAAGCTGAATTTCAAGTGAGACAGGCGATACTTTAGAAAAGGTGATCTTGTACAATGTTGGATGGGCAGAAATGTGCCACATTTTTACAGTTGCCAACTGTTTTACAATACACCTATTTCTGATGATTTCTCCTACATATGTACTGTAAAAGGATAATGAAACTGTAAGACTGACATACAGTGCATTTGGATCAATTGAATTTACCACAGGTGGACTCCAATCAAGTTGTAGAAACATCTCAAGGATGATCAATGGATAAATTTCGAGTTTCATAGCAAAGGGTCTGAATATTTATGTAAATAAGGTATTTCTGTCTTTTATTTTAATACATTTAGCAAACATTTCTAAAAACCTGTTTTCACTTTGTCATTATGGGGTATTTCGTGTAGTTTGGTGATCATTTAAATTAAAATTTTATTGAAACCATTTTAGAATAAGGCTGTAACGTAACAAAAAGTGGAAAAAGGGGAGGGGTCTGCATATTTTCCGAACGCACTGTATTTCTCAACATGCTCACAACCTGCCATTAGATACAAATTATAAAGAAAATTGTGCATGTCAAATACCGTATGGAAAATAATATTTATCATCTACTATTCTTTCAATTCACCACTTAAAACAGTTTTGACATTTGTATCTTGTATTTTTCGCTATTGAATTAAATGGTAGTTTTACCCCTAGAGGTGATCTAAGTCACATAATTTTAAAAAAAACATCAAAATCGCTTTGGTACTATTTTCACAAGTATGTGGTACAATTTCACAACTCTTAGTAGAAAACTCAAAACAGATAATCAAAATGATGTTTTTCCAAAACTTTAAGGCACATTTTCAATTGACTAAGTACAACACACAAAATCACACAGTAACTTTTTCACAAAACCTAATCAGTGTTTCATCTAGAAATACCTTTCATATAAAGTAATTGTCTTCCACAATGCAATGCTCTGAATCTCTTCTCATTTCTTTAAATACATTTGACTGTCACTTAATCCAACTGCGCTCACAAGCTGGCATGACTTGTTTACGTGCTGCTGTGCGTTTTGTTGCTAACCTTACTTTGCTACCTGACAACTTTACGGTTTATCTGGACATGGTTCGTCAAGACCTCCAACAGCCGAAGCTAAGTGGTAACATTAACATGATGCCTTCTAATTGCAGTCGCTGTACTCATAATATACAGGAGAACGATCACCTTACGGTGACAATAGCTGTCCTGCAAGCCCAGCTTCAGACGCAATCGTTAGGCAAGGGTAATTTCAGTGTAGGAAAGGATGAAACAGTGTCTGTGCCACCAGTAAGTACAGATAGTAGTATAAATCCCCTCGCACGGTCCCCGCAGCCGGACAACTTTCTCATGGCTTCAGGAGGGAAATGCTGTAGGAATGCTCAACCGGTGTCGCTCATTCAGCCGACCGAAATTTTCAACCGGTTCTCCCCATTAAGCAGCGAGTCTTAGTCTTAGGCCGAGCCTTCTCTGGTCTCTACTCCTCCCGTTACGGGGTCTGAGACGCCGAAGGCTCCCACCATTAGCTCTGACAAATTGAAAACCCTAAGTCATTGGCGACTCCATTACCCGCAGTATTAGACTTAAAACCAATCATCCAGCGATCATACACTGTTTACCAGGGGGCAGGGCTACCGACGTTAAGGCTAATCTGAAGATGGTGCTGGCTAAAACTAAAACTGGCGAGTGTAGAGAGTATAGGGATATTGTTATCCACGTCGGCACCAAATATGTTAAGATGAAACAGTCAGAGGTCACCAAGCGCAACATAGCTTCAGCTATGTTAGCCAGCCTGCCAGCTTAGTGGAGTCTGCCACTAGCACAGTGTAGTCAGCTCAGCTATCCCCATTGAGACCATGTCTGTGCCTCGACCTAGGTTGGGCAAAACTAAACATGGCGGTGTTCGCTTTAACGATCTCACTAGAATAAAGACCTCCTCCATTCCTGCCATCATTGAAAGAGATCGTGATACCTCACATCTCAAAATAGGGCTACTTAATGTTAGATCCCTCACTTCCAAGGCAGTTATAGTCACTGATCATGATCTTGATGTGATTGGCCTGACTGAAACATGGCTTAAGCCTGATGAATTTACTGTGTTAAATGAGGCCTCACCTCCTGGTTACACTACTGACCATATCCCCCGCACATCCCGCAAAGGCAGAGGTGTTGCTAACATTTACGATTGCAAATTTCAATTTACAAAACCCCCCCCGAAGTTTTCGTCTTTTGAGCTTATAGTAATGAAATCTATGCAGCCTACTCGATCACTTTTTATAGCTACTGTTTACAGGCCTCCTGGGCCATATACAGCGTTCCTCACTGAGTTCCCTGAATTCCTATCGGACCATGTAGTCATAGCAGATAATATTCACATTTTTGGTGACTTTAATATTCATATTGGAAAAGTCCACAGACCCACTCCAAAAGGCTTTTGGAGCCAGCCATCATCGACTCAGTGGGTTTTGTACAACATGACTCCAGACCTACTCACTGCCACAGTCATACTCTGGACCTAGTTTTGTCCCATGGAATAAATGTTGTGGATCTTAATATTTTTCCTCATAATCCTGGACTATCGGACCACCATTTTATTACGTTTGCAATCACAACAAATAATCTGCTCAGACCCCAACCAAGGAGCATCAAAAGTCGGGCTATAAATTCTCAGACAACCCAAAGATTCCTTAATGCCCTTCCAGACTCCCTCTGCCTACCCAAGGACGTCGAAGGACAAATATCAGTTAACCACCTAACTGAGGAACTCAATTTAACCTT
Organism: Salmo trutta; assembly: GCF_901001165.1. Lineage (NCBI taxonomy): Eukaryota > Metazoa > Chordata > Actinopteri > Salmoniformes > Salmonidae > Salmo > Salmo trutta. The sequence continues at coordinate 42,339,989 of NC_042971.1, read as the reverse complement.
GCTCAATACCCTAGATGCAGTTGCACCCATAAAAACTAAAAACATTTGTCATAAGAAACTAGCTCCCTGGTATACAGAAAATACCCGAGCTCTGAAGCAAGCTTCCAGAAAATTGGAACGGAAATGGCGCCACACCAAACTGGAAGTCTTCCGACTAGCTTGGAAAGACAGTTCCGTGCAGTATCGAGGAGCCCTCACTGCTGCTCGATCATCCTATTTATCCAACCTAATTGAGGAAAATAAGAACAATCCGAAATTTATTTTTTGATACTGTCGCAAAGCTAACTAAAAAGCAGCATTCCCCAAAAGAGGATCGCTTTCACTTCAGCAGTAATAAATTCATGAACTTCTTTGAGGAAAAGATCATGATCATTAGAAAGCAAATTATGGACTCCTCTTTAAATCTGCATATTCCTCCAAATCTCAGTTGTCCTGAGTCTGCACAACTCTGCCAGGACCTAGGATCAAGGAAGACACAAGTGTTTTAGTACTATATCTCTTGACACAGTAATGAAAATAATCATGGCCTCTAAACCTTGAAGCTGCATACTGGACCCTATTCCAACTAAACTACTGAAAGAGCTGCTTCCTGTGCTTGGGCCTCCTATGTTGAACACAATAAATGGCTCTCTAGCCACCGGATGTGTACCAAACTCACTAAAAGTGGCAGTAATAAAGCCTCTCTTGAAAAAGCCAAACCTTGACCCAGAAATATAAAAAACAAAAAATCGGCCTATATCGAATCTTTCATTCCTCTCAAAAAGTTTAGAAAAAGCTGTTGCGCAGCAACTCACTGCCTTCCTGAAGACAAACAATGTATACGAAATGCTTCAGTCTGGTTTTAGACCCCATCATAGCACTGAGACTGCACTTGTGACGGTGGTAAATTACCTTTTAATGGCGTCAGACCGAGGCTCTGCATCTGTCCTCGTGCTCCTAGACCTTAGTGCTGCTTTTGATACCATCGATCTCCACATTCTTTTGGAGAGATTGGAAACCCAAATTGGTCTACACGGACAAGTTCTGGCCTGGTTTAGATCTTATCTGTCGGAAAGATATCAGTTTGTCTCTGTGAATGGTTTGTCCTCTGACAAATCAACTGTACATTTCGGTGTTCCTCAAGGTTCCGTTTTAGGACCACTATTGTTTTCACTATATATTTTACCTCTTGGGGATGTCATTCGAAAACATAATGTTAACTTTCACTGCTATGCGGATGACACACAGCTGTACATTTCAATGAAACATGGTGAAGCCCCAAAATTGCACTCGCTGGAAGCCAGTGTTTCAGACATAAGGAAGTGGATGGCTGCAAACTTTCTACTTTTAAACTCTGACAAAACAGAGATGCTTGTTCTAGGTCCCAAGAAACAAAGAGATCTTCTGTTGAATCTGACAATTAATCTTGATGGCTGTACAGTCGTCTCAAATAAAACTGTGAAGGACCTCGGCGTTACTCTGGACCCTGATCTCTCTTTTGACGAACATATCAAGATTGTTTCAAGGACGTCTTTTTTCCATCTGCGTAACATTGCAAAGATCAGACATTTTCTGTCCAAAATTGATGCAGAAAATGTACCCATGCTTTTGTTACTTCTAGGTTAGACTACTGCAATGCTCTACTTTCCGGCTACCCGGATAAAGCACTAAATAAACTTCAGTTAGTGCTAAATACGGCTGCTAGAATCCTGACTATTACTCCAGTGCTAGCCTCCGTACACTGGCTTCCTGTTAAGGCAAGGGCTGATTTCAAGGTTTTACTGCTAACCTACAAAGCATTACATGGGCTTGCTCCTACCTATCTTTCCGATTTGGTCCTGCCGTACATACCTACACCTACGCTACGGTCACAAGACGCAGGCCTCCTAATTGTCCCTATAATTTCTAAGCAAACAGCTGGAGGCAGGGCTTTCTCCGATAGCGCTCCATTTTTATGGAATGGTCTGCCTACCCATGTGAGAGACGCAGACTCGGTCTCAACCTTTAAGTCTTTATTGAAGACTCATCTCTTCAGTAGGTCCTATGATTGAGTGTAGTCTGGTCCAGGAGTGTGAAGGTGAACGGAAAGGCACTGGAGCAACGAACCGCCCTTGCTGTCTCTGCCTGGCCGGTTCCCCTCTCTCCACTGGGATTCTCTGCCTCTAACCCTATTACAGGGGCTGAGTCACTGGCTTACTGGTGCTCTTCCATGCCGTCCCTAGAAGGGGTGCGTCACTTGAATGGGAAGAGTCACTGACGTGGTCTTCCTGTCTGGGTTGGCGCCCCCCCTTGGGTTGTGCCGTGGCGGAGATCTTTGTGGGCTATACTCTGCCTTGTCTCAGGATGGTAAGTTGGTGGTTGAAGGTACCCCTCTAGTGGTGTGGGGGCTGTGCTTTGGCAAAGTGGGTGGGGTTATATCCTGCCTGTTTGGCCCTGTCCAGGGATATCACCGGATGGGGCACAGTGTCTCCTGACCCCTCTTGTTTCAGCCTCCAGTATTTATGCTGCAGTAGTTTATGTGTCGGGGGGCTAGGGTCAGTCTGTTATATCTGGAGTATTTCTCTAGTGTCCTGTGTGAATTTAAGTATGCTCTCTCTAATTATTTCTTTTTTCTCTTGGGGGACCTGAGCCCTAGGACCATGCCTCAGGACTACCTGGCATGATGACTCCTTGCTGTCCCCAGTCCACCTGGCCGTGCTGCTGCTCCAGTTTCAACTGTTCTGCCTGCGGCTATGGAACCCTGACCTGTTCACCGGACGTGCTACCTGTCCCAGACCTGCTGTTTTCAACTCTCTAGAGACAGCAGGAGCGGTAGAGATACTCTCAATGATCGGCTATTAAAAGCCAGCTGACATTTACTTCAGAGGTGCAGACCTGTTGCACCCTCGACAACTACTGTGATTATTATTATTTGACCATGCTGGTCATTTATGAACATTTGAACATCTTGGCCATGTTCTGTTATAATCTCCACCCGGCACAGGCAGAAGAGGACTGGCCACCCCTCATAGCCTGGTTCCTCTCTAGGTTTCTTCCAAGGTTTTGGCCTTTCTAGGGAGTTTTTCCTAGCCACTGTGCTTCTACACCTGCATTGCTTGCTGTTTGGGGTTTTAGGCTGGGTTTCTGTACAGCACTTTGAGATATCAGCTGATGTAAGAAGGGCTATATAAATAATACATTTGATTTTGATTTGATTTTGGTGCATCACTTAACCGTTTGGTAAACCTATAGTTTTTAAACTGGTTTGTCTACTATATATGGATTTTGAGAACTACAGGAACAAAATATGTGTTTGTAAAGTATAAACATCTATATTACATGTATTATACATGATAACCATACATAATGACTACTCGTTATTGCTAATTGATTTCCCATAGCGGTAACACATAGCGGCAGGTAGCCTAGTGGTTAGACTGTTGGGTCATTAACTGAAAAGTTGCTAGTCAAATCCCTGAGCTGACAAGGTAAAAATCTTCTGTTCTGCCCCTGAACAAGGTAGTTAATTAACTTACTAAGCTGTTATTGGAATTTGTTCTTAACTGACTTGCCTAGTTAAAAATGAAACCACATTTGGTCACCATATACTGAAAAGGGGGGCTGTGAACACTTGCAATTAATTTCAACATGGAGAAAGAAATGAATCCATGCTTTTGTTACTTCTAGGTTAGACGACTGCAATGCTCTCCTTTCCAGCTACCCGGAAAAAGCACTAAATAAACTTCAGTTAGTGCTAAATACGGCTGCTAGAATCCTGACTAGAACCAAAAAATTTGATCATATTACTCCAGTGCTAGCCTCCGCACACTGGCTTCCTGTTAAGGCAAGGGCTGATTACAAGGTTTTACTGCTAACCTACAAAGCATTACATGGGCTGCTCCTACCTATCTGTCAGAGAGGGAGGCAGATGGCAAAGAACTGTTGTGTCTAATGAGGTACTGGCCATTGTTGTTGACCATGTGGTAAACGAAGGCCTTACCATGGCAGAGGCTGCCAGAGTAGTTCACCCCAATCTGAAAATATCAACTGTAAAAATAACTTACCCAAATATATTTTTAGAGGGTGATGCTGCTGTGAACCATCAGAAGCATACAGTGGCGATAAATCTTAGTGGGCCAAACTACTTTTTTTTTTTATAGATGCATGCCAGCAAAGACACTACACAACACAACACTAACAAATACATTAATTGCACTATAACGGTGACAAACGGTGCTGTAAGAATATTTCAAAGATAAATACACAACGCAGAGGACGTGAGGTCAAGAGTACTAAAAGTCAATGGAGTACTAATGGTCAATAGGGAATTATCAATGATATTGTTGGTTTTCAGTTCAACATCTGATAGGAATGTCAGTCCTGAAGTCATAGCTACATGTGGCATGTTCTCATTGGTCCAACCTGAAATAGGATACTTGTTATTTGGCCATTGGCCCAGTTTTATTGCAAGGAATTCTAATTGGTCAACCACAGGCTAGGGTTGGGTTATAAACTACATCCTGTCCCTTTGTTCACTGGAGAGAATCACTGAGGACAGGGGAGCATGAACATCTACCATCTACCTACCTGCATGATTTGTCTTTGAATAAACCAATTTTCCTTCCCCTGATTTGCTTTGGGGTCTGTGTTATTGCAGATTAACATCAACTGCTAACAGTGCCCACAAACTGTTAGGGCCTACATAGAGCTGTCCCAACAGCAGATATTTATTTTCAGCACCATGGAGGGAATCCTTACCACCGTTACACCTGGCTATCAGCGGAGCCTTGTCTGGCAGCAAAACTGTTCATTCAGCCACATTTACTGCCTTTAAAAAAACATAGCTGATATGGATGACTTGCTTAAACAAATGTGTTTTTTACTGACAATTGAGATGTACAAACTATGGCATAAGGGAACGATGAGTGGATAAAAGGCAATCTATAATTTCGATTAAGACATTAATGAGCGAGCTAAGACGGACGTAGTCAATATCTGTTCAGCACTTTTTAATTGTACAGTGACAGAATTCAGAAAATGGGCCATTCTTACAGTATTCTCCTTGTGCACCAACTCAGAACTGTAAAATAAATAAAGGGGGCATATAAGCAGACAATGAAAACTTACAATATTCAATGATGACATTTCTCTAAAACAGGCTATAGGCTACATGTGCACCACCAAGTCAGAACAGTAGGCTAAGTTATGAGCGGGAAAGGGATCAAATTATTCGGGTGATCACATGGGCTACTAATAGCTTACCACACAACATACACTTAGTATTACTTTCTTAGCTACAGTATACATATCTCCCTGGCCCATTACATATTTTTTTATAGGGATACAATACATTTTTTGACTCCTTGTTGTGCTGTGCTCACTTGAACAAGAAGGTGGCGCGGCGATCTTTCGTGGGCAAATTTTGTCATCAAACTTTGTCCTCACAGCCTGGCATTCTCTGGATTTATGGTGCTTTTAAGACAACTGGTAAGTCGGAAAAGAACAAGGTCGAATCATGACGTCAGTGATCTTCAGGTTGGAGCTCTAGAATGAGGCCCGAGTTCACGACTTGGAATTCCAAGTTGGATGACCGTTCAAAACGTATTTCCCCAGTCGGAGCTAGTTTTTTTTCTAGAGTTCCCAGTTGTCTTGAACTCACTGAAGTCTGAGATTACCCAGTTCCAAGTATCCAGTTGTTTTGAATGCGGCAGAAGTCATGCTGGATAGACAGCATGGCCAATATATTCAACCTTTCCTGGCCCATGTGAATGTTCATCCTTTTAAGCTTGGAAAAGAGACCCTTAAGCCCAAACTTGGACCACACACCCTCTCCACCGAATAGCAGGCAGGGGAAGCAAAATAGTGATGGCACAAGCGGGGAGCCCAGCCAACAGCGAGTTGCAGTGGTCCGTCTTGTCGAGGTTGAGCTTGAGGTGGTAGGCCGACATCCAAGTTGAGATATCTGCCAGGCACGCAGAAATATGTGTTGCCACCTGGGAAGGAGAAAAGTAGGTAATTTTGTGCCTACCCAAAAAAGGGGTTAAATATGTGTAAAAAAAAAATAATAATAATTTTTCCTGAGCTTTCTTATATCTCCTAGATATAGGACAAACACTTCAAAACCTTGTTACTTATGATCATTTTTTTTACTGTCTTTTTTTGACGTTTATGCATGTGTTATTCAGTGAGTTTTTCTGGGCCAAACTCAATATTTTACCAATAGCTTAGACTTTTTAAAATGAAAATGACTAAATGGTGAGCCTATCATTATCTGATGTATTGGTAACTAAATTAAATGTTCTCATGGTATTTCACGGAAAACATTGATTTTGCATGAATGACTCAGCGGTGAAAAATGTGTGAAACGCCAATGAATGCACAATCAAAAGTTCTGAACATAAGATAGGGGGCATTCCAAGTGTTATCAGTTTAGAGTTTTGTACTTAAGAGTTTTGAAAATATACCACTTACAGTATATCTGAAAAATGCGCAAAAGTAATTTAAAAAAACTGTATGTAGTTCTCAAAATTTGTAGTAGACAAACCAGTTGGAAATCTCAAGGTTTACCAAACAGTTAAATTATTATCAATTAAGAGCAGTTGGATTAAGTAATAGTAAAATGCATGTTATGAGTTTTGTACTAAGTGTTGGGAAAACGTACCGCATACTTGAAAATTGCATCTAGCAATAATAGAAAATAATAGAAAAAAAAGTTCACTCCTGAATTATGTTACCCCCCAAAAATCGAAACTAGGTAAAACTGGCCAATTTGCTGTGTACCTTACAATATAATGCTGGTTCACTCATACTCCCTTCTATTCTCCTACTCTGTGCCATAACATCACTGAAAATACTCCCATATAGGTACAGTTTAAAACATTCATCTATCCTTTTAAACTCAAACTTCTGATGTCAAAGTTTAAACACTGAGGTAAACACTAATGCTCAGGCACTATTTAAAATAAAATAAAATACGGTCACACTTTATTTGGATAGTCCTATATAGATGATTTACAGATGGTCATACTATCAACAAATTATATGTTGATAAGCAACTGCTTGCTAAGGTTACGGTTAGTGGTAGGGTTAGGTTTAGAATAAAGGTTAGGGTAAGGGTTAAGATTGGGATTAGTGTTAAGTTTAGGGTTATGATAAGAGTTAAGGATAGGGCTAGGGTTAATGGAAATGGTGTTGACAGATATTTAACATCTAAAAACCACAATCTACTTGGGACTATCCAAATTAAGTGTTACCAAAATTACAAATAAAAGCTTATTCAGATTCATAAGGGTTCTATGTAGAACACATCTTGCATTCCAAAGAATCCTTCTTGCCTTCCAAATAATCATCAAAGAACCCTTTCTTACAAAAATAGTTATTCAGATGAAAAGAGTGTAGGGCTAGACTAGAGTGTAGGGTTAGGAGATAAACTGAATTTAAGTCTCAAATTGTGTTAGTGGTAACTATATCTACTGCACTCTTCAAACAAACATAAAAAAGGTATGTTCTCTGTCTATCAATTTATGTCCTCTGGGAGGAAATAAGGGGTTCAGAGTGCACCATTTCCTTAAACATTAGACTATAAACAAGGCTCTAAGAGGGCAATTAATCTACTGGTTCCATGGCCTATGTTTTGCTTTTGGAAAGTGGTCCTCTGGAAGTCCCATGGAGATGAAATATGTTTTTTTTTAACACAGTCTATGTGTCATGGAATAGTGAAGTCCATCGCAGAAAATGTGCAGTATGTCCTTCTCACTGCACTTCTATAGAGTAAGCAGAGCTAATTAGGCTGTACGTCTGCCCTATAGCTGCCCTACTGCGGTCTATCGAATTCTAAAGAATTCTAACCAAAGATTGCATGCTGTTTTGCTTTTGACATCTACAAATGTAACACTCAAAAAGAACAATGTTTTTCAGCAATTAGCTCCACAACAAGGCAGGCTGAAACATGAGTGAATTTCGCATGCAGCAAGAACGAAACACCTGTTTTTTTGTAATTAGTTTCCATGGCTTCACGGGAGGGTTTTAAAACATGTGGAAGACTAACAACAGTCCTAATGTAAATAGCCGTCTATATTTTTTGGAGCTATGTGTTGCCACCATCAATCGTATCCAAAATTCTCCAACACAGACAGAAAACCTTTATATTTAGTGACCACTGACCAATTCCATATCATTTTGTTTGACAGTTTTTATGCAGTTTTCTTGTTTATAATATTAATCAGTCTTTACCACCAATAATGATGAGGATATAACGGTATGTGCCCATATGTATGTGGATCATGACCCTTTAAAGAGGCAATCAGCAGTTTAGAAATGCATCCATAGCTCCTATAGAGATCTATGGATGCAAGGACTGATCAAAATTATAGTTTCAATAACAATGTTTTGTGACAATATAGTGTTTGTTTACATTTACTTTGTTTACAAACTTTGGAGTAAAACAAGCTTATATTTTGGGTTCTGATGGGGGTACGACAGTTAAACTAAGCTCATGAGGCATTTATAAGTTATATTCTTAAGCAATTTATAAGTAAAAAAATGGATGTTAGCAACTGCAAATTACCCCTTTAAAATGATCACCAGTTGAATCCCTTCTGGACTGAACACAGTTGGGAGGGCTTGTGTGCATTCCAAGCATATTCACACCAGGTTCTTAATCAACATGGGGGACGTTTACAGTTGGATGTCAACTCTTTAGTTATCTCAAGCACTGGAACTCCATGCTTCAGACACATTTAGAATACGTGTATGTGGAATTAACTGAAACGTCATTAAGTTGCCTTAAATATTTCCGAAATTTAAGTACCACGATTTAACTTTTACCTAACTGTGGATGGTATAAACAGTGTGAGCCTTAAATTCAGTGGAATTAATGAAAGTGTGGATTTATTATTGTGTCAAGTTACTACAGCCTCTGCTGCATAAATACTACAGTTACTATTGCTTTGCCTAAAGACAAATTAGGTCTACAAGTTTGGCAGCACCTGCCACAGGCAGTCTCATATGATACACAGATAGTTAAAACTTAACAGGACACATTGTGTGTAGTTTTTTTAATAAAATAAATATACAATTGCACTTATCTACAGTTGAAGTCGGAGGTTTACATACACCTTAGCCAAATACATTTAAGCTCAGTTTTTCACAATTCCTGATATTTAATCCTAGTAAAAACTCCCTCTCTTAGGTCAGTTAGGATCACCGCTTTATTTTAAGAATGTGAAATGTCAGAATAATAGTACAGAGAATGATTTATTTCAGCTTTTATTTCTTTCATCACATTCCCAGTGGGTCAGAAGTTTACATACACTCAACTAGTATTTGGTAGCATTGCCTTTAAATTGTTTAACTTGGGTCAAATGTTTCTGGTAGCCTTCCACAGGCTTCCCACAATAAGTTTGGTGAATTTTGGCCCATTCCTCCTGACAGAGCTGGTGTAACTGAATCAGGTTTGCAGGCCTCCTTGCTCACACATGCTTTTTCAGTTCTGCTCACAAATTTTCTATGGGATTGAGGTCAAGGCTTTGTGATGGCCACTCCAATACCTTGACTTTGTTGTCCTTGAGCCATTTTGCCACAACTTTGGGAGTATGCTTGGGGTCATTGTCCATTTGGAAGACCCATTTGCGACCAAGCTTTAACTTCCTGACTGATGTCTTGAGATGTGCTTCAATATATCCACATCATGTTCCTCCCTCATGATGCCATCTATTTTGTGAAGTGCACCAGTCCCTCCTGCAGCAAAGCACCCCCACAACATGATGCTGCCACCCCCGTGCTTCACGGTTGGGATGGTGTTCTTCGGTTTGCAAGCATCCCCCTTTTTCCTCCAAACAGAAACGACGGTCATTATGGCCAAACAGTTCTATTTTTGTTTCATCAGACCAGAGGACATTTCACCAAAAAGTACGATCTTTATCCCCATGTGCAGTTGCAAACCGTAGTCTGGCTTTTTTTATGGCGGTTTTGGAGCAGTGGCTTCTTCCTGCTGAGCGGCCTTTCAGGTTATGTTGATATAGGACTCGTTTTGCTGTGGATATAGATAGTTTTGTACCTGGTTCCTCCAGCACCTTCACAAGGTCCTTTGCTGTTGTTCAGGGATTGATTTGCACTTTTCGCACCAAAGTACGTTCATCTCTAGGAGACAGAGCGCGTCTCCTTCCTGAGCGGTATGACAGCTGCGTGGTCCCATGGTGTTTATACCTGTGTACAATTGTTTGTACAGATGAACGTGGTACCTTCAGGCGTTTGGAAATTGCTTCCAAGGATGAACCAGACTTGTGGAGGTCTAAAAAAAAAATTCTGAGGTCTTGGATGATTTCTTTTGGTTTTCCATGATGTCAAGCAAAGAGGCACTGAGTTTGAAGGTAGGCCTTGAAATACATCCACATGTACACCTCCAATTGACTCAAATCATGTCTATTAGGCTAACAGAAGCTTCTAAAGCCATGACGTAATTTTCTGGAATTTTCCAAGCTGTTTAAAGGCACTGTCAACTTAGTGTATGTAAACTTCTGACCCACTGGAATTGTGATACAGTGAATTATAAGTGAAATAATCTGTCTGTAAACAATTGTTGGAAAAATGACTTGCGTCATGGACAAAGTAGATGTCCTAACCGACTTGCCAAAACTATAGTTTGTTAACAAGAAATTTGTGGAGTGGTTGAAAAATGATTTTTAATGACTCCAACCTAAGTGTATGTAAACTTCCGACTTCAACTGTACATCAACATGCCCAATATAATCATAAACAACTAAAAATACAGCTTAAACTGTTGATAATATGTGTGTTGCATGCCTATGATCAGAATATCCCTAAGCTTAGTATGGCATTAACCCTGTGTGACTAAAATGGACATAAGATCAATCAGCTATTCTGCCTCTTATTTGCAATTTCGTTAACGTGTATGATGTAAAATTGTTAAAAGCTTTTCATTATCAGTTGGAAATCTTAAAACTGACTGGCCAATTCGCATTTGGGGAAGCTTCTGGGAAGTCTTTCTTGTGATTCAGTCACTTTGTCATCTATTCAACTTGTCCTATTGCGGAACATTTTACAAATCAAACTCAAATAGCCTACAGCTCCCAATCAATCACATTTGCTCTTCAAGTAACACAATCTTCTTCACAGTAGTGCCCTCCAGTCTCTTTAAAACAGCTAACGGAGTCCAGATCATCTGCTTATCTTTGGTAGTGTCTGTGAGTTGCTCCTTTTGTTTTTCATTGCACTTAGCCTGTAGGCTATGTAGTAGCACGGAAGCACACGGAGTCAGGTCAGGTGACTGCTGGGTCTGCACAATTCGACAAGATGATGGTGGTGAAAATAGTGCTTCATGTTCACTCACATGTCTCTGGGCAAAGTTCATTTGCATATATATCTCTCCACTGTCCTTTCGCACCTCTTGCAGGTGACATAGCAGCACCAGTGGTACTTGCACTGGCATCTCTCCACAATCCTCTCAGTGTAGGCATTGTAGCCACGACCACAGCACATAAGATTGCAACTCCCACTGTCATTGGACGTCTTATTGCACTGTCTGGAGACAAAAAAAACGTGTTCCAATCAATAAACAACAATATGAATGAGGGAGCTCTTATGAATGAGGATCAACATATTAGACCTTCAAGGTGTCAAAGGTAGAGTAAAAATCACAATTTCCACTGAAACATTGAGAGAAACACAAACATACCTGTCCTGTGTGCCGAGTGAGCCATGCTTCTCATTGTGTGTGCAGTAATCCGGAGAGCTGACCAGGTAAACCAACTCACTCTCTCTCACTGGTCGAACGTTCAACTCTTTGGGGACCAACTGCTTCCTTGTCCCAACATGACGATGGATCACCTTGGTGGCAGACAGGTACTTGGATTTGAGATCCATGGCAATGTGGTTAATATCATGGAGGCCCTTCCAACATGTTTTGACAGAGCAGGACCCGGACACCCCATGGCATTTGCATTTTGTTTCTTGAGCATCAATAAGTGCCTGAAAGTATAGCAAAAATGATATTAGGATATAAAAATGTGTTGCCACGTTTTGCAGATATTAATAATATAACATGTTGTTTATGATGTAAAAAAAACGGTCAAAAAGCCAATGTCACTATTAAAAACAATGGCACAATAACTTGTGCGTAATTATCCATGCATAAAAATGTATATTTCATGTCAATGTGAGATTAGACTATTACCTGTCTTCCAACTGCATTATTGTGCAAGTGCATGAGTCGGAACGCCTGAGAGCCAGATCTGCTGTTTCTCATCGGTGCATCAGAAAAGGCAGATCCCATTTGGAGACCGTAGCGCAGGTTATCACCGCATCCTCCCCATATGAAGTCGGGCCCGGCCTGTTCAGCAGGGGCTGGGGCGCACGAGCAACTGGGGAGCTCTCCAGACGAGCAGGCTCTGGCAATGGAGTGACTCACTAAAGCAGCCGCTAGCGAAAACACAAATGCGGACTCCCTGGTGCCTGCAATAGAGCACAGCCAACAGATAAATCAATGCAAATCACAACCAATCACAGAAGTTTACAGGCCACATGATATACTTCAATTTCTAAGATACTTTTTAAAGTGTCTTTAGCCTACCTTTTGCCAAATCTGGTGTAAAACGAGGGGCTTTTTCAACAGATGAACAGTTCCATCGCATGTCATTGAAGGTGTTCTGACAGGTATTTTTGGTCAACTTGGCTGCTTGGACAATACTGTGCATCAGCTCGAGGTTTCTCCGGCAAAGTTGCGATTGATCAGGGGCCAACCAATCTAGCAGCTTGCAATGATGAGTTTGATTCCAGCCTACAGAGCTCCCCTTTACAGTAAGTCCACTGCAAAGGTAAAAACAACATTACATTAGGTAATCAGCTATTTCATATGGCATAGGCCTGTTAAAAGAATAAAAATATGTCAGTAAACAAAGTAGCATAAGCATCTGAACAGACCCATAGCTACATACGAATAAAAAAGTAAAGAATACTTACAGCCAATATATAGCAGCACAACAGTTCGCGTTCACAATAAATGTCACTAGAAACAAATCCATGCGGAATTTCATTGTAAAAAAGAAATAATGAATCCTCTGCCTAAAATAAAAGTATAGCTCCAAACGATTCCTTTGGTAGTCCAATGTGATTATCCAGTGATACGTGTTGTTTTCAGTTTGCCTTTGCGGTCTGGGCTGGGGTCTGGAGGTATGGCCCTCGAATAGCCTATGCTGCAAGCCACTGGTGGTGTGACCTCGACTCCAGGGAGTCTTATGTCGCCGCCACGATAGCCACGCCTCATTCAATTGGCAATTTGTGAATGACAAAGGCTGAATAACATATGCACACCGAGGTGCTGGAGTTGTAGGTGAATTTATGGAAAATAAAAAGGAAAACACCGCACACCGCTGCTCATGCTCCCAGGTGATTTATTTTGTGAATGAACCATGGAATGAACACAGGCACACGGATCCAACTCGAATTATGGAGATGGCACTGTAACATTGGCCTATTAGAAGTTCCTATGCATCCTATGCATTTCAAAAGATTGCCATTAATGTGCCATTAATCATGATTGATTAAAAGACAGCCATCCAAAGTGTTAGACATGTAGGCTAAAGCGGGATACATTCATTAATTGGTATTCAACACTTAAATGAACTAGCCCTGAAGTCATTTGAAGAGTTCCTTTGAAAAAGGATCTACAACATTGTAATCTAATCTAAATCAATGTGTGACAATCTGACACTGATAACATTTCCAATCTTTGCCAGTAAAATAACTTCCACATTTTTACAATATTTAAACTCTGCTCTCTGTGTTCAAAGGATATGTGGAGGCCTATTTTGTGCAGTCCAATAAGTATGAGGACGTTTGATAATTTGACATCTCTAAATAGCGGGAATCCCAGACCGATGTCGATATTACGTGTGTGTAAAAGTGGCATTAACAACGTTTTACATTGGACTTTAAACAAACGTTCAAGATTGCCTTCTTCACAAATGAAGGATAGGTCGGCTCATATGGTGTGTGATTCTCGCTTAGGGTGCAAGAGGACTTGGGTTCAAATCCCAGACGAGCCCAGTTTTTGGATGTCCCATGTATCCACCAAAGTGTTCATCAAGAAATTAAACTAGTAGATTAGAGAGGTAGGCATAATGGTATCGAAAACAGTGATGTTTGATCTACAGTAGTAGAGTGGACAAGCGAAACGATTTATCCAACCTTGGTTTGTGAAGAGTAATGACTCAACTGACCTATTGACAAACTGAACAATTTGCTCACTTTAGCTCAACTAATCCAATTAACAAGGTCCATTATCAAGGTAGGCTACTGAATTCTAACCACCAAAACAGAACATCTTACACTTAAAAGTTTGATGCTATCAGTTTTTCAAGTATGTGTGTTTGTGTGTGATATACACATTAGTCCCCTGATAGAATCACACTATAGCCTCTGGACTTATAGTAAAGTCTACCCAACAAATCCTTATCAACAAAGAAAACAGGGAACCAGAAACAGGGATTTCAGTGGCATGGTCAAATAAGGCCGTATAAATGGTTAATTATCTGCATGTGGTATGAGCAAAGGATTAGTGGTTGAAAGAGGGTTTCTCAGTGAGAGGATTATTTAAACTTGTGTTTATCTAACCCCTATTATATTCCCTCCATGAGAGAGGCTGGCTTTTCTCTTAGAAGTAGTCTTATGGTAAGACTTTGCCAGAACACCTTATTAGTGTCTTGATTACTGTCAATGGGAACACGGTAGGGGATAATGTTAAACGTGTTTTTGAAAGGGGACTTGCCACTGCTAATTTCACTATTATTGCTTTTCCATTTTAATTAATCTATTCAACACGTGGTCCCACAAATAATCAGCAAAGGATGGCGATTCAGTATTGTGCATGTATTGTAATATGTTCATGTTTAGCCTTGATATACACCATTTCTTCCCCTGAGTAGCCTTTCTTAGGACCTTCTGGCAGATCCACAATTCCTGTTACAGCTAAAACAAGATAAATGCTCTGTACTTCTGTGGTGAGATGACTGATTTTCTAACACCAGCAAGGCCACCTGAACAGCAGCAGATTTCTGCCACTGTGTACTGGGGGAGTTTCTGGCGGCAGGTAGCCTAGTGATTAAGAGTATTGGCCCAGTAACCAGAAGGTTGTTGGATCAAATCCTCTGAGCAGACCAGGTGAAAAATCTGTCAATGTGTCCTATAAGTCCCTCTGGATAAGAGTGTCTAAATGACTAACGTGAATGTTATCATGTTTATATTGTAGCGTCAGTATATCCTCTGTTTTTGTTGTATCAGTTCAATGCTTTTCTTTACGCTTTTTGAAGTTGCCTAGAGGTTACACTTATTCGAATCTTTGGCTGAATGCTTCTTCCCTTGTTGCATCTCACATTACACTTGGTTGGTTAACTTCAAGTCCTGTGTCTCATTACGAAAACAAAATATTCATTGTCAAAACTTGTATTATAGCTTGACAAAAATGAAATGCATTTTCTCTCCAGTGGGGCCTGTGAGCTACTTTTAGTTTAATCTTGTCTTGCTCTCACCTAGCCTATGTAATTCTGAAATGAAGTGGAGTTTATTTGCCACAGCCACTCCCCATCCCCCCGGAACATTCTCTCTGCTGTGAAAACCATTCTACCCCAAAGCAAATCCTTCCTTTTGTTGGATATCCAGCTTTAGATTGGGTGTTAGGCTTGAGAAGTGAGAAATCATTCATGTTTATGAAAGGTGCATTTTTGGGTGTGAGCTGGCATGCAAAGGTTGGCCCTTCCTGTTTTTCCTTTTCTTCCTCTGATAATGCTTATTCATGGGTTCTACAGTTAAACATTTCACCAAAGGAATGGAAGTATACACACACAAAATGACAAATAGTGTGTATTGGGTGCTGGAGAGGCAGACGTTTGAAGTCTTTGCTGAAAGGGTATTGCGTCTTGTGAGTGATGAAATAGGATTGCATAGGTCTTATAGGCTATTCATCTTTACAACTGATAACAGCAAACATGCATTGATTTTAATTTCATTAAATTTCTTTCAAAATTACCTGAATTGACCCAAAAAATGTAAATTAATCTTATATATTGGTTCTCCCATATCACAACTCCAAAGTTAATAGTGAGTATTAATCATTATTGCATTTTTACCAAATATTCTCTCATAGTCTAGAGATGGTACTCAAATAAATGCTCCTACGCCACAAATATATTGATTAAACTTCAGTTATGAGTCCTCTCTGTTGCTAAAATGTTCTAAATAGGATTTCTTACCAAAAGGGGGCACTGCACATCAACACAATGTGGATCCATAGCTGTCGCTAGACTTTAGGCCGACATTGAAATGCTGTACTTCTACGCATTGTTCTTCCTTTACTGCTTAATTCAACCATGTGAACAGTTCCTTCACTGTCCTTGATCTGCAGACAAGTAAACGGAGGCCCCAGCCCAGTCTAGCTCTGTGGAAAGACAAGATAGGTTTGATTTTCTTGTACTGGTGGAGAAGGATGATGCCATGGAATCCACATCTACTGTCTCAATCAGATACTGATTGTATCATCTTGACAGGTGACAAAAACCACATGTTAATGCAAGGTGTAACCAGGCCTTTACATACAGCTTGTTGCTAGCTGGGCCCTTTTTAGGGTTTAGCATTTTAGCTAACCTTAACCGCTTTCCTATCCCTGACCTAATTCTCCTAACCTGCCATGTTAAATATCCTAACTTCAGGTCGAAGCTGTATTCTACCTAGTTAGAACCCCTTTTTAGGTATACGTGTACCCAGAGGACTTGTAATGATGGACATTGATATTGTACTTTATGTAATGGTAGGCCAATCATATTGTCTTATTTTCATAACTACATTTATGAAGGTGAATATCTGTATGGTGGGTAAAGTTGGTTGATTGAGGTTACACTTACACAGTCACTCTTAGTATGTCCATGGCCCCCATGGGTGGAAAGCAAATAGCATTTTAGCCTGCATCAAACCTGCAAACAGAAGCTTGCAGCAAGCTGCATACAGTATATTTGCTCTATTTTCAAAAGAGGCAATATATACCTCCGTATGTCAATACTGTAGAAGACTATGGTTTTAATGGAACTTTTGGCTGCCATATGCATTGTTAAAAAATATATCACATAACAAGTGTGAATTTAATACAATTTAATATTATAAATCAATTCAATTTACAAAAACAGAATTATATTTTCTATACATATTTACAATCACCACAGAGTATACAAATGTACATTATATTCAACAAAGCAGGGAAACAAATATACCCTATTTAGCTACAAACAATCCAAATAATGCATATTCCAACACAAACCACAATGCACACTTCAACTAAACAATGTTTGAATTAAAGGACATATAGCTACCAGAGTTCGGGCCAATTCTATCTTGACTCAACTTGACAAAGGCATTGAATTTAATCGCAAAGCATGAATTGGAGAATGAACCATTCTAAGCACTGAATTGACCCAAAGTACTAATAATACGTAATACTACCACACCATGGCTCACTGTCCTTTTTGGGCATGTTTGTAAACTGCAAGTTGTAATGTTTGATACCAACTCTTATTGTGGAAATTAGGCTACTGGATAATGTAGAATTACCATAATAACTGAAAAGTAATATGTTTGAACTTCCTTTGGTAAATGGTTTTATATATGAAGAGTTTCGGTTCCAAAACGCTATATCCACCAATTTTTCACATTTGTACTTTTTCATCAGAAGTGATTGCTTATGGGTACCTTCATGTGTGTGTAAAATATACCTGTTCTCAGGTTTTTTATGAATAGATTTTAGATAAAAATGTTGTTTTTTGCAAAATGCTATATATACATTGTTTGGCCAAAATAGAATGTTCATATCTTGTACATTTGACTGTGATATGTGGTTGTCTCACCTAGCTATCTTAAGATGAATGCACTAACTGTGAATTGCTCAGGATAATAGCATCTGCTAATGACTAAAATGTCAAATATTCATATTTTACATACAGATCTCATATAAAGCTTGCCAGCGCGTAGTCCTAAAAACTGGAAATGAGTTGCATCTGGTTCAGTCAGCCATTCCTATAGGGAAAATGAATGGGGAAAGAACAATGTTTTGGGATGAACACTGAAAATAAGGTCTGAGGTTAACACAGGCTTAGGAGATATTATACGTTTTGTTATATGAGATAATGTCAGTCACATGACCTTTATGAATTATGAGGCCTTTATGTGATTTTTTAAATGACAAAAATGCTTAAAAATTCACAAAAAGTGACATTAGCTGATGAAGATGATCCTATAGAACAAAACGTATAAGATATTCTAAGCCTGTGTTTACTACAGACCTTATTTTCAGTGTTAATCCAAAAACCCTACAAAAACTCAATTCATTGTCCAATGAACCATCGCGGAGTTAGTGCCTACAAAAAGACGCCATTACTATTGCTCTCTATTCCTGTATTGGTTCATTTAAAAAAATTGTTTTACATTTAAATATGGATGTCACAAATATATAATGTGTACAGTTCTTTATTATAAATGTAGTTATTTGTCACATTTGACTGTGTAAAACCTAGCAATACTACTTACAGGACCAGTCAAACGTTTGGACACACCTACTCATTCAAGGGTTTTTCTTTATTTTACCATTTTCTACGTTGTAGAATAATGGCGAAGACATCAAAACTATGAAATAACACATATGGAATCACGAAGTAAATCAAAAAGTGTTAAACAAATCAAAATATATTTATATTTGAGATTCTTCAAAGTAGCCACCCTTTGCCTTGATGACAGCTTTAAACAATCTTGGCATTCTCTCAACCAACTTCATGAGGTAGTCACCTGGAATGCATTACTTGTTAAAAGTTAATTTGTGGAATTTCTTTCCTTCTTAATGCGTTTGAGCCAATCAGTTGTGTTGTGACAAGGTAGGGGTGGTATACAGAAGATTTGGTAAAATACCAAGTTCATATTATGGCAAGAACAGCTCAAATAAGCAAAGAGAAATGACTGTCCATCATTACTTTAAGACATGAAGGTCAGTCAATCTGGACATTTTCAAAAACGTTTAAAGTTTCTTCAAGTGCAGTCGCAAAAACCATCAAGCACTATGATGAAACTGTCTCTCATGGTCGAATTGCTGCAAAGAAACCACTACTAAGGGACACCAACATGAAGAAGAATAGACTTGCTTGGGCCGAGAAACACGAGCAATGGACATTAGACCAGTGGAAATCTGTCCTTTGGTCTGATGAGTCCAAATTTGAGATTTTTGGTTCCAAACGTCGTCTTTGTGAGACACAGAGTAGTTGAACGGATGATCTCCGCATGTGTGGAAGGGTGGCTACTTTGAAAAATCTCAAATCTATTTTGATTTGTTTAACACTTTTTGTTTATTACGTGATTCCATGTGTTGTTTCATAGTTTTGATGTCTTCACTATTATTCTACAATGTAGAAATAGTAAAAATAAAGAAAAACCCTTGAAAGAGTAGGTGTGTCCAAACTTTTGACAAGTACTGTATTTCTCTGAGAGTGAGGCGGATATATAGCGTTTTGCAACAAAACATGATTATTTGTCTCTCTGAAATGAAACCATCAAGTGATAGATTTTATACAAATACATGTCTGTCATCGAACAACCCCATGCCATGATTAGATGGTGAAAACACAACAATCTCTTTCATAAGTTATCTAAACAATAAAAACTAATTTACCAACATTTCTGAAAATGTATATATAGTGTTTTGGAATGAAACTCTTCATCTATTGTTCCTTCCGTAACTGTTTTGAAAC
Source organism: Salmo trutta (assembly GCF_901001165.1). Taxonomy (NCBI): domain Eukaryota; kingdom Metazoa; phylum Chordata; class Actinopteri; order Salmoniformes; family Salmonidae; genus Salmo; species Salmo trutta. The sequence goes on along the minus strand of NC_042971.1, from coordinate 42,320,238 downwards.
TTTTTCAAAACAACTGGACCAGATTCTGCTTTTGTCACCAATTTTCCAGAAGGTTGACTGCATGGTGATTGACCAAACCGTGTAATAATAACAGTACATGCACAGTGCAGAGCAGTTTCATAAACATCCAGAAACTGCATGTTGACAGATACTCTGTGCCCTTAAATTATTCCTTAAAGACTAATGTGTTCACTCACATATAAACATGAACATGACAAGGAGTTATATGCTGAAAAATATTTTGACTGTGTGTGATATTTACAAAAGCTTCAAGCTGCCTATGTATATGGAAAGACAGAATTCTTCTGAGAAAAACTGAAACACAAATGGCCTTCCAGAAACAGGACATGACTGGTTCAGCTCAAAGGGAATGACAAGTGAATTAGTTATTTCAAACAAACCAAAGCAGAACTAAATAAAGAAAGGAAATATAACCCCATCCAGAAAAGTATTGCGATCATGACCGGTCAACATAGTAAATGATGAATAGCATTTCAGGTCATGCTATTAGTAATTTGGAAAAATAAAACATTTAATCTACAGTATTATTCCAAGTGATTCCATATTTGACAAACAATTTAATTTCAAATAAAAAAGAAACATTCATACTGACCTTATTATTCAAGAGAGAGAGAGGGAGAGGGGGAGAGAGAGGGAGAGGGAGAGAGGGAGAGAGGGGGAGAGAGAGGGAGAGGGAGAGAGAGGGGGAGAGAGGGAGAGAGGGGGAGAGGCAGAGAGAGGGGGAGAGAGGGATAGATAAGGAGGGAGAGAGAGAGTGAGAGAGAGAGGGAGAGAGGGAAAGATGGAGAGAGAGAGGGGGGAGAGAGGGAGAGAGGGGGAGAGGGAGAGAGAGGGGGAGAGAGAGGGAGAGATATGGAGGGAGAGAGAGAGTGAGAGAGAGAGGGAAAGATGGAGAGAGAGAGAGGGGGAGAGAGAGAGAGAGGGAGAGAGAAGGGGAGAGAGAGAGACGGAGAGGGTGAGAGAGGGTGAGAGAGAGAGAGAGAGCGAGAGAGAGAGGGAGAGAAGGAGAGAGAGAGAGAGAGAGGGAGAGAGAGGGAGAGAGAGAGGGAGAGGGAGGGAGGGAAAGAGAGAGGGGGAGAGAGGGAGACAGAGAGTGGACTTGCGAGAGTGGAGAGGGATTTGCCTACAGATCAATAATTTGCTTTAACCAGTGCACATTCTAACAGAGAAATGTTTCTGTTTTAGCTATAAATGTTAATTTCATCAGACCACTGCCACACATTGTATTTCTATATTGTTTTCAAAAACTTTTACAGTATGTACCTATGTTGTCTAACTAACAGACAGTTCTTTCAGTGGAGACATGACTGACTCCTGTCAACCTTGGTTTCTCAAGCATGTCATGACCCGGGAAACCAAGTTATTATCTATAAATGCACAATTCTAAAAGTAAAGTCTAATGTATTCTTTTCTTCAAACAACTCCTCCCTTTCTTAATGCTAAGACACGTTGGGTGCATATTTGTCCATCATCACCTCCGAAGGTCATAGTTATCATCGCTCTGTGGAAGGAATCTTCCATTAAGAGATAACAGGCAGCGGTTAATATCATTACACCAGGTCATCCCACTATTATAAGGGAGGGTGGGGCTTATCAGCTCAGTAGTAGCCTGAAGGGGTGGGCCTGGCCCAGGCTGAGGGCGGATACTTTAGTACTATACATGATGTCATCTCTGGAGTAGGTGGGCATCCTCATCTCCTTATTGGTCGATATGTGATAGGTGGTGGTGATGGTTGTAGAGGAAGAGTAGAGTGGGAGGAGCCTCCGCAGGCCATAGGTGGATATGCTGGTAGAAGGGTGGGTCGTGGCTTGACAGACAGGTTGGTAGGCCTGCCTCTTCAAGAGTGGCTGGCCGGGGGGGCATCCCCGAGGCGGATGCTCCCCAAGAAGGTGGTGTGGTTGGTCATGCTGATGGAGGTGTCCTCGTACACCATCTTGATGGAGATCTTCTGCCGGGCACGCAGCAGACACACCCCAGCCGTGTAGCAGGTGTTGAACTTGCGCTGTCCAGTCTCGATGCTCCGTGTACAGCGCAGGAACGGCGTCTTGTCCACCATCACCTCATAGCTAGCAATGTCAGTGAAGTTGAGGTAGTAAACCTGGTAGGAAAAGTTATGTGTGGACAAACATGCCAGAAATATTATTTTAAATTCTGAGGAAATAACACAAATATGAGAATACAGATAATAAACTACTAGACTACTTATTTAATTGAATTTATTTCCAATCATTAGATATAGCATGCAAACTGGGCAAAAATTACCACAGCATATGATTCACTTTGTACAATGTGTCTCAGTTTGAAGGGCATGCAATACATTCACTTCACTCATCCAGACATTTCCCTCTGCAGCCAAAAGCACAGTCAAAATCAACCATGTGTGTTCTGAGAAATGTAGCCTATAGTATTCCTGATAATTGCTATTTAATACAAGTAATTTCATGGGGAAATCTAATTTGGATTTCTGACAATAATAAAGTTTAGACTCAATGCTAAGGATTCATTAGAGATTATGCCTAGTATAGTCGGCCTTACCACAACCAATTTAGATTTTTCGACCTTACTAACCTTTGAGATATCATAATTCACTGGGACTGCAGAGAGAAAGGATGAGTGACATGCAGGCGATAGGAAGAGTTAGGCCTAAGACCGTACTCACTTCTACCTGACTATAGATGAAGTAGGTGCCATCTACCAACACCTCCAGCTCCCCAGATCTCGAGTGCATCTTGAACACCTTGTGATGCATGGATATCATTTTCCAGTTTCTCAGTACGCCTTCTGAAAGATCTCAGCGTGAGAAAAGGGCAGTCACTCAACATCCGTCATTGCCATACAATTATAGACAGGCAAAAAATAAACTGCAATAAATACAATGTGTATGTGTATGTCTCCTGCAGTGAATTAATGTCTTAACTTATTCCGATCTATTCTTAGAGGAACTAATAACAAATAATAGACTTCTTGAAAATTATTTCTGACTGTAAATTTGCCTTTATTTGAGTAATTCAGTGATGTGAGGGCGAGAGGATCTAAAATTTAACTCTTACCTTCCTTGACCTGTATTGTTGTTTCTTGGCCTTGGAGATGTACCACAGCAGGCTGTAACACAACAATAAATAATTCATTTGTGGATAAGTGGACATACATAAAAAAATATATATTACAAATTGAAAGAGTAACACACCTGGCTATCTCTAACTCTGCCCCCTGTAGAGTAGAAAACAATTACTGTGTCAGTTTTTTTAATGAAAGGTTGAACAACACAAATAAATCAGGATTTGGGCCAAATGGAATGAAAGTGAGGAGGTACCTGAGGGTCCTTGAAGACCAGGGGGTCCCTGTGGCCCTGGGGGTCCAGCAGGGCCTGGAGGTCCGGGTGGTCCTGAGGGGCCCATGGCGTTGTTCCCAGGGATGCCTGGAATGCCAGGAATACCAGGTGGCCCCTGTGGCCCTGGAGGGCCTAGGGGGCCAGGTGCACCCGGAGGGCCCTTCTTACCTAAAAAGTAAAATCTGAATTAGTGGGTACTATGACATGAAAGAAAAGACAAATAACCTCATCAGCACTGCACCATCACCTGTAGCAATGGAAGCGTTCACTTAAAGGAAAGATCCACCCAAAACCACTTATTCCTTTAATTACCAGTGTTAAATAACACTAATAAACTCAGCAAAAAAAGAAACGTCCTCTCACTTACAACTGCGTTTATTTTCATCAAACTTAACATGTGTAAATATTTGTATGAACATAACAAGATTCAATAACTGAGACATAAACTGAACAAGTTCCACAGACGTGACTAACAGAAATGGAATAATGTGTCCCTGAACAAAGGGGGGGTCAAAATCAAAAGTAACAGTCAGTATCTGGTGTGTTTGGACCATGATAGTTTGTTGGTGATATGGACACCAAGGAAATTGAAGCTCTCAACCTGCTCCACTACAGCCCCGTCGATGAGAATGGGGGGTGGGCTCGGTCCTCTTTTTCTGTAGTCCACAATCATCTCATTTGTCTTGATCATGCTGAAGGAGAGATTGCTATCCTGGCACCATACTGCCAGGTTTTGACCTCCTCCCTATATGCTGTCTCATTGTTGTCGGTGATCAGTCCTACCACTGTTGTGTTGTCGGCAAACTTAATTATGGTGTTGGAGTCGTGCTTGATCATGCAGTGATGGGTGAACAAGAAGTACAGGAGGGGTCTGAGCACACACCCCTGAAGGGCCCCCATGTCAAGGATCAGCGTGGCAGATGTGTTGTTACCTACCCTTACCATCTGGGGACTGCCCATCAGGAAGTCCAGGACCAAGTTGTAAAGGGAGGTGTTTAGTCCCAGGGTCCTTAGCTTAGTGATGAGCTTTGGTGTTGAACGCTGAGCTGTAATCAATGAATAGCATTCTCCCGTAGGTGTTCCTTTTGTTGAGGTGGGAAAGGGCAGTGTAGAGTGCAACAGAGATTGCATCATCTGTGGATCTGTTGGGGTGGTATGAAAATTGGAGTGGGTGTAGGGTTTCTGGGATAATGCTATTGATGTGAGCCATGGCCAGCCTTTCAAAGCACTTCATGGCAACAGATGTGAGTCCTACAGGTCGGTAGTCATTTAGGCAGTTTAGCTTGGTGTTCTTGGGCACAGGGACCATGGTGGTCTGCTTGAAACATGTTGATATTACAGACTCGGTCAGGGAGAGGTTGAAAATGTCAGTGAAGACATTGCCAGTTGGTCAGTGCATGCTGGGAGTACAGATCCTGGTAATCCTTCTGGCCCTGCAGCCTTGTGAATGTTGGCCTGTTTAAACATTTTACTCATATCAGCTACGGAGAGCGTGATCACACAGTCGTCCGGAACAGCTGATGCTCTCATGTATGCTTCAGTGTTGCTTGCCTCGAAGCGAGAATAGAAGTCATTTAGCTCGTCTGGTAGGCTCGTGTCACTGGGCAGCTCGCGGCTGTGCTTCCCTTTGTAGTCCGTAATAGTTTGCAAGCCCTGCCACATCCGACGAGTGTTGGAGCCGGTATAGTACGATTCAATCTTAGTCCTGTACTGACGCTTTGCCTGTTTGAGTGGGATTTCTTATAAGCATCCCGCTCATTGAAAGCGGCAGCTCTACCCTTTAGCTCATAGCAGATGTTGCCTGTAATCCATGGCTGGTTGGGGTATGTACGTACGGTCACTGTGGGGACGACGTCCTCGATGCACTTATTGATGAAGCCAGTGACTCAATGCCATCGGAAGAATCCCGGAACATATTCCAGTCTGTGCTAGCAAAACAGTCCTGTAGCTTAGCATCTGCGTCATCTGACCCCTTCCTTATTGAGCGAGTCACTGGTACTTCCTGCTTTAGTCTTCGCTTGTAAGCAGGAATCAGGAGGATAGATTTATGGTCAGATTTGCGAAATGAAGGGCGAGGGAGAGCTTTGTACGTGTCTCTGTGTGTGGTGTAAAGGTGGTGTAAAGTTTTTTCCCCCTCTGGTTGCACATTTGACATGCTGGTAGAAATTAGGTAAAACAGATTTAAGTTTGCCTGCATTAAAGTCCACGCCCACTAGGAGCGCCACCTCTGGATGAGCATTTCTTGTTTGCTTATGGCCTTATACAGCTCGTTGAGTGCCGTCTTAGTGCCAGCATCGGTTTGTGATGGTAAATAGACAGCTACGAAAAATATAGATGAAAACTCCGTTGGTAAATAGTGTGGTCTACAGCTTATTATGAGATACTATACCTCAGGCGAGCAAAACCTCGAGACTTCCTTAATATTAGATTTTGTGCACCAGCTGTTATTTACCTCTTAGACACAGACCGCCACCCCATGTCTTACCGGAGGCAGCTGTTCTATCTTGCCGATGGACCAAAAACCCAGCCAGCTGTATGTTATCCATGTCGTCGTTCAGCCACGACTCAGTGAAACATAAGATATTACAGTTTTTAATGTCCCGTTGGTAGGATAGTCTTGATCAGAGCTCATCCATTTTGTTGTCCAATGATTGCACGTTGGCTAATAGGACTGATGGTAGAGGGGGATTACTCACTCGCCGTTCAGATCCTTACAAGGCACCCCAACCCACGTCCCAGATATCTCCGTCTCTTCTTCATGCGAATGACGGGGATTTGGGCCTTGTCGGGTGTCTGAAGTAAATATTTCGCGTCAGACTTGTTAAAGAATAAAATCTTCGTCCAGTACGAGGTGAGTAATCGCTGTCCTGATATCCAGAAGCTCTTTTTGGTCATAAGAGACGGTGTCGGAAACATTATGATATTGTGATAGTACGTACTTTAGAGGACAATAGTAACGTTTCTAGACATATACACTGACTTTGAAAAGGGATTGCGTGACGATTAGCTTAGCAATCGCGTGACGCAGCATGACAACGTGAAATCTATTGGTCGACAGTCTGCTGGGTGGGGCGTTATATGTTCCTTCAGTCTTTGGATTCCTATCTCCTTTCTCTAATATCTCTGGCAACGGCACCATGCAATGTACCCTGGACTGGAGTGGCAGACAAATAGGAAAAATGTGCTAGATCCAACATTTCTTGAGGTAAGAATATTGCAAAAATATGATCAATGGCTCATTCGAGAGAAGACATCCTCCCGAGTTATGACATCGGCCAGCATTGAAATCTGACATTTATGATAAACATTTTTGCGATCTAAAAGTCAGATTCCTATTAAGTTCCAGTGTATTGAGAGCGACTATATCACAGTGCTACATCATACTTGCCGGATTTCTGCCTGCTTCAAAGCCAATAACTCAGATACACATGAAAACATGAATTGACCCAGTGAATCGATAGAACATCACTCAGAGATACACAAAAGCAATATAACATTCAAAATGGGTGAACCTTTCCTTTAAGGATAGATGTAGGAATGTTTTTCTTTTACTGTACCTTTTTTCCTTTCTTTTCGTTTGTTTCCATGTGATTCTGATGTGATTCCATCCATGTGAAAGAGAGAGAACATACAGATAGAGAGAGTCAAACAAGAATAGGGGGATGCAGATGCAGGACATTACAGCTTAAAACACTGCACCCCTGGCACAAGATGTATGCCACTTCTGATCAGTTCTCAAAGCTATGTATTTACAGTTTTCCATCTCATCTTTCCCCTAGTCTGGATTGCAGAATTACAGATAACCCATGAGTCATATAATAGTGTAGAAGCATGTGGAGTAAATGATTGGAGTTAGTTTGAGGATGTTTGTGGCTAACACAAGCTGAACCCAAATGCTATGAAAAGAATCAGCGTGCTATTGACTTGAATTCAATAAACTCGACAAATATGATTTTAAAATAGTCTGTTCATGAAATTAGAGGGCTTAGTTTTGAGAGGACACACAGTATGCCTAACCCTTGTAGATGTATCAAGATAATGTCTTGAGACATAAACAGATTTTCTAATTTTGGACATTTTGTGAATGCACAAAAGTTTGTAATTTCCACTTGAAAATGTTTCTCTTTAATAAGTGATATAAAATCTGGAACACATTAAGAGTGAAACATCTGAAATGCCAAACCCTTTGTGAAATGTCTAGAGCAGGAGGTGGTCTGGGAGTAATTATCATTTAAAGACTCAGGAATTTTACTGATTTGAGGAAAATGTCTCTGAAGGTCGTTTTCATTGTTTATACTGCTGTATGTTGCAGTAGCTTTGGCTATGTCAAACAACACAAACAGAGAGTTTGAGTTGACCATTGCTTGAGAAGCTTCTCTCCCAAATGTTGACATGGAATGAAAAGAAGTTAAGAGCACTGTGTGTTACATGAGTCATAAGAACAACTTTTAAGAAAGCAAAACTGGGGAAATCTCACATTCCAAAAGTTACATAAATATTTATTTCAGAGATGTTAAAAAATCCCAATCACTGTGTCCATGAAAGCCATGAGGGCCCTGAGCTGAAACACTTGTTATTAGTGAGAGATGGTGTGGCGCTGTGCCCACTGCTGTGCTCTGTGGTCTATTTGGACCCGTTTCTTTGTATAAAGTGTGTTAAGGTTTCCTGAAAACAAGTTCCTTAACCACAGCTTTCTGCCAGGTACTGCAAGCATGGGACTTGCTGAGCACAATGTAATTAATGTCAGGACTCCAAAAACAACAAGACTTGGATATTACTGGACCCGAATCAGTCTGGGATGGACAGTGAAAGTAAAATTCCCTGTAATGAGTGCACAGCACATGTCATTTATTTGAGTTGAATTGCATGAATGGACCCATCCAAAGTGCTACAATTATACAATTGGAAAATAATATCCTAACATCCTTGTTCAACTCAATAAACAACATCTGTACAGCAAAAAAAGTGAAAATACGTAAGAAGACTGTCAATCACACTGTAAGACCTGTGATATGCACTTTTGTGTGTCTGTTTGAATTGGCTTAGAAGTTGTTTTCTCAATAAATGTCATCATTTTGCTGTTTTAATTACCATTGTTTCTTAATGTTTTCTGGTTGTCTTCTCACGCAATATATATATTTTTCTCAAAACATAAGAGACCAAAAGTAAGAAGAACAATTTGCTTAAGACGCTAGCTTAAATGTTGTATTTATTCCAGATGACTTTCATTTCAAATGAGTGAAATAGTTTCTTTGATGTGCAAAGTAAACATGTATTGCATGGCTAACTATGGATCTGAATGGTGAATAACTTTACATTGAAGATGGAAAGATGAGTCTGAGAGCACACGAAACAGACTCCAAATCATTCCAATTCACTGTGTCTTCCTTCCTTTTGTCAATGTGCACACAGGCCCAACTGTGCTACAATGTGAAAGACTTTACATGCAGAAACTATATTGTATAAACAAGATAGAAGTGCTCCTCATATTAAAGGAAACTGTCCACCTACAACAACACCCACTCACTAATCAATCTGTCTAAAACCCTAGCAGAGAATCTTGGAATCTGTCATAGCCAGAAAACAGCCAAAGGCAGCATTACTCATTAAACAACTTACTAATCGGTTGGATAAGTGATAACAACACTTTTCACTTTGTTTTCATTGGCAGACGTCTAGGAACAGACTGTTTTACCGGAAAGAGGAATTGAAAGCTAGATGTAGGATCTTAAATTTGATCACTCTTTTGTTGCTGAAGGCTTCTTAAGTTTGTAATTTCCACTTTAAAATGTCATACTTGATTTGCCTTAACGCAAAATGTATCAACCCCTAAGAAAAATGTCAATTCATTAGAATACACATAATATTTCACATTTCCTGTTGCTGCAGGATTATTTTTCTGCTGTAGCAATCTGGCTCAAATTAAGATTTCTCATCTGTAATAGATCAAAATGCCTTCAGCAAACTCTCTGCATACAGATAGTTGGGAAAACAAACCCCATGTCGATTAATCATCAATCAGATATAAGATTCAAAAGATTAGAAAAGAATAAGACTTATTTGTACTCTGTATTTTTATAGAATTACCAAAGCATCCATATCTATATGTGACTAAGAACAAAATTATTGATCTTTTCACTGAGGAGTTCTGTGTATTTACACATTGTAATGTGTGTATAATATATATGAGTTAACACTCCATTGCTCTGTTTGGATGAAACATGCAATGGTTGGAGAGTGAGACAGAATCATTGAAGTCTCCATTTCTGACTTAACCGAATAAACACTTGTCTAAGATAGTTATGATGGCATTGCGCCTTAAACAAATCCAGTTTGACAAGCGATTTGTACAGATATAACAAACATTTAAATACAATCTTCCCTCCATCCCAAGGGTGTCTGCTTACTCTCATGGCCATACTGTATCAGTCAACATGGACAGCTGTGTTACCAGTAGATAGATAGTTACGGTAATGCTTAAGCCCTTCTACTCTGCAGGCATAAGTATGTTTTATGTTCAGGTTGTCATTCACAAAATGTTGGCACCAAATGCCAGCATGTCCACAGCCTTGGACACACCCTGCCTGCCTTGACAATAGACGAGCGGTACATGTTGATGGGGATACCGTGGTCATTTCCCCATCATACATTTTCCCCAGCAACAAGCATATTCTTGTTAAGTGAAAATAAAAACATGATGACAAAAAAAAAATATATATATATATATTATTGTTACATATACACCGGATAGATTTTTACAGGATCAGCCATAGTAGCACGGCACCCCTGAAGCAAATTAGGGTTAAATGCCTTGCTCAAGGGTACATCAACAGAGTTTTCACCTTGTCGGCTACTGTATTCAAACCAGTGACCTTTCGGTTACTGGCCCAATGCTATAACCACTCATTCCAACTAGCAAGGTCAAGTCCTCCTCCCATCATCCTGGTAAAAAGGGACAGGGACAGGTCCTGGTCCAGATGAGCTCCATTACACACACACACACACACACACACACACACACACACACACACACACACACACACACACACACACACACACACACACACACACACACACACACACACACACACACACACACACACACACACACACACACACACACACAATTCTCATTACTCAGCTGTTTTTACAAGAGTTGTCCCCACTTAGGCACATGGCTCAGCACAGCCTCCAGAGGTGCACCAGGAATGTAATGGTTGGGGATATGGTTAATAAATACTGGTCAATGTGTTATGGAGAGGCAGGGGAACAGAACAACAACAAGAGAGAACAAGGCTGTCCCCAGTGTGACACAGCTCTAATGGCCGTACACTCATGATAATTGATTTCTGAAAATAATCCCCCATATTCCATCTATAAACAGATTGTGACAAAAAAAGAGTGGTACAATGCTTTAATGAATGGAACAAATTAGAATCAAAGAGGACCAACATTGAAAACACATTTTCACAACACGTACTACAAAAACACATCTGCTGTGAAATGGCTTGCAAAGGCAAACTGCATATTTATGAAGGCAAAGTGCATCTGACATGAAAGAGAAATTATTATTTTGGCAAATGCTTCAGTACCAGCTCCTTTGGCTTGATAGTGCAGAGGGCTCTTTTAAGTCCTCTCCCAGGGCCAGCTGATAGACTTCCATCATTAACACATCCAGTCATGGCTCAACAGCTGAGGACTCTGTTGTATCCCACACTTTAGTGTTAACTGTTAACAGTCAAAAGATTACAGATGGTCCCTCGGTCGGTCTACCATTTGGAATCAATACAAAACATTTGCACTGGGGTAAACTCTGTTATTTTGGATACATGTGACAAACACTGTTCTACATAGCACTGTGCACAGTCTGGCATATGTCAGACATCAAGTCATACTGCCGAAAGCATACTTAGCTATGATGTTTGTTAGCATGTGTTAAACAAACAAATTGCAATACATTCAATTATAGATACATACCAGTCTCTCTGTCATTCAATCACTTTGTCATTAGTGAATTGAAATCTAGCAGTGAGGGAACAGAATCCAGATATTATGGCGATCAAACGGAGAACATAGAGGGAGTCAATGTGTGAAAACACTCAGTGTGTCAAACACTTTGGGTTGGGAGTGTTCATTCCTGCTCAAAGCCACTTCTGCAAAATAACCTGATTTAAAACAAGGATACTTCATCTCTTGTAATGGTTAGAACTTTGAGAAAATATTTCTGCTTTGTGTTTCTTCTGTACTAACTGAAATTACATACATGTACTACCACATGGCAACATGCCTATTCCCCCCAAAAATCGAATAAAAAAGGCACAACGTAAACCTAAAATATATGACTGTCAAGAAGCCCAAACCAGTTGTCCAAATGGAATAGGATCTGCTTTGTGTAACCTCATAATGCATCGGTCCTGCACAGTGCAGCTCTAACCCCTGAGCTCAGACTGTGATTCATGGCAGGGGATTCTAATACATGGTCTTTTTTTCTTTTAATCAAAATAAAAGGACAGACCTGCCAAGAAGCAGGTGGGGGAAATTGTTAACATGCATTCCTTAGGCCTGAGAATGTCGCTATTTGCTTTAAAGCTCAGCCTTAATTGAATAAGCTTGTAATGTAGAGCTAAACTCACATATCCATTTGCTAATTCAACCATACTCAGCTTGTTCGATAACATCATCTGTCTTTTTAGCTAATTTGGAAAGACCTTTCGACCGGGGCTGCTTGGTCTTTAAAAGTAATGGACAAGAAATGTTTAAATCAAATTGAATTATAAAAACAAACAGCTGTTATTCTAGACAATGAGTAAGCCAATGGTCACATCTGAAAATTTGCTCTACTCTCTCCTGCTCTACTTGAAGGGGAAAAACATCATTATATAATCCAGTGAGCTGGTGCTCCCAGTCCTGCCAAAGGCCTTGTCATGTTATGCTGTCTGAGTAGAGGAGTGGCCCAGGGGAACCTAACACAAGCAGAGAGGGGATGGGTGGGTGGGGGGGTAACAAGAAGATGAGCCAATTGGCCAATCTGTCGTCTCTCTGGCTAATTTGATTTAAAAAGAGTGAAGTTAGCCAGCAGCTTCATTGTTGCAATTTGGACAGGTCTCACAGTAGGAGGCCGGATCAGTTGCGGCCCATTACCAAGCAGTATTGAAATGACACTGCCTTAGTTCCTTGAATACTTTTAAAGTTATGTCTTTGTACTTGACCTTGGTGGATTTGTGAGGTACGATATGTTCTCCGCACATGATATATTGTATGTGCAGCAGTCTTATGGCTTGGGAGTAGAAGCTGTTAAGGAGCCTTTTGGACCTAGACTTAGTGCTCCGGTACTGCTTGCTGTGTGGTAACAGAGACAACAGTCTATGACTTTTGGGCCTTTATCTGACACCGCCTAGTATACTCCAGGCTGCATCACATCCGGCCATGATTGGGAGTCCCATAGGGCTGCGCACAATTGGCCCAGCATCGCCCGGGTTTGGCCGGGGTAGGCCGTCATTGTACATAAGAATTTGTTCTTAACTGGCTTGCCTAGTTAAATAAAGGTAAAAAAGTAAAACAAATCCTCAACATGGGGGCCCCTCAGGGGTGCATGCTTAGTCCCCTCCTTTCTCCCTGATCAAGCACGACTCCAACACCATCATTAAGTTTGCTGACGACACAACGGTGGTAGGCCTGATCACCGACAACGATGAGACAGCCTATAGGGAGGTCAGAGACTGACAACAACGTGAGCAAGACAGAGGAGATGATCGTGGACTACATGAAAAGGAAGGCCGAACACGCCCCCATTCACATCGACTGGGCTGTAGTGGAGCGGGTTGAGAGTTTCAAGTTCCTTGGTGTCCACATCACCAACAAACTATCATGGTCCAAACACACCAAGAAAGTCGTGAAGAGGGCACGCCTTTTCCCACTCAGGAGAAAAGATTTAGCATGGATCCCCAGATCCTCATAACATCCTGACCAGTTGCATCACTGCCTGGTATGGCAATTGCTCAGCATCCGACCGTAATGCACTACAGAGGGTAGTGCATGCAGCCCAGTACATCACTGGTGTCAAGCTTCCTGCCATCCAAGACCTAAATTGTATTTATTTTATTGAACCTTTATTTAACTAGGCAAGTCAATTAGGACAAATTCTTATTTTTAATGACAGCCTAGGAACAGTAGGTTAACTGCCTTGTTCAGGGGCAGAATGACAGATTTTTACTTTGTCAGCTCAGGGATTTGATCTTGCAACCTTTCGGTTACTAGTCCAACGCTCTAACCACTAGGATACCTGCCACCCCCACAGGATCAGCGTGGCAGATGTGTTGTTGCCTAGCCTTACTACCTGGGGGCAGCCTGTCAGGAAGACCAGGATCCAGTTGCAGAGGGAGGTGTTTAGTCCCAGTGTCCTTAGCTTAATGTTGAGCTTTGTGGGCACTATGGTGTTGAATGCTGAGCTGTGGTCAATGAACAGCATTCTCACATAGGTCTTCCTTTTGTCCAGGTGGGAAAGGCCAGTGTGGAGTGCAATTAGATTGCATCATCTGTGGATCTTTTGGGGCCCCGCAGCCTTGTGAATGTTGACCTGTTTAAAGGTCTTGCTCACATCAGCTACGGAGAGCGTGATCACACAGTCTTCCGGAACAGCTGGTGCTATCATGCATGATTCAGTGTTGCTTGCCTCAAAGCGAGCATAAAGGCATTTAACCCATCTGGTAGGCCTGCGTCACTGGGCAGCTCGCAGCTGGGTTTGCAAGCCCTGCCACATCCGATGAGCGTCAGAGCCAGTGTAGTAGGATTCAATCTTAGTCCTGTATAGATGCTTTGCATGGTTGATGGTTCGTCTGAGGGCATAGCGGGATTTCTTATAAGCAGCCGGGGTAGTGTCTAGCCTTTAGCTCGGTGCGGATGTTGCCTGTAATCCATGGCTTCTGTTTGGGATATGTACATACGGTCACTGTGGGGACGAAGTCATCAACGCACTTATTGATGGTATGCTCCTTAATGCCATTGGATGAATTCCGGAACATATTCTCATCTGTGCTAGCAAAACAGTCCTGTAGCGTTTCATCCGCGTCATCTGACAACTTCCGTCTTGAGAGAGTCACTGATGCTTCCTGCTTTAGTTTTTACTTGTAAGCAGGAATCAGGAGGATAGAATTATGGTCATATTTTTCAAATAGAGGGCGAGAGAGAGCTTTGTACGTGTCTTTATGTGTGGATTAAAGGTGGTCTAGATTTATTTTTCCTTTGGTTGCACATGTGACATGCTGGTAGAAATGAGGTAAAACAGATTTAAGTTTGCCCGGCCACTATGAGTGCCACTTCTGGGTGAACATTTTCTTGTTTGCTTATGGCCTTATACAGCTCGTTGAGTGCGGTCTTAGTGCCAGAGTCGGTTTGTGGTGGTAAATAGAAGACTACGAAAAATATAGATGAAAACTCTTTTGGGAGATAGTGTGGTCTACAGCTTATCATGAGGTACTCTACCTCAGGCGAGCAATACCTCGAGACTACCTTAATAGCGTCCCTGAGTGTTGCATCAGTCTAAGGCACTGCATCTCAATGCTAGAGGCATCACTAGAGATCCTGGTTCGATTCCAGGCTGTATCACAACCGGCCGTGATTGGGAGTCCCATAGGGCGGCGCACAATTGGCCCAGCTTCGTCCAGGTTAGGGTTTGGCCAAGGTAAACCGTCATTGTAAATAAGAATTTGTTCTTAACTGACTTGCCTAGTTAAATAAAGCGCAGCAACTGTTATTGACAAACAGACACACACCCCCACCCCTCGTCTTACCAGACGTAGCTGTTCTGTCCTGCCGATGCACGGAAAACCAAGCAAATGTATATTATCCATGACGTCGTTCAGCCACGACTCGGTGAAACATAAGATACTACAGTTTTTAATGTCCAGTTGGTAGGATAGTCTTGAACTGAGCTCATCCAGTGATTGCACGTTGGCTAATAGAATGGATACTAGAGGCGGGTTACCCACTCACTGACAAATTCTCACAAGGCACCCTGATCTCCGCCCCTGTATTTCATTATTTTCTTCATACTAATGACAAGGATTTGGGCCTTGTCTGAGAGCAACATTGTATCCTTTGTGTCCGACTCATTAAAGAAAAAACATTTGTCCAGTTCGAGGTGAGTAATCTCTGTTCTCATATCCAGAAGCTCTTTTCGGTCATAAGAGACGGACGGTAGCGTCAACATTACGCACAAAATAAATTAGAAACAATGTGAAAAAACACACAAAATACCACAATTGGTTAAAGAGCCCGTAAAACGGCAGCCATCCCCTCTGGCACCATTCGTCCATATAACAGTAGAACTATGACTGCACCAAAACAGACAAAGAATTATTTGACATAATAAGCCCCTGATTTAGTAAGGCTGCAGTCTTTCCCCTTAGATCCATGAAACTCTGTACCTGTCTGTGTTTAAAGATATCCCCTATAAAACTGACAAATCCATTTTGCAGTGAGACAGAGAAGAGGCATATCCGGTGTACGAAGCATATGTAGGGCTAACAAACTCTGAAGACTCACATATGTATGTATACATATGTCATTCTGATAGTCCCCATGCTGAGTGTTCCAGTTTACACTATGGCACACAGAGCATACAAGGACAAGGCTTTCATGACTCACTCTCACAATCCATTTCCAATGCAACCACAAACTCTACACTCCAGAAAGAATGAATAAATACCTTGGAATAAAAATTCTGTTAAACTGGATTAGATTCGACTGTGAAGCAAAGATAGATGGGTTTTGCGGTGTGAACACATCTCTGTGAATAAATTCAGTGACAGATGTAGGTGATAAGGAGGAGGAACTTCATGACAGGTGAACATAAAGCTCTTCCTTTCAACAGCAGCAGTCGTCTGTGTCAGGGCATGTCTCCCAGCGATCCCACTTCTACCGGTTACAACACTGACCCCGTACTCTTTGACAGATGAAAAATCACAATCATTTTGTGCTTGTAAAGATTAATGCTACCCTCAATACATTGTTAAATCTCCCCAGGGAGGAAGTGCAGAAGGAGTAGGTTCCCTCCCTTCCTCCTGCTTTGTCTCCTAAACCCAAGGTGGTAGAGATCAAAACAGATAAGGTGTCACAGAAGGTTTGTTCACGGCACAAGCGTCTCGTCTGGTTCTAAACCTGAGCAGTGTGATCATACACAAACTGTCTGGTATATTTTCAGTCCAGTGAAAATATACATTTGCAGTTGCTGTAGCCCTCCATATTGCCTATTCTTGTCACATTCTTTTGGGGGCTCTTTTGGAGAGGCCTTTCCTTCCATACAGTACCTGTTCCCTTTCCAAGGCTTTTTCTTTGGATGTTTGTAGGGGAGTCACTCTTCAATGCTGATCTTGGGAATGCGTGTAGTTCAAGGCCAGGCAGGCATTTCTGAGGCAGCCAAAAACCCTGTCATTTCTGGGCTCTGCCAACACCTCTCTTGCAATACTCTGTGCTCTCGCACACTTCATATGGCATTTGTGCTTGTGTGTATCTTTATCACCAGTGAAAACCTTTCCTGGCACCAATCTAACATACTACTTTCTAACTCCTAATATCCTATTCCCTAAATGTTCTTGGTGACTGACACCTCATCAGTGACCATCAGGGGAGATCCTCAGCATTAAAGGAAAGAGTCACCCATTTTTAATGTTATCTAATCGCAACATGCAACAATGTCAAAGATATATGATTCCACAGGTGAAGAAGCCGGATGTGGAGGTCCTAGGCTGGTGTGGTTACACGTGGTCTGCAGTTGTGAGGCCGGTTGGACGTACTGCCAAATTCTCTAAAACAACATTGGAGGCAGCTTATGGTAAGAAATTAACATAAAATTCTCTGGAAACAGCTCTGGTGGACATTCCTGCAGTCAGTATGCCAATTGCACGCTCCCTCAAAACTTGAGACATCCGTGGCATTGTGTTTTGTGACAAAACTGCACATTTTAAAGTGGCCTGTTATTGTCCCCAGCACAAAGTGCACCTGTGTAATGATCATGCTCTTTAATCAGCTTCTTGATATGCCACACCTGTCAAGTGGATGGATTATCTTGGCAAAGGAGAAATATTCACTAACAGGAATGTAAACAAATTTGTGCACACAATTTGAGAGAAATAAGCTTTAGGTGCATATGGAACATTTCTGGGATTTTTTATTTCAGCTCATGAAACATGGGACCAACACTTTACATGTCGCATTTATATTTTTGTTCAGTGTAGTTTTTGTGCATCTCTGATATGCATATTTTGTCTCAGAGATAAGAAAAAAAATACAGTAACATTCAAAATGGGTGAATCTTTTCTTTAAGCCAAAAGAGCAGCTCTCCAGCTGGAATCACAGCACCACTTCTTCTCTATAGTACCTCTCCAATGAAAACACTGGACCTGCACCATATTTACATGTAAATACATCCTCAGAGCAGAAAGCAGCAGCGTCCAAAACACATGTCATTCATCTCTTCAGCCTCCCCTGACTGGAGGTAATCCGAGGAAAGGAACAATGCCTCACCAGCAGATCCTGATTCTGGCAGGATCATACCAACCTTATTGTGTGAAGCTGAAATATGTAGACTCACTTCAACTGATATCTAAGCAGCAGCAGTAGCCCACAATGGAAAGAGAGAGAAAGAGAGAGAGAGAGACTTAAACCCTCTAATGACAGAGCGCCCAAACAAATTACTGCATTGTAAATGTTCCAATGCAATGCATGTCAGGCTTTGAACTGAATACCACATCAAAAATCCAGTGCTCACTCCTTTCAAACCAAGAAATCAGGAGAACGGCCGCAAAAATGTAATTACTTATATTCTGGTTTTATACCAACAACATAGAAGTGGGGAACAACGTCTCCCTCCCAAAGTGCATAGATCCAGCCTCTGTAAATGCAACTAAACGGCCCGCCCAGTGAAGGAAAGGTCGCCCTGTGTAATTTTTTAAACATGAGAAACAGTGACATGTACTCTGAATGACCTAAAATGATAAACCCAATTGTGATGATCGTCCAAATAATCTCTTTCACAATCTAAAGACATGCCTTTTATAAGTAACCAGACATTTGAAACACTTTAAGGGTTTATGAGAATGCACATGAATTTATTGAATGTAATATGTGTTTAGTCATGTCCTTCAGTACTGCCGATGTTCGCCTGTAATGAGAGAGAAATGCATGTTAGAGTTCACGCCAACATTAATTTGGTTTTGGATGCGCCAACCATTTGTTTGTAGCGCTGTGTTACTCAGTCTTAGTATGCTTCAAGTGCACATGTTTTAGTGATGTAATCGCTAGGTTAAAGGTAAAAAATTGTTTGCAAACATACCGGTAATCCTCGTTGAATGAAGAGGTGAATCCTTTGTTCCTGCTGCATCAGGAGGTGTGTCAAACACAGCCGTGTTCAGGAGCGCTACTTATCCTGTGTTACTGAGATCTGTAATGTGGTTGAATTCCAAGGGAGGACAAATGTTACCCTGCTTTATGCAGGGTCCTACACTATTGACTGAAGTGTGTATATATTTAGTAATATATTGATTATTGTCTGAATATGTTTATTGTGAATTCATGCCTGTATTTGAACATGCTTTCGACATGCTTTCGAGGCCAAGGCTTTCGACTCTGTCAATCACCGTATTCTTATCGACAGACTCAACAGCCTTGGTTTCTCAAATGACTGCCTCGCCTGGTTCACCAACTACTTCTCAGACAGAGTTCAGTGTGTCAAATCAGAGAGCCTGTTGTCCAGACCTCTGGCAGTCTCTATGGGGGTGCCACAGGGTTCAATTCTCGGGTCGACTCTTTTCTCTGTATATATCAACGATGTCGCTTTTGCTGCGGGTGATCCACCTCTACGCAGACGACACCATTCTGTATACTAACCTCTAAAGATGCTTCAACGCCATACAACACTCCTTCCGTGGCCTCCAACTGCTCTTAAACGCTAGTAAAACCAAATGCATGCTTTTCAACCGTTCGCTGCCTGCACCCGCCCGCCCGACTAGCATCACTACTCTGGACGGTTCTGACTTAGAATATGTGGACAACTACAAATACCTAGGTGTCTGGCTAGACTGTAAACTCTCCTTCCAGACTCATATTAAACATCTCCAATCCAAAATTAAATCTAGAATCGGCTTCCTATTTCGCAACAAAGCCTCCTTCACTCACACTGCCACTTTTCTGCTCTTTTGCACACCAGTATTTCTACTTGCACATCATCATCTGCTCATCTATCCCTCCAGTGTTAATTTGCTAAACTGTAATTACTTCGCTACTATGGCCTATTTATTGCCTTAACTCGTCATGCCATTTGCACACACTGTAGATAGACTTTTTTTTCCTCTATTGTGTTATTCCTACTGCTACTCCTACTGCTCTCTCCTCGTCTGGCCACGTGTTCTCGCATACCCCTAGAGCATCGAGCCAGCGGGGTGGTGGCACTGGAATCCTCATCTCTCCCAAGTGGACATTCTCTCTTTCTCCCCTGACCCATCTGTCTATCTCCTCATTTGAATTCCATGCTGTCACAGTTACCAGCCCTTTCAAGCTTAACATCCTCATCATTTATCGCCCTCCAGGTTCCCTTGGAGAGTTCATCAATGAGCTTGACGCCTTGATAAGTTCCTTCCCTGAGGATGGCTCACCTCTCACAGTTCTGGGTGACTTTAACCTCCCCACGTCTACCTTCGACTCATTCCTCTCTGCCTCCTTCTTTCCACTCCTCTCCTCTTTTGACCTCACCCTCTCACCTTCCCCCCCTACTCACAAGGCAGGCAATACGCTTGACCTCATCTTTACTAGATGCTGTTCTTCCACTAATCTCATTGCAACTCCTCTCCAAGTCTCCGACCACTACCTTGTATCCTTTTCCCTCTCGCTCTCATCAAAAACTTCTCACTCTGCCCCTACTCGGATGGTATTGCGCCGTCCCAACCTTCGCTCTCTCTCTCCTGCTACTCTCTCCTCTTCCATCCTATCATCTCTTCCCTCTGCTCAAACCTTCTCCAACCTATCTCCTGATTTTGCCTCCTCAACCCTCCTCTCCTCCCTCTCTGCATCCTTTGATTTTCTCTGTCCCCTATCCTCCAGGCCGGCTCGGTCCTCCCCTCCTGCTCCGTGGCTCGACGACTCACTGCGAGCTCACAGAACAGGGCTCCGGGCAGCCGAGCGGAAATGGAGGAAAACTCGCCTCCCTGCGGACCTCGCATCCTTTCACTCCCTCCTCTCTACATTTTCCTCTTCTGTCTCTGCTGCTAAAGCCACTTTCTACCACTCTAAATTCCAAGCATCTGCCTCTAACCCTAGGAAGCTTTTTGCTACCTTCTCCTCCCTCCTGAATCCTCCTCCCCCTCCCCCCCCCCTCCTCCCTCACTGCGGATGACTTCGTCAACCATTTTGAAAAGAAGGTTGACGACATCCGATCCTCGTTTGCTAAGTCAAGCGACACCGCTGGTCCTGCTCACACTGCCCTACCCTGTGCTTTGACCTCTTTCTCCCCTCTCTCTCCAGATGAAATCTCGCGTCTTGTGACGGCCGGCCGCCCAACAACCTGCCCACTTGACCCTATCCCCTCCTCTCTTCTCCAGACCATTTCCGGAGACCTTCTCCCCTACCTCACCTCGCTCATCAACTCATCCTTGACCGCTGGCTACGTCCCTTCCGTCTTCAAGAGAGCGAGAGTTGCACCCCTTCTGAAAAAACCTACACTCGATCCCTCCGATGTCAACAACTACAGACCAGTATCCCTTCTTTCTTTTCTCTCCAAAACTCTTGAACGTGCCGTCCTTGGCCAGCTCTCCTGCTATCTCTCTCAGAACGACCTTCTTGATCCTAATCAGTCAGGTTTCAAGACTGGGCATTCAACTGAGACTGCTCTTCTCTGTGTCACGGAGGCTCTCCGCACTGCTAAAGCTAACTCTCTCTCCTCTGCTCTCATCCTTCTAGACCTATCTGCTGCCTTTGATACCGTGAACCATCAGATCCTCCTCTCCACCCTCTCCGAGCTGGGCATCTCCGGCGCGGCCCACGCTTGGATTGCGTCCTACCTGACAGGTCGCTCCTACCAGGTGGCGTGGCGAGAAGCTGTCTCCGCACCACATGCTCTCACCACTGGTGTCCCCCAGGGCTCTGTTCTAGGCCCTCTCCTATTCTCGCTATACACCAAGTCACTTGGCTCTGTCATATCCTCACACGGTCTCTCCTATCATTGCTATGCAGACGACACACAATTAATCTTCTCCTTTCCCCCTTCTGACAACCAGGTGGCGAATCGCATCTCTGCATGTCTGGCAGACATATCAGTGTGGATGACGGATCACCACCTCAAGCTGAACCTTGGCAAGACGGAGCTGCTCTTCCTCCCGGGGAAGGACTGCCCGTTCCATGATCTCGCCATCACGGTTGACAACTCCCTTGTGTCCTCCTCCCAGAGTGCTAAGAACCTTGGCGTGATCCTGGACAACACCCTGTCGTTCTCCACTAACATCAAGGCGGTGACCCGATCCTGTAGGTTCATGCTCTACAACATTCGCAGAGCACGACCCTGCCTCACACAGGAAGCGGCGCAGGTCCTAATCCAGGCACTTGTCATCTCCCGTCTGGATTACTGCAACTCGCTGTTGGCTGGGCTCCCTGCCTGTGCCATCAAACCCCTACAACTCATCCAGAACGCCGCAGCCCGTCTGGTGTTCAACCTTCCCAAGTTCTCTCACGTCACCCCGCTCCTCCGCTCTCTCCACTGGCTTCCAGTTGAAGCTCGCATCCGCTACAAGACCATGGTGCTTGCCTACGGAGCTGTGAGGGGAACGGCACCTCCGTACCTTCAGGCTCTGATCAGGCCCTACTCCCAAACAAGGGCACTGCGTTCATCCACCTCTGGCCTGCTCGCCTCCCTACCTCTGAGGAAGCACAGTTCCCGCTCAGCCCAGTCAAAACTGTTCGCCGCTCTGGCACCCCAATGGTGGAACAATCTCCCTCACGATGCCAGGACAGCGGAGTCAATCACCACCTTCCGGAGACACCTGAAACCCCACCTCTTTAAGGAATACCTGGGATAGGATAAAGTAATCCTTCTAACCCCCCCCCCCTTTAAAGGATTTAGATGCACTATTGTAAAGTGTTTGTTCTACTGGATATTATAGGTGAATGCACCAATTTGTAAGTCGCTCTGGATAAGAGCGTCTGCTAAATGACTTAAATGTAAATGTAAATGTTATTGACTGTACGCTTGTTTATTCCATGTGTAACTCTGTGGTGTTGTTTGTGTCGCACTGATTTGCTTTATCTTGGCCAGATCGTAGTTGTAAATGAGAACTTGTTCTCAATTAGCTTACCTGATTAAATAAAGGAGAGAGAAAAAGAATGCTAATTGATGATTGTTTAATAATGGTATTGTCCATATTGAAACTGATAATTGATGATTGGTTAATAATGGTACGGTCCATAGTGAAACTGATAAGTGATGATTGGTTAATAATGGTACGGTCCATAGTGAAACTGATAAGTGATGATTGGTTAATAATGGTACGGTCCATAGTGAAACTGATAAGTGATGATTGGTTAATAATGGTACGGTCCATAGTGAAACTGATAATTGATGATTGGTTAATAATGGTACGGTCCATAGTGAAACTGATAAGTGATGATTGGTTAATAATGTCCATAGTGAAGGTTCCAGGTAGGCTATTTAAGCCTTGTAATTTCTGTCTAGGCCAGGCAAGGGATTGGTTGTGGACAGGTATTATTAAGGCTGGAGTTGTTTGAGTGCAACTGGTTTTTTGAGTAGTTATCCCCAGCAACTTCCAGTTTGTTACTTTCTTTTGTAAATACTTGTAAAGTTTTTGGTGGCTTATTTTCCTGTTTGCTAGTAAAAGCCTCACCCGGGCAAGAAAAGTAAAGAACTGCTGTTGCCTCCTCACTGTAAAATCCTACCGCATGGTCTCTCACTCATCTTGGTATAGTAGGTCTACTATTGAAATACATAAATTAAGCTGTCAACTGTGTCAGAAATTCATAGGTTTCATATTTTTTCAAAATGTTTTCAGGTTTTCGCTCTCACCATTTAAAAAAATAGAAAAGCAACATAATTGGATATTCTAAGTCCACATCAGGAGATCACTTTTAAGAAATGTAGATTTTTGAGTGTAGTTACCCTTTAATTCAAGTGCACAGGCACTAGCACTGTTGTTGGTTAGTGGTGTTTCTGTATTGCACATGAGATGGAGTTTACAAAACCAATGTCCACTGGATTGATGCAAATAATCATGATATCATTCTGCCAGGTAGGCATAGGCTACTTTGTAGCTAGTTAACATTTAATTGAGAAGGATTTTGGGAAAGCCTTTCCATCTAGGCTACCAGAAGATGATAGGCCGATCATTAGCATCACTATATTTTTCCTGTTCCTTAATTGTTTGAAACCTGGATGTTTTACTTCATATTATGAGGCATGTCTTACCTTTTTTCAAAATAGCCACGCCAAAAACCAAACATAGAAATAAATATTTTATAAACAGTTCCTCATATGCAGTCTCCTGTTCTCTTGGCTTTCAAATCAACTTTCTTTCAATGTCTAGGAGCCAAAGGCATTATGCTAGTCATATGTGACTTGTTCTATCATAATCAGTCACATTGACCCCTAAACACATTTGAAGTTATATACACTGCAGGAAAGAGGAGATTTTAAGCTTCAAAACAATGTATAATTTGAGTATTAACTGTTCCAATAGAGCGCAGCATAGCTAGTTACAACGGAGGTCTCCCTGATGAACTGTTTAGAGAAAACCACCCTCAAAGTTTGTAGAAGACTTATATTGTTATTTAACATCACTTGTAACTGGCTGGCTACTAATTTAACAGTTTGACAAGATAATGTGCTAGCTAGCTGGTTAATATGATTAAAACGAGCTTGTGGGTATGCTAGCCAGCTAAACAGCTAGTTAGCTAGCTTGTCAGTAGACTAGACTGTTAGCTAGCCATTGACTCATCTTGATAGATGGTTGTTCTTATCATGTGACATTTAAACGTGTACTTAAACTATGATTTAGGACATTTAAATTAATTAGGTTGGCTAGAAAACATGTTGTTCTAGTGAATTCTCTTTTAGGCCTACCACTGTGTGGACATTCCTTGCTGCACTTAAAATGTGAAGAAATAATAGTTTATCAACATTTTAAGCTAAACATTATGATATATTCCATCAGCCTTATTAATTGATACGGCTTATAACTCCACTCCACTACTTTGATACGCATCAGTGGGGATTAAGAAGTGAATATACGCAATGTACACTGAAAAGAAACGGGGTTACGGTGTATACCTGCGTATAGTTTCCACTACACCACTGCCCACCATGAACCATGCAGCATACTGGGTTCAAGCCTGCTCTATCCCTGCTGTCTTGAGTCTTTTACCTGGAGGTAAAACTTTGATGTATACCCATCCGTCCAGTCATTTAACAAATTAGAACATGAAAGTTTAAGGCATTCTCTGAATGTAATGAAATCGTTGTTCCAAGAAAGAATCCATACCTGAATCAAGTCGTTTATTCTGCTGGCTCCTTTTGGTGCGATGGACAGCATTGTCTCTGTCTTCTTTGAGGTGAGAGTTTTCGTCACTGTTCCCCAGAGGCAACCTATTCTGTTGGTCAGTGAAGGATACAAGGAAAAGTGTTATAACATTGAAATAGAACTGTTGTTTGCATTGGAGTCTTTATCATTTCAACTAGCAAGTCATGAGAACTTCCATAAGATATACGAAATGTGTTCATATTATCTCATAACATTCATGGAAATCACGGGCAATGTGTGCAAAAGAAGACAAAGTTTATGTTCTTTCAAATGATATTTCATATCCAGACTGGGATTAGATTTGTCTGTTTTTTTGGTTTTTGTTGACACAGGATTGAATTACTTGGCTTTGTTCACTTTGAGTATTTATGAGACCTGCACTTATGGAACATAAATTAGACCAAACTGCAACGCGATAAGCAGAGTTCCTCTCCACAGATACTAAGAAGAGGGGATAGGAAGAATGGGAGAGGGAGAAAGTGTGCAAGAGATGAACATTTCAGATGCATGCCCAACTCCAGGGGAAACCATGTGAAAACATGATTCCATTGACGGAAGGCATTAGGCTTGGGTACAAGATGCAGAAAACCAAACCCAGGCAGTCTCTGTCTGTTGGATAGTAGACAATCCTATGTTGAGCTCATAACGCTGCTCTTGGCAGAGCAGGCTGCTCGTTGCCGAGGATCCTACTTGAGATGTGGTATTGATTACTCATTGAAAATAGCACATTTTATGACAATAGAAAGCAGCAGCCATCAATTCCAAAAGTCCACCAATAACCTTAGGGCAGGAAAATAAATGTTACTCTTGACTGGGTTTAAACATGGGTTGTCTGCATTCCACAAGATTGTGTGAGCCTGCTTATATAAAGCCTGGGTGAACAGTTATAGGGAATTTTGCCCCAATACATTACAGGACACTAATAGCTCATTTTCACTAGTTCCGTCTTCCATAAACGTGTCTTCAAACTACTGTTTCAAAAGCCCTACATAAATGAGTGACGCTGATTAAGGCAATAACGTACCTGTAAAATTATGGGAAAATGTGCAAGAGAGACTAGGGCTTGCCAAACGTGAACAATGAACATTACGCATCCGTCACATGACTCCCAGCTAAAAGTTTCATTTTATGGCCCCTCTGCATTCCTTTGGGGTGATAGTCCACTTCCACCAACTATCATTAGACTCTTCAGAGGTGAGTCTCATATGCTGGTATACGCGTGTCAGTGTTTATAGAGTAGTCTCAGTTCTATATGGATATTGCACTGATATCAAGGTACTTACTACCTACATGACATACTTTACTCTAAAACATTGGAGTTCAGGACAGGAATGTTACACGAGAACTGTAACCAATGGACTTCATTCCTTGTACCTCAAATACAATGTAATAACAATGGATTTATTCAGCAGTACTGAGGATGTACGGTCATACTGTAGCTGAGTGATACCAACAACAGGCAGGCTTCTGTGGATGTTTTGCTCGCTGCATGCTGGCTTAAAAATGCTAGAGTTTGTGCTTAACTCTGCACCTGGCCAACATTAAAACCGGGCAGGACAATAAAGGGTGAAAGCAGTGCTGGGAGTTTATTTGTTTATCAGCGGGGCCTTTGATATCCCAGCCAGCCCGTAAAGGGAGAGGACAGCCAAAACTTTAGTTACCCTGACAGGCACTCATTATAGTCTGTAGAGCCTGAGACAAGACCTCTGAACCTCAGCTTTGTGTCAACTTGACTCTCACCAAGTACTTTTCCATTGAGGTATTATAACAACCAAATAGACGTAGTTTATACAGTATGCTGTTGCTTACCTTTATGATACAAATGCTATCTACATTACAAAAAGTTATAAATATGAAGAGTAAATGTGTACCTTACAATCTAACAAGAGGCTTCCATCCAATTATTACAGAGGAGATCCTCAGTCCAAAAGAAATGACAAGTATGGGATGACAAACACTATGATGTAACCTCATTTGATTCACCCCAACAGAAGATCACTACATCCTGACAATTACTGAGCGTGTCAATCAAATATATACTGAATGAAACAAGATATCTGCAAACACAGCCTATAGCGAGAAAGAACACAATGTTGTTGGACAAAATAATAACAATTATTTTATTTTATTTTTCAATTATTGAACAACCGAACAATACAACACAGCAAGAGTAAGTACTACAAAAAGAGCTTATTCAGCCCTCCCCACTCCTCCCCCAAATATTTTTTTTTATTAAAACAATTACAAATTACAAAAAAATAAAACAATGTTTGAATAATAATAATACTAATAATGACTAAATAAGACAAAAGACAAGAGAGACCAACACATACACAAAGCAATATAAACAGTACATTACGGAGAGACAATATTGACATCGATCTACAAGCACATATCACCAACCCCAATGGAAGTATTTCCATATAGTCCAGGAAGGGTTGCCATACAAAGTAGTAGTTGAATTTATTTCTTAAAGCATAGGTCATCTTCTTAATAGGAATACACTTATTCATTTCAGAGAGCCATCTTGGAATTGGGAGAGGGGAATCTGAATTCCATGTCAATGCAACACATTTTCTTACAGTGGCAAGGGCGATTTCTGTAAATTTGATATTGAAGTTATTCCTCAAACTCACATTTGTAAAGTTACCCAGAAGGCATATTTCAGGGTCAAGTGGGAAAGGGACCTCCATAATTAAGGTATCACAAACATCATGCCAGAAGGCTTGTAATATAGTACACTGCCAAGTAGAATGCAAAAAAAATCCTTCTGTTGTTCCACATCTGAAACACATTTCTGATATTTCAGGGTTATATCTATGTAGCCTCTGAGGTGTCAGATAGAGTTGGTGGAGGAAGGTGTAATGTATAAGTCTGTATCTAGAGTTGATAGTCACTGATACACTATCTTGGCATAGGTCCGACCATAGCCCCTCATCAATTGTAATATTCAAATCAGATTCCCATTGCTCTCTTGACTTATGTACATCTGGTTTTGGTCATTGTTGCATTAGCAATGAGTACACTCTGGATATAAATCTATATGAGTCATGGTTATTATGTAGTTGTTGTTCAATACTTGATAGATGTAGAAAAGTAATATCTCCAAGACTGCTTCTGAGAAAGTTTCTTAACTGTAAATAACAAAATAAACTATTATTGGATAACTGGTATATTTCTCTTTCAGCTCAAATGACATAAGCACCCCATCTATAAATGACATAAGCACCCCATCTATATAACAATGTTCTAAATGACATAAGCACCCCATCTATATAACAATGTTCTAAATGACATAAGCACCCCATCTATATAACAATGTTCTAAATGACATAAGCACCCCATCTATATAACAATGTTCTAAATGACAAAAGCACCCCATCTATATAACAATGTTCTAAATGACATAAGCACCCCATCTATATAACAATGTTCTAAATGACATAAGCACCCCATCTATATAACAATGTTCTAAACGCGTTATTCACTTCTCATGCCACTGTTGAAATGTTTTGCTATTCAAGATCATTGGCAGGAGTCTGTTTTGCCACAGAGGTGTTTTGGGTGACAAGACTTGTTTCAGACCAAATAACTTAATAAATTGATGGTACAGGGATTGCCCTTTTTGTTGATATAGTCTTGGGGTTCCACCTGTAGATAATATTACTCCCAACCTTTCCATTAAGAGGAAACATTTCCAAGAAAGGGCTGGTTCAGTTTCAAACAAGAAATACATCTAATTTCTACAGGAAATAACGGACTACAAAAACAAAATACAGCCACGTCACGGATACCGACGTCACGCTTCCAGACAAACTAAACACCTTCTTTTCCTGCTTTGAGGAAAAGGCTCTCCAGAGGGTGGTGTGGTCTTCACAACGCATCCCCGGGGGCAAACTACCTGCCCCCAAGGACACCTACAGCACTCGATGTCACAGGAAGGCCAAAAAGATCATCAAGGACAACAACCACCCGAGCCACTGCCTGTTCACCCCGCTATCATCCAGAAAGCGAGGTCAGTACAGGTGCATCAAAGCTGGGACCGAGAGATTGACAAACAACTTCTATTTCAAGTCCATCAGACTGCTAAACAGCAATCACTAACTCAGAGAGGCTGCTGCCTACATTGAGATCCGATCACGGGACACTTTAATAAATGGATCACTAGTCACTTTAAACAATGCCACTTTAATAAGGTTTACATATCTTACATTACTCATATCACATGTATATACTGTATTTTATACCATCTACTGCACCTTGCCTATGCCGCTCGGCCATCGCTCCTCCATATTTGTATATGTACATATTCTCATTCACCCCTTTAGATTTGTGTGTATTAGGTAGTTGTTGGGGAATTGTTAGATTACTTGTGAAATGTGTGTGTATTAGGTAGTTGTTGGGAATTGTTAGATTATTTGTTAGATATTACTGCACTGTTGGAACTAGAAGCACAAGCATTTCACTACACTCGCTTTAACATCTGCTAACCATGTATATGTGACCAATAACATTTGATTTGATTTGATTGTAATTCACACTGCCCAGTAATACATGTTGTTAGACAAGATTATTAATGAAAAGTAATTTGAGGTCTTAAAAACGATCACACAAGCATTGTAAACATTGAAATTAGAGGAAAACTTCAACCTAAATAAATGGACTTAACTTGACTAACAGGTTGTTACATCAATCTAATTTCAACATAATCATCAGAACTCTGTACTGTATACATTGAAATTGTGATGAAAATTCCACATATTATTATAATTTTTTGGATCATCCTATACTCATTGGTGTTAATTAGGTACACCCATGTACCGGGTCAGACCCCCCTTTGCCTCCAGAACAGCCTGAGTTCTTCGGAGCATGGATTCTACAAGGTGTGGTGTTCAAACATTGCTAAATTGGTGTCAAGGGACCTAACATGTGCCAGGAAAACATTCCCCACACCATTACACCACCGCCACCAGCCTGTACTGTTGACAGCAGGCAGGATGGGACCATGGACTCATGCTACTTACGCCAAATCCTGACTCTGCCATCAGCATGACGCAACAGGAACTGGGATTCATTGGACCAAGGAATGTTTTTCCACTCCTCAATTGTCCAGTGTTGGTTGGTGATCGCATGCCCACGGGAGCCGCTTCTTCTTGTTTTAAGCTGATAGGAGTGGAACCCGGTGTCTGCTGCAATAGCCCATCCGTAAGAAGGACCGATGAGTTGTGCATTCTGAGATGCCATTCTGCACACAACTGTTGTTCTGTACCATTATTTGCCTGTTTGTGGCCTGCCTAGGGTGCGAATTACAGGGGAGCCAGGTGGGGAACAGCTCCCCTGAATGAGACATTAGCTCCCCAGTAGCAGTGGGCGGGTAAAATCAATGGGGAATATTCAACCACACATTTGTTTTATCACAAAACCGGATAGCAACCTCTGTCCAGTGAAGTACACAAAGCATATTGCATGTACAGTAACAGACAGTTACATGACCTATAGCATGGTCAAGCAAGTTAATGTTTCCAATATTTTTGGACCGCAAAACAACTATTGATTTAGAACCACAGAGAGTTACCGCGAGTCACAAAGAAAACAGGAGCTGCCTCCACTATTCCAGCACCATTTCAACATCATCAAATCATCTCTGCTTAGTCTAATACACTGACAACTAAAATATAACAAAAACAATTTAGTCCAATCAATGTAAGCTAAATATGTTGTGGCTGTCCATGGTTCTGATTTCTGTGTGTGTGTGCGTGCATGTTTGTGTAAGCAGAAAACATATGTTGACTCACCCTACTTGTAGAGAAATGCCAATATCATCCTTCTCTCTTTCATGTTGACGAAACTGTCCACCACTCTGTCATACAGTACACGCTTTTATTTTTTGTTGTCCTAGGCTACTTGGCTAAAAGCCTAACTTCCATCCATGGGAAACGTTAGCTAGTTAACATTAGCCTTATACATCTAGCTACATATTGAACTTCCATCCTTTAAGGCCAGGGGCACAACAATGTATGAATTAATGGTTGGATCAGAATCGTTGTTATAATCATTGGCCAATACGGAGAATTAAGTAAAACCACAAGTCCAATGCCCTATCTCCATCCATGGCTAATTTAGTAAAGGGACAATTTTTGCCAGCTGGCTAGCTAGCCACCGGAGGACAACAACAAAACCATATGCAACAATTCAAGTTTTTCTGTCAATGACGTATGCTCTCAATGGGATTTGATAGGAGTGAAGCCAAATCCAAGCTGGCTTCCCTTTACACTTTTTTTTGGTGCGCCAGGACCATTCACAGTTGATCTTACTCAGTTTAGCTCAACGCTGATTGGCTAATTTTGTACACTTTTTTATCAAGGGAGGCCAAATGCTCGCTGGCTTCCCTTGCCTTCAATACTACTGGCGGCGACAATGTCATACTCATTTGGACCAGACAGCATCAGATAGATGGCCTACACGTAGAGAGACAGAGGGGCGCTGTTTCACTTGCTCAGATGCTTTCTCCTGTGAAATACATTCAGCCACTTGCGAATTGAAGGAAAATTATGAAACACAGAGAGACAAAAGATAAATAATTGTATGTTTTTTTGTCGGTCAATTTTTTTGAAAAGCCTGATTTTCCTTGGCATTAATGAATACACAACACTGTAGCACCCCTAAATGCAACAAAAGTCCAACATTGGGTGGAGGTGGTGGTGTGTGGGGTTTCTCTAAATAATGGTAATTTTAATGGTGGATGGTGGATGGGTGTAAGCATCTGCCTCTGATTCCAAAGAGGCAAAAGTTGCATGTTCAAATCCAGCAATAGAAAGATATTTTTGTAATGGTTAGGTTTAATGCCTAACCTTAAGAATTCTGAGTTAATGCCTAAACTTAACCTTAAACCCTTAGAAATTTGACGTTTGGAACTACATCGCAAATTTTTTTTGAAACATGGATGAACGTCTAATTCTGACGTGAGACTGTGAGAGCTGGTTGGTCCACTCAGTAGTGCTGAATTTCGGCCTCAGCTGAGATCCTTTACGCATACTTTCCTTTGTACTTCCTAATTTTTGCAGCTGATGATGGTCGACAATATCACTAGACAACTAGCCTACAGCTAGACAGTAATGCGCATCCAATCCATCCAACAAGTATACGTTAATGACAGTAAGCCTATAAGATGACTCTTTTGGTTAGAAGAGGTTAACATTCGGTTAGAAGCATTCGATTTTGCAATGAGATAGGCCAACATTATTTTGGATTTGTGTGCCCATGAGAACTGTTTTCATGACAAAACGTAATGAAGTGTTACGTGGCATAGTTACACTTACAGTGCATTTTCAGAGATCTCCAAGATCCATAAAGGGTTTAAGTTCAATGTTCTAATTCAATTGCTAAATGCTTAATAATGACAAATAATACTCTCATAAATGTCATTAACGTAAGGAAAGAAAGGTAGTGTTTTATGTTGCACAATCTGTGAAGACTCCAAGCATTAACTCCTGAATTATGGACAACTCATGAACTAGGGTGTAAAACATGTTTTGATTCAATTAATGTATTATATTGAATGTAGGCTACCTGTTCTCTGTGTATTCATGTCTGCAAAATTGCCTCGGCTGAGAGGGTAAGCTACCGGCAGAGGTGGCCTAGTGTAGGGTAAACGCAAGTAAACACCATTTATCCACCTTTTTCAGAAAAATGCATTGAAAGTAAAAGGAGTGTAATTTGTTTTTGCCGCATCCGGCAATCAGAGTTTACCCACATATTTTTTTTACCACCACATCACTGGCTGCCTATTTGAAGTTCATGGTAATACACATTGCAGCTTGGTCTAGTAAGTTCACCATGGGTTAGGGTGACCATCCCGTTTTCAACGGAATAGTTTCAACCCCTTTTCATGTGTCACAACTTTTCAGGCTACAAAAAATATACATTTATCAGCAAGACGTATCAATTAATGTAGGCCTAATCAATGGAAATTGCTGATTGTCATTAGGAACACTTTTTGGTGTTTTGCAACAGATGTCTATTTCCATTCATCAAATGGCACGAGTATACATGCAGTTTGGATGCTGAAATTATTTTGGACTGGACGAACATGCCCCGGTAGCCTACTTTTTGAAGTGATTTGTATGACAATCATGACTGGTTGTGTTTATGCCACATTAAAAGGTAATACATTTTTACCTTTTAAATGACGTCTTTATTATTAGGCCCATAAAAATTGCACGCGCTAACCCCCCCCAAATGTCACTATTCTTGCCATTCTCCTTCGACCTCTCTCATCAACAAGCTGTTTTTGGCCACAGGACTGCCGCTGACTAGATGTTTTTTGTTTGTCGCACATTTCTCTGTAAACCCTAGACACTGTCATGCGTAAAAAGCCCAAGAGGCCGACCATTTCTGAGATACTGGAACCGGCGCTCCTAGCACCGACGATCATACCACGCTCAAAGTTGCTTAGGTCACTCGTTTTGCCCATTCTAATGTTCAATCGAACAGTAACTGAATGCCTCGATGCCTGTCTGCCTGCTTTAAATAGCAAGCCATAGCCACGTGACTCACTGTCTGTAGAAAATATTTTTTTTGGTGTGAATAGGGTGGTGTACCTAATAAACTGGCCAATGAGTATATATTGGGTTGAATTTTAGGTTTAATTAGACATGTTATTTGACCTTGTTTCAATGTTGATAGTAAAATGTTTGTTTGAATCAACATCATTGTTTCAGCGTCATGCCAACAACCTAAATAAAGAGGTAGATTGAGATAAAATATGAAGCCACAGTCCAACGATTTCTGCCTGAACAGTGACTCCTACTGGTATATGAGGGGTAATGCACTTCAGTGAGAACAAGTCTACCATCCAGATGCCTACCTCTATGTATGCTGCTTAGCTTTGGAAACAAGCTCTTTTTAATTTCAGCTGAGCTATCATGTCAAATTATTCAGACATTGATCAGCTTCTATACTCATTTAAGTAGACTACCTAAATAACATTGAATAGTTGAAAGTAACTCAAACTTTTCTTAAACAAGCTGTGTGTGAAAGTAAATTCTGAGAGAGGTTGGCTTTATGTAGGCTGTATTAACATCTGATTTGCCCAAAGCACACCATAATTTCAACGTGAAGCTAGCTACGTACAATATACTATCATTCGTCTATGGTTGACTGGATCTTTTGAAGTTTAGAAGTAATTACCTTAAGCTCTATAAATAGGATGCCAAATGCATGGTATTAATAATACACTTTTATATTTGGATATTGTCTTGTATATGATTCAACAGAATTTCAACCACCCAATACATTGAACATAGGATGAGGAACTTTCAACGCAATTTCAACGTATAGAGAGTTCTGAGGAATATGTTGAAATTAGATTGACTTAACCTGACTAAGAGGCTGTTATGTCAATGTACTTAAATAATAAGTTTTACTCCAATTTCAATGTTTACAACTCTGGTTGAAATTAGATGAAAACAGTACTGGTTAATGACTTTTTTTTAAAATCCAATGTATTTTCCCTGTTGAGTCCACGTCACAATACATTGACAAATTATATTGAAACAACGTTGATTCAACCAGTGTGTCCAGTGGAAGCGTTCCTTAAAGCATTTCTTAAAGGTATTGGGTTTCATACTTACAGGATTAAGAATTAAGGTCTCAAGAATTGGCAGGAGAACATGCTCTCCGAGCAGATATTGTCTTTCAGTGGGATGGGTAAAACTAACAATCTGCTAGGTAAACTGTGCTCACAGTACTCTACAGCAGTTGCCATATTTATGGTGCACAAAGACATGTGAAATCTATATGTGATTGCCCATGGCATGACAATTACAAATATGTACTTAGAGTTCTATCATGAAAACCTCCCAGAAGAAATCCAGACCAGAAAGAAT
This sequence comes from Salmo trutta, assembly GCF_901001165.1. Classification (NCBI taxonomy): domain Eukaryota; kingdom Metazoa; phylum Chordata; class Actinopteri; order Salmoniformes; family Salmonidae; genus Salmo; species Salmo trutta. The sequence continues at coordinate 42,285,426 of NC_042971.1, read as the reverse complement.
ATGCAAAACATGATAATACTGTACTCATAGCAGTGGAGGCTCCTCAGAGGAGGAAGGGGAGGACCATCTCCTCAGTGAATTTCATAAAAATGTAAATAGTGAAAAATTAAAGAAGTTATCCTTTTTAGATAAAACTATTCTAAATATATTCACATCACCAAATAATTGATTAAAACACTGTTTTGCAATGAAGGTCTACGTTAGCCTCAGCAGCACTCTGTAGTGTAGCCCCGTGGTGTAGCTGGAAGACAGCTAGCTTCTGTCCTCCTCTGGGTACATTGACTTCAATACAAAACATAGGAGTCTCATGGTTCTCACCCCTTCCATAGACATACACAGTAATTATGACAACTTCCGGAGGACGTCCTCCAACCTATCAGAGCTCTTGCAGCATGTTGTCCATCCAATCAAAGGATTAGATAATGAATTTAGTACTGAAAGCATAAGCTACAGCTAGCTAGTACTGCATAAAATGTGATGAGTAGTTGAATCAAAGAGGGTGAAAGACAATAGATGAACAGTTTTAAACAAATTCATTTCTTTAAAAATTAAGGAGAAGAGCAAGCTAGCTATATTTGGTTGTATTTTTTTTTTACTTTCACTTTCACTTAGCTAGCAAATGCAGCTAGATAGTTTAGCCTACTCAAACACCCTGCTCAAACAGAGAGGGATGCTATGTTCGCTAGCTGGCTATGGCTATCCAACACTGGAACTCATCCAAGTCAATGTAAGCTTTTGGTTTTATTCATTTATTGCTACTGGGGCCCACTGGTGTAACTGCTAAACTGATTTCTAACTGTAAAATGTACTGCATGATTGTAGCGGGTTTACTAACGTGTTAGTTCTAGTAGTTCTAGTTGACAACGATGTAGGCTGTGTGTAGCGGTTAGCTGTCATGATATGAAGGTTTGGCTTGGAAAGGTTTTTCGCCTGGTCACAGACAGCACTGAAGTCCACAAGCGAAGGGAATAGGTGAGAGGAGGAGAGCGTGTAGATAGTTGGAAGAAGGAATTATATATACATTGAGCAAAGTGATCATGCTGTTTGAATGTGGCTGCTATGAAAGTGAACTGTTTTGCGTGTGATCAGGGGTGTATTTATTTCCGCCGATTCTGTTGAAAAACATTTCTTAAATGGAACCAAATGGGGATAAACTTACCTGAATTTGTCCAACATAAACTCAAATTTGCAATTGTTGGACTAATGATTACACTCTAGATCAGCTAGATGCAGGCAAGAGTGTGAAAGGTGGTATTGAATGTGTCACTGTCTGTCACCTTGATTACTCACAATTCTCTCAACCTGTGCATCTATGTTGTAAACTTTCATCCATTGGCTAGGTTGTAGCAACCTCATGATGGGTACAGGGAACATTTGAGTATCATGTAGAAGCCTAAACCTATTGATGTTACATTGAGCTGGGTGAATGGAATATGAATGACAGTCATCCAATATGCTGTAATAGGAATAAGGCCATACTCCTAAAAAATAAATAATCCTCCCTCATCTTAAACGGCACCGACCGCCACTGACTCACAGTGAAACACAAATCTCCTGTCTCGTTTTAAATCCCTTTACAATACAGTCTATTGTACAGTACTGTACATGTTCCAATATAAGCCTCTACTTTGCTTCTACCTTGTAGTATGTCAAATGTGCACACAGGTTGGAAAAGGATCAAACTAGATAACATCTGCAGCTTGGAGATAACAGTGATTCATTAGACAGGTCAAACAGCATGAGATGTGGGGGAGAAGAGAGACTGTGTTTGTTTTATATTTACCCTTTATTTAATTAGGGAAGTCAGTTAAGAACAAATTCTTATTTACAATGACAGTTCTAAGAACAGTGGGTTAAATGCCTTGTTCAGGAGCAGAACGACAGATTTTTACCTTGTCAGCTCAGGGATTTGATTTCGCAACCTTTCGGTTACTGGCCCAACGCTCTAACCACTAGGCTACCTGCCGCCCCAGGCGGTGTGTAAAGCAACAGGAGAACAGATACTAAGTAAATCAGACAGGCGACAAGATAGAAGGTAGCAGAGAGAGAGAGAATGAGAGAGAGGTTCCCTGGGGAGCAAGGGGAACACATTCAATATTAGAGGAACCCAGTGGGGGCTGGGGCGGAGTGGGGAGTATCACCACTACCGGAACAGATGCTGACCTGCCAAATGCTAACCTAATGCGCCGGGGCTCTGAAAGGCTGGAGAGACGCGCTGTCTAGACTATGCAACATGAGTCTGCTGTGAGACATGGAGCATTTCTATACAGGTGGCGTTTCCAGGTGCGTTTTAAATTGCACCTTTTATACTGATGGCGGACATTGCCATCTCATTCATCACACTGTAATAGGGCAGATCAGTGTACAGACCTTTCACCCTGTTTCTAGTAGTGCAACTGGGACTGGGACCGGGATGATGTACTCAACTGAACTCCACACAGTCAAGAGACCAGGAAGGTCTATACTGCATGGGCCCTCCCACCAGGCCATTCTTGTACACAAAATAACCACTTCCAAAAAAGGTTTGTCACAAATTGTTTATCACAAATCAGACTAAATAAAATCAGGGACACATTTGTTGATTAGCATAACAAGGTGTGTTTAACATATTTTGTTTAGCACTTGTTTGCATATCATGCCTGATAATGGGACAAGCTCAGTAAGCATGTTTCCAATGTGCTATAACCTCAGTTTTGTGTCTGGCAACATGTAATGTATCAAACAAATGTAGGCCCGCTAAGCATACTTGGGCAAGGAAGTCTGCATACATCATTTCAGTAGAACAATGGTTATAACAACTTTAATTAGTGTGATATTCTTGCCCGCACAAACTGGATTGAAAGACATTGAATGATGCCTCGATCATAAGGTTACAACAAGTCCACATCTGGAGCCTGAGGTCACATCAACATGCACTTGGGTCTGAGGCTTGATGTAAAGGCTCCTATGTCAGATATGTGTTCTTCTTAGGGGCCAAGCCCAAGAGGGAGCCCACAGCCAGTCAGACACACATGCTAACCCCTGAGGGGGCTGGAGAGACAGTGGGTAGAAAAACACAAGAGATGTGACTTATTCCTCATCACTGCTGCAAACAGACCACCCAGAGTCTTGCCCTTGACGAAAGGCCAATACTGTTCTATTCTGTGTGGAGTTGAGTTTGAAAAATGTCTTTCCTCTCTCTGTCTAAACAGCATGTACTGTTGCTGAGGGGTCAGTCTGAATGATTATGCGACATTGGAGTGGAAAAGTACGTACTGTACATATGCAGTGTTTTCCCTTGGAGTTTTTTCAGCAGTGATGGCAAAGGGTAGCGGGGGGAGGGGGTGCATTGCAACTAGTGTTAGTGCAATGCCATAGTAGCTGTTCACATAGACTTCCAGTCATTGAGGAAACCTTCCCTGTAGCTCAGTTGGTAGAGCATGGTGTTTGCAACACCAGGGTTGTGGGTTTGATTCCCATGGGGGGCCAGCACAGAAAAAAATGTATGAAATGTATGCATTCACTACTGTAAGTTGCTCTGGATAAGAGCGTCTGCTAAATGACTAAAATGTAAAAAATGAAACAACTATCCATTTAAAAGAGTGTCTCGGCAGAACTATATCAAAAGTTTTGGGTCAATTTTTTTTGTCCATCAGTGTCTGTATCTCAGACTGGCCAATAAAAATAAAAGATGAAGATGGGCAAAAGAACACAGACACTGGACAGAGGAACTCTGCCTAGAAGGCCAGCATCCCGGAGTCGCTTCTTCACTGTTGACGTTGAGACTGGTGTTTAGCGGGTACTATTTAATGAAGCTGCCAGTTGAGGACTTGTGAGGCGTCTGTTTCTCAAACTAGACACTCTAATGTACTTGTCCTCTTGCTCAGTTGTGCACTGGGGCCTCCCACTCCTCTCTCTATTCTGGTTAGAGCCAGTTTGCGCTGTTCTGTGAGGGGAGTAGTACACAACGTTGTACAAGATCTTCAGTTTCTTTCCAATTTCTCACTTGGAATAGCCTTCATTTCTCAGAACAAGAATATACTGACGAGTTTCAGAAGAAAGTTCTTTGTTTCTGGCCATTTTGAGCCTGTAATCGAACCCACAAATGCTGATGCTCCAGATACTCAACTAGTCTAAAGAAGACCAGTTATATTGCTTCTTTAATCAGAACAACAGTTTTCAGCTGTGCTAACATAATTGTAAAAGGGTTTTCTGATGATCAATTGGCCTTTTAAAATAATAAACTTGGATTAGCTAACACAACGTGCCATTGGAACACAGGAGTGATTGTTGCTGATAATGGGCCTCTGTACGCCTATGTAGATATTCCATTAAAAATAAGCCGTTTCCAGCTACAATATTAACAATGTCTACACTGTATTTTAGATCAATTTGATGTTATTTTAATGGACAAAAAATTAGCTTTTCTTTTAAAAACAATCACATTTCTAGGTGACCCCAAACTTTTGAATGGTATATGGTATATATATATATATATGTGTGTGTGTGTGTGTTAAACAAATTACGTCAGATTTTTAGCAACGGTGACAACAATTTCGCAGCGATGGGCCACCGCTGCTAATGAATATAGGGGAAACACTAATACAGGAAAAAACTCAACTCATTCCAAAATCGTCCTAAATTCAGTCCTGCAGTGACATGTCAAGCATTTTTGGCACAGCGGGTAGTGCTATCACTTTTGGGAATGCTTTTGGGAAAGAGGAGCCATGGGTGGAACAGTAGAGCCTGAGGCTACTGCTTTATTGATTCATATTCAGTCTGTGTGCGTGCCATGCTGGTCCACAGATTTTTAGTTATCAGATACATGTTGGATAGCAGCTCTACTCATCCATAATACATGGAAATTGAAGACAACTATATTTTGCCAAAGTTACAGTATATGTATGAAAGGTGGTTTGATATTGCTGGAAAAGGATCAAGAAGGATCTCGTTTTCTGCAATGCTGGTGTTTAATCAAATGTTTGGACACCTCAAGATGATTATGATGAGAGGTATTTGGATAGGTAGAAGGCCTAGCATGTGGTTGGTAGTTTGAGTTAAATGAAAATATGTTTCTGTGGGCACTTTGGCCAACATGTTTAGCAGTGCTTGGATCACTGAGACTGAGAGGGAGAGTGATTACCCTGGATGTGTGGGCATGTTTCACAGTAGCTTCCTCTGCCTTCATATTTATTTGTACTTGTCGTACAAACCCAAGCATGCCTTCCTGAGTAGTGTTTTTACTTCATGAAAAATGTAGTTAGTCATTATGCTGTGAACAGTCCATTAAAACACCCGCAATGAATGTGTGGAACATTTCATGACCTTCCACAATAATGATTTAAAGAATAAACACAACTGCTATTGTTTATACTGCACAGAATGTATTGTATATAGAGAGAATATAGGCATAAATTACTATTGTAAAGAAGGGGAATAAAACATGTCTTGAAGCGCACTGCCTTACATGAACCAGTCAGCAGACACCATTCTCAGAGGCCCATGTTTGAACTGGGCACTGGGTCCATGTTAGACCAAATGTGTGAGTGTTAACAGTATTCAACCTTGTCCAAGTGCTCTCAATCATAGGAAATCATTGCTGGAACACTATTGTTCATGTCATTTCAAACATGTCAAATGAATGGGGGTGAACATAAATCACTTGACATGTTTAGTAGCTACTTGTTAATAGCTAACAGTTAAACTACAACCAATATGCGCAGCAGCCCTATTGGCAAACTAAAATGAAAGATCCGAATTGATTCATACATAGTTTTAACCCATAACTTTGGAGTGTGTGCAGACGTCTGAACATCATGAGGGATGTGTAGGGCGGAGGAGGGGGGAGGGACTCATGAAGGGAGACACAACAGGGGGTTTCACTGAGATATATTTCTATTCAGAGACTCACTCATCGTAACCATGACGGTGGTAGCTACAGTACACTGCCTCAAAAAGGATTCCCTGGTGTGGAGGGTGCTCATGAGGTTTGTAAAGAACCCTTCCATGGAGAATGGGGGAGTAAGCCCATCAATGACTGAGTGAATAAGTAAGTGACTGTGGTTGAGGAGATTGCCTCTTTATATATTCATTCCAGGACACAAACCAGTGCAACATATTCTGCTTTTGTGTGTCATTATGTCATTTCAGATCTACAGGCAACCAACCGGATCCACTGATGTGTCAGAAACTGCCATGGTACAGCCCAGACAAGCCTTACTGATTGTCACTGGCACCAATAAATCAGAATTAAACTCATATTACAAGCCTTTTGGAAATTGAACAGTGTAAGCACAAGGAAAAAGTCACACATGCAGAACATTACAGCCTTTGTACGTAGGAGTCAACAGACTTCAGTATTCATGACCTCTTTAGCTATAATATAGGAATGCTGACATCAGAATATAATGAACAATTGTGCTGACTGGAAGCTGAAGTGGGGTCTACCATCTACATTAGTAAAGAGCACTGTTCGCCTCATTTACAGTTTTGCACAAACTGAATACAACAACGTGTTGGGGATTGGGCGCTATACATTGTATAGTACTTTTGACTAGATTGAAGAATGCACAAAGTCAATTGATCCACATTGTATCTGCAAAACAAGTCAGACCATCCATAAGGCATCAGTGACAAAGCAATTGAAAAAGTTTGAATTGACAATCAGAAGAGATCTGGCCTTCTCTTTCTTAAAGGGAATTCCCCAGACTACTTTAATCATACATACTGTCAAAATCTTGCATCACATCAGTGTTATTGTGATACAGGCAGAAGGTAGCCTAGTGGTTAAGAGCGTCGGGCCAGTAACTGAAAGGTTGCTGGTTTGAATCACAGAGCTGGCTGGGTGAAAATGATGTTGATGTGACTTTGAGCAAGGTGCTTAACCCTAATTTCTCCTGTAAGTTGCTCTGGATAAGAGTGTCTGCTAAATATGTCAAATGTAATGATTCCTTAGACATGAATCTGGTCAGATTTACACAGAGATATTGAAAGAAGAGGTTTGGACATTGTCCTCCTCTCCTCCAGATCATGCACGAACTCCAGCAACTTTAATAGTTTGCAGATTCCTGTTCGCCAAGTTGGGAAAAATGCATCAACAATAATGACGACTCCGGGGGACAATGGAGATATATGTGCACAATTATGTGATCATGATGCCTCACTTGACATGGTCTAAGAAGATCTATTCCTGGCTTCCTTTTGTAACATTGTATTCATAATCCACCCTTTAACCTTGAGTGTATGAGAGTTCTTATCCAGCAAATCATATCCATTTCCCAGGGACTAAGAGAAGAGAATCTGGTGGTGGTGTGTGCTCAGAGATGTCATGCCCACAGGGTGCACAGGGCCACATACCCCCTCAAGTTAACAAACATTAAAGTAAAAAAAAACCCTGGTTCAATTAAAATAAAAAAATTAAAAATAATTTCTAAAATTCATTTTTTTGCCCATGTTTTATCATAATTATTTATAAAAATATCTGTCAGCTGTATTTTGATGAGGGGGCACACTGACTAGACAAGGCAAAGAGTACCTCTGCTATTCTCCCTAGTAAGTGGTTCCTTCTGAGGTGCATAGATCCCGTCAGTAGAGGAGATTGTAGAGCAGGGACGGAAGAGGATCCCTCATTTTTTCTGTTTCAATGGAATTCAATGAGCTAAGTAGACCAGACCCAGCTGGTATCGCATTGGTGTCTATGGGGGCGCAACCCCCTTAAGTAGACTGGAGTGGATAATTTTTTTCAATGGTAAATGGCCTGAATCGACTATATTCACAGAGTACCCACCATCTTTGGTGTAGAGGGACACACATGGCGTAGCTGCCGGTGATGGACAGGACTCACAGGAGGTATGTTTGGAAATGAATTTGATCACCAAGAAGCCATATCAGGCTATCAAGTTTGAGTAGCTAGCTTGTCTATCTTGGCTGGCATCACTGACGTAGCGGAAACCCCCGCAGCACACGCAAGGCGGGGGGGTCCACGAGCTCTGGGGGCCAATGCGCCTGTCATCTCACACCTACAGTATGTCTGAATTTGATACATTTTTTAAAGAAATACATTTGACAGGAACTCTCCTTTTTAATTTACACATGTAGCAAGTGAAGTATTTGTGTTCTCCAGTCAGCATGGTAGTAGGTGAGAGAGACAGACAATATAATTGTCATGCATCTAATTACCTATTTCTAAGCGGTGCCAGTGGTAGCAGCCTCAGCCTCCGCACCTAATTGGCTATCAAGTTCAAAAAAGTGTGCGTTGCTCAAGATGGATAAACAAAAGGCAAGACCAAGTGGTGCACAAAAACACCTGATCAAGTGCGTGCCAAATCTCGACTGACGAAACACCTAACAGGTGGAAGCTAGGAGGCCTACTTTTGCAGCAGCTAGCACTAGCAGCCTCCCAGTCCTGACAGAGACCTCACTGCTCGGGCCCGGCAATGACAGTGGCCTTGCTCCTTCTCATCTTCCTCCCCTTGAGAATAGTGACAGTTCCTCGAGTGAGAGTGCAGGACCTCGTTCTCCTCCTTTCCCAGAAATCCAGCAGTGCTCATGAGAGCGACCCCCCTTCTGTGAACACTGGTAAGTTTACGAGTGATGAGACGGATAGCCCCGACAGTGTACGAGTACGAGTTCCAACGTGTAATATATATAGTACCAGTCAAAAGTTTGGACACACCTACTATTTCTTTATTTTTACTATTTTCTACATTGTAGAATAATAGTGAAGACATCAAAACTATGAAATAACATATGAAATCATATAGTGTTAAAAAAAGTGTTAAACAAATGAAAATATATTTTATATTTGAGATTCTTCAAATAGACACCTTTTGCCTTGATGACAGCATTCTCTCAACCAGCTTTGTGAGGTAGTCACCTGGAATGTATTTCAATTAACAGGTGTGCCTTGTTAAAAGTTAGTTTGTGGAATTTCTTTCCTTCTTAATGTGTTTGAGCCAATCAGTTGTGACAAGGTATGGGTGGTATACAGAAGATAGCCCTATTTGGTAATAGGACAAGTCTATACTATGGCAAGAACAAGTGCAGTCGCAATTACCATCAAACGCTTTGATGAAACTCGCTCCCATGAGGACCGCCACAGGAAAGGAAGACCAGAGTTACCTCTGCTGCAGAGCATAAGTTCATTAGAGTTAACTGCACCTCAGATTGTAGCCCAAATAAATGCTTCACAGAGTTCAAGTAACAGACACATCTCAACATCAACTGTTCAGAAGAGCCTCCGTGAATCAGGCCTTCATGGTCGAATTGCTGCAAAGAAACCTCTACTAAAGGACACTAATAATAAGAAGAGACTTGCTTGGGCCAAGAAACATGAGCAATGGACATTAGACTGGTGGAAATCTGTCCTTTGGTCTGATGAGTCCAAATTTGATATTCTTGGTTCCAACCTCCGTGTCTTTGTGAGATGCAGAGTAGGTGAACGGATGATCTCCACATGTGTAGTTCCCACCGTGAAGCATGGAGGAGGAGGTGTGATGGTGTGGGGGTGCTTTCCTGGTGACACTGTCTGTGATTTATTTAGAACTCAAGGCACACTTAACCAGTATGGCTACCACGGCATTCTGCAGCGATATGCCATCCCATCTGGTTTGCGCTTAGTGGGACTATCAGTGACCCAATACACCTCCAGGCTGTGTAAGGGCTATATAGAGAGTGACCAATAAGGAGAGTGATGGAGTGTTGCATCAGATGACCTGGCCTCCACAATCACCTGACCTCAACCCAATTGAGATGGTTTGGGATGAGTTCGAACGCAGAGTGAAGGAAAAGCAGCCAACAAGTGCTCAGCATATGTGGGAACTCCTTCAAGACTGTAGGAAAATCATTCCAGGTGAAGCTTGTTGAGAGAATGCCCAGAGTGTGCAAAGCTGTCATCAAGGCAAAGAGTGGATATTTTTAGAATCTAAAATACAAAATATTTATTTATTTATTTAATCGTTTTTATGTCTTCACTATTATTCTACAATGTGGAAAATAGTAAAAATAAACCAAAACCCTTGAATGAGTAGGTGTGTCCAAACTTTTGACTGGTACTATATATATATTTGCTGGTAATATATATATATATATATATATATATTACCAGCTAAATACTGTACATAGCTAGAAAACTCTAGTAAGATAATCCCTAGTAAGGTATTGTTTTGACGGTGGACTATTATTTGGCATTAATAGACTGGTTTTACACAGCACAAACTTTCTATCCAAGCTGCGAGAGAGCTCGACGACAGCAAAGGTAGGCTATAAGCCTAAAGGACAGTTGTATATATATTTTTTTATCTATTGGTCACTGTTTTTACAATCAGCAACGTTTTTAAAATGTATTTAACTAGGCAAGTCAGTTAAGAACAAATTCTTATTTTCAATGACGGCCTAGGAACAGTGGGTTGTTCAGGGGCAGAACGGCAGATTTTTACCCTGTCAGCTCAGGGAGTCGATCTTGCAACCTTTACGGTTACTAGTCCAATGCTCTAACCACTAAGCTACCTGCCATTTGAATTTCCCACTTCAATTACTGAACAAGTAAACACATTATTGACGCCATCCAGCATTCTTCGTGAAACATAACGTTAGGCTTAACATGAGAAAATATTGACCAAATAAAAATAAACATGAATCCATTAAAGCAAAGCTATAGGATACTACAAGCACCATCACCATATAATCTGATAGGCAGCCGTGTAGACGTCACAATTTCAGAACCATGGACAGCGATCGGTTGTCTATACTTTGTGAGTGGCTGACACATTCCCAAACATTTTTTTAGGGGGGGGGGGGCATCTCCGACTTAGCAGGGGTCCAGAGAAACTGAGCTACGCCAGTGGCACGCATGTCTGCTGGCAAGGCTGGTAGACTTTACAAAAGCAAGCAATTACTAAATTTACTGAATAACACTCATTGCTCTCAATCTTTTAACCAGATTTTAGCAGAGATGCAAAGAAGCGTATTTAGTTTATTTAAAAAAAGAACCATCAGCGAGGAGGATATCGACAGCTCAAGGAGTATGCTTAGATACGCAGAAAAATAGCCACCATTTCACATAGAATTAAGCGTGATGATTATGTCTCTAGATTGCAGGAAAAAGCGGTTTCATAGCCCCCCCCCCAGCCATTATCGCCTACTTTGTGCCCCTCAGATTTTTGGGGTGCATGACGCCTCTGTGTGCTGAGTGGCATGATGATGGTGACCCACGCTGGATGAGATGTTACAGCTAGAGCATTTGTCTCGTACCAGACGTGAACATGTTCTCACCTCGTAAGCCCAGTGTTAGCCCAGATAAAGTCCAGTGGAGGAAAGAGAGAGAGAGACTTGTCTGTCCACAGAGCTCCAGATGTTGCACCAGTCTGCAGCCCTGGCCAGATGGGACACAGCTGTACTGTATTGAAGCAATGCTAGCCTACATCACAGCACTGACACTAGACCTGAACCTGACACAGCAAACCAACCTCACCCATTACATGCAATCTACAGACCTCATACAGACGAACCCACTCCGAACTGTGCTCCTTCTCCTCAACCATTTTCAGAATACCAACAAAGTATTGCCAGCTTTTGCCTCTATAAAATACAGTAGGAGTAGGAATAGGGTATAAAATACCAATGTCAGAGAACAGTATTCGACAATCCAGAATTGTATGGGACATTACCCATGATGATGATTTATTTTAAAACATCACTCATCATGACAGAGTTGAATGATAGTCAGCCCTGGAGTTCAACGGAGAGGGCAATCCATCTGAACCCATAATCAGGATTGTTTAATACTGCCATCTGTGCAAATAAGTGTGTGTAGTAAAACATTTACAGCTGCACAAGTGTTTTCACCCAAAGTATTGCCATCTGGTCCTACACATCAATATTTGACAGTGTTTTCACTGAAAGATCACAGAACATGAAACATGAAGAACGGTGCACAATGAGATGAGAAAATGACAACAGAATTAGATATTTATTAATATCTTATTGATATGAAGTAATAGCTGATCAGGCCATCTGTGACACAACAATTCTTAAATGAAGGCCGGTTATATCATCCATCTCTAGTCTATTGAGAAGGTTGACGTTTATTGTCATGAGTTTTGCCTTGGAGACAGAACTGAGTGGTTTTACGCTAGATGGGCCAGCTGAAAAGTAAAAATTGGCTATATTGCAAACATTTATGACGAAAAAAAAAAAACATTTTTGGTCTTCATTTAAAGTTGGGGTTAGGCATTAGGGCTAGCAGTGTGGTTATGGTTAAGGTTAGGGTTAGGTTTTATGACTTTGTGGCTGTGCCAGCTAGTGACCACTCTGCAGAGCTGCCTTCAGTACATGAGTCATCTCAATAAATGCCAATGCGTCAACAGCATGAGAGGAGACTTTTAGGCAATGAACAATGATTGCCCAATAGTCACTCTGTCAGAAACAACAAGAATCAATGAATACATCTTTGTCCTTCACAAACCAAAAATCTTTGGTAAAAACATGAATTTACTTCAAAAGAGATTCAAAAGTCAAACAATACACTTTGAGTAGTAAACTATCCTACACAAAGAGAATCATGGTGAGCCAAACCCTCAATGAGTAAACATTTTGGCATTCCTACCCAAAAGAACAGATATTCATCACCAAGGTCTGTGCAACACAGGGCTGGTGGATGGCGTTCAGTACCCTACATTGTATCTTCAGCAGTGTGATAATTCAAAGACTACACTGTCTGCACCACCGGCCGATGTGGAGGAACTGCACACTCACTTGTCATCGCAGTAGCAAAAGCCACAGCTTTGAAAATCTCATCTGTATGTGTTTGTGACTCTCTTGCGGATTTGCCCTCTTTACAAGAAACAGGATTTGGTTACACTTAGTAAACACACTTCATGTTGTGCCACGACAAGTTTTGAAAGCGGTCTGTTTTTTTTCATAGGAAATTAATCTTTGATTAAAAGCATGTGAGGCATTAGCCTGCACTGGGTTGAGACCCAGCTGTGCTTTCTTCAAACCAATATAATTAGCCTTATATGAAATGTAAAAGCTGCAACTAACCATGAGAAAAGCTCAAAAGGGGAGAAAATAGTCTCAACAATTGCATACAAAATTCACTGGATCAAACCTCTGATGAAAATGTTAAAAAACATGAACCAGCTGTTACATATTAGTTTGAGGTCTTCACAGTAACTGAACTACACACTGTAAATATTTTGGATCTGGTACATTGTGATTCAGAGTAACAAACAAAATTCACAATGATTTTCAATCTTTTCCGTTCAGTTCGTTATGGCCAGTTTCAAATAGTTTTCATTGGGAAGTCTTAAATTGTGACTTCATGAAAGTTGTGACTAGCCTCGTTATCACTATCCAATCTGTGGCCATCAGATGGAAACCAAAGAACTTGTCAATATAAAATATTTTCACAGTTTTTTTTTATTGTTATAATGTAATCTGATGGAACGAGAACATCCAGTGCAGCTTTGGGAATCAGTGTTACTATGGAGACAACTCTGGTCATGTCAACACACTCCAAGAAGACTTCAAACAAAGACTGGGCTCTTTCAGCAAGAGTTATGAGAAGAAACATCTTTAAGTGCTGGGTTTTCCTCTGTCTGAACACAACAAACAGTATATAGCCTCTTTAAACAATAGCCAAGATGCCTGTCATATGACTCATTGGTTTCTCTCTTTAAATGATACAAATGAATATTGAGAAAATATTATTCTAACTACTCCCAAGCTCAAATTGTTCCCACAAAAGGTCAGGAACCAGAAATCCCTTTTTGACTAAGCAATGGAATGAATCTCAAATAACTGAGAGATTGGCAATCAGCTGCACTGTTCTCGAGATGGTTTGATAAGAGATTTTACATTTGTGCTGCAGGACCATTACACATGGGGGAAGTTCAAAAACCACTCCATAAAGTGGATAAGTAATAAATCGAATCAAATAGACATGCAATACTCTAGGATGTAGCCAGCCAATTCATGTATTACATGCAAAATCAAATATGAATTAGTACATAAGGCCAGAAATAATAAACTATGATAGTGTCACTGACTTAAAGAATACATGAAAATACCAGGGGGAAAAGCATGTTCTCTTTCAGCTTTTACCTTGAGGCCCCAAACATACAGTTCAAGACCCCCACATTCTTGACCTCTCAGGAGAAAAGCTAATGTATGTTTGAGGCCCTCAGTTTTTGCATTTTCTTCACTAATCCCAAGTCATTTGGTCCTCCTCATGCAGACTCTTAATATGTCTTGGCCGTGTGATGGCCGTGGATGTCCGCAATGGTATAAGTTCATAGTTACCACTCTTGTCATGGTGAAATAGCATGAAGGGAGAAACAACCAAAAATAACAGTGACTGGCAGCAGCTAAAGCTGCAGCTTTATAGCAGCAGGTTGGCAAACTGAATCAATGGTAAAACACGGTCACCGGCTGTAATGTTTTGATAAATCCCAATATACTGTATAAGAAAAACTAATTTCAGCTGCATATTACAATCCAACATGCAAGGCACACCTTCATCAGCTATCTGCAAACAGGGAACTGATTTATCATACAATTATAGAAAAATTGTTAGAATGGCATTCGTGTTGAAGGGTAGCCTACATGGGCGATGCATGGTGAGTCAGTTTGAGAAAGATAAAACAGAAAGTAGCATATATTTGTATATCTTGTGCCTTTGCTTTTCTTGAAATAAAAATGCTACTTTAACGGAACATCTGTTTGTAATCTAGTAAATAATACAATGATTATTGTAGTTAATTCTACATCAATTAGGAAATGTAAGAAATGAAACAGATCATAATTCATATCAAGTCAGATCATTTATCCCAGCACCTCGTAAAGCCAGCATCACACATAGTAAAGTCCCAACATTGTGTCATGACGAGGCCACCTTGTTTCAGAGAATACAGAATGTGTGGTCTACAACAATTGCAGGACTTGCACGTATGCACAACTACATGCAATTAAATCCAAACATATCTAGGAACCTTCAAATGATTTACACATACTGCACATGTGCCCGTTAGTTTGAATGTAGCCACAGGTGCAGATGTAGATTTGATCAAAACTCCCAACAATGTCAAAAGTAAATGATTGACAACTCAGAAATGCAGTTCAAAAGATGGCCACTGAATATGCCCTCCACTATGCGAATACTGTATACGTCTCTCGTACTTTCTTTATCTCTGTCTTTTTCAGCAAAGCCCTTGTACTTCATCCTTCAGTGGATATTACAAATCAAAAAGGGAACCCCCTCATCCCTGTAAGTGAGTTTTATAGCTCTCTGAAATTGGACTAAATCACAAAGAAAGACAAACTGGGATGTGTTCGCTAAAGCATAAGTCATACAAGGCTTTCCAACATGACACATTTTTTTTTCCATAAGCCAAGCTGCACTGAAACTGACATCAAACACTTTGCATATCAACAAAGGGCCTGGGACGTTTCACACACGCCTTATCTCATCTAGTCCCAGTAATGTCTCACAGCTGCTTTCAGTAAGGCAGTCACGAAGGCCTTTGGTTGTTGCTCTGCGAGAAACTAAGATACTGGATCTTCACAAATGATACAGTCATAATCCGCAGTCTCTATGACATCAAAAGACAAAAGAGGGAAAGAGAGATAAAATTAGTGGAAAACAAACTTTTCTCAAAAGAAGAGATTCATTTATGGATGTTTACTTTTGGGATGTAGAACGTCATTGGGTTTTCAGAGAATCTTGGTCCACGAGACAATTTACTCATAACACAGACACCATGCATGTGATGTCCTTGAGTCCTTCATCAACTTTAGTTATTGAAAGATCAGACAGCTCAGCTATCTGTGCCATTTGGCTTTCCCAAATCACTCTCAGCAGATAGCCTCGCAGAACACGATTCTGGATATGACACACTCTTCTGTAATATTTTAGGAGACAGTCTAACAGTATATGATCATCTGGTTGTTTCAAAGAAAAGACTGGAATGTTTTAACATCTTTAACACATGATCATGCTTTTTGTTGCCCCAACGTTCTTAGTTAGAGTTTTTTTTAACCAGATTTTACAGGGTCCATAAAAAGTAACCCTCCCCCTCCAAAATACACATTCTTTTGAAGGCTTTTAAGGATTAAAAATAGATGTATGAGAGCCTTAAGGACATGGGCTTTCATTTATAAAACAATTACGCTCAAATCTGAGCATTAAGTGAGCATAGGCCATCATCACACAAGATTCCAGATTGCTACATTTGAACATGAACCCATGATCAAATCTAAATTCAAACCTCTGCTCGTGCATGACGATCTCCTGTGGTGAACAAGTGGCATTGCTTGACATGATATCATACCCTCTGTACACTACACTACCTTGACAACACAAACTAGGTCCAGGAGAGACACTTGTGTAGTGTAGAGACGGATCTAGATTCAAATCTCTCTTTAAGAGATGTCTCCCACACTACCTCTGGGGGGAGACATCTACACCATGAGTGGTACAGTGTAAAGACAACAGCTCTCTCACGCCCTGCAAGAATTACCTTAATTACCTTAATACCAGCAAAGAGCATTTTTGCTCTGTTACCCAAATAAAAAATGGAAGGCTTTTAAAATACAGTATTCAGACCCCTTGACTTTTCCCACATTTTGTTAAGTTACAGCCTTTTCTAAAATGTATTTAAAACATGTTTTACTCATCAATCTAGACACAATACCCCATAATGACAAAGCGAAAACAGCTTTTAATATTTTTTTTTGCAAATGTATTAAAAACCAAAAGCAGAAATACCTTATTTATTCAGACCTTTTGTTATGAGACTTAAAATTGAGCTCAGGTGCATCCTGTTTCCATCATCATCACTGTCTTGATTGGAGTCCACCTGTGGTAAATTCAATTGATTGGACTTGATTTGGAAAGGCACACACCTGTCTATATAAGGTCCCACAGTTGATGGTCTGAGCATGTCTGAGCAAAAACCAAGCTACGAGGTAGAAGGAATGGTCCGTAGAGCGCCGAGACAGGATTGTGTCGAGGCACAGATCTGGGGAAGGATACCAAAACAATTATGCAGCATTGAATGTCTCCACGAACACAGTGGACTCCATCATTCTTAATTGGAAGAAGTTTGGAACCACCAAAACTCTTACTAGAGCTGGCCACCCTGCCAAACTGAGCAATCGGTGGAGAAGGGCCTTGGTCAGGGAGGTGAACAACAACCTTATGGCCACTCTGACAGAGTTCCTCTGTGGAAATGGGAGAACCTTCCAGAAGGACAACCATCTCTGCAGCACTCCACCAATCAGGCCTTTATGGTAGAGTGGCCAGACGGAAGCCACTCCTCAGTAAAAGACACATGGCTCCCCACTTGGAGTTTGCCAAAAGGTACCTAAAGACTCTCAGACCATGAGATACAAGATTCTCTGGTGTGATAAAACCAAGATTGTACACTTTGGCCTGAATGCCAAGTGTCACATCTGGAGGAAACCTGGCACCATCCCTACGGTGAAGCATGGTGGTGGCAACATCATGCTGTAGGGATATTTTTCAGTGGCAGGGAGTGGTAGACTAGTCAGGATCGAGGGAAGATGAACAGAGTAAAGTACAGAGTGATCCTTGATGAAAACCTGCTCCAGGACCTCAGACTGGGGTGAAGGTTCACCCTCCAACAGGACAACAACCCTAAGCACACAGCTAAGACAACGCAGGAGTAGCTTTGGGACAAGTTTCTGAATGTCCTTGAGTGGCCCAACCAGAGCCCGGACTTGAACCCGATCGAACATCTCTGGAGAGACCTGCAAATAACTGTGCAGCAACGCTCCCCATCCAACCTGGCAGAGCATGAGAGGATCTGCAGAGAAGAATGGGAGAAACTCCCCAAATACAGGTGTGCCAAGCTTGTAGCGTCATTCCCAAGAAGACTTTGAGGCTGTAATCGCTACCAAAGGTGGTGTAAAGCTCGCCGCCATTGGGCTCTGGAGCAGTGGAAACGCATTCTCTGGAGTGATGAATCCCGTTTCACAATCTGGGAGTCCGACGGACGAATCTGGGTTTGGCGGATGCCAAGAGAATGCTACCTGCCAGAGTGATAAGTGCCAACTGTAAAGTTTGGTAGAGGAATAATGGTCTGGGGATGTTTTTCATGTTTTGGGCTAGGCCCCTTAGTTCCAGTGAAGGAAAATCTTAATGCTACAGCATACAATGATATTCTAGACAATTGGTTTGTTGAGATTGATGTGGGAGAACTTGACTGGCCTGCAGAGCCCTGACATCAACCCCCTTGAACACCATTAGGATGAATTGGAACGCCGACTGCGAGCCAGGCCTAATCACGCAACATCAGCGCCTGACCTCACCAATGCTCTTGTGGCTGAATGGAAGCAAGTCCCTTCAGCAATGTTCCAACATCTAGTGGAAAGGCTTCCCCGAAGAATGGAGGCTGTTATAGCAGCAAAGTGGGAATCAACTCCATATTAATGCCCATGATTTTGGAATGAGATGTTCGATGAGCCGGTGTCCACATACTTTTGATCATGTAGTGTATCTACCCATTTGTGAATCATTGCATTAATCTAATGTGGTCTCGGAGCATTTTGTATTATTTTGCATGTAAATCTGAGACACTCCATTAAGTGTGATATGTTACGTTTCATATGGTATGTATTCAGTTGTGGATGTCCATCACCCATTTTGTATGATATGTTACAAATTGCAATTCGTACAACATGCTACGAATTTGCAAAATTTACAATATGTTACAAATCTGCAAAATATATGATATGTTACGAATTCCAATTTGTTGTGGCTAACGTACGGAGCTTCCAGACCGCATTGCCAGATCAAGCATAAATTGTCTTTTAGGGAAAGGGTTAGCTAACGTGCTAGTTGCAAAGTAGCTGAAAAGTAGTAAGTAGAGGCAAAGTTGCTAATTAGATAAAATGCTAAATTTGTCCATGATGAGATTCAAACACGCAACCTTTGGGTTGCTAGACACTTACGTTATACGCAAACCCATCGACCCCAACCAACCACCCTCCCTTCATTTTTGCCTTAAGTAACCTTCCGTCTTATGTAACCATACCAAACGTAACATACTCATTTGAGTGTCCTGGATTTCCGTTTACTATGTTCGTTATTGTCTATGAGACCAGTCTGATTAATCAAGCATGCAACACTATATACAATATGGTTTAGATGAGAAGCTCCTGTATAGTTTGATTTGCTATGCTTATTTTGTTTGTCTATATACCATGGTATTTACGGTATGCTAATAGTTGCACTCACACAAGTTAGGAATGAGGCTTTGACCACACCACATCCAAGGCCAGTGTAAACAGAAAAGTTGCTAATCTGATGTTAAAGAGAGATAGCTCTTACTAGACATATTTTACTAATGTAAATCCACCCTAAAGTCTCTATCAGTCAGCTGAGCTAACACAATCATGCTCAGATCAGTACCTATCATGAATCCCCACAATATGTCCAGCTAGATGCACTGTAGGCCTACATCTTTCTGTACCAAACTATGCACAGCAACCAATCAATTGACATTGCGTCTAAAAACTGTAGCTCTGAGCACACAGATTCTTGCAAGGCACGTGAGTGGGTTTAAATAATTTTTTTTTAAAATGTAAAAAAAATATGCCAACAACTTAGTGCTAGGCAGTTGTGGAAAAAGTACTAAATTGTCATACTTGAGTAAAAGTAAAGACACCTTAATTAATAGAAAATGACTCAAGTAAAAGTGAAAGTCACCCAGTAACATACTACCTGAGTAAAAGTCTAAAAGTATTTGGTTTTAAAAATACTTTAGTATCATAAGTAAATGGAACTGCTAAAATGTACTTAAGTAGTAAAAGTAAAAGTATAAATCATTTGAAATTCCTTATATTAAGCAAACCAGACTGCACAATTAGTATTTTTTTTTATTGACGGATAGCCAGGGGCACACTCCAACACTCAGACATAATTTACAAATGAAGCATTTGTGTTTAGTGAGTCCGCCAGGTCAGAGGCAGTAGGAATGACCAGGGATGTTCTCTTGATAAGTGAATAAATTGGACCATTTTCCTGTCAAAATGTAACGAGTACTTTTGGGTGTCAGGGAAAATGTATGGAGTAAAAAGTACATTATTTTCTTTAGGAATGTTGGGAAGTAAAAGGAAAACTTGCCAAAAATATAAATAGTAAAGTAAAGTACAGATACCCCCAAAAACAACTTAAGTAGTACTTTAAAGTATTTTTACTTAAGTACTTTACACTACTGGTGCTTGGTAGCTAAAATTGCCACATCTTGCTTTGAGTGGCTCTTAGCCAAATTCTGAAAGCTTGTTCAATTCCCCATGCTGGGTTTTCTATTTGAACCTTCTAACCAAGGCTGTGGAGCACCTGTCAGCAATTTGGCAAATATGTTTTTCCACCTGCTACCTCGTTTTCCTCCCTTTGTTCCTCCAAGTGCTCACCCTACCCTTCCTCCTGGCACAGTTTCTGTGTGTTGTGGCTTTAAAACAATTCCAATTTGGGACAACCAGAAAACCACATGAAACATGTTTCGTAAATGTGGGCCCACATCTGCTCTGCAGCAAGGTTGACAACTTGCTTTCACTACTCCTCTATTTTTCATAGTCTCTTTCAAAACTCAAACCACTATAGAATGGGAATATGATGACTAGGCTGATAAATAGGCCTATATTATTTATTTGATTGATATAATAGCAGTGTTCATGATTTCAATTTCTACTTCAGTACATTGTTATTACATGTATGCAAATTATTAATTGAAAATTAAACTATTACAGTATTTATTGGGGCCATTTAATGTTTCCCATTAAATTAACATCAATGGGTAATGCAATTAATACACCAACAGACATTACAGTGTAATTAAGGTTAATATTACATGCTATACAGTGCTGAAGGCTGGATGTACTGTAGGTCCAGCAATGGGCACAGGAAGGTGCTATGATCACTATCTGAGTGAGGTGTAGGGAGGGTAGAAGGGAAGAAATGCAGGAAGATGTTGGATTCTGAAATTAATTATTTGTGATGGACTTGTGAGAATGAGAACAAATTTGTTTTGATCAATCTCCTCGATATGCTTCTTAATAATGTTAAGAATTTGGGATGCTCATATACATGAACGTCCAGAAAAATAAGTCCTTTAAGAGAATATTTTTTTTATACAACAAAAATATTATGCACAATCACTTTCTAAACTCTTTCTGATCAGACTTTTGTTAAAATTGAATTAGGCACAGACCTCAAGTCAGTATAAGGCCACCATTTTATGGGTATTCATTTATAATGCGCTGTCCTGAGATTATTTTGAAGGATGTGTTCTAGTTAGTAAACAAATTGGTTCACCCACCAAAAAATACAAAATCTAGAATGGCATGTTATGTCTCTTCTAAACTCAAGCAAATGTAATCCTGCCTTTTGTAAAAACTCTCTC
Source organism: Salmo trutta (assembly GCF_901001165.1). Classification (NCBI taxonomy): domain Eukaryota; kingdom Metazoa; phylum Chordata; class Actinopteri; order Salmoniformes; family Salmonidae; genus Salmo; species Salmo trutta. The sequence goes on along the minus strand of NC_042971.1, from coordinate 42,264,022 downwards.
ATAAAGTGGCTGTGCCGTGGTCTTCTGTCACAGGACAGAGAGACAACAGTTCACAAGAATTCCTCTCAAGTAATTGCACAAACTACTTCACCAAAAATGTCTGGGCTTACCCACACAAATTGAACTTCACAGAGAAGAGCAATAATAAAACATCCATGGTTGGTCTGAAAATACAAGTTGAAAAATAAATTGTGGCTAGCCAAAAACCACAAAAATGACTATACTGTTCAACTGTTGATAATATGACAAATTGACAATACATGATTGATAGTTGAATGAGTTAGTGTCTTGTTTAGTACTCTTGCTTCCTAAAATGAAATGTAACTCCCTCTTGGCTGGTCTCCCAGCAGGCGCCAAAGCTCATGTAGAATGCGGATACACCTTGGTCTCCAACTGTTCTGAGTCATGGAGGTCCATAGCCCTCCATAGCCTTCCAGGACTACTAGGATATTAAAGTAAAATGGCAGAACTGCCTAATAGTGTTTGAGCTACTATCATGATGGAATTATCAAGCCTGATCTTATGTAACAACTGGGATACTGAGTGAAAAGATCACTGGTACATGCAGGCCTCTTTGATAATCTACAATATGGCTCAATAGACATTCAGTATGTTCAGTATACACAACTCAAGTTACATGATCTCTACGTTTATATGACAAACGTGTGGAGTCACAGATGATATAAGTGAGAATTGAGGCTACTTTGAAGACACATATTTTTGTGAACCTCAAACCAATGCTGTTTTGAGTTTCAGAGTGGAGGGGTTAGAAAAAATTGTGTGATTACTGATCTCTCAGAGTTTTCTTTGAAATAAACCACTCTAAAGTAAGTGTCATGCCCTGACCGTAGAGATCCTTTGTATTCTCTATGTTTGGTTAGGTCAGGGTGTGACTCGGGTGGGAAAGTCTATGTTTTCTGTTTCTTTGTTTGTGGGCCAGTGTGGTTCCCAATCAGAGGCAGCTGTCTATCGTTGTCTCTGATTGGGAATCATACTTAGGCAGCCTGTTTTCCACCTGTGTTTGTGGGAGGTTATTTTCTGTTTAGTGTCTGTGCCTGATGGAACGGTTCACTTTGTTGCTTTTGGTAATTCTTGTTTGAGTGTTTCTTGAAATAAAGTATCATGAACACTTACCACCCTGCGCCTTGGTCCACTTCTTCTTCTAACAACGAGCGTTACAGTAAGTGAGCACCATACTTCTGCAAAAGCTGACTAAAGACTATATAATAGGTAACATCATATGGACATACAGTTCTGTATGTCAAGGTCACTTCAAAGCAGTGGTTTACCTTACAGATTAGTGGTAAAAACAATACATACATTTTGGCACATAAATAAATGCATATTGTTAAACTGTTAGTTCACCGCTATACAATTGCTCAATGTTTATCTCCCTCAAAAATAGTTGCATGGGATTTGGAACACAAAGTTGGTGAACACGTACAGTACCAGTCAAAAGTCTACTCATTCAAGGGTTTTTCTTTATTTTTACTATTTTCTTCAATAAAGAATAATGGTGAAGACATCAACACTATGAAATGACACATATGGAATCATGTAGTAAAAAGAGTTAAACAAATCAAAGTATATTTTATATTTGAGATTCTTCAAAGTAGCCACCCTTTGCCTTGATGACAGCATTGCACACTCTTGGCGTTCTCTTAACCAGCTTCATGAGGAATACTTTTCCAACAGTCTTGAAGGAGTTCCCACATATGCTGAGCACTTTATGGCTGCTTTTCCTTCACTCTGCGGTCCAACTCATCCCAAACCATCTCAATTGGGTTGAGGTCGGGTGATTGTGGAGGCCAGTTAATCTGATGCAGCACTCCATCACTCTCCTTGGTCAAATAGCCCTTACACAGCCTGGAGGTGTGTTGGGTCATTGTCCAGTTGAAAAACAAATGATAGTCCCACTAAGCGCAACCAGATGGGATGGCGTATCGCTGCAGAATGCTGTGGTAGCCATGCTGGTCAAGTGTGCCTTGAATTCTAAATAAATCACTGACAGTGTCACCAACAAAGCACCCCCACACCATCACAGCACCTCCATGCTTCACGGTGGGAACCACACATGCGGAGATCATCCGTTCACCTACTCTGCATCTCACAAAGACACGGCAGTTGGAACAAAAAATCTCCTAAATTTGGACTCATCAGACCAAAGGACAGATTTCCACCAGTCTAATGTCCGTTGCTCGTGTTTCTTGGCCCAAGCAAGTCTCTTCTTATTATTGGTGTCCTTTAGTAGTGGTTTCTTTGCAGCAATTCCACCATGAAGGCCTAATTCACGCAGTCTGTTACTTGAACTCTGTGAAGCATTTATTTGGGCTGCAATCTGAGGTGCAGTTAACGCTAATGAATTTATGATCTGCAGCAGAGGTAACTCTGGGTCTTCCTTTCCTGTGGCGGTCCTAATGAGAGACAGTTTCATCATAGCGCTTGATGATAATTGCGACTGCACTTTAAGAAACTTTCAAAGTTCTTGACATTTTCCGGCTTGACTGACCTTCATGTCTTAAAGTGATGATGGGCTGTTGCTTCTCTTTGCTTATTTGAGCTGTACTTACCATACTATGGACTTGGTCTTTTACCAAATAGGGCTACCTTCTGTATATCACCCCTACCTTGTCACAACACAACTGATTGGCTGAAATGCATTAAGAAGGAAAGAAATTCAACAAATGAACTTTTAACAAGGCACACCTGTTAATTAAAATGCATTCCAGGTGACTACCTCATGAAGCTGGTTGAGAGAATGCAAAGGGTGGCTACTTTGAAGAATCTCAAATATATTTGTTTAACACTTTTTTGGTTACTACATCATTCAATGTGTGTTATTTCATAGTTTTGATGTCTTCACTACTTTTCTACAATGTAGAACATAGTAAAAATAAATAAAAACCCTGGAATGAGTAGGTATGTTAACTTTTGACTGGTACTGTACACTGAGTGTACAAAATAAGTGGAACATTGATATCGATATATCCGAACAGCCTCAATTTGTCGGGGCATTGACTCTACAAGGTGTCGAAAGCGTTCCACAGGGATGCTGGTTGACTCCAATGTTTCCCGCAGTTGTGTTATGTTGGCTGGATGTCCTTTGACCATTCTTGAAACTGTTGAGTGTGAAAAACCCAGCAGCGTTGCAGTTCTTGACACACTCAATCCGGTGCGCCTGGCATCTACTACCATACCCCGTACCCTCTGAATGGCACACATACACAATCCATGTCTCAATTGTCTGAAGGCTTAAAAATCTTTCTTTAACCTGTCTCCTCTTCATCTACACTGATTGAAGTGGATTTAACAGGTGACATCAATAAGGGATCGATCAGCTTTCACCTGGATTAATCTGGTCAGTCTATGTCATGGAAAGAGCTTGCATTAGCTCCCAAAGCTGATGCCATTTCCTAGACATAAGCTCTGTGGGCTAACACAATCTTGAGTCGTGACCCAGGTTAGAAACTAATTGGTCACACTAATTAGCTGCTCCAAACAATGAAAATGTGTTATTTTGTCCAGTCTCATGCAAGAGGTAAATCCCTTTATGATATAAAAAGCTTTCACCTGCAAAATAATACTCAACAGGAAACCTTTTTTAGGCTTTTTTACTCTTTAGTTAGCAGTAACTCTGTCCCTCCTGTTTTCTAAACATACCGAAAGACACAATGTTTTTGTATGAATAGCTTCCCATAAGAAAGAGAATAACATTTGTGTAGCCACTAGCTAAACCCTCAAGATAATCTAAAGCGAAGCAGGTGCATATCATGGCAAACATCATCCACAATTAGGGACATTCAAACATTCTTTCCTAACTCCCTTGCAAAGATAACAAAACTAGTAACAGTCTTGACACCTGTCCCCAGTAACAAACATGGCTCGAGGCCCACTTGTTCCTTTGAAAGCATTCCAAATAAATAAATGAAAACCTACAGCTAAAGTAAACACATCATTCTTGACCACACATCTACAGTTCATCATCAGGGGATGATCTAATTGAGGGGAGGGAGGTGGTTTGTCATGTTGTGGTATGTGTGTGTGTTAAATGAATGTGTGTTTACTTATGTTTTATTAGCTTGAGTGGTGGATATTATAATAGATTATGTAAAATGACATAGGGCCCATCCCTAACTCTAACCTCTATAACTACAGCCCTCAGATTGAACCCTGACCACATACCGTCTGGATGGTTCTTTGATTCAGGTTTTTGCTTAAATCTATGGTAATAAGGACTCAATGCAATTGACAATACAGACAAACGCAAACAATAAACACATCCATAATCGTAATTACAAATATGGTGCCTAAATCAACTCTAAAAGGTCTCTCACTTCTTATATATGTCTGCATCTATATTAACATGTACTGCCATATGTACATTCTCCCACAATGCTCCATTTTAATGGAGTTGAGTAATTGAGTGGATGTAATTACTTGCGTTGCACAACGTTGCTTTTAAGGTAATATCCTGTAAGAAATCTCATACTGCAACGGAGCACAAGGTCTGATTTAATAGTGATGTTGAGGGTTGGAACCGGATATTTGTGTGGAGCTAACTGTGCTAGTTAGAGATTTCACACTGAGCTCTGGAGGCAAGCCACAATGCCTGGGGAAGTTGAAATGACGAAGCAAGGGGTCGTATACCTGCTATAGTTCATTCACAATCTCATTTGGGCTTTTTGAGGTATTTTTCTCAATATAAACCTCTATGAACAAACCATCCATAGGCCTACAACAAACATAGTGACAACTTAAAAGCTAAGGATTTTTTTATAAGTCTACTAGGGGATTTAAAAGAAAAAGAATTGCAACCACTAGTGCTGTGTAGTACTTTCACAGCTGGTATCAAGGTCAAAGACAACAACGTGGATTCTGGAGAACTCAGAGCGACATGATCACAACCAAATCATTCAACTTTTCATCTCATCTGATTATAATGTCGATGAGGGCCAGATGGATCTTAACATTGTCGAATTATGTGTAATTGAATTGATCTGAAATTGAAAGGCATCCACTGACTGTCGTCTTCCTACCATATGTTTCTGTGCAGTAGTACTTTTCACATGGCTTACCATGCTCCTGTAAAATAATATTTCAAACCACGCACATTTGGCATCTTACACACTATAGCCTCAGACAAGTGGGAGCTCTGTCCCATTATGTCAATTCACAGGCTAAAAGAATAGCTGACGAGAACTTTAGCACCTTTTATGATTTGATTCCAGTAACAACTCCAATGGCCCCAGGTGTTTTCTGCCCTCATGACGAAATTGTAGGCGATTATAATATGCCAACAATGCAGTAAAATGTGTGAGTTGCTTGTTAATACATGGAGGGGATGGGTGTAATCTTACTGTGCCACATGCTGATGGCATGCAGTATTCTCGTAGGTGTCTGCTCGTCTCAACATGCACCACCAGGTCACTCAAACCATACACTCACTTTTCAAATCCTCGTCAAACCACTTTGGAAAAAGTACTTTCACCAAAAGCATTATTAAGCATTATCAATCTCAAGTAACAATAGAGAATTGGGCACCACAACTGTGAGATTCTGATTTGTATTACTATAAGCATACTGCCAACCTGCAACGAGACTGTATCATCAAAGAAAGCCTAAGTAGTTCTCATTTGAGAACCATGGGCCAATATATTATTCTGTCTGATCAAGGACTAATGAAATGTTCTAACTGACGACAGTCAATAGCCTAATCATCATACACATTCATGATAGACATTGGCAGTTGTTTCAACATCCCACAAGTGAAAAATATGTTAACCATGTGATCATTCCAGGCACTTTATGCAAAGCACACCCTGGTAGGAAAATGGCTCTGCATGAGGTCCCCCACGTTCTAGACATCATACCGTTAATCATCAGTAGGCTAAGCATGTATGCGCACCCTGGGGCCACTTGTTCATCTGGTCAGGTAGTTTAAATATTGAGAATAAGCAACTGAAATGCAAGGTCTTACAAAGATGTTTAAAGACCAAAAGTCATGTCCATATTGAACTTACAAATACAGTTATTTGTAATAAGTTATCCATAATCTGTATAAAATATTTGTGTATATGGCTACACTTTGGTCCCTGATGTGTATTTCAATGCATTCTTACAAAATGTAGATATGTGTCTAGTGTTAAGCTATTACAGAGGCGATAACTATCCTACCTGTAGATCAGCTGGGTAGCTGATATCCAACAGCTGGAATACTGGAGAATATCGGTCATTCATATCGGTTGCGGCCGGCGACACTGTCTCCTCTCTGTTCTTCTGGAGAATCTCGCGTTTCACTTCGGATCTCAGGTCCAAATAACAGAAAAGCGTAACTAGATGCAATGAAAGGGATAAGACGAAGAATCCCAGAAAGATTTTACAGTTCTTACACTGTTTCCTGCAACTGCAGGTAGACTCTTTTAAGTCACTGTCCTCTAAATTTGCTAACTTTTCAGACAGCGATTTGGGTGCCATGTCTAAATACTCTTTCAGTCGTTGCTATTTCAGCATACTCGGCTTTTGTCTATGATGCTATGTCCCTAACCTGAGCTGACTGATGCTCAAACGATAGCACAGGGACAGTTATCTCCATCCACATCTAGTCAGGGGGACGTACGGTAACCCACACACTGATACCGTAAAATAAAGCGATCCCGTTTGTTAGATCCGCCCCTCCGTCTCTCATTGGCTATTACACAAAAAAAGGTAATTGCTATGCGGGGTCCTTGAGACGTCCCTACCCCATTGAAGTTGAATTGTAAAATGGTTAAGCTAAGGGTTTAGGTTAGGGTTATGGTAAAGATAGGGGTTAAGTTTAGGGTAGGGACGTCCCAAGGATCCCGGATTGTACTAACTCACTGAAAAACTGGAAGATCAAACTTTAGTGATGAATGGTGACCTTGTCCTGTAGCTAGATCAGCCAAAAGAAGAACATACATCTTTCTACGTGCTTCGGAGACAGACAGACAGACAGACACATAAGACACGCAATCTACACATGTGCACATGGATGTTGTGTTGTAAATATGTGGTGGTGGTGTGGTGGCCTGAAGGAACACACAATGTATTGGGTAAGGTGTTATGAAATGTCATGTAGTATTTTAAACTATATGTAACTGTCTTATGTTGCTGGACCCCAGGCAGCAGCTAATGGGGATCCATAATAAACACAAATCTAGAATATAATGTAACCTGTCTTGAATATAATGCAACCTGTTAGAGGTCAATATTCTGACTTACCTGAGACCACACACAACCTAAGTGTATGTCAGAGACACACATTCTGAATGCTTAGCCATGCACCATAAATTACAAGTGTCACTACGTACAGTAACCGGGATCTTCTGGACAAAAGCTTTCACCTAAAAATGAGTAAGGGATGCTTTTATACATTTCACATGTCTGCCACTATTCAGGATCCCCTGAGAAACATCAACCAAAATGATGGTTCTTATGCTGTAACACTATTTGGGGGTATCAATAACCTTGGAGTCATGCTATGTAAATTATTTTGGTGACATATCTTTTCTGGGCGCATGCCCACAGCCCCATTGCTTACTCACTGGTCATGCCCCCAACATTATTACAATATCAACAGCTGAAGACATACGAGGCCTTCTGAAAGCACATAGAGCTGACATCTTTAAAGTGTTAATATAAAAGTCATTATAGCGTTATAGTAACATATGTAGAGCAATATATTTTCATACCCTCAAGCCTGTCAGTTAAAAGGACAGGAATTGTGAAATTCATATGTCAAAGAACTTTGAATAAACATACTCGCATGATCAAGTCCTGTTTTCTGCCAACAAATTCAGCCATTCTTCCACTATGACTGATAGCCAGTGCCCATTGTCGCATGAAGCACATCCTGTCATCAGCCATGAGGATCTATGACCTTATCCATCTTCTGTATGTATTGGATAGGGATATACATTTTGGTTCTGTGACAGTGCACTGTTTATGTCTCATAATGAGATCATGTGTGATACAGTTGGATGACGATGATGCATCATGTGAAAATGGCAATGGAAAACCATGATGGCTCCCTATTAATTTCCTCTTGTAAACACTGTCATTTGTGTAAAATACACATTCAAATTTTCCAGTTACACATTTAAACCTACTATAAAACAGATGCAGTGCAGTGTGAGTTTCTTCATGACCTGACTGGATTTACCAAATCCGCCCATTCAAGCCAACTCAGACATTTTGTTCACAGCTGTTTGGTTATAATTATATGCTGTTTAAAACATGTCTAATGAATCTCTCTCTCACTGCCTGTCAGACGTTCAGGTCCACAGGAGTATCTCAATGGGCCTGTGGAGGTGGGGGGGATTGAACTGGGACTGGTTTTCCACTTTCCAGCACTGAGCCCCTTCCATGTCAGAGCTATCTGTAATCCTCAAAGTGTTAGACTCCCTTTGAAACAGCAGGATCTGTCAGCTCTTGGCATGGGGAGAGAGAGCGGTGCTGCCCAGCTCACTCCTGTCTAGGCATCTGTCACAGAACACTTGGCTGCAAGACTTCAAATATTATGGACGGTGTTTGGCTATAAATTGGAAAAATATGATTAAAACAGGAGAGTGTAATAATTTCCTCATGCCCACTAAAAAGATCAACGTAGTATATTATGGGGCCTCCCTTAAGCCCCACCCCCTCATCCATCTGATGATTTCACAGTGAAAAGCATTAAAGCAAATACAATGGCACAATGACAAGGCCCTCAGCATACAATACTCTAGTACCTGGATCCCTTTTTAGTTGTTTGTTTGAAGGATTTGATGAATAGCTGCATACACTACCAGTAACATTAGCCTGTTGATGTCGGACTAGTCACTTCTTATTTTAGTGCCTGAGAGCCTCTGGCCTCTCACTGGAAAGGACAGTGTTCAAAATGACAGTCAACCACAATCTTTTCACATGCACAGTAATGGTGTAAAACATTGTCTGTGACCTATATCCTTCCTCGTTGATGTAATCTCTCAGGTCATAAGGTAACATTATGTGTTGACCTTCTGAGTTTATTTGACCAACACATGAGCACTGGCCATAGATATGTTGGTAAGCCTGGAAAACTACAGGAAAGCTTTAGGATCTGCTGGTTTCTGTTTTGTCAATGTTTCAGCACAATAGGCAGTAAGTGACTCCATCTGGTTTTCCAAGTCTAGATCTGTTGTGGATTGGTAGGCAACCCCAGGAGCCTGCAGACACCAAGGCCCCCAAGGGTAAGGAATGCCCATCACTGTCATAAAAGAGTAAAGCAGTGATTACAGCACTGTTGTTTTTATGCATAACAGAACAGACATGAACATACATAGAATCCCAGACAACCCCTGTCTATCACCCACTAACATTCAGGGGTGCTATGTAAATACAGGCAAAACAATCACTGACCCATATTTATTCTATTCAAGTATGCCCAAGAATATATCCAGCGTTAACTAGATGATCATGTTTGTACATAGTGATACATGTCTACAGACATGACAGTGGTGGGTGGGAAGGTCATAGGTAATACATTGACAAAATAAAACAGTTTGTGGGGAACATACCTTAAATCATGGATCCTTTGTCTCCATCCCAGAACCAAGTGGGGCTGTCCCTATATATTTCATGGGCCATGTCTGTTCCTTAAAGAATTAACTTTAGAAAGGACTTTCTGTAGAAGCACCCTTCCAAGAGCAATAAAACAAGCTTCATATAAATATGCCTTTTATCACTTTCCAGAATTGGGAATGGATCATGCTTTTAGAGGAGCTTTATGAGATCCAATGTTCAGAATGAGATTTGAACATCAATACAACAGAGAACTGGGAAACGGCCCTTTTCTGATGTGAAGATTTGCTGTGATCCATTATTTTTCTCAACATCTGACAGACGTCAACAGAACAGCAGATGTATTAGAGAGACCAGGCCCTCACACTGCACTGTTTGAAGAGAAATATAACAACATTATTGCGAAAATCAATCAGACACAAGTGCTGTCAGAGTGGATATACTGTACACTGTAGTACCACCAAATAATGTTGGAGACTACTTCAGCAGATAATATGCATAATTCACAAGGACATGAATAGGCCACTCACAAGGTAATCATTTCAAATCATTTCAAAAGGCTTACCATTTACGAAACACTTGACCATGCTAATGTGGTTTCGCACTCCAGTGTTTAAAGCGAAACTAAAATAAGAACATATTTACACACAGAGTAGACTTTTTTGTTTTCTAAGGCAATTTGATTATCAGGACATACTGTCACACATCACACTTGAAATGTGATTGTGATAATCCAATGTGCAGTAGTTATTGTCTATTTGTTGATGTTCCAGGAATTTGACTGATCCTATAACAGTAGGAAGTTAAATCATATTGTTTAATAGTAATCAGTATAAAACCTTCTCACTGACATTGATGATGCAGAAATAGTATGGTGCTGCAGACAGTTCTTTCACAAATATACAGCACAATGATTTTCTCACACTTCACACTTAACAACAGCCCTCTCTACTGGTAGAACAGAGTACCGCGGATGACATGATTTATGTGACCTATCAACTGACATATTTCTCTGCATGATGATGAGGGTGATGCTCACCTTTAATCTACATTTCAGGTTGTATAACATTGTACCGCTCACAAAAAGAGAGGCTGTTGATGAACAATTGTATTACTTTATTGGGCTTTAACAGTGAGCAGGCACTGATCTGCCCAAAATACAATAGAAACAGAAAAGCTAGGTCATATATACAGGTTAGCTAGAAACACAGATATGGGATATTTGTTTTTAGAACGGAATTAATTAGCACAGTTTCAAAACAATCTCAGAGAAAAATAAATGTTATTAGAACTAGTGCAAAAAGTTCTAAACATTAAAGCACAGTGTATAAAATGGCATAAGAAGTATTTCCCTTACAGAATACAGGCTTAGGACACCAGTGTAGATTTATATCCCCTTTCCCCTTATCTGATAGGAGGTACGATTCCTTCATATTCTAGTAGGATGAGCAACAGCCATTACTGATATGAAGGGTACAAGTGGCCTTTTTGGAAATAGGGAGACCAGACAATGTTTTACACGTTAGTCATACAAGGCAGGCAGGATTTTCAATCCCAAGGTATAGTTATCAACATGGTTGTCTCTTTTACAGTGTTTGGTATCTTCAACCAGTTTATAAATCAGCATGTCAACAATGTCTGTTAGATATTCAGTTAAACACCACGTAAGAAAAATAACTATCTTTTAGCAATATAAACTAAAGAAACTAGCAGTTCGTTAGACACTGACATAAAATGAGTGCCCACTAATTCATTGTAGGCATTAAAAGGCTACAGTGATATTATATTTTATTTAGGATAAATAAAGAATCTCATAAATGTCATACTTTTTTAGATCATATATTCAAATCCAAGTTCAATTCATATACATATACTCTGTAAAAACCTCTGCTATGATATAGTTTTTCAATAGTAAAATAGTTACAATAGCTTTGTTAGGACATAAACAGTATGCCTGTGTTGTGGTAGACCAAGGTCACATACAGTATGTGTTTGGGAGGTGAACCCAGGACTACCCTAAAACAATAGTTTTGGCTTAGAATGACTTTGTAAGATACAAATAACGTGTCAAATATATTTGTATTTGTGAATCAATTTGTCACATTGGAAGACATCTTATTTCAGCTTCCCAAAGACAAGCCCAAATTTAAAAAACATTAAAAATAAGATAATACACAGATTATGCCAGGAAAAGAGAGGTCAGAATAATTTTATTTTATAAATCAGAAACACATGAGAACCATTTATATAATCATACTCTAGCTCTTCTTTACAAATAACAATACCATGCCAACAGATGACCTTTGTGAAAAAATCAAGGTGGATCTTTTTTCATATCTCTGATATTTAGAATATATATATATAAAACGTCTTGGTTCTTTCCAAATAATGTAATCACTCTATTTCACATTGAGGGCATAGACACGCCCTAAATCTCTACTGTGACAGAAATTGTTTTTGATGATGCGACGCATTCGCATCTTGAAAATATTTTCTTAAACATTTAGCCATGATTAAGGGCCTCCTGCTCCAATTAGCCACTCTGGGGCTTTGTTATATGTTATATGTGGTAAATTGTCTGTTTTATGAGTAAGAAATGATTGGTGTAGTTATAATCCAGACAGTCTTCCATGGCACAATCATCTACCTTCTGTAAGCGATTAGACACCCAGGGGGAGTTTCCACTGGTTTCAATCAGCTTTGCATAGACACATGTTCCTCCACAGCATTAGTAGTGTACCTCTGACATCTATCAAAAACAACATGGTTTACCTTCGGTTAGGATCTGTAATATAATATTTGCATGAAATTATTCTGCTTGGTATATGACAATGAGGGTAGTGTTACTGAGAATAATAATAACTATATTTACTGTAAGCCAAACAAAGTATTTCTCGTGTGTATACTATTAGCTTGAAAGATGTAATGATCACCTGATTTCATGTGTTGGGTCATATAAATTATATTGCTGACTTGTTCACTGCATTCACGCACACACACACACACACACACACACACACAACTAATAAAAATAGCATACAAGCCTGCAACTCACGCTTTTCCCAATTGTGCAGTTCAAACTCAACCTCGTACGTAACTCCCCAAAACCATCACTCAACTTATTAAATAGAGTGGTGATAAGTGAAAAAGGCCATTTGTACCCAAACCCTTCTTAGAAACAGCATTCAGTACCTCTTTCAGCATGATGGGAGACCCGCCTCTTTCCCCATGCCCTCTCATGTCCTCCTTACACGTGAGATATGGCTGGCTCTCAGTTCTGAAGCCTTATCTACCTCCATATCCCTCTGGGTTGCGGGAGGGGAGGGCCCGTGCTTCGCCACTCCTCTAGTGTGGTGGAGGGCGAAGAGGTATACCGACCTGTAGCCTTCCCTGGAGCGGTGTATAACCTCCTCATTCCTGATGTCCTGTGGAGGGGACTGGATGGAGAGAGAGGGTTATAACCTCCTCATTCCTGATGTCCTGTGGAGGGGACTGGATGGAGAGAGAGGGTTATAACCTCCTCACTCCTGATGTCCTGTGGAGGGGACTGGATGGAGAGAGAGGGTTATAACCTCCTCATTCCTGATGTCCTGTGGAGGGGACTGGATGGAGAGAGAGGGTTATAACCTCCTCACTCCTGATGTCCTGTGGAGGGGACTGGATGGAGAGAGAGGGTTATAACCTCCTGACTCCTGATGTCCTGTGGAGGGGACTGGATGGAGAGAGAGGGTTATAACCTCCTCACTCCTGATGTCCTGTGGAGGGGACTGGATGGAGAGAGAGGGTTATAACCTCCTCATTCCTGATGTCCTGTGGAGGGGACTGGATGGAGAGAGAGGGTTATAACCTCCTCATTCCTGATGTCCTGTGGAGGGGACTGGATGGAGAGAGAGGGTTATAACCTCCTCATTCCTGATGTCCTGTGGAGGGGACTGGATGGAGAGAGAGGGTTATAACCTCCTGACTCCTGATGTCCTGTGGAGGGGACTGGATGGAGAGAGAGGGTTATAAACACCTCACTCCTCAGGTACTGGGAAGGAAGGGAGTCTCTGTAGACTGGAAGCCGGGGGGAAACAGTAGAAACTCTTGTTCATCATCAGTTACTCCTCTCGGGCAGAGCTCTCCTCCAGGGGCAGGGGTACCATGGCCTCCAGGCCCACAGCGCCACTGCCCTGGACAGTGGAAAAGGAGACGACAGTATGCAGCAGGATGAGGACCAGAACACACAGTCTGAGTCTGCTGCTGCACAGTCGCGACGCAGCCGACACGGGTGGGGAGCTGCGCCGCTGCCACGATGATGACCCCGGAAGCTGGGTCAGGACGCACGCCGCCCCCACAGAGGGGTCGCAGCCACTCCATCTGACGTCACAACACTCTGGGTCTGCATTGGTTAAATGGTTTTCTAGTAGCCCTGCATCACACACAGAGAAGAAACAGATTTAAGATCCAGATGATCTTATCAGATGACAAACAGTCCCTGTGAAATGATGGGAGGTAAGAGAAAAATGGCAACACAAACAACAGAATGTCACTCAAGGCCCCAATCATACTGTACCTGTACAGATGAAACTGGATTGTCCTCCGTAGACCAAGTCGTCATTGTCTGGTAACACAAAGGGGCACATGGTCTGGACCTCCAGACAATATTGCTTGCAGGGAATCCTGTGGTGACACTGGCTCTGGGTGGCGTTGAAGTATTCTGAGCATAACCAGGCTTTGTAGACTGACTGCAAGAAAAGAGCACAGCGCCTGGCGGCTTTCACACACACAGCAGGTTTTTGTCATAGCAGTGCCCGAGGTGATAATGGGTGTAATTGAGGATAATGGATGGACATTAAAACCATTTCTACAGTATTAGCAGCTATTACAAACATCTACTATCTTCTGCTGAGGTGGCCATAAGTGGACAGATGATACTAATTGGGCTGACTACAGTGCAAGAAAACCTTGTCAAATAAAGTCAACCCGGTATACACTTCATCAACAGTTTACTCTCAAGGCTATAACCATATAGTGAGACTTACTGAGTCAGCATATGTGGTAATGCACACTGTAAATCACTGTAACAAGCACTGTATGGGGCCAGCAAACTAGAGTACAGTACAATGTATCTAAAGGAGATCCAGGTCATATCTTCAACCTACTCAGAAAGCTCTTCACCAGGCCCTGTGTATGATAAAGTAAGAGAGATAAATATAGCTGTTAATATGAGCAAGTTGGCAGCAGCTCTCCATAGACAGATGCACAGGAAGCAGGGCAGCAGTGATGTAGACAGAGGACCACAGCAGTTTCTTCACCTCCGCTCTGCTGTGGAGCCAAGGGCTACTGCTGTCATGGCAGCAGGATGAGCCAGAGCCTCTTTCACAGCCATTATATTTATCACGTGGTCAGCCTCCCATCAGTGTAGTACACACAACACTACAACCCTCTTTTGCTCTATTCACAAGAGGATAAGATGATGCTTATCCAGTGACACATCAACCCAAAGAGATGGGGGTTCATCTAAAGGACTAAAGTCACCTGCCCCACCAAGAATAAACATGGTAGATCGCTAAAGGAGGAGGATACTCAACAGATACTCAATTATTTTCCTCGCACAATTAAAACACACTACATTACACACTATTACACCTTAGTCCAAATGTTCAGTATGTCTTCCTCTGCGTGCTTCCTTGGTTCACCTTTCAATTACAAACTCCTGAGAGACACAGATATGAGAGAGGAATTCCCTGACTACATTTCCATACACATTAACCTGCAGTATGTTGCTGACAGATGGTACGCTGGAATTGTGTTTCCAGAATGACAAAGACCATCTAGGGACTCAGCAACATCCTCAAGAACAAGGGGCCTCAGAACTGAACTCATCTGAATAAATAAGTTCAAGCCACAGAAGTTGACTATGTAACATAAGATGATGTTATCAAACACTTTTGTACTGTATGTACAACCTATTGCAACACAATACTAATCCTGTAATAAGAAATAAAATACTTGAGCGATGAGGGGATTAGAATAATAAATGGTGTATCTCATCCATTCTTACCAAATTTTTTACTGTATGTCTACTTTCTCCCTCTTAGGGTAGAAATCATGAATAATATTCCAACATTCGTTTCTGACATGTTTAGCATTAAAAGCTACCGAAAAGCTACATGATAATAAACCCTAGTGCATGGTGACTGACAGTAGCTGGCAGAGAAAGGAACCAATGACGGGAGGGATAAATAGATTTTAGGTGTAATCAATGAGCCTCCAGCGAGCACTGATTCATTCAATCTCAATCTGGGATTAAGCTCAAAACTCCTTCATCCTCTTCTTGCGATGCCATGTCTGCAATCTGTACAAAGACTCAATTTTATACGGTTGAATTGGGGACAATTTAGCTTCACCGCACACAGCAATCAAAGATGGCGACTGTCACATTCATGCCAAATTCAAACCCTGTTCACGCTTGTGTGCTCTCCACTAAATTATGAAGTTCCCCAATTTTGCTACTGATTTTAAACACGTGACTATGAAATATCAGTTCTGTGTAATTCGAGTGGAGTTCTCTCCTCCAACTGGTGCATTTATTTGGAGTGCATTGTGTTTGTCATGTATTGACACTGCTTTCCCCTGTATAGTCATGGAACACTGGTCACTTTAGTCATTTGTACATACTGTTTTACCCACTTTATATGTATCCTGAACAAAAATACAAACTCATCATGCAACAATTTCAAAGATTTTACTGAGTTACAGTTCATATAAGGAAATCAATCAATTGAAATAAATTCATTAGGTCCTAATCTATGGGTTTCACATGACTGGGAATAGATACGCATCTGTTGGTCACAGATACCTTTAAAAAAGGTAGGTGCGTGGATCAGAAACCCAGTCAGTATCTGGCATGACCACCATTTGCCTCATGCAGCGCAACACATCTCCTTAGCTTAGAGTTGATCAGGCTGTTGATTGTGGCCTGTGGAATGTTGTCCCACTTCTCTTCAATGGCTGTGCGAAGTTGCTGGACATTGGCGGGAACTGGTACGCGATGTCATAAACAATGATCCAGAGCATCCCAAAGATGCTCAATGTGTGACATGTCTGGCGTGTATGAATAACTGTGACATTTTCAGCTTCCAGGAATTGTGTACAGATCCTTGCGACATGGGGCCGTGCATCATCATGGCGGCGGATGAATGGCACGACAATGGGCCTCAGGAACTCGTTCTGGTATCTCTGTGCATTCAAATTGTCATTGATAAAATACTAATTGTGCTTGTTGTCCGTAGCTTATGCCTGCCCATGCCATAACCCCACCGCCACCATGGGGCACTCTGTTCACAACATTGACATCAGCAAACCACTCACCCACACGACACCGGTACAGCTGAAAACGGGATTAATTTGAGAAAGGCCTGTGAATATTTTGTTATGATGATAGTCTGCTTTAGCCATTGTAGGCTATAATGTTTGTCTCTGTGTTGGGTAAAAGAGGCTACAAGTTAATTGGTCAAGAGCACCCCTTCTCATTGTGGTTTAGCTCACGCCGTGGCACCAGGTATTTCTACCTACTGTAGCTCCGCCAGTCTTCTGTAGTGTTGTTTGAGAGTGTTGATGTGGTAGGCCACGTTTGTTGCTATGCTCATAGCCTGATTCTAGGCCAGATCTAGTTTGGATTATTTTAGGTTTGATTTTGATGTCAGAACCTGTCAAAAAAAATGTCATTGTTTGTGTGTTTTTGTAAGTACTTTCGCTTATTTTGCAGACATTATTATTTATTCTGACCACCGCTACCATTGAATTGTGAATGAAATCCTTTTCTTATCCTTAGCCTGCCTCCCCGACCGCAAGACACGTTTACCTTTTCAAAGTGTAAAAACAGCTGGAGCATTATAGCACTTGGAGATTTTGGATAATGCCTCTGGAAAACTTATATCTAGTAACATTAAGTTGACTTATCTCTGTAACAAAATCACAATGATGAACGGACACAAAGAAAATGCCACCTATGGCCACCCCTGAGTTCACTACCAACACTGTGTCAGGGCCAGCTTGATTGATGCTGACATACAGTTGAAGTCGGAAGTTTACATACACCTTAGCCAAATACATTTAAACTCAGTTTTTCACAATTCCTGACATTTAATCCTAGTAAAAATTGTCTGTCTTAGGTCATTTAGGATCACCACTTTATTTTAAGAATGTGAAATGTCAGAATAATAGTAGAGAGAATGATTTATTTCAGCTTTTATTCATTTTATCACATTCCCAGTGGGTCAGAAGTTTACATACACTCTATTAGTATTTGGTAGCATTGCCTTAAAATTGTTTAACTTGGGTCAAACGTTTTGGGTAGCCTTCCACAAGCTTCCCACAATAAATTGGGTGAATGTTGGCCCATTCCTCCTGACAGAGATGGTGTAACTGAGTCAGGTTTGTAGGCCTCCTTGCTCATACACGCTTTTTCAGTTCTGCCCACAATTTGTCTATGGGATTGAGGTCAGGGCTTTGTGTTGGCCAGTCCAATACCTTGACTTTGTTGTCCTTAAGCCATTTTGCCCCATCTTTGGAAGTATCCTTGGGGTCATTGTCCATTTGGAAGACCCATTTGCGACCAAGCTTTAACTTCCTGACTGATGTTTTGAGATGTTCCTTCAATATATACACAATTTTCGCCCCTCATGATACCATCTATTTTGTGAAGTGCACCAGTCCTTCCTGCAGCAAAGCACCCCCACAACAATATGATGCTGCCACCCCCGTGCTTCATGGTTGGGATGGTGTTCTTTGGCTTGCAAGCCTCCACCTTTTTCCTCCAAACATAACGATGGTCATTATGGCCAAACAGTTCTATTTTTGTTTCATCAGACTAGAGGACATTTCTTCAAAAAGTACAATCTTTGTCCCCATGTGCAGTTGCAAACCGTAGTCTGGCTTTTTTATGGCGGTTTTGGAGCAGTGGCTTCTTCCTTGCTGAGCGGCCTTTCAGGTTATGTCGATATAGGACTCGTTTTACTGTGGATATAAATACTTTTGTACCGGTTTCCTCCAGCAGCTTCACAAGGTCCTGAGATTGATTGAAGGTTGTTCTGGGATTGATTTGCACTTTTCGCACCAATGTACGTTCATCTCTAGGAGACAGAACACGTCTCCTTCCTGAGCGGTATGATGGCTGCGTGGTCCCATGGTGTTTATACTTGCGTACTATTGTTTGTACAGATGAACGTGGTACCTTCAGGCGTTTGGAAATTCCTCCCAAGGATGAACCAGACTTGTGGAGGTCTACAATTTGTTTTCTGAGGTCTTGGCTGATTTCTTTTGTTTTTCCCATGATGTCAAGCAAAGAGGCACTGAGTTTGAAGGTAGGCCTTGAAATACATCCAATTGACTCAAAATAGGTAAATTAGCCTATCAGAAGCTTCCAAAGCCATGACATAATTTTCTGGAATTTTCCAAGCTGTTTAAAGGCACAGTCAACTTAGTGTATGTAAACTTCTGACCCACTGAAATTGTGATACAGTGAAATAATCTGTCTGTAAACAATTGTTGGAAAAATTGCACAAAGTATATGTCCTAACCGACTTGCCAAAACTATAGTTTGTTAACAAGA
This sequence comes from Salmo trutta, assembly GCF_901001165.1. NCBI lineage: Eukaryota > Metazoa > Chordata > Actinopteri > Salmoniformes > Salmonidae > Salmo > Salmo trutta. The sequence continues at coordinate 42,244,866 of NC_042971.1, read as the reverse complement.
AATTTGTGGAGTGGTTGAAAAACTAGTGTTATTGACTCCAACCTAAGTGTATGTAAACTTCCAACTTTAACTGTAGATCTACAGCACCGACCAACGAAATTGTAGGACAAAACATTTGTGGACTCCTCTTGCCAAAGCAAACTGCACAAGGTACAAAAACATAACAGAAGCAATGGTTTAAGTTACATTTTGGCCTAAAGTTAACTTTAAATGCTGCACACAGTTGGATGAAGTCTACTCTTCAAGCTAATTGGGGGCTCTTTAATGTCTGCTTTTTAACAACCTTTCCATGGATTTTCTCATGACATCAGAGCTTTGTCTGCCTTTTTTATTAGGCCTATTAAAAAGTCTGCCCTCGGGTGTATTCATCAGTCGGATTCTGTTGAAAACATTTAGTCTGTTGCAAAACGTTTAGCAACAGAAACTGTTTACCGTTTAATTTATGAACCAAACGGGGAGGGACCTACATTAATTTGTCTAATAGAAACTGTTGTTTTCATTGTAAAACTTTTAGTCAACCGTTTACTCCAAACGGAAAACGTTTTGCAATAAAAACAACAGTTTCTATTAGACAAATGAATGTAGGTCCCTCCCCGTTTGGTTCATAAATTAAACGGTAAACAGTTTGTTGCTAAACGTTTTGCAACAGATCCAACTAATGAATACACCCCTGGGCATCCCCAGTCAGTCGACAACACCCTTTTGAAACCAGGCCTGTCTTCCACACAGCAATCCTTTGCACAGTTAGAGACCACACAGCGTGACATGGGTAGTCAAGTCCTATAAAATATCTGTTTTGATTGTACTTCTATGGGCACGTCTTTGCACATACTGCTGTATAGTCTACTACAGTCTTTCAGTCAATGCAAAATTTGCCTGCAGTATTCTTTTCACCAGCAGATGTCCTCACTGCTACACCGAAATCCTGTTTGTGTCACCAGAAATCATACAGCATGGTTAACACCCAATGATTCAAAATTATTTCCTATAAAATGTGAAGAATCACAAACCCATAATTTATTTTCCAATCATAATAAAAATACCTTAATTAAACAACCTTTAGTGAGTTTGATGTGAACAGTTTTAACAGTCAGAAAGCAATCAGTAATTTTATAGAGCAGTGTAATTGTTTGAGATGGCTTTCAGAGTGACAGCATTGCATTGAATTCCTGGTCAAATAGACTGAGTACATTATGAGCCCAAACCCAAATCATTCAATTATGTTCTACATAAAGGTGATAGTCTGCCTGCTAGAAGGGCTAAAAGCTAGCTTGATTTTCATTGTGGTCTTTCACAGACCCTAGGAAAGCAGATTGTGCTAACCTGACAACCTGGCTTTGTGTGGGTCTCAGACTAAGGAGTGTTAGCCGCTTGTCTGGCTCTGAATGTGGGCCTGTTAAGGATAGCCAGCCAGCCAGGTTATACAGCCCAATGAGCTGGCTCTATGCCCGGCCCGGCAGACAGACGTACAGCACAGGGCTGCTCTAACAGGCTGGAGATAGTCAACTGCATGAGACCAATGATGTTTCAAGTGCTCAATAGAAAAACGCAAGAGACACAGTGAAAAGAAGCCTTCTACCACTCCTACAGTTTTTCACATGCTGCCGTAACGTGTTTCCATTCCTGTACAGAGTGTAGCTAAAGTGCAGATAAGTGATGTATTTAATGTAAGCTCTTTTTAAATGTGTGACAGATGTCTTGCGTATGCAGCAAGCGTCTAGTATGCAAAGGTGAGGTAGAACGTAATGAGTCATATTCACTGTCTGCTGCAGGTCCTATATTTGGCCAGGACTGAAAGTGATGAGGAAAGCATCCAGAGCAGATTCAATTAAAGCAAAGTACGTCTGCACCGTTTTAATCACCTCGTTAAGCATGGTGATAAGCAGGTATCTAATCATGAACCTTTTGGAGTCAGTGGTGGAGCCAGTTAGCAGCCAGCGTCTCTCAGAGCAGATGCGATTTGCAATATTTTTTTCTCCAAGATAAGACCATAACTACCTCAATGTCGGGATAAACAGGCCACAGCAAGCCAAAGCAAAACAAGCCCTTTCACATCCAGGTGGCAGAGTGGTCCTCTGTAGCTCAGTTGGTAAAGCATGCGTTTGTTACTTTCAAAGCCAGGATAGTGGGTTTGATTCCTGGGACCATGCATACATAAGAATCTATGCATGCATGACTGTAAGTCACTTTGGATAAAAGTGTCTGTTTAATGGCATATTATATTTATTCAGGACCTCTTCATTTTTCCCCATTTGTCAATTAGTCAACTCATGAGTTTTTTCCATCAAACATATGCAGTAGTTATGCTTATTCATTTCACAGTGCAAGAACCAGTGTGAGTGCCTCTCCTCTCCACTCCTGCCACTACACAGGCAAACCTGTCATTATGCACAGCTCAGGGAAAGAGCAAGTTAAGAGCATGAGCCTCAAAGGTTCGCTTGGAGTTGCCAAAACAAGTCTAGAAATTCCTAGCATTATGGAGTGTGTTGTATTCAATTTACATACAGCTTATTACAGTATTGCCTACTCAATCTTCTACTATTTGATTTTCCCTCCTATACTTTTAGCTAGGATATATTTTATATTTCACCTTCATTTATACAGGTAAGTCAGTTAAGAACAAATTCATATTTACAATGGCGACCTGTCAAACACATTAAAATGCTCCATGCCCGTGGAGCACCTGGCTTGCTGTTAAATCAATAGGTAGCTTGTTGCTAAGGGGAGGAACCACACAACTCCAAATTAATTGTTCCAAGAGAATCCTTTGGAGTCTGTAGCAGTTCTAACGAATGTGACCTCAGATCACACTCAGTTAGTACAAAATACAGACCAGTTTTAGTCCAACACATTTGAGACATTGACAAGCGATACCGTTAAGTATCTTATGTTGCAGTACTAACCAGTGGTAGCTTTAGTAGATCGGTTTAAGTATTTATGACCTATAGGGAATCTAGAATCCAAATATACTTAGCTACCCCATAGGGCTCCCTTCGGGACAAAAGCTATACTGTATGTTATAGTAATATATTATTGAAGACGATCTTAAGAGGTCTCTCTCCAAAATAAATTCTCATCGCTAAAGGGGATAGAAAGTCCTGCTATAAGAGCTCTCTTTCTTTCTGTATCTCTCTCCCAAATCTATTCTCATAGCTAAAGGGGTCAGGTGACAGTGGGCCTACACTGCAGCTCTATGGCAGCTGGGTTCCTTTTCAGTAACAGTGATGTGAAGCAATTATACATGTATAAATTAGGTGGAAATGGCCCAGCATACACATGTATCCTCTGAATAATCAGAAAGATCAAGTCTCACTGAAGACCTGGATCAAGGAACACATTGTTGGAAAGAGAATACTGGCATGGGTCAGATAAATGTATCAGGAGCTTCTGATGCGTCTAGTATGTTGAACATTATAACATAAGTTGATCACTTTTCCCCCTGCATGACTATACTACTGGAGTTATATTACAGGATAATGCAGTGCTAAGCACAATGTATCACATTAAAACATGATACACAGGAATATGACACACAGGTATCTGTGTGTCGGTCTGGAAGATAGACACCACAGTTCCTGATGGAGGCTTCCAGTCAGCGGCCAGAGTGGAGATACAGATACGATTAAGAGCAACAGATGCCCTAGTTTTGCCCTGTGTCTTCCATGTCGGTTGCCAATAGATGAGTCACTCTGCTTTCTCTGATGTCTACTTGCAATAGTGCTATTCCCTTTTACAGTGCCTCTAGGAAAATAATATATTCTTCCAAGTGTATTGTTTGTAATAAACTGGTAATAGATGTGCTTTAGATATATCTCTCCCAAATATTTCAAAATATGCATTCAGACATGTCCATACACTACAACATGTACAGTAGCTAGATAGGGAGATTGGTAGGTTTCAGGAAGAGCCCTGATGTTCATAAAATGGTGCATTAAGTCCACTAAACATCTGTCGTAGGAAGTTCTTGTTAATACACCGGCTATTGCGGTGGACGTTGATTAAGATGGTATAGTACCTCTGCTTTGTTGTACTATAAGTAGCATTAAAAGCACAGACACACCTTTGGATGGAGGTTTTGATCTGTTGGTTGATTGGCGTCTACAGGAGCAGGTGTTTGTGGCATACTAATCTCAGATATCTACGAAGACTAATTTTAGGATTAACTGTGAAGTTTGTCAGAAAAAGCTAATTACTGGAGGAAGAATCTTTATTTGACTGCTCCTGAATATTGTATAATATGTTGGCTACAGATGATATTGCTTCAAACAGTTGTGTTGGCTCAATCCTTTGGATGTACCTCTGTTTTCTTATCTTAACTGTGAGATGTTTAATATTATTGACTCTACTTTATCTCTGAAGAGTAAAATAAAATGTCTTACACTTCATGGTAGAACTTCAAACGCAAGGCACCCTACATTTTCCAGGAATAATTTCAGATTGAGTGGTGCCCATCTAATCAATGTGACAGTTTATGCCAATTCTGGAATTTCTGATAATAACTTGAACAATCCTATCACCATTCACTACTTATCTCATCTGCACATGGTCAAAGTATCTAAATACCTGAAAAGGGACATTACCGGTAAACCCTTCAGAGGCTAGTTTAAATTGAAACATATCCTTTCTAATTGCGATTATTCTCTAAGCCATACAGAGGAAGGTTGCTAGGCACGGACTGTGGTATCTATGGTAACTGTCCTGTGGGAAGGCTAGGAGCTTGTGAACTGCCAACCCTTCATTTGGACACACTCAGCTGCCTGGACAGCTAAATAAAGACAGAGGAAACGGATCATGCAAACAGGGAGTTTCCTCCCACACATTGCAGAATATAACACTGACTGACTGCAGCCATTTCATGGACAGAACATACCCAGGACCATGCACATGGAGGAGAGCAGCTTAGCACATGCCACACATGGCCTACAGTGATGTGAGAGGTGGGGTGGCAGCACATTATGACCAATAGTAATGGGAACTACATTTTCATGTCAATTAACACAGCTACAATGTTATATAACCATTGTCAAGATCTTTGGAATATCCTTGTGGCAAAGAAACGACACACACACACACACACACTCAGCGGTGGAACTAGTGGTTTGAATATCAGACAGTTGCTGTTCTGGAGCAAAATATCACAGAATTTCATATCTGAAGATGCAGTCTAATGTAACTGCTGCCCTCTGCCATATGAAGACATTCATGGATGACAGTTCTACCTGTAATGCTGGAGTGTCCATAGATCTCATCAAACATCCCTGAATGGATTCATTAAAAAACATTAGAAATCTGGCATTCTGACAAAGGTTATGGTTAGTAGATTGCCATCATTTACTGTCAGTCCATTCCGCTAGATGCCACACAGAATAGTTGCAGCACAGAAGTAATAGTATACCGCTTCATGTTACAAATAGTGGCTTCATAAGAATTCAGTGTTACAAGTGATTTTAAGTTGTAGACAAACTGATTGGCTTTGGCAAGAAAATGATGAGGAAACAAAACGATCTGGACAGATGATGGAGCGCTATGTCCGTTAAAGCAGAGGGTGGCTGCATGGGAGACGAGTTGGAGAGTACAGGTCTCCCAGGTGGGCACCAATCAGACAGGGCACCAAGACCTTGTGAGGGTTACACCAGCTGTGGGCAGAGAAGGCCATTATATACTACACTTTGTTATCCCGGGTGGCCTAACGCAGAGCAGTACCTCTTACTAAAGGCCTCTGAACATTTGTTTGATAGTCTCACAATGTCGGCAGTGGTAGAGACCATTGGAGGAAGGGTGTGTGAATGGGCAGTTGAAATGATGAAATCAGTGTAATGAACCCCTATAGAAAAATGCTCACACAGAATAATCAGCAGAGGGATCTCTGGTATACACTGGATAACTGGAGAATGGGAAATGAAGAGCTTCCCTGTGTTAACAGAGCTCATAATGGACATGCCAAATCTGGAGGGAGGATGATGATTCATTGAGTCATGGTTCTGGACATCTTGTGCAGGCACAGTTATGGGAAGAGGAACAGAGAAAAAGTGAGGTATCTTAATTCCTTAAATCCTTCTAGAAAGTCACATCTCCTTCCCCTGATATGCACCCTGAGATAGAGAGCTGATTAAATACGCAATCCTCTTAGTTTAAACCTCCTCTCAGAACAAAGTCTGTGGACATGCCTAAATAATGGCTGAGTAAATTAGTTATATCTCACTTCCATTTGTTGTCTTACTTGACTACCAGTACATCAATCTCTCACCATTCTTTTTGAAACTGCCCTTAGACTTGGATAATGTGTCACTTTATCAAATGAAATTATATCTTCACCCCTTTGATTCAAAGTTATTTGTGGCAAATCTTAAAATAAATGCAGATGGATACAATTTTATTAAATAAAATGCCCATATGCAACAAATTCAAAAAGTAAATTAGTCATCAGGTGTCCTCTGGAGTTTTGTTGAAACTTGAAATGCTGATGCCAAAACCATTTTACAGTGCCTTCAGAAAGAATTCATACCCCTTGACTTATTCCACATTTTGTTGCGTTACAGCCGGAATTAAAAATCTACAAACAATACCACATGACAAAAAGTGCAAAAATTTTTTTTAGATTGTTTCTCAAAATTGAGTGAAAATGAAATGCAGATATCTAATTGACAGAGTACCAGTCAAAAGGTTGGACACACCTATTAATTCAAGGGGTTTTCTTTATTTTTTACTATTTTCTACATTGTAGAATAATAGTGAAGACATCAAAACTACAAAAGAACACATATGGAATCATGTAGTAAGCAAAAACACATACATAATATATACACACACACACAAATATATACATACACACATATATTTTTTATATTTGAGATTCTTCAGTGGCCACCCTTTGCCTTGATGACAGCTTTGCACACTAGGCATTCTCTCAACCAGCTTCATGAGGTAGTCACCTGGAATGCATTACAATTAACAGGTGTGCCTTATTAAAAGTTAATTTGTGTAATTTCTTTGTGACAAGGTAGGGGTGGTATACAAAAGAAAGCCCTATTTGGTAAAATATCAAGTCCATTTTATGGCAAGAACAGCTCAAATAAGCAAGACATGAAGGTCAGTCAATGCGGAACATTTAAGTTTCTTCAAGTGCAGTCAGAAAAACCATCAAGCGCTATGATGAAACTGGCTCTCATGAGGACCGCCACAGGAAAGGAAGACCCAGAGTAAACTCTGCTGCAGAGGATAAGTTCATTGGAGTTAACAGCCTCAGAAATTGCAAACCAAATAAATGCTTCACAGACACATCAACTGTTCAGAGGAGACTGCGTGAATCCGGCCTTCATGGTCGAATTGCTTCAAAGAAATCACTACTAAAAGGACACCAATATTAAGAAGAGACTTGCTTGGGCCAAGAAACACGAGCAATGGACATTAGACCAGTGGAAATCTGTCCTTTGGTCTGACGAGTTCACATTTGAGATTCTTGGTTCCAACTGCCGTGTCTTTGTGAGATGCAGAGCAGGTGAACGGATGATCTCCGCATGTGTGGTTCCCAACATGAAGCATGGAGGAGGTGTGATGGTGTAGGGGTGCTTTGCTGGTGTCACTGTCAATGATTTATCTAGAACTCAAGGTACACTTAACCAACATGGCTACCACAGCATTCTGCAGTGATATGCCATTCCATCTGGTTTGCTCTTAGTAGGACTATCAATTGTTTTTCAACAGTACAATGACCCAACACACCTCCAGGCTGTGTAAGGGCTATTTGACCAAGAAGGAGAGTGATGGCATACTGCATCAGATGACCTGGCCTCCACAATCACCCGACCTCAACGCTATTGAGAATGTTAGGGATAAGTTGACCGCAGAGTGAAAGAAAAGCAGCCAACAAGTACTCAGCATATGTGGGATCTCCTTCAAGGACTGTTGGAAAAGCATTCCAGGTGAAGCCGTTTGAGAGAATGCTAAGTGTGCAAAGCTGTCAAGGCAAAAGGTGGCTACTTTGAAGAATCTATAATATATTCTGATTTGTTTAACACTTTTTTTGGTTACTACATGATTCCATTCCATGATTATTTCATAGTTTTTAAGTCTTCACTATTATTCTACAATAAAGAACAACTTTTGACAGGTACTGTAAGTATTCAGACCCCTTTGCTATAACACTCGAAATTGAGCTCAGGTGCATCCAATTTCCTTTGATTGTTCTTGAGATGTCACTACAACTTCACTGGTCCACCTGACACCAATTACATTTTTGGACATGATTTAGAAAGAAACACTCCTATCTATATAATGGTCCCAGTGCACGGCCGAGCAGAAACTATACCATGAAGTCCAAGGAACTGTCTGTAGATCTACAAGGTAGAATTGTGATGAGGTACAGTGCATTCGGAAAGTAATAAGACCCCTTCCCTTTTTATACATTGTTACTTTAAAGCCTTTTTCTAAAATGGATTCAATTGAAATGTTTTTCTCATCAATCTACACAATACCCCATTATGACAAAGTTTAACAGGTAATTAGACATTTTTTGAAATCAGAAATAACTTATATAAGTATTCAGACTCTTTGCTATGACACTCGAAATTGAGCTCAGTTGCATCCTGTTTCCATTGATCATCCTTGAGATGTTTCTACAACTTCACCAGAGTCCACCTGTGGTAAATTCAAAAATGTAATTGATTGGACATGATTTGGAAAGGCACACCTGTCTATACAAGGTTCCACTGTTGACAGTGCATGTCAGATGAAAAACCAAACCATGAGGTTGAATTAATTGTATGTTGAGATCTGAGACAGGATTGTGTCGAGGCATAGATCTGGGGAAGGGTACCACAAAATGTCTGCAGCATTGAAGGCCCCCCCAAGAACACAGTGGCCTCCATCATTATTCAATGGATGTTGTTTAGAACCACCATGACTCTTCCTAGAGCTGGCCGTCCGGCCACTGAGCAAACGCGGGAGAAAGGCCTTGGTCAGGGAGTTCATCAAGAACCTGATGGTCACTATGACAGGAACCCTGGAGCTCTGTGGAGAACCGTCCAGAAAGACAATCATCTCTGCAGCACTCAACCAACCAGGCCTTTATGGAAGAGTGGCCAGACGGAAACCACTTAGTTGAAAGTTGCACCCCTAAAAACTAAAACACTTGTCATAACAAACTAGCTCCCTGGTATAAAGAAAATACCCGAGCTCTGAAGCAAGCTTCCAGAAAATTGGAACGGAAATGGCGCGTATTCCTCCAAAGCTCCATTGTCCTGAGTCTGCACAACTCTGCCAGGACCTAGGATCAAGGGAGACACTAAAGTGTTTTAGTACTATATCTCTTGACACAATGATGGAAATAATCATGGCCTCTAAACCTTCAAACTGCATACTGGACCCTATTCCAACTAAACTACTGAAAGATCTGCTTCCTGTGCTTGGCCCTCCTATGTTGAACATAATAAATGTCTCTCTATCCACCGGATGTGTACCAAACTCACTAAAAGTGGCAGTAATAAAGCCTCTCTTGAAAAAGCCAAACCTTGACCCAGAAAATATAAAAAAATAAAAACAAAATATAAATAAATAATAATATTTTTTTTAAAATTCGGCCTATAATCGAATCTTCCATTCCTCTCAAATTTTTTAAAAGCTGCAACTCACTGCCTTCCTGAAGACAAACAATGTATACGAAACGCTTCAGTCTGGGTTTAGACCCCATCATAGCACTGAGACTGCACTTGTGAAGGTGATAAATTACATTTTAATGATGTCAGACCGAGGCTCTGCATCTGTCCTCGTGCTCCTAGATCTTAGTGCTGCTTTTGATACCATCGATCACCACATTCTTTTGGAGAGATTGGAAACCCAAATTGGTCTACACGGACAAGTTCTGGCCTGGTTTAGATCTTATCTGTCGGAAAGATATCAGTTTGTCTCTAAATGGTTTGTCCTCTGACAAATCAACTGTACATTTTGGTGTTCCTCAAGGTTCCGTATTAGGACCACTATTGTTTTCACTATATATTTTACCTCTTGGGGATGTCATTCGAAAACATAATGTTAAATTTCACTGCTATGCGGATGACACACAGCTGTACATTTAAATGAAACATGGTGAAGCCCCAAAATTGCCCTCGCTAGAAGCCTGTGTTTCAGACATAAGGAAGTGGATGGCTGCAAACCTTCTACTTTTAAACTCTGATGAAACAGAGATGCTTGTTCTAGGTCCCAAGAAACAAAGAGATCTTCTGTTGAATCTGACAATTAATCTTGATGGTTGTACAGTCGTCTCAAATAAAACTGAAGGACCTCGGCGTTACTCTGGACCCTGATCTCTCTTTTGAAGAACATATCAAGACTGTTTCAAGGGCAGCCTTTTTCCATCTACGTAACATTGCAAAAATCAGAAACTTTATGTCCACAAATGATGCAGAAAAATTAATCCATGCTTTTGTTACTTCTAGGTTGGACTACTGCAATGCTCTACTTTCCGGCTACCTAGATAAAGCACTAAATAAACTTCACGGCTGCTAGAATCCTGACTAGAACCAAAAAAAATGTGATCATATTACTCCAGTGCTAGCCTCCCTACACTGGCTTCCTGTTAAGGCAAAGGCTGATTTCAAGGTTTTACTGCTAACCTACAAAGCATTACATGGGCTGCTCCTACCTATCTTTCCGATTTGGTCCTGCCGTACATACCTACACGTATGCTACGGTCACAAGACGCAGGCCTCCTAATTGTCCCTAGAATTTCTAAGCAAACAGCTGGAGTCAGGGATTTCTCCTATAGAGCTCCGGGCAGCCGAGCGGAAATGGAGGAAAACTCGCCTCCCTGCGGACCTGGCATCCTTTCACTCCCTCCTCTCTACATTTTCCTCTTCTGTCTCTGCTGCTAAAGCCACTTTCTACCACTCTAAATTCCAAGCATCTGCCTCTAACCCTAAGAAGCTCTTTGCTACCTTCTCCTCCCTCCTGAATCCTCCTCCCCCCCCCCCTCCCTCCTCCCTCTCTGCGGATGACTTCGTCAACAATTTTGAAAAGAAGGTTGATGACATCCGATCCTCGTTTGCTAAGTCAAATGACACCGCTGGTCCTGCTCACACTGCCCTACCCTGTGCTTTGACCTCTTTCTCCCCCCTCTCTCCAGATGAAATCTCACGTCTCGTGACGGCCGGCCGCCCAACAACCTGCCCACTTGACCCTATCCCCTCCTCTCTTCTCCAGACCATTTCCGGTGACCTTCTCCCCTACCTCACCTCGCTCATCAACTCATCCTTGACCGCTGGCTACGTCCCTTCCGTCTTCAAGAGAGCGAGAGTTGCACCCCTTCTGAAAAAACCTACACTCGATCCCTCCGATGTCAACAACTACAGACCAGTATCCCTTCTTTCTTTTCTCTCCAAAACTCTTGAACGTGCCGTCCTTGGCCAGCTCTCCTGCTATCTCTCTCAGAATGACCTTCTTGATGCTAATCAGTCAGGTTTCAAGACTGGGCATTCAACTGAGACTGCTCTTCTCTGTGTCACGGAGGCTCTCCGCACTGCTAAAGCTAACTCTCTCTCCTCTGCTCTCATCCTTCTAGACCTATCTGCTGCCTTTGATACTGTGAACCATCAGATCCTCCTCTCCACCCTCTCCGAGCTGGGCATCTCCGGCGCGGCCCACGCTTGGATTGCGTCCTACCTCACAGGTCGCTCCTACCAGGTGGCGTGGCGAGAATCTGTCTCCGCACCACGTGCTCTCACCACTGGTGTTCCCCAGGGCTCTGTTCTAGGCCCTCTCCTATTCTCACTATACACCAAGTCACTTGGCTCTGTCATATCCTCACATGGTCTCTCCTATCATTGCTACGCAGACGACACACAATTAATCTTCTCCTTTCCCCCTTCTGATAACCAGGTGGCGAATCGCATCTCTGCATGTCTGGCAGACATATCAGTGTGGATGACGGATCACCACCTCAAGCTGAACCTCGGCAAGACGGAGCTGCTCTTCCTCCCGGGGAAGGACTGCCCGTTCCATGATCTCACCATCACGGTTGACAACTCCCTTGTGTCCTCCTCCCAGAGTGCTAAGAACCTTGGCGTGACCCTGGACAACACCCTGTCGTTCTCCACTAACATCAAGGCGGTGACCCGATCCTGTAGGTTCATGCTCTACAACATTCGCAGAGTACGACCCTGCCTCACACAGGAAGCGGCGCAGGTCCTAGTCCAGGCACTTGTCATCTCCCATCTGGATTACTGCAACTCGCTGTTGGCTGGGCTCCCTGCCTGTGCCATTAAACCCCTACAACTCATCCAGAACGCCGCAGCCCGTCTGGTGTTCAACCTTCCCAAGTTCTCTCACGTCACCCCGCTCCTCCGCTCTCTCCACTGGCTTCCAGTTGAAGCTCGCATCCGCTACAAGTCCATGGGGCTTGCCTACGGAGCTGTGAGGGGAACGGCACCTCCGTACCTTCAGGCTCTGATCAGGCCCTACACCCAAACAAGGGCACTGCGTTCATCCACCTCTGGCCTGCTCGCCTCCCTACCTCTGAGGAAGCACAGTTCCCGCTCAGCCCAGTCTAAACTGTTCGCTGCTCTGGCACCCCAATGGTGGAACAAGCTCCCTCACGACGCCAGGACAGCGGAGTCAATCACCACCTTCCGGAGACACCTGAAACCCCACCTCTTTAAGGAATACCTGGGATAGGATAAAGTAATCCTTCTAACCCCCCCCCCCCCTAAAAGATTTAGATGCACTATTGTAAAGTGGTTGTTCCACTGGATATCATAAGGTGAATGCACCAATTTGTAAGTCGCTCTGGATAAGAGCGTCTGCTAAATGACTTAAATGTAAATGTAAATGTTATGGAATGGTCTGCCTACCCATGTGAGAGATGCAGACTCGGTCTCAACCTTTAAGTCTTTACTAAAGACTCATCTCTTCAGTGGGTCCTATGATTGAGTGTAGTCTGGCCCAGGTGTGTGAAGGTGAACAGAAAGGCTCTGGATCAACGAACCGCCCTTGCTGTCTCTGCCTGGCCGGTTCCCCTCTCTCCACTGGGATTATCTGCCTAACCCTATTACAGGGGCTGAGTCACTGGCTTATTGGTGTTCTTCCATGCCGTCCCTAGGAGGGGTGCGTCACTTGAGTGGGTTGAGTCACTGACGTGGTCTTCCTGTCTGGGTTGGTGCCCCCCCCTTGGGTTGTGCCGTGGCGGAGATCTTTGTGGGCTATACTCGGCCTTGTCTCAGGATGGTAAGTTGGTGGTTGAAGATATCCCTCTAGTGGTGTGGGGGCTGTGCTTTGGCAAAGTGGGTGGGGTTATATCCTTCCTGTTTGGCCCTGTCCGGGGGTATCGTCGGATGGGGCCACAGTGTCTCCTGACCCCTCCCGTCTCAGCCTAAAGTATTTATGCTGCAGTAGTTTGTGTCGGGGGGCTAGGGTCAGTCTGTTATATCTGGAGTATTTCTCCTGTCTTATCCGGTGTCCTGTGTGAATTTAAGTAAGCTCTCTCTAATTCTCTCTCGGAGGACCTGAGCCCTAGGACCATGCCTCAGGACTACCTGACATGATGACTCCTTGCTGTCCCCAGTCCACCTGGCCGTGCTGCTGCTCCAGTTTCAACTGTTCTGCCTGCGGCTATGGAACCCTGACCTGTTCACCGGACGTGCTACCTGTCCCAGACCTGCTGTTTTCAACTCTCTAGAGACAGCAGGAGCGGTAGAGATACTCTCAATGATCGGCTATGAAAAGCCAACTGACATTTACTCTTTGAGGTGCTGACTTGTTGCACCCTCGACAACTGTGATTATTATTATTTGACCATGCTGGTCACTTATGAACATTTGAACATCTTGGCCATGTTCTGTTATAATCTCCACCCGGCACAGCCAGAAGAGGACTGGCCACACCTCATAGCCTGGTTCCTCTAGGTTTCCTCCTAGGTTTTGGCCTTTCTATGGAGTTTTTCCTAGCCACCGTGCTTCTACACCTGCATTGCTTGCCGTTTGGGGTTTTAGGCTGGGTTTCTGTACAGCACTTTGAGATATCAGCTGATGTAAGAAGGGCTATATAAATACATAGGCACCTAAAGGACTCTCAGACCATGAGAAATAAGACTCTGGTCTGATGAAACCAAGATTGAACTCTTTGGCCTGAATGCCAAGTGTTACGTCTGAAGGAAACCTGGTACCATGCCTAAGGTGAAGCATGGAGGTGGCAGCATCATACTGTGGGGATGATTTTCAGCGGCAAGGACTGGGATACTAGTCAGGATCAAAGGAAACATCAACGTAGCAAAGCACAGAGAGAGATCCTTGATGAAAACCTGCTCCAAAGTGCTCAGGACCTCAGATTGGAGCAAAGGATCCCCTTCCAACTGGACAACGACCCTAAGCACACAGCCAAGACAACAAGAGTGGCTTTGGGACAAGTCTCTGAATGTCCTTGAGTGGCCCAGCCAGAGCACGGACTTGAACCCGATCGAACATCTCTGGAGAGACCTGAAAATAGCTGTGCAGCGGCACTCCCCTTCCAACCTGACAGGATCTGCAGAGAAGAATGGGAGAAACTCCCCAAATACAGGTGTGCCAAGCTTGTAGCATCATACCCTAACATCATACTCATATTAAAACGGCTCCAATCCAAAATTAAATCTAGAAGAATCGGCTTCCTATTTCGCAACAAAGCATCCTTCACTCATGCTGCCAAACATACCCTCGTAAAACTGACCATCCTACCGATCCTCGACGATGTCATCTATAAAATAGCCTCCAACACTCTACTCAACAAACTGGATGCAGTCTATCACAGTGCCATCCGTTTTGTCACCAAAGCCCCATACACTACCCACCACTGCGACCTATATGCGCTCGTTGGCTGGCCCTCACTTCATACTCGTCGCCAAACCCACTGGCTACAGGTGATCTACAAGTCTCTGCTAGGTAAAGCCCCGCCTTATCTCAGCTCGCTGGTCACCATAGCAGCACCCACTCGTAGCACGCGCTCCAGCAGGTATATCTCACTGGACACCCCCAAAGCCAATTCCTCCTTTGGTCACCTTTCCTTCCAGTTCTCTGCTGCCAATGACTGGAATGAACTGCAAAAATCTCTGAAGCTGGAGATTCCCATCTCCCTCACTAGCTTTAAGCACCAGCTGTCAGAGCAGCTCACAGATCACTGCACCTGTACATAGATGGGCTGTATACAGATGGGCTGTATACAGATGGGCTATCTACCTACCTCATCTCCATACTGTATTTATTTATTCTGCTCCTTTTGCACCCCAGTACCTCTACTTGCACATTCCATCTTTTGCACATCTACCATTCCAGTGTTTAATTGCCATACTGTAATTACTTTGCCACCATGGCCTATTTATTGCCTTAATTCCCTTATTTGCAATCACTGTATATAGACTTTTTGTTTTCTTTTTTCCTTCTGTATTATTGACTGTATGTTTTGTTCATTCCATGTGTAACTCTGTGTCTAACTGCTATGCTTTATCTTGGCTAGGCCGCAGTTGCAAATGAGAACTTGTTCTCAACTAGCCTACCTGGTTAAATAAAGGTGAAATAAAATGAAAATAAATACCCAAGAAGACTCGAGGCTGTAACCGCTGCCAAAGGTGCTTCAACAAAGTACTGAGTAAAGGGTCTGAATACTTAGGTAAATGTGATACTTCAGTTTTTATTTTTAATACATTTGCTAAAACCTGTTTTTGGTTTGTTATTATGGGTTATTGTGTGTAGATTGATGAGGGAAAAAAATATTTGGGAAATTGAAAGAAATATGGAACAGACTCTGCCTAGAGCTGGCATCCGACCAAACTGAGTAACTGGGCAAGAAAGACCTTGGTCAGGGAGGCGACTAAAAACCCAATGACAGAACTACAAAGTTCCTTGGCTGAGATGGGAGAACCTGCTAGAAGGACAACAGTCTCTACAGCATTTCACCAATCTAGGATTTTTTGGGAGAGTGACCAGACGGAAGCCACTCCTGAGAAAAATGCATTCGACAGACAAATTTTACTCTTTGGCCTGAATGTAAAGCGCCATGTCTGGAGAAACCCAGGCACAGCTCATCACCCATCTAACATCATCCCTACTGTGAAGCACAGCGGTGGCAGCGTCATGCTATGGGGATGCTTTTCAGCTGCAGGGACTGGGAAACTGGTAAGGATAGAATTAATAATGAGTGGAGCCAAATACAGGAAAATCCTTGATGAGAACCTGCTTCAGAGTGAAAATTACAGACTGGGGTGAAGATTTATGTTCCAACAGGATAACGATCCCAAGCATACAGCCAAAGCAACACTGGAATGGCTTCAGAACAGAAATGTGAAAGTCCTTGAGAGGCCCAGCCAAAGCCTAGACTTGAATCACATTGAAAATCTGTGGAAAGCCTTGAAGATTGCTGTTCACCATCACTCCCTATCTAAATTAAGACCTTGAGAAAATCTGCAGGGAAGAAAATCCCTAAATCCAGATGTGCAAAGCTGAAAACATACTCAAGACAACTCAAAGCTGTAATCGGTGCCTGAGTATTGACTCAGGGGTGTGAATACTTATGTAAATTAAATACTTAATTTTCAATAAATTTGCAAACATTTCTAAAAACATGTTTTCACTTTGTCATTATGGGGTATTGTGTGTAGATGTGCGAGATAAAAACATCTATTTAATCCATTCTGTGTTCAGGCTGTAACATGTGGAATAAGTCAAGGTGTATGAATACTTTCTGAAGGCACTAAGACATCATCCTATCTAATTATTGAAACTGGTTCATGGAGAGATTGTTTCTGAAAATAAAATTGCCCCAATTCTGCAGTCTTTTAAAAAGGGCCTTTATATGAAGCCCAAGTGTAATGAAAGTAATGAAACTTTCATAACTAGCTATATTTACAAATATTTTTTTCAGGTGGACACCTCAGACTATACTATTAAATAGATTACATATGAGGACACTATGTTGTTGAAAATTGTAACCTTAATGAGGAAAAAAGCTTCTTAAATTAACATCATTAATACATTATTATTTTACCAAATTAAATGGAATAAACAAAATAAATGAAACCAATTGAAATGAATTCTATAAAATGCAAAGCCAAAATCAAAAAAATACAAACAAAAGATCAGCTTTTACTTGAAAACCTCCAATGTTAGGCATGGAATTGATTAACTGCATAAAGCAAATATCCCTTTGTTTTGGTTTTGTTTACAGTAGAAACAGTCGTTCTCCCTGTGGTGCCACTTTCATCTGTGAGCACATTTATAATATTGCCATCCAGGACAACGGAGGGAGGCCACATTACACAGCTGATGGAGCCCATTCACCAGGGTGATAAGCAGGCAGACAGCATGGCCTTCCGTCAAGGCAAGCACATCAGCAGTAAGACCCTGGAGGGAGTCCACTGCTTTCAGGAAGAAGGAAAAAAAGATCAGGGCAATGACTTTATCAGAATGTAATTCACAACGTTAAGATGTCTATAATTATGACTTCCATTTAGGATAAATGTAATGATTTCCCAATGCAAGATGTCACTCCTTATACTGCAAGTATTCACAGCACAGATGTGATGCAGTATGCTTGTTCCTCAATGCATGGGGTGAATATGGATGACCACATGCTTATGAAAGAGATGGCCCAGGCTAACACCCTTTTATTGGTCAGATGATGCCAATCAGCAGCCAATGGTCTGGACTAATACGGGTGGTGTGGGTATGTGAAAACCCTTTCGTGAATCCTTTAGGAAGCTCCAGCTTGCCTCATTGATATTCTAGAATGCTGTGAGTCAGCTGCTTTACTCTGCCACTCTCTCGGAGCCATCTGTGTTACTTCAAAACCCAGCCCTCTCTGTTCCAAACGACCATCCTTTACATACTCCTAGGTTAACAGGTGCATATGGGGTTGGATGTGACATCCAACATCATATACACCTGTTTACATAGAAGTAAAATAACCTAGGTTATGGATGTATATTTGATGATGCAATTAGTAAATGCACATATTCACACGAATAATGGAAAACAATATATTGCTGAAAACGTGTTGAAGAGATTGATATGGGTTAAGAATGTGAGTGTCAGGGGTAAATAATATACAGTACTCATTAAGATTATAACATTTTCTTTACTTCCTGCAATAGGAAATAGATTTCAAAGCAGCTTGGTGTGGTGGCTGTACTATCATATCTAAAAGCAGAGTGCACAGCTGCTGCTCCTGTTATTCCTTCAAGAAAGCTCATGTCACATAAGATTAACAGTGATTAAACAGTGATTCTGATTAGACACTGTGCTAGGGTGTGTTCACTGGCTGCTTTTGTGCAGGAGCAGCAGAAGGGGGATCATAAATAATTGACCGTATCATATTTTAAAAATAGTGAGAGCTGGTCCAATACATTAGCAAATATGTAGAATCAAAGCTAATAAATATCCTACTCAGATAATGATATGGTAACAGGAAAGTACTGTAACTGAATATTAGGATAACCGGTTAAACTGAACTGGAGAAATGTGCACAATACAGTAAGTACATGGTTGTACGGACAGAGCAGTTTTACAGAACACAAAGCAGTTGTAATGTTAAGAGTAAATGTGTATGACTCAAGGCATGAGACAGGTAGGCACAGGGACAATCCCACTTCACCTATGAAATGTGTCCATTCATTTACATAACAGCTTAGACTTGACACTCCCATGTTAAAACATAACTGAAAGTTATCTGTAGATGCCCCCACCAAGATGTTGACATCATCCATAACAGTTATGCCTGAAGGATTTCAGTGTTCCGTCACCAAAGAAGACTGATCTGTAAGGTCATACAGAGAAAAATAAGATATTTGTCCTTGGAAAGAGCAATAATTCTGTCAAACAGGGGAATGCTTTCGGGAGTATTGGACAAGGGCCTGGAGAGACAGTCTGAAATAACAGCAACTCTAGCCTACAAAAGAGGAAAGATAAGGAATTAGACTGTGTGGGCTGTCACCACCTATCCATCTCCATTTTATTTTACTACTGCAACCAACATAAGTCCAGTGTAGGATCACACAAACAAGAATATCCACTGCAAAGGAGATCAGACATGTGAGAACTAAACGGACTCTGACAGCAACATCTTCTGGCCTAAAATATTTCAATTCATGGCCCTACTCACATAGTCCCTTCTGGTTGTTTACTAGTGAAACGTAGAAGCCGTGTGGCTTTCTATTAAATAAAATAGGCTCACTGTACATATACTGACCAAAAATACTAACACACACAACATGCAAACATTAAGATTTTACAGTTCATAAGGAAATCAGTCAATTGAAATAAAGGCCTTAGCCCCTAATCTATGGATTTCACATGACTGGTAATACAGTGCATCCGTTGGTCAAAAATACCTTAAAAAAAAGGTAGGGGCGTGGATCAGAAAATCTGTCAGTATCTGGTGTGACCAACATTTGCCTCATGCAGCACGACACATCTACTTCGCATAGAGTTGACCAGGCTGTTGATTGTGGCCTGTGGAATGTTGGCCCACTCCTCTTCAGTGGCTGTGCAAAGTTGCTGGATATTGGCGGGAACTGGAACACACTGTCGTACACAATCGATCCAGAGCATCCCAAACATGCTCAATGGGTGACATGTCTGATGGTGTATACAGGCCATGGACATTTCAAGCATCTAGGAAATGTGTACAGATCCTTGCGACATGACACAGCACAGCTGAAACCGAGATTCATCTGTGAAGAGCACACTTGTCCAGTGACCATTGAAGGTAAGCATTTGCCCACTGAAGTCAGTTACGATGCCGGCCATGCAGTCAAATCAAGACCCTGGGGAGGAAGACGAGCATGCAGATGAGCTTCCCGAGACAGTTTGTGCAGAAATTCTTTGGTTGTGCAAACCCACAGCTTCATCAGCTGTCTGGTCTCAGACGATCCCGCAGGTGAAGAAGCTGAATGTGGAAG
Organism: Salmo trutta; assembly: GCF_901001165.1. Classification (NCBI taxonomy): domain Eukaryota; kingdom Metazoa; phylum Chordata; class Actinopteri; order Salmoniformes; family Salmonidae; genus Salmo; species Salmo trutta. Next base: position 42,224,954 of record NC_042971.1, on the reverse strand, counting down.
TCCTGGGCTAGCGGTCGCTTTATTTTTATTATTTTACCTTTAACTAGGCAAGTCCGTTAAGAACAAATTCTTATTTTCAATGACAGCCTAGGAACAGTGCCTTGTTCAGGGGCAGAGCGACAGATTTTTACCTTGTCAGCTCAGGGATTCGATCTGGCAACCGTTCGGTTACTAGTCCAATGCTCTAACCACTAGGCTACCTGCCGCCCCGGTAGGTAGCCTAGTGGTAGATAAATGATCATTACATTCTCTGGCAATGGCACTGGTGGACATTCCTGCAGTCAGTATGCCAGGCTGTATCACAACTGGCAGTGATTGGGAGTCCCATAGGGCGGCGCACAATTGGCCCAGTGTCGTCCGGATTTGGCCGGTGTCGGCCGTCATTGTAAATAAGAATTTGTTTTTAACTGACTCGCCTAGTTAAAAAAAAGAATAAATGTAACTTTTATTTAACTACACACTCCCTCAAACCTTGAGATATCTATGGCATAATTAAAAGTGGCCTTTTATTGTCCCCAGCACAAGGTGCACCATGTAATGAGCATGTTGTTTAATCCACTTCTTGATGTGTCACACCTCTAACAGGGATTTACACAAATTTATGCACAACATTTAAGAAATACATTTTTTTTGTGTGTATGGAACATTTTAGGGGGGGGGTTTATTTCAGCTCATGAAACATTGGACCAACACTTTACGTGTTGCGTTTATATATTTGTTCAGTGTACATTCCCTCAAATCCTAAAGTATTTCCTTTGGTATTATTAAATTGTTACTAATCAGGCTATTTTAATACAGGAATACAAATTATTTTTCTGCATTTTGGACTTGAGAAAAACATGACTGATTTGAAAACATGGAATGGAAGGCCTGCTGAGGGAAAGCTGCTGTCCCCTCTAGCCTCTGCACTGCAGAGACTACTGTTGGGACAGGTTGATTTGGTATAATACAATACATTAGGTGCGCTAGAGGCCACATCCATGCTAAAACCCCTCAAACCAATCAGCCACCCTGTCAGAAAGCATGAACTCTGTAGTCCCATGGTGCCTCCACTTGTCTGGGATAGCAAATCTGCCATAACACAGGGTGTCTGTAGGGACAACAGGGAGGGGACACATGTCACCGCGGTACAGCCGAGTGAAAGAGAGGGGGATCTGTTTGGATAGGCTTCCTTAGCTGACAGGCGTTTCTACTAGACGCTCATTAAAAATAAAATGTGAGTGTTCCACACTCAGAGGGCAACCGATGTGCTCTACAAAAAGTGACCTCGATTCAAACTTTTAAGACCGTCTTGTTTAAGAGGAAGACAGGGTGCCTTGCTTGTTTTTGATATTTATGCCACACAGCTCTTACAAAGAAACATGATTAAAATTTGCAGTTTCACATGTGAAATCACATTGTCATATGTGAAATAGCTGTTTCCACATGCTGAGCTTAATTTTCACGTGAAACCATGTGCCAATTTTAGACTTCACATGTTGATAAAATTAAGAAACCCGCACACTGCCCTTGCTAGTATCACTGCTCTTTATTAAGCTTACCAATCGGCCTCAAGGCATTCATAAGAGCTCTGTGCGCAGGTTTCTTATTTTTTCTCATCTTATTCAATTGTTACCATGCACCTGCAACAAACATAGCTCAGATGTGCGAGTGCCTTTTGAATAAGGGTTCACATGTTAACACCACCTTTACACATGAGAAGAATAACATGTTTGTTTTCACACCTTACATGTGAATTGCAGTTGCATATGTGAAGTTTGCAGTTTCAAATCTTAAAACACTTTCTCATGTGTAAATCTCACATTCATATCAGGTATGAAGGTAAGACCCAGATGCAGACAACATCAAATTAACAATGGTTTAATAATCCAACAGGGGCAGGCAATAGACGGGTAAAGGCCGGCAGGGGTCAGTAAACCAGAGGTGGGGCAGTGATACCTGACGGCAGGCAGGCTCAGGGTAGGCAGAGGTCAATAATCCAGAGGAGGGGCAAAGGTACAGGTCGGCTGGCAGGCTCAGACAGAGTGGTCAGGCAGGCGGACTCAGAGTCAGCACAGGCAAGGGTCAAAACCAGGAGGGCGAGAAAAAGAGAGAGACTGGGAAAAGCAGGAGCTGATGACAAAAACACTGGTTGACTTGACAAACAAGACGAACTGGCAACAGACGAACAGAAAACACAGGTATAAATACACAGGGGATAATGAGGAAGATGGGCGACACCTGGAAGGGGGTGGAGACAATCAAAGACAAGTAAAACAGATCAGGATATGACAGTAACCCCCCGCCCGTGGCACCGCCTGGCATCCTACCTGGGCGCATACCTGGTTGACCGGGGTGCCTGCGGTGGAAGTCAGCGATGAGGGCTGGGTCCAGGATGTCTCTAGCGGGGACCCAGCACCTCTCCTCCGGGCCATAACCCTCCCAGTCAACCAGGTACTGGAAACCCCTGCCCCGTGGTCGAACACTCAGGAAGCGTCTCACAGTGTATGCCAGATGGCCATCGAAGACACGGGGTGGGGTGGGCCTGGAAACAGAAGACAAAGGGCTGTGAGACACGGGCTAAATCCTAGACACATGGAAAGTAGGGTGAATACGGAGGATACGGGGTAACAAAAGACGAACAGCAGTGGGGCTAATGACTCTAGAGATGGAGAACGGGCCGATGAAACGGGGGTAAAGTTTCCGGGACTCCACCCAGAGTGGCAGGTCCCGGGTGGAGAGCCATACACTCTGCCCAAGCCAATAGCGTGGAGCAGGGGTCCGGTGGTAATCTGCTTGTCGCCTATACCTGGAAGTGGTCTTCAGAGTGGCCAGGGCTCTCTTCCAGGTACTGCGACAGCGGCAGATAAACTTCTGGGCAGAGGGATTACTGACTTCCTTCTCTTGTTCGTGGAAGAGCGGAGGGTGATATCCCAAGGAACACTCGAAGGGCGAGAGACCCGTGGCAGAACAAGGAAGGGTGTTGCGGACGTACTCAACCCATACCAGTTGCTGACTCCAGGTGGTACGGTTGGCAGAGACTAGGCAGCGAAGAGTCGTCTCTAAGTCCTGGTTAACACGCTCCGACTGGCCATTGGACTGGGGGTGGAATCCGGAGGACAGGCTGGCTAACGACCCAATGAGTGTGCAGAACGCCTTCCAGAACCGGGACGAGAACTGCGGACCCCAGTCGGAGACCATATCCACCGGGAGTCCGTGGATCCGGAAGACGTGCTGCACCATAAGCTGTGGCGTCTCCTTGGCCAGGGTAGTTTGGGGAGAGGAATGAAGTGGGCAGCTTTGGAAAACCGGTCGACCACAGTCAGGATGGCAGTGTTGCCCTCAGACGGGGGGGAGACCCGTGATGAAATCCAGGGATATATGGGACCAGGGACGGTGAGGGACAGGCAGTGGTTGGAGAAGACCAGCCGGAGCTTGCCGAGGAGTTTTGTTCTGTACGCAGACTGTGCAGGTGGCGACAAACACGGCAACATTCAGAACCATAGTAGGCCACCAAAAGCGTTGTCGCACAAAGGCCAGGGTCTGACGAGAACCCGGGTGACAGGCAAGCCTGGAGGAAGCATCAGGCACAAACAGCCGGTTATTTTGCCCCCCCCCCCCAGGTTCGGCTGGGACTGCGGCTTCTCCCGGACCTGTTTCCCAATACCCCCAGCTGAGTGCCGTCGCAGGCACAAGGTGGGAAGGACTTCAGACAATGGCCGTGGCAGAACTGACTCCAGCCCATGATAGCACCCGTAGACCAGTTGAGAGGATTGTGTCGCTGGAGCCAGGAGAATCCCAAAACCACAGGAATCTGGGGGAACTTGATGAGCAGGAATTGAACGGTCTCGCTATGATTCCCTGACACACGTAGGATGATGGAGTAGTGTTATGAGCGCCCATCCAGCGCGCTAACATCCATGGGAATGGATAGGGGCTGTTCAGCTCAGAAGCCAGTGTGGCATCCATAAAGCTCTCATCAGCCCCAGAGTCAATGAGGACCCGGAGATATTAGGACTTGTTTCCCTACAGCAGAACGACATGAAAAGGGGTGTGAGTAAGGGAAGCAGAAAAGTTCTCCATATGGACCACCGGAGTCCTCGCTCTTACCGGTGAGCCTGGTCTTTTACTGGGTAAGAGGACACAAAAAGTCCCACAATCCAGACAGCTCCTTGTGTTGAACCTGTGTTGCCGTTCCGCTAGCGACAGCCCAGCTCTGTCTAGTTGCATAGGCTCGGGAAACAGTGCCTTGGCCATCTTCGGTGACTCTCGAGGAAGGTCGGGAAACCTTGGGTGGTCTCGGCAATTGCACCGTCGGGGACTTCCGGGATGATTCGGGGGCAAGGTGGAATCCTTGGACGTGCAAGCGAAATCAAATTCTCTCTCCATCCGTCATTCCCACAGTCACCCATCGATGAGGATGGTCAAAGCGAGGAGGAAGTCAAGATTCGTGGGTAACTCCCGAGTAGCAAGCTCGTCCTTAACCTCCTCCGAGATGCCTTGCAGGAACATGTTCGAACAGTGCTTCCTGGTTCCACGTACTCTCTGCTGCCAACGTGCGGAAATCCACCGCATAGTCTGCCACCCTCCGGGCGTCCTGCCGGAGCTGGATTAGCTTGCGGGCAGCTTCTCTCCCAGAGAACCACTCACGTACATGGCCGGCTGTTGTTCCCAAACGGCGGTAGCCCAGGTGAGAGCCCTCCCAGACATCGTGATGAGGTAGGCTATTTTGGAGTGATCCGAGGGGAAAGACCAGGGCTGGAGCACGAAAATGAGGGCACATTGAGCTAAAAACACCCGACAGGTGCTCAGCTCTCCATTAAAGCGTTCCGGGGGAGGTCAATGTGGCTCCCGGGAAGGTGGAGTGGCACTGCTAACCGACGAGTTACTGAAGGGCGGTGGGTTTACCACCGTGGCAGGCTACCCCCCAGAATTGCTCCAGGAGCATGTCCAACACCCGGTCATGGCACTCAGCCAACATTTGGACCCCCTCTAAGACCTCGAAGCAATTCCTTGTGCCTACCAATGGAGGCTCCTTGGGAGGAGATGGCGTTACCTGGCCCGGGTCTGCTGGGTCAGTCACGGTCAGTTCGTACTATCAGGTATAAAGGTAAGACCCAGATGCAGACAATGTCGAATTAACAATGGTTTAATAAACCTACAGGAGCAGGCAAAAGACAGGTAAAGGTAGGCAGGGGTCAGTAAACCAGAGGTGGGGCAACAGTACCTGGCGGTAGGCAGGCTCCGAGTAGGCAGAGGTCAATAATCCAGAGGTGGGGCAAAGGCACAGGTCAGCAGGCAAAGGACAGGCAAGGGTCAAAACCAGGGGGCGAGAAAAAGAGACTGGGAAAAGCAGGAGCTGATAACAAAAATGCTGGTTGACTTGACAAACAAGACGAACTGGCAACAGACGAACAAAGAACACCGGTATAAATACCCAAGGGATAATGGGGAAGATGGGCGACAACTGGAGGGGGGGGTGGAGACAATCACAAAGACAAGTGAAACAGATCAGGGTGTGACAGTTCACATGTAGAATTGCAAGTTCACGTGATGTTAAAATAGTGTTATTCTCCTCACGTGAAAAGGCGGTGTTAACATCCCACATTAAAACACTATAGTATAAATATAGAATTCACTGTAGTGTTTTTACTGACTTTACTGTAATAATCATAATTTTATTTGTCACATGCGCCGAATACAACAGGTGTAGACCTTACCGTGAAATGCTCACTTACAAGCCCTTAACCAACAATGCAGTCAAAGAAATAGAAAATATTTACTAAATAAACTTAAGTAAAAAAAGAAAGAAAGAATAATAAATCAGAAAGTAACAAGAAAATTACATAACAACGAGGCCATATACTGAGGGTACCGGTACCGAGTCAATGTGCGTGGGTACCTGTTAGTCGAGGTAATTTGTACATGTGGGTAGGGGTAAAGTGCCTATGCATAGATAATAAGCAGTGAGTAGCAGCAGTGTAAAAACAACGGGGGGGGGGGGGGGCATTTGACTAATTGTTCAGTAGTCTTTTGGCTTTGGGGTAGAAAATGTTAAGGAGCCTTTTGGACCAAGACTTGGCGCTTAGGTACCGCTTGCCGTGCGGTAGCAGAGAGAACAGTCTATGACTTGGGTGACTGGAGTTTGACAATTTTTTGGGCCTTCCTCTGACACCGCATAGTGTGTGTGTGTGTGTGTGTGTGTGTGAGATACATGTCCTGGATGTCAGGAAGCTTGGCACCAGTGATGTACTGGGCCGTACTCAGTACCCTCTGTAGCGCCTTACGGTCAAATGCAGAGCAGTTGCCATACCAGTCGGTGATGCAACGATGGACGCTCTCTGAAGTGTTTTGCGGACTAAAGTGGATACTGTAGTATACTGTAGAATTTACAGTTAACTACGGTATAAACAACTGTAGTAAAATAACTGTAGTATATACACACTATAGTAATTCATGTTTTTGTGGACTGTAGTATTTACTATAGTGTTTTTGTTTTATTCTATATTTTTGACGTAGATTTGCAGGCTTTCTCCTTGAAGAAACCTAAATGGAGAAATACTAAAAGAGCACATTTTCCATAACCTGTTGGTAGGTAGGACTGGGGTCTGAACAGATAGATCTGCTCTTTTATATAAACCGTAGGGAAACCAATATATGGTCTATACTTGCTTGTAGGTTTCTCACTTACGGGTGGCACAAATTAGGATATGGGCAGGGTACATGCAAATTGAATACTGTAGTATTTACTATAGTTAAAGTGTAGAATTTTTGTGGACTGTACTTTTTTGCAGATACTACTGTAGTCTTTACTATAGTATTCTATATAATTCTATAGTAAGTGCTACACATGATCAAGGAATACTACACAGTGTGTAGAATAGTATTCTACAGAATTAGTACTGTACTATTCTATAGTAAACTGTAGTATTTTTTCATGTGAGATGTTGCAATAGTAATGTTTCCCCATATGGAATTGCAAATTCTGTAACGCTATTCTTTAAAAAAAAAAGTAAGACTACCTGAGTATAATAATTCAAGTGCGATAAAAGTGATGATTTCTTATTTCCTAGCCTTCCAGTCAGTGTTACTGCTGCAGGCGCACACCTCTCTTCTTCATACATTGTTCATTGACCGTTGGAAGAAGCCCAGTGAAAAGAACAGAGAAGCTGGATCTCTGTGTGTCCTTATTTAACATGTTAAAATAGCACTGTCAGAGTTAATCAGATAAATTAACATTAACAAAAAAAAAAATTGTTGCATTGTGTGAAAGCATTCCAAATACACTGAAAATACAAAATCTATACTGCTATAAAACAACAATGCTGTGTCAAAACAAGTTTACTTTGAGGTTAAAGAAAGTGTTCATCAATTTAAAAACAGATTTGTTTTACTGTTACTTTGGACAAAATCAATACTTCAATAGTCTTCTAATGCTTTTGTATAAAAAAATTTTTAAATTACAACTCAATTTGAACAAATTATGAATTTGCGATTAGTCATTATTAATCACAGCAAATCCTGCTATTAACTCTATTTTTTTATCGTTTGACAGCCCTAGTTGACCTTAAAATGTGAAAAAGCGAGTCGGTCATGGTCGCGCACGGTCACGTAATGAGGTAGCGACATCAACATTTGCGTTGGCCCTCTTGGTTGAATGGTCAAGACATTGGCTTCTGCTGTGGTAACCCCGGCTTCTAATCCTGCCAGTTACAAAAACACATGTGAAACCATGTGTCGGAGTCATGTGAAAAATAAGAATTTGTTCTTAACTGACTTGCCTAGTTAAATAAAAAATATGTAAACTGAGAAGTATGTCATGCCTGAGACAGTCACTAAGGCTGACCTCTGAGCAGTTATGCAGCACCTGGTAACCAATTTGTAGCCTTAGGAAGAGGTAGCTTCTACCCCTGTGGCCTCGTGTGTATGCAGAAATAAGCACATTAAGTGTATGTGTGGGGTCAATTTCACATTTTCAATTCATCAAGATTGAGGTTGTAATTAAATTGAGATTAAGTGTACTTAGGATAACTTCTAACATTTTAATTTGATAACAAGATTACATTACATGAAGTTGTTACTTTGCAAGGTGTTGGATGGCTTGATAGCCAGCAAGAAAAGGTTGATGTGCTCCTGTGGCCTTCTTGCTTGTGTTTTTCCTGCATGGAATGCAGGGCTTCCCCATTTTTAGAACATTCATGCCATTAGGTCAGAGCATTATGACAACCATCAGAAAACATTACCTTTGCTCTATGTGGCGTACATCCTCTGTTTGCTGGAAGCACTCTTTCTGATCATGAGGGCTGTTCTTAAACCTACAGCTGTCAATACAGTGCAGTGTCACACCTCTCTCCACTTGTGCCACCCTGAAACAGTAGTTTCAAAGCCTAAGAAAGACCTGGTTGCTGCAACGCTCAGAGTCCTGGGCAGCACCTACACTGTAAAATAAAGAAATATATATCGATTTTTTTTTACAATACTTAACTGTTAATTTTTACGTTTTTTCAATATTTATGAATAATGGTAGAATACTGTGAAATTACAGGGATAAACTTATTTAACTCTCGTCGTGTAGAATAATATGAAATGTCAGTAAATGCGAAATACATTAAAGTTCCTATATTTTTACAGACATACATTCCCTTTTCACAACAATAATCTGTAGAAATACAGTAATAAATAAATAACTACATTTACCATTGTTTATGGATATTTACTTTAGGTTTTACATTCTAAATGCAGAATTATAGTAAAAAAATGATGTTTATAAAACTATGCAAGAGAATGTAAAAAGAATGCTGTCATCTGAATGAACTGATATTGATCACTACATTAAACATTAACTGTAAAATTATGAGTATTTACAATACCTCAATGAAAGTGAATGCATATCATTTAACAGATACTGACTGTTCACAAAAAAGAGCTGTGAATATCTACAGTAGTCTCAGTTCCATCCTGCTTCTGCCTTGATCCAGCTAGCTGGTTTGCATTCCTACTGACATTTACAAAGAGGTAGATTGTCCTCATAACTGCTTTGAATAGCTAGCTAGGATTTGTGGGACACTTGAGGGGCGCATCTACCTAGTGGTTTTGAGACTAGGTAGGCTAACTTGCTAACTAGCGGTTTACTAGGTAGACTAACAAGCAAACTAATGACAATATACTTACATGAGTTGGTTTACATTCATATAGCCAAGACTTTTGCTAAACTCAACTGCTTTAGTTAGCTAGGTTGTGTGTGGGCATAGGAGACTGGAAAATCATAATCAAAGTTTTGATTTAGCCTATGGCAGCCTGGTTCTGACCAGTTTCAACACCACCTTTCCCATTTGCCCTTCTGTGGCCCCTTTAACCAGTAGCTAGCTAGATTGTCAACTGCTTACTAGCTACTTAGCCAGTAGGCATACGGTTGTATTGCATTTATGCTTCAGTACGAATCTACCCAGCTAGCTAACTATTTACGTTAAGTATTTAAGGTTTATTGCTATCAAAGTGACCATAGAGTTTCCTACTTTTACCAGTGTGAGATTGTGCTTACATGTTTTTATGTAATGTAGGTAGACTGCATTTTTACCTTGACTCCCAGGTAGAAGACCATGCGATAGTAATTTTTTTACATTAATATCATGCAATTTTTCCCTCATCTGAGTATGATTCATTATGATCATTCACTATGATCCAACATTCTCTTCCATATCAAACACTTCCTCCTCTATTTCAAAGTCACCATCCTCTACATCACTCTTCGGAACTATTAAAAAGGTTAGTGTAATTAAAGACTAGTCAATATTCCACATCGCATTTTTCCATTTGACAATGAATCAGAAACACGTTGGAAGCGTCATTCAAACACCCGCTCACACAACTGGCGCCAATTGAACACAGCAGCTTGGCACATGCATTGCTAGGAGAGCGGATATCTAGCATCCCAAGGCAAGCACTAACACCAAACGTTTGCTTAATTGTTTAACAATGTTTAAATAGTTGACAATTGCTAGATGTGCAGCTCATTAACTTTGTGTTGTATTTGCTAGCTAATATTGTGGAGTTTGTAGTTGGCTGCTCACACGTTAGCAAGATAGCTAGCTAATACTACCTGAGGCGCTAGCTACCAACCAGACCTTGGCTAGCTGGCAGCAAGTCACCTAAAATAAAACTTTTTTGTAACATATGTTGATCGTTAAAGTTTTAATTATGAATATTGATGCATTGACATTCAGCTATTTTGCTAGATTGCTAGCTGCATTTCATAACCTAGCTAGCACGCGCTAATCTTGCCAGCTAGGTAGTTTTCTGTAAGCCAATTCCACCTGATAACATATGTTTCTCTTTCTCCTTTAACAGTTACTTGAATTGGAATTGAGGAAATTCCCTGCAATCCTCAAACTGAAGTAATATTCATAGCTAGTTTAGCAAACTGAGTAGCTTAGCATGGAAGTATAAAGAAATAATCCCCGTTGTCCCCTTTTGAAGTCCATTGTCATTGTAATCAAGCAAATCAGAAATATACACATCAGTAGATAATTGGAATCTAGATTAAAATCTACAAGCTACTTTTTCTTTGTTAAGTTAAATATAGAGAAATTGGGAACATGTCAGGTCTTCCAAAATTGGCACGTCGTTCCTGTGGCCTTACAGTTAAAACATTACGAGCTTGTGGTTCATCAGTCATTACACCGACAAAGCAAGTGGCCAATATGTATGCTGCATGGTTAGCTGCAAATGTCAGTTTGCAAAACATAATCCTTTTAAAAGTCATATGCGTCGTCATCATCATAGTCTGCTGTATCACAATGTGACAAGATGCAAGGGCCGTTTACATGTGAAACTCGTCATTGTCAGAAACAATGCCTTGAGCTGAAGGATCTTCTAAGGTCACATGTTTCAAAAAGAGAAAAGGTCAAATGCCCATTCGGAGACTGTGGCAAAGCCTTTACATTAAGATCCTATTTTACCTTCCACATTTCAAGGCAGCATAGGTATGCTGCAGCTGCGCATGTGTCCAATTATTCGGTTCATTCAGTGAGTTCTCATGATGATGCTGAAAGTCTGTTCGGTGTAGATCTTATTGATGTGTGACATCAGGCAGTGCTGGATTCTCTTAATACATTGGGTGTGGAAGAGCTGGAAGACATGAAGTATGTCCAGGAGGCAGATCTTCTCCATGTCCCGAGGCCAGTAGAAGCAAGGAAGCAGATAGCCCAAGTGAACGCTACATGTAAGTATCAGTTTGTTACTTAAACTCATGATAACGGTCATTAAAGCATGGTATTGTCACCATGTAAAATGTGTTAAGCATGGTGAGAAAATTAGAACATGGAACACGGCCTGATTCCCAACCTCTTATTTTTATCCAAGGTGAAAAGGATAGTACTGAAAGGAATGATCCAACACCCAGAAGTGTGTCTGGTGGCCCCCAAACACCCCGCAGCAAGGATTGTTCCTTTGCTATACATAAGTATATAAGAAAATGCTTAACAGGTTATACATTTACTGTTTAAAAAAGTGCATATACACCCAAAACTTAAATGGGCTCTATGTATGACGATATGATTGACAAGAAAGTATTTAAGGTGGGGGTCAAGTCAAGTAATATGTCTAATTCAAATCATAACTTTTGGAAAGCTTTGAGCTATACTACCAATGATTTCAATCTACGCAGACATTAGAACGGTTTAGGCTCAGTTTCTCAGACTCTGATTAAGCCTAGTGTAGCCCTCCTATTCATGGTGTGTCAAATGTAGTTTTATTGCTTTTATAAAAAGTTGTCATAATCATAATTTAAAAAGCAGATAATTGATAACAAGATGTATATGTTACAATGGGAGTTAAGTTTGGATTAGAAACTCAGTGATGAGAATGTGTGTGGTGTCAGGGAGTAAAATGTGGAGTTAAGAGAACCCCAAATGTGTTTCTTGTGCACCTTCACAGTGTAGATACACTGAAAGCACAGTGTCAACCGCATGCTCCAGGCCCAGTAGACGGACAGCAGTGGACAATAACTGGCACTTCAGTTTTGTAATTCCTTGGAATCGAATGCCATCTGAGGTTACAAGAAAGCTGGAGAACAAGGAGGGTCCAACTGGAAGGGAGAGACGAAGTCAATCACCTGATTGTAGATGAAATCCTTACAGTTTGTCCAATGCCAGGAAAGAAGCATTTTGAGTGAAGTAGCCAGGAAGATGGTGCTGACGTATGCTAAGGCATTCCAAGATGTTATTGAAGGTGAAATTGTTGGTAGTGGACACAACTCCCTCACTAAGCAGCTGCAGAGCCAAGTTGACAACTTGAAGCGAGGGAACACCCCCTCCTCCCTTTCCCAAAGAAGACAGTCAAGTGAGTCTGAGGAGCCACCATCCAAGAGGATATGCCTGGATTCTTACAGCTGTATCAACTGGCGACCAGGACGTCTACCAGCCAATGAAACACACACACAAGAAGAACTAAAGGAGATGTACAAAAACAGAAGCAAAGACAAGTATTGAAAAGAAAAATGGCAGCAACCTTCTACTTCCAGAGGAAAGACATCATTTGTGGTATGAGACCTCTGACATTGCCAAAGAATGGCCATATCTACACTAGACCCCTAGCATTAAGAATCATTTTAGAGAACTTACTGGTGTTGAACTCAATGAAGAGCATGAGAAAGCCATGGCGAGCAAATGTGGGAGAATTGTGTCCTACTTCAAATCTCTCCCTCGTGAGTGGAGGAGCAAGATTGCCAAGACACTGTCAGGTATAGAAACAGTCAAAGAGAAGCCACCCTACCTGGGTCTGTTTTGCTGCAACTTAACTTATTCAATAAAGAAGAGAACAAGGTGTTCCTCAACGTTGATGAAACTTGCCTTCAATCGGAAATTGACTGTGCAAAGCTGCCAAGCACACCATGCATTGTTGTTTGTGGCAAGACATTTTCTGTGTTTTCACTTCACATACCCAAGTTAAAATCAGCAGTTTTCCTAAAGTGTATTATTTTGGAACCACACGTTTTACTTTAGTACACTGCATAGTATTAAAAGTAATTATATAAACCTAATTATTTTATATTTTAGTATACTTATAATACAGGATTGGAAATAGGATTTTAATACACTTAAAATATATTCCTAATTTAAACTAATAGCTTATTAAGTATACCGAAATGGTATTTGTAATCTTGTATTAAAAGTTGTGACCGGTCCTGCATAACAATAAAGCAGGACAAGTGGAAAAGGAACGAGACAAAAAGAACCAAGGGCAATTTAAAGTGTTTTAAATTAAATAAACAAGTCAACTTCTCTGACCATTAAGGGAAATAAAATAAACAGTAAACCAATATGCACTCTAAGGAACAAAAAGGAGAGTTAACAGAAGCTATGCTTATGAATAGGAGGAGAGGAGTCCGACTCCTGTCAGGGTGTTGTGAGGTCCGAAGCGTCAAACATCATTAGGCACGTGGTGTTATAACTTTGACAACAAGCTTAGTGCATTGAATTGGTAGCTCTTTGAAAACTAAACTGGGCATCAGAGCTTGTTTTTTTTTTGTTTTTTTAACTCTTCCCATCACTACTTATTACTATATAGTGTTTTAATGTACAACTTAAGTGGTTCCAAAATAATACAAGTATACAGCTTTTTTTGCTTGGGTAACAATGTGTCAGACCTGTGTGGGTGCGTGTGAGGTAGATAGAATGAGAGTTTGAGGGAGAGGGATGGAGCAGGAACAAAAAAGAGGGAGTTGAAGTGGGTGAGGTTGCAGGAGATAATGAGAGAGATGGGTAAAGTGAGGAAGAGTTTGAATGGAAGATAAAGTGGTAAGACATTTCACCCCTTGTCTGTTATTACCATAGGGAGTTCTCTGACTGCTGGAAACTTAATGGTTTCTGTGGAACAGATCGTCCTGAATGGCATTCTTGCCTTCAACGATGCCCTGGTAATGATGTTTGTGGCATATTATCGCTTTAACATAAATTACCCCTCTGATCTGGCAGCAACATTGGAGTTCCTGCAGAGGTATGAATTCATCCCTTATTACCCACTACAATTTCATTTGAAGTGACTGACTGTATAGTTCTCCCAGGATTTCTTTGTAGCATTTGGGAAAGTGGCGTGTAACATTATATTGTGCACCTATTGCAATAGACATTACTTTCTTTGCAGACGTTATAACTAACTCTAGTCTGGTGTTGTCATCTAGGATGCCTTACTGTTAACTACAACTTTCAATTTCAAAACAAAACCACACAAGTCTCTTGCTGGCCAACAGAAATTTAGCATTTCAGGATACACTTTCTATGCACCCAATATACTTTCTGGTGATAAAAACAATGTGAAACATTATTGTTCCACTGTTACCTTAAATGTATCAGACATTTTCTAATATTACATTGCAAACATCCTACATGTGGCCCCTTTAAATTAGACACAAATGTACCTGCAAAAATCCATGTTAGTCAACAAATCTAATTATTGTATCTGAAGGGGTAGAGGACCACTCCTAGTGATTTAAAAATGGCAGACACACTAGTATAGAATGGCATTTGTTACTTCATCCAAACGCAGGTGCCTATTCAAGATCAACCCAGATAAGGGGTCCAAAGTGGAGAAGAACTCAAAGCGGCATGCAATCAATCCAAAAGTTATTTCTCTGATCTATGGAGGGAGTAGCCTTGCACGCATACATACAGGCACTTAAATCCACCGACTGCAGCACACAGTCAAGAAACAGGAAGAAGATTAAAAAAACACTTGACAAATGTTAGAACTGAATGTTTTTACATTAGCACGTTGTAAGTTGCTTTTAAGTGAATGTTTGACACAGTATATGTAAAGTTTGATTTAAAAAAAAAAGCTTTAATTGAATTTCCTATGTTTGACACTATCAAGTGTATAGTTCTAGAAATGTTTGTACACTGAGATTACCTGATAGCCCTCTTAACACCCTTCCCTTTCTACCCCTTTACCATGCCACTGCACACACACAGGTTAAGGTTTGAACGCGTATTGAATAACTTAATATACGTAATAAATATATAAGGAAATCCCTGTGTAATGTCCAATTGTTTTTTTGCTGGAGAATTCTTTGTTTTCACAACCAGTAATAGTTACATTGAGAGTAAGGTTTTTGTAATCAATTAAGGAGTTGTCTGTTTTTTAGTTGACCAATACTCCATTTTCACAACTGATGCCAGTTAGATCAAGAGTAGGTTTTTGTAATATGACAATTGTGTTTTTGTGTAACTTTGGCATCAATTAAGGAATTCTTTCAGTTTTTTAGCTGACCAATTCTATTTTTCACAACTGATACCAGTTATATTGAGAGTAGGTTTAAGTAATATGACAATTCTGTGTTCTAGCTATAATTTTGGCATCAACTCAGGGTTTAAGCTGTCTAATTCTCTATTTTCACAACTGATAAGTTAAATTGAGAGCAGTTTTTTTGTAATTTTATGATTATAATCTGTGTTCTAACTATTTTGTCATCAATTAAGGAGTTCTTTATGCTTTTTAGCTGGCCAATTCTTTATTTTCACAACCAATGCCAGCTAAAAAAGGATTACAGGTAAAAATAGGAGTTAATGTCGTAAAATTGCAGTAATATACTTTATTTAATGGAAAGTAATCACCGTATTTATATAGATTATGTACATTTTTAGTCTGTAGTTTTACAGTCTATTTCTGGCACCAGTGCTGCCAGACTTACCGTATATTAATAGGATTTTTGATTATTATTATTATTATTATTTATTTTTAAATAACATTGTAGGCTCTCATGTCCCTATCAATACCAACCAGGTCAAAGAGTCTGACTGTGGTCTGTAATGACTCATAAATAGCCCTCACCACAGACAGCCCTGTGGTCTGTAATGACTCATAAATAGCCCTAACCACAGACAGCCCTGTGGTCTGTAATGACTCAAATAGCCCTCACCACAGATAGCCCTGTGTTGCAAGGTAGTGGAACATCAAAGGCTCTGCCAGACCACTCAGGCAACCCGGAGAGGGCACAGAGGGGTGACATCAGAGCTCAACACAGGTGGCAAGACGCCAGAGCTGAGAAGTGGCATGAAAAACAAAACACTATTAACATGTTTTTTGTTACAGAAGCACAAGGAAACATCTGCTATAGGTAGATCTTTGTGGGAGTCTTATGCAACCATGAACCACTTATTCTGAACGCATACTAGCCTATTCATCAACTCAGTGTGAATAGTCACATTATTCATGCAGCACATTAATTGTTTCAAAATGGAAAACATTCATAAGAGGCATTGTGTTGGCATACAGTATATTATCTGTGTAATAATTTAGTCACCTTAAATATGTGTGTGTAAATGTGTTGTCAAAATATTGTTGTGTGTAGCCTACACATGACAATGGAGACTTAGGAGCTTTTACCATCCATACACTCTTTTTTCTCTAAGAGGTGCTATCTAGAACCTAAAAGGGTTCTTCGGCTGTCCCCATAGGAGAACCCTTTGAAGAATTGAAGAACCCTTTTGAGTTCCATGTAGAACCCTTTACACAAAGGGTTCTACATGGAATCTAAGAGTTCTACCTGGAACCAAAAAGGGTTGTCCTATGGGGACAGCCAAATAACCTTTTTTTCTAAGAATGTAGCCTGCTGAAAATAAACTGCCATTATGAGGGAACATGCACACCTGGAGAACAGGTGTAGCCTATGACAGGAAGCAAAACTTGATCTTACCTTACAGTCCTCTGTGTGGGATCGGACAGAATAATCCTCTGATAAATACTTGAGAAAGAAGAAGTCAAACTCCTCATATTTTTCCTGAGCGTGTTGGTCCAGCCTCATGTATGCCTGGATACAGATGCTGCAGACATCCTCATCATCCCCACCGCTGCTAAACAAATCCAAAACCATGTTCTGAAGACTGCAATTTAAACTGTCTGGGCTTGACATCCCCAACAGTAAGTCGGAAATGGAGTAAGAATCACAAAAAGAGAGGCTAAAATTCCTAAAATAATCAAGTAACATCTGTGACGAGAACGTTGGAGTTGAGGCCCTAAAGCCAGTTTTTTGCCGATACAATGTGGTGCAGGCTGACTCCAGGTGTGTGTGGTGGCTTTGAGCATCAGTGCAATGAGGACCTGGAGCAGCGGATTTGGTCAAATTGCTTAGAAAAATATCACATTTCCCCTCCTTTAGAGCCGGGTGGACCCCGTCAGTCGCGTTGATCCAGATTTTGCGGTTGCTCCTATCCTTGGACCTCAGTTTAACTCCAGCACACAGCCAGAGGTGATTAGAGAGAAGGACAGTGAAAAATAATAGGGATGCCAAAGACATTCGCCATTTCTGTACTCTCTCGGAATCGGCACAGGGTTTGTCGTTTTGTTTGGGTGCACAACATATTTTTAACACGGCGTCATCTTCCCTTCGAAACATCCAAGCACCCCTGATCATATTTTAGGGGGTAGACAAAAGCGATCTCAGATGGCTTTTTCACCTTTGCAATATATCCCCCAAACAATGTCACCTACCTCGTTTGCAACATGGTGATGGGAAGCATTTTTTCCAAGTTGTTGTGTCAAGAAATCAATCCAGCTCCAAACCCCGGCGTCTAATCCATTGCAAATAGATAACGTCCGGCATAATATTCCCTATACACCCAAAATTGTAACATGTTGTGAAATCCTACCGACACCCCCAGCACCGGTGCAGCATCACACAAGAAACGCATAGCACGTACAAAAACGAAATCTTTACTCTATATCTGCCATTCTCAAACATGACAAGTCTTATTTTTTCTTCCGTTTTTAGTGCAAAAAGCGACATTTGCCTCTCATCTCCTCCTTCCTCTTGAAAGTCTAGTTTAGTCTGTCGCCATCTTCTGTTTAGCACAGAAAACCTTCAGATTATTTAATTGAAGGGGGTGGAGCGCCTGCGCTATTGGTCGCCCCTGTGGTTCCACATCTCCTCTCACATTCCCATTAAAGGTCCAATGCAGCCGTTTTTATCTCAATATAAAATATTTTCTGGGTAACAATTATTAAGTGCCTTACTGTGATTGTTTTTAAAATATATATATATATTTTTAAATTGCTTCTTAGCAAAGAGCAATTTCTCAAATAAGTATTTTGCTATGAGTGTTCTGAGTGGGGAGGGGAAAACTGAAAACTAGCTATTATTGGCAGAGGTTTGGAACTCTTTCTTATTGATCTATTAACTAATTTACCACCTGGTAATGTCACCAGGCAGGCCAAAACTCTATCCCACCAAAACAGGCTGGAATTATAGGCTGTCTTTTCAAACAGCTCTTACAGTAAAAGTGGATTAGCATCATTTTCACAGAATTATTCCAACCTCATGGTGTGGAAATATATATAAAACATAAGAAAATCACGTTTTTGACTGCACTGGGCCTTTAACGCAAGCCCATTCATTCCCCAATTTTCATTCAATCCTTTCATTGGGCATCCTTACCGATGAGGAATTTAAGGAGAGAGATTAAATACCACATTATTCATCTGGTTTGCAAGGTTTGCAAGAAAATATGAAATGTTATGTTACAAAATAATATTCCATGGTAAACAGATTTAGATTATGTTTCGAATGTGGTAATACTACAGGTTTTGAGTGTGGTAATACTACACACCAAGAAAATGTGAGGTCACAGGATTTTTTAAATGTTTGTTCATTTTACACTATTTGATGATGTTTTCCAACATATTTAAAGAAGCAGTGGTATGGATTGTCATCAAGTACTACTGTAGGCCTACTACTACTGCCTGACTATGCAAATTATTACTACTACAGTTTATGACCATAATCATCAAAATGACAATACTAATTATCATCATTAGCATCATCATCAATAATCACAATAATCCTAATCTCTACATATGGTTCTGCAATCTGCACATAAGAACAATAGTGGGGTCCAAAATGATTGACACCCTTGATAAAGATGAGCAAAACGGTCTCTATAAAATAAATAATTCAACTACTGAGCTAGATGGTATGCTCCAAAAAATTGGGAAATTATATTATTTTATAGTAATACAATTACTATGAGAAAGATATTTTGTTTAACGAGTAATGTTTTTTTTTCTCGAAAGGGTAGGGGTCAAAATGATTGATACCCCTGTTTTCAATACCTTTCAATACATTACCTTGCGAGGATAATGGCACTGAGCCTTTTCTAAAATGTTTTATGAGTTTGATAACACATTGGGTGAAATCTTAGACCATTCCTTCATACAGAATCCTTCCAGATCTTTGATAGCCTTCGTCTGCTCTTATGGACTGCCCTCTTCAATTCAAACCACAGGTTTTTAATAGGCTTCAAGTCCAGAGACTGAGATGGCCATTACAAAATGTTGATTTTGAAGCCAATTACCAATTTCTTTGTAGATTTTGATAAGTGCTTGTGGTTATTGTCTTGACGGAAGATCCACTTGTGGCCAAGTTTCAGTCTCCTGGCAGAGGCAACCAGGTTTTTGGCTAAAATATCATGTTACTGAGTAAAGTTCATGATGCCGTTGACCTTAAAAAGGGCCCCAGGACCAGTGGAAGCAAAATAGCCTCCTCACATCAAAGATCCACTACCATATTTTATAGTAGGTATGGGATTATTTTCTGCTCATGCGATCTCATTTAGACGCCAAACCCACCACTGGTGTGTGTTGACAATTAATAGCTCTATGTTCATGTCATCTGACCAAAGCTCTGGTTCCAATCCAAGTGCCAATGTGGTTTAGCAAACTCCAAGCGTTTACATTTGTTGAGTGTGACATGAAAATATAACTAATTGGCCACGCACAACAATGGTGGGTTTGGCGTCCAACCTTTTTGAGAAAAAACATATATTACTCCTAGCAAAATGGCAACGACGGAGAAGGGCGACATCTTCCGAGTTCCAACCCGACTTAGCTTTTTTCGTGATTATGTTGACTTTTTTTGTACATAAAGTCCCTGCTATTGTCACACATTCTGAATGTGAGCTTGTGAGATCAGGATGGTTCGTATGAGTCTAAAACTTAACAGGATGTTCGGGCGATATGTGCAAAATATCTAATTGCGATTTTTCAACCAAATATCGTGATTTGACTTGCAATATACTGTATACTGAACAAAAATATCCGCGCAACATGTAAAGTGTTGGTCCCATCAGCTGAAATAAAAGATCCCAGAAATGTTACATATGCACAAAAAGCTTATTTCTCTCAAATTTTGTGCACAAATTTGTTTACATCCCTGTTAGTGAGCATTTTTCCTTTGCCAAGATAATCCATCCACCTGACAGATGTGGGATATTAAGAAGCTGATTAAACAGCATGATCATTACACAGGTGCCCCTTGTGCTGGGGACAATAAAAGGCCACTCTAAATGTGCAGTTTTGTCACACAACACAATGCCACAGATTTCTCAAGTTTTGAGGGAGCATTCCACTGGCATGCTGACTGCAGGAATATCCACCAAAGCTATTGCCAAAGAATGTAATATGAATTTTTCTACCATAAGCTGCCTCCAACGTCTTTTTAGAGAACTTGGCATTACGTCCAACGGGCCTCACAACCGCAGAGCAAGTGTAACCACGCCAGCACAGGACCTCAACATCCGGCTTCTTCACCTGCAGGATTGTCTGAGGCCAGCCACCTGGAGAGCTGATCAAACTGAGGAGTATTTCTGTCTGTAATAAAGCCCTTTTGTGGAGAAAAACGAATTCTAATTGGTTGGGCCTGGCTCCCCAGTAGGTGGGCCTGGCTCCCAATGGGGTGGGCATATGCCATCCAATGGCTGCGCCCCTGCCCAGTCATGTGAAATCCAAAGATTAAGACCTAATTTATTTATTTCAATTGACTGATTCATTATATGAACTGTAACTCAGTAAAATCGTTGAAATTGTTGCGTTTATATTTTTGTTCAGTGTACACTGTGTACAAAACATTATGAACACCTGCTCTTTCCATGACCTAGACTGACCAGGTGAATCCAGGTGAAAGTTATGTTATTGATGTAATTTGTTAAATCCACTTCAATCAGTGTAGGCGAAGGGGATTGTGTATGTGTGCCATTCAAAGGGTGAATGGGCAAGACAAAAGTTTGAAGTGCCTTTGAACGGGGTATGGTAGTAGTTGCCAAGCACACCTGTTCGTGTCAAGCAGTGCAATGTTGCTGTTTTTCACTTTCAACAGTTTCCCATGTGTATTAAGAATGGTCCACCACCCAAAGGACATCCAGACAACTTGACACAACTTTGGGAAGCATTGAAATCAACATGGGCCAGCGTCCCTGTGGAACGCTTTCAACACCTTGTAGAGTCCATGCCCAGACGAATAGCAACCGGTAATAGAGCTAGCAACCTGTATTAGAGCTAGTGTTTGCGTTGCCCTAGCTAGTGGCTCCCAAGTGGCACAGCGGTCTAATGCACTGCATCCCAGTGCTAGAGGCATCAATACAGACCCTGGCTCGATTACAGGCTGTATCACAACCAGCTGTGATTGGTTAGGGCGACGCACAATTGGCCCAGCGTTGTCTGGGTTAGGGTTTGGCTGGGGTAGGCTGTCATTGTAAATAAGAATTTGTTCTTAACTGACTTGCCTAGTTAAATAAAG
Source organism: Salmo trutta (assembly GCF_901001165.1). Taxonomy (NCBI): domain Eukaryota; kingdom Metazoa; phylum Chordata; class Actinopteri; order Salmoniformes; family Salmonidae; genus Salmo; species Salmo trutta. The sequence continues at coordinate 42,203,413 of NC_042971.1, read as the reverse complement.
GTTAAATCAAATAAATACAAAAATAGTGCATTTAGCTTAAGGGCATTTACCCAGCCAGGTGGCGATTAGCTTCAGGTATATGCCAGGTTCCTTACACTAACTCGCTTTTTGCAAAAAGCAAGATAGACAAACTAATATTACAATAGCGAAAACATGTGGATTCATATTTAGAAGCAACGTGGAAAGCAGTATCGTTGTTTTGGAAGAATCTGTTGAGTGCATGCTGAGAGAAACATGCATAACATGAAGGAACTGTCTGTGTGTTGCCTGCCTGTTGAGTGACAGGGGCGGGGCTATGGAGCTAGATACCGTCCAAAAGGTTGCACGTACGTGCGGTCAGGATCGTAAGAAAATCCATAAGTAAATTGTTAGGATCTTAAGAAAATCCATGAGGGAAACATGAAACGTAAATGTGACATTTCATCTGTAAACATACAAACACCGTGTTACGATTACGGACTAACATTTTAGGCTTGAACAAATGTTGTGTTACAATTCTGATGTACAATACTACCTTTCAAAGTTTTTGGCAGTTTCAGCTCACACACACAAAAAAATGTACACCAAACGGCCTGTGAGGAGTGCTACGAGAACAAGCATAACTGGAAAGAGGTATCCTGCACGCTTTCAAGTTAAAAGTCTCCATTCTCTATTACTCAGATTAGTTTACTTCACATGTAGGTAGCTAATGTAATGGATTTGTTTGCCAGCGCAAGTCTAGATTGCACTAGCTGTATTATGCCTACAACAGTGAAGTTTCAGTCTGCTAGGTGTACAGTATATACAGCACGGGCATCCCCATGCATGCACCTTATGACTAATTCAATATTGCACCATCCCATTCTCTGGGCTCTGTCTGCAATCATAACCAGTAGTATCAGCCAGGAATAATGAAACATAGAATAATAATAGATGTTTGGTGAATCTATGAATTATGTATGACCACTGGAGTCTTTGACACTCAAAATATATTTTTATAGAATATTTTGATATCACTCAAAATCTTGCCAAAGCATATTATGTAGGGAGAGGTTAAATGTAGTCTAAGTCTGGCATACGCTTATTCTCACACTTTACAATAACTCTGTTGTAGTGGTCTTAGGTAGTCTCCATATAGGTTATTCCCTCCATAGCGACACTGCTGCCCAGTTGAAGAGCTTGTGATCTCCATGCAGCACCACAGCACCGTCAGAAAAGCACCCCTCATCCTCAGAAGATGCCCTTCTGGACACCGTATTATCTCCCAAGATAATTCTCTGTATATCACCCCTCAAGCCGATACCATGGCAGCCCTCAAGGAACTTCAGCATAACGACTGTAGTACTTACGCTGCTAAAACACTCGACCACTGTTACTCCAAATAGATTTTAGCAAAAATGTGGGATGCATACCAGCAAAGCCACTACACAACACAACACTAAACAATACATGAATTGCACTATAACGGTGACAAACGTTGCCCACAAACTATTAGGGCCTACATACAGCAGAGTCCCAACAGCAGTCCCAACACCTTAACACTGCTACACCTGGCTATCAGCGGAGCCTTGTCTGGCAGCGAAACAGTTAATTCAGCCTCATTTACTGCCTTTTAAAAAAAACATAGCTGATATGGCTGACTTGCTTAAACAAATGTGGTTTCTACTGACAATTGAGATGTACAAACTATGGCTGAAGGGAACGATGAGCGTATAAGAGGCAATCCGTAATTTCGATTAAGACATTAATGAGCGAGCGACGATGGACGTAGTCAATATAACTATTTGTTTTGCACTTTTGAAATGTACAGCGACAGAACATAAGATAAATAAAGGGGACATATAAGCAGACATTGAAAGCTCTTTCAATATTCAATGATTACATTTCTCTAAAATAGGTTATAGGCTACATGTGCACCACCAAGTCAGAACAGTAGGCAAAATTCAGAGGTGAAAATAGACCAAATTATTAGGGTGAGGCACATTGAACACTGTTTGAGTCTTTGTGTGTCAAAAAAGATACACATCAAATAACACTATTTGACGTGTTAAATAAGCTTTATACTTTGATACGTCAAATAACACAATTCTATAATAGAATGTTGTTTGTGCTGAATTTGCACGTGCAAGCTAAACACCACCACTACTATCAGTAGCACTGTCAAAGCTGTACAAAAAGTCTGCAAACATGCACACATCGGCCACGAACGATGTGTCAAAAGAGATACGCAAAAGATATACTGTACATATAACATGATTTGACGTTATTTTATCTGTGGCCAATGACCTTGAGCCTTCTTGGAAGGTCTCTTCTAATGTAACTCTATGGCAGGACCCAAAGGGCTTAAATGGTTGATGTCTACCTTTACTAAGGACTTAGACTTGACGTGACGGTGTGCCCCATGAGTGACAGAACACTGAGCCAGTCACGGCACAATACTCCTATTTTCTGCTGGCTTGCCCAACCACCACAGAAAGCACTGAGCTAAGTTGAAACACCTCCATTTTGGAACTGCCTTACTCAAGAAAACAAAAAAGAGACAATGTATACGGCTTTATTAACTCAATGATATACATTGCTCAAAAAATAAAGGGAACACTTAAACAACACAATGTAACTCCAAGTCAATCACACTTCTGTGAAATCAAACTGTCCACTTAGGAAGCAACACTGATTGACAACAAATTTCACATGCTGTTGTGCAAATGGAATAGACAACAGGTGGAAATTATAGGCAATTAGCAAGACCCCCCCAATAAAGGAGTGGTTCTGCAGGTGGGGACCACAGACCACTTCTCAGTTCCTATGCTTCCTGGCTGATGTTTTGGTCACTTTTGAATGCTGGCGGTGCTTTCACTCTAGTGGTAGCATGAGACGGAGTCTACAACCCACACAAGTGGCTCAGGTAGTGCAGCTTTCCAGGATGGCACATCAATGCGAGCTGTGGCAAGAAGGTTTGCTGTGTCTGTCAGCGTAGTGCCCAGAGCATGGAGGCGCTACCAGGAGACAGGCCAGTACATCAGGAGACGTGGAGGAGGCCGTAGGAGGGCAACAACCCAGCAGCAGGACCGCTACCTCCACCTTTGTGCAAGGAGGAGCAGGAGAAGCACTGCCAGAGCCCTGCAAAATGACCTCCAGCAGGCCACAAATGTGCATGTGTCTGCTCAAACGGTCAGAAACAGACTCAGTGAGGGTGGTATGAGGGCCCGACGTCCACAGGTGGGGTTGTGCTTACAGCCCAACACCGTGCAGGATGTTTGGCATTTGCCAGAGAACACCAAGATTGGCAAATTCGCCACTGGCGCCCTGTGCTCTTCACAGATGAAAGCAGGTTCACACTGAGCATGTGACAGACGTGACAGAGTCAGGAGACGCAGTGGAAAACGTTCTGCTGCCTGCAACATCCTCCAGCATGACCGGTTTGGCGGTGGGTTAGTCATGGTGTGGGGTGGCATTTCTTTGGGGGGGCCGCACAGCCCTCCATGTGCTCGCCAGAGGTAGCCTGACTGCCATTAGGTACCGAGATGAGATCCTTAGACCCCTTGTGAGACCGTACGCTGGTGCGGTTGGCCCTGGGTTCCTCCTAATGCAAGACAATGCTAGACCTCATGTGGCTGGAGTGTGTCAGCAGTTCCTGCAAGAGGAAGGCATTGATGCTATGGACTGGCCCGCCCGTTCCCCAGACCTGAATCCAATTGAGCACATCTGGGACATCATGTCTCGCTCCATCCACCAACGCCACGTTGCACCACAGACTGTCCAGGAGTTGGCGGATGCTTTAGTCCAGGTCTGGGAGGAGATCCCTCAGGAGACCATCCGCCACCTCATCAATGGATTTCCATTGATTATTTTTGTGTGATTTTGTTGTCAGCACATTCAACTATGTAAAGAAAAAAGTATTTGATGAGATTATTTCTTTCATTCAGATCTAGGATGTGTTGTTTAAGTGTTCCCTTTATTTTTTTGAGCAGTATATATATTTTTTACATTGTTTGCAAACTGATATATGAGACGTATTAATGCCAAAATAACATGCAAAATAGGCAAGCCCACCCCACCAAAAATACTTTTTTTATTTATTAGATTTTTTGCTAAAAATGGGGTGCTCGAAATAGGCTCTGCCCCACCTGCCCTGAATGACGGTTCGCCACTGCTCCAACTTCCATACAAGGCGTACAAGGCCCTCTCCCTCCCTCCTTTCATCAAATCTGACCATGACTCCATTTTGCTCCTTCCTTAATATAGGCAGAAACTCAATCAGGAAGTACCCTTGCTAAGGACTATTCAACACTTGTCTGACCAATCGAAATCCACGCTTTGTTTTGATGACGCGGACTGGGATATGTTCCGGGTCTCTTCCGAGAATAATGTTGACGAATACACTGAGACAGTGACTGAGTTTATCAGGAAGTGTATAAGAGATGTTAAACCTACCCTAACCATAAACCATGGATAGATGGCAGCATTCACACAAAACTGAAAGTGCGAACCACCGCATTTAACCATGGCAAGGTGACTGGGAATATAGCAGAATACAAACTGAGTAGTCATTCCCTCCGCAAGGCAATCAAACAGTCGAAAGGTCAGTATAGAGACAAAGTGGAGTCGCAATTTAATGGCTCAGACACGAGACATGTGTGGCAGGGTCTACAGACAATCACGGATTACAAAAGGAAAACCAGCCACGTCGTGGACACTGACATCTTGCTTCCGGACAAGCTAAACATGTTCTTTGAGGATAACACAGTGCCACCAACGCGGCACGCTACCTAGGACTGTGGGCTCTCCTTCTCCGTGGCCGACGTGATTAAGACATTTAAACGTGTTAACCCTCGCCAGATGGCGTCCCTAGCCGCATCCTCAGAGCATGCGCAGAGCAGCTGGCTGGTGTGTTTATGGACATATTCAATCTTTCCCTATCCCAGTCTGCTGTCCCCACATGTTTCAAGATGGCCACCATTGTTCCTGTACCCAAGAATGCAAAGACAACTGAACTAAATGACTATCGCCCAGTAGCACTCACTTCTGTCATCATGAAGTGCCTTGAGCTCATATCATCTCAACCTTACCTGTCACCCTAGACCCACTTCAATTTGCTTACCGCCCCAATAGGTCCACAGACGATGCAATCGCCATCACACTGCACACTGCCCTATCCCATTGCCACGTCCTGACCAGTATAAGGGTTATTTGTTATTGTAGTTTGGTCAGGACGTGGCAGAGGGTATTTTGTTTATGTGGTTCGGGGTGGTGTTTTATGTAGTAGGGTGTTTGATTTATTATTTCCGGGTTTTTGGGGTTATGTTCTAGGTTTGTATTTCTATGTGGTCTCTAGTCTTTTGTATTTCTTTGTCTAGTTTATTGGGGTTGGACTCTCAATTGGAGGCAGGTGTTTTCTAGTTGCCTCTGATTGAGAGTCCTATACATGGGTATGTGTTTGGTTAAGTGTTTGTGGGAGATTGTTTCTTGTTTTGCCTGTTGTTCGTGAGTTCTTCATTTTTTTTTGTTATTTTGGTGTTCACTTTATTTTAAAATAAATACAAGATGAGCATCCACATTCCTGCTGCGTTTTGGTCCTCCATTCCCGACAACAACCGTTACAGAATCTCCCACCACAAATGGACCAAGCAGCGGAGTAAGGAGCAAGGGGAATTCGATATGTACTGGCGGGAGAAATGGATGTGGGAGCAGATTCTGTCCAGAGAGGGCCCATGGAGGAAGTCTGGTGAGGACCGGGAACGCTACCGGGGTACACGACTGGCGAGGAAACCGGAGAGGCAGCCCCAATACATTTTTTGAGGGGGGCACATGGACAGATCGGCGGAGCCGAGGATGGAACCAGAGCTAGTTGGGGTAAAATTGGAGGTGAGAGAAACAGAGACTATAAAGGAGTTGATGGGAAAATTGGAGGAGAAGGGGATGTGAGAGCTACTGTGTTGGTGTATTAGGCACGACATTCGACCTACAGAGCGTGTCCTAATGATATCACCTGAGTTAGCGCTTTATACTAGTCCTGAGGTGCGTGCTAGCTGTCTGGTGAAGATAGTACCAGCACCACGCACCAGGCCTCCAGTTTGTCAGCCCAGTCCAACTCGTCCTGTTCCCGCTCCCCGCACTAGCCCTGAAGTGCGAACCCCTAGTCTGGCACGTCCAGTACCAGCACCACGCACCTGGCTTCCAGCGCGTCAGCCCAGTCCGGTGCGTCCTGTTCCTGCTCCCCGCACTAGCCCTGAGGTGCGTGTTCCCAGGCTGATACCTCCAGTACCAGCACCACGCATCAGGCTTCCAGTGCGTCAGCCCAGTCCGACTCGTCCTGTTCCCGCTCCCCGCACTAGCCCTGAGGTGCGTGTTCCCAGGCTGATACCTCCAGTACCAGCACCACGCATCAGGCTTCCAGTGTGTCAGCCCAGTCCGACTCGTCCTGTTCCCACTCCCCACACTAGCCCTGAGGTGCGTGTTCCCAGGCTGATACCTCCAGTACCAGCACCACGCATCAGGCTTCCAGTGCGTCAACCCAGTCTGACTCGGCCTGTTCCCGCTCCCCGCACTAGCCCTGAGATGCGTGTTCCCAGGCTGATACCTCCAGTACCAGCACCACGCATCAGGCTTCCAGTGGGTCAACCCAGTCCGACTCGGCCTGTTCCTGCTCCCCGTACTAGCCCGGAGGTGCGTGTCCCCAGACTGGCACATCCAGTACCAGTACCACGCATCAGGCTACCAGTGCGTCAGCCCAGCCTCGAGAGTTTGGCAATAGTGTGCAGTCCAGAGTATCCGGCAACAGTGTGCAGTCCAGAGTATCCGGCAACAGTGTCTAGTCCGGAACCGAGGGAGTCTGCCTGCGACCCGGAACCGAGGGAGTCTGCCTGCGACCCGGAACCGAGGGAGTCTGCCTGGAACCGAGGGAGCCTGCCTGCGACCCGGAACCGAGGTGGTCGGCCTGGAACCGAGGGAGCCTGCCTGCGACCCGGGACCGAGGGAATCTGCCTGTGACCCAGAACCGAAGGGGTCTGCCTGCGACCCGGAACCGAAGGGGTCTGCCTATGACCTGGAACCAAGGGAGTCTATCAGCAACCCAGAACTAAGTAAGTCTGTTGACGATCCGGAAATAAATATAATTAACTGTGTATCAAATGAGTCTGCCTACAGTGTGGAACGGAAGAGGTCTGCCTACAATCCGGAACGATGGGAGTCTGCCTACCGCCCGAAACTGAGCAAGTCTGTCTGCATTCTGGAGGACAGTAGGCCGGAGCCAGAACCACCTCTTGTATAGGTGGGTTGGGGAGGGGGGGTGTAGCACAAGTGCCGTCGGTGACGGCAGCCACCCTCCCTTCCCTCCCTTTAGTTTAGGGGGATTTTTTGTTGTTGTGGTTGTTGTTTTAAAAAAAAAAATATTTATGAGGTGCATCCGGGGTCTGCACCTTTAGGGGGGGTACTGTCACGTCCTGACCAGTATAAGGGTTATTTGTTATTGTAGTTTGGTCAGGACGTGGCAGAGGGTATTTGTTTATGTGGTTTGGAGTGGTGTTTTATGTAGTAGGGTGTTTGATTTATTATTTCCGAGTTTTTGGAGTTATGTTCTAGGTTTGTATTTCTATGTCGTCTCTAGTCTTTTGTATTTCTTTGTCTAGTTTATTGGGGTTGGGCTCTCAATTGGAGGCAGGTGTTTTCTAGTTGCCTCTGATTGAGAGTCCTATATATGGGTATGTGTTTGGTTAAGTGTTTGTGGGAGATTGTTTCTTGTTTTGCCTGTGTGAGCCTGACAAGACTGTTTTGTTGTTCGTGAGTTCTTTGGTTTTTTTTTGTTATTTTGGTGTTCACTAAAATAAATACAAGATGAGCATCCACATTCCTGCTGCGTTTTGGTCCTCTATTCCCGACGACAACCGTTACACCCATCTGGACAAGAGGAATACCTATGTAAGAATAATGTTCATTGAGGCCCTGGGTCTGAACCCCGCCCTGCGCAATTGGGTCCTGGACTTCCTGACGGGCCGCCACCAGATGGTGAGGGTTGGAAACAACACCTCCACTTCGCTGATCCTCAACACGGGGGCCCCACAAGGGTGTGTGCTCAGCACCCTCCTGTACTCCCTGTTCACCCATGACTGTGTGGCCAAGCACGTCTCCAACTCAATCATCAAGTTTGCAGACAACACAACAGTAGTAGGCTTGATTATCAACAACGAAGAGACATCCTACGGGGAGGAGGTGAGGGCTCTGGGAGTGTGATGCCAGGAAAATAACCTCTCACTCAACGTCAACAAAACAAAGGAGATGATCGTGGACTTCAGGAAACAGTAAAGGGAGCACCCCCACTATCCACATCGACGGGACAGCAGTGGAGAAGGTGGAAAGTCTTAAGATCCTCTGTGTACATATCACCGACAAACTGAAATGGTCCACCCACACAGATAGTGTGGTGAAGAAGGCGCAACACCGCCTCTTCAACCTCAGCAGGCTGAAAAAATGTGGCTTGTCATCAAAAACCCTCACTAACCTTTACAGGTGCACAATTGAGGGCATCCTGTCAGACTGTATCACCGCCTGGTACGGCAACTGCACCGTCCACAACCGCAGGGCTCTCCAGAGGGTGGTGTGGTCTGCACAATGCATCACCGGGGGCAAACTACTTACCCTCCAGGACACCTACAACACCCGATGTCACAGCAAGACAAAAAAGATCATCAAGGACAATAGCCACCCGAGCCACTACCTTTTCCAGAAGGCAAGGTCAGTACAGCTGCATCAAAGCTTGGACAGAGAGATTGAAAAACAGCTTCTATCTCAAGGCCATCAGATTATTAAACAGCCACCACTAACACAGAGAGGTGGCTGCCTACCTACAGACTTGATATCATTGCCCACTTTAATTAATGGAACACTAGTCACTTTAATAATGCCACTTTAATAATGTTTACATATCTCGCATACTCATCTTATATGTACAGTTAGTTGAAGTCGGAAGTTTACATACACTTAGGTTGGAGTCATTAAAACGTGTTTTTCAACCACTCCACACATTTAACAAACTATAGTTTTGTCAAGTCGGTTAGGACATCTACTTTGTGCATGACACAAGTAATTTTTCCAACAATTGTTTACAGATAGATTATTTCACTTCTAATTCACTGTATCACAATTCCAGTGGGTCAGAAGTTTACATATACACTAAGTTGACTGTTAATAAATCCTGTTGGGGCTAGGGGGCAGTATTTTCACGGCCGGATGAAAAACGTACCCAATTTAAACAGGTTACTACTCTGGCCCAGAAAATAGAATATGCATCTTATTTGTAGATTTGGATAGAAAACACTCTGAAGTTTCTAAAACTGTTTGAATGGTGTCTGTCAGTATAACAGAATTCATATGGCAGGCAAAAAAACTGAGAATAATTGAATCAGGAAGTGGGAGAAATTAGAAATGTAGTTTTTCTTTTGAATCCCTTGAAAAACTACAGTGACATAGGATATACGTTGCACCTCCTAACTCTTCCATTGGCTGTCAACAATCTTTAGGAACTGGTTTCATCCGTCATCTGTTACCGGGCAGAAAATTGTGGCTCAGTCAATCACTGGCCAGTCTGAGGACAGGTGTCTTATGACGCGCATGCACGTGACTTCGTTGTTTTTTTACTTTTCTTCTGGGATGAATACCTATTGCCCGGTTGTAAAATTATCGCATTTTCACGTTAAAAAATACCCTAAAGGATTGATTGTAAACATCGTTTGACGTGTTTCTACAAACGGTAATGGAACTTTGAACATTTCGTCTATGGATTTGCGTCCACGCCACATGGCATTGTAAAGGGTTCTGGATGGGTCAACAAAACGGACATATTTGGACATAAATGATGGACTTTGCAGAACAAATTAACATTTCTTGTGGAAGTGGGTGCCCATCCGAGTGCATTCCGCCGAAGATCAGCAAAGGTAAGTACATTTTTCGAACATATTTTTTGAGATTTGTCGACGTCGTGGTTGTAGGCTAACTGTATAGCTTAGCATTGAAGGCTAAGTTCTGTACTCAGAATATTGAACAATGTGCTTTTTCCGTAAAGTTATTTTGAAATCTGACAAAGTGGTTGCATAAAGGAGTAGATTATCTCTAATTCTTAAAATAATTGTTGTAAACTTTTTCAACGTTTATGAGTTCTTCTGTAAATTAAATGTGCCTATACATCGGCAGTTATGGGGAGAAAACATTTTCTGAACGTAACGCGCCAATGTAAAAATTGGGTTTTTGGATATAAATATAAACTTGATCGAACAAAAAATGCATGTGTTGTCTAACATGATGTCCTAGGAGTGTCATCTGATGAAGATTGTCAAAGGTTAGTGCTTAATTTTAGCTGTATATCTGGTTTGTGATGGCTATCCGTGCTTGGAAAATTGCTTTTTTTTGTTGCTAAGGTGCTATCCTAAAATAATCTAATGTTTTGCTTTCACCGTAAAGCCTTTTTGAAATCGGACAATGTGATTGGATTAACAAGTAGAGTATCTTTAAAATGCCGTATAATACTTGAATTTTAATTTTGAGATTATTTTGGTTTGAATTTCGCAGCGTGCTATCTCACTGGTTGTTGTCCAACCAATCCCGCGAACGGGATTTTATCTCGAAGGGGTCCTCAAGAGGTTTTAAACAGCTTGGAAAATTCCAGAAAATGATGTCATAGCTTTAGAAGCTTCTGATAGGCTAATTGACATAATTTGAGTCAATTGGAGGTGTACCTGTGGATGTATTTCAAAGCCTACCTTCAAACTCAGTGCCTCTTTGCTTGACATCATGGGAAATCAAAAGAAATCAGCCAAGACCTCAGAAAAAAATTGTAGACCTCCACAAGTCTGGTTCATCCTTGGGAGCAATTTTCAAACTCCTGAAGGTACCACATTCATCTGTACAAACAATAGTACGCAAGTATAAACACCATGGGACCACGCAGCCATCATACCGCTCAGGAAGGAGACACGTACTGTCTCCTAGAGATGAACGTACATTGGTGCGAAAAAATGCAAATCAATCCCAGAACAACAGCAAAGGTCTTGTGAAAATGCTGGAGGAAACAGGTAGAAAAGTATCTATATCCACAGTAAAATGAGTCCTATATCAACATAATCTAAAAAGCTGCTCAGCAAGGAAGAAGCCACTGCTCCACCGCCATAAAAAAGCCAGACTATGGTTTGCAACTGCACACGGGGACAAAGATTGTACTTTTTGGAGAAATGTCCTCTGGTCTGATGAAAAATATAACTGTTTGGCCATAATGATCATCGTTATGTTTGGAGGAAAAAGGGGGACGCTTGCAAGCCGAAGAACACCATCCCAACCGTGAAGCATGGGGGTGGCAGCATCATGTTGTGGGGGTGCTTTGCTGCAGGAGGGACTGGTGCACTTCACAAAATAGATGGCATCATGAGGGACGAAAATTATGTGGATATATTGAAGTAACATCTCAAGACATCAGTCAGGAAGTTAAAGCTTGGTCGCAAATAGGTCTTCCAAATAAACAATGACCCCAAGCATACTTCCAAAGTTGTGGCAAAATGGCTTAAGTACAACAAAGTCAAGGTATTGGCGTGGCCATCACAAAGCCCTGACCTCAATCCCATAGAAAAATTGTGGGCAGAACTGAAAAAGCATGTGCGAGCAAGGTGGCCTACAAGCCTGACTCAGTTACACGAGCTCTGTCAGGAGGAATGGGCCAAAATTCACTCAACTTATTGTGGGAAGCTTGTGGATTGCTACCCGACATGTTTGACCCAAGTTAAACAATTTAAAGGCAATGCTACCAAATACTAATTGAGTGTACCGGCTCCGACGCTCGTCTTATGTGGCAGGGCTTCAAACTATTACAGACTACAAAGGGAAGCACAGCCGCGAGCTGCCCAGTGACACGAGCCTACCAGGCGAGCTAAATCACTTCTATGCTTGCTTCGAGGCAAGCAACACTGAGGCATGCATGAGAGCATCAGCTGTTCCGGACGACTGTGTGTTCATGCTCTCCGTAGCCGACGTGAGTAATACCTTTAAACAGGTCAACATACACAAGGCTGCGGGGCCAGACGGATTACCAGGACGTGTGTTCTGGGCATGTGCTGACCAACTGGCAGGTGTCTTCACTGACATTTTCAACATGTCCCTGACTGAGTCTGTAATACCAACATGTTTCAAGCAGACTACCATAGTCCCTGTGCCCTAGAACACAACGGCAACCTGTCTAAATGACTACAGGCCCGTAGCACTCACGTCCGTAGCTATGAAGTGCTTTGAAAGGTTGGAAATGGCTCACATCAACACCATTACACCCAATCACCGAGAACGATGAGACAGCCTATAGGGAGGAGGTCAGAGACCTGGGCAGGTGGTGCCAGAATAACAACCTATCCCTCAATGTAACCAAGACAAAGGAGATGATTGCGGATTACAGGAAAAGGAGGACCGAGCACACCCCCATTCTCATTGACAGCGCTGTAGTGGAGCAGGTTGAGAGCTTCAAGTTCCTTGGTGCCCACATCAACAACAAACTGGAATGGTCCAAACACACCAAGACAGTCGTGAAGAGGGCACGACAAAGCCTATTCCCCCTCAGGAAACTAAAAAGATTTGGCATGGGTCCTGAGATCCTCAAAAGGTTCTACAGCTGCAACATCGAGAGCATCCTGACTGGTTGCATCACTGCCTGGTATAGCAATTGCTCGGTCTCTGACCTCAAGGCACTACAGAGGGTAGTGCATACGGCGCAGTACATCACTGGGGCTAAGCTGCCTGCCATCCAGGACCTCTACACCAGGCGGTGTCAGAGGAAGGCCCTAAAAATTGTCAAAGACCCCAGCCACCCCAGTCATAGACTGTTCTCTCTACTACCGCATGGCAAGTGGTACCGGAGTGCCAAGTCTAGGACAAAAAGGCTTCTCAACAGTTTTTACCCCCAAGCCATAAGACTCCTGAACAGGTAATCAAATGGCTACCCGGACTATTTGCATTGTGTGCCCCCCCAACCCCTCTTTTTACTCTGTTGCTACTCTCTGTTTATCATATATGCATAGTCACTTTAACTATACATTCATGTACCTCTATTGGGTCAACCAACCAGTGCTCCCGCACATTGACAAACCAGGCTATCTGCATTGTGTCCCGCCATCCACCACCCGCCAACCCCTCTTTTATGCTACTGCTACTCTCTGTTCAGTCACTTTAATCATATCTACATGTACATAAAACCTCAATCAGCCTGACTAACCGGTGTCTGTATGTAGCCTCGCTACTATATATAGTCTTTTTACTGTTGTTTTATTTCTTTACTTACCTATTGTTCACCTAACACCTTTTTTGCACTATTGGTTTGAGCCTGTAAGTAAGCATTTCACTGTTGTTTTCGGCGCACGTGACAAATAAACTTTGATTTGTATGTAAACTTCTGACCCACTGGGAATGTGATGAAATAAATAAAAGCTGAAAATCATTCTCTACTATTATTCTGACATTTCATATTCTTAAAATAAAGTGGTGATCCTAACTGACCTAAGAAAGGGCATTTTTACTAGGATTAAATGTCAGGAATTGTGAAAAACTGAGTTTAAATGTATTTGGCTAAGGTGTATGTAAACTTCAACTGTATATACGGTATCCTTCACTATCTATTACATCTTAGCCCCTCTGTCACTGCTCATGCATATATTTTCTACTTGTATATTCTCATCCCATTCCTTTACTGGATTGTATGTATTAGCTTTTGTTCTGGAATTGTTAGATATTACCTGTTAGATACTGCTGCAATGTCGGATCTAGAAGCATAAGCATTTCGGTACACTTGCAATAACGTCTGCTAACCATGTGTATGTGACCAATTACATTTGATTTGATTTAATTTGATTTGCTACCTGATGAAATTGATGTACAATATGATCTTGTAGCCATCTAATGCACATTCAAATGTCAGAAAAAGACACTGAAGAGCTCTCCCTGTCCTCTGCCGTGCCCTGATTGTATTACTGCTGATGAAATTGTCACGGGTGTTGTTGGGTAGAGATGACCAACACGCAGCGGGAATGTGGATGCTCATCTTTATAATTTATTAAATAAAGAGAACCTCAAAAACAACAAAACAAAAGAATGACAGTTTCACAGGCTAAGAACACTAGCAGTGCAAAAGACAACTACCCACAAAATCCCTAGGTGAAAACAAGCATCTAATATATGACTCCCAATCAGGAACAACAACGTACAGCTGTTCCTGATCGGGAGCCACACAAACCACACAGAAATAGACAGACTAGAAAACTATAGAAAACCAACACTAGAACATATACTCAAACCCCAGACTACATAAACCAAACACCCCTTTAATAACACACACAACCCCAACCATACAAAACAAATACCCTTCTGCCACGTCCTGACCAAATTATAATACAATTACTTCCTCTGCTGGTCAGGACGTGACAGAAATCTGGAAATGTGCATGTACACCCTGGCCAATCTACTGTTCCAAGCCTCAATTATGACTTGTGCTCTGATATCTGTTTCACGGATTTCTGCTCTCGTAAAAACCTTGGTTTTCCGCATGTTAACACTAGAAGATTATTACCTAAAATGTTTCAATTGAAAGTGTGGGTTCACAGCTCCAATCCAGATGTGTTGGTCATTACTGACATGTAGCTAAGAAAAAGAGTTTTGAACACTGATGTTACACATTCTGGTTATAAACTTTTTGACAAGACAGATCTTCCAAAGGTGGTGGAGTGGCAATCTTCACCAAGGAACACCTTCAGTGCTTGGTTGTCTCCACCAAGTCTGTCCCCAAACAATTTCATTTGCTGGTTTTAAGCATTCAACTTTCAAATAGCTCTTTGTTGACTGTTGCTGGGTGTTATCATCCACCATCAGCACAAGCCTGTACCCTACCTGCCCTAAGCTCTCTCCTGGCCCCTTACACTAAGTCTGAATTTGTCCTGCTAGGTGTGCTAAACTGGGACATGCTTAAACCACCTGACCAAGTCCTAAAGCAATGGGACTCCCTAAATCTTTCTCAGATTATTACCAATCCCACAAGGTATGACTCCAAACACCCAGAACAAAATGCTACTCTCTTTGATGTTGTCCTCACAAGTAATCCTGATAGGTGTGAGTCTGGTGTTTTCTGTAATGACCTTATTGATCACTGTTTTACAGCCTGTGTTCGTAATGGATGCTCAGTGAAACGACCTGTCCTGATTTGTCATAGACACTTGCTAAAAAACTTTAATAAGCAAGACATCTTTCATGACCTGGCCTCTGTAAATTGGTATAGAATCAGATTCATCCTCTCTGTCGAAGACTCTTGGACATCTTTTTTTTATATTTTCAGTGGTATTGTTAACAAACACGCCCCCATAAAGAAAATTAGAATTAAAAACAGGTTCAGCCCCTGGTTCGACCGTGATCTGGCAGAGTTACTCCACCTCAAGAATTCCATTTTACAAAAGGCTCGGCACATGCATACTCAGGCTGACTGGCTCTCGTTCAGGCAAATGAGAAATAAGTGCACTCAGGCTATCCGGAAGTACAAAGTTAGTTACCTTAAGGAGCAGTTCTTTCTCTGTGGGTCTAACCCCAAAACGTTCTGGAAAATGGTTAAAGACCTGGGGAATAAACCCTCCTCCTCACAGCTGCCCATGTCCCTTAATGTTGATGAGGTGGTTGTTACTGACAAGGAGCACATGGCTGAGCTCTTCAATCACCACTTCAGGAGTCCTATTTGACTCAGCCATACCTCCTTGCCTGTCTAATATTTCCTCATCTCCCACCCCTTCTAATGCCACTAGCCCCGATGCTCCTCCCACTTTTTCCCCTGCCCCGCTATAAAGTTTCTCCCTGCAGGAGGTCACTGAATCTGAGGTGCTAAAGCAGCTCCTTAAACTTGACCCCTAAAAGACATCTGGGTCAGATGTTCACCAAGCCTGGCCTTTTTAACCTGTCTCTCCTCTCTGGGGAGATGCCCATTGCTTGGAAGGCAGCCACTGTGCATCCTTTATTTAAAGGGGGAGATCAAGCTGACCCTAGCTGTTATAGGCCAATTTAAATTGTTGCCCTGTTTATCAAAAGTGTTGGAAAAACTTGTCAATAATCAACTGACTGGCTTTCATGATGTCTATAGTATTATCTCTGACTTGGGCAAAGTTTTGACACGGTAGATCATTTCATTCTTGTGGGCCGGCTAAGGAGTATTGGTGTCTCTGAGGCATCTTTGGCCTGGTTTGCTAATTACCGCTGTCAAAGAGTGCAGTATATAAAGTCAGAACACCTGCATGTCTCAGCCACTGCCTGTCACCAAGGGAGTACCCCAAGGCTTGATCCTAGGCCTCACGCTCTTCTCAATTTACATCAACAACATAGCTCAGGCAGTAGGAAGCTCTCTCATCCATTTATATGCAGATGATAGAGTCTTATACTCAGCTGGCCCCTCCCCAGATTTTGTGTTAAATGCTCTACAACAAAGCTTTCTAAGTGTCCAACAAGCTTTCTCTGCCCTTAACCTTGTTTTGAACACCTCCAAACAAAGGTCATGTGGTTTGGTAAGAAGAATGCCCCTCTCCCCACCGGTGTGATTACTACTTCTGAGGATTTAGAGCTTGAAGTACTTGGGAGTATGGCTCGACAGTACACTGTCCTTCTCTCAGCACATATGAAGATGAGAGACCTGATCAGATGAAGCAGATGTGCTAAGTTACAGGACTGTTTTGCTAGCACAGACTGGAATATTTTTTCTTCTGATGGCATTGTGGAGTATACCACATCAGTCACTGGCTTCATCAATAAGTGCATCGATGCCTTTGTCCCCACAGTGACCGTACATATATTCCCCAACCAGAAGCCATGGATTACAGGCAACATCCGCACTGAGCTAAAGGGTAGAGCTGCCTCTTTCAAGGAGTGGGACTCTAACCCGGAAGTTTATAAGAAATCCCGCTATGCCCTGCGACGAACCATCAAATAGGCAAAGCATCAACACAGGACTAAGATTGAATCATACTACACCAGCTCTGTCTGATGCTCATCGGATGTGACGGGGCTTGCAAACTATTACAGACTCCAAAGGGAAGCACAGCCACGACCTGCCCAGTGAAACGAACCTACCAGACGAGCTAAATTACTTCTATGCTCGCTTCGAGACAAGTAACACTGAAACATGCATGAGAGCAGCAGCTGTTCTAGATGACTGTGTGATCACGCTCTCCGTGTGAGTAACACCTTTAAACAGGTCAACATTCACAGATTACCAGGACTTGCTCTCCGAGCATGCGCTAACCAACTGGCAGGTGTCATCACTGACATTTTCAACCTGTCCCTGACTGAGTCTGTAAAACCAACATGTTTCAAGCAGACCACCATAGTCCATGTACCCAAGAACAATAAGGTAACCTGCCTAAATGACTACAGTCTCGTAGCACTCACATCTGTAGTCATGAAGTGCTTTGAAAGGCTGGTCATGGCTTACATCAACACCATTACCCCAGAAACCCGAGACCCACTCCAATTTGCATACCGCCCCAACAGATCCACAGATGATGCAATCTCTACTGCACTCATCAAGTTTGCCGATGACACAACAGTGGTAGGCCTGATCACTGACAACGATGAGACAGCCTATAGGGAGGAGGTCAGAGACCTGGTTGCGTGGTGCCAGGACAACAACCTTTCCCTCAACGTGATCAAGACAAAGGAGATGATTGTGGCCTACAGCAAAAGGAGGACCGAGCACACCCCCATTCTCATCGACGGAGCTGTAGTGGAACAGGTTGAGAGCTTCAAGTTCCTTGGTGTCCACATCACCAACATACTATCATGGTCCAAACACACCAAGACAGTTGTGAAGAGGGCACGACAAAGCCTATTCCTCCTCAGAAGACTGAAAAGATATAGCATGGTTCCTCAGATCCTCAAAAGGTTCTACAGCTGCACCATCGAGAGCATCCTGACTGGTTGCATCACTGCCTGGTATGGCAACTGCTCAGCCTCCGACAGCAAGGCACTACAGAGGGTAGTACGTATGGCCCAGTACATCACTGGGACCAAGCTTCCTGCCATCCAGGACCTCTATATCAGGCGGTGCCAGAGGAAGGCCCTAAAAATGGTCAAAGACTCCAGCCACTCTAGTCATAGACTGTTCTCTTTGCTACAGCACGGCAAGCGGTATCGGTGATCTCTATACACCCGTTGCAAGACCCACTGGTTGATGCTTATTTATAAAACCCTCTTAGGCCTCACTCCCACCTACAGTTGAATCACAATTCCTGACATTTAATCCAAATAACAATCCCCTGTCTTAGGTCAGTTAGGATCACCACTTTATTGTAAGAATGTGAAATGTCAGAATAATAGTACAGAGAATGATTTATTTAAGCTTTTATTTCTTTCATCACATTCCCAGTGGGTCAGATGTTTACATGCACTCAATTAGTATTTGGTAGCATAGCCTTTAAATTGTTTAACTTGGTTGAAACGTTTTGGCTAGCCTTCCACAAGCTTCCCACAATAAGTTGGGTGAATTTTGGCCCGTTCCTCCTGACAGAGCTGGTGTAACTGAATCAGGTTTGTAGGCCTCCTTGCTCGCACACACTTTTTCAGTTCTGCCTACAATTTTCAGGGCTTTGTGAAGGCCACTCCAATACCTTGACTTTGTTGTCCTTAAGCCATTTTGCCACAACTTTGGAAATATGCTTGGGGTCATTGTTCATTTGGAAGACCCATTTGCGACCAAGCTTTAACTTCCTGACTGATGTCTTGAGATGTTGCTTCAATATATCCACATAATTTTCATTCCTCATGATGCCGTCTATTTTGTGAAGTGCACCAGTCCCTCCTGCAGCAAAGCACCCCAACAACATGATGCTGCCACCCCCGTGTTTCATGGTTGGGATGGTGTTCTTCGGCTTGCAAGCCTCCCCCTTTTCCCTCCAAACATAACGATGGTCATTATGGCCAAACAGTTCTATTTTTGTTCCATCAGACCAGAGGACATTTTTCCAAAAAGTACGATCTTTGTCCCCATGTGCAGTTGCAAACCGTAGTCTGGCTTTTTTATGGCGGTTTTGGAGCAGTGGCTTGTTCCTTGCTGAGTGTCCTTTCAGGTTATGTCGATATAGGACTCGTTTTACTGTGGATATAGATACTTTTGTACCTGTTTCCTCCACCATCTTCACAAGGTCCTTTGCTGTTGTTCTGGGATTGATTTGCACTTTTCGCACCAATGTACGTTCATCTCTAGGAGACAGAACGCGTCTCCTTCCTGAGCGGTATTATGGCTGCGTGTTCCCATGGTCTTTATACTTGCGTACTATTGTTTGTACAGATGAACGTGGTACCTTCAGGCATTTGGAAATTGCTCCCAAGGATGAACCAGACTTGTGGAGGTCTACCATTTTTTTCCTGAGTTCTTGGCTGATTTCTTTTGATTTTCCCATGATGTCAAGCAAAGAGGCACTGAGTTTGAAGGTAGGCCTTGAAATACATCCACAGGTACACCTCCATTTGACTCAAATGATGTCAATTAGCCTATCAGAAGCTTCTAAAGCCATGTCATCATTTTCTGGAATTTTCCAAGCTGTTTAAAGGCACAGTCAACTTATTGTATGTAAACTTTATAAGTGAAATAATCTATCTGTAAACAATTCTTGGAAAAATGACTTGTCATGCACAAAGTAGATGTCCTAACCAACTTTCCAAAACTATAGTTTGTTCACAAGAAATTTGTGGAGTGGTTGAAAAACGAGTTTTAATGACTCCAACCTAAGTGTATGTAAACCTCCGACTTCAACTGTATCTGAGATACCTACTGCAGCCCTCATCCTCCACATACAACACCCGTTCTGCCAGTCACATTCTGTTAAAGGTCCTCAAAGCACACACATCTCTGGGTCGCTCCTCTTTTCAGTTCGCTGCAACTAGCGACTGGAAGGAGCTGCAAAAAACACTCAAACTGGACAATCTCTTCATTCAAAGACTCAATCATGGATACTCTTACTGACAGTTATGGCTGCTTCGCATGATATTGTTGTCTCTACCTTCTTGCCCTTTGTGCTGTTGTCTGTGCTCAATCATTTTGTACCATGTTTTGTGCTGCTACCATGTTGTGCTGCTGCCATGTTGTGTTGTCATTTTGTGTTGCTACTATGCTGTGTTGTCACGTGTTGCTGTAGTGTTGTGGTGTCTCTCTTGTCGTGATGTGTGTTATATTTTTTAATTTAATTTAAACATTTTAATCCCAGCCCCCGTCCCCGCACAAGGCCTTTTGCCTTTTGGTATGCCGTCATTGTAAATAAGAATTTGTTCTTAACTGACTTGCCTATTTAAACAAAGGTTAAATAAAAAATAATAAAAATATTCCGGGGAGCACTACTTTATTTAGTCTCCTAGGGCAACAAGTTATGACAGAAGAGATGCAGCATGTAGGCTATCTAACTGTAGCTGACAAACAAATGT
Organism: Salmo trutta; assembly: GCF_901001165.1. Classification (NCBI taxonomy): domain Eukaryota; kingdom Metazoa; phylum Chordata; class Actinopteri; order Salmoniformes; family Salmonidae; genus Salmo; species Salmo trutta. Next base: position 42,182,977 of record NC_042971.1, on the reverse strand, counting down.
CGGAAATTTGTATAATATGGCCTTCCAAATTACGGAAATTCTAAGCTGAAACTTCTAAATTAGCGGTGAATAAGTAGCCAGTGGGCTATAGGGTCCAGTATGGAGTATCAGCAAAATAAATTGTTATGGGTGATCGAACTGCACAGGTAGCCTACTTGTTGATGTGATTTGTTTGACAATCCGATGAAAACATCATCACACAACATCCATGATAACTGAGCCTGCTCAGATAGCGAAAAAAAACAGTAAACGGATCAGATGTTTACATGCCACAGTAGGTTATCCCCTCGAAGATCAGCATATCCCAGGCATCTTATCCGGGTTTCTCATAACCGGGATACAAGCTTTTTCGGGTTATTGTAAATACAGAATACTTGAGTATCCCGAATAATAACGGGATATTGGTGAGCATGTTAACGTGGTCACTGAGAACTTAACATGGTCCACACACTCGCACAATAGTGAAGAGGGCACGACAGCGCCTCCTGCTCATCAGGGGGCTGTTGTTGTTTGGACGAATCTGTTGAGTGCATGCTGAGAGAAACAGCCACAGCATGGAGGAACTGTCTGTGTGCCTTAGAGGAACTGTCACTACAGCCCCAATATTGCTCAGTATTGATTTATTTATTTTATACAGTCATTTTTGCTCACCTTTATTAAGGGTGTCAATAATTTCGGACCCCACGGTACTGTATATCAAGCCTTATACTGTATTGTAAATTAATTAGTAAAGTCATCCTTAAGTCCACAAGAAAGTAAGCCCAAACCTTGATAGACAAATTAGATTGTTTTTGAATTGCAAGCAAAATGACTCCCCTACTAGCTACATCAATGAATAAAATAAGAAAACTTCCAACCATTCTCTATAATTTGGTCTGTTTAAAGTCCAAAAGGTATCAAGACCTACTTTAACTCATTGTGTTAGACATGTCCAAAAGGTATTGAGTGCCTGTTTTTACTCATTGTTAGACTGATCCTGGGTTGCTGTATCATGTCACATGCACTAACAGAAGACATCTGCTTAAAATTCATATAATTTTCATATAATATATAAAGTACATTTAACTCTGATTCACACTATAGGGCAAATCGAGCCAATCCATGCTGAGCTGAAGTGGGCTGGTCGAGGCTGGCCTGGTTACGCATACACCTTAACTGCTGGAACTATGCTGGAAAGGACTCTTTAGGATCTGCCCCTTTTTTTCAATTTTCACCAAAAATTACATACCCAAATTTAACTGCCTGATGCTCAGGACCTGAAGCAAGGATATGCATATTCTTAATACCTTTTGAAAGGAAACACTTTGAAGTTTGTGGAAATGTGAAATGAAAGTAGGAGAATATAACACATTAGATCTGGTGAAAGATAATACAAAGGAAAAAAACGTGTTTTTTTTATGCAAGAGAAAGGCCATAATGTATTATTCCATCCCAGGCGCAATTTTGATTTTGGCCACTAGATGGGTTGACCTTCAATTGGAGGCAGCTGTTCCTCGTTGCCTCTAATTGAAGGTCCTATTTAGTAGGGGTGTTTTTCCATGGGTTATGTGGGTAGTTGTTTCTTTGTATAGCTGTATAGCCTTACAGAACTGTCGTTCGGTTTTTTCTTGTTTTGTTTAGTGTTCACGTTTAAAAAATAAAAGTTACGTATGGACACTTACCACGCTGCGTATTGGTCCGATATTTCTTACTCCTCAGACAACGAAACTTATGACACTATGTCCTGGGAAAGGTTCTTGTTACTTACAACCTCATGCTAATCGCATTAGCCTACGTTAGCTCAACCGAACCCCTGGGGGACCCACCAATCCTGTAGAGGTTAAAAGTAGCCCTATATTGTGAATCAGGTATAATTGTCAACCATTGACCAAACTCATTTATTTTTGATATACAGACACCTGTTGGAAAAAGAATGACTGACTCCCTTTTAATAACTGATGAACAGAACTAACTAATAAACTACATATTAACTTAGCATTAGCAAAGTGCTTTTAATAACAATATATCTTATTAACTGGCACGTTTTATATAACTTGGTGTGTTTTAATGTTATTAACTTGAATAAATACATTACCAGCTAGTAAACCAGCAGACATTTTGACAGGTACAGTATCTCACACAGGTGCAGATCTAGGAATAAGGTATGTTCTCCCCTCTTTCTAGTAGTCACATGCTAAATGCTTTACTCAGTTTTGTCAGTAAAATGTACTTTTTATCAATGTTTTGTATCTGGCATTTATTTAGTTTCTTCCCTCCAAAAACAGTTAATGGAAAGTCATGATCATGTCTTTCTCTACCTTATAGGAAGTAATTCTGATTTGAGAGACAAACATGCATTGTTCAAGCTCTGCGTAAATCAGAACATTTGTACAAAGAAAGTTTAAAACACATTTCTGAAGTCAGAAAATGGCTTTTTGTAATGTAACTCCACGTTAGCCATGGGAGATCAGACTATATAGGGTAGCTAACCCTGTAATGCACATGAACATGTGGCTCACCTCTCCTCTGTCAGACAGGCCTTAAAGACGAGGCCTTGTCACTAGCAGATGGGGAGAATGAGCTTTCTTTATGACAGACCTTGGCACCAAGATCAAAGGTTCAATTAGAACCATCTGCCCTGATAACCTGCCAGCTACAGGCCCTAGTCATTTTAACATGGCGAGCAGCTGCAAACATTGCCCGTGCTTTATTACATTTCTTTAGGGTGTTAACCTGGATTTAATCAAACATCGTTATTTTCCCCCCTCTGCCTCCCAAGTGAAAGAGTCATCAATCATCACAAATGCAGGAATAGTTTTGTGGTACACAGATTGGGTATTTGAAGCCATGCCATACCAGCACATATCTATAGTGAAAGGAGTATCTTCAGAGAGGACACCTCTCCTTCCCTTGTGGTTTCTTTCAAAATAAATGGTCAACCACAGATGACTGGTGTGTCAGACCTGCAGGTGCTTTCGCTGTAAATGCATTTGGCTGTTGAATGTGCTCTAACATTGTCACTGTGCCGGTAAGGCATACACTTGTAGAATACACTTTTAATGCAGTGTGTTGCTCACAGATTGCACTGTACGCCAAATGTTCTTTGTCTATGCATTCTGTATTTTAGTGTAAGTCTGTAAAACCCGAACACCAGGAGTAAATTCCACAATCAGTCCTCTCTCAGAAAAGTTCTGTCTATTATTACAAGGGGAGGCTTGGCAGAAGATGAAAGTACAGTATTTTGTGCTTAAAAATATAATAGGAGTGGAAATTAATTTCTCTCCCTTGAAATGTGGTACTTTCTAAGGCTACATCAGTGGTAAATTGCCCAAGTGGAATTAGAAACTTCCTCTCCCATGATGTCAGGACTTGAGATGGATGCGGAATATGATGCATATGCATCATGTGAAATCTAAAACTGTAGGGGAATTATTACCATGTCTCTACCACACACACACACACACACACACACACACACACACACACACACACACACACACACACACACACACACACACACACACACACACACACACACACACACACACACACACACACAGTGTTCCATGGCTTTGCATGTTTCTCTGTAACTTCTATGGCCAAGACATGCCTGATACAAGCATAGCACAGCACCGACTTCAACCCCTATTAGTGGTAAGACAGTGGAACTGCAGGGCAAAATCTATATGCTTCTGTTGCCAAAACCTTTACACACATCTGTAATTGACATCAATGCAATGATTTAAGGGAAAATGTAATGTGTGTGCATCTCAAATAATGATTCCGCCTGCCTATAGTGAAAACCCACATGCTACCTTCCACTAACAAGCCACTTTCAATACCACATGATTTCAATCAACCATAGGAAAGGAACCATTGACAATATGGTATCAGGATACATGCCAGTACTATAAATTGCTTTGCAGGTCCCCCTGCTGGTAAGTGAATTCTAGAACAACAATGTACATATTTATCGCCAATAGAGGGCGATGGGGACCAGATCAATGATTAAAAAGTGTGTTCTAAAAGTAATGTAACAATAAGCCTGTTATCAACTATTTATCTTTACACTAAACTATTCTTTTCAACAAAGATTCTATTTTTTAAATGCTAAAACAATGCTTTTTTATTGATGCATTCATTAAATAAATGTTAAATAAGAATTAAAATATTCAACAGTGGGTGATGCTGTCAGTTTCTAATAATTCTGTTTAGCCACGATGACAGTTAGAGTACTGTAGGTATATGCATTTTAATGCACATATTTTTTAAACACTATTAAACATCCTAAAAGGCCAGTCAAGTCTGGCCTTTTAGAACCTAATGGGAGGTTAGGAAAGTTGTCTGAATGCCTCTTTTGTTAGTTAGTTAGTTGTGTGTTTTTCAAGTCTGTCATTGATGTATTGCTAAGTACAATATCCTCCTGACCCGAGCCCTCATGATGACATCAAAAACTCTCTCTCCTCTGTAAAGGCTACGTTTCTGGACACTCAAAACTACTCTCATACAATGAGGGCTAAAGAAAGTCAGAGGGTTGTTGTTGGTGAGTGTGGTGTGTGTGTGTGCGCATGCGTGTGTGTGTGTGACAGGGTGGGAGGTGTGTTGTGAAGGAAGTCCTCTTTGATATGAGCACAGTGTGCTGGGCAGCTCCTCACTCCCCTCCTCGCTCCAGCTCAAATACCGCAGTCTGTTTGAAGTGGAAACACAAAACAAATGCATGTGTTTTACTCTGCTCCTTTGTCTCTACGTCTCTGGGCTCCATAGTATATCACAGCGGTATCAGCTGTCTGGACGGCCAGATCCCAGAGAGATGTTTACATATTTACCTCTGATAGCTGCATGACCAGCTGGGCCATCGTGTGGGGCCATGTGTCCAGACCAAAGAGGGTCTGTTTGGGCTTGTTTGAGCCTCCGGGCCAGCGTCGTAAATCAGAGACAGCCAGATCAGGAATCAGGTTCTGCAGAAGGAAGGAATTCAAAGAGAGATGTGCTTTAGTTTAGACAGACTCCCCATCACATCACCAGAAGGCCACAAAACAGGCACATTATATCATTAGACATCTAATCAGTCACAATCACTGAGCCTTGTGTCTTGGACTGGGGACATGGGGAATAATGAGCTGGTAATTATCTGCTCCACACTGCTTCAATTGCTGAGTAAAAGCTTAACAAAGATGAAACTCAACCTGACCGTAGCTGGACTTTTTGAGTAGATTAGATTTAGCGGTGCTTCCTCTATAAATAAGTTGCTAAGGTAGTTTTTATTTCTTTATATAAGATTGCCTTATCAAACAATGACAGTGACAGTGACATAGTGTTTTTACACCTCCAATATTTTCAAATGTGGTGTTGCATTGCATCTTTTATTGTTGGAGAGTAAAAAGTAAAGGGTCTGCTAAGTCATTGCCATTAGGTATATCATCTAACCCACATTATAAAAATACTTGAGAATACTTGCTTGTAAACACACTTCTATATGACTCCAGATGAAAGACAACCTATGTTTTGATTCGCCATATTACCATTGATCGTTGCTTAGGGCTTTGTGGCGACGTGGCTGTTTTGTTGCAGCGTCCTGCCGTCAGTGTGGCTGTCGACTCCCTCTCTCAGGAAGTTGCTCTTAAAGGCTCAAGGGTCTCACCCATAACAAACTCCAAGCCCACACACACCCACACACATGGCCAAAATCGTCAAGTATTTCCTATGGGTATTATTATTGACAGATGACTGTAGAGCAGAGTCCTGATTCCATAATGCAGCGGTTCTAAATTAATACATGAATCTATACGGCAAAATTAGTGGACAAACAAGTCAATATTTATTGGGTTGATAACGGACAGAAACCCAATGACCAAAATAGAAAATGCCAATAGCAGTGAATCAGATCAGTGGACAATAACTTCCTCATGTCCCTGCATTGAGGACATCTAGTCCAATTGATATATCAAGAACATCCAGTTCTCTAATGTTTGTCAATAGGCTTTGAGTTACAGCAGAGCATTGATGAAGAGATCATGGGGGACATCATTGGTTATTTGCCCCCTGTGCGTCAGAAGGACACGGATTGAGTGTAATGGAGTGGTTGACTGCCTGAGTTATAAGAGTAGGACCAAGTAATCCATCCCTCAAGAATAAGACTCATGACTTTCCTGTGCGTGCAGATCAACAGTATTCTACTTCTCAATTAGAATAATACACAGCCTCTCCCAAGAGCTCCAATGATCAGTCTCAAACTCCAAGGTCAAGGGTCAGTCACCACTGCCAGGCAAAATGCTAGTATCAGTCTTTGCCCAGCTCCTGATATCTGTCTAAACTGCCACAGAGTGTTGTGTTTCTAGAGGTCACTCAGAAGCTGATCCTGATTCAGTCTTTAAAGACTACTGAAGGCTAAAGGAGTGGTGAGGATATTGAAAGTGGAGGAGTCCAAACCTGCTCAACTGTGAGATAAGATAAGACTTCCTTTGGCAGGCCTGAATGGCCCTGGTATGTTTGGAGAGCTGGCGTAACGTGATAGGCCAAAGTGCTGAGAGGCGACCATGTAGTGAATCTCCTTAGGCCCCTACCCTCTCTGAGAGGGCCAAAGCTCTCCGTCTCTGCCTGTTTGATTTGTGAGGGCTCCGGGTCTCAGGTGATAACAACACACCTGTGAAAACGCTGGTGTGATCCACTTAAGCCAATACACAAAAATATCTGACATATGGTATTAGATGTCTGTTTATCAACATTAGATGTCTATTTATTAAGACGCAGGACAAATAGATACAATCACAATGTTGTCTGTAAACCCACATATTCTACCATACCGTGTGGATCAGCCCCATAAAAAATTGCAAATGAATCGTTTGCCAGGCTGCTTCTCCACAGGCCAACAGCCATAGTGCCTGGAGCCAACATATAGTCCCCACTGGGCAAAAACTGGTTGAATCAACATTGTTTCCACGTCATTTAAATCCTAGAAATCAATGTGATGACGTTGAATCAATGTGAAAAACTAATAGGATTTGCAACCCAAATTTAGCCTAAATCCATTGACATGGTGAAATGTTATGTTGATTTCACATTGAATTCAAACCAAATGTAAATCAAAACTAGACATTGAACTGACGTCTGTGCCCAGTGGGTCATTACATTAATGAGAGTTATGGGAATTGTTAGAGGGATGCCATTGCAAGGAAGATTTATATAACTGTATGCATGATTGCAGACAAGCTCTAATCAAAACTCAAAATGGATGGTTTTGCATTTTGTAATAATGCAGATTCTAGAAAATAGACAATCTAATGCATTGTCTTTTATGTCAAGTATCAGCCATCATGACTGGTAACATGACAGATTCCATCTCGATCAAGTAATTGAGCCCATTTCATAAAAAACAACTCCAACGACAAGCTGACTCCCTCTGTAGGCCAACAATAACCATCTTGTGGTTTCTCTTGTTCTGTGCCTCTAAGTCTTTATTAATGATAGCCATCATCATGCTCCCCTATGTTGGTCGATGGCAGGCAGTTGTCACATAAATTATTTGATAATGACAGTGTTCCGCCTGCCAACCACAACATGGGCAGCCATTGTTTAGTATATTTTGCAATGCTGCACCCCACCCAGTGCCATTCTATAAGTGGGAAATGATGTAGAATAACAGAGCTACCCTTTTCCTTGCTGTGGTGAAGCAAGGAAAAACTAAGTCAACATTTACATTCATTCGCTCATTCGGAATAGTATTATCACATCATTTACAACTCAGTGCAGTCTAGTTAGAACACATTTGATTAGATACAGTAACCTATGTTATAAAATGCCTATGCTTATGAAAACAATTGAGTAACATATTGAAACATGAATTAATTGGTGTACGCCTACACAGTATTCATGTTTGAAGAAAAATAAAAATCCCTTTAGAACTATTCCAGTGCATTCTGAGTTTCATTTTGCTGTACCCGGATCATCCTTGACACACCTCTAAACACACACTCAAAAGGTTTAACAGAACTAGCCTGGTCTTCGGCTCCCTGCAACACAGCACATTCTCTATGACAGGACCTGGGATAACAGAGTTGAAGGGTCAGGGGTCAAGATGAGTAATGGCTGTCAGGTAGGGGAGACTTAGAGTGAATTACATCATAAGAGGAGCCACTCCTCTGCCCTGAACTGTAAATCACTGCCCCTCCTAGAATTTGATCAGTTCTTCCCTCTGTCTGGAGTAGGCTAGTGACCTGAGTCACACGACACAACCCCGTGCTTACGCTGCCAATAAGCATTACGTCGCTGTACACTGAGATAACCTGCCCTAAATAATCTCTCCTCCTACTGCTTCTTGCTAAACAGCACTGCAGGGTACAAATTCCAAAAGCTGCCCTTTGATAAAGACCATGTTTAAGTCATAACAGAAGTGAAAGAGTAGACACTTAAGAAAGAGGTAAGGTCTGAGCTTTTAAGCAGTAGGAGGACGGGTTACTTAGGGCAGGTTATCTCAGTGTGCAGAGACGAAAGAACGGGGTTGTGTCGTTTTTCTTCTCTCTAAAATATGAGATTTGTAACAACTCTCAATTACTGTAAGGCCATTGTAACTTATTGTTTTATATTTACAAAAGTTAGGGAAGCCATTCTGAATTTAAAAGGCCATCTTATTGACTCCTGAGACGCCATGATGTACAGTATATATAAAAAAAAGCATTTGCGGAAACCAAAAGGCTAGATGTGAAACTAGAGGCACCCAAACATTGAAACCAAAATCTTCTGAAAGAAATGAGAGCGCATTGAAGCCATTACTGCCAAGAAAATCTGTTTGTGATAAATTGAACCATTAGATGGCAGTAACAGTCTTTCCTAGTTGAACTAGTCCGTCGTCTTATTCATTGACAAGGCAGGTTCTGGACTTCTGTATGTGCTGCTGCACCACGTCATATTGGTTTGTGGGTTTTTGAACAGAATGTCAGCATAAATCCATTTCTTTTTTGGGCCCTTCTTCATTGGATGTGAAAAAGCAAGTACATTGACACGTCAACAGAATATGAGCAACTGCATTTCCTGTCTCATATGACTAATGTGCCAGCACCAAAATGCACAGTCTCACCACCACCCAGCCAACACAGAGTAATGACACAGTCCTTCTCTGGAAAAATGGAAAACAGAGGCTGAGCCATTTACCATTTTGAGTGCAATGGGTGGAGGACGACAAGCTCAAAATAAAGACAAGAAAAGCACATTTCCTTTCGATTCACTGAAAAGAATGCCCTTCTGGCTCTAACTATGTCCTAAAAGACTTGTGAAAATCACATAACATACAGTATTACAGTAAATTCACTTAAGAGAGAGTCTATGGCAAGCAGGGCAGTTTTTGCAGTGGTTAGTATTGAAATAGAAAAGTCTGGAACAAAGTACTAGCCCACTAGGTTGAATCAATGTTGTTTCCGAGTCATTGCAACCAAAAGAATGCAATGTGATGATGTTGAATCAATGTGTAAGACTGATTGAATTTGAAAGAAAGTCATTAACGTAAGGGAATTTAGTCTAAAATAAATAAATAATAATGTCACATTGAATTCATGTTAGTCGACAACTCAACCAAATGTAAATCAAAACTAGACGTTGAACTCACGTCTGAGCCCAGTGGGAGAGCACTAAGTCTGTACCATTAGCTCAGTCAGAGCAGCCTCCATTACACCGCTCTGATACACAATGAGAACATAGCACAGGGTTTCACATGAAACACTGCCCTCGTTGAGCTCTTTAAAAAGTAACTGTGTCATGGTGGGCTCAACACAGCTTTTTCATCAGTTACATATGCTGGGAAACCTCTCCAAGCTGATGGCCAGGAAGTGTATGGGAAATGCTAATGAGCCGCGTACACAAGGCTGACCTGGCTAGGGAGACGACATACACACACACAAACACACACACACTCAGGCGTGTGCAATGCGAGAGGCTCTCTCTGGCATGGCTTCCTTCCATTGTGTTTGAGGAGGCTCACTCAGAGGCACACATTCATTTTTACTGCTTTCATCCGCATATGGAGCTGATTACTGATTAAAAATTAGATGACATCCCTGTGATTAACTTGATTCAGTCACTTCAGGACATGTGGTCAAATGTGAGCCTGTAGAAGGACATGTGAGCCTCGTGGAATATTATGAAAATATTTTCCTTGATAAGAGTGTGGATCATTCAAAACTTGACAATTATTGAGAAAAAAAGCCAGATTCCTCTATTGAACTTGCACAAAGCAAAACCAATATAAATATTTAAAAAAGTTAAATCAGCGTCTTTCAGTAAAACTATCAGTTAACTATCTTTAGTTCTCTTCTTGCTTCAGGGCTGAGTTGCTCATTAGCAGGCAAGGATCCATGGGTATAGAGATGCCCTTAAGACCCTTGTATTATTCTTTATGCTTTCCCGGGTGTTACTCCACATGCGTGTATTGAACTGTTTAAGTAAGATTAAAGGCTAAATGATAAAACCAACCCTCACCTTTACCACCAATTGGCAGTATTATTGGTTCTGCTATCCTACATGTGCACTGGCATGTAAGGTAATTGAGATTTACAACTATGGGCTCAGGTGCAAACGAAAAAAGAAAACTAGCACAGATGGTTAACTGCTGTGTTATAAAATACAACAAACCCAGAAAACTACTGCCTGCAACTCTATCTCCAGAATTCCCCCAGCTCATTTTCCGAAGAGGTGATTTTTCTGTATGATATTATCACTGATCTCAGAGCTGTTGGAGTCAGTCTACAGGACGAGCTCTGTGGTGACTCCACTGATCAAAGGCCTGTACGTTTTGAGGCGCAGGACCTTACAAATGAGAGGGTCAGTGGGCTTGTCTCCTTGGGATTTAGAGCCAGTAGGCAGAACTGGAGGGCTGTCTTTGTGATTACAGCAACCAAACATACATAGTTTCCTTTGTGTGTCTACATTATAAAGTCATTAGTCCTCATTATACTGAGTGCTTACATTTCATTATGGCCTCATAATTGCTTACATCCACATTGGACACTACTGCATCTTCTTGGTGTTTACTGAAATTATATACTGTAACTAAGAAAAGGCAAACTTTTTACACAGGTGGCAGGCAGACGGGGAATACCTTTATTCATATATCAAAGCAAATAAAAATAATATCAACGCTAAGCAAAAGGACATTTTGCAATGACATTTAAACTCAATGGCAAAAAAACTCTGCAACCAAATATCAACATTTAAAGGAGATGTACAGGTAACTGCCAAAGTAAAGGAAACACTTTGAGGGATACAGAATATATTGAAAGTAGGTGCTTCCACACAGGTGTGGTTCCTGAGTTAAGCAAACAACATCCCATCATGCTTCATTTTGGCACCATGGCTATTCCCCCAAAGGATGACAATGCCTCCATCCACAGGGAACGAGTGGTCACTGAATGGTTTGATGAGCATGAAAATGATGTAAACCATATGCCATGGCTGTGTCAGTCACCAGATCTCAACCCAATTGAACACTTCTGGGAGATTCAGGAGCGGTGAGCACCTGAGAGCGTTTTTCACCACCATCAACAAAGCACCAAATTATGGAATTTCTTGTGGAATAATGGTGTTGTATCCCTCTAACAGAGTTCCAGACACTTGTAGAATCTATGCCAAGGTGCATTCAGGCTGTTCTGGCTTGTGGTGGCCCAATGCCCTATTAACACACTTTATGTTAGTCTTTCCTTTATTTTGGCAGTTACCTGTATCTACTGCTTGGATAGTTCCATCTGTGCTACTGACTTAGTCTGGCTTTAATTTCAATTTGTCTACAAATGAATAATCGATATCTCAACCCAAAAACAAAGTTAAATAATGGGACTAAATGCACTTTAAATAAAGTTTGATTTGATTTAGTCCAATTAAATTAAATTAACTTTCATTTTTGGTATCATATATACTACCGTTAAAGCCAGTGGTACAGATGGAACTATCCAAGCAGAAGATACAGTGCCTTGCAAAATTATTCAGACCCCTTGGATTTCTTCACATTTTATTCAAATAAAATCAAACTTTATTTGTCACATGCGCCGAATACAACAAGTGTAGACTTTACCATGAGATGTATTGTGTTACAAAGTGGGATTAAAATGCATTTAATTGTCATTTTTTGTCAACAATCTACTCAAAACACTCTTTAATGTCAAAATGGAAGAAAAATGATATATTATTTAAAGATAAAGAAAAAATGTATACCTTAAATATAGTAGTTGAATAAGTATTCAGACCCTTTGTTTAGGCAAGCCTAAATGAGTTCAGGAGTAGAATTTGGCTTAATAAATCACATGATAAGTAACATGGACTCACTCTGTGTGAAATAATAGGGGTTGACATGATTTTTGAATGACCAACTCCTACCTCTGTCCCCCATACATACAACATCTGTAAGGTCCCTTAGTCAAGTATTGCATTTCAAGATCAGATTCAACTATAAACACCAGGGAGCTTTTTGAAAGCCTCATAAAGAAGGGCTGTCACGTCCTGACCAGAAAAAGAGGTTGTTTGTTATTGTAGTTTGGTCAGGGCGTGGCAGGGGGTGTTTGTTTAGTGTTTCGGGGTTTGTTGGGCTATGTTCTGTTTTAAGAGGGGTGTTTGTTTAGAGTGTTTCGGAGTTTGTTGGGTTATGTTCTTGTTAGTCTATTTCTATGTTAGTTCTAGTATGTCTATTTCTATGTGGTGTTTGTTGGGTTGGCCTTCAATTGGAAGCAGCTGCTCCTAGTTGCTTCTAATTGAAGGTCCTATTTAAGAGGGGTGTTTTTCTATGGGATTTTGTGGGTAGTTGTTCCTTGTATAGCTGTAAACAGTCCTGTAAGGCTTATCATCGTTGTTTTTGTATACGTGTGTTTTGTTTTTCCTTCTTTCTGCCTAACAAAAAGAAGATGAGTACACACACTCCCGCTGCATTTTGGTCAAATCCATACGACACCCGTGACAAGGGCATTGATTGGTAGATGAATAACAATAATAAATCAGACATTAAATATCGCTTTAAGAATGGTCAAGTTAATAATTATGCTGTGGATTATGTATTAAACCCACCAGACACATCAAAGATACAATCGTCCTTTTGAACTGAGCTGCAGGACAGGAATTACATTTCTCAGGGATTTTACCATGAGGCCATTGGTGATTTTAAAACAGCTGCATAGTTCAATGGCTGTGATGAGAAAAAACTATGGACGGATCAACAATTGTATTGACTCCCCAATAATGACCTAAATGACAGTGGTAAAAGATTAATACAAATATACAGAATAAAAAGATTCCAAAACATTAATCTTCTACTGTATGCAACAAGGCACTAAAGTAATACTGCAACAAAACATGCAAAGGAATACACTTTTTGGCCTAAATACAAAGCCTTATCTTTGGGGCAAATCCAACACAACAAATCACTGCCTCCTTATTTTCAAGCATGGTGGTGGCTGCATCATGGTATGGATATGCTTGACATCGGCAAATACTGGGATGTTTTTCAGGATAAAAAGAAACGGGATGGAGCTAAGCACAGGCAAAATCCTAGAGGAAAACCTGCTTCAGTCTGCTTTACACCAGAGACTCGAAGAGGAATTCACCTTTTAGCAAGACAACAACCTACAATACAAGGCCAAATCTACACTGGAGTTGCTTACCAAGAAGACAGTGAATGTTAGTGAGTGGCCAAGTTACAGTCTTGACTTAAATATGCTTGAAATTCTATAGAAACACTTGAAAAGTGCTGTCTAGCCATGATTCCCAACATCTTGACAAAGCTTGAAGAATTTTGAAAAGAATAATGGGCAAATATTGCACAATCCAGGTGTACAAAGCTCTTAAAGACTTACCCAAGAAGACTCACAACATGTATTGACTCAGGGAGCTGAATACTTAGGCAACAACTATATTTTAGTTATACGTTTTCTAATAATAGGTTTAACAGAGCAAATGAAATGTGAGCATACTTTATCACAAATGTATCAATGATGCTATTTAGGACTATATAGCATTTGCGAAGTCATCAACAGCTATTGTTTCAATTCAACCCAAAATGTAACTAAAAATAGACAATACAATAGGATTAGGGTTTCAAGCTCTGGTTGATTTCAAATGTAATCACATTTAGGGATATTCAACTGTTTGGTTGTCAACACAGCCAAATATCAACCTTGCAAAAGTACCTTGCATAAGTATTCAGACTACTTGTTTACCAGCTTACCAGCTACATAAAATACTCTGTAATGTCAAATAGATTTTTCCTTCCACTTTGACATTACAGAGTATTTTGTGTAGTTTGTTGACATGGGGTCTGAATACTTATGCAAGGTACTTTTCTGAGGTTGATGTTGATATTTGGTTATGTTGACAACCAAACACAATTGAATATCACTAAATGTGATTACATTTTAAATCAACCAGAGCTTGAAACCCTAATCCTATTGTATTGTCTATTTTTAGTTTAAAACCTCTTAAGGATCTGACTCTTTTTTAAATTTTTGCCCAAATCTACCTGCCTGTAGCTCAGGACCTGAATCAAGGATATGCGTATTCTTGATACTATTTGAAAGGAAACACTTTGAAGTTTGTGGAAATGTGAAATGAATGTAGGAGAATTTAACATATTAGATCTGGTAGAAAATAATCCAAAGAAAAAACAAGCATTTTCAAAAAAACGTTTTCCATCATCTTTGAAATGCAAGAGAAAGGCCATTATATCACTTAGGAGTCTAGGTGCAATTTAGAACTTGGCCACTAGATGGCAGCAGTGTATGTGCAAAGTTTTAGACTGATCCAATGAACCATTGCATTAATGTTCAAAATGTTGTATCAAGTCTGCCCAAATGTGCTGAATTGGTCAATTGATACATTTTCAAGTACATAACTACAGAGAACATACAAAAATGATATAATAATAAGTAAAGTTTACACACTCCCAGGAATGTCATAAATTATGGATAATTAGCTTCCCTACAGAAAAGACACTAACCTTCACACATCTAGATGGGGGGGATCAGACACAGCAGGGGTTCCAACTGTAGAACCCAGTTCCTACATTTGAATAAAAATATATTTTATCAAACAAAACTATGCTACATTTTATCTCTCAGACCCTCAGGATGACAAATCAAAGCAATATTACTGAATGTAAGTACATTATTTACCTTCAGAGGTGAATGTATCAAACCAGCTGCCGTGATAAAAGTTTTTTGTTGTTGTGCACTCAAACAATAGCATGATATTTTTTCACTGTAAAAGCTACTGTAAATTGGACAGTGCAGTTAGATGAACAAGAATTTAAGCGTTCTGCCCATATGAGACATGTCTATGTCCTGGGAAATGTTATTGTTACTTACGCTCATGTGATTAGCATAACATTGTATGTTAGCTCAACCGTTCCGCGGGGGAAGGTGGGGGTGGGGGGGTGGGGGGGGTGGACCGATCCCGTAGAGGTTCATTTTGGGTTGAATTGAAACAACTGTTGATGACTGCAAATGCTATATAGTCCTAAATAGCATCATTGATGAGTTGAATTGAAACAACTGTTGATGACTGCAAATGCTATATAGTCCTAAATAGCATCATTGATGAGTTGAATTGAAACAACTGTTGATGACTGCAAATGCTATATAGTCCTAAATAGCATCATTGATGATACATTTGTGATAAAGTATGTTCACATTTCATTTTCTCTCTTAAACCTATCCTTTCTAATGACAGCAATAGCAACAGTGAATCTATTTAGTTATTAAGTAGAGATATCACAACAATAATTCTTACCATAGCACATTGGTAATAGTCAGTAACAAATATCAAAGCTGGGCATGGTTGAATCCCTGGTTGGGAGACCAAAGGGTAGCTGTAGGTATTAATTCTCCAGTAGGAGCTGCTGCCCAGTCTATTGGTTTTTTTTGATACTGGATATAAGATCTGAAGATCTGACGGGGTTTTGGAGGTACATATTCAACATATTTTATACAAGGTTTGTCCATGTCGAAATTTGGTTACCATGATGACATAATACTCTGGTTGAAATTTCACCCTCAAAACAACAGTTGATGACTTTTTTCAAATCCAATGTATTTTCTACGTAGATTCCACGTCACAATACATTGACAAATTATATTGAAACAACATTGATTGAACCAATTTGTGCCAAGTGGGATAGCTGCGTGAACTTAAAACCACTTCCAGTCTGACATTAGTGCTTACGTGCCTTTTTGTTGAGCAAAACTTTTTGTGGAAGGTACTACGCTGCGTACAGACCCCCGCGCACTCAACGTCGTTGAGATACATTGAGTTTCCTTCGACTTTGCAATCGCATAGGAATACAAAATGTAGGATTTGTGTGCCCATGAAAACTGTTTTCACGGCATAGTCTAAAATATAAATATGAACATTTGATAAAGCTGCCATTTACTAGTGCACCATCGCATAGACTCAGCCAGACTTCTGTCCCACTGATGGGCCATAAAGGGTTGATGGGTTTCGTATTCAGCTTTCAGACCATTCACACCTAGCCTACTTGTCAATCAGCTCACAGTCGTCTGGACACTTTCCTATGTGCAGTCCAGGTCAGTCATATATCCCTCTCCTTTTCATATCGAAGAAATGCAACTGGTAGCCTATTGATACAGACTTTACATAGGCTATTGGTGCCGCTCACCATAGACTAACACCTTGATCAGACCGACAGCGTCATTGCATCAATACTGCATAATACATTTTGCATTTAAACTTTTTTCATTATGTAATCCAACATTTTAGTAGATATTTGTGCAACAAAAGTTAAACATTCACCTTTTGCTACTATTCTGTTAAGTCTACGCATACAATTTGATGCATACCTTGGATAAATCCAATATATGCACCACACAGAACCCAGAACACACTGCAACTGCCTCTGCAATAGTCCCAGTCGGTATTATAGAACGTAGCAGCCCCGCTCGACTGTGTGGTAAACAACCTGTGGTTCCCTATCCCATTGGTTCACAGCAAAAACTGGACCTTTTTTCAAATGCAGTTTTCTTGTTGTGTGCTTGTTTTCATCAATTACAAAACTACATTTAAGTAGAACATGGCTAAAGATTATTTTTCAACATTGCCTGCTCTCGAGCGTTCTCACTACTTAGAAAAACATGCCCCTTTTCATGACGGTGATAACAGCTACATGAGTGAGTTAGCTAGCTACCGACCTGAACATTAAGCTAGCCAAGACAAACAACACAAACAAACAGACTATACGTCTGAATAGACTGAAGCCACAGGGCTCTTCTCGCATGCTCTATTTCCCTACAGTACATGGGAGCATTGCAAACCATAGGTCGGGATTTTCTACCTGGTCACATGTACATTGAACAACACAGCAGCTTTTTGGCATCTTTTGTTATTTCTGCATAACTAAAAATCGATGACGAAGTTGGCTGTTTTACAATAGGGGTCAATGGAAAGAATGTTTGTTTTCCCCAATTTTATGGCCGTGGTCGCGGTTGAATTCGTTCTTATGAGTGAATATCGACTCGGAGTATGCTGCAAGGCAAATGTAGCATTCCACTGGATATGAATGTATTTAATGCAATCGTCGTTCTGATGGAGTTGTAATGCTTATTACATTATTACAAGGTTGAAATAAAATGTCTTTACATGTGCACGTTTGTATTAATTAATTAATGTCTTAGTAGGTTTACGGATGACATTTTTCAAGTTATTTACCACAACCCTGTTTTATTTATTTTATATAAAAGGAACGCAACGCATGCAGCGCATTTCATTTATTTTATTTTATACAATATTCTGCCCATCTTAACTAATTTATATATAATAATCTGCCAATATGAACACATTTATTTTAGGTCATAAGTGAACCAATATATAAGAGCCTTCAGACAGGTTTAAACAAGTTTCCCCACAGAAAAGATATGAGAGCCTTCACAAGTTTCCTCACGGGGCCACAGAGCCACCAGCGCATACGCGTTGTTTCCCAGCCAATCGCGCAGACGAAAGAGTCAGAGTTTGCTTCTGCTGCAGCCTTCGCTGTTAAATATAACATGGTGCGGCGGCGCTTCTTTCTCATATCTGCTGTTTTGTTTTGCCATAGAAGGAAACGTCTGCAGCTAATATGGTGGAGGCAGTTCAGAAAGGAGGGGTGATGGCTGGCCCACAGTTAGTCAGGCTGTGGCCTGCTCCGCTCCATTCTGTACATGTGGCAGTGGGATACAGGCCTCCTGCTCCTTTCCCACACACTGCACAGCTGAGGACACACCTGCAGCAACACCACAGACGTGACCTGTCACAGCCAATGGGTGGCCTTCGGCAGAGAAGGCTCATGCAATGCTGCTCTGTCTCTGAAAGTCATTGTGTCCTTTCCTCTCTCCTCCGCCTACATACACATGCACACGCACATGCGCGGCCACACACACGGCAATGCACGCACGCCACAGTCAAACATTGTTTTTGCATTTGGAGTCGTGCTCTGTTTGCATAGCTGAGCGGATGCTAGATGTCTCTCCTATGCCTGTTGGACCTCACCTAAACATCAAGCTCTTTGTAAGGAGAAGAGGGCTATTCCTCCTGGGCTGTCAGAGTGTGTGGCCATGATTTGCTTTAAAAAGAGCCTTCAACAATTACAGACAATTTGTTCCTGTTTGCCAGGTTCGATCTGTCCCTGTGGCAGGTTTGTTGAACCTGACTCCTCATTCTCTCATGTAAGATATCCCGCACTTTTAAAACCAGGAGCCTTGTTTCTTGCCAAGACCAAACCCTGAACATGACCACGCTGCCGTAACCAACTTCACTGTGAAACCACTGTACCTTGGAGATGTGTAACACTAGCCAACATGTTCACTTTGAGTGCATTTCACTTCAACAGGGCCTGTTAGCTCATGTAAAAGAGAAGTCCCAGGGAATAGGTGTTCTTGTGAAAGCCAGTACTATTTTTCATTTGATCCGACTACGATGAGTGATTCATAGCAAGTGCTCCCCCCAAAAAACCTTTTAACACCTTTTGTTTTTACAGATGTGGAGTATGAAAACATTGACAATTAATTATGTATTTATCTTACTGCCCGTATACTATACGTGACTTATTGATTGAAAGTAGAAAGAGGGGTCTTAGTTTTATGAAGAGTTGGCCAAAAATATAAGGCTAGTTCATGGATCATTTGCAGTGCTCTGGGTGCACGTTGGCTTCAGCGTTGGCCCTCGTGACATATTGCTGAGGCCATTAAAAGTTAGTGAAGCAGGATCAGGATTCGGGATAGAGCCACCAGCTGGAATGTCGGCATCACCAAGGCCAATAAACACAGATTGGTTTTCAGAGTGTGGACTCTTGATTTGCTTTGATTGCTAAGGCCAAACTAATAACTTTGTGTAATGTAAGCAGTCAGAAACCGGAGGATATTTACAAAATGTCTGCTTCTGCCTGTTCAATTTCTAGCACAACACTTGGGGCGCTTTCTTAGTCTTTGGACTTTTGGATAGGGGAATCTCAGGGACTTTTATATGCATATCCAGAGAAGGGAAGGAACAACAACGGGGGGGGAAGAGAACTTGGAGACTTGGTCTGAACCTAACAAGTAACTTGATTTTGTCATGAGTGTTTGTTTAATAGCTTGGGGATAGAGTTGTTTATTTTAACTTGAGCTACAATACTTGCCATACTCTTGCACAATAAAACTATCTTCCGGCTTGGGGAAAAGTGTGTGCATTAAAACGGTCCTAGCAGAGTATTGGACAGAAAGCCAGAGGCACTTTCTGTGATACAAAGACATCATTATGGGTAGGAGTGGTGCACGGTCACCCAGTATTAAACACCCCGGTGTTTCTGCACTGCAAAATACATTGTGGAGGAAGTTGTTTTTCAATCCACTGAGAAAAAAAACATAGTCTTCCAAGTTTTCCTCCTAGCTTCCAACAATCTTTCAACCAAATAAAAAGCTTTAGGATAGCAATCAACACTCACTATGTCGGCCCAACAATAAACCAGCCTAAAAAAATCTCTGAACTTCCCACCATATTCCATGACCAAAACAATCTCTACTCTTTCAACACTGCCAATTCTAGTCTGCATAGGACTCGGGCACTTTGGTTGCCATGTGAAAGGAAATGAAATTGGTGTCATATACACTCATGCTTTGGTTTTCACGTGATGACCAGTAGGGTACAGTAATCCATAAACATCATTTATAATAGTCAATAAAGACACTTAATATTGATTGAGAACATGGGAACACTTAGAGGTGACGTAGCCCTGATGATATATAGGGATAAACATTCTCTGGGTCAGGATTTTGGAGTTATTTTGCATCCTCTAAAATGGGAACCATCTTTATAAAGATTTGGTTGTACTTCCTGAAAAAAATTGCTCTAGAAAATACATCTATCAATGTGAGAGTTCTAAGTGACAGACAGTCAACATAGTCAGAGCCACACAGTCAATCATATTCATTACGCAATCATATTCATTATATAATGACCTTAGACAATGCTTACCATAAGTGACAAACACACATAAATGATGGGAAAGGACATGTCTGAAGAATGCAGAGACTTTAAAACCCTTTCTACCAGCCAAGCCCCACTGCACTATGGTTTTAATGTAAGTGGAATATTTTTTCATCGCAAAGTAATGATTTTAGCTGTTGAGCTAAAATCTTATTTCGTTTAAACCTAGCAGCAGGGGCCTCCCATGTGGCGCAGCGGTCTAAGGTACTGCATCACAGTGTCAGAGGCGTTGCTATAGACCCGGGTTCATTCCTGTAACAATTATTTCATTCACGTAACAATTAATTTATTTATTTTTAACCTTAATTTAACCAGGAAAAGCCTATTGAGACTCGCATTCTCTTTTTCAAGGGAGACCTGGCCAAGAAGGGAGCAAAAATCAATACATTACAGATTAAAATATACAACAACAGAATACAATTCAACAACATGATCCAGCCTAAAAAAAGCATTTACACTCCACTGTAACAGTCTGCCATCAAAATGTAAAATGTATTCAGTGGCGTTAACATATCTAGATGACGCATGGGTCGTAGACTATGCCATGCCACTGGTGCACAAGACGATACTGTAAATGTCCTCTGGACTTTAAGTAGCAACCACCTAGCAGACGGGTTACGGTAACTGCTGGTGGTGAAGGAGACCAGACTTCAGAGGTAAAGAGGGAGTTTACCCAAAAGGGCTTTAATGATCAATGATCAAATAAATAATACGTGTTATATATAACTTCTCCTGTTCAAGCCAATTTCACAAATAAAACTGACTACAAAGTAGCAGTCAAAACAGTAGTTAAGCTAATAAAACTTTAAACATTACATTTAGGTACGTATTATTATGCTACTTTTTTAATGGACCAAATTATTTCTCTGATCACTTGTCAACCTTGTTAATTATTTCTTACTTTCTTGCTTTAACTGCCTCTTGTTTGGATGCAGAAACTCGCATTTGGATCGAAAATGCCCCCCCCCCCAAAATTGAGGCAGAACCAAATGAACTTAAGCTTGTTGTAAAAGGTTTAAGTCGTGCAGAAGTGTTATCAGTGCTCTTTTAAGAGGCATCACATTCTACGTTTTTTATTTAAAATAAATTATCTTCAAACAGTTGCCTCACTAAAGACAAAGGCCAATGTTCATTAAAGTGCATATTGCTACGCACAAACCTTGAGAGGGAATCAAAAAGCATTATTGTTTGTACTGAAACAACAACTGATTTGATCCTGAATGTGTGAAACGTGAAATTGTTAGTTTTCATTGTGGTCATTGGTTATTTTTATATGCTGCCCCAGGAATTCATGGGAGACTGGGAGGAAGAAAAGAAAGTTGGATTGTGTTTTTATCCCTCAGTCTCACAGCAGTATGCCTACAACACTACAGTGTAACGGACTCCTATTGTATGCCTAAACCCTTCTCATTACTTCACTGAGGACATAATTTCCTCCTCAATGTATTTTTTGGCCACAAAAAATAATTCTACATGTCAACTGGGATATAACATCCGGGACTCTGAGGTGTGGTTGTTAGCACAGCTGATGTCTAATATCTTAGAGCACCCTAGGACCAGGACTGACCAGTCTGCAGCTGGCTATGGTTTATCTGGAGATAGTAAAGGGAACAACAGAACAAGCTGAAGAGACTGTATATTTTGAAGAGGCCTCCCAACCACACAGCATTAATCACTAGGCACCATAGGCCCGGATGGACAGATAGTGGGAGCTCTTAAGTTCTCCACTCCCACAGGTTAACTCGTGTTTACTCTCCAGCGCTTTTCAAACGCGTCTCTCATGAAAAGGGCAACGATGGGCCTCTACTCCTCTTCATTCTTCAGATATGGTATGAGACATTAGGGTTCTTATGACCTTGTTAGTTTCACACTGAACAACTACAGGAAATGCCAATGCTATGTCTGCAGGACTGTGAAATGTTAGGATAAATACATAGACGCACATGGCTATATTTACACCACATCCCTGACATGTCTAAACAAAGAGATGTTTATATGAGAGACCTTTGCTACCCTGTCCTGTTCTGTTCCACCAGAGAGAACAGTGCCATGCTTTACGTAGGCACGTTGGACAGGCAGCTACTGAACGCATTCCCATGGCAGAGTACTGTACTATATGTCAGTCGCCATACGGAATCACAATATTAACAATCTATAGTCTATTCATATTATGATAAGAAAAATAAAGGTCTATTTCACAACCACATTTTGATGCATTCATTCTATTCACATTTCTTTAACAAAACATGAAGTACTCCCTTCATGACAAATACATATTTTTGTTATTTTAGACTTTAGATTAATTTGAGTCGTGAATGAAGTGCAATGTTGTGACTGTCCGTGATATTAATTACAGAGAACCTCTCCTCTCCAACTCAGATTATTAACCCAGAGTATGCACTGAGTAAACTAAACACTGTAGGGAAACTATAACCTCCTTTAATCTCACCCTAATCCTAGTCCCAGGAGAGGCTCAGATAGAAAGACCAAATGTTTAACCTGGATGGATAGGTAACACATACCAGAAACAGATGTTTTTAGACCAAGTCTGCAGTCTTTAATAATACATAGTTACATACATTTAAAGTGTCAATCAGCAGTATAAACAATAACAAAGCAGACTCCCCGCCCCTGGTTCGGTAAAAGCTGAGGGATGGGGCTGGAGAAATGGAACCACTCTCAAATTCATAGTCAGAGCTATGGATGCAAGGACTGACCATCCATGAGATAATATGTTTAGTTTTATCCATGTTATGAGGTTCCATAGTGTTTGTTTACATTTTCTTTGTTTTCAAACATTGGAGTTAAACAATGTTATATTTTGGGTTCTGATGGGGTGCAACCACTCATGAGGCATTTATAAGTTATATTCTTCTAGAATCAACATCATTAATTTAGTCCAAAAATGGATGTACAGTAGCAAATGCTGATTTTCCCTTTAAATAAACCCAAATCAAAAGATAAAACAATCATTCATCTAGGATTGTTATTAGGCTGGTTTATTATGTGATACAAATAAACAGGAAATGCTGACTATACACACACAAAAATGCACCTTACCCTTAAAGGTTTATTAAGGACAATGCCATGTCCTTAAAATAAAATGTTTTTCTAACAATACAACTGTTTATTTCTTTAGGGAATATTACAAATTGCTGAGGTCATCTTACTCGAACTTCAGAGGTCTGTACTTGCAGAATTATTGAGCAAAAATGTCCAGAGTTATTAAATGTCCAGAAATCCAACTGTAATAGAAGGTGCTGTACAGGTTCAGATGACCACCACAAATGTTAACACTAAGATTGCTCTTGGATTGCCTCTCACGATCCATAAAGAATAGTTTAGTGACAAGCTCCCTATGCTGTGTAGGCATGTGTAAAGAAAAAACTATGCACATCGGTTACATATTCCGAGTAATACAGACGGTGGTCGAATGTTTGAGGCCTTAATGATGAAAGTAATACTGCCCAGGAAGAAACCACCAAATTAAGAAAACATTCACAGGTTGTTTTCTTTCTAAATGATCCATTGCAATACTATGTAAGAAAAAATTAGAAGCAATGACTAGAACAAATATTTTTTTTCCTTGGTAATTTCAAACATGCAATTACAAATTGATGACTGTTAAAGGCAACTCAATACTTCAACTCTTGGTTATTATCTTTATGCTTCATTTGGAATTTCATGTGAAGTGTAAACAGAGCAGAAAACCAAACATGAACATTTATTAAAATATTTCATGTTTTGTTTTGCTTGAATGTTGGGTATTGATAATAATTCTCAAGAGATTCCTCCTGCAATGCCCCTTCAAATCTATATCCACTCAATTATCCACATTCAACGAGCAAAGCCATTCTATGAGGGCGTTGGAAGGACCTCCTACAAGTGTACACAACTTAAAGACGCCTGCTGCTATAAATTGTTGTGATAAACAACAAAGACATTTGGTTCAAACAAACTAATGGATCACTAGGCCTACTATGCATCAATCTCAATAGAGCACCGACATAATCTGTGCTTGAAATATTTTCTTTATGTTTCGAGCTGCGTCTGTTGGGAGAGGGGAGTATTGGAAGTTAATCACTGAACCCTGATTATGTGGGGTGAAGGTTCTGTGATGACCCTGTGAACTCAGACATTCCAGACCTAGGCCTGGTCCTACGTGGCCCTAGGACATCCTTCTAACTGGACAGAGAGTGGGTAAGTGCTGGGCTACAGCCAAGCTGAGGAGTGGCAGCGGTAATCCCTTCCCCCCAGTCTAGCAGTGTAAATCTGCTCATGGCTTCACCCTGGGCATTATTTATTCCCTCAACAAGACTTTGTTCTCCTTTTAGAGGCTGCAACTTAATATAAAGCAGATATTTAGAAAAATCCTGCTGTTTGGGGGCTGAGATAAGCAGAGATGTATGTCCTAGTGGAGGGCAGGAGAGTAATCACAGGGGATTTGATAGGACCTGGAGTGGTGGATACAGGCAGAGTTCCCTCTTTGCTATTGTATTGTAAGCTAACATCACTTGTATCATAGATTTAATGTTAACACAGCAATGCCTTGAATTATGAATTCAAACCAGCTTGGTATTTCATGCCAAAACTGTGTGTGGCTCTGTGTATGTAATGTGTGTAAGAGATTGTGACACATGGATGTGATAACATTGTTGTTTGCAATGGAGTAGGTAAAAGACAAATAGTTTGCCAGCTGAAGGCATTAGATGATGAATCATTAGCCTCTGGAAATCCCCGTTGGCACATGTTTAGGCTACAACAGCAAACACCTCAGTGTTATCATTTCCCATTCAAATCATCTATTGTTCTAGTCCATCACAGGTCTGATAAGACTGTGGTTAGAATAGAAAGATGTATCACTAAATGCACTCACTCACGCTCCTCACAAAGAAAATGCCATAATTTGGCTAGCCTTCTACTTTTTCAGTGATGTACGTATCTAACACAGTTTCCCCTCCAATGACTTGATCTAATGTGTAATTTTAAGATGCATTGAAGGCAAATGTCAATGGAGACATGACATCACACTGTGAAATGAAAGATATCACTTACTACAGTATCGCTCAAACCTGTGGCAGACTTAAACAACAATGATTGTTTGTTTTGCAATGGCATAGTCAGGTGAAAACACGCTGCTTCAATTTCTAGTAAAAAATCTTCAGAAATCTTTTGTTTCTAATATATAAATTCTAAGACTCAGTTAAATATCAGGGTTTTTTGTAAGCAGACAGAGAGCTTTACTTAATCATTGTATAAAAGGTCTTAGGGCCTACCATAATTTCTGAGGTCTGTCTGTTTGTTTTACACATCGGGCTAGAAGGGAGGGGGAATGCGTATTTTATGGGGTGTTAAGGGAAGTTGCATTTCCTATGGAGAGGCCAAGCAGTGGTATACTTATTCTGTTCTTCATAACAACGCCAACTCTATGAGTGTCTAGGGATATA
Organism: Salmo trutta; assembly: GCF_901001165.1. NCBI lineage: Eukaryota > Metazoa > Chordata > Actinopteri > Salmoniformes > Salmonidae > Salmo > Salmo trutta. Next base: position 42,157,076 of record NC_042971.1, on the reverse strand, counting down.
AATAGCTATTTCTTCATGGAAACAGCTGATATATACTGTAAAAAAAGACAGACACACCACATACAGTACGAAAAGCTAGAATAAAGATGTCAATGTTGTTAGTTATATTCATTAGAACTGCTCCCTTAATAGACGTATAAGTGAACCCCCTCAGTCCCAAAGGTTGAGTTTTATGAAGGGCGAGCTTCCAGTCAACACAGACATAATCACAGTCGAGTCACAGTTGAGGGAGCAAGTCAATAAATCCATCCACAGCATTCCAGGGAAAACAGGGCAGTTCTCACTGCTTATTCATAAGCAGGGTCTGTGTCTGGCTGTTGGAGGGTTCTCCTCTCAGGAAACAAAGCAGTTGTGGGTGTTGATTCATTAATAATGTAGCTAGTTGCTGGATTAGCTTGACGTCCTCTGAGCTTTGCATTCTGCGTGTTCTCATATAGCAGACTTGTAACCAAAAGAATGCTAAATGTTCTGGAAAGCCTGCTGTTGTGAATCTGGCATCAAGAACACTGCTGAAAGTAATGCCACAAGAGTATTGAAACTGTTAGAATATGAATATCTGGATATGCTTAGCAGATATGTAGGGTCTTGTTTTGATGGCCATGAGGAATACAGTAACTCCCAACACAACAAGAAGTGTTGGGGAAGGGTTTGAACACATGCGTAATTCTAAAACTTGCTACTATTTACATTTGCATTACCCAAAAATACATTCCCCCAGATTCTGGTTGAGGAAAAATCTCCTGTACTGCAAATCAAAGTCATCCGCTGTAGGAACGCTGCTCTGGAGTAATCTATTTGGAGGTAGAACAATTCTGCCTATGCTCATTACTTGACCAAATGACATTACGTTTAGAAACCATTGTGACCTGAGCTAACAGCCATCCTCTGTAGGAAGTGGGAAACGTAAAGAAAAGACAAGTAACCCATGATCTAATTCCAAGTACAGCTGCACTGTCCTGCCCTGAATGATCTCCATGTTGGAGCTAAATGTGTGCAGTGGGTCCTTGCCACACAGAAATGTATTATTAGCCTGTGCTCTTGATGTACCACTGTACAGCCAAGGCAAGTGAGCCGAGAGTAAAAACAGCCCCACCGGCACAGTCTGGGTAATCCGATAGTACAAGTTTACATTACAGCCTGCTTTGTTTGTGCCACAGGGCACGGAAAGCCTTCCTGTCTTTCAGACTGAATCATTCATCGTCTGACCCGCAAACAACAACAGTTTTTATAGATTTTGCTCTGAGTAAGAGGACACTTTTTTAAAAGGCCCATCATCTTTATGAGGGGGCTCAATCGCTGTCAAACTGAAAGATATGCAATAATCTTGTCTCTCAATAGCTTTGAAGGATGCATCCTTTGTATCATTTACTTTGATGAAAGCAAAACAGGCACAGTGCTGATGTATACAGTGGGCAAGTAATGGACTGATCAAAATATTGAGCACGAGCTGCAAGCAGAATTATCTTTCAGGAAGATAAGTTTGACTGATGACATCACGTACAGTACTGTTCCATGCTGACATAAAATCTACAGCTTTTAACATCCATCATATTAACTACAGGTGCGAGGGAGGGGCAGGAAAAAATCTGTACAGTACATGGAAAGTGTCTGTTTTTACAGTGCAAAGGAAGAGATATGTAGATTTCCCTTGCCATTTGTCTTTGGCCAGACATTCCTAGCTAAAAATCTATATCCACTTGAACAGATAATGTTACAAAGGAAAATGTACTGCAGTAGACATTGTATAAATATGACGCTGATACTTCGTACTTCGCTTGCTTGGTGCTAGCTTCACATAAATAATCAGGTGACATGCTTTTAATAACTTACAACAAACCCAATATTGTACCTATCCAGAAGAATGTTGCCTTCTCATTTCTTACTCTGGCATTTTTTTTATCACACTCAAAACAAATTATGCTTCATGGAAAATTGGGTGTACAGTTCCAACTGAAATGTACCATGACTCTTGGCACGCACACTCAGGGAACATAGAAACACATTTCTGTGCTATTGATAAAATAAATAATGATAGCGATGTGTGAATGTTATTCTTCTCTTCTTGCCCCTAAAACGCCATGTAATAAATGGTAGGTTAAAATATTATTTTTTCCATTCGAGCCATGGAGTGCAATTCCAACCCTCTCAGACAGGCACTCTGGATGAGTGCTATGCTTTACTTCAGGAGTGTCCTCATGAAACATCTAGTCAGTTGATTTCTGCTATTGTCACGGTTGTCGTTGGTTAAGGAGGACCAAAACGCAGCAGGTATGTGCAGGCTCATCTTGACGTTTATTTAACTTCCAAAATGAATACCAAAATAACAAAACAAGAACATGAACGAACAACCAACCAACCAACAGCCTGGCAAGGCTAAACACAGAACAATCTCCCACAAAATACAAGACAAACACACCCAACTAATATAGGACTTCCAATCAAAGGCAACACCAAACAGCTGCCTTCAATTGGAAGTCCAACCCCAATTAACTCAACATAGAAACACACACACTAGACTAACCATAGAATACATGAAAACCAAACAGTGCCCAAAACCCCCGGAATCAAATGCCCCTTCATGCCCCAAATGCCCCTTCAACAAACACACCACCCCGAACCACATAAAACGAATACCCTCTGCCACGTCCTGACCAAACTACAATACCAATTAACCTTATACTGGCCAGGACGTGACAGCTATTCAACAATGCAGAATACTTGATAGAAATAGAGACTGAAAATATGAGTGTGCTGCTCTGCTCTGAGAATAAATGAGTCAGTGCTACTCCAGCTTCATTATTTTTAGAGGGGTAATTTGTTTACTACATCACTCACAAAAGCACACTTTTATCCTGTGGCTTAATTTAGTATAGCATGTCATTAGTCAAATGAAATGATTAAAAAACAAATGATTATACAGTTGAAAGGACAAGATGTGCCTGTATTTTCAGCCTCTCAAATCATGTCAGGCAACCTTACGGCCCTCTCAGATCCCCACCCATACAATACACATTTGTAAGCAGCAAGCGGTCAATCTCTTAAGATATTACAATTAATAAAATGCCAAATAAATCCACATATAAATGTAGATTAAATATCCATCTACATCTAAATGTAAGTCATTCAATGTGCATACATAATTTGCATCCATCATTACTCAATTATGTCAAACACGTTTAATCAGTAGACATTTATTCCTGCAGGTGGTGGCTACTGTACACAACACAAGTATAAAGGCTTGAGGTCAATTGCTTTGTTCCTATTAGTAAAGCCTACAACAAAAGGAGTCAAGTACAACTTTGGTTGACCTTGAATTTACCCAGAAATATAGGACTCAAGTACTACCACCCCCCCCAACCATCAACAATTTTTTTCAATGTAAGATTGTATAGTGAAACTAAAATAACTGCAATGCTGTATGATCATACTATCAACTGCATGGCTGTCATAATCATCACTGTCTGGCATGGTGTCACTGCACTGTATAAGAGAGAAGCATTGAGGCAGGGATGAATCATGCCCAGCTTTACGAGCCTGCCACCAGAGACTTTACAGGGGTAGTCGGACAGACCACAAGGCTTTAGGTTCCAGGCCCCAGGACATTTCAGCCCAGCCATTTTACTGTATCTCTCTGTGTGGTTGCTCTGAGCCAGAGATTTTAAGATGACCATAAGCATGTCGTCTAATTTGACCAACATATTTGAGGAATGATTATTTTCATTCGCTAATGGGTCGGCTAATTAGCACCACCACTTGGTCTGCAACACTGGCATAGAACAATTTCCGGTATGTGGAAAAGGAGTAGAGCATATCTCTGCCTGCCTATGGACCCACCTGGGAGGCAGGCAACCTAATGCATATCTAATTTCAGTAACATTATGTGGAGGCCAGGGCCATATGTTAATTAATCTGATTGGTTTTAAATATCACCGCCATATTACCTTGACTGTAAAATAAAAGTGAAATGAAAATATACAATCGCTAAAATCACTGAGACGACCACAAGTTTGACTCCTAATGATGTCTTTTAGATTAACAAGACACTGTAAAGTTGTGATGTTAGCCTATAGGAGCCCTTAGCCACCAAGGTGATAGAGAATTTAAGGCCTTGTCTGTTACTCGAGGGGCTCCTTCGGGGGGATTTTCCAGCCTTTGAGCGTCATGGTCCTATTCTGGCTGGCACAGGAATATTGAGTCTTACAGCTTTTGACAGCCGGTCTCAGTTTAAAGATTTACGGATCAGTCATATGTCCACCGAGGGAGAGGGGTGGCGGGAGGCTGAAATCTCAGTTGTGGAAAAGCACATCTCTTTTAGCATTCCTGTCATGCAAAACAGAGGCTTGGTTACCTTACCAAGGGTTACGTTTAGCCTAGAATAATGAGAGAGGGATTCTCACTAGCGGAAAACATGTGTGCCCAAAGGGGGGTTGGGGGTTCAGTAAAGAGGAATTGGCTGCAGCTTTTAGGGAATATTTCCAGGGCGCTGAGGCTCGGCGGGGGATGGCTTCTGATTGATTGCGGTTCTGTCTGACTTTGTGAAATATGGTCTGGCACCAGGTGGTATGGGAAGGAGACTGTCATCAGCAGCCAGGTACGGGCGGGCACACAGCATACACCATAATATCTCAGTAAACAATGCTGGCAGGGAAGGGGATATTGTTTCTCCCCTCACTGATGGGAAAGAACGAGACTTCACTCAATTAATGCAACATAAACAAAATTCTCAGAACGTATTTGAATTCGTTAAGCAAAACTATAGATTTTCTTAATTTCTCACAGGAGAAAAAAATAATACTGCCAGAGCACAATGAATGCATTCAATCTGGCCTTCACATGAATAGCAGAGTGCAGTGTGGGAGACGGTATAAATAAACATCACATTAAGCACAAAATAACACAGAGCACTGTGCTAGCTATTGTGACAGCGAGATATTTTGATCAATCATAGAAAATCTACAGTGAAAAGGGGCTAGGCTAACACTAGGTAATTTTTCTCTATAATGCGCCAGTTTTTGTTGCAACAAGCAGGATTCACCTTAGGGCTGTGACAGCTGGGTGCTACAGAAAGCTCTATATCTGGTGGCAGAACTTCTCCAGATTCCCACTCTTTCCCATATAGTCTTCCACCAGATAACCACTTCTCCTAGTATAGTCTTCCACCAGATAACCACTTCTCCTAGTATAGTCTTCCACCAGATAACCACTCCTCCTAGTATAGTCTTCCACCAGATAACCACTCCTCCTAGTATAGTCTTCCACCAGATAACCACTCCTCCTAGTATAGTCTTCCACCAGATAACCACTTCTCCTAGTATAGTCTTCCACCAGATAACCACTCCTCCTAGTATAGTCTTCCACCAGATAACCACTCCTCCTAGTATAGTCTTCCACCAGATAACCACTTCTCCTAGTATAGTCTTCCACCAGATAACCACTCCTCCTAGTATAGTCTTCCACCAGATAACCACTCCTCCTAGTATAGTCTTCCACCAGATAACCCCTCCTCCTAGTATAGTCTTCCACCAGATAACCACTCCTCCTAGTATAGTCTTCCACCAGATAACCCCTCCTCCTAGTATAGTCTTCCACCAGATAACCACTCCTCCTAGTATAGTCTTCCACCAGATAACCACTCCTCCTAGTATAGTCTTCCACCAGATAACCACTCCTCCTAGTATAGTCTTCCACCAGATAACCACTCCTCCTAGTATAGTCTTCCACCAGATAACCACTTCTCCTAGTATAGTCTTCCACCAGATAACCACTCCTCCTAGTATAGTCTTCCACCAGATAACCACTCCTCCTAGTATAGTCTTCCACCAGATAACCACTTCTCCTAGTATAGTCTTCCACCAGATAACCACTCCTCCTACTATAGTCTTCCACCAGATAACCACTCCTCCTAGTATAGTCTTCCACCAGATAACCACTTCTCCTAGTATAGTCTTCCACCAGATAACCACTCCTCCTAGTATAGTCTTCCACCAGATAACCACTCCTCCTAGTATAGTCTTCCACCAGATAACCACTCCTCCTAGTATAGTCTTCCACCAGATAACCCCTCCTCCTAGTATAGTCTTCCACCAGATAACCACTCCTCCTAGTATAGTCTTCCACCAGATAACCACTCCTCCTAGTATAGTCTTCCACCAGATAACCACTCCTCCTAGTATAGTCTGTCTTCCACCAGATAACCAAGCCCAGTGGGTGCAAAAAAAACAACCTTTTTAGGTGGGGAGGGTAATTGCAGTTTCAGTTGGTCCATCCCTAAGGGAACAGTCACACATACTTCCAGTAGATGAGCTTTTCATCACTATCTCTGTCTCAGTAGATACAGTAGGCCTACAGTCCATTCCATCCAAATATTGTAGATAACCTGTTTGGAAACTGTTGGGTACATGTAGCCCCACTCTTAAAGCTATGGATTAACGTACAGTATTTGTCAAAACAATTGCAATGATTATCGCCTAAGGTAGCAATCATAGTATTAAACAAAATGACTAGGCAATAATCCGCATTTGTTCTGTCAGTGATTTACTTTAAATCTAATGAAAATGTCCAATGATTGGATAGAATAACTGAGGTGAGTGGAGAGTGTGTGTGTGTGTGTGTGTGTGTGTGTGTGTGTGTGTGTGTGTGTGTTTGAATTACATTTCCAATGGAAGGAGAAACGTTAGGGGAGTCAGGATCAGACTGAACCTGCCTGAACAGAGATGAAGGTAACGTATAGCTTATTAATAAGTTTCAACATGAAACTTGAAAATTAAGGTTTGCAAAACATTCCTCCCAACGCACATTTTATTTTTAGTTTGGGCGACATACTGTTTGAATTTTGACAAAGACATTGTGTCCCTCATTCACATCCAGGAACTCCTTTCATCAACATCCAAGTTTTCATTATTATTTTTATATCCATATATAAATCAATACTATTCTTCAGGAAGTTAATGATGCATGTCCTCCTCCATTGGTTGGAGACAGAACTAGCCAGCGCTAGAATCAGAAAGATGGGGACGGGTAAGGCAAACCCATTGGGTTAGATGAGAGATGAGACACAGATGGAGATAGAAGTGACCAGAAAAGCAGCGTGAGAGAGAAAAGAAAAGAGTGAGCGATTCTCAGGCCAAGGTAGAGGATGTAATAGTTAAGGAGATACAGCAAGTCAAGGCAGGGTAGATTCCTGTAGAGAGAGGATGTTAGAGACCAGATGGAGACAGTCTTGGGTGGCAGGAGGCTGGCACAATTAGCCGGGCAGACTAATACACTGAGGCTGGTGTCAAGTGCCCATTCTTCATTCTGGCCATTTGTTAACTGGTGTGCACCATCTACGGCTCCCCTCCCCACACACTGCTAAAAATGAGTAATAAATCTGTGTGGTTGAGAGGCCTGTTTGGTTTTTGCAGAGGAGAGCTGAGTGGAGATAGCCTGGTGATATACTGTATGAAAACTCCCCAACTCGGCACTGTGGCGAGGCTTGTTCTCCGTGACCATAATAAGACCCAGATGTTTGTCCATTCATATATCCCGAAAAGGAGGCAGTCTATTGACAACCCTCTACTTTATTAAAATGGTTGGTGCTTAAAGGCTTTAGAAAGGGGGTTTTGGTTGTGTGTGTGGGGAGGGGGGGGGGGTATGGTGGCTGATGGAGTGAGAGGCCTGAAGGTTTGGTGTCCAAGAGTTCACCTAGAGAAATGCCAGTCAGGGAGTATGAATGCATACCACATCCAGTAAGGGTCGCCCACTGACCTGGTGTCAGATCATTTTCTCTCTGCTTGCTTTACTCTGTCACTGTCATTTTCAATAGCTGGAGAGAACACTTAAATCCAAATGTGATATTTTCTGGACTTTATTCAGCGTGAAACAGTTTTTCACACATGGCAGCCAGTTCTTTGAACCATACAATTTGATGAATTAACCTTTCATCCAATGGATATTTCATCCTCCATAAATGTAGGCTTTGATAGTTAAAACATGAATTACAATTGATTGTCACATACAGTGTAGTGGATTAATTTAATATCAAAGTTGGATTACAGGGTGAAGGATAGAGACATTGGCAATAAAAGACATTCCGTCGAAATCCATGACCTATGCAATGCAGTGCATTTAAGCCTTTAGTATCCATGGACAAGAAGAGTTTCTGAGCGACTCAAAGTGAATTGCTTTTGTGGAAGAAAAATATAGATTTTCCTCATCATTTAGTTCTGTCACAGAATTCAAACAGTTTAAAATACTGAACCATGAATAAAGTCAACTGTAGATGATCATGGACTGACTCTCATGGTGTATGTTCCAGTGGTGGTTCTGAAGCCTGTTAGAGGGGCTTTGATGTTTCCACTGACCTCATGCCTTTGGGAGGCCATGTCTGAGAGTTCATTAAAGCCAGCCTCTCTTTGTTACTCCTCAAGTAAAGATCAGTCAGCCACTCAGAAATGAGGCCGAGGAAGCGACCTCTGGCCAGGAGCAGCTGACGACAGCCACTCATCCAGTGAAGGCACTCCATTCACAAACTCATCGCCCGCACCTCCCCAACACCTCCCCAGCTCTGTGGGGTGTGAAAAATGAGCTGAGGATGAAACCAGGCTGATGTACTACATGGGGGTAAAGGAGGAATAACAGCTCTGGCCATCAGAGTGATGGATGTGTGTGGGGGGGTCACCCTGGGACAGGTTTGTCCTCCACCCCTCCTCTGCCCCTCCCTGCCCCCCTGCCATCGTCACTGGGAGCTCTGGAAACATGAGAATGTGTGGCGGCAGGTGGTCCTCCACCACAACAGGTCAGCCCAGCTTCTCCAAACAAAAGCAGTAAAGAACATCTCTGCTCACATGAATAGGAAGAAGGAAGAAATAAGAGGAGAGCAGAAAAGGAGCCCCCAAAGGATGCTGGATGCTGGGAGGAGTCCAGGACTCACCAAGGGGAGGAGTGCAACAGGAGGGGGTGACAGACAGAGGCACTGATCTTTGTGGTGATTGACAGCTGGTATGTCAACAGAGAGAAGCACTAGCATGGCAGGGAGGTATGACCCAGAGTGCGAGCATGGCACATATGCAATTTACGCTCAGGAACTTTACTAAAGTATTATGTATTTATGGAACATATCATAACAAAATGCCATGAGGCCTGGTTACTGTTTCGGAAATTGTTTTGATCTATACATTTTACAACCAGGTTGTATCAACATGAAATTATTTTGCCCAATAAAAGACTCATACAGACAAGATTTCCCAGTCTCACGTCAGAATTAGACGTTCATCCATGTTTCTCAAACGTCAAATTTCTAAGTTGTTCCAAACGTTAAATTTCGAAGTGTTTAAGGTTAAGTTTAGGCATTAACTCAGAATTTTTAAGGTTAGGGTTCAGTTTAGGCATTAACTATTAATTCTTAAGGTTAGGCATTAACTCCCAATGGTTAAGGCAAGGGTTAAGGTTTGGGATAGGCTGAAAACAAAAATATAAAAAACAAATTTCTATTGCTGGATTCGAATAAACAATAAAAAAACAAATGAAAGGGTTAATATGACCTGGGAGCATGTACTAGAAATGACATTCACATGACAAAAAGATAACGTTCCCAGACCAAGATTAATATAAATTTTTTTAGAACCCATCCACCATCCCCATCCACAACTCCATAGCAAAACCGAAACCTACTTAAAGATAACAGCACTCACTGTTGCCTCTAGTGGCTGGTTTCCAAGTCATCTCCTGATGCCCTCAGACATGTATGGACGTCGAATACTGACTTGAAGCACAGGTGACCTGCCTGAGATTTCTGCTGACTACCAGATGAACAAATGTGTCTGATATTCAACATCACAGGGGGTGTCCCTTTCTTACAATATGCCTTTGTATGTAGTTTGAATGATTGTGTTATTGATTTATGTCCTTCTGTGACAGTCAGGCAGGCAGGCAGTCAGAGTATCAGATTCTCATTGAGGGGATGCTGGGGTGGGCAGAGACCTCACCCCTATACACCCAGAATGACATGGACCCCTGTGAAGACAGCTGCTGGGTTAATAGAGTGCTGTCTTGTCACACACGTTGTCCCCGGATCCAGCAGGGACTGTCCCTCACAGCCACATCAATGCCCACCTCCTTCTCAGGCTCACTCTATAAGGTGCTAAAGATGTCGTAGCATGATTAAGAAACCTGCTTTCTGACACTTACCCTCTAGCCGTTAAAAGTCATATAGCTTTGCTGAGTTGTGCTGTTCAGCTCTTGGATGAACTTTGTGTGGCACCTAATCACACCTGCTGCATTATATGGCTCACCTTAACACCTTAAGAGTAGAGGTACAGTCTAGGAAGTCATCAGCACTGTCCTACTAGCCACAAATATCACTCTGTGACACAGAAACAGGGACACAAAACACCTTGGGAGGCTTCCTGTAAAACTGTCAATAGCTTTGGTCCAAATGCTTGGTTTCCTGAGAGAAATGTATTTTACAAACTGTTTTCTATTTCTGTCATTTAGCAGGTATCTTTGTCCGGTGCCGAATGTATATCCGTGGTTGGTCATCGAGATAACCTCCAGTGTATCCCTCAATGTTACTGTCTGAGAAAACTCAGTCCAAACCGACACAGGAAACTGAACAATCTTTAAGCTGAGGGTCTAAGGAATGTTTTTTTTCCTTTGAGTTGGCTTTGAAGTGTGCACATTGTTTGAGATAAAACCTCCAAGATAAATATAAGAGCATTCTAAAGCGCAGCCGGTTTCAGCTGGTTTTCAGACAGGGTTCCTTATGTCATAAATCAGTCCCATACCAGGTGGTAAATACAGCTGAGAAGCTAAAACAAGAATCCCACTAATGAGGCCTTAAAATAACACTGGGAACCTCTACTGTCACACAGCAGACAAATCTATTGTCCCAGGGAAAGAAGACACCTGCTTTCTGTATTCAAAGACTGCTAAAACTGTCAAGGGCTACACCTGCACTTGAACAGTAATGGACTACTGTAACAAGATCAATAATACAGTATCTCTTTGAAGAGAATCGATTTAGGAGGTGCAATTATCTAATTCCTTAGGACAGGTAATATTTTGACTGACAATGATTATTCCTGTGCACTCATCACTGAAATTGGGAGTTTGATCTTGTTTAAAAGTTCCTCATTAAATTCTTGATATGGGCGATTCCCCGCTGGGACGGCCCGAAAATATTTTTGTATCTCAGATTGTTCTGGCAATTCTCACATATAAACTTCAATGGCAGGAAGGACATTTGATATGCTTTTTACATTTGTATCATGATGAAAGTGGCCATTTTAGGCCCTCCTGTAGGAACCTATGATCTGTGAACTGTAGATAACACAGACAACATCTTGGTGTCATTATATTTTTTATAGTGTGCTCTAACATATGGAGTATGTTTAGATTCTGAAATACACATTTTCACATGTATTTATTAAACATAACAAATATTAACATTAATATCTAAAAAATACCCTTTTTGGTTTTGTTCATTTATAAACGTTGTTTTAAACTACATACTCTACATGTACATCAAATGTCCAGAGTGGGTGCTCTGCTACTTTTGAAGTTATGATACATTTTATGAGCACAACCTACACAGTGAATAGGAAAATGGATTCAAAGGGAACTCCCTCTTCTGGTGCTTTGCTGAATGTGATTGGTTAATGACCTATAATGTCAGCTTTTATGTATAAAATGGGTCATATTTTCAAAAGTAACAGAGCACCCACTCTGGAAATTTGACGTGTTTGAAGAGTACATTGTTCCAAACAATATGTCTAAAAATAAGCTAAATAAAAAAGGGTACTTTTGAGATATTCACATTAATATTTTTAATGTTGATTAAATTTGTCTGAACATTTTTACTTCAGAATCTAGACATACTCCATATTTTAGAGGACCGTATAAGGAGTCAAATAAAATAAAATAGTATCTGTCACATGTGCCGAATACAACAGATGTAGACTTTACCTGGAAATGCTTGCTTAGAAGCCCTTCCCAACAATTAGATTCAATAAATAATAATACAAATACAAAATAGTAACACAAGAGGAATAAAATACACAAGGTTGAATCTGTATACAGGAAGTACCAGTACCAGATGAATGTGCATTGGTACGATGTATTTTAGGTAAGATACAGTGCATTCGGAAAGTATTCAGACCCTTGACTTTTTCCACATTGTTACATTACAGCCTTATTCTAAATTTGATTAAATAGTCCCCCCCCCCATTAATCTACACACAATACTCTATAATGACAAAGAAAAAACTGTTTTTTAGACATTTTAGAAAATTACAATTAGCTTTTACTCAGTACTTTGTTGATGCGCCTTTGGCAGCAATTACAGCCTCAAGTCTTCTTAGGTATGATGCTACAAGCTTGGCACACCTGTATTTGGGGAGTTTATTCCATTCTTCTCTGCAGATCCTCTCAAGCTCTGTCAGGTTGGATGGGGAGAGTCGTGGCACAGCTATTTTCAGTTCTCTCCAGCTCTGGCTGGGCCACTCAAGGACATTCAGAGACTTGTCCCAAAGCCACTCCTGCGTTATCTTGGCTGTGTGCTTAGGGTCGTTGTCCTGTTGGAAGGTAAACCTTCACCCCAGTCTGAGGTCCTGAGCGCTCTGGAGCTGGTTTTCAGCAAGGATCTCTGTACTCCCAGTCCCTGCCGCTGACAAACATTCCCAAAGCATGATGTTAACAACACCATGCTTCACTGTAGGGATGGTGCCAGGTTTCCTCAAGAAGTGACGCTTGGCATTCAGGCCAAAGAGTTCAATCTTGGTTTCAACAGACCAGATAATTTTGTTTCTCATGGTCTGAGAGTCCTTTGGTGCCTTTTGGCAAACTCCAAGCGGGCTGTAATGCGCCTTTTACTGAGGAGTGGCTTTCGTCTGGCCACTCTAACATAAAAGCCTGATTGGTTGAGTGCTGCAGAGATGGTTGTCCTTCTGGAAGGTTCTCCCATCTTCACAGAGGAACTGTGGAGCTCTGTCAGAGTGACCATCGGGTTCTTTGTCACCTCCCTGACTGAAGCCCTTCTTCCCTGATTGCTCACTTTGACCGGGCGGCCAGCTCAAGGAAGAGTCCTGGTGCTTCCAAACTTCTTTCATGTAAGAATGATGGAGGCCACTGTGTTCTTGGGGACCTTCAGTTATGTAGAAACTGTTAGGTACCTTTCCCCAGATCTGTGCCTCGACACAATCCTGTCTCTGAGCTCTACGGCAATTCATTCGACCTCATAGCTTTGTTTCTGCTCTGACATGCATTGTCAACTGTGAGACCTTCAACATATGAAATAACACATATGGAATCATGTAGTAACCAAAAAAGTGTTATATTTTACATTTGAGATTCTTCAATGTGGCCGTCCTTTGCCTTGATGACAGCTTTATACATTCTTGGCATTCTCTCAACCAGATTCATCTGGAATGCTTTTCCAACAGTCTTGAAGGAGTTCCCACATATGCTGAGCACTTGTTGGCTGCTTTTCCTTCAATCTGTGGTCCAACTCATCCCAAACCATCTCAATTGGGTTGAGGTCGGGTGATTGTGGAGGCCAGGTCATCTGATACAGCACTCCATCAATCTCCTTCTTGGTCAAATAGCCCTTACACAGCCTAGATGTGTGTTGGGTCATTGTCTTGTTGAAAACAAATGCTAGTCCCACTAAGCGCAGAATGCTGTGGTAGCCATGCTGGTTAAATGTGCCTTGAATTCTAAATAAATCAATGAGTGTTACCAGCAAAGCACCTCCACACCATCACAAATCCTCCTCCATGCTTCACGGTGGGAACCACACAAGCGGAGATCATCCGTTCACCTACTATGCATCTCACAAAGACACAGCGGTTGTAACCAAAAATCTAAAATTTAGATTCATCAGACCAAAGGACAAATTTCCACCGGTCTAATGTCCATTGCTCGTGTTTCTTGGCCCAAGCAAGTCTCTTCTTCTTATTGGTGTCTTTTAGTAGTGGTTTCTTTGCAGCAATTCCACCATGAAGGCCTGGTTCATGCAGTTTCTTCTGAACAGTTAATGTTGAGATGTGTCTGATACTTGAACTTTGTGAAGCATTTATTTGGGCTGCAATTTCTGAGGCTCGTAACTCTAATGAACTTATCCTCTGCAGAGAAGGTAACTTTGGAACTTCCTTTCTTGTGACGGTCCTCATCAGAGCCAGTTTAATCATAGCACTTGATGGTTTTTGCGACTGCACTTGAACTAACTTTTAAAGTTCTTGACATTTTCCGGATTGACTGACCTTCATATTTTAAAGTTATGATGGACTGTCATTTCTCTTTGCTTATTTGCGCTGTTCTTGCCATAATATGGACTTGGTCTTTTACCAAATAGGGTTTTCTTCTGTTTACCACCCCTACCTTGTCACAGCACAACTGATTGGCTCAAACGCATTGAGAAGGAAAGAAATTCCACAAATGAACTTTTAACAAGGCACACCTGTTAATTGAAATGCATTCCAGGTGAATACCTCATGAAGCTGGTTGAGAGAATGCCAAGAGTGTGCAAAGCTGTCATCAAGGCAAAGGGTGGCTACTTTGAATAATCTCAAATATAAAATATATTTTGATTTGTTTTACTCTTTTTTAGTTACTACATGATTCCATGTGTGTTATTTCATAGTTTTGATGTCTTCACTATTATTCTACAATGTAGAAAATAGTAAAAATAAAGAAAAACCCTGGAATGAGTAGGTGTGTCCAAACTTTTGACTGGTACTGTATATAGATTTTATAGTAGTTTTATATATTATTTTTTATTTTTTAAAACATTTTCAAAAATGTCTAAAACCGGTTTTCCCTTTGTCATTATTGGGTATTGTGTGTAGATTGATGAGGAAAACAATAATTTCATACATTTTAAAATTGTAACGTAACAAAATGTGGAAAAAGTCAAGGGGTCTGAATACTTTCCGAATGCACTGTATGTACATAAAGACAGGGTAAAATGACTAGGCATCAGGATAGATAATAATAAGAGGAAAACAATGTAGCAGCAGCATATGATGAGTGTGAAAGTGTGTGTGTGTATGTATGTCATATGCTGCTGCTACTCTGTTCTTTATTTTTCATGTATTATTATCTATCCTGATGCCTATTCATTTTACCCTGCCTTTATGTACATATCTACCTCAAATACCTCTCTGACCTGCACATTGATCTGGTGCTGGTACTCCCTATATATAGAGCAGGTTAGCATTTTTCATCATGAATCTTGTTTTTGGAGGCAGCTTTGAGGAGTGGTCACTAGCTGGCACAGCCAAAAAGTGATAAAATCTGATTTTAAACCTTACCATAACCTTAACCTTAACCACACTGCTAACCATAATGTCAAACCATAACCTTAAATAAAGACCAAAAAGCATGTTTTTGTGTTCATATATTTTTTCAATATTGCCAATTATGATGTTGCAGCTGGGCCATCTAAGGAGGAATCGCTCAGTTCTGCCTCCAGGACAAGACATAAACGCCAATCTGCTATATAGCTTCATCCTTCATGCTTGTATTTTATTCTTCTTGTGTTACTATTTATAAAAAAAAATAATAATAATTTAACTCTGCGTCATGTGCAATTCACGGATCATAGGGTCTTACAGGAGGCATGTATAGGTCTAAAAAGGGCCTGAAATGGCCACTTTCATCATGATTTTCTCCAAAATGGTTTGTGATACAAATGTAAAAAGCATACAAACATCTTTTCTCCCAATTAAGTTTCTATGTGAGAATTGCGAGAACAATCTGAGATACCAAACATATTTTCAGATTGCCATATCTGCAAGATTCTGCCAGGCTAGCTTTCCCTGATTTAAAGTGTGAAATTAAGAGACATCTATGGGTTTACATGGGTCAAAGTTATGTTATACCTGACTTATTGGGGGCAGTATGAGAGTAACACTACTTTCACAACAATAAATACTACAACCAATAAGAGGAAGTGCCCTGGAAGCAGGACAAGATCAGCAACAAAGTAATCTACGACTCTTCAAGCATAGAGCTAAACATTTAGATTCCATATGAATGCTAGCCACAAGTTACAATAGAACAAGAATAACACAGCAGCACATCTTTGACACAGCGCCAGACTTGGACCTCATCCTTCCTCTCCCCAAACCAGGCACTGTTCACAAGTTATGTTATCCCATTCCATTATACTGTAGTTGTTTTACAAACACAGTACAATTAATGCTTGCCATCACAAGCAGTTTAGTTTGATTTTATATCGCATAATTTAGACTAATATGACCCTTCCATACAAAAAATGTCCAGCTTGTACAATATTTAGTCTACTCTATCATCCACTGTATAAATAAATAATGGGAGAAATGAGCGATCTGTCACTGCAGATGGTAGACTCGATTAGAGAGCCAGCCAACCTGTGCCAGACATAACAGACTGGAAGCAATCCTCTCTGTTTGGATGTCATCATCACTGATGACGCAGAGCATGGCTACTGAATGAGTTGGAAGTTTGGGCTTGGTGATCGTCTCTCTGACTCTATTAACATCACCTCGTGTCCTTATGTACACTGAAGCAACAGTGAGTGGGCTTTTACGGAGTTCCACCAGCGTCATCATTGATGGCTTTTCCAGATCTCTGTTCTTTGTTCAATAAGCAGGATACAGGATGATGTTGAATATCAAGTCATCACTTCCACCTTTTCTCTGCAGGAATTTCCATTGGCTCTGAGACACGAACTAATGTGAATTTTAAAATCAGGAATCTACCTGCACAATATATAAGAAGGGCTGTAAAGGTTGATGGTAATCTAGAAGTAACTGGAGATACATCAACCAACATGTCAGCTGTCCTGAATTCAGCTTTTATCATTAAAGTTCTGCTATCTTATATATATTTTTAAAGTTAAACATGTAAAATTGCTAAATCTTCGCAAACATTCAAGACTAAAGAACGTCAAAGTTTAAAACAAATCAGTAACGACATCACTTGGACATAGTTGACAGGTTGAGTTATTTTCAAATAATTTATGACTCTTCATTAGTGGCACGACTAGTGAGCCAGACCATGCTGTGCTGACCCTGTTGAATGGTGGGGCTGGCTGTGGGGCTGGCTAGGTTCCTCCTCCTCTCAAGAGGAATGCTCTCAGTGGCCATTGAAGGCCCGTCCATTCACGGCTCCCCCACGATAGTGATAACGCCTCCCTCCAGGAGTGTGAAGACATTCTCTTTCTCCTCACCCTGGTGTTATTGTGCTCTCTGCAACCACAGGGCTACTGCTCTTAAGCACCTCTCTAGTTAGCATTCACACAAAGAGCGGTGTGGTCTTCAAGAGAGGCTGTATTTGCATAGATGCTGTCAATCAGCCATTAAACAAATGGACCTGTAATTAAACAGGATTATGGTTTGAATTTCTGTTTGGTTTTAATCCCCCCTTTCAGATGGGCCTTGTCCTGGCCTGCAAGAGAAGAGACATGCGGCTTGTAGTGAGAGAGGTGTCTATTTGCACATTTGACAGACAAGTTGACCGCGTGTATTGACATACAAGTTGACCACTCATGCGATACACACATTGTGTAGTCCACCATCCTCTGTCCCCAAGTGGGAACTCAGGTGATGGAAGCTTATGGGAGAGCCAAAGCCCCAGACACATTTCACAGTAAATTCCTTCATTTTCACACGCTGATCATACTGATACAGTAGCTTATATTATGTCAAGTGTCTCAGTGCAAAACATCAGCTAAAAACAACCAGACATATAGTATGACTGATTGTAATGAATGTTTTGAATACCAATGTGTCTAATTCTCTTGGGACTGACCCCCCCAGTGATATGTGCTGGCAGCTGCAATGAGGACTGTTAACCCAATTCGTCTTAACAGCTGCATGAAATTATAGTCTAACAAAGTTTATTTGGTTATACATTTGTCCCGTAAGTGACTCAGGATTAGAAGTCACAAGGGCTGTTCCCAAACCAGTGTCAGATCTGGGCAATTTCAGACCCTGCAGATTTGATTAAGGCAGATTCAGATGGATCATAACGGCAGGCACATAGTCTCAGTGTGAGAGGCACTCAGCTCCTCCACTCCACAGTATCTCTTATTCATGTCACACACATATGCTGCTCCCCTTCAGACAGCTAACTCCACCGCTGTCCTCATCTGCTGTCTGTGATCATCACCTGTCTACATTCAACACAGTTCACAGTAAAAGCAATACAAATCAAACCAAAAGTCTGTAAAGGAAGCACATTCTGTCCTCTGATCGATTCTGTCCACTTATCTTGCCTTCCTAGTATTGTACTTGTCCCTTCCTCGACCTTCCCACGATCTCAAAGAGGTGAGAGACCACTAGGATGGGCTTTTCTAACAAAGCAATGATGAGGAAGGGAGCCTGTATATCTAGGTGAGGCAGAGATAAAGAATTGATCGAAAAGTCCATCTATTTTACAAAAGCAGCCCGATGTATGGTATTTCTCTATTACTTCTTTTTATTGACTTTATCTGAAGTCTTTGGTCGCTTTATGACTCATTATGGTATTTTCAGGTTTAGCAGGTTTTGAGATTACACGCATAACTAGTATATGATAAAAATAAAGATAAGAATGGACAAAAATAAATGTCTGTTTTTGTGTTTACCGCTTAATCTTTCATCGTAAATCCTTTGCATACAGGTGGTTTCCTTTTAAAATGCCAGAGGAAGAAATTGAGGTTCTTTCACCACTGATGCTTGTAAAATCAAATCATAATGTCAGTCATGAGACATTCCTGAGAAATAACTTAACCAAGGCACCACAGGGGGACAATCCTAGGTGCTAGAAAAATAATGTGGTTACGGTTATAAGGACCATGAGTCAAACTAAAGCCTCTCTTACTACGCATCACATAAACCATGAGCTATTTGCTATACAGCACCATTCATTTGTGGAATTCATGTTCTGGGAAAAAGTATATTAACTTAAATTTCCATGAGAAATATGAGGTACTTCTCAAAGCTGCTACACTCCCTTCTGTCATTAGTAATATTTTCCTTGTTAGCACACTTAAGCGGTATGTGAAGAGTAATCCAAAATAGTTGTTTGTTACACTCCCATGTTTCACATCTTCTGTCATAGCATACACAGTGTGAACTGAACTTGAACTGAACTGCACACTTGAACTGAATTTTAACTGTACACCTATTGACTGCATTCCTATTGCAACATAAATAGTATACATTTCCCCTGTACATTCTAAATTGTATATTCAGTATATCTCAGTATAATCTCAGTATATTCTCAACTGTAAATTTGCCATACTCTCCTTCATGGGTAATTGTTCTATGTTTATAATATCCACTTGTATTTATTGTATAAGGATTATGTGTAAATTATGTGTAATTCTGTCTGTATATTGTCTATTGCGAGCAGCACCAATACCAATGTGAATTACTATGTGGATTATAATTAATGGACATTTTTGTAGGGGGGGATACATTTTGCGTTAGGGCTTATCAAGTCTGGAAATCAACTGGAAATTACAAACTTTAGAAACCTTTTTAAAACTCAAATACACTACAAGGTAATATTTCCTGCCGTGTAGGAAAATTATCATCAACCAAAGAGTGATCAAATTAAGATCCTACATCCATAAAGGTGATTCTCATTCTGATTCCGACAGGTACAGTATGTGATGAGTAATCCAAAATGGTTGTCTGCAACACTCTTCTGTCACTGGACATTTTTTCCTTGTTAGCACACTGCACAGGCATGTGACAAGTAATTCAAAATGGTTGCTATCCAAATTGCAGACATATTAATTCACATAAAAAATAGCTGATGATAAATTTGATTTCGAAGGTCAGAAAATGTTCATTGCATGAAATTACTTTTGCTATCCTGCAGGCAATAATATCCGCATGACCGCCCCGTCTCTCCTAAGTCCTCCTTTCTCCTTGTCTTTTTCCTCCCAAAAGAAACCCGTCCTTGGTGTGCTCTGAGGCATTACAGTGTCATGACCCAGAGAAACATTATCTCCATTTCTAAAGTCAGCGTCCGTCCACTCCCCATTTTCCTACATTCAACCCCCATTTTCTGCCAAACTCAACCTGTTGGTTGGATAACATTATTGTACGGAGAATTATGGGTCCGTTCCTATAAATTGTAAAAATTGATATGCTCCAGCAGCACTTGGCTAGCTGGGATAGTGAAGGCGGTAGATATAAAGCATGGATGAGAGACTGAAGTGGGCTCTGCACACTCAAACGTGGCCGTTCTCTCTTCCCAAGAGCCAGAGCCAGTGGTGACAGGGGTCTAATTGAACATAGCTACAGATCACTTATGCTGTTGTTGGCCATATGCTGTTGCACTCCAGTGCACTCAAATGTAGGGGAGGCCTGGGAAACAAGTGTCTGCATGCAGGGATGATAAAGACCTGGTAATTACACTGTCCTCCACACACAGAACACTGAACGCATTAGACTCTTCCTCTCTGCCCCCTGGAGCATGACCACTCTCCGCCTGCCCTTTGTTAATTTGTCTTAAGATACTTTATCTCATCCATCTAGAGTTAACAGAGTATATCATGTGTTCTATGTCTCCAAATAATTATACTGCTGTTCTTATACATGAGCTGTTCTCTCAGAAATTGAGGAGGACCTTGTTAAGCAACTGTACGGTGCTTTGTGCTAAGAATCACGCTTGAGTCCATGAAGATAAATAATCTACAACATTAACCTGGAATGTAGGGCAAGAAATCCTGAAACGATTGTGTCTTCTCATAAATTATGTAAAGCGAGAGGAGGGAATAGAGCAGATATAGAAATGTTAGACCCCAATCTTATGAGTGTAATGACTCTAGTTGAAACTTTGCGGTCAGTACGTAATATTTTAGCCCCCCTTCCCCTACCTCTGGACATGCCAGGCAAGATAAAAGTGTCTTTATCTGTATAATGGTCTTGCTATGTCCTACCAGTGACATTACAAGTGTAGACAATGGTGGCCCCACCCTCTGCCGTCACTCCACTCCCCTCAAGATGATTGATGAGTGCAGAACCACACCACTCCACCACTCCACTCCCTGGTTTTTGATAGCAGAGGGGAAAAGCAGGGGGTGCCGGGAGAGGTCGCTCTAGTCTGGAGACTCAGTGACATCTGCCCTGCAGTTATTCAGAGAAAGAGCAACATATTAAATCATTGTATTCATGCTCTGGAATAAGCTCAACATATCTCTCATGATTGAGACTATACATGAACACAGTGGTTAGGACACCCCATCATCTTTCAGACTGATTCAAGCCCTCAGCCATGTTTCCATGGATGACTGTGAGAGCATTCTTTTCGTTCTCAAACTTCTATTGTGCTTCTTGCTTGTGTCTGGTAAATGGTCTCCTTTTCAGCACATTAACGTTCCTCCTTTAAAGCATCACTCTACAGTTCAGACACAGCCAACCAGCAAGCCAATTATCAGACTGCGTCTCTACTAACAGACCTTGGACTCTGGCCTAGTCTGTCTAGTGTCATTTACTCATATCACCATCACTTAGAAGTGGGTCAATACATGCCCAAATGAACTTCGAAGTAGGTTAATGAAGACTAAGTCCCCTCTAGACTGTTCTCAGAACTTATGTAAATACTAGAAACATGGAAGAGGCTGAATGGAGTCTCTCTAAGTCTAAGGCATGTTAAAAAGATACTAGTTGAGGAAATGTTGTTACAGCATTTAAATGTTACATGTTGTAACATTTAAATGCCAAAATAAACCTAACAACACACAATCAAAACATACTTTGCTGTACATTATTTTTTCCATATGTTACTATTCTGTATTGGGTCAAGTGCTGACATATTACAGACCGCTTTGCACTATTGTGATTGAGTGTTGAGTGAGGAATGTGACCGTGTTTTTACAGGCTATGTGACTTCTACGCTGTCCTGTAAGTCATCAGTGTTGGACGGTTGATTTTAAGGGTTTGCAGAGCTGACAGGTTCACATTACTCAACCAAGTCCTGTTTGAGTGACAGCTGCTGAAAAAATGGGACAGTCAGTCAGTTCAGGTTACAGACCAGGGGCATTTCTGAAGCACCTGCACTGGCCAGGGACAGTTACAGTTACTGCACCCAAGTGAGTTCTAGTAGAAATGTTACAGACAACTCCACAAGCACTTGATGATGATCTGTGACTCTGTCATTGAAAAGACATTGGCTGTCATTGGCTGGAAGTCTACTGTATGCAGTAGAAGAAGAATCATTGTGCTTGATGGTCTACATGCAGATAACCTGTGGTAATTGTTTATTTGTCAGTGAAACAAACAACAGAAAACATAAATAGTTTATTACCATGCATGCTGAATGGAACAAAATAACTTTAAAGTGACAGAGATATCAAAGAGTCACTACTGATATAAATATTTACAACTCTTGTGCCTCTACAGGGAGAGCGCTGCATTCTCACATAGAAAGCACGAAGCAGGCACATAACGCCAAGCTACATCTATAAAAAGACTTCAGTGGTATTTTCTTAGAATGGGCTAGGCTAGAGGGAGTTCCAGTTTGAACATAGACAAAATGTTGCTGCAGGCGGAGAGAGCCAGAGAGGCCTCTCAAACTGTTCCTGTTCAGACATATAGACACTCAACAGGGAGTTTGTGGTGATTATACAGTAGGCTGCCTACCTAGTCATGCAGTGGCTCTGAAGGCTTCGCCTACACTTTTATTGACATTACAGCCAGGAGAGTATCAAATGACTGCTGGTCCCTGCGGAAAGTTCAAATTTACAGAGTACTGAAAGCGCTTTCTATGTGCCAGAGTAAGATGGATGCCCACCTAGCAAAGAGTTAACTTCAACAGCTAAGCTTTATGACATTTGTTTTGCCCTATATGGTATGTCTAGTATAACTTTCAACAATGTTTCTATAATTAGTTTGCCATTCCATAATGGAAAGTAGACGATTCCAAAACTAGACTGAGTAAGTCTCAGCTGACTGTGACTAAAGTGGTTATTTTCCAGTTATAATGACAAAAAGCAGGGCTACTTACAATTCATTAACGTGTGTTCTGCAGGACAACATACAATGGAGCCTTTTTTCGCTCACAGGAGAAAAATTCCTCTCAATTCCCAGTGAGGCGAGAGCTCCATCTTTCGTGCCAAGAAGAAGAATAGGAAAATCTTTAAATTGAGGAATTCCTTATGGTAGTCAATATACAGAACAAGCAACCCAGGCCTTGCGGTATGTATTACTTTGTAACTTTATGACGGACCATATAAATGAGGATGAAGACAGGATGCAGAATGTAGTATGAGATATTGTCAAGTTTCTGTGTCATTTCTAACACAGCTGCTGGTAACTAAATAGGGAAGGTTTCCTGTAAGGGTGTCCTTGTTCGGGTGGCGTTCGGTGGTCGAAGTCACCGACCTTCTAGCCATCGCTGATCCTCTTTTCATTTTCGTTTGGTTTTGTCTCGTCTTCCATCACACCTGGTTCCAATCCCATGAATTACATGTTGTGTATTTAACCCTCTGTTCCCCCTCATGTCCTTGTCGGTGATTGTTTGTTGTAAGTGCTAGTGCACGTCTATCCAGGTGTGCGTCGGGTTATCCTCTTACGGACATCCTACCATAGGGGGCGCCACAGCGCATTTTGGAAAAAATTCGTTCCCATTTTCAACGGCCTACTAATCAAACTCAGAAGCTAGGACATGCATATACTTATTTTATATGGATAGAAAACACCCTAAAGTTTCTAAAACTGTTTGAATGGTGTCTGTGAGTATAACAGAACTCATATGGCAGTCAAAACCCCGAGACCGATTGAAACAGGAAGTGGGATTCTGAATTGTGGACTCGACTTCACAGCCTTGCCTGTAATTCACAACGTGAAAAATCGATAATTGAGCACTTTCTAGTGCTTCCACTAGATGTCCCCAGTCTTTACAAAGTGTTTTGAGGCTTCTACTGTCGAAACTCAGTGAAGGAGACGCTGTGGCAATTGGTCACAGTAGGAGGGCCATCAGCATTGTGACGTCAGCGGCCGTGTCTACCCCCACCTTTGGAAACGTTTTGAAACACAATGAAATCGTCCCACTCGAATCTTATTGGCTCTCTTGTTGAAACAGGCCCTGAAGATTAATGTTATACAACGTTTGACATGTTTGAACGAACCTAAAGGAGGGAAAAAAGTTATTTTTCGTAACCTAAGTCCCGCGCCCGTATCAACATTTGGATACAGCCTTCGGACGCGCTAACAACAGCAAGCTAATGGAACATAAAGGATGGACTTTTTCGACCGAAAATACGTTTGTCGTGGACCTGGGATTCCTGGAAGTGCTTTCTGATGAAGACAACTAAAGGTGAGGGATTATTGACAATATTATACAAGATCAGATGTGATTTGCGATTGTTCCAAGATGGCGCCGAGCTAGGTTTTCTAGCTCATTTTCTGAGTATCGCATCCCCTTTTATCTCAAAGTGTGATTACCCTGTAAAGTTAATTTAAAATCTGTTATGACGGGTGTTTTCAAGAGATATTCATCTATAAATCTTAGATTGACAATATAAAATAAAAAAATCGTTTTCGAATAGTAATTTATGAAATTGTAGCACTGTTTCCCGGGACGCATTTTATGGGAAAATAGTTAGTCAACGTCAGGTGCCGATGTAAAATGCTGTTTTTATATAGAAATATGACCTTTATTGAACAAAAGAATGCATGCTGTGTGTAACATGATGTCCTAGGTGTGTCATCTGATGAAGTTTGTAAAAGGTTAGTGCTGCATTTAGCTGTTTTTGAATATATTGAATTTTGAATTTCGTTATGCTAATGTCGCTAGGAGTTTTTCGCTGGAAAATGATCCCGCTAACGGGATGAGACGCTCTTATGTACCCATTATTTGATTGTTCTGTTTCCAGGTGTTTTTTGTTTGTTATTAAACTGCGCCGCTTGGAAACACAGTTTTTGCTCTCCTGCGTCTGACTTCTCTGCTGCCAGTACGCACCCCTTACAGAATCACCGACCTGACTATGGAGTCAGCAGGAGCAGGTACCCCGGGTATAGGGGTGGAGGAGTGCGTCCGGGAGCATGCAGCAATGCTCCACCATCTTGGCACCGCCATGGACCGCGTTGTCCAGACTATGGACCACTGGGAGAGACAGGGAGTTCTTCCAGCGCCTCCACCAGCACAACTGGGGTCTCCTCTGAGCGCCCCTCTTCCTCCTGGTCCCAGTGGGATTCGTCTCTCCCTGCCCCAGGAATACAACGGAAAGGCTGCGAACTGCCAGGGGTTCCTTCTTCAACTGGACCTATACCTGGCCACCGTCCACCCGGCTCCATCGGGCCGCGAGAGGGTGTCCGCCCTCGTCTCGTGCCTCACCGGGAAAGCCCTGGAGTGGGCCAACGCCGTGTGGAGAGAGGGAGATGCGGCGTTGGACCAGTTTGAGGAGTTCACCCGCCGTTTCCGGGCAGTCTTCGACCACTCGCCTGAGGGTAGAGTGGCGGGTGAGCGCCTCTTCCATCTGAGGCAGGAGAAGAGGAGCACCCAGGAGTTCGCCCTGGAGTTTAGGACCCTGGCTGCCGGCGCGGGATGGAGCGACGGGCCCCTGATCAACCATTACCGCTGCAGTCTGCACGAGGACATCCGTCGGGAGTTGGCCTGCAGAGACACCACCCTCACGTTCGACCAGCTGGTGGACTTGTCCATTCGTCTGGACAACCTGCTGGCTACCCGCGGACGTTCTGATCAGGGTCTGGTGGTTCCATCCTTCCACACCCCCTCTCCGATAACCATGGAGCTGGGAGGGGCGGTGCACAGGGAGACCGGAGGGGGTTCCAGGTCGTGCACCATTTGTGGCCGCAGAGGTCCCACTGCCGGTCGGTGCCGGGTTGGTTCCTCTGTGGATCGAGGCAGCAGGCAGGGCACTCTGGCGTCACCCCAGGTGAGCCGGCACCATTCTCACCCAGAGCCCCCTGTTGCACATATGTTTGTGTATGTCACTTTCTCTGAGTTTTCCCCGCATTCCCAGCATAAGGTGCTTGTCGATTCAGGCTCGGCTGGGAATTTTATTGATAGAGCGTTAGCTTATAGGTTAGGGATCCCCATTGTTCCCATGGCTGTGTCTTTCCCCGTTCACGCCTTAGATAGTCGACCATTAGGGTCAGGGTTGATTAGGGAGGTCACCGCTCCTTTGGGCATGGTGACGCAGGGGGGTCACAAGGAGAGAATTAGTCTCTTCGTTATTGACTCTCCTGCGTTTCCCGTGGAGCTGGGCCTACCCTGGTTAGCTTGTCATAACTCCACTGTTTCATGGCCACAGAGGGCTCTCACGGGGTGGTAGCGAGAGTGCTCAGGTAGGTGTTTAGGTGGTTCCATTGGTGCTACTACGCTGGATAGTCCAGACCATGTCTCCACTGTGCGCATTCCCCATGAATATGCTGATTTGGCTCTCGCCTTCTCTAAAAAGAAGGCAACTAAATTACCACCCCCTCAACGGGAAGATTGTGCAATAAATCTAGACGCTGCACTTCCCAGGAGTCACGTTTATCCCCTCTCACAGGCGGAGACGGAGGCTATGGAAACATATGTCTCCGAATCCCTGCGTCAGGGGTACATTCGGTCCTCCACTTCACCCGCCTCCTCGAGTTTCTTTTTTGTGAAGAAGAAGGAGGGAGGTCTGCGCCTGTGTATTGACTATCGGGGTCTGAATCAGATCACTGTGAGGAATAGTTACCCGCTACCGCTCATAGCCACAGCGATTGAGTCAATGCACGGGGCGCGCTTCTTCACCAAACTAGAGCGCTTATAACCTGGTGCGTATCCGGGAGTGAGGGCTCTGCTTACCTCGGCTCCCGTGCTGGCCCATCCAGATCCCTCTTTGGCGTTCATAGTGGAGGTGGACGCGTCCGAGGCTGGGATAGGAGCTGTGCTCTCTCAGCTCTCGGGTACGCCACCGAAGCTCCGCCCCTGTGCCTTCTTCTCGAAGAAGCTCAGCCCGGCGGAGCGGAACTATGATGTGGGGGACCGGGAGCTGTTGGCTGTCATCAAGGCCTTGAAGGCGTGGAGACATTGGCTTGACGGGGCTAGACACCCTTTTCTCATCTGGACTGACCACCGCAATCTGGAGTACATCCGGGCAGCGAGGAGACTGAACCCTCGCCTGGCAAGGGGGGCCATGTTTTTCACCTGTTTTGTGTTTACCCTTTCCTACAGACCAGGCTCCCAGAACATTAAGGCAGACGCATTGTCCCGGCTGTATGACACAGAGGAGCTGGACATGGACATTTTGCAGGCATTACGTGCAGAGCCCGCTCCCGTCCAGTGTCCCGCTGGGCATCTGTACGTCCCGTCTGCTGTTCGTGACCGGTTGATCTATTGGGCCCACACGTCACCCTTCTCTGGTCATCCTGGGATCGGTCGGACAGTGCGCTGTTTGAGCGGGAGGTACTACCTTGGCTAAGGACGTGAGGGTTTATGTTTCCTCCTGCTCGGTGTGTGCTCAGTGTAAGACTCTGAGGCACCTACCCAGAGGTAAGCTACACCCCTTGCCCGTTCCACAGCGGCCTTGGTCGCACCTGTTGGTGTATTTTCTGACTGATCTTCCACTCTCACAGGGTAACACCACGATCCTGGTCGTTGTGGATCGTTTCTCTAAGTGCTGTCGTCTCCTCCCTCTGCCCGGTCTCCCTACGGCCCTACAGACTGCGGAGTCCTTGTTTACACACGTCTTCCGGCACTACGGGGTGCCTGAGGATATAGTGTCTGATCGGGGTCCCCAGTTCACGTCTAGGGTCTGGAAGGCGTTTATGGAACGTCTGGGGGTCTCGATCAGTCTTACTTCAGGGTTTCACCCCAAGAGTAATGGGCAGGTGGAGAGAGTGAACCAGGATGTGGGTAGGTTTCTGCGGTCCTATTGCCAGGACGTGCCGGGGGAGTGGGTGTCGTTCGTGCCCTGGGCCGAGATGGCACAGAACTCGCTCCGCCACTCCTCCACTAACCTCTCTCCCTTCCCGTGCGTACTGGGGTACCAGCTGGTTCTGACGCCTTGGCATCAGGGTCAGATCGAGGTTCCTGCGGTGGACGACTGGTTCAGGCGCGCGGAGGAGACATGGGAAGCCGTCCGTGTCCACCTTCAGCAGGCCGTGACGCACCAAAAGAGGAATGCAGATCGCCACCGCAGTGGGGGGACAGGGTCTGCCTCCGCCTGCCCTGCCGAAAGCTGGGTCCGCGGTTTGTGGGGCCATTTAAGTCCTGAGGAGAGTGAACGAGGTTTGTTGTAGGTTACAGCTTCCACCCGATTACTGTATTAACCCCTTGTTCCATGTGTCTCTCCTCAGGCCGGTGGTGGATGGCCTGCTCCAGGAGTCTGAGGTGCGGGAGGTTCCTCCGCCCCCTCTGGACATCGGGGGGGGGGGGGGGGGGGGGCCCGGCATACTCCATTCGCTCCATACTGAATTCGAAGCGCCGGGCGAGGGGCCTTCAGTATCTTGTGGAGTGGGAGGGGTATGGCCCGGAGGAGAGGTGCTGGGTTCTGGTCGGGGACGTGTTGGACCCATCTATGCTGCAGGAGTCCACCGTCTTCGTCCGGATCGCCCTGCGCCTCGCCCTCCGGGTCGTCCCCCGAGGCCGGTGTCGACGCGCGGCTACGAATTCCGCCGAAGTTGGTCCCTCTCCTTGTTCGGGCGGCGTTCGGCGGTCAAAGTCACTGACCTTCTAGCCATCGCTGATCCTCTTTTCATTTTCCTTTGGTTTTGTCTTGTCTTCCATCACACCTGGTTCCAATCCCATGAATTACAGTGAGGGAAAAAAGTATTTGATCCCGTGCTGATTTTGTATGTTTGCCCACTGACAAAGAAATTATCAGTCTATAATTGTATTGGTAGGTTTATTTGAACAGTGAGAGACAGAATAACAACAAAAAAATCCCCAAAACGCATGTCAAAAATGCTATAAATTGATTTATATTTTAATGAGGGAAATAAGTATCGGCGTACTGTGTTCTTGGGGACCTTCATTGCTGTAGCCTATTTTTGGTATCTTTCCCCAGATCTGTGTGTCAAGTCCTGACCAGTATAGAGGATCATTTGTATTATTTGGTCAGGGCGTGGCAGAGGTATGTTTGTTTTGTATGGTGTTTTTTTTGTGTATAGCTTAGAGGGGTGTGTTATTTATGTGTTCCGGGGTTTTGTGGTGTATGTTTAGCATGAGTAGGTTCTAGGTTAAGTTTTCTATGTGCAGATTTGGTTGCTGGACTCTCAATTGGAGGCAGGTGTTTCTAGTTGCCTCTGATTGGGAGTCCTATAAGTAGGTGTGTGTTTTTGTTTGTCACTTGTGGGTAGTTGTATGTTAGCACTGCTTTTGTTTAGCCTGCTAAACTGTTCCTGTCGTGAGTTTTGTTTATTGTTTTTTTCCTCGTGTTCTCATTTAAAATAAATGATGATGAGCACACAATCCGCTGCATATTGGTCCACTTTGTCCGACAGCGATTTTAACATATCTTCTGACGAAGAGGTTTGTGACACTGTGCCTCGACACAATCCTGTCTCCGAGCTCTACGGACAATTACTTTGACCTCATGGCTTGGTTTTTGCTCTGACATGCACTGTAAACTGTGGGACCTTATGTAGACAGGCCTGTGCTTTTCCAAATCATGTCCAATCAATTGAATTTACCACAGGTGGGCCCTAATCAAGTTGTAGAAACATCTCAAGGATGGTCAATTGAAACAGGATGCACCTGAGCTCAATTTCGAGTCTCATAGAAGTAGGTCTGAATACTTATATAAATAAGGTATTACTGTTTCTCAAAAAAACGGTTTTGCTTTTGTCATTATGGGGTATTGTGTGTAGATTGCTGAGATTGTTTTTATATTTCATTAATTTTAGAATAAGGCTGTAGTGTAACAAAATGTGGAAAAAGTCAAGGGGTCTGAATACTTTCCGAACATGTAATACATGTTCTACATATACTAAACAATATGCATTTAATGTCTTAACAGATACATACAAATCCAATACAACTTGAAATCATCAGCATGCGAATAAAGAAAAGAGCAAATACTGGATATTTCCCAAATACATTGTTTATTAAAAAAATGTATGTAGCTACAACATTTACATGAGAGAAATGTGAACACTATGAGGATGTTCACCGTAGGATGTTTAAAGGAGCAACTACAGAATTTACCTGAGCCAAGTGATAACTAAGCAATAGCTTTCAACCAATGAAAGTTTAAAAGATAATTAACAAAATTGTAATAATTAAAACAACAAAAACTAAATCAAACCCAGTTCAGAAGTATTACCTTTTTGAGTGAACTTTGGAGATGTGGAAGTCCTTCGTCCAACGCTTGTTGAGAGCATTCATTGAAACAATCAGAATACATAAAACAAAAACAAAATGAGGGTACTGAAAACATTTTATATTTTGGCATCTTAAAAGGTAGACACAGGCTTAGCTAATGGCTTTGGAGAAACAGGGTCAGCTGTTACAAAGGTGCCTTGATGCTGCTATGCTTCTCACTGAAACTGGCATTCTATATATTTTTAAGCAAGGAAACAATGTTTCTGCCTTGTATAAATGATATATGAACGAATGATGTAGCTATCATAAACTGGGACTTAGGCCTTCTAAATCTAACTTTAAATGTATGGCCAACTGTTCCTAGAGATCCACAGTATACAAGATTTTTCTCCAGCCAAGCCTCAACTCATTTGATTCAAACTAATGAACTAATTATGATATTCAATCTAGACTGGGGATTTCATCATTAAGAGACAGTTGTCTACTAGTGGTCTCTTCTTCCTGACTCAGGTGTATAAGGCTTGGGTGGAAGAAAAGCAACATCAAATTGAATTATGACTAATATGGCAATTCATATTATTTTTCCAAAATGAATTATTGTTAACTTACATCTCAAAGCCATGCATGCAAGAAGCCTGATACACACATACTTCTTTGTCCTCAGTTTGATTGAAGGCCTCAATCAGTCTTTTTGCATGTAACACATTTCTTCTAGAAAGAGAGGAGAACAAGACATGATCAAGATGAGCTAGCTACTAGTTTAAAGCAATGAAATATCTAATTGTTACAAAAAAATGAATGTACAGTTATGGCCAAAAGTTTTGAGAATGACACAAATATTAATTTTCACAAAGTCTGCTGCTTCAGTTTGTATGACGGCAATTTGCATATACTCCAGAATGTTATGAAGAGTGATCAGATTAATTGCAATTAATTGCAAAGTCCCTCTTTGCCATGCAAATGAACTGAATCACCCCAAAACATTTCCACTGCATTTCAGCCCTGCCACAAAAGGACCAGCTGACATCATGTCAGTGATTCTCTCGTTAACACAGGTGTGAGTGTTGACGAGGACAAGGCTGGAGATCACTCTGTCATGCTGATTGAGTTCGAATAACAGACTGGAAGCTTCAAAAGGAGGGTGGTGCTTGGAATCATTGTTCTTCCTCTGTCATCCATGGTTACCTGCAAGGAAACACGTGCCAAAAAGGGCTTCACAGGCAAGGACATAGCTGCCAGTAAGACTGCATCTAAATCAACAATTTATCGGATCATCAAGAACTTCGAGGAGAGCGGTTCAATTGTTGTGAAGAAGGCTTCAGGGTGTCCAAGAAAGTCCAGCAAGCGCCAGGTCTGTCTCCTAAAGTTGATTCAGCTGCGGGATCGGGGCACCACCAGTACAGAGCTTGCTCAGGAATGGCAGCAGGCAGGTGTGAGTGCATCTGCAAGCACAGTGAGGCGAAGACCTTTGGAGGATGGCCTGGTGTCAAGAAGGGCAGCAAAAAAGCCACTTCTCTCCAGGAAAAACATCAGGGGCAGACTGATATTCTGCGAAAGGTACAGGGATTGGACTGCTGAGGACTGGGGTAAAGTCATTTTCTCTGATGAATCCCCTTTACGATTGTTTGGGGCATCTGGAAAAAAGCTTGTCCGGAGAAGACAAGGTGAGCGCTACCATCAGTCCTGTGTCATGCCAACAGTAAAGCATCCTGAGACCATTCATGTGTGGGGTTGCGTGTGGGGTTGCTTCTCAGCCAAGGGAGTGGGCTCACTCACAATTTTGCCTAAGAACACAGCCATGAATAAAGAATGGTACCAACACATCCTCCGAGAGCAACTTCTCCCAACCATCCAGGAACAGTTTGGTGACGAACTATGCCTTTTCCAGCTTGATGGAGCACCTTACCATAAGGTAAAAGTGATAACTAAGTGGCTCAAGGAACAAAACATTGATATTTTGCGTCCATGGCCAGGAAACTCCCCAGATCTTAATCCCATTGAGAACTTGTGGTCAATCCTCAAGAGGTGGGTGGACAAAAAATACCCCACAAATTCTGACAAACTCCAAGCATGGAATATGCAAGAATGGGCTCCCATCAGTCAGGATGTGGCCCAGAAGTTAATTGACAGCATGCCAGGGCGGATTGCAGAGGTCTTGAAAAAGAAGGGTCAACACTGCAAATATTGACCCTTTGCATCAACTTCATGTAATTGTTAATAAAAGCCTTTGACACTTATGAAATGCTTGTAATTATACTTCAGTATTCCATAGTAACATCTGACAAAAATATTAAAAGACACTGAGGCAGCAAACTTTGTGAACATTAATATTTGTGTCATTCTCAAAACTTTTGGCCACAACTGTACATATGGGCTACATTTATGAGAATACAAGCATTTGCTTACCTTATTAAGCTCGAAGACGATATACTCTCATTTATCACTCAAAAATGTGTTACGAGTGAGTGCACCACAAACATAAAATCAAAACAAATCTTACAGTGAAATTCTTACTTACAAGCCCTTAACCAGCAATGCAGTTTTAAGAAAAATACCTAAAAAAAGAGAAATAATAGTAACAAATAATTAAAGAGCAGCAGTAAAATAACAATAGCGAGGCTATATACAGGGGGTACCGGTACAGAGTCAATGTGCGGGGGCACCGGTTAGTCGAGGGTGTTGATGCAGTTAATCTTTCCAGCGTGCTGATGCATCCTCTTCCCAATACAGCCTCTTCCAACACCATGGGCAGGGGAAGAGTATCCATCTGCAAATGTGAAGTTTTGCTTTGATGTCAAGTCAGCTCATATTGTTGCTGCCTTAGCTGTTGTGCTAGCTAACATGCTACTGAATAGTAACACTAGCATATTGACATGCATATGTGTATTAAAAGACAGCAATGTATTCACCTAAAAATATAAGTGTTTAGGCAAATCATTAGTTTGCTAGCTAGTTATCAATTATGAATTGTGCAAAAATATGATAATGTAGCTAACGTTAGCTAGCTAGCTAAGCGCTAGCCAGTCAGTGGCGCTGACAGATTGAAATGGGTATGAACAAAATGTGTTTCACTCTATCTCATAAAACAAAAACATGCTAACTAGGCATCAATTAGCTAAACATTTTTAAGTTCATCAGGAAGCTTAATTAATAAGTTAGACACTCACCGGACAACTTTTGTAGGTAGCTAGCTAGATAGCTTGGTTTCCATTTTCCAACCGATTTTTCTAATCCCACTGATTGGTCATCAATGGTTACTGGTTTTAGAACTAATGCGTTCACCAGACACGGCTAATGGTACATTTTGTTACTAGGGGCAATAAATGTTGTTGCCACATGTTTGCCACTGATTAAAATGTAATTTTTAGAGAATTGGCGAACTGTTTGCCACTAGTGGCAAAAAATATTATTGTTGCAAAAGGTTTGCCGCAGATTCACCACTAGTGGAAAACATTTTCAAACGTCTGGCAACATTTTGTGGCACACTATTTAGTTTGCAGCAAATTTGCCACAAAGTTGTGAGAAATTTGCCGCAACAAATTCATTTTGGAAGGGCTAGCAATAAAAATAGAAAAAATATCAAAATTAGCAATGTCATAGACCGGAATATAAATAAATATACAGATAATGTATATAAATATACACTGAGTGTACAAAACATTAGGAACACCTTCCTAATATCTTCCTAATATTGAGTTACACCCCCTTTTGCCCTCAGAATGCTTCCCACAGTTGTGTCAAGTTTGCTGGATTTCCTTTGGGTGGTGGACCATTCTTGATACACACCGGAAACTGTTGAGCATGAAAGACCCAGAAGCGTTGCAGTTCTTGACACACTCAAACCGGTGTCCCTGGCACCTACTACCATACCCTGTTCAAAGACATTTAAATATTTTTTCTTGCCCATTTACACTCTAAATGGCACACATACACAATCCATGTCTCAAAGCTTAAATATCCTTCCTTAACATGTCTCCTCCCCATTCATCTACCCTGATTGAAGTAGATTTAACAGTTGACATCTCAAGGGATCATAGCTTTTAGCTGGATTCACCTGGTCAGTCTATGTCATGGAAAGAGCAATGTTTTGTACACTCAGTGTATGTACACGTAATGGGGTGTATAGACAGTATGGACAGTATATGAATAGAAAAGGTGTGTACATCAGTATTTATATAGGATGAGCTATGACTAGAATACAGTATATACATATGAAGTGGGTAAAACAGTATGTAAACATTATTCAAGTGACGAGTATTCAATAGTAACAGTGACTAAGGTTTAGGGCAGGGTACTGGTTGGAAGCCGGCTAGTGGTGACTGTCAGATGGCCTGGAGCTAGAAGCCTGCTTCTCAGTCTCTCGGTCCCAGCTTTGATGCACCTGTACTGTCTTCGCCTTCTAGATGGTAGCTGGGTGAACAGGTCTTGGCTTGGGTGGCTGAGGTCATTGATGATCTTCTTGGCCTTCCTGTGACACCAGCTGCTGTAGATCTCCTGGAGGGCAGGGAGTGTGCCCCTAAGCCCTTTGTGTGAAGGGGCCATTTCAGGTCGTCAGTGACGTGCACGCCGAGGAACTTGAAGCTTTTGACACTCTCCACTGCGGCCCCGTCGATGTTGATGGGGGAGTGCTCTCTCTGCTGTCTTCTGTAGTACAAGATCAGTTCCTTCGTTTTGTTGACGTTGAGGGAGAGGTTATTTTTCTGGCACCACTCCACCAGGGCTCTCACCTCCTTGTAGTCTGTCATACAAATACATATGATCACTGAACTAAAGGGTCATTCCATCTCCCTGCGTCCTTGCCACCAGTTAAACACTTCAGTCTCCACTCATGCACTGTAAAGTCAACATCCTTAACCTTCCAGTTCTCAGTCCCCCTACTCTGGACTGTCAGCACTCCTCTGTCAATCACTCTGCCAATTACACTTAACCCTCACAAAATACTAATCACTTTGTCACTTCCCATTCAAAAGAAGTGTTAAAAATAGCAACTTTATTTACATTGGGCAAATAGGCAATTGATTCTCATGGGAATGAAACTTGAAAAGTACACATATTCACCTCTTGAATCAAGTAAAAATATACTATAGTTCATTGCTAACAATAACTAATTGCACTAATAATAACCCAGTGAGAACATTGAAAAAATAAACTTTCAATATTGCTATATCCCTTGTCTGTTTGTTTAGCATTCTCAGTGTTTGACCCTGTATTCATCACATTGTATGTTTTTGTTTTCTTTCAAAATATCTATCAGCTGCTTCCAACAAATCTTTCTTGACGACTGTTCCTGAACTATGCTTATCCAACTTCATCAGTTCACGCTCATGGTTGCACAATGAGGCCAGAGTTCAATGATAGCGCATAAAATGTCTGCAATACAATTTCTCTCAGATTTGTTCATGCTATATTGGAGGTGTTGACTGCCAACGTTAGACCTGGTACTAGATGGGTGTACCTAATAAACAGGCCGCTGAGTGTACATACACATATATAATGGTGTGTAAAGACAGCATAGGAATAGAAAAAGTTTGTACATGAGTTGTTATATAGGATGAACCATGACTAGAATACAGTATATACATATAAAGTGAGTAAAACAGTACTAAACATTATTAAAGTGACCAGTGTTCAATGACTTTATGTACATAAGGCATCAGTCTCTACAGTGCAGGGTAGAGTATTGGGTGGTAGCTGGCTAGTAACAGTGACTAAGGTTCAGGGCAGGGTACTGAGCAGAGGCTGGCTAGTGGTGCCAGTTTAACAGTCTGATGGCATGGAGATAGAAGCTGTTTCTCAGTCTCTCGGTCCCAGCATTGATGCATCTGTACTGTCTCTGTCTTCTAGATGGTAGCTGGGTGAACAGGTCTTGGCTTGGGTGGCTGAGGTCATTGATGATCTTCTTGGCCTTCCTGTGACACCAGCTGCTGTAGATCTCCTGGAGGGCAGGGAGTGTGCCCCCAAGCCCTTTGTGTGAAGGGGCCATTTCAGGTCGTCAGTGATGTGCACGCCGAGGAACTTGAAGCTTTTGACACTCTCCACTGCGGCCCCGTCGATGTTGATTGGGGCGTGCTCTCTCTGCTGTCTTCTGTAGTACAAGATCAGTTCCTTCGTTTTGTTGACGTTGAGGGAGAGGTTATTTTCCTGGCACCACTCCGCCAGGGCTCTCACCTCCTCGTAGTCTGTCATAAAAATACATATGATCACTGAACTAAAGGGTCATTCCATCTCCCTGGTTCCTTGCCACCAGTTAAACACTTCAGTCTCCACTCATGCACTGTAAAGTCAACATCCTTAACCTTCCAGTTCTCAGTCCCCCTACTCTGGACTGTCAGCACTCCTCTGTCAATCACTCTGCCAATTACACTTAACCCTCACAAAATACTAATCACTTTGTCACTTCCCATTCAATAGAAGGGTTAAAAACAACAACTTTTAATTACAACTATAAATACCTAGGTTTCTGGTTAGACTGTAAACTCTCCTTCCAGACTCACATTAACCATCTCCAATTCAAAATTAAATCTAGAATCGGCTTCCTATTTCGCAAAACAAAGCCTCCTTCACTCATGCTGCCAAACATACACTCATAAAACTGACTATCCTACCGATCCTTGACTTCGGCGATGTCATTTACAAAATAGTCTCCAACACTCTACTCAGTAAACTGGATGTAGTCTATCACAGTGCCATCCGTTTTGTCACCAAAGCCCCATATACTACCCACCACTGCGACCTGTATGCTCTCGTTGGCTGGCCATCGCTTCATATTCGTCGCCAAACCCACTGGCTCCAGGTCATCTATAAGTCTTTGCTAGGTAAAGCCCCGCCTTATCTCAGCTCACTGGTCACCATAGCAACACTCACCCGTAGCACACGCTCCAGCAGTTATATTTCACTGGTCTTCTCCAAAGCCAACACTTCCTTTGGCCGCCTTTCCTTCCAGTTCTCTGCTGCCAATGACTGAAATGAATTGCAAAAATCACTGAAGCTGGAGTCTTATATCTCCCTCTCTAACTTTAAGCATCAGCTGTCAGAGCAGCTTACAGATCACTGTACCGTTTAATTTCATTTAATTTTGGAGCCGTTTAATTTTGGATTGGAGATGCTTAATGTGAGTCTGGAAGGAGAGTTTACAGTCTAACCGACACCTAGGTATTTGTAGTTGTCCACATATTCTAAGTCAGAACCGCCCAGAGTAGTGATGGGCAGGCGGGTGCGGACAGCCTTCGGTTGAAGAGCATGCACTTAGTTTTTCTTGCATTTAAGAGCAGTTGGAGGCCATGGAAGGAGAGTTGTATGGCATTGAAGCTCGCCTGGAGGTTTGTTAACAGTGTCCAAAGAAGGGCCAGAAGTATACAGAATGGTGTTGTCTGTGTAGAGGTGGATCAGAAAATCACCAGCAGCAAGAGCGACATCATTGATGTATGCAGAGAAAAGAGTCACACTCAACTAGCACACCCAACTACCTCATCCCCATATTATTACTTACCCTCTTGCTCTTTTGCACCCCAGTATCTCTACTTGCACATCATCATCTGCACATCTATCACTCCAGTGTTAATGCTAAATTGGAATTATTTCGCCTCTATGGCTTATTTATTGCCTTACCTCCCTAATCTTACTGCATTTGCACATACTGTACATATATTTTTCTGTTGTGTTATTGACTGTACGTTTGTTTATGTGTAACTCTCAGTTTTTTTGTCGCACTGCTTTGCTTTATTTTGGCCAGGTCGCAGTTGTAAATGAGAACTTGTTCTCAACTGGCCTACCAGTTTAAATAAAGGTGAAATAAAAAATAAAATAAAAAAATAAGTAAACATGGTCAAATAGGCAATTGCTTCTAGTGGGAATGAAACTTGAAAGTACACATAGTCACCTCTTCGATCAAGTAAAAATATACTGTAGTTGATTGCTAACAATAACTAATTGCACTAATAATAACCCAGTGAGAACATTGAAAAAATAAACTTTCAATATTGCTATGTCCCTTGTCTGTTTGTTTAGCATTCTCAGTGTTTGACCCTGTATTCATCACATTGTATGTTTTTGTTTTCTTTTAAAATATCTATCAGCTGCTTCCAACAAATCTTTCTTGACAACTGTTCCTGAACTTTGCTTATCCAACTTCATCAACTCACGCTGATGGTTACAAAATGAGGCCAGAGTTCAATGATTGTGCAGAAACATTTCTGCAATGCAATTTGTCTCAGATTTGTTCATGCTATATTGGAGGTGTTGACTGCCAACGTTAAATCAATATAGAGGTTGGTAACTTTTTGTGCACATTGAATTGCTAAGAGCAATGAATACATGCTGGCCTAAGAGCCTTGATTTCAATTCTCAGAGTGTAAATCGGTAGTCATTGAAAGGAGAGCAATAACAATTCTGGCAGGGGACTCAAATTTAGCGCAACATTTCACCCAATTAGTTGTTTGAACATTCGTATGTCAGTGCTAATGGACTTCTTAATCGTTAAATCAAATACTGTTTTGTTGAGGAAAGCTCTTTAAACCAGTGTTCAGTGTCTAGTCCCTTTTCACTTCATGCTGTATTGTAGAGCTATTACATAACTATGATGATATGACAGTGAAACCTCATCTATCAACATAAGGGCTGGATACTGTACTGGACCCCCATCGTCCCACATCACCATCAGCCACCGCTTGGGCTGACAACAAAGATCCTAATTCTTTCCCGAGTCCCCATTTCACAGTGGAAAAGAATGATTTGCTTGTGGCTGCGCTCCCGCTGCATGCCCAGGGGAAATGCATGCTCCACTTCAAAAAGGAGGCATGATCCCAGGACAAGAGCTGAAATAAGTCAGGGAATATAACATGCAGAGCGACGTGGTAGAGGGTCCCTCTCGCTGCGTGAGCTGACATGACTGATGCTCCAGCTGAACTAATTCTGTACTTCGTGGAGTCGGGTCTGTATCGTCTTAGGTTGATGCATCAGTCTATTAGGCCAGTGTTCCTAACTTCGGTCCTCAAGTACCCCCAACGGTACACATTTCTGTTGTAGCCCTGGACAAACATGCTTCATTCAACTCATCAAGGGCTTGATTATTAGCTGAAAAGTGGAATCAGGTGTGCTTGTCTGGGGATACAATAAAAATGTGTACTGTTTGGGGTACTCAAGGAGTTGGGAAACAGTGTAAATAGGTGAAATAGTCACATTTTACTTCATACTTTTTTTCTTGTACTTTTTGTATTTGATGTGTGCTTTCTATCAGTCCGTCAACTATATGAGAAACACATCTCAAACTACCCAATAGCAGCAGCAGCAGCAGCAGCTCACTTCTGTGTAACTGAAGTGACAAAGAGAGTGATAGAGAAAGAAGAAGAAAGAGTCCTTCATGTGGAGAGAGGGCTAAGGTGCTCAGCACTCCCTTCTGAATGATGTTTTTCAGGGCGTTCACTGCTGGGACTTTGGGGACTCATATTCATGTTCGCAACCAACAAAAAAATCTCAGAGGAAAGGGGTTAAGATCTAAATAGATCTTAGAGGTGGAGGTGTGAAATTTGTCCATTAACCATGAATACCCCTGTGTCACCCTTCATCCCAAAGCTGTCCTCCTCACACCCCAGAGAGGTGTCCTGAGAAAGAAGTGATTTCAACTTTACGAAGTCTATTAATACTAGATGACCTGTTCCCCATCATTAAACAAAGTCTGAAGTGCTGAGATGTACACCTTTCAGACACAAAGTTTTCACCAGAGATCCATTTTTTAAATGTATTATCTGAGGACTATTATGTAAAAAAAAAAATATATATCTTAAACTCACAATCAGGGAACACATAATTCTGATTGAATCAAATAAAACCAATAAACTAACACTAAACGCAAAAGGCTCTTGTGCTTTGATGTTTTTCCACTTCACAAACTATGAATAAGTCATTCTTCATGGGATCCACGGCCTTGACAATGGCCTCAATGGACTGTAAATTCCCAGGGATAATTACTGGTTAGCAGATTAAATAAACAACACATCACAGAGAATAAACATGTTCATTAAACAGAGTCTCTTACGACTCAAGTCTTCTTGCTCAATGGTTTAGCCCTTTCCCAAAAGTTATCTCTTTACATGTACAGTTGAAGTCAGAAGTTTACATACACCTTAGCCAAATACATTTAAACTCAGTTTTCCACAATTCCTGACATTTAATCTGAGTAAATATTCCCTATTTCAGGTCAGTTAGAATCACCACCTTATTTTAAGAATGTGAAATGTCAGAATAATATCAGAGAGAATTATTTATTTCAGCTTTTATTTCTTTCATCACATTCTCAGTGGGTCAGTAGTTTACATACACTCAATTAGTATTTGGTAGCATTGCTTTTAAATTGTTTAATTTGGGTCAAACGTTTCGGGTAGACTTCCACAAGCTTCCCACAATAAATTGGGTGAATTTTGGCCATTCCTCCTGACAGAGCTGGTGTAACTGAGTCAGGTTTGTAGGCCTCCCTGCTCGCACACACTTTTTCAGTTCTGCCCACAAATTTGATATGGGATTGAGGTCAGGGCTTTGTGATGGCCACTCCAATACTTTGACTTTGTTGTCCTTAGGCCATTTTGCCACAACTTTGGAAGTATGCTTGGGGTCATTGTCCATTTGGAAGATCCATTTGCGACCAAGCTTTAACTTCCTGACTGATGTCTTGATATGTTGCTTCAATATATTCACATCATTTTCGCCACTCATGATGCCATCTAATTTGTGAAGTGCACCAGTCCCTCCTGCAGCAAAGCACCCCCACAACATGATGCTGCCACCCCGTGCTTCATGGTTGGGATGGTGTTCTTCGGCTTGCAAGCCTCCCCCTTTGTCCTCCAAACATAACGATGGTCATTATGGCCAAACAGTTCTATTTTTGTTTCATCAGACCAGAGGACATCTCCAAAAAGTACAATCTTTGTCCCCTTGTGCAGTTGCAAACCGTAGGCTGGCTTTTTTATGGCGGTTTTGGAGCAGTGGCTTCTTCCTTGCTGAGCGGCCTTTCAGGTTATGTCGATATAGGACTTGTTTTACTGTGGAAAAAGATACTTTTGTACCTGTTTCCTCCAGCATCTTCACATGGTCCTTTGCTGTTGTTCTGGGATTGATTTGCACCTTTCGCACCAAAGTAAGTTAATCTCTAGGAGACAGAACACGTCTCCTTTCTGAGCTGTATGCCAGCTGCGTGGTCCCATGGTGTTTATACTTGCGTACTATTGTTTGTACAGATGAACGTGGTACCTTCAGGCGTTTGGAAATTGCTCCCAAGGATGAACCAGACTTGTGGAGGTCTATAAATTGTTTTCTGAGGTCTTGGCTGATTTCTTTTGATTTTCCCATGATGTCAAGCGAAAAGGCACTGAGTTTGAAGGTAGGCCTTGAAATACATCCACAGGTACACCTCCAACTGACTCAAATTATGTCAATTAGCCTATCAGAAGCTTCTAAAGCCATGCCATCATTTTCTGGAATTTTCCAAGCTGTTTAAATGCACAGTCAATTTAGTGTATGTAAACTTCTGACCCACTGGAATTGTGATACAGTGAATTTTAATTGAAATGATCTGTCAACAAGTGTTGTAAAAATGACTTGTGTCATGCCCAAAGTAGATGTCCTAACCGACTTGACAAAACAATAGTTTGTTAACAAGAAATGTGTGGAGTGGTTGAAAAACGAGTTTTAATGACTCCAACCTAAGTGGATGTAAACTTCTGACTTCAACTGTATACCACAATTTGCTATTTTAGGTCTGAATTGTTGGATGGCTTTTGCCCTGTTGGACCATGCCCAACCTCAACACAAGCGGGGAAATGTCTAATCAGGGAGGAAACTTGAAAGCATTGTTACACACCGGCACACCAGCGCAGGGGTCGTGGGCTCACAATTAGACATACGGAAGGTAAACTGATGTAAGGGCCTGCAAGGTGAAGATAAATGACAGAGAGCTTCCTCTTATTCTTTATTTTTAAACCACCACCCAACAGCTCACACTGAATCACATGAGCCATGGTCTGAATGCCTGTTATGTTCTGCAAGTCTGTCAAAAGGTCTTGAAGACATGTGGTGCTTTAAGGATACACTGAACTCATTTGAGATACTGTACTTGTCTGAGAAAAGACGCTACATCCATGTGAGATTTGAAATTGAAATAAACAAAGAGATTGAAACTCAGAATTTGAATCAATCGAGAAGTTGAAGCAACAATGCATTGAGACTAATAGCTAGTTTAGTTTAGCTAGGAAGAGATAATGTGAAAGCTACAAGTAACAGATTGAGATATTCAACTGATAGAATGACTATATATCTGAGAGATATTCATGTCAGGGCAAGTCTGTTAATAAGGAGAGTGTTAATGTAATTAGAAAAAATAACTTGATGTACCTTGATTGTTTCTTTGCTCTTGGTCTCATGATAAAGAGTGTTAGGTAAAAATTAAGCCATGTTGAGTGGATAATTCTCTAACTAGCTAATGTGCAATCTAATCCACTGCCGATTATAGTGCATATTCTGGGACATGAGGCTACGAAACCGCATTATGGGTTTGATACAAACATAACCTGATGTAACCTAGTCTGTATTGCTGTGGCTGATCAGTTTCTGTATGCATGACAAGTATGAAGGCACCGATTAGTTCATTTTAAGTGTTAAACTTTTAAATCGACTTTGGTCAGCACTATGCTATACGTGGCATTGTTTGTGTTGCTTTTTTTTGTGGTAGAGGAAAGTGCTGCCCATGCTCACATGCCCTTGTCTGACATTCCATCAGCTTTACCGCTTTCCCATAGAAATCATACTGTACTGTTGCCTATGTACTGCATATGAAATTCATGAGGGTCATGCGATCTACCAGCCTGGTCTCTTAGACTAGACGTAACATAGTAAAGGTAAATACGGGACATTCAAATTAGTATGATATGTTACGTTTGGTGTTGTTACTCAAGACAGATGGTTACTTAAGGCAAAAACGAAAGTGGGGTGGATGGGTGGGTGTATAACGCAAACGTCTAGCAACCCAAAGGTTGCGAGTTTGAATCTAACCATGGCCAACTTGTGCATTTCAGCTAATTAGCAACTTTTCAACTACTTTAGTCACTTTGCAACTACTTTGCATGTTAGCTAACCATTCCCCTAACCCTAACCTTAACACTTTTAGCTAACTCTTCCCCAACACTAACCTTAACCCTTAACCCTTTAACCGAACTCCTAAATGTAACCCTAACCTTAACCCCTAACCCTAATCCCTAGCCTAGCTAACATTAGCCACCTGCAAATTCGTAACATATTGTGCGTTTGGCAAATTCATAACATATTGTACGTTTTGCCAATTCGTAACATATAATACAAATTGTAATTCGTAAAATATCATATGAAATGGGTGATGGACATCCACAAATTAATACATACCATACCAAATGTTACATATCATACTAAATGGAGTGTCTCGTATTTACATACAGAATAATACGAAATGCTCTGAGACCAGGTTGCAGCGATCCACATGTCCACATGCCTCATGCAGCAGCTGCACCAGGAGCAGCTGCTTTTTATTGGAGGTTTTTACAAGCTTGCTGAATCCCCACAGAATGTGTCTGGCATATCATGAAATGATAAGTGTTAATCAGAGATCAGAGTCAGACCACGTCAAGGTAGCTGAACGCAATGACGGAGAATCTCAAAGAATCATCTAAATACATTCCTAGAAGTGTGTGACCAAGATATAATCATATTATCAACTCCTGCAACTTTATTTTAGTGGGAAAATCAAACCTATGCTGAGGCAAGTCAAAACGGCAAGAAAATTGCTTTACAAAAGGTTAAAGGAAACCTGCCCTTATGGACTAGAAAAACACAATATTTCTCATATTTCTCACAATATTTCTCAACAGTCTTAATTAAAT
The DNA here is from genome assembly GCF_901001165.1 of Salmo trutta. Classification (NCBI taxonomy): domain Eukaryota; kingdom Metazoa; phylum Chordata; class Actinopteri; order Salmoniformes; family Salmonidae; genus Salmo; species Salmo trutta. The sequence continues at coordinate 42,112,962 of NC_042971.1, read as the reverse complement.
TGACTTATTCTCTCCTGTGAGTCGATAGCCGTTTCCCCTGTCTCATCTAGCCATGGCTGATTTATGATATTTCAAGGCAGAGTAGTTTCTGGAGAGTAGTTTAAATGAAGCTTTCTTAAGTTATTATTGTTCCATTCTCACAGCCCTGAGAGCACTCAGGAGGGAGGGGGTCCTCTTGTTCTCTCTCCTATTGTGGGTTATGCATATTCAGCAATAAGCTCTCTCCTTGAGAGGAGTGCTCGCCTTTACTGTCATAGCAGATAAACACAAAAGCAACCATAATTGTGCCTCTAGTTCCATAAAAATCCCATTAAAACATCCTGTCATTGATTCTATAATGCCGATGTCGTGGTATTGTTCAATCTTCCTGAAAGCCAAGCATTAGTGGGACACAATGGCTCCCTTTGAAGCAACATTTTAAATATTGGATGACAAGCAAATTGCTAATTCTTACAGTTTTATAAATAATTGATGACACATTTTAGACCCTATAATTACACAGGCCCTAAGCTGGAACGACACACTGCAGTAAGCCCTTTAGTTTTACTCACTTAAACTCCTATCCAAAACAATACCCCTCTTTCCTTTGCTCAGACACACACCGAGTTATGTGCTCTTCTTGTGTAATGTGGTTTATGATTGCTCTTTGGAATCATATCTTTTCCCAGATAGAACCCCTTATTAATTTGGATAGACACAAAACCACTCAATGAATTAAAACTAAATGAAAGCTGTAGACACAAATTATATCTCTGCATTCTCTTTCAGTTATCTAAGTTGTAGATTGTATCATAAATTATTCATCAGAGTTGACTGCACCAAAGGCTAATTTCCAGTAGGAGAGTTCTCTAATGACATCAGAGGCACATCCATGGCTTTCAGCGTCTCGAAAGAGCTGCTAACATCAGGGCCATAAGTCACCTGTGTGATGTTGCTTTAACTCTCTCTCTCCCTCTCTCCCTCTCTCTGAGTGTTTTGCAAATGCGGTCACTGCTTATATTTGGACAGGTTTGTGTTTTGACTAAACTCACTGGCTCACATTCTGAGGGAAAACAACAACTTGTGATATCTTTCCAGTAGACTCACCGCCACATTCTAAAACCAAGTGGGAGCCATTCAGTTTCATAACTGAGTTATGAGGCCAAACATATGCAATCATTTCATAATCAATACACCATCTGCTGATATGGTGAGAGAAAAAGGCTATATTTTTTTATTCCTTCCCACAGCAACTTTAAATAGTTACTGAATTATAGATAAAGCTAATTCACACACTATCCTTTCTAACATCAACAACACTTTTTTCATAGTCTAAATTGGTACAGCGAGGCAGCATTGTAAGGGGCTTTTTAGGGGAATGTAAGAATGTGATGCCGATGTCAGATGTCATACAGTACCTTTACAGAAAGGGCACAGTATGACACCAGCAGGTACAGGATTGCCACACAAATGGTTAAAATGCTCAGAAACTATGTTTTCTATTAGAACATTTATTACAGTATTCATCTACCACCTCAGCCAGTTGTTGATATCATTTGGCTGTGCATCGATAACCAGCAAAAATGAAGGGGAAATCTACAGCCAAGAATAATCTAAATGAAAATATCTAGTCACAGTGGCTGCCTTTCATTGGATATGGATTTGGAACCGTCAGTCTAAACAGTCAGCTGTACAATAGGACTGTCTAAAAATGGCTTCTTAGTAACTGAAAATAGTCCATCCTTTAGCAGCAAACTAATTTACGGACATTCCATTCCATGTTGCCAGTGCTGTCCGCTGTATCCGTCAACCTCTTGCTGGATGGCAAAAATGGCTTGAACTGATCAGCATACAAACAATAATTTACAATATGTGTCTGGTTATGTGATGGCAATTGCAATCTGAGAGTAACTCCACATTTTCCACTTGACACAGAATTATACAGCTGATTATATTCAGTGAAGCCGTGCCTTTCTCAAGGGCAAAACAGCAGTGTCTACACCTGGGAATTAAACCTGCACACCCTCTGGCCACATGCCCATCCTCCATTGCTACTCCATTTTACCACTGGATCCCCTGAGCATTTCACTATATGCCTGAATGGTATTTTCAATGAGTTTCATATTCAAATGAAGACCTTTTTGTATTTTCCTCCCTTATTACAAATGTTGACATACATGCTTAGTTAAGGAGGTTAGAGAATATTCTACATAGTCTACTGTCACAATATGATATCAGGTTAGATCAAATAAGCAAACTGCAATGTAAAGTTGCTATTATGTGTCTATCCTAAGTAGGTCACAAATAAATCAAACATCTAGTTTAGAGCGAGGAGCTATTTTTAGAGACCTTCCTTGGATGAAGCCACAGCAATATGAAAAGGTCACATATTCCTGACTTTGCAGAGATGCATTGAACGCCAACCATGGCATGAAACACAACTATGAAAACAGCTGTGCTTTTACTCACAATTTTTTGTATTAGTTAGTTTTTTGGTGTATAAACACAATCTTACTAGGTAGCTTTGGTTAAGAGGCAAAGGGAAAAGGAGATACATTTATTTATTTTTTCTATATTACGCTTGGCTATATACAGAAATATTTCAGCACTTTTCTGCCATTCAAGCAGGAGTGGATTGGCCATCTGGCATTTCGGCTGGTACATTTTTAGCCCAGTGGGCCCGTCTAACTTGGGTTTTTAGCACAAAATTATAATTATCTGCCTAATAATGGGGCCTTAAGGAAAAATATGGGCTGGTATGGGGGCCTCAAGGAAAGAAATGGGCAGGTGTAGGGGCCTCAAGGGGAAAAAACGGGCCTGTGTGTTAGAAATGCCAGGGACATTTTAGGTCCCAGTCCACCCCTAGATTGGCACGTTCATAAAGAGATCCCAAGGGACCAAGGAAGGCCAAAGGCCAAAGGAAGATAGTTTTACCTGTGATTTGATTTAAAGCAGGAAATGATCAGTATATTTCTATTCATGTTTATCTCCATAATAGCCTACATTTAATGCATTTAATGCATCCATCTCCGTCATAAATGATGGTGTGCAAAAGACATCCATTAGTATTGCTTTTTATTCTGAGTGTTCAGGCTTGTGTTGAAATTAGATATAAGAAGAAATAGTTTACATTTGAACCATATCGAGATGTTAATCAATAACGAGTTCCTAAAAGGAACTTAGAAACATTGTTTTGCTCTTTAATTACTTGTTACTTTTATTTCTTAATCTTATCCGTATTTTATTTATTTATATTAAACTTCATTGTTGGTTAGAGGCTTGTAAGTAAGCATTTCACTGTAAGGTCTAAAGCTGTTGTATTCGGCGCTTGTGACTAATAAAAATGTATTTTTGATTTGTAAGAGCAAGCCTGACCAATAATGGCTTTGCAATGGGCTGACATAACTTTGATAATATACATCATTTGACTTCAAATGCATCACATATATTACTGGCAGAGAAACGTTTTAGGATAGAAGATAATAGCCTAGAATAGAAAATAATAAAATAAGAATAATGCAGCAAGATCCACTAGTGATAATGCTTTCTGTTTTCCCACAACGTTTCCACCCATTCCGATAGAGGGCAACATTGTCAATAGTAATACGAGCCATATTAGACCTACAAGAGTCACAGACTACCATTTTTAATTCATGTGAGACTCATCAAAAATATATGTTTTTGACTATATCAAACACCTTATAAGTAGTCCATGTAGTGAGCAACATCCTATAATAAATGTATCATACGCTGCTATATTAAACCTTATAAAGGCAAAATGTATTACCTCTGTTGATTGTGGAGACATTCCCGGTGCAGGCCAACATATTCACCATGTCTAATCAACGCATATTTATACAAAATAGTCCGCACATATGTTGAAAATGATAAGCATCTCTTGATTGCCATGTATTGACTGTAAAAGGCCCAGACTGTACTATGCCGAGTCCCTTCGGTCAAGGGAATGATGAACAACTGAATAATGAGAGAACTCCGCCAAGCTGCCTTGATTGGTTGGGAGGTCAGGGCTATCCAAGCGTTGCTTTACGTACGCAGCAGTGTGTGCGAAGGAGTATCGTATGCCAGTTTGGAGTGTGCACTGTACACTGGAACTATCACTGGAAAAACTCATTGCGAGTTCAAGTTAAATAGGCACAAGATTTCACTTTATTTCCCAGCTGTTTTCTTTTTTTTATAGATTCTAAACTGGATTATTCACCCGTAGCCTATCAATGTCGTGATTCATGCACTTTGGATGAAGCAGTTCAGAACGGACTTCGAACATGAGTTGGTGTCTTCAATATACAGGCAGACTGTAACATCTCAAGTGGATTGGAATTTCAATGCACGGGAGATTAACTTCCACCTGAAATAAGGATTTTGCGCATTTTATCGCGAGTGTTTTGGAGTCTGCTACTACACATATGGAGTAGGCTATTTTGGAGATACGCAAAATGTTTTCTGTTAGAGCGTTATTATAGACGATACAATGAAATTGACTTATCTATAGACAACGGGTTCACCATACAAAGAAGAGTATAAGAAAACAGACGTGCCAGAGATCTTTCCTGAAGCAAGGACAAAGGGGTCACATTTACAGTATCGGATTGTTAAATGTGCATCAACAACTGTAAAACGCACTCCAGCGCACGGGTTCGCGGGCGAAGACTCCACTTGTTAACCGACTCAACATTATTTTCTGACCAGTGACATTTTGAAACTTGTTATATCAAGGAGTTTAAACGTACGCATACCTTACAAATCTATTCGACACTGGTAAGGTGATGAGATAAAGAATCCAGAACATTGTTTTACCTGCAATATACTCTTGTTCTGCTTGCATAGCCTGCACGGAACAGAGGAAACAGGATTTCATGATATCTATTCAGTGATGGTTATCATTTGTCATTTTAAACGTGATTTTACGCATGATCTACATGCGACACTAGCGAATGGGATCTAGAATTGTGCAAGCTTTACACTGTATCCATTTTTGTTTTATGATTTCATCGCGCCGTTGATTAATTTGCCTGACTGAATAAACGTGGAAATGGCAGGCTCGGGTTCCAATTGGAAGTACTACCTTTGGTTTTTGACAGTCTTGTGCAGGTCGCTGTTGCCCGTGGCCAAAACGTTGGAATCGGTGGTTTGGAACTCACAAAACCCCAAGTAAGTGTTCAATGTGCAAATCTAGGATATATTAGACATATAGCCTATATCTGTATTACCATGCATTGAATACAACACAGCGCTCATGCTATTCTATTAGCATGCGTAAAGATGCTAATGGTCAACACATATGCATAGGCGCCTGGACATGTTTCCAACTACTATTTGCGCTGAATGACATTCAGGGCTCTGTAATGTGCTGGCTCTGATGCCTCACACCGTGTTGAATGGAAAAGCATAGGCCTACTGTAAAACAATATAAAGTGGAGTCATGGGGAAAGCCAGACATGGTTTGATAGCCTATACATCATAAAGGCCGTATTTTAAACCATCAATAATAAGCATAGTTCAGTTCTGCCTAGTGAGTTATTCATGGATTTCTAGATGTTATGGTAAATGTATTTCATTCAAGCTATGTTCGTTATTTAGATAGGATTCAATAATGTCATTATTCAACTTCCAACCAACATTTATGAGGTGCCAAATTCACCTAGAATCATTCAGGCCCCATCATTTACTGTTAGGGAAGCCTACATCTCTACTGCAGAAGAGTGGTCTCTATAATCAAGTGAGCGGCAGCAACTGCTCCTGGTGTGTGTGTGTGTGTGTGTGTGTGTTTTCAGGTGCTCTCCTCTGGATGGATTGACACATTTATAAATGTGTTTTCCAAGTTTAATCCATATCTTTCTGGCTTTGAGTATAGATACATTGCCTAATATAACATCCCCACTCAACATACTTCAGTCCTCAGAGCGTAACAGGGATTTTTAGAATATATAAGCCTTTTGTGGTATTTTGTTATTTGACCTAGATGAAGACATATCAAACATCTATATGTTTCATATGTATTTCAATCCAAGTTATTCCTGGAATCATTTCTAATCCTGCAATACCGAGTCTCCAATAGATTCTATAGGTAGTTTCTGGCTGTTGAGGCCTGTCTGTCTTTAATAATGCTATAGTGTATAAAATAACAATAACAATATCAGCTTAATTGGATGCTTGGATAATATATATATATATATATATATATATATATATATATATATATATATATTTTTTTTTTTTTAAATATATGCAAGAGACATCACTCTCTGCTACCTTGTGGTAGCAGACAGTTATATATATATATATACACACACATATATATATATATATATATATATACACACATATATATATATATATATATATAACCCTTGGGCAAAATATCTTCAATCAGTAAAGATTAAAGTAATATAAGGGAACAAATTGAAGTGGTACCACAAGGTAGCAGAGAGTGATGTCTCTTGCATATATTTACAAATATATATATATATATATTAATTATATTATCCAAGCATCCAATTAAGCTGATAAGGTGAATCACACCTTTTTATTATTAACTTAAAAATCTGAAATATTGAGAACACATCTCTATTATTCTTGAAAGCAATAACCGAGGGCATCGGTATTCAGGATTTAAACACCAGCCATGGATGGAGTCAAGTGAAGTGGCCTAGTCCTGGCCTTGTTCACTCAACAGTACACAGTTTCAAATAAGTCACGACACGGAACAACGTAAAAGTGCTGACAGAGACAAGTCTTTAATTGCCATTGAGCAGTTGTTAAAAAACGGGCTGTTTTGTTTTACAACAGTTGGTGGCTGTTTTCTCAAGTAAGTTAATGTTTGTTTACTTATCCACCGAGTGGTATTGCTTTGCTTTGCTTTGCCTACAATGCTGGTAGCTAGGTCGTCCAGAGTGCAGCCAGCCACTTAAAAGCAGATTACAGATCTATTGGCCCATGAGGACATGAAGACTTGATGATGTTCATACAGGCATCAAAATAAGTTAATTGATATGTTATAAATTGAATTCACACAAAAAATATTGATGATTGCACCTCCAGAGAAGCTAACTTCAAAACATAATAGATATATTTTCTTTCCAATGTATAAACTAAAACTGTTCATTTTATTCAGAGCTGAGGCACGTTTATTTTGTTAATTTTGCTGAATTGGTGCAAACTAAGTTTGCTCCAACTGCACCTGTGGTTTTTGAATTGGAATGTAGCAGCCATTTTGTATCAAGACATTGTATGTCAAACAAATTAGTTCGGATGAGTTTCATTGTGTGTTCAGTGTGGATGTAAACTCAAACTTCAGTTCTCAAAGGATCATAGACCACACAAAATGTCAACATAAGTAATGTATTTCGAAGAAGACATTGTCTCAAGTGTTTAATATTGCCTTATAACAAAACAGGCCAAAGCAAGTCTTTTCAGGGACGCTAAATAAACATTGTTTGAGTTCTTGTTGACTGTAATGATTTTATGACTCGAGGTGATGGCCCAGAAATAGGCTTAATAGATGTCTAACTCGGACATATGGAATAACACTACCCCCATGCAAGCGCTGGCAAATCACTCTGTAAAGCAGCTTACAGGGCTTTCCACAGTAATTCCAGGCAGATCGACTCACCAATTTTTTAAAGACACATTTACGCAAAGGCCCCTGGTATACAATTTTTTGTCTGTTAGTTGTGCATGTTCGACAGCACTTCTTATTACATGTTAAATATAATTTACGATTCTGTGATTTCCAATTTTTTCTCAATACGATACTTGACGTCTCTGTCAATGTTGACTCAAATTGTCTGCATACAGTTTCAAATAGGACACAGCCAGTATTGATGGATCAACACTAACCTTAGCTGAGACGTACTGTATGTTGGGACTTTTATGTTGGCACTCAGTATTTCTGTTACTTGTTCAGAGTAACAGACTCTACGAGTGAGGAAAGCTTTAGGGTTGCTACTATTCCCTTCTCCGCTCTTTATTATTTTCCCTTATTAAAATGATGTAGCCGGCCCACCACATCGAGTCATACGCACTTCAGATACACTGTCTGCTGATTCCTCCCCAGTACCAGACCACTTGCGTGGATAGCCCACACTAATTTTACAGCTATACACTTAAGAAAAGCACTCCATTCATGTAATCATATGAAGTCACACTCTAATATGCCTACTGTGATACAGAGATCAAACTCGTACAGCATTGAAAAGCAGATCTAGTGATTGGGTACATGAGGAACAGCTTGTGGTAGACCAGGGAACTTCACAGAATGCGTAAGAGTGTAAACACTAGACACAATACAAAGATTAATGCATATAAATGCAGTTGTTCTTTGATCACAAGCCAACATTTTAAGATATTGTTAACATTTTGGAAAAGTTGTTTCTTGCAGACTTCTAATTTATACGTTCAAATCCACAATCGATAAAGGTATTCCAAATTCAATTTCAGGCATATATTTACAAATATTTACTATTACAACCAGTAGATTTGTATTTTTTCTGTGATATTACTGTAGGAGTATTTAAAAAAAATGTTTTACAAGAGGGATGGATAAGCATAGATAATATTTTCCAATACATTTTTTTCTACCTAAGAGAAAGAAGGGGATATAGTTGGTAATTGGATTTATTGATATTGAACAAACCGGTTTCTTTCTAATTTCTCAGGAGGGAATGAAATGAGTAGGTAATTGAAAATCTGTCTTTCATTAACAAAGGAGATTTCTCTAAATTCCTCTGAGAAGTGAGCTCACTAGCAACTTAAGATAGGTTTACCTGCATTTACTATATTGTAGATCTACCATGAAAAAGAGGGAGAATATTTTGTTCAAAGTACAATCAAATATATTATGACAAACCTTTCTTTATTTTGTTATATGAGCATCTTGTTCTAGCCGTAGAAAAAATACTTCATGTCATATTTGTCATCTTAAAATGTAGTGTGTTGTAGCAATTTCCATGTTGGGCTCACTGATATCCCACACAAACATTGAGAAAGAATATAGTAGTTTGTCACCTAGATTGACAGTGGTTATCATACATGTTTTTCACATTTTGTTGCATTACAAAGTGGGATTGAAATAGATTTAATTGTGCTTCTTTTGTCATTGATCTACACAACATGCTCCATAATGTCAAAGTGAAAAGAATTCTACACATTTTTACAAATGAATGCAAATTCAATAGCTAAAATGTAGTCATTGCGTAAGTATTTACCCCCTTTGTTTAGACAAGCCTAAATTAATTCATGAGTAACAAATCACATAATAAGTTATTTGGACTCACTCTGTGTGAAATAATAGCGGTTGACATGATTTTTTTAATGACTACCCCTTATTCTGTCCCCCAAACATACCGCATCTGTAATATCCCTCAGTCGAGTATTGAGTTTCAAGCACAGATTCAACTACAAAGACCAAACTTTTTGAAAGCCTCATAAAGAAGGGCAGTGATTAGTAGATGGGTAACAACAAATCAGACATTGAGTATCTCTTTAAGCATGGTCAAGTTAATAACTGGGCTGTGGATTATGTATTAAATCAACCAGACACATCAAAGGTACAGTCGTCCTTCTGAACTGAGCCGCAGGACAGGTAGAAAACTGCTCAGGGATGTCACCATGAGGCTATTATTTTAGAAATGAGTTCAATGGCTGTGATGGGAGAACACTGAGGATGGACCAACAACATTGCAGTGACTCCACAATAATGACCTAAATGACAGAGTAAAAAGAAGAATAAAAATAAACAGAATCCAAAACATGCATATGTATGCAGCAAGGCACTAAAGCAATACTGCAAAAATACACTGCAAAGGAATACACTTTTTGGCCTAAATGCAAAGGCTTATGTTTGGGGCGAATCCAACACCTGACGTCACTGAGTAACTGCCTCCTTATTTTCAAGCATGGTGGTGGCTGCATCATGGCATGGGTATGCTTGACACCGGCAATGACTGGGGAGGTTTTCAGGATAAAAACCTAAGAGCTAAGCACAGACAAAATCCTAGAGGAAAACCTGCTTCAATCTGCTTTACAGCAGACACTGGGAGAGGAGTTCACTTTTCAGCAGGACAATAATCTACAACACATGGTCAAATCTACACTGGAGTTGTTTACCTGGAAGACAGTGAATGTTCCTGAGTGTCCAAATTGCAGTTTTGACTTTAATCTGCTTGAAAATCTATGGCAAGGCTTGAAAATGGCTGTCTAGCCATGATCCCTAACACCTTGACCGAACTTGAAGAATTTTGAAAACAATTATGGGAAAATATTTTTAATAGACTTATCTAATAAGACTCACAGGGGTGAATACTTATCTAACCAAGATATGTTAGTGTTTTATTTTTCATTAATCTTAATCTTCCACTGCCATTACAAAGTATTGTGTGTAGATCTTTTTTGTTATTGTTTATTGAGTGATTGATATGATTTATTTAAGTGTCATATACCTACTGGTGCCCAGCCCACATGGGCTTACAAGACACTACTAAACACAGTACCATTTTTCTTGTACTCAAAACAAAATAACATTTTACAAATTATATGCGTACAATAATCATGGCCAGTACAGCTACCATCTAGCCACACTACACAAACAGTGCATTTCTCCTTCTCCTCCAGGCATTGTGAACAATCTGAGCAATCTCAAACACGCCCTGTCTGAAACAAAATTCAAGCCTCTGCTCGTCCCATAAGCAGAATACTTCAGGGTTATCGCCACATTTTTTATATATACAAAAAAAGAACATGTCTCAGATCGTCATACAGAGGGCTATAAAACACAAAATTGATTTTCGATTTCTTCAAGATCACACAATAGGCATGTTCTAAAAATTATCTTCAGGCACTCTGTTAAATCTACACGTCTTTATAACCAGAGGGAGTGTGCCGGATCTGAGTTGTGCGCTAACTGACCTTTGGCTTTTTGTTAGGTTCAGGTGGACATATGGTTCAGTGATGTAGTTCTCTTTGATGAGAGTGTACGTTCTAAGTTTAGGTTCAAACCAAATATCAGCTGCCCAATTTTCCTTTTGGATCAGAAAACGCTTGTCCTTGATTTGGTTAACACCACATGGAAATTTGTTCCTGAAATTACCATATTTTTGTTGAAACTCTATTTCAGTTTCACAACAAATAGATAATTCTCTAGCCCATGGATAGTTATGAGTAAGGTCCCAGTCCAGATTTTTTTTGTGATTCTGTCTTCTGGCATATTTATCAGTCTATTCCATAGACGTACCATGTCAGCTTGTCTATATATTTTGTAGATGTGGTCAGTATAGATGTGATCATTGATTTTGTAACTTTGTAACACAATAAAATGGGAATAAATCCAAGGGGGGTGAGTACGTATGATAGGCACTGTACTACATGTAGGATGCTGTTCTGCTTTTGAGACCCATCACTGCTAGACCTCATAAATTCACCCTGCCATCTCTCTCCCTTGTGAGAACAATAGCAATGTAATCCTGTCCTGTATTTCCCAAGATTCTGAGTTATGTGTCAGATAGAGCCAAGCAGGTGGTGGCCAGTTAGTCCTACTGTATGTCTTCAAGAGACTAGATTTGCTGTTTTTAACCATTGGCACATGTGAAATACAGGCAATGGCAAGCTTTTAGACAACTTGCATTTACACACTAACAATAATAGTTTCATAATATTGTTAGGTCTCCTCACTGAGGTTATGATAGGACAACAGGAGACTGGCTGTTAAGAATAATTTTTTTTTGAACGCAGTATCATTCCATTTGATTGTGCACTTCATACCATAATTATACTGTAGTCAATGATTCAGAAATGATCTTTGCCTTTTAAAGCCAGGGAGTATTATTTTCGTCTGTGCTCAGTGCGCTATCTTGAAATCAGACCCTCTAACTAGGTAATTTAACTAACCCCATAATACATCCTCAGTCAAAAACAAGTCAAAAAGAGAAAGGAGACACCAAAGGTTAATGTTTTAACTAGCCAGTTAATGTATTATTAAAGTTATCAATTAGGGAGTGAAACCTCTGAAATCACACACTGTGAAGACCAATACGAGAGACTATCTGTCTTCAGTGACTGGTCTATGGTTATGTAAACAGTTCGACGTGATGTTGTAAAACGGGAGAAAACATTGCATTTGATTTGTGTTTTAATTATTCTCACAAAGTCACATATAGACATTTACGGATCTAGCTTGGTCGGGAGATTCAGCAGCGTATGATAAATGGAAAAGATATCGAGTGTCCTGTGTGTTTAATACATTAGAGCCAAGTGGAGTAGCTCGAGCTTTGCCTGACTGTGCCATCATGATCAATGCGCCTGTGATTAAAAGTGACAGTCTAGAGATTAACTCTGTCACTGTTTAAATAGGCTGTGCCAACCCTCCAGCCTTTAATAAACCCACCCATGCCCCTGCTCCCTAGGTTTCAGCCGTAGTTTACACAAGAAAGAGATTCCTTTGAGAAGTGTCACAGGAGTGGTTTTGTTCTCTTCCTGCCCTCATCCCTTCATGCTGGTTCTGATAACGTTTCACAGAAACCCAGACCCCATCACAAAGAGGAGAGATTTAGAGCCACCTCAGGACGGCTTAGCACAAAAATGAAAGGAACGTAAAAGCAGTCATTGTGTCATTAGGCACTCTAATATTCCACTTTTAGAAAGTAGTGGAGCTACTATTCCAGACAGTTGTCTGAGTCTACCTTTTTCAGCCATTAATGGCTTGATTCTGATCAACTGAGCACCCGAGGAAGGTCATTGTACGTACATACCATTGTGAGATATACAAGGCATGGTTTTAGACATTCTATTATCTTGGTTAACTCAGAACTAAAGTCTTGCGTAATTGGTTAGATACTCGATTAAGTTCTGGGTACATATATTTGAAGTCGGAAGTTTACATACACCTTAGCCAAATACATTTAAACTCAGTTTTTCACAATTCCTGACATTTAGTGCAAATTCCCTGTCTTAGGTCAGTTAGGATCACCACTTTATTTTAAGAATGTGAAATGTCAGAATAATAGTACAGAGAATGATTTATTTCAGCTTTTATTTCTTTCATCACATTCCCAGTGGGTCAGAAGTTTACATACACACAATTAGTATTTGGTAGCATTGCCTTTAAATTGTTTAACTTTGGTCAAACGTTTCGGGTAGCCTTCCACAAGCTTCCCACAATATGTTGGGTGAATTTAGGCCCATTCCTCCTGACAGAGCTGGTGTAACTGAGTCAGGTTTGTAGGCCTCCTTGCTGGCACACGCTTTTTCAGTTCTGCCCACAAATTCTCTATAGGATTGAGGTCAGGGCTTTGTGATGGCCACTCCAATACCTTGACTTTGTTGTCCTTAAGCCATTTTGCCACAACTTTGGAAGTATGCTTGGGGTCATTGTCCATTTGGAAGACCCATTTGCGACCAAGCTTTAACTTCCTGACTGATGTCTTTTGGTGTTGCTTCAATATATCCATGTAATTTTCCTACCTCATGATGCCATCTATTTTGTGAAGTGCACCAGTCCCTCCTGCAGCAAAGCACCCCCACAACATGATGCTGCCACCCCCGTGCTTCATGTTGGGATGGTGTTCTTCGGCTTGCAAGCCTCCCCCCTTTTCCTCCAAACATAACGATGGTCATTATGGCCAAACAGTTCTATTTTGTTCCATCAGACCAAAGGACATTTCTCCAAAAAGTACGATCTTTGTCCCCATGTGCAGTTGCAAACCGTTGGCTGGCTTTTTTATGGCGGTTTTGGAGTAGTGGCACTTCCTTGCTGAGTGGCCTTTCAGGTTGTCGATATAGCACTCGTTTTACTGTGGATATAGATACTTTTGTACCTGTTTCCTCCAGCATCTTCACAAGGTTCTTTGCTGTTGTTCTAGGATTGATTTGCACTTTTCGCACCAAGGTACGTTCATCTCCAGGAGACAGAATGCGTCCCTTTCCTGAGCGGTATGCCGGCTGCGTGGTCCCATGGTGTTTATACTTGCATACTGTTGTTTGTACAGATGAACGTGGTACCTTCAGGTGTTTGGAAATTGCTCCCAAGGAAGAACCAGACTTGTGGAGGTCTATCATTTTTTTTCTGTGGTCTTGGCTGATTTCTTTAGATTTTCCCATGATGTCAAGCAAATGTAATCGCTGTGAAATGGCTAGCTAGTTAGCGGGCTGCGTGGTAATAGCATTTCAATTAGAGATGTCACTTGCTCTGAGACCTTGAAGTAGTTTTTCCCTTGATCTGCAAGGGCCATGGCTTTTGTGGAGCGATGGGTAACGATGCTTCGAGGGTAGCTCTTGTTTATGTGTGCCGAGGGTCCCTGGTTCAAGCCCAGGTAGGGGCGAGGAGAGGGACGGAAACTAAACCGTTACATTGATGCTGTTGACCCGGATCACTGGTTGCTGCGGAAAAGGAGGAGGTCAAAAGGGGGGTGAGTGTTATTGATGTGAAATGGTTAGCGGGGTGAGCGCTAATAGTATGTCAATCTGTGACTTCACTCGCTCTGAGACCTTGAAGTAGTTGTTCCCCTTGCTCTGCAAGGGCCATGGCTATTGTGGGGCGATGGGTAACGATGCATCGTGGGAGGCAGTTGTTGATGTGTGCAGAGGGTCCCTGGTTTGAGCCCAGGTAGGGGCGAGGAGAGGGACAGAAGCTGTACTGTTACACAAAGAGGTATTGAGTTTGAAGGTAGGCCTTGAAATACATCCACAGGTACACCTATTGACTCAAATTATGTAAATTAGCCTATCAGAAGCTTTTAAAGCCATGACATCTTTTTCTGGAATTTTCCAAGCTGTTTAAAGGCACAGTCAACTTAGTGTATGTAAACTTCTGACCCACTGGAATTGTGATACAGTGAAATAATCTGTCTGTCAACAATTGTTGGAAAAAGTACTTGTGTCATGCACAAAGTAGATGTCCTAACCGACTTACCAAAATTATAGTTTGTTTAGAAGAAATTTGTGGAGTGGTTGAAAATGAGTTTTAATGACTCCAACCTAAGTGTATGTAAACTTCCGACTTCAACAGTACGTGTTAAGAGAAGATAGAACGAAGATCGGAACTGGAACAAATAGCTCCACTATCTCTCTCTTTGCAAGTTTCAGGCAAGTCTATGGGCCAAATGTCCCATCCCCTTCCGAAATAGAAAGATGCTAACACCTGCAAAATTGTGATTTGTCCGAATAACCAGTGAAGAAAAACCCAACCTGGAACTAATGCTGCTCATCTCACGCATCCCGTTGTATCATTATAGATCTACGGTCATAGAGAGCCCCTCTAGTAATTTCATAGGATATGTCAGAAACCTTAAAAGTTCCAGAATAGGGTGAAAATGAAAACCATTATACGCCGAGTCAATATTCACGTCATAAGAAGGAATTCCCTCGACCACGCTCACAAATTGGAGAAAACAACATTCCTTCCCATTCACCCCCACTGTAAAAGGGACAACTTCGTTGTAGGGTTTTAGTTATACAGAAATAACAAAACGTGCCAAAATGTTGATGTGTTGTTCAATGTACATGTAACCAGGTCAAAAATCCCGACCTATGGATCGCAATGCTCCTATGTAGGAAAAAATAGAGCATGCGAGAAGAGCCCTGTGGCTTCACGCTATTCGCCTTTGTAGAGTGGGAAATGCGGGGACTCGGTGTCCAAGTAGGCTACACGTTACTATGTGTGTGGAAAACATTCCATCACAGGTAAGACATGTATCTTGTTTAGTATAGTCCATTTATAACGCCACTCACTATTTCTAGCTGTATAGTCAATTTGTTTGTGTAGTAGGGCTTGGCTAGCTTAATGTTCTGGTCGGTAGCTAGCTAACTCACTCGGCTCCTACCATTGTCATGAATAGGGGCATGAGGGAAGCCCTACAATATTATGTTTTTCTAAGTAGTGAGAACAGGCAATGTTGAAAAGTAATCTTTAGACATGTTGTACTTTTGTAATTGACTAAAACAAGAAGACAACAAGAAAATTGTGTTTGAAAAGGGTCACGTTTTTGCTGTGAGCTAATGAGGTAACCTAGGTAACCACAGGTTGTTTTCCCAACAGGCGGGCATTCTATTTAATACCGATTGGGACTATTGTTTGAATGTAATATTGGCAGTTAAAGGTGCACTATGCAGAAATCGCTCGGCCATTTCCTGGTTGCAAAAATTCTAATAGTTACCTAATTTCAGTTTATGTGACAAAACAAGCAAGTATAGTGTAGAGAATTATTGTGCCATCTAAACCGCTGTGAAATATATTTTCCATAACCCAAAATATTGTATTTTCAGCTGGTGTACAAAACCGAAAGTAAAAGACCTAAAAACTAAACTTAAAGCTTCAATATGTAATTTTTTGGGAGAGCTGACAAAATGTACATAGAAATGTGACGTATTATATATATGTCATTGTCATTGAAAGCAAGTCTACAAATGTTAGATCAGTTCCATATGCGCTATTTTTATGCTTCCTGTTTTCAAGTTTAGTTTTTGCATCTTTTGCTTTCGGTTTTGTACACCAGCTTCAAACAGCTGAAAATACAATATTTTGGGTTATGGAAAATATATTTTACAGCGGTTTAGATGATACAATGATTCTCCACAGTATATTTGCTTGTTTTGTCACAAACTGAAATTTGGTGAACTATAAGAATTTTAGCAACCAGGAGATGGATGAGCTATTTCTACATAGTGCATCTTTAAGAACAGGAAGCATAGAAATAGCGCACATAGGACAGATCCACCGCTTCTTAGACTTGCTTTCAATGAGAATGACAGATCTATAACTCACATTTCTATATGACTTTAGTCAGGTTGCCCAAAAAGTTGCATATTGCAAATTTAATTTAAAAAAAAAATGGAACCATTCCTCTGTCTGGCTAACAAACATACAGTGCAGATAAATTATTACAATTAATTATTTTACATAATATCTTATCATATAACTGGAAAACCATGATTGACCAACTCCCTGACCAAAGTGGCTAACCTTTATCCCATCATAAGAAGGTTCATGTCCATTTGTGTGTATGTTTTCTGTCCACAAGAGATTAGACATTTTGAGATGAAGACTTGAGAACTGTTACCTCATCTTATGTCTATGAAAACATCGATGTTTCTCCATTCTCATGTGGGCCACATTCTCCTATCTGAGTGCTCTGTAGCTGACTGATAAGGTCAGTCTAAGTGGCCTTTCCCTTTTCGTTACTTATTTAAATCAATACATGAAAAGGGAATATTCAGGGGAATGTTTTACAGCATGTTTTCTCAGGGCTACTCTGGGGAGTGAGCTTTCCACCCAAATGCATGACCCAAATCTCTTGCAGTAACATATGTATTTTCTAGCTGTTACAATTGTTTTCATGTGGCGACTAGTATGTGCAGGACCTTTTATGAATCTGTTGACAGTCTGGATGTAAAGTTCCTTAGCACTGACTCATGGATTCACAGCCCTCTAAATGAAATACTGAGCTCTCCAATGCAATGAAAGATACCCAAATGCTTAAGGGGCAACTAATAATTAATGTTGTCTGATTGTTGAACATGTGTCATTAGATTGGACCCCAAAGCAGTTACCATTACAAAAGGCGCTCATATGTAGACAAAGGAAGCTGAGAAGCAGAGATCAGTTATTTCAAGTTTCTGGATATATTTGAAAGGCACATTCAGAAGCGTAGTACATTAGTGGTAGTCCTATAGAAAATTATATAAAATAGCCACTGGTGTGTGGTTCGGAAAGGTTATATTTTCATTACCGACATTTTGTATAAAGTTGCATGAGAAAATGGATGCATGTGTTTTTCCATCTCTCGTCACAGCCGTTACATACAGTTGACTGAAAACCATTGAGTTCATATTTATTGGCAGAGTAGGCTGAGTCATTGTTGAGCGCCACAAGAACGGCATTGTTTGGCACACTCGATCCATGACCATTCCTAAGTTAACTACAACATTCATTTAACTCTACTAAACAATCAAGGGCTTGGGATAATGCGGTTGGGGGGTGTCAGTTCTACATGCCTAGCTCATTCTTGCACAAAAATGGCGGAGTGGTTACTGTACAGAATGGGGATTGTGTAGCACAAGGGGAGAAGAACAGATGTTAGATATCAGAGGCACAGATCACACAAAGGGTATTCCACCAAACACTCTCACCTTGGAACTCAGCACACACATCGCCCCAACCAACTGTGAGATTTGGAAACTGATATTGCTTTCCACAAATGCATATGATTCCCCTAACATAGTGCTCTTTGTTTTTGAGGGCTTCAACAATATAATAGTTTTTGTATTCACAGTTTGTAGCAGAACTTATTTTACTTATGGTGGTCTGTGTTAATAGTAGTTTCTTAAAAGTTGTTTTGAATCGTTTTGTTTTAATGGTAAGGACGGCTAAAGGTGCGGTCATGTATAGACATGCTATGTCTCTTCTTGTATTATCTTGTATCTTAAAATCAATGTTGTTATATCCTCACACACACACACACACACACACACACAGAGAGACTCTGATCGGATCTGACTCCATTAGTTACACCTATGTATTGAGCAGGATCCCAAACAGGGAAGCGAGTGGTTTGATCTTCTTCATGGAGAGGACAGCAGTAGGGAAACCCATGTGTCTCTCTGCATTCCAAATCTAGTTCCTGGCTCTGGAACGGATGGATGCGACAGCCATTCCAAAGCCCATTAGAACTTGCGTTTCAGAATAGATTTAACTAAATGGCTGATGCCGTGAGCCTGATAGGCCGAGTCTTCTGTAAGTGTGTCACTGCGCCAGATGGACTCTTTGCTAGAATACATTTTATTATTAATTATGAAACAGACCCTTTAATTTGTACCGTGCATCATGAAAGAAATCACACAGCAGAAATGGCATAACACAGACAGAGTGATTATAACCATATAGACCCTGACTGTGACAAATAGATAACAGCCACCTTTCAAATTTCATGAACATGAGTTCTTCTCCCTCTCTGAGGGTGCACGTCAGATGGGAGCCGCCTTGAGGTTTTCCTCTCTCCTTTGTCTGGCCGTCCAGCTCTATGAAGGCTAGTGATCCAATGTGTCTGTAAACCAGGGCTTTCTCCATGCCACCTTTAACCCATTCTACTGGGGCTCCTTGAAGGCCCTCTCGAGGCGTTGCTATGTGAATGACCAGCATGAAAGGATTCCCTAGTCCACTGCACAGAGTTTGGCGGGGAGGAGGGGGTGGATTAAAAGTCACGCTGTTAACGGCACAGCTCCCAAGGATTGGCGGACCCTCAAACCGCCGAGTGCCCTGGCAGCTGGAGAGGCCAGCTCAAAAGCCCCACGCCGGGAAGCATTCTCTCCCGCTCTTTACAGGAGACTGCTAAGGAATCTGCGCATACACAGAGGGGAATAAACAACCCCCTTTTCTCCCATTTCTGACTGAGTTTAGGCAAACTATAGACAGCCCATAGTAGATCATTTGTAGTGCATATAACTTTATACCATGTGGATTTATTTGTAAATATAAAAATACATCTTTTTCTGTTTAGGGATTCTGAGAATAGTGGTTTTGATCTTTATAAAGATTCTGTTAGTCTGCAGTTAAATCCACAGCGGCTTAAAGCAAGTGGGATTTTAGGTCTATTAATGAATTGTTTTGATTGCTGGTTTGATGGATTAAGTTAGATAGTCACAGATTTCGTGCACATTTTCTCTTTTTATGACCCTGATGTAATTATTTTACCTGACAGTCAGGGATATGGAGAATATTGAAGACAATGCAGGCATACCAATAGAGGATTAATCCTGCAGACAAAAGCATTTGTTTTGAAAAGAGGCGGTGAGCTGTCAGGTTAAAGTTTCAGCGAGAAAAGAGGACAATGAAGTCGAAATTGAAATTCCTCCCAGTGTGGCCTTTCACATTAAAATAAATGACATTGTTTGGAGACCAGGTACTCCTCCGGGGGACTGGGCCATTGTCTGCCTGCAGTGAGGTTACAGTGTGGCCGCAGGTCACCCCGCTGAGGCTCTGACTGATGATGAGGCTGTGACATAAGCCACCGCTTCCTCCCACCGGAATGGCCTTTATGGATCTGGCAGCTTAAAAACTTTAAAGGCACTCTGAAGTAAAATAGGACTGAGAAACCCCAGGCTATGCATCTCTGAAGCGTGTTTTTCATAATAGCATAAAAATATATATGCACCTGTTATCATCTTGCCTCAGTAATGCCTCTACTAAAACAGTAATAAGAGACAAATGTTTTGATTCAGATTTTTCAAGCAATTTTTTCAATAGGGTGGTCATTGTTATCATGTGACTGTATTGGCTGGAACTTGATCGCTTGACAGCCACTGTTATAGGAATAGTGGGACACTGATTTACTGAGTTTAGATTCTATGTAATGAAATGTATACTCCAGTGACTGATTTAACCTAATATTTGAGTTTGAATTTTCTCCACACTAAAACTGTCTTAAAGCAATTAGTCTTGGAGCATTTGTCATGAGTGCTGGCTGGTGCCCATACGTAGCAGTAGGGGAAATTAAACGTGATTATGTAAACTAACAGATGTATTGTAAATCTAAGGCAAGGAGCTTGATGGGAGGGGGGAGTTGGAGCACTTGACACTTCAAACAGCTCCTTCAGCTCAACATCTGCCATACTAAAGCATCCAACATGCAATACCCAAATCCTAATAGTTATTTAATACAGGCAACAATATCCAAGCATTAGACTTCTCTCTGCCATATCAGGGGAGCTGCTGTGCTCGATTCCGATGATTCCAGTGTTCCCAAATTTAGTCGGTCTGAATAATCTGCTGAAAGAAGAGGTAGGAGGAAGCTCTGAAAACAGCAGTCCTCTGGTGCATTGTGTTGGCATTAGGGTTGCCAGCTGCGTGACAAGTGTTATTATAGTGTGTCAGCATTTATCCCCTCAGAGTGAGGTTTGAAAAATAGCCTGGCTTAGCACCCAGAAAGTCTATTCAGGATTTTTAATGTATTTCTTATTCTCTGTGGGAAGGAAACAGAACCAGGGAAGAATCAAGTCATCAATAATCAAATGTAGAAAATATCACATGGTTAGAATAGTTTTATTTCTAAATCCCAATAAAGAGAATGAACTAGTCTTATGCAATATTCCATTAAGACTTTTTTTCCTGGGAAGAAAAAGTTGCCAAAGAGGAAACTTGCTGTGATTGGACAATATGGCTGTGGTGGTCTTCTCCATTTAGCATTGTGTCTGCTCAAGCACATCAACCACTTTGTATCTGTGTTCTGGTCAAGTGCTAGATGAACAGTGCGTGTCCACAGTCACATTGCGAGGCAAGGTTGCAGCTGTCTCCACAAAAGGGAAGACTTGTTGGGTAGAGGGAGGCTCCGGTGTCAGTGTGGCCAAACTCAGTGAGATTAAGGGCCAGTATCTGTTGCAGATGGTAGTAATATAGCTTGGTGATAATATAGCTTCCCTAATAGCGTGTCTTTCCCCCTGCTGTCTTAAGCTATTAGCCAGCTGTTCCTCAAAAGCAAAACCAAATGGTGTCTTGAGAAGACTATAATTAAAAAGGAAATAACCCTACTGAAACAAAAACTGAATAACTGGACTGTCGTCTTTCTGTCTGTCAGACCAGAGCTGTAATACACGCCGCAGGCACTAAAACAGACCTGTTCCAACCTTATCACAACAGCTTTGTTTGGATTTCTCCTGTTTCTTGTTGCTCCTGTCAACTGTTGTTGAAACTCTGGTTTCACAAAAGAGAGATTTGCCTTTTTGCAATTAGCTATTTAAATGAAATGATGCAGCAGCAGCAAGTTTAATATGTTCCATACAAATAGTCTGTATGTCTAGTTTTAACCTACACTGAGTGTACTGAGTGTACAAAACATTAGGAACACCTTCCTAATGTTGAGTGGAACCCCCCTTTTGCCTTCAGAAGAGCCTCAATTCGTCGGGGCATGGACTCTACAAGGTGTCAAGGGCATTCCACAGGGATGCTGGCCCATGTTGACTCTAATTCTTCTCACAGTTGTGTCAAGCTGTCTGGATGTCCTTTGGGTGTTTAACAAGTGACATCAATAAAGGATCATAGCTTTCACCTGGATCCACCTGGTCAGTTTATGTCATGGAAAGAACATGTTCTTAATGTTTTGTACACTCAGTGTATATTTTAGTTTACTGGTTGACCTTTCCTTTGAGTGAGTTGTTAATATTGAGATTATTCACCCTTATTTAGCATTGTTCTGTGGTCGGCTGTTTCTGTAAAGTTCCTCCTATGTCACTGCTAATAGGCAAATAGACGGCAAGTGTATTTTATTGCTTTGGGGCCTAACTTGTTTCCAAACAGCATGACAAGGAATCATACAAAGTGTTGAAAAGGTCAAAGTTCAATGTTGTTTTATCCTTGTTTCCTCTTGATAGTAAACAGAAGGCTCCCATCATGTTAGAGCGGAAGGTAGCCTAGTGGTTAGAGCGTTGGACTAGTAACCGAAAGGTTGCAAGATCAAATCCCTGAGCTGACAAGGTAAAATCAGTTGTTCTGCCCCTGAACAAGGCAGTTAACCCATTGTTCCTAGGCTGTCATTGAAAATAATATTTTTTTCTTAACTGACTTGCCTAGTTAAATAAAGGTAAAACCCCCCAAAATGTGTTGGGTGGAGATTCTATTTGCATTTATATAGATGGGGCTGGCTCTATCTCTCTTGTTAACCGACATTGTTGCGGTCAACAGGTTTTTCAAGACAGACCTGTGGTGTGATATGTTGATATAATCCATCACAGACTATGCCCTCTAATCAGAAATACATATGTAAATTGACTGTGATCACCAGCAGTGGAATTATTACATTGTGCTACTTTCAATTAAACAAATGAGATTGAGTTGTCTTTCCCAATGACAGGCTGTCATTTGATCCTTTTTGTTCCCCTCGCCTACTATTACCCGATGTTCTTTTCTCATCCCGACTTGACTCTGAAAGGACTCTCTTTGGTGTGGTAGTTAATAAAAGGGAGTAGGGGGCAGTCAGATGCAAATCTGGTCAGGCCAAGACATGCACTTATTTTGATTTATGTGTGCGTTTAGTGGGTTTTGGTTAAACCCATTAGAAATGACTTCTCGGTTGTGCAGGGCTCAACGTGTGAAGTGGTGTAATGCTCCTCTAGAAAATGATCTGTTTTTGATTAATGCAGTCTTACTATACTCCTGGGACAAGTCTTGACAATGAAATGGTTGTTGTGTCATAGATGTTTGAACTTGCTCTCAGCCAGGTATTTTGTGAGCATACAAGGCTTTTTTCCTGGGAGAGGTGTTAGCTAGACAGACTAGTTACATTCTTACTTGTCTACATAGGGTTAGCATGGAGACGGCAGCTTCGATATCAGCTCTTACTGCCAAATTAATTAGTTCTGTCTACTGTAATGGTGAATTAGTGCTAGTGATTTCTCTTGTAGGATAGAAGACACTATTCATGCCAATGCAGCCCACTGAGCGAATCAACTAATCACATTTTCTGTCTGTTTTAAATCCAAGAGGCAAAGGACTTTTTTTGGCCAGTTCTTTTTATTCACGTTAATGGAAGTTATATTACAATTATTGACATGGGTCTCTTAGGCTACTCAGGTTATGCATTCTTCCAGTTTGCTGAGTAAAACCTGTTTATTTGCTGGTTGTTGGGCAGAGGGTAATCAGTTCTCAGTGTGTAACCTGATCAGCAACACCATTGCGGTGCCAGATCCTCATTAAGTCCTTTCTGTAACAGTACAGTCTATGGGAATTCCCGCTGAATTCAGATCACCCTCAATCACATCAAATTCTGCCTGAGAATGTCAGTGAACAATATTCTGTGTTCACTGCAAGGTTTGTTTTCCCCTCGAGCGAGACTAGTTGATTCGCTCTTCTTTGCAGATAGGAAATATAGAGTATAGCATTGAGAAATACCATGAATAATATTATTTGTTGACAAATGCAGCTTAAAGGAGTATGTACATTGCTAATGTATTAGCTCAAAATCATTTGGAAAATGTTGTTATGAGTCTCAAGGTTATAGGAGTAAGTAACCTGTTGCCAGTGGGCCGGTTAGAGTCAGATTGTATTATTGAGAGACTTTCCCCCCAGTCAGAAACATAAAGAGAGCTGCCAATCACGCATTCCATGTCAACGCTAAAGGGGGATGGAAGGAGCCAGCCTCATCGTCTCATTCCTCTGACCTGTGGCATTCTTTCCTCCTAACCAAAGCGATGGGAATGTGGGCAGAAGTCATGGACGTATCTGGGGAACCTGCCCCAGGAATGCTCCGCTTGTCCAATTGAGTCTTGAACAATAGTTGCGATGGTTCATTTCCTAACAAAGAACGATAAATATTGAACACTGTTACAAGGGGGTAGAGAATAAATAAAAACCATTATACCTCCCATAGTTTGTTCAGTTGGATCATAAATCTTGTCTCCCTGTCAGGTTTTGTCCTGAACTACAGTTGCCATGCTTTTGCATATGGGAACTGTCCTAAGGTCATATGTGTTCTTTAGACTTATTACCGGCAAGGACTTGCTTCTGTGCTGCCGGGCGTGAGCAAGACAAATTATGCTGCCTTGCTGGAGTCGAAGTAGCTAATTATCTTCCCCAAACCAAGGCAAAACTGGGAAAGAAGCAGAGAACACATGAGCTGAAAGCAGTGTTGAGGAGGCGACTTTTAAAAAGATGTTTAGTAAAAGAAAAACACAAGTTTTGTCTCTTATATGCAGTGGTGTAAAGTACTTAAGTAAAAATACTTGAAAGTACTACTTAAGTAGATTTTTTTTTGGTATCTGTACTTCACTATTTATATTTTTGACTACTTTTACTTCACTACATTCCTAAAGAAAATAATGTACTTTTTGCTCCATACATTTTCCCTGACATCCAAAAGTACTCGTTACATTTTGAATGCTTAGCAGGACAGGAAAATTGTCCAATTCATGCACTTATCAAGAGAACAAACCTGGTCATCCCTACTGTCTCTGATCTGGTGGACTCACTGAACACATGCTCTCTTTGTGAATGATGTTGGAGTGTGCCCCTTAAATAAAAAGAAAAACAAGAACATTTTGCCGTCTGGTTTGCCTAATATAAGCAATTTGAAATGATTTAATTGTATTTTTGATACTTATTTTTGATACTTAAGTATATTTTAGCAATTACATTTACTTTTGATACTTAAGTATATTTAAAACCAAATACTTTCAGACTTTTACTCAAGTAGTATTTTACTGGGTGACTTTCACTTTTACTTGAGTCATTTTCTATTGAGGTATCTTTACTTTTACTCAAGTATGATATTTGGGTACTTTTTCCACCACTGCTTATATGTACCATTGGTTGGTATCATTTTCTTTTTCAATTAGCTTTTTCCTAGTGGCCTTGAAGGGATGTAACAGCAGAAGAGACACAATCAGAACATCTTTATGGCGGTTTTAGTTGAGCATTTCTGATGAATGGCAGCCATTGTAGGAGTATAGTGAAAAAAGTAGGTTGTCTTTCGTTTTGCCCTCTTTGATATCACAGATAAACCCAAACAATGAACACTGAGTGGTTGAACATTTCTTATATGCCCCTGATTCAAATTTCTGTCCATAACTAGTGCTAGCTAGTATTTCCTCTGGTAAATTTGTGATACATTTTTTTCCATGTGCCATGCAGCCAAATATATATGTGGTATGTGGCACCTGCCTCAGAAACACATTACAGAGAAATGTTGTTAAAGCCCGTTTGATACGGAACAGAAAAACTCAAAAACTCCCCCTCTTATCGAGTAGCAGTGGATGTCAGATAAATGTAGCACTAGTCTTAATTTACACTCTCCATCCACACCTTTATCTCCAATCCCAGGTAATAGCCTGCTTTCCTCTGAACCTTATATCACAGAATGTCTCATCATGTCATCCCCATCTCCATGAGGCCACACTGATATATCCTCATTAGAAGCACATACAGTATTACAGTCAGAGGCAGACGCCCAAATTAAACCCATTTAAGGAGCATCCTTCCCTGAGGACCTCCTGGTACGGAGTGCTCTTCTATCACTCAGTGTGTTTTGGCCACCATTCAGATCAGACCTGGTCGGCTGGGCTGGCTGGGCTGCCACTAGCCCCCTGGGTCTGTAGTGGGTTTCCTCAGCTGATCAGAGTCCATCTGGGGTTGGGCTTCATCCAGGACTGTAAACGTGTCTCTCAGAACCACAGTGACCCTGGTATGTCTCTGTCTCCAGCCAACTTAGAATGGACCTATATTTGATTGATTTATGGTACAAATTTGTACATCTAAATTGGGGAGTGTAGGTAAAGTTCATTATTTTCACATCTCAGCAAACAATTTTCAAACAAAATGTTCAGTTTGAGGTCTTTGTGGTCAAAGTGGCATAGTTAAGAGTTGCCAACACTCAGATGTAGGCCCTAACAGTCCATTGATGCTCATGCTGGCTTCGCTTGCCAAGTTGCATTTTTACGGTGGTAAATTTTTTTGTGATGAATCTCACCCTCATTCCTAGGCGGAATTCATAATTTAGCAATCTTGTTGGTATTTTACAGTGTAGGCTGAGACATATTTAGTCATACAGGCAGCAGGAAGGATGTGTGGAAGATTTTCAGTTGAAAAGGGAGTGTCTAAATTAGTCATGCTGCAGATACAGCACTTTACTGCTTCTGTGGCTGATTCCCTATAGCTAGTGTTTTCTGCAAGTTTATTAGTCTCCTACACAGTGCTTACACACTGATATAGTTCTCTGTATTCAACAACAGTCTGCAGTGCACTTCTATGATGTGAATGATAATTATTAAGTGAATTATTAGGTTAAGCCATTGGTCACTTTTCGATATGTAGTAAAATGCTGCTACAGTGAACCAAACCCAAGTCACAGTGACACAACTCTTCATACTGCCACAGAATCCTCAGCCTGTTTGAAGGTAATTGGGATAATGAGATCATTCACACAGCCAGCCCTGGGCTGCAGTCTCCAGCCCACGAGAACTGAGAACTGATATACTCCAAACTGGGCTCTTGATCTGGAGGAGTCACAGCCATGTTGCCAATTACTGTATCCCTGGTAATCTCAGGCAGCTCTATGCACTGGAGACCAAAATAGATGTCAAAGCAAAGCAGATGTAATGGATTTAGTAAGAAGGGTGATTATTTCTCTCTACCTGTAGGGGGCATCTGTCGCTGTTGCCCCTGGGCTCGCCGAGTCGCCGTTTCTCCTTCGATATGTAATTGAGCATTTCTGTGAGGGTAATGCAACTTTAAGATAACACATTAACACCCTTCTAACTGTTTAAGTGTGCCTGATCCTCTGCCTACGTACTACCAGACACTAACTGGCCATTTGCTTTTCAAAGCCGGGTTGAAGGTAAAATGTATTGGTACGTTGAAATTGCTATGATACTTACAGCAGACCACTGTGACGCACGTGCCTTCAGCGCCTCTGTAAACCAGACTGTAGCCCATTGACACAAAAGCCATTTTTCCACACTGAACTCACTAAACAATGACCAGTCTGTATTTGAGCAACATTAACCAAAGAATTGGTTTGGTGTGAACGGTATCACAGGTCTTTTTTATACTGTACCACATTAATGGATGTAAATGTACCCGTGTTAATCTGTATTTGCTGTTAAAGATACAAAAAAGTTATATTATTTTTGGCAATTATATGAAGTTCAAACACAATCAACCTGATTGAAAAAATACAAATAAAAATGTGTACAATATGGCAATCATTTAATAACGCTACAATAATAATTTATTGACCAGTACCAACAGTTTCAGCTGCAGTTGTCTGTCTTTTAGACAGGGATGCAACATCCATATCATATTGGAAAATATAAAATATTGTATTTTAACACAATCACAGACTTGTAGGAAAAGTTTTAAAGATTGGATGCAATGTTTAGAGCATGTTGATTTTCTTTTTGAGGCATTTATTTTTCTTCTCTCACTGCATAACAGCTTGTTTGGGTTGCGGTTACCTTACCCTCAAATTACTGTCAAAGCAAGAATACGTTTTTCTGTTAGTTAATGATTTGCAGGCTTGAAGGAAAATAATACCTGCCAATCTCCCTTTTTATCCAACCTTAAAAACTAGGACCACAGGAAAACTACTTCTGGTGAAATAAACAACAGATATTATTCAAAGAGCCCAAGATCCTTCAACTGCAAAAAAATGATGAGCAAGTTTGCATTTGTCAATTTTGTCTTCAACTGGAATTGACTGATAATTGTAAATGTTAAATAACTAAGTATTCAATGTGCACGTTTGAATGTTTAGAGTGTATCCTGCCCTCTAGCTAGCCTGAGGCCTATTGATGGAGTTGTATGAATGGTGACGGCTTTAGAGTCCCAGACTAGTTGCGCCCCTCTCTGATATTCCATTGGATAGCCTAAATCCTCCAGCAACGGGGCATTGTGGGATGGAAGGGTCTGCCAAGTCATGTGCTTGAATTCCCCCTTGGAATGTGTGAAGGGGAGGTGGGGTGGGGAGAGTGTGGCCATGCCACTCATGAGAGATCTTTTCCCCCCTTGGCTGTGTGAAGATCTCAGTAGCATTGTGAGAGCATGTGAATGAATAACCTTCATTTGCATGGACTACGTATAGCAGCTCTTTAATTGGTTGCATTCAAGCCAGTCTTAAGTCTGTGTTCAGTTGTTTAAAAATGTCTGTGTGTGTGTGTGTGTGTGTGTGTGTGTGTGTGTGTGTGTGTGTGTGTGTGTGTGTGTGTGTGAGATAGAGGCAGGCAGAGAGAGGGAGAGAGTTTTAAGTCATGTGCGTAATGTTAAAATGAGGAAAGCAGAACGCTGTGATAATGATGCACTGTGAAGTTTATCGTTCGTCTGAGCACGCCTTGGGGAGGGGCGATTCTGAGCTCACTCTATAAGTGGGGATGGGGGGGTTCCATTCAATCACATGAATTACAGTGCTGTTGATTAATAAATATAATCAATAACAAATGCAACTGAAAATAATTGTGTGTGACTACAATGCAAATTAAAACTTACACTTTATATTATTTTCCTGGCTTTGAATAAATTGACTTTAGTTTTATTCACAGAAAAAGTATTTACCTTCATTTTGAATAAGATTAGAAAATATTTGCTCTCCTCTCCCTGTAGACTATGTACTCATTTTTAATCAGAGATGATGGGTGGAGGGAGAGAATGCGGGAAAGAGAGAGGAAGAGGGAAAAATTGCACAGAAATCATAACGTTTCTATGGAAACTTGTTTATGCCCGACTGGTGCATCTTGTAAATCCGATTGGCGAGAGAATGAGGCCTTGTCTCCTCCAAAGCCTGAAAGGAACTGCCCAGGCTCTTAAGTGTGTAGGAGGCCCAAATGAGTGAAGAACAAAGGAGGGCTATTTTTTCAGTCTTTCACAGTTGATAATGAGCAGCGCAGACAATGGAGATGAGTTTGCTTCTTCAAGTTTTCCCATATTGCTTGAGCTTGTCCCCGTGCACCTGGTATATTTGACACATATTTGATTGTCGTTTTCCTAGTAGTGGGAAAGATACTGGGACATTTGCATTTTATTACATTTTTATGCTTACTTGGTTTGTTCAAGCAAAAACTTGCATCAGTGACGGTTCACAAAAGTTGATGTCTTCATTGACAGGCTGAATGAATGTCTCTGATTCAGTGTTTGACCACGTTAGTTTCCTGGTATAATGGAGCCAAATGTCCGCCAGAGGTTGTAACCTTAGGAAGCTGATTTTAATGTAAGTATGTTGACTCCTAAACCATCAATTTAAGATTTGAATAAATATTGTCTTCATTTAATATTTTTCTTGCAAAATAAGGCCTTAAAGGTTGGTTAATTTGGTTTATCACTCACTCAATGTTTTTATAATGATGAAACATTAAGATAACAATGCTGTAAAACGATAACAGAAGCTGAGTTAATCCGGCGGCCCCTTATCTATAAGTAATCATTCCCCACGGCTTAAAAGGGTGTTTTTCTAATGATTACTAGATTATAGACTTTGAGGGGCTGTGTCTTGAGATTGAGAGCAGCAGTCACAATATGTCTTTGGGACTGTGTCTCTGTTGGACCCCAGTGAATTTTATTTAGCATGTGAGGCTGAGATAAGGTGTTGGCCTGGTACCTAATTATTTTAAACAGTATCCCAGGGGCCAAGGAGTGGAGGCAGCATCAGGCCTGTCAGGCCCAGGGTGGCAACTTATGGCAGGAGATGAGGCAACATGGTTATGGAGGATTAGCTCAATATTGAAATCAAATCCACTGTTATTTTTTAAAATCTGTTTTCACAAATGCACTCAGTGCAATATTGCTATTTGTCCCTGCCCTGGAAGACCCTGAAAATTGAATTTCCAGTCAATAGTTGCAGATGTTATACTTGCTAGTTGTGCTCGCCGTCATTGTCTCACTATCCAGTAAAGGACTAACCACTAACTGTTTTCCCCCACTATTGTCTGTGATTGTTTATTATGTAAATGCAGGTTACTTGTAACAATGAGTTGTGGTGATTCGGACATGCTTGTAACCCTATGATATATAATGCATTTTATTAGAGGATCACCATGCATCCTAAACTGAATGTTTATGTATTACAAAAAGATCTTGGTGTGCTAGCTGCATGTAACATCACTTTAAAACCCTACTGACCGTGGAGAAAGCAGTAATAATACCATTCTTTTTCTGATGAAAAATGACCATTGAAAGGATTTGTTAGATGGCAAACTGAATGAAATGGCAATCATTTAGCACCCCTGATGAATATGCTAATTAATCTCATTAATATTCATTACGCTTTAAAACTCACATAATACCCCACTGTGTCTGCTGATTTCTGTCCCTGAAAATAATAGTGATGAAAACGAAAAAACTCTTGCCTGCCATGTCAAATTGTCACTCTTTAAACCACATTTCCTATGGAAAGTGGTGGGAGGATATTCAGAGCTCAAAACCCTAATCGTGAAGATGACCTGTAATTTCCAGTGTTCAGTCTAGAATTTGAACACTGTCTTTGCTTTGCTTCTTAGCTCTTCAGAGCAGCAGTCCTGTTTGATCAGCACAAAGGGAATGGAGGATCTGTTTGGGCATCCCTTTGGTAGATGGAGTAGTAATTGGTAGATGGAGTAGTAATAGGCAGTCAAAGCTTTACAAAACCTGAGACATCCTAATCAGCACAAAGGAGCAGCAGACTATTGTGTGGTTTTTAAGGTATCCTTGTCTTATATCCTTCTCTGACATCTATAGCTACTCGATTATTGTTGTTGTGCATTTAGTCAGGGTTGTGTTTTTGTAGGTGTATTATTCTCTATTCTTGTTGGACCACGCAGGGTACGGCAGGCAACCATCAACACAAGTTGCTCTGACACAGTTTATAGAGAAATACCTAACATGGATTTTGTCATATTGTTCTATTGATGTACTCCATTTTGAGGTGCTTGTGTCAGACCATAACTGTGAACTGAAGAGGGGGCTACTGAGAGACAACAGAATGAGACAGTAAGTGTTGCTCACTTTAGTTTAAAATACCGTTTTTTTAAAGTTTTTTTTTATATATACTGCTAGTCGGCAGCTACCTCAAATGCAGTGAATCCTTTGTTAGGTGCATGACTAGATCCTGGCCATTTACCTTATCCTCTGAGGATCCCATGACCGTAAATACAGAGGATTATAACAGAGAGAGCATTGCTGCTTTGTGGAGGATTGAGTGTTAGTTTGAGAAAGTTTGCTAACAGAGCTACATTATATACACACTTTGAAGAATGCATTTCTATTGGCTCAGAAACACTTTGGAGACAATACGGAAACTAAAGCCAGACACCTGATCAGTCTCTGAAGAAGCCTGGGGATAAGGGCAAATCAAACAGGTTTGGGAAGCCAAACAGAGGACCCAGTGTCTGAGAGACAAAGACAACACCAATCTAACCGCAGGGCCAGGCAAGCTGTGCTCACTCCAGGCTGTGCACTCTGCTTCGTCTTTATGTACAGTAATAGTATGCTGTCGTACAGTTCCGCTTCAGTATATAGGGAATAATAATGCATCATCACATCTCCTAAGCTGTTAGCGAACGCAAGGGACCCTTTTTATTTTATAAATCATGAGTCCCATCATGCATGGCAAAGATCTGTAATACTACATAGAACGTCATGATGAAGGGACGAGAGAACGAAAGAATGAGAGAAGGAGAGACTAATTACTAGTGAGCGAATACAGCAAGTAGAGAGACAGGGTCGTTGCAAACTGGATACTAAACGAGCCATGACGGATTGACATAGTGGAATCAGGGCACATACTTTTGTCTAAGATATCATACTAGCATAC
Organism: Salmo trutta; assembly: GCF_901001165.1. Classification (NCBI taxonomy): domain Eukaryota; kingdom Metazoa; phylum Chordata; class Actinopteri; order Salmoniformes; family Salmonidae; genus Salmo; species Salmo trutta. The sequence goes on along the minus strand of NC_042971.1, from coordinate 42,080,719 downwards.
CTTAGTTACTAAGGTTTCCCACAGACAGGCAGACTGACTGACATACAAACAGACATTGCTTACTGTTGATTAATTTTAGTGTTGGGAGAATTAGTCGGCCTCCTTCTATCCACCAGGACCTTAAGATAAATGAGTCATGAAAGCTGTTTTCTTGTCTATTAAACCATGTTGAAAGTGGTTAGGAACAGTGTGTATGTAAATGAAATGTAAATAAGGATCAAGTTGTACATTTCCGTCTCCATCGCAACCAAACACATCATCATCATCAAACTGAGCAGCATCTCTCTGGTAACTAGGACAAGGTTGTTTGGACTTTAAGCTGAACAAAAACACATTCATCACAATACCGATTTGTTTGACTTCTACAGGACCAGATCAAAAACTGACAACATCAGCTCTTCTCTCATTTTGGATTAAGCATGTCAGCAGACCTAAGGGTTCTTTATCAAAAAAAGAAAAAGAAACCACTTGAGAAGTATGATGCATCAAAGGCAATCAGCAGGTCTAAATCCTCAAATAGAATTCAGCAGGGCCTGTTGCTTTGAGTTAGAGAGAGAAGATATCAAAATGAATTTGTGAAAGATAAGGTGTGGAGCATCTAGATAAGGCATGCATGCCATCTGTCCATCAGCGCTTTGTGTTTATCTGTACTCTCTCCTCACTTGGTGCAGATTAAGCTCAATCAGGGCCCGGGCAGCCCTCTGTCATACTGATTTCCTATTGACATCTGCCCTGGTATTGTGCTGTATGTTTGCTGAGGTAAAGATAGGGGATGTCTGCTTTGTTTACAGTGTTTTAAATCAATGGCATTAGTGTAAATTAATGCAAGTGTTTACATTATAACAGCTTGGGCTCTCGGTTGTTATCTGTGTGTTTGATGTTATCAACCCCAGATGTAAAAGCATGTCCCAAAGCTGTCCTCAACGGTCGGCCATGTTTATGTGGCGTTGTAAACAATCGCCCCCGCTTCCCTTAACCTGTTCCTTACAATTAATTCACTCATGATTTGTTTTGCACCGGCTTTAAGTGAAGTAAAATAACAAACAATTTACTTTAAATGAGTCACTGTTGCTCAAGCAACTGCCAGCCAGACACGGACAACACTAGTGTATTAGGTAGAGAAGAATCACATTTAATAGTTATAACACACTGTTATGCAATGAATGTGATGTATGTCCAGACCTTTATATGTATTGCTGTTATTAGAGTATTTGATATTCTTACCTTTCTCTGTCATATTTTGTCTGTTTCAGATTTCAGTATGGGAAGGGCTTGGTGATGTATCCAGAGATAGGAGACAAGCTGGACATTATCTGCCCAAAGGCAGACATGGGGCGGCCGTATGAGTTTTACAAACTATACCTGGTGAAGAAGGAGCAGGCAGACCAATGCAGCACAGTCATGGACCCCAATGTGTTGGTCAACTGCAACAAGCCTGAGAAGGACATCAAATTCACCATCAAGTTTCAGGAGTTCAGTCCAAACTACATGGGCCTGGAGTTCAAAAAGAACATCAATTACTACATCACATGTGAGTATCTGGTATTTAACCACACATATAGATACTGGCTCTTTTTCTTGGAATACAAGGCTTCTGAAATATTTGCTGTGATCTGAAAGAGACCTGTCTAGTACAACTGAATTGATTATCCTTCTGCTGAGCCTGAAATCGTTACAGTTCACATTAAACTCCCTCAGCACAACATGAACATTTTCTTAAGGTCATCTGACTATAATGTATGTTGAATGAAAATCTTATCAGGTAGTCCTTGGTCGGGAATGCCTGAGCGTCCTTGAGTATCTTTTGACCCGTTGTTTTTAAGTGCAGCCACTACTAGCCTAGTTCTCCCTGCTCAGCGCGACTCTAAGCGCAGAGGGGTCTCTGAATTTTCTGAGGCGAAATCGTTTCTGTCAGATCCGGTCAGTTGCAATAACACTTAAACTCTGGCAGAGGGGTCAGCTCCAGTCAAGCAGGCCTGATTTGTTCTGTTACACATCGCTGAGCCGAGCCCATTGGCTCTGACACCCTAACACCAGCACATAATCGACTTCACCCGACTCCACAGGTCCACAGGCCCAAGGCTTCTTTTCTTTAACCCTTTGATCCACATGTTATGTCTTTAGATCATCTCTGGTGGCTGGCTGGGGAAGGAGCTCTGCTATTGTCCTATCCTCTCACAGATCTAGCATCAGAACATCAATGACACCATAATGTCCAGTCTCACTGATAATTGGTCTTCAACCCAATGTGGATGGCCCATAAAAGCACACTGAATGACTGGTGAAGCATGAAAAAGCGCTTCCAGCTTTGATACTTCTCCAATAGGAAAGCAAACATATTGTGTCTTTGCCACAAACTGATTACATTTCTGATTATCCTTGAAAGTCGTCTGTATATTTTCCTCATGTTCTTTAGTTCTGTTCCAAAAAGAACAGTTTATGATGTGGTTGCAGGAGTAAATGGGCCACATTTATCAAAACATGTGTGCAGACTGAATGTGTAAGATCAGTCCCAGCCACACACGTACAGAACGTTGGATAAGGTATCCGGTATTCTTTTGACATCATTTGATAAACAGTGACTCTTGTTAAAGGGGAAATGAGCTCAAGCGCTTGTTTAATTAGTGAACTCTGCAGCTCTCTGAGTATTGGTGGATTAGTGATGAAGATGAGAGGCAAGGCACAGTGCACTCTACACTGCTGATTCACTTGTTTCTTCATAAATCAAAGTGAGGTTTGATAAAACGCACAACTTCCATTGCCAAGAGTGCTGCTGTCTGTGAGAATATCTCTCTGAGATCTGACTGACTTTGTCTTTGATGATCTAATCCAGGGTTTTCAAAACTCGGTCTTTACTTTACCCTCTTAACAGTATTTCAATGTTTGGTTTGTTACATTTGAAACGCAAAGGTGTGTGTAATGTCCGTTTTTATAGTTTACTTCGTTTTCTACTTGAATTGTCTTTCTCTCTATCCTGGTGCATGCCACTTCCCACACCAAGCCCTGCTCCCTGTCACTCAAGGAGAGCAGTTGCTCGACCACGGAGTCAAAACCACTTTCTTGCTGTTCATTCTGCAGTCTGCATGGTCAGATAGATGCAACAAGATGTTGGTGACACGCTGCTTTCCACTATTCCACTATTAGTTAGTGTATCTTACTGTCTGCAAATTACTGTCTGCTAGTTTGTCTTTTCATAGCAAGGTGTGGCTCAAATAAATCTTGTTAGCCGCTAGTAAGCTGGCTAGCTAGCTTGCTAAATGTAGTAAGAGTCAGAGCAAACATAGCTATCTAATACAGCATGGTACCAGTAATAGTGTATGCATACTATAGATAAGTATGTTGTTTGTGCAACGGTATCAAAGTTTTGTATAACTAACCAAAGATAGACCAGAGCCTGCCATTTCCAATGGGAGCAAATTAATCATAGTGGGCAAAACAAGCAAGGAGGTGGGCATAGCCAAGCATGAGCTAGTGAGATCCTATTGGCGCGTTCTAGAATTTATTTGCAAATTTCCGCTAGGGAACGCCTACTCTGTGATAGTGATGGGTATTCCGGCTCTTTTCAGTCATCCCGCTCGTTCGGCTCAGCTCACCAAAAAGAGCCGACTCTTTTGGTTCCCAAACGGCTCTTTAAAAAATTTATGTTTTGTATTTTTTCAAGTCAAACAGTTTGCGATAGTTTGACTATGATTGGGGTTAAGGCAATTCTAATGAAATTATTAAATGAAATCATACTCTATCTTAACCACAATGTATTTAAATGTTTGTTATGACAAAGAATGCTATTAAACATTTGCATTTAAAGTACAACTTTTTAATGTATATAAACAAAGTGCATATAAATCTAACCATTCGAAACGAATACAATCTGAACAGCATAATAGAATATTGCACCATATCAAAGAAAAATAAATAACAATTTGCAAAACTGCAGCATCCCACAAATATATAAATGTAAAAAAGGATGCTATTACACATGTGCATGTAAAATATAACTTTTGTAATGTATATAAACAAAGTGCATATAAATGTAAATTCAAAACAAATACAGTCTGAACAACATAATAATGGAATATTGCACCATATCAAAGAAAAATGAATAACAATGTGTAAAACTGCAGCATCCAACTTAAAACATTAAACTGGTCCCTCTTTTCTCTCTCTTCTTTATTGCCATGTTATAAACAGCAGCACACAGCAATGCTGACCATATTTTGCTTTTATGAAAAATGTACATTCAGTAATGCAAGCTGCCTCACTTTCGAGGGGCTGACGGGGTTTCTTCACTCAGTAATTATTTGTCCCATTTTCGAGGATACCCTCTCAGAGGGAAGGGATGTGGCCACTATGTAGAGTCTCCCTGTCATGACTTTAGTAAGCCATGGGTAGACAGAGGCCTTGTTCTTCCACCAGCTCAGAGGATCTACAGATCTTTGGATGAGGGGCTCCTCCAAATAGGATCTCCATTATGGCATCTGCTGAGGGATTCCTTCGTGCTGCATCCCCAGTTGCTCTCTCGTCAAACAGCATCCAAACAGCAGACGCTTGTGGCACTACTGCTGGTGCTTCTGCTACATCTGATCCCTCTTCTTTCTGTTGCCCAGGTGCCTTAGCCAGCTGACTGCTAGGGCTGTCCCTCCCTGCTGCTGAGGTTATTCTTTGAAGAGCCTCATCAATCGCTCTGGCATCACTGAAGGCTAACTTCTTAAACCTGGGGTCAAGTGCAGCGGTTTCTGATAGCACGTGATTATATTCCATTCTGTGGAACTTTCTGTTCATTGATGAACATAGTGTTTCCATCAACTCTGTCACATGTCCTGTTGTTACATTTGCTTCTCTCTGGCGGCTGGCTGTGATTCGCTGCAGACCCATACATAGGAGTATCATTTTTGAGGCTGTCACATAGCTGAAAAGAGCGAACAGTAACTTATTAGTTCAGGTTTTGTCTACTGATACTACATTCTCATCTACTGCTCATATACATATAATAATATGATTAAATAATGATGTAGTAATAGCTGCTTACTGTACCTCTCCACTGATCTCCACAGTGACCTGCTCAAAGGGTTCCAGGACTCTGCACACCTCCTCCACCACCTCCCATTTCTCTTGGGTCAGAGCATCAACAGGTGGATTAACAATGTCCAGGGTAGAGATGATGGCATCCTTTGACTCAAGAAACCGCTTCAACATATAAAATGCTGAATTCCACTGTTGTCCATTGTTTAGGCCTCAGCTCAGGCATCCCCATTTGGTGTTGTGTAGACTTCAGATTTTCAGCACCTACTGTGCTCCTGTGGAAGTATTCCACAGCTGCTTTCACTTTGTCCACAGTGGGCTTCATCACCTTCAGAGCATCTCTTACAATCAGGTTGATTGTGTAGGCAAGACATGGATGTTGGGTCCATTTTAAAATGTTCATGGCTTTGGTTATGTTAGCTGCATTGTCGCTAACACAACAGAACACTTTTCCATCTACTTGCATTCTCTGGCCACTCTCAACAGTTCCTCTGCCAAGTTCTCTGAGGTGTGTCTGTCGCTGAACTCAAAGCAGTCCAGAAGACAGCTAGACATCGAAAAATCTTCAATGAAGTGACATGTAACTGACATGTAAGAAGTGGTTACCCTTGATGTCCAGCAGTCAGTGGTAAGGCAAACTGCAACTTTTTGGACTCTTTCCCGGACTGAAACCTGTGTGCTCTCGTACAGTTGTGGAATAAGTGATTTTGAATGGCTTTTCCTGCTTGGAATTATGTACATTGTATTTAGAGTATTGCTATAAATTCTAAAACCTCTGTCCTCCACGATCGAAATTGGCTGGAAATCGGTGGCAATCATTTCAGCCAATGCAATATCAATTTGGCCTTGGTTTGCTACAGACATAGACCTGGGCATAAACTGGTCCATAGAAGACTGCGTAGCTGTGGGTCACGGAATAGGCCTACTTGACTGAGTGGATACATCTCCATGTGTGGAGGTGCTGGCTCCACCACTATCACTAGCAGGCCCGCTAGTTTCTGGAAGCTCCGCTACAGCTAGCTTCACAGTTGGGTGCACAGTTCACATATGCCGGTGTAGGTTGTGCGTAGAACCGGCTTTATATGAGATTTTGTTTTGGCAAATTCTACACTGTGCTCTAACATTGTCTATATTATTAAAATGCATCCAAATGCTACTGTGCTTCCGACTCATTTTCCAGCTGTTGTTTTCACAGCTGTCCTTCCTCTCTCTCCTCGGCTGCTAAGTGTGTGACTGAGCGAGTTAGCTCGGCCCTCCCTCACGCATCTTTGGTTCATTGGTTGACACTGCGTGTCTGATTGACAGGAACAACAGGTGAGGCTGTTAGTCTGAGCAGACAGTTAGAACGAATGTGTGCGCTTGAGCATTTAGGCCTATACTATTATAATATTTTTTTTGTTCTTTGAATTAGTTCATTCTATTCATTTAAATGTTTTGATTATTCAGATCTTAATTTTTTAACTATTTTTAGAAATATATTTGGCTCTTCTGATATGCGAGCCGGCTCCCAATACTCACCTACAAGAGCATGGCTCATAGAGCCGACTCGTTCATGAACAACCCATCACTACTCTGTGAAGTACGCGTGTGCAATAACTCAATTTGCCCTTGCACTCCTTCTAAACAACACCGTTTTTGTATACTTTGGCAAAGGGTAAAGTCCACAAAAACGCAGTCCACTCGGTTTGTTACAGATTATAGTTTTGGAAACAGAAAACTGTATGGAGATCAAATGTTGCATCGATGAGAAAATTAGAAGAATGTCGGCCAAAATCCATCTCGCTCCATCTTCTCCCACTAAGGGCCACTGGGCTTCCTCTCATCACCTAGTTTAGTAGTGAGTGGAAACGCCAACCAGATGCTTCACATTTATACACGAGACAGAAAAAGCTGTCTCGTTGTTCTATCTGTGGCAGTATCTTCTAAATCAGAGAGGAATAGGTGAAGCATGTATATGTTAGCTATCTACATGAGGTAAGAAAACGTCTAATGTAACATCTAATTAGTGTCACCTGGAAACACTGGCCAACAATATTGGTTGTTACCATATCAATAATTCCTCCGTATTAATTTGTTATGTCAAACAACAATGAGCCCGGTTACATGCACACAATAATATGATTATTGTGAATAGTCAGACTAATATAATGTTTTGTTTAAAATGTTTGCATGCTTTGCGAGAAGAAGGATTTTCATAATAATCCTGTTTACATGGACATATCTGAAATCAGGCTTCCTGATGGGACTCAGCAATCAAAATAAACGTTCTATCACAGTGACCATGTTATTTTTGCAAAGCCTATTTGATTTTGTGTTTGGACAACTATTTCTAAAATGTTCACTTTCAGTTTATCCGAACCCACTTCACTTGCGCATGAGAGTTTTGCACTACCGGTGCTAGCACATGCGCAGATCAAATACACCACTGGAACGCCGATTTAAGCTTTTTAAAAGTCATAATCATTTGAAAGATTGCTCAGAAAACCAGGTGTTTTAATTGGCGAGTGCTTACTTTGATTTTGACCTTACACCGATTAAGATAATTGTATTACAGAAAAACTTTATTGACCTGAAATTACTACTGAATGCAGGTAAACCTAAGTATATATAAATATAAGTATGATGATTTAAGCATATGTACTTTGGATGGTGTCCATATTGATCGTGTCCCTTACAAATATCTGGGCATCTGGATAGATGAAAACCTGTCTTTAAAAAAGCATATTGATGAGTTAGTTAAGAGAAAAAAAATGTGCTTCTATAGAAATATGTTCTGCCTGTCGCTAAATAGTAGAAAGCAGATCATTCCGTTTATGTTCCTAGACTATGACAACATCATCTACTGTATATGAACACAGCTGCCACTTCATTAAAGCCGTTAGATGCAGTTTAGCATAGCACATTGCGCTTTATTACGGGAGACAATTTTAGTACTCATCACCGCATTCTCTAGCAGAAAGTTGGTTGTCCCTCTTTGATGACACGTTGGTTGCCATGTTTTCATTTAAAAAGCTCGGTCTCAGGGATGGCTAACTCTGGAAATTCCTTTGGTCTCTACTGAGTTAGGTAAATCAGCTTTTAGTTTTCTTGCACCTTATTTGTTGACCAATCTTCAAAATGTTCTTAAATTTGATGCTCTGGTGCCTCTAGGGCAATTCAGAAAGTTGCTTGAGGACCTTATTACTGAAGAATGTGTTCTGTAATTTCTTCTGTAGAATCTTCTGTAGTTTATGTAATTCAGCGCTCATATGTGAAATAAATCTTGGTCTCAGTATGACTCCCTGATAAAATATAATGAATATAATGATATTCCCTGATAAAATATAATGAAGGTTAAATAAATAAGGGCTGTTTACATTACTTTTTTGATACTACTAGTATAATCAGTTTAATTTATTTTAAATGTATTTAACTAGGCAAGTCAGTTAAGAACAAATTCTTATTTTCAATGACGGCCTAGGAACAGTGGGTTAACTGCCTTGTTCAGGGGCAGAATGACAGATTTGTCCCTTGTCAGCTCGGGGATTCGATCTTGCAACCTTTCGGTTACTAGTCCAACGCTCTAACCACTAGGCTCCGCTGCCGCCCCTAATGTTGAATTATTAGTGTGCATGTAAACACACTCAGTGTATTCAAGGTGCGGCCCACTACATTCCAACTAGGGTTACAAAGGGAGGATATATTACTGGAAACTTTCGAAGTTATCAGTACACTACCAGAATTTTTCTACTTTCAAGGATTTTATGTAATCTATAACAAGACATCTAGTGGCCTTTTGGGTGCTTCAGATTATCACAGTTGTCTAATTATCTCTGGTCCTCTGTGTGGCCTTATCACATGTAAAATATATAAAATAATTAAGTAAGATGATAAAAAATGTTTGGGCAATGACAAAATATTTAATGACAAAGCTGTAAAACATTATCCTAAATATAAACCATCTATTTAGTGAATACAATTAGTGTTTAATATAAGGGTTTCAGCATTCCTTTTGTTTACACACTTTTATTTATTTTACTATGTCAGTATGTATTATTTGTCAATGTTTTGGCATCAAACTGGTGGCAGTTGTGAAGAAAAGTAAGTATTTGGAAGAGTTAATAGAAAATAATCCTGTTGTTGATTAGATGTTTTTTGTCATTAATTAGATCATATGGTTAAAGAGAAAATAGCCTATCTACTACAAACTCACGGACAATATGGACACATATATAAACAAATAAAAGTATATATGAATACATTTTTTTTTAAGTTATTCAATTATAAATTACCAAAGTTACGATAGCTTGCCATCATGCAGCCCTGCGTGGCACCGTTTGGAAATGATAACAAAAGTGCAGGAAATGCTGACATTTATGAAAATGCTGAAAATTAAGTTGGATTGAACAGTATAGAACAGTCAGAATAGAGAAAGCCCCATTGAAATCACTTATAATGTATTTGTTGCCACCCTAGGGTAATTTACTAGTCATAATGCATATTGAAAACTTGTATTATTTAAAAACATAAAATACCGTCAAATACCATTGAGTCAAAAATGTGAAAAATATCTGCATTTTCTTTCACCAGGAAATTGTGAGATATCTTAGGGGTTACATTTAGACTGTACCAAGGGCATATAAAGCTGTTTTATGGGCCCAAGCAGTTCTTATGACGTTAGGGAAAATAAAGTACCTTGAAGAGTTTCCCTATTGAGGTCAGATCTTTGTTTCCTTTGACTCAAAACAGCTGACCATGGAAAGTCCTCAGACAGAACAGATTCATCATACACTATATTCAATTGGTATGCCAAAACGTCTCAATCTAACTCTGGGATAACGATTTTTCTATTAGGTATCACTCTGCTGATAAGATTAAACTTCCTTGGCACTTTTATATAAATGTCTCAAGGCAATGTGACCCAGCTGCTCCAGCTCTGTGTGTACTTTAACTCTCTGTCGCTCAGAATAACTGTTGCTGTATGACATACTTGTTATTGCTCTGTGGCAGAGTAGCCATAATGCTTCATCACATTGTTTTATACTCCTTTGTAAACATCATTAGACCTGAGATAATGCCTCTAATTTGCTCCAGTGATGGGGGGGGGGGGAATGCAGCACACGGAGGAGGCTAGCATAAATGTTTTTATCTCACTCTCACCTCAGAATTAAAAGATATACTCTTTGGTATAGTTCCCTCACATTGTGTATACGGACATGAAGAGGATTATCTTTGTTGACTGTATGCACACTGGTATAGCTTTCTCATATGCCATGCGTTGGGAGTCAGTTCTTGCACTGGCTGCACCACATAGTTCATCCCCACAGTAAACATACGACATGATCTGCGTGGGCCTGTGGTGGTCACCTACCCCCCCCCCCCCCCCCCCCCCCTGTGGTGGTGGGTCTTTCCCTGTTTGCCCCTGTGCAGAGGGTCAGCGAGTCTCAGCAGGAGGGGTGTCAGTGATAACCCACTGATGTCAACTCCAGCCTGACCACCATTTGGCAGCAGGGCCAGTCGGCCAGACCACAGGGCTGCAGTAGAAAGAAACATACATACTGAAGTGATTATACTTCCAGATAGAAAAAAACAATCCCCCAAACAAAAATCCATTTTAGCATGGAGTTCGTCCATGCTAATCATCTCATGCTATTTTCAAAAGACAACACATCCCCTACTTTGAACAATGTGTATGTCTATGGAGGTTTTTTGTTGGGAGAACCTATTTTCTAATCTGCACACTGATTGATTCCCTGTTACCCGCCACGGCTGATGGTGACGCATTGTGACAGCTGCCACTCCAGTTGGGGTGGGGGATTGGAGGCCCATGAGTGGGTTTGAGAAAGAGAGCGAGATGTGCGTGGTGTTGTTTGTGTGTGTGGGGATGTGCACGTATAGTACGTGAGTCTGCAAGCGTACGTGTGTGCATATGTAATTGTGTGTGTAAGTGAGAGAGTGTGTGTGTGTACTGGGTGGGATGGTGGGCTGTTGGCAGGACATGGCCATAATCTACTAAATGTCTCTGGAAACTGAGCTGATTGGCACCACAGCCTGAATTTCCATCCAGTGCATTGTAGGGGCAGAAGAGGACATGTGTGCAAGAAAAGCTGAGTAGGGAGATGTTACAAGATAATAAAAACAAGGCCTTATGCACTATAGTACACTTACAAGAGAGGTATTGTGAAAGAAATGCTTGAAGCTCCTCAGAGAACCATAGATTTGAACAATTACATAAATATAATGAGTACAATGTCAAGCAAACAAACCATTTGAATGATTTTCAACATTAAAATGTGACTAGTTATCCCCTTTATGTCTCCCGAGTCATTTGATATGGCCCCTGCTGTTCCAGAAAAACACAACAAAGCCTTCTGAGGCAGCGTCTTTCTGGACCTGTTACTTCCATGGCTCTCACACCATGTGTAGTGCATTTGCTTCTCCCATAATCTGCCTCTTCTCGATTCAGTTCATAAAGCTCTGTGTCTGTAGAATTCACAGTAGCTTTGAAGACCTTCAATCCTGGGCCCGATTACAATTAAACTCTTTCATCATATTACGCTAGCGTCATCTGTCGCTGACATAACTTCTCTAAAATGTTACACTCACTGGGAACCTTGATTATAGTACTCGCAACATTAGAATGCGTTACACACAAAAAATCTGTCAATCAAGAAAAATAAGACAGAAATGAGCTATTCAAGCAGGAAATCACTGATGCTTAGTCATTGGTTCAACAGGCTGACTAGTCTCTTGTTAATTTGACTCAGTGGCTTGCTGCTTGGTGAACTGGTTTCTATCACAAGGCCCATGTTACTTGTGTATCCAGTTAACTTGTCTCTGTTACTGGTCCAGCTCGCTAACTGAGCTTGACTCAAAAGCCTTCCTCTAGGAATTTAAATGGATGTGAAACACAAACATAGCAAAACAGCTGCTCAGGCATTACTCCATTTTTATGACAGACTGCACCGATCATATATTCCCAATGTTGCCTCATGTCTATTGTCCTGATTCCTCTTGGTCTTCCATTCCTGGCGTAAACCCCCTCTGGAGGTGTCCTTCATAGCAGTTTAGTCAGGAAGCAGCCAGAGAGCCGCATGAGCCTTGTCACTGAGGTAGAGGGAATCACAGTGTAATTGGGCCAGATATAGCACTATTCCCCCCTGAGCACTGTGGATGCAGGAGGGGAAGGGGGAGATTTGTCATGGAGGCTCCCTCAGACAGCTGACTCTAATCTTCAGCCCAGCCCCAGGAATGATGTCATCTGCTGCGCTCCATCTTATCTCTGACACACCATGACATCTCCACCGTCTACCAGTCTGTTTAAGACCTTAAAGTGACAGTCTCTCATCGTACACGGGCCAAGATGCAACGAGAGATACACAACTGGGCCAATATTCTTCATATGTATGCAGTGCGGGCTGTAGGCCATGGGAGAATATGCATGTCTCCTTGCGAAACTTGGGAGTTAATTGTCATGTCTTATACAGTGTAATTACTGTCATTTGGCATCAAATGAAATTGGCTTTCCCTTGACTTTTGAAAGGCGTAAATGTGAGAAAAAATAAAAGAGAAAAAAAGGGAATGGTATTGTCTGAGAGAAGATAATGTGAAAAGCATGATCCTGGAAACATTAATGTCATGCTCTCTAGAGAAGTATTAAAAAGCTGGAAAAGACTGAAAAATGAAGAACAGGAAATTTACATTTGAAAGGTTCTCTTTTTATCACTAGTTCAACTGGTCCCTGGATACTCCTAATGTTTTTTTTAAAATCAGGAATAGGTCCAAATGTAGGCGTAATGAAAAATGTAAGGCCTAAGTGTATTGTGTTGCACATGTCACAACAATGGCGCTGGAGTGTAGGACTTTTGCTGAGGGTTTAATTATCTAGTGCCTGGTTTATTCTAAAAGAGCCTCTGATTATTTATTGATAGTTATCGCAGGCCTAGACTGCACCTTGAGGGTGAGATCAGAGCCCTTCCGAAGCTGACTGGGATGCATAAGGAAGTTGAATAGCCGGTCACTTTGGAATAAAGAACAGATGATTCTGATTTTGAGGACATAACCCTGGCTTTGATGTACCGCTATGCAGCCACAGCTTTTGGAGCTGGCCCGAGCCAACATTTTTTATATGCCACAGATGAAGAATGAGAATTACCGGGTTCATTTTCTTTTACAGTGGCTGCCATGTGAGAGGGGTCAAGTTTGGGAACCAAGGGGCTTTCCATAGTGGTCGCTATTATAGTGTTGAGAACATCCTATTCAGATGTTTATTCAAATGATGTGAGGTTGTAACTAAACTCCTAAATCTCTGTGTGACCCACAGTGTCAAAGGCTTGAGTTATATCAGACAGAAGCAGTGTGCAGTGAATAACCTTTTTTTTAAACTGAAAATAGAAATCAGTCATAGAGTTGTCAGTCACATGAAATGTAAAGGAGTCAGTTGTCCCATAAAATAGTGTGATCCTGTGTGTTAAATAGCAACGTATATCTACCGGATCTGCATTTTTTGGTTTATCCACTTCCCTGTTCTTGACTTGTTTACTCTCTTGATGTGAATGTAATGGGCGTTTTGGTTAGAAGAAGCATATTTGTCATTCGCTCTCCAGACAACACATTTGATCTCAGGCTTTGGAGTTCCAACAAAGCATATGCTTTCGATTTATCGATTTATCTAATTGCAAACATAGGCGCTGTCTAGATCATAAGCCAAGCTTTCCTTTTGTTTCCAGAAGCCTCTGCTTTCATGGTATACATCCAATCTTAGATCATTTTATTTTTGTTTTTTTATGAACTGACCTCATTGAAAGCTTGAATTTCTTAAAAGGGGCCCAATCAGCAAACTACTTTCGACATTACTCGTCTGTAGAGCAGTTCTGTTTTAGAGAAAGACTTTTACCCTCTTCTCTCCTTTCACTTGTGAAGGGGTGAAGATGAGAATGAACTACCTTTGTTTAGCTTTTTATGAGATTCCTGTGTGGAGCTGTGGAGATGATTAAAGTTGACCTTTGCTTCTTCAGAGAGTAGCTGTTTTTTCAGTTATTGGTCAGTCTCTGCTTCTTCAGAACACTGAACCATCTGCGCCTCCACATGGATCAGATCCTCTACCTGTTGCCATAGCGATGTCCCTAAGGTAGTCACCTTGGCCTTTGGGGGCCATAGAGTGAGGCATGATGGGACGTAGTGATGATGCGTGTTATGTAGGGTAATGAGTGCGCCCCCTGCTCCCTGTGCATACACAGCTGAAACTAAGGCTAATTTAACACCAATTCCTGCTTTTAGGGAGCTGAGGAGAGAGGGTATTAAGTCAATGCTCTTTCAGAAAGCTCACAGTGTAAGATCAAGCTTGCAGAGTTCCAACAAACTGTCCAAAAATCCTGGATATATTTTTTAAAACATTTAAATAAAATTGCTTGGAGAAGCCTTAGAACACGCACCGCGATTATAAATGGTAGGCTACAGTTCACTATTTTGGAACAATGTAATTTTGAATAATAGTCCATTACGATCTGAAATTTGAAAATGACTGCAGTAGTTGTGTTCACTTATATATCATTAAGATAAATGAGCGCAATCATAATCAGAGAAAAGTGTTGCTGCTAATGGGATTTCTAGCTGAATGTGAAATTCCTCTTTTTAAACCATCCATCTCAGTCCTGGCCAAAGAATCGGTTGTTGTGGAAAGTATTTCATGTGTTAGGGTTTCACAAGTCACTGTTGACTTTAACCATCAATCGATGAAATCAGAAGGGCACTATGAAAAGGTCAGTGCTGGTGCTGTCAGATCCATCATAGACAGGGAGCACATTGAGGAAAACCAGGCACGCCCCAATCTACTGTCATTTGTCTTTGTTTATGAGCAACAATAGAGTGTGGAAGCAAGAAACTAGCCTTCCTCCCAGTCTTTGATGTCTCAGCAAACTCTCTATTGATGCTCTAAAACAAATAGATGTGCTAACATGGATATTGCTAGTCGCTCTCAATTTAAAAATGTCCAACACCTCTCCACAGGTTCTTACAAATATTAATGTTGTCTTCCTTTCTCATTACATATGAGATAAAACTGTAAGCAAACACTCAGTGGGCATTCCACCTTTCATTCTATGAATTTACTTCTCAGAGTTGTTTAGAAAACAGTTTTACTGAAATATTTAAAAAACGACATGGTGCTAAGACCCATGATTTGTTTTGTATACCATTTATATCAGTAAAACTTCTTAAGTTGAAGTTTCTGTTGATTTTATCATAATATACTGGAGTCTCTCTTGGAACAGTAATTCAAAGTGTTAGATATCCCTGTAGAGTAGATGATAGCGTGTCCTTGGAGAAGATATTTGAGATATGTTTACTCAGACCTCAGAGTCACTCAGACAAGAATAACTATGAGATAATTGTGAAAATATGCTTCATCATGAATTTCCTTGTGTGTTCTGTGTGTTGGAAAACCAGCCATGTCAGGTTTCCTGGCTTCTCAGGCTGTATGATAGGGAGTGGCTTGTATACCACCCACACAGTTGACAATCAATATTAAGTGGTACTTCTGCGTCCAGAGACCTGGTACAGACTGCTGTGGGAATACACGTTGAGCTGCTTTTACAGTGTCTCTTGTGTGGTAAGTACTTTGTCCTTTAAAAGACAATTTGTTTTATTAGAAATAGAAAACATCAAGAAAAGTAGAGAAGCCCAATGAGAGAAACAAAACATATCTATCACGCCCACCCAACAAGCACAACCAAGTACATATACACACCACCAAACTATGTAATATGTCCTAAGTTCTACCCCATGTATTCCTTATACCAGTTTGGGAGCAGCTCCATCTTGTCCAGTATATAAGGGTCTGATAAGGTTTGTCCCACTGCTATCTCATTGCACCATTTGCACTGATCCATAAATGCTCCTGACATCTATTGGATTGTAGGGGGCTGTTTAGTCCCAGGGCTGTCAATCCTGTACAGAATGGATTGTGCGACTTTACAGGGAGCAAGTTAAGATGCCATTTTTCTCATTTAAACATCCATCACTTTAACATAAATAAAAGATAAGGATATAGTCAGGACCACAGTCCTGGGAGGCTGTGATTTGTCTATGGAAATTAGTGGAGTCTATTGGTTCAATGAACCTCCTGCTGGGTGGGGGACCGCATGACACTTTTATGTGTTTCCTATCATAGACAATGCTTGAGTTCAAATATCAAATGACAAACACTCTGCAGCACAGTAGTTGAGGAGGAGTGAGGACACAAATGTTTGAAGAACCCATATATCGGTGGATAGCAGTGTGTTTTTGGGGGGTTTTACTATCCTTGTTGGCGACCAGAATTTTTTATTTTATTTATTTTATTGAACCTTTATTTAACTCACATGGATATCCCTGAAATCCTCACAAGGATAGTAAAACAAGGAAATTCGGACAAGTCCCCACAAGGAAAAAGGATATTTTAGGCTTAGGGGTTAGGTTTAGTGCTGGGGTTAGAATTAGGATTAGGTTTGGGGCTAGGGTTTAGGTTAGGGGTTATGGAAAATAGGATTTTAAATGGGAATCAATTGTTTGGTCTCCATAAGGATAGTAAAACAAATGTGTGTGTGTGTGTGTGTATGTGTGTGTGTGTGTATGTGTGTGTGTTTGTGTGTGTGATGAAATATTGTAGGTGTTCTAGACTGAGGTAGTACAAAGTTATATAGGTGTACCATAAAGGTACACAAATCTGAAGGCTTTTTTATGTTTGTCTCACCTGTTATACTGAAGATGAACTGCAGTATGTTCATAGGATGTGATGTGGTGAGGCATGGCGCTACAATTATGCTGTATATACAGTAGGATGGGGGTTGTCCCCATATTTGAGTTGTCCCATGGAAAAAGAGTTCGGAGAGTGTGAAGTCCATCTGGCGGTATAATATATGGCATTTAACAGATGCTTTTATCCAAAGCTACTTACAGTTATGCAAGCATACATTTTATATAAGGGTTGTCCCGGGAATCAAACTCACAACCCTGGCGTTACAAGTGCAGTGCTCTAGCAATGCTCTACCAAATTAGCTACAAAGTCCCACAGTACACTAAATATCACATCTGCGTATTGGAGAGGGAGTGAATAGACGCTAAAGCACTTCAGTTCCAGTGTTAGAATGCTGGCAGGCTTCTCTCTACTGGAAGAAAAGCGATATGTGAGGCTACACCATTCAAGTAATATGCAATTTCCATCCCTACATTGCGCCAAGATTTCTGTAGGAAAAGAAAAGAAAGAAAGATCTAACTTTGTCCCTAGAGAACACAACCTAAGTCAAAGGTTCTTGTGTATACCTAAATTCTGCCTTCTTAAAGAAAATCTTTTGTTTCATTTTTCATTTGAGGGATTTCATCATGTTTGGAAGTATGCAGCATAAAGATAAATATGTGCACAGAAAATAATAGGTTAAATAAATATGTTGCCATTACGTTCTACTTTTCACGCCACGATTTCTGTTTTAATTACGTTCTGAAACTGTTTTGATCCCATTCTATTTGATCCCACTCTACGTGAATCAGTTTGGACAAGATTGAAAAATGACATCCCCTCTCAACCATTGTAAACCTTGTAAAATCCCTATTTTAGTATGACCTTGAGAATAAAGGATCTTTGAAAGCTGTATTCAGCAGTATCAAATGTTTGTTTTCAGTAGTTTTCAAATGAATCCCTTCTGGTGTCTCTTGAAGGCTTGAATATTATCTCTGTAGTTTCCTTCGAGCGAAATCAAATAATCCCAGTTTGCAGGAAGAGCCTTCGAGGCATCGTCTCCTCTGTCACTGCAGCACAAGAGTTTGGGTTTCAGTGAACTGTGGTAGAGAGTTACCCAGAACAAGTCTTTTGGGGTCTCTCCAACTCACTATTTCTGTCAAAAACGCTGCCTCACCAACGGTAAACAATTACACTGCCTGTGCATCATCTTTAAACATGGGTTACAGCTTTGATCTGTGCTCTGTGTGTAATTACAGCTATGCCCGTTAAACTGGGGATTTGGGCAAAACTAGTCATTCCCTGGTCCCTGTCAAGCTCAGACAACCAACCCAATACATAAATGAAGTCACATGGAACCGAAGTAAATGTTGACTTTTCAATTTACACTTGACTGCTGTCAAAATGAAAAAAGACACATCTGAGGGCTTTTCATTATTGCTACCTTGCTGGAGTGTTTATAGCCATACAGAGACTTGTTGTGGAAATATTGAGCACATGTCTCTCCCGGATGTGCTTGAAAGACAACACTCATAACCCACAATTAAATGTCTGTTCAAACACAGGCACCCTCTCAGGCGCCCTGTATGCACCTACAGCCTTCTTAGCAGCCATGGGGACCCTCACAGATCCTGCTGACAGGTTCAGCGGGAGAAATAAAAAATGTGTCTCCCTTAATTTCTTTCAAAGCCCTGCTTTGGTTCTGATGTCTAGTAGTGAGCCTGTGGTCGCATTCTGATGTGAGGCAGGGAGACGGTGGCGGCGGCGGAGCTGATCTCCCCCCTCCTCCCCCTTCCTGGTCTGGGACTCCCAGCTCCCATGGTGCAGCTGGCACCCGGGATTTAAAGGTCGTCCTTAATATCATTGGCGGAGCTGAGTGTGCTGTAATCTCGCAACAGCGCTGAAATCTCCCCTCCAGACCCTCAGCTTAATTTGGCAGCAGGCTGGTCAACTGTGCCTGATCTGATGGGACAGCCTTAGGCCTTAGCCACTCTCCATTGAAGCCCTAAAATAACTGCTTCCAGTCCTAACCCAAATCTTTAGCATCTTAATATCTTACTGACCGTAAACACGGCCAAAACCAAGCTTCTCCCTAAAGATAGAGTGAGTCCAAAATGTTCTCAACATTTCACAAGCATATAATTATAATTATAATCTGCATAACATACCACAGTTTCTTACTTTTCCAGATTTTCATATGTTTTTCTGTATGGACAGAGTAGCTAGCTGCTAATGTTTCCAGTATCCCCTGTGTGTCTGTATGATGTGGGTCAGAGTAGCCGTGTCCTTGTCTCAGAATGCTGAATCCCACTCCAGTTTCTGTCAGGGTGGCTGCCTGGCGTAGGCCTTGGAACACAGTTGTCAGTGCTCATCTGGGAGTTGACCCATTCTATCCCCTAAGCCTATCACTCATCAAGGCTTTTTAAAGGTGCTTTGCACTGTTTGCTGGCTTTGTGTTTTCTGTGCCTTTCCTGGCCGTTTGTCCCAAGGTTTTAAAGCGGTGGGTCAGTGAAGGTCTTGTCACCACTGGAACAGATTAACTGTTTGTCAGATGGGGCAGAGCTCAAACATCTCAGATGGTGTTTGGGGCAAAGATGCCACTAGTAGTTACAGTAAGTTACAGGAAATAATACAGAAGCTGTGCCTAAACATTATGGGCATGTGGTCCTATATACAGGAGAGTTCTGTAATACTCCTAAATTAATATGTAATAAAACATTGTTTATTGAGGAATTTTTTACATTTTTGCAAATGTATAATAATTTCAGTACAGATGGACCTTGTATGCCACATATTGATTCATGCATGCATGAGTACATGTTCTTGCTCAGTGAACACTTGTACAGGACCTTGTACAGGTGCCTGTCTATGCATTTTAAAGAAGCATGCTACAGAGCACATTGAGAATTCAAAATGGATTGCATGATTTTTTGTTTTTGGAGGGTGTCTTTGTTATTTGATCTAAGTACACATAGAAGATCCATTTTTGGACGTATCGTGTTTGCTTCTAAAGATTACGTGCATTGGTGTATATGTGGTGATGTGGTATTGGCTGCACTCAGAGGAACATCCATACAAACTGAAATGACAGTTAAGCTTGGAGATATCTCAGTATGTTGTTTGTTGGCTAAATGAGGATAAACCACAGAGAATGTCAACCGTATAACAAACTGTCCTGCTTCATAACCTCACCCACAGTCTTACAATGAGTAAACAAGTCTCCCTTCAGATTGGCTTACATTTAAACAAGCAGCACAGTATCCGTGCTGTTGCAGTTGCATACAAGTACTGTATGATAGCCTGCTAGATGATGCATGCTTGTCTGGGACTTTTTGTCCTCGGAGCGAAGACAGAAACCATAATTCAAGAGGAAACATGTTGGAGTTAATTAGAGGTGCTAAAGGAAAAAACCTAGAACGGCACACCATTTATTTTACAGTCATGACAGAAGCCTACCTCGGAGCAACATACTAAAGCATATAGAGCATATTCTTGGCAAATTAATGATGTGCTAATGCCAGTTGCTTCCCTCCCCCAGTGGTAAGGAGCCAAACAACCATGCTATGATTCAAACGGAAGGGTATTTTTTATAATTTGTGTCCTTATCTTGTGGTAGCTATACAGTAGGGAGAGTGGGGAAGAGGTCATCATTTCATTGAGTCTGTGAAGGAAGACACCACATGGAAAAAGTGGTGAGGAAGTTGGGTCCAAAAAACTGATTTCACCAAGTTGTTGTGGTAGAGGTTTCATGATGCTTCTATCTAAACCAAAGTAGATCATTTTAAGATTGTGTTATACATCAGTTGGGGTCTCTATAAGCTTCAATATGAGGTCCTAAACCTAGCATGAAAGTGCATCCTTGTAGCTGTGTGGCCTAATATACCGTAAAACAATTAAACGCAGTCTCAAATAGACGCCTGTCACTTTTAATAGCTGGGCAACGGCACACATTTCAGCAAATAAACATCTCTTTCAAATAAACGCTGCGTCTAAATTAATTGGTTACGAAGTTACTGTGAATTACCATTAATTGTTTACGAGGTTTAATGTTTGATTTGTTACATAAAAAATTCAGTAATGACTCAACAAAAATGATTGCGATCAAAATAGATCTGCCACTGTTCAGAAAGGTTTAGACTAGGCCTTCTGACAGTACAACGTTGAAAACAATGGAATGCAGAGAAAATAAAGAAAACATGGCACTTCTACTGTATCAACCAAAAAATTAAAATAAAACTTATCCATTTCACATTTTAACAGTATCTCACTCCAAGGCTTCATGATCATGGAGATCAAAATGTAAAACAATATAACGGGAATAAACTATCAATTTTCAGTTAGTTTAAGTAGAGATACTTCATCAAATATCCTTATCTGTTATCGCCAGTAAGAAACTGGTAGCCATTGGTTGCTAACAGCAGAGAACTGCTAGCTACAGTACCTGGCGATCACAAAAACAGTCAACTTCAGGAGTACAGAACCCGAGAAATTGACAGATCGCCCTCTAGTGGTGAAAGTGACAACGGGAAAAAATGCTCAGTCAGAGGAGAGTAATAATTATTGTCAAGGAATTATTTTATTTTTTTCTCAAAATAGAGACATACTAAGACAAAAGAAGAAGGGACACAGTGTGTAAATGATAATTCATTAGTGAAATTGATTCAACAATTAACTATGCAAATGTGATTGTGTTTATCTGCGTTCGGGAAATAAAGATAGACATGGTTTTTAAAAGGTAGTGGTAATATTTCATTCAGTGCAGACATTTGTAGGTGGCTTAACTCAGGGTAAGTTGTGCCAAGAGAGCAAATTTTTTTGGACAAGCTTTGTTTTCAAAACTGTAATATTTATATGAATTCTGATTATTTCAAGGGATACACAGCATCCTGAAATATATTTGGATATTTTTTTCTCTCGCCAAATTATTCTATATTTCCCTTGACGGAGTGATGCTGAATGTAAAAAATTGCTCAGTTTACCCCACCCTTTCCTAACAAATTTTTATCTTCAGCACCATATATTAACGAAGGGTCCCATCTCAGTCATATAAACATACATTTACATTCTGATACAATACAAATGCTATTTTCAGTTTCACTAACCAAAGGTTTTTCTGTCTTTTTTCTACTCTTGCATTAGCTCACTCAATGGAATTGAACAAGCTATAATAGTAGAATTAAAATAATTCTCAGATCTGGACTATGCACAATTTGATCCACATTCTTTGCATATAAATAAACATTTGTCCTGATAATTTCAGGTGGTAAAATACCAATAGTTTAGTAATGTTACAGAGAAGAGGTGTTTTTATAAACTTAAATCATTGATCTATTGGATAAGAAGGGAACTTTTTGTCTACAGGCTGTCAGGCAAGACGTGTCCCCAGTCCCTAAACTAATCTGTTCATCTCAAGATGTCCTCAATATGTTTTTGGTACACTACAATACAGTTAGGGACAAATGACTACATTTTCCTAGTACCCCCAAAACAGAAGAGTTTGAGTATTGTCCTTAAATTTTTATTTTATTACTATTTTTCCAGACTCTGTTTCATTGCAGGAGTGCAGTAGCTTTGTTGAAGGTGAATGATAGAGACCAGTGTTGTTGCAAGACAGATATCTTTCCAACATCTCAGAGCCCCATAAGTTGTGAAACGTGACCACTAGTTCACTTGAAAACAGAAGTCAGTTTCAGCAGCTGTGGAAGAGATGGGACTACTGATGACCTCGTCCCCACACCCTGCTTCATATCCTGTGTTAAATGATGTTTTCCCAGTTCAAAGGTTGGCCTTGACAGTCCTTGAACCAACTAATTGTTTCCTCATTGCAATGGTGAACAACAGTATACAGTGTTTGCAACAATAGCAGACAACTTGCAATGCATGTTATATAATTCCCTTATCCTTCCTCAGTGATGCTGTGATTTCCTTTCCTAGAATCTAACAGTGTTTCTTTGATGGGCAGCAGAGTGGGCCATATTTGGAGGCCTTGTTGGATAGAGTTGTCTTGTCTGTCTCTCTGCCCTGCTTCTCGCGGGCATGGTGGCATGCTCACACTGTGCATGATGACTCGGTCGGAGCCTGGCACCTCTCCCAGGCCTATGCATCTTAATAGTTGTGACATCATTCAAGGCAGCAGGGCTCTCTTCCACTCACCGCCTCAACCTTCCACTAACAGAGTGTTAAGGATCCATTCTGTAAACTAAAACACAATTTGTTCTTCGGGTTAAGTGCTGTAAGCTATTGATTGCTCCTGTTTTTAATGCATCCGTTCTCACTTCATGAGTGCTCTAAACCTAATAAGACAATCCCACATGTTCGATGACAGAATTCCCATTGAACCTTATTTAAAAGTTGATCTATCAAGTGAAGGGTTCTATTTGTGGAATACAGGACAACTATAAGATGTCTGAAACAGTTGGTTTCTAAGAAACATGCTGAGTTTACTTCGTGGTCAATGCAATCAGAAAATACTAATGAATTGTCTAGGGTTTTTCTTCCCTTGCTCCATCAAACCATTCAAGGTTAGCTTGTCACTTTTATTTAAAGCCAACATTAGTTTGCTGGGGCCTCTCTCGGTTGATGGAGAGGTCTCAATTGGTAGTAGTAGTGAAAGAGAGTAACAGAAATTACCCTGCATGATAGAGCATGAAATGTGAAGGAGACGGGCAGGTAATGTAATCAGCTAAGGTCAAGGCTTGTAGATTGATAAGGCTAGGTTCCACGTTTAATCCCTGCATGGGCCAATAGTCAATGAGATTGTCTTCTCACTATACCTCTCAAGCTCCATACCTTAATGAATCAGTTTCCATTATAATGTTTCTGCCAATATATTCAGGGTCTCATTAGTACATTGGCGTCAATGTAAGCTCCTTTTAAACTTTGCCTGTAAAACAAAATAACTCCTTCTCCTTTTGTTCTATCTGGCTACGCCATAAGAATGATTTGCTAATCCAAAATGTTTGTAATGAACCCAGTTTGGTTTGTCCTCTGTCTTCTAATTGCATCCTTGAAGAATGAAAAACTAAATGTGGGAAAGAAAGAGAGAAATCGAGTTCACAGGCCTCCCATTCTGTGTTGTTGAGCAGTTGGTGATTTGAGCCAGTGGTGTGGTGGGATACCTCTGCTGGAGCAGTGCCACATGCCCCATTCTCACCGGCCCACCGCCATTGTGACTGGGCTTCACTGAGAGGGGCTTTGATTCTCCTGGAGAGGGACCTTATTAGTCAAACACTCTCCTACATGGCAACTCATTCATGACTCTTAATGAGGGGGGAATCTGGACCAGCTAATAAGGTGGCCGTTCCTTTAGTGCCTTGTGAGGAGGAGAATGGAGCAGATGGAGAAAAAAGCGGAGGTTTCTGGAGGTGAAAATACCCACGGAGCAGGTCTGAAAAGAATCAAACGGGGCAGGGCGGGGCACCGGCTTTCACTGGCATGGAAACCGCCCCCTTGTATCTATGGGCTGAGAGAATTATCCAGAACCCGATCCATATTCACACTCCTTGGTCTTTTCTGTCCCAACTTAGACTAGAGAGTTCCAATTGCGCCCCGTTTCTGTGACTTAAGTCCTTGGGAAGCAGAGCTGACAGGAGCAACACAGGGAGACAGAGACCCTATTGGCTTCCCCTTTCCCCTGGCCTCCTCAGCTCCCCTCAGTGGGTATTGATTTGAAGGAAAGCCCCTCAGAGATAAGGGCTGCAGGCCACTGTGCCACCCAGTCTCTAATTACAGGGCATGCCGAAAGAGAAAGCTAAGCCCCTGGCATTTGCAGCTCGCCATAATTGCTTCTGGCATAACTTGCCTTGCCAAATGTTTGGTACATTTCTTCAGCAAAAAGGAAAGAACAAAAACCTCTTTAAGCTTTGGAGAGGAGGGGTAGAGAGTCAGGGGGGAAGGTGGGTAAAAATGTGATTACCACACATAAAAATGTTGGACTGTGCTGTGTGTACACCTTCCTCTCTCCACATGTATGATTTCAGCAGTGTTTTGAAAGCACCACATTCCCCTGGGATCAGATTACTATCACAGCCATGTCTTAGTAAGAGGAGAGCCCACTCAAGGGCTTTTCATCATCCATTTTCATCATCCATTTCCTTCCTCGTGTACAGATATACACAGCGCACACAAGAAGAATGTATAAAGAGCCTTGTATTTATGTGGTGCTCAAACTACAACCCGAGTGGACATTACCAGTGTGCAGTTAAAAGATGAAAACCTGTTGTAAGCATCAACAGGTTTATACCTGTATCTACATTATGGGGTTAGAAAAGTGTTTTCTCAGCACAAGTGGTTAGATGATATCTTATGAGGCATGGACAGCAACCATTGTGTAGTTTTCTGAATTATCTATTAAATAATTGCATCCATCAGTGTGCAGTGATATAGCCATATATATAGATTTATAGAGATCCCTTCATGAATGAACAATCAAGCCGTACATTAATTCTGAGTGTCTGTAATTATTATTTATGTTCCAATGCTGTTTCCTGTCTCTCATCACAGCCACTTCCAATGGGACCCTGGAGGGCCTGGAGAACAGGGAAGGAGGGGTCTGCAACACCCTCTCTATGAAGATCGTCATGAAAGTGGGCCAGGGTAAGTAAGCGTCTCTGTGGACTGGCTGGAACACCAGAAAAACAGTAAAAGGCAGTCACAATAGAGCCAGGCAGGATATAACTATGGATGAGTGATAATGAAAGCTTTGTATGGGGAATGTCATTACGAGGAGCATTTCATGAACTATTGTTCATATAGCCAGACAACCAGGCATTGGTTTTTACAGTGGGATACTCCACTCCGCTACTCACAGGGTGTGGAGAGTCATCTAGTGACTTCATCTCTCATAAAATAAGGGCCTCAGACATCACATTTCACTCCATTCTTTACTTTTCTTTTTTGAGAAGGGAAAGATGAAAAAAAAGAAAAGCTCTTGTGCAAATACAGACAGAGACACACTGAACACTTTCTCACACATACCAAAAGAACACTCACACAATGAGAAAATGAAAGCTGTGGAAAATATTCAGGACATTCTCGGAGAGCATGTTACAGGCTACCTGTTGTCCTATTACTTAGACAGCCTGTCGGTCTAACATGAATGAGATTGCTTTGCCTGAAGTGTCCAGGTTTCTCACACACTGTCACTCTCTTTAACATATTTAAACCTCGTCTCTCACACAGTGTCACAAACTCAAATAAGTGTTGACATTGTTATCCAAATGAGGCAGCAGCCTCCGAGTGCTCCTTAACAGAATGTCAATGCATTGAGATAAGTGGGGCAAGAGTTCCCAGGCATTCTACATTGATGTGATGTAGGTTGTCTAATCTGCCATGGCATGCCCCCACTAGCTTTTATAAATAACACTGTGCAACATGTATATGCATTTGTCTCAATAAATTACCACACTGATGAGTGGATTACAAGGCCAACACAAACCATTTCAGCAGAAATCAATGTGATGAAGGAATAAAGACATATACCGCATGCACTATCAGCCGTGTAAAACAGATGAGACCATTGGGAAAAAAATGGAGGTCTCCATATAGATACCATCAATCATCACATGCACTCTCCCTCTCCTTAACCCCTCACTGGTATATTGGCCCAGTCATCTGGGTTTGGCGTCAAGCTAGGAGTGTCAAGGTCGGTCTAAAACCCTGCCCTAGTCCCCGTCACATCCAAAACAAACAAACCACAAAGAGAGGGTCGGCCGATAAGACTCTGATTCTACACATATGGGCTGTTACCGCATAGGCTGGGGATTATTTTTATAGCTGACTTGAGATAACAATTATCATCATTGGCTTGACATTCCTTTTGTCTTTCTCAAGACTTGTTTGCGTAAAGCTGTGTTTAATACACGGTAACCACTATGATAGGAGCTAGGAAACAGTCAAAAGATTATATAGGCTATGTCATTAACATTGCTGTCTTGTGCAGGCTGTTACGGTTGGAATGCAACAGTTTATTTTTTTATGGTTTGGAGCAATGACGTTACTGACGCTAGGTCATAGTACATTCAGCTGTGTGTTTGCTGAAGGATCGGGTCTTATTTTCAACCAGTGAGTCATAGAAACTCTCTTGCCACAAATAATGTGGACACAGAGAAACAAATCACATACAATGAAGTAATGAGGAAATAGTATCGTTCCTTTGTTTTTATTACACTGACTCATCCAGGACAACGGTCACTAAAGTATGATTGTAAACAACACACAAAACAATAGACAACACAACATATTATTCGAAGACGATATACAGCACGGTACTAATCCCTTGGTAAAAATAATGGTATGCATATCTTTTTCATGGAGAGAACTTTGTCTCTAACAAAATGCATTTGTTAACCAAAATGTCAATGATTGGAGAAGATTATATGACTAATATCTGAATATGTAACGACAGTTAGTGCTATCCGGAATCCTTGAGACGTCGCTACCCTAAACCATAAACCATAAACCTAACCTTAACCCTAACCATATATCTTACTTAACCCTAACTTTAACCCTTACCTTAACCATTTGTAATGTCAACTTCAATTGGATGACTTCAGAGTTGGGACGTCCCAAGGATCCCGTTTAGACTTTTCCATGTAACAACAGACTGTGTCAGAATCAGCTGATGCACTTCCTCATACTGAATCACTCTTGTATTACTGCACACTGAGATTTCATTTATTGATTTGTGTGTGAACATTGAATTTTATGTAATTATCAGATGACAATTAACCAATGAAATTAGATGGTGTGGCACTGTATGCTGGTTAGTTTAAATGGAGGCTGATGGCTTTGATGGCCTCTCTCTCATCTCTAACCAAAGCTTTTACAATGTTAGTATAATGAGCAAGAGCAAGGCCTGTCGATGTTTGAAACTGCTGAATTGACCACTTTGATATTTATAGCTATGGATGTGAAATTAATTTTTTAAACAGGCTGTCATTTTAAGATGTGTGATATTGTTTTGGGGGTGGAGATTCTTCAGTTGTTGTTGACAGCCCCATATGTTGTGCTGCACATTCAGAACCAGCAGTAGCAGACATCACACCACCAATGCTTCTGGCACAATAGTTCTCTTAACTGTAATCAGACTGAGAAAACTGAGGGTGCCATTTCGATCAGTGATTCTCAACTGGTGGGTATCGACCCAAATTAGGTTTTGAATGGGTAGCGACTAAAACCAGGTAGAAAGTGTATAGAAATTATAATGAACCTATATTTGTTTATAATTTAACCTCTGAACTATTTTTCTTCAATCACAGTATTTTCAATATAGTTATTAGCAGCGCTATTTTGCAGATTTGGTTGATTTTTGTGGTCTCAAGCCAGAAGGCTTAACATTCTTCATCAAGAATATGGGCAAAATGGAATTATTGACAATGAAAAAGTAGGGACTGTTGTTCCCTTGTCATATAATTGGTACATTTACTATCAATATAGTATAAAAAATAGTATTCCAGATTACATTTTAGGGAAAAAAATGGTGATACAAATATTGGATTGCGACTGAGACAACCTGATTCAAGTTGGGTCCCAAGGCAAAACCAGTTGAGGCCATAGCACACAGCAATATGAACTGGTTTAAAATGAGCTGTTTAAATGAATATCAGTATGCCTTTATAAATATTGTGTTAACATCCAAAGAGGCACACAACGTTCTGGTCATATTTATAGCTATGGATGTAAAATTTATTTTTTAAATAGGCTGTCATGTTAAGATGTGCGATATTGTTTTGTGGGTGGAGATACGGTGCAACACCATTTTGGGGCGGCAAGTGGTTAGAGCGTTGGGCCTAGTGGTTAGAGCGTTGGGCCAGTAACGGAAAGATTGCTGGATCGAATCCCCGAGCTGACAAGTTAAAAATCTGTCATTCTGCCCCTGAACAAGGCGGTTAACCCACTGTTCCCTGGTAGACTTGCCTAGTTAAATTAAAAATATATAATTGTAAATAAGAATTTGTTCTTAACTGACTTGCCAAGTTAAATAAAGGTGAACATCTTGCATTTAAATATACTTTTTTATGTTTAAATTTATTACGATCCCCATTAGCCGACACCAATGGTGACAGTTAGTCTTACTGGCGTCCGACACATAACGAAAAAGACATTAGAGACAAAAGACTTTACATACATTTAAAAACTAGAACATGTAGTGTGTGTGTGTGCATCTATCAATTACACATACATGTTGGTACATACACACAACAAGTAGGCCACATGGGGCAGAGGCGTTGTGCCATGAGGTGTTGCTATATTTGTTTTTTGAAACCAGGTTTGCTTTTCACTTGTGCTATATAAGATGGAAGGAAGTTCCATGCACTCATGGCTCTGTATAGTTTCCTTGAATTTGTTATGGACCTGGAGAATGTGAAAATAACCCTGGTGGCATGTCTGGCGGGGTAAGTGTGTGTGTCAATGCTGTATGTAAGTTGACTATGCAAACAATTTGGAATTTCCAACACATTAATGTTTCTATAAAAACAAGAAGTGACGCAGTCAGTCTTTCCTCAACTTTTAGCCAAGAGAGACTGGCATGCATAGTATTTAATATTAGCCCTGCAGGACTTGCTTTGTTGAGTGTGGTGTCAAAAAAGCAGAGGATCTCTTTATTATGGACAAACCTCTCCCCACCTTTACAACCATTGAATCTATATGTTTCGACCATGACAGTTTACAATCTAAGGTAACACCAAGTAATTTAGTCTCCTCAACTTGTTCAAAAAAATAGTAGAGGGCCTACAGAGCTGCCCTGCGGTACACCACACATTACATGTTTGACATTGGAGAAGCTTCCATTAAAGAAAACCCTCTGAGTTCTATTAGATGGATAGCTCTGAATCCACAATATGGCAGGGGTTGAAAAGCCATAACACAAAAGTTCTCAACAACAGGTTATGATCAATAATATCAAAGGCTACACTGAAATCTAACAGTACAGCTCCCACAATCTTCTTCTTATTCATTTCTTTCAACTAATCATGAGTCATTTGTGTCAGTGCAGTACATGTTGAGTGCCCTTTTTTATAAGCATGCTGAAAGTCTGTTGTTCGTTTATTTACAGAGAAATAGCATTGTACTTGGTCAAACACAATTTTTTCTCAACATTTTGCCAAGATCTGGCAGTAAGCTGATAGGTCTGCTGTTAGAACCAGTAAAGGCCGCTTTACCACTTTACCACTTGGGTAGTGGAATGACTTTCGTTTCCCTCCAGGCTTGAGGACAAAGACTTTCCTCTAGGCTCAGATTAAAGATATGACAGATAGGAGTGGCTTTAGAGTCAGCTACCATCCTTTGTAGCTTTCCATATAAATTGTCAATGCCAGGAGGTTTGTCATTATTGATTAGATAACTATAATTTTCCCACCTCTCCCACACTAACTTTACAAAATTTAAACTTGCAATGCTTTTCTTTCATTATTATTATTTTTTTTAATGCATGAGTACGATGGCTCACAGTTTGTTGTTGGCATTTCCTGACTAAGTTTTCCCACGTCTGCCAATTAAGTAATCATTAAAATAATTAGCAACATCAAATGGTTTTGTGATGAATAAGACATCTGATTCGATGAAAGATGGAATTACATTTCTTTTTGCCCATAATTTCATTTAAAGTAATCAAGTTTTTTTGCATAATTCTTTATATCATTGATCTTGGCTTCACAATAGTTTCTTCTTTTTGTTGAGTTTAGTCACATAATTTCTCAATTTGCAGTAAGTCAGTCAGTCAGGTGTGCAGCCAGACTTATTAGTCACTCCTTTTGCCCCATCTCTTTCAACCATACAGTTTTTCAATTCCTCATCAATCTATGCATCCTTAACAGTTCTAACAGTCAGTTTCTTAAAAGGTGCATGTTTATCAATAATTGGAAGAAGCAATTTCATAAATTCATCAAGTGCAGCGTCTGGATGCTCCTTATTAATCACATCAGACTAACAAATATTTTTAACATCATCCACATGAGTCACGGCAAAATATTTTGTATGATCTCTTATACACGATTTTAGGCCCTGCTAGACCTCCATCAGGGCTCTTAAAAATGACATTCTAACAATAGAACAATTGGACATTTAAGTGCTACTTGTTTCCTTGATTTAGTTTAGAATATTTTCTACAAACTATTAAAGTCAAATAATTCCAAGATCACATAGTTCTCTTGGGAGGAGGGGCAGTAAAACAGCATATGTACACCAGAGGAATGCTGGTGGGAGGAGTAAAGTCTGATTGTAAAGACTAGAATGGAATAAATGGAATGGTATCAAACACATCAAGCATATGGAAACTCTGTTCTATTTATTGTATTGACTCTGTTCCATGTATTCCATTCCAGCCATTACAATGAGCCTGTCCTCCTTTAACTCCTACCACCAGCCTCTGATGTACACTTTAATGATTTTCCAGTCGATGGAATCTCCCTTAATGCCAGAGTATTCAGACTACTCCCCTTATGCTTCTACATTGATGGCACTCAGGGGAACAATGCAAAAAGGGTAACACTTTACTTGACACCGCTCATAACCATGTCATAATATGTCACAACAGCTGACATAACTTGACATAACATGTCATATCCCATATTTACACCTGTTGTGACATACAGTATATTACATTATTTTATGGCTGGTTATGACACCTACATTTATTCAAATGATTTATTCAGATAATTGTTTTCCCTGCTAAGAAGTTTCCTTTTGTTTGAAAGTTTGTTAATACAATCCTTTGTTTGTAATGAATTCTTTACAGTCATGTTTTTTTCCATCATATTTTAAATAACTTATAGAAAATATGACACTGTCATAAAGCATTATGACCATCCTTTGTCACTTTATTTGGACTAAGAAAATACACTTTATGACACTGTCAAGAAACATTATGACCATCCTGTCACTTCACTTGGACTAAGAAAATACACTTTATGACACTTTCAAGAAGCATTATGACCATCATAATCATATAAGCCAGATAGGCCTATCACGTGCATGCCGTTATATCAGTCAAAAAGAGGGTGTCTTGTCCTGCTCCTGAAATCTGCTCCTGCATTCATCAGCAACAGAGCATTGGGGTAGGTGCGTGTCTGACATCAATGTGTGTGCAATTAATATGCAATTAATATAATTATTTAATATGGTCAATAAAAAACAAACAAACATACAGTTGACACGTAGGCTATGGTGTAATAGAATATTTTGCCTTGTGTGGTAGGTTTTTGGGGTTTTGACACTCTTATGTAGGCGTCATAACCAGCCATAAAATAACACAATATACTGTATGTCACAACAGGTCTAAATATGTGTCGTGACAGTGTTATGACCATATTATAACAGGTTGTCAGCTGTTATGACATATTATGACATGGTTATGATCGTGTCATAACGTGTTATGACGCTATGTGTCAAGTGAAGTGTTACCGCAAAAAATGACTAATGCCTTTTTTATAGCTTCATTTGGCAGGTTATAGCAGACACTGTCATGCATGCCTCAGACTTTATATTCATTGGCTTTAATTAGGACATACAATTGGGGTCAAAGGAACTGATTACTATGGCTCCCATTCCACACCCCATTTCAAATCTTTATTGGAAAATGATACTAAAAGGACCAACAGCATTTACAATATTCACATTGGAATCTAACTTTGTTAACGTTCTTCGTCCAAATTGCAGACCCGAACACAGTTGTACCGGACCCAGTGATAACAGAGAAGCCCAGCCAAGAGGAAAACGTTGTGAAAGAGACAACCACCAAACCAAATAAGAAGGGGGGCAGTGGTGGGGCCGTGGAGTCGGGCAACAAAGGTGAGGATGCTCAGACTTGTGGGAAAAGGAGTATTTGCCACAGTATGACCCCTGTTTCCCGGTTTTGTGCTCTAGTCCTTATTATCAGTGTTCAAGATTTGACTGTAACCTTCAATGCCAAAAGGTCATGGTTTTGCTTCCAATACTGTATCCCACTCTGTGAAACCATTGTTCTCTGTACAATGCTCCCCCACATCCGCCACACACACACACACACACACACACACACACACACACACACACACACACACACACACACACAGTATTGTATAACTAAGCTTGTGGGGAAACCCAATTCAGTCCCATTCAAAATCCTATTTTCCCTAACCCCTAACCCTAACCCTAACCTTTAACCTAACCCTAGCACCTAACCCTAACCCTAATTCTAAGCTTAACACTAATTCTAACCTTAACCCTAAACCCACTAGAAATAGCATTTGACCTTGTGGGGACTTAACAAAATGTCCCCAGTTGGTCAAATATTTTGTTTGTTTACAATTTTTGTGGACACACACACACACACACACACACACACACACATTATATTTTTCCCTTTTGGTTTGAGAAAGTTACACTGATCCACTTTTTTAATTATGCTGAGTAGTAATGTGGATAGACACGGTGCTCAAGTGTGGCAATGAAAAATTAAAATCCTAGCTGTTAGGCTGAGATCTAGCCGCAGATAAAGAGCAGGATTTCTGCACATTGGATAGATCCATTTGTATTTATTTTGCCAGGATTTCAGTCACCAGAATGGTATTTTTTTACAGGGAAGCAGAAAATGCTGAAGTTTATATAGGTTTAGAAAGTCATTTGGGCCCAAGGGTTCTGGCTCTGCTGCAGGACAAAATAAAATCAGATGTTCTGGAAAAAGTGGCCTTCCCTCTCGTCATGGACAGCTGCCAAGTCTCCCACAGTGCGGTTTTCTTTCAATGTGAAGGTTTGGCAGACATTTTTCTTGATGTGTGTTTCTTTGAACTTTTGTTTCTGTCCTATTCCTTTAACTGCATAGAAGGAAGAAGAGCGCCGCCATAACAACCTGTTGAGTCTGACTTACCCGAGAGCTCTCATACCTCGGGTGAAGAAGAATGTAATAAAGGTCGATGGTTTATCATGCCTGTCTGCACAGCTCCACAGCTGAACGCGGCCAAACGCACACAACTGATCCAAAGCCAATCAGGACAGCAGACAAAATATGCATGGTTTTATTGTCAGAGCTGCCAACAGAACCAAAATGATACGTTTCAACTTACAAATACTTCGTCATTTAAACATTTAGGGATACTTTTGGGAGGTTTATCCCTCTGCTATAAAGTTAAAAGATACTGTGAGATATTCGTTACAATGCTTTGCCTTTGTTGTGTTGAAGCATCGCCCTGCTTTGACAGAGGAGCACAGATATCATAGGTAAATCCAATCCAATTTTATTTGTCACATGCACCAAATACAACAGGTGTGTCACGCTCTGACCTAGGAGAGCTGTTTTTCTGTGTATTTAGGTCAGGGTGTGATATGGGTGGGCAGTCTGTTTTTTGTTTCTATGTTTTGTTCTTGTTTTTCTAGTTCTAGGTTGAGTTTTGATGATCTCCAATTAGAGGCAGCTGGTTCGTGTTGTCTCTAATTGGAGATCATATTTAAGTTGGGGTTTGTCTATGGGGTTTGTCGGTAGTTGTTTTCCGTTTTGTATGTTAGTTACCTGACGGAACTGTTGGCTGTCGTTTTTGTTATTTTCTGTTTAAGTGTTATCATTAATAAAATATGAGCACTCTACACGCCGCGCCTTGGTCCCCTTTATACGACCCGTGTTACAGAACTACCCACCATGATTGGATCAAGCGGCGTGCCCAGGCAGAAATGGACACCTGGTCACACAAGGAGTGGACGGAAAGGAGAAACTGGACTTGGGGCCAAGTAATAGAGAGGTATCGGAGCCTACCGGGGAAGAACGAGAGGCAGCCCCAAAACATTTTTTTGGGGGGGCACACGGGTAGTTTGGCTGGGCCAGGACTGAGACCTGAGCCAACTCCCCATGCTTATTGTGGTGAGCATGTGCCTGCCTTTCACGCTCTCTCTCCAGTGCGCCTCCGTAGCCCAGTACGTCCTGTGCCTGCTCCTCACGCTCTCCCTCCAGTGCGCCTCCATAATCCAGTACGTCCTGTGCCTGCTCCTCGCACTCTCCCTCCAGTTCGCCTCCATAGCCCAGTATGGCCGGTGCCTGCTTTGAGCACTCGGTCCTCAGTGCGTCTTCCTAGTCCGGTTAGACCTGTTTCAGCTCCACGATCTAAGCCTACAGTGATAAGCGATGGTCCAAAGCCTATAGAGATGATCCATGGCACGAAGCCTCTAGTGATGATCCATGTCCCGGAGCCTGTTGAAATAATCCTTGGCAAAAAGCCTGAAGGGGTTATAAATGGTCCGGAGCCTGTAGGGATAAACCCTGGCACGAAGCCTGTAGGAATAATCCATGGCCCGGCACCTGTAGAGATCATCCTTGGTAAGAAGCCTCCTGTGATGATCCATGGCGCAGAACCTGTAGAGATGATCCATGGCATGGAGCCAGCAGCAGCGGTCACTAGTCCGGAACCGATAGTGACGCTTCCCAGTCCGGAGCCTCCAGCGACACTCGTCAGTCCAGAGCCTCCAGCGACGCTCCCCTGCCCGGAGCCTCCAGCGACGCTCCCGTGCCCGGAGCCTCCAGCGACGCTCCCCTGCCCGGAGTCTTCAACGGCGGTCTGCAGCCCGGAGTCTTCAGCGGCGGTTGGCGGTCCAAAGCCACCGGCGATGATCCACGGTCTGGTTCCTCCGGACACACAGAAGCGGGGGGATCAGCGGGCAGTGGGGGCTCTACGCCCGGAACCAGAGCCGCCGCCAAGTATGGATGCCCACCCGGACCCTCCCGAATAGGTTCAGGTTTGCGGCTGGGAGTCCGCACCTTTGGGGGGGGCGTACTGTCACGCTCTGACCTAGGAGAGCTGTGTTTTTCTGTTTATTTAGGTCAGGGTGTGATATGGGTGGGCAGTCTGTTTTTTGTTTCTATGTTTTGTTCTTGTTTTTCTAGTTCTAGGTTGAGTTTTGATGATCTCCAATTAGAGGCAGCTGGTTCATGTTGTCTCTAATTGGAGATCATATTTAAGTTGGGGTTTGTCTATGGGGTTTGTCGGTAGTTGTTTTCCGTTTTGTATGTTAGTTACCTGACGGAACTGTTGGCTGTCATTTTTGTTATTTTCTGCTTAAGTGTTATCATTAATAAAATATGAGCACTCTACACGCCGCGCCTTGGTCCCCTTTATACGACCCGTGTTAAAAGGGGTAGACTTTACCATGAAATGCTTACGAGCCCTTTCCCAACAATGCATAGTTAAAAAGTAAGAAGTAATAACATAATAAATAACGAGGCTTTATACAAGGAGTACCTGTACCGAGTCAATGTGCAGGGGTACGAAGTAGTTGAGGTAATATGTACAGTAGGTAGGGGTAAAAGTGACTAGGCAATCAGGATAGATAATAATCAGAGTAGCAGCAGTGTATGTGAAGCGTGTGAAAGTGTGTGTGGCGTCAGTGTGCGTGGGTGTGAGCATATGTAGTGTGTGTTGGAGTGTCAGTGTAATAATGTCTGAGTGTGTGAGTCCAGTGAGTGTGCATAGATTCAGTGTAAGAGAGTCAGTGCAAAAAAGGGTCAATGTAATAGTCCGGTGGCCATTTGATTAAATGTTCAGCAGTCTTATGGCTTGGGGGTAGAAGCTGTTCAGGAGCCTTTTGGTTCCAGACTTGGCGCTCCGGTACCGCTTGCCGTGCTGTAGCAGAGTGAACAGTCTATGGCTTGGGTGGCTTGGGTCTTTGACAATTTTCCGGGCCTTCCTCTGACACCACCTGGTATTGAGGTCCTGGATGGCAGGGAGCTCGGCCCTAGTGATGTACTGGGCCGTCTGCACCACCCTCTTTAGCGCCTTGTGGTCAGATGCCAAACAGTTGCCATACCAAGCGGTGATGCAGCCAGTCAAGATGCTCTTAATGGTGTAGCTGTACACCTTTTTGAGGATCTGAGGGCCCATGCCAAATCTTTTCAGCCTCCTGAGGTTGGTAGAGGCGTTGTCATGCCTTCTTCACGACTGTGTTGGTGAGTGTGGACCATGTTAATTCCTTAATGATGTGGACACTGAGGAACTTGAAGCTCTCGACCCGCTCCACTACAGCCCCGTTGATGTGGATGGGGGCGTGCTCTGATCTCCGTTTCCTGTAGTCCACGATCAGCTCCTTTGCCCTGCTAACGTTGAGGGAGAGGTGGTTGTCCTGGCACCACACTGCCAGGTAACTGACTTCCTCCCTATAGGCTGTCTCATCGTCGTCGGTGATCAGGCCTACCACCATCTGGTCATCAGCAAACTTAAGGATGGTGTTGGAGTCGTGTGCGGCCACACAGTCGTGGGTGAACAGGGAGTACAGGAGGGGATTAAGCATTCAGAAAAATGCTTTTAACAAGGGAAACTGCTTCCTTCTGCCAATCATTCAATCAATATAAATGTAAAATGTTGTTTTCTCTGTAATACAAAGAGGTTAAACCTCTTTAATTTGTATGCACATTTTTCCTGAGCTATTAAGCTCTTTGGAAGCAGAAGCGATCTCCGTAGAATGAGGAAAACACATGATAAATAACACGTTCTGTACAGTCATTCA
The DNA here is from genome assembly GCF_901001165.1 of Salmo trutta. Classification (NCBI taxonomy): domain Eukaryota; kingdom Metazoa; phylum Chordata; class Actinopteri; order Salmoniformes; family Salmonidae; genus Salmo; species Salmo trutta. Next base: position 42,043,545 of record NC_042971.1, on the reverse strand, counting down.
TGCTCAACATCTAAATTAAACTGGGTAGAGAGATAGCCAGAATAGATTTCTATAAATTATTCAGAACATTCTGAAGTGTTGGCATGGGCCTACAGTTAGGTGCAAATGTGAAAATTTGTTCACCCAGAAGTAATTTGAATAATTCTAGTGTTTCATAATCATTCAGACGATCTTGAGGAAAGCCAATGTTCCGTGTCACAATAACGTCCTCTTATTAACTGGCAGGTGGTCTTCATTAATGTGAGCGAGAACAAACGAGTCTTTTGTTCACTCAACATATTTTTGACAAGCAGGAAAATAAAAGCAGTGGGGACTGACAGACTTCCATTGCCTTCAACACACACATTGGGCTCTATGGTCTCATGTACGATCAATAGTCTGTTGTTTTCCATCTCCCAACTTTGAAATGGGATTTCCTTCCTCTTTCATCAAGGTCATCTTACCCTGCAAAATAAATGAACAAATAATAAGAGCTGAGATTTGGTTCACTGTGGAATCCATCCCTCCATCCCCAGTGTAAACGTACAGTGGCTTACGCAAGTATTCACCCCCTTGGCATTTTTCCTATTTTGTTGCCTTACAACCTGGAATTAAAATGGATTTTTTGGGGGGTTTGTATCATTCGATTTCCACAACATGCCTACCACTTTGAAGATGCAACATATTTTTTTGTGAAACAAACAAGAAATAAACCAAAAAATCTGAAAACTTGAGCGTGCATAACTATCCCCCCCAAGTCAATACTTTGTAGAGCCACCTTTTGCAGCAATTACAGCTGCAAGTCTCTTGGGGTATGTTTCTATAAGCTTGGCAAATCTAGCCACTGGGATTTTTGCCCATTCTTCAAGGCAAAACTGCTCCAGCTCCTTCAAGTTGGATGGGTTCCTCTGGTGTACAGCAATCTTTAAGTCATACCACAGATTCTCAATTGGATTGAGGTCTGGGCTTTGACTAGGCCATTCCAAGACATTTAAATGTTTCCCCTTAAACCACTCAAGTGTTGCTTTATCAGTATGCTTAGGGTCATTGTCCTGCTGGAAGGTGAACCTCCAGCAATTCTCTGGAAGACTGAAACAGGTTTCCCTCAAGAATTTCCCTGTATTTAGCGCCATCCATTATTCCTTAATTTCTGACCAGTTTCTCAGTCCATGCCGATAAAAAAACATCCCCACAGCATGATGCTGCCACCACCATGCTTCATTGTGGGGATGGTTATTCTCGGGGTGATGAGAGGTGTTGGGTTTGCGCCAGACATAGCATTTTCCTTGATGGACAAAAAGCAACATTTTTGTCTCATCTGACCAGAGTACCTTCTTCCATATGTTTGTGGAGTCTCCCACATGCCTTTTGGCGAACACCAAACGTGTTTGATTCTTTTTTTCTTTAAACAATGGCTTTTTTTTGGTCACTCTTCCGTAAAGCCCAGCTCTGTGGAGTGTAGGCTTAAAGTGGTAGTATGGACAGATACTCCAATCTCCGCTGTGGAGCTTTGCAGCTCCTTCAGGGTTATCTTTGGTCTCTTTGTTGCCTTTCTGATTAATGCCCTCCTTGCCTGGTCCGTGAGTTTTGGTGGGCGGCCCTCTCTTGGCAGGTTTGTTGTCGTACCATATTCTTTCCATTTTTTAATAATGGATTTAATGGTGCTCTGTGGGATGTTCAAAGTTTCAGATATTTTTTTATAACCTAACCCTGATCTGTACTTCTCCACAACTTTGTCTCTGACCTGTTTGGAGAGCTCCTTGGTCTTCATGGTTCCGCTTGCTTGGTGGTGCCCCTTGCTTAGTGGTGTTGCAGACTCTGGGGCCTTTCGGAACAGGTCTGTATATATACTGAGATCATGTGACACTTAGATTGCACACAGGTGGACTTTATTTAACTAATTATATGACTTCTGAAGGTAATTGGTTGCACCAGATCTTATTTAGGGGCTTCATAGCAAAGGGAGTGAATACATATGCGCGCACCACTTTAAGTTTTACATTTTTTTCATTTCACCAATTTGGACTATTTTGTGTATGTCCATTACATGAAATCCAAATAAAAATCCATTTAAATTACAGGTTGTAACAAAATAGGAAAAACGGCAAAGGGGATGAATACTTTTGCAAGGCACTGTAGCTAGCAGCCTCCGGTTTGACAGTGCGGCAGCAGCATTGGGCAGGCAGTCAGCAGTGGAAGCGATGCTCCCAGGCAGGCAGGCAGCCCTCAAAGCTGTGCTCCCAGGCAGGCAGGCAGCAGTGGAAGCTATGCTCCCAGGAAGCCAGGCAGCAGTGCTCCCAGACAGACAGACAGGCAGCAGTGGAAGCTATGCTCCCAGACAGACAGGCAGCAGTGGAAGCTATGCTCCCAGGCAGACAGACAGCAGTGGAAACTGTGCTTCCAGGCAGGCAGAGCTGGGATGCAGTGGAGTATAAATAGTGAAGAAGGGGAGGGAGGGTTAGGGAGGGAGGCTTCAGGACCACACAGGAAATAGGCATGCCACTCTAATTGGACTCAGTCCTCATCCTCTGTGTCTAATGAGAGACTGGTGTTTTCTTTTCCCTCAAGCCGGTAATATACATTTAAACAGTTTCTCTTCCTTTACCCCCTCATGTGGAGTTATAACATATGGCTAAACATACACAGTTTAATCCTCGCTCTCAAGATGCATGCCAAGAAGAAATGAGCTATCATCTGTCTAAAACTGACACCCCCACATGCTCACAAAGGCCACACAGTCAGGAAGCCCCTAGTTACACACTCAATTCAGAGAAATAATGGAAGAAGCCTTTTTTTCTCTTTGAGAACCCATTTGCACACTCGCAGGGTTGCACCTCTATCATGATCAGCAACAGTACAGCTTTGTCTGACAGTCTGCCAAGCAGACCACCGCTCGTTCTTTCCCTGCTGCTAACTGATTCCTTTTTTCTCCCATCAACAGACACCATGAACCAGGACAACAAGTCAGACTCGTCCAACTCAGCGGAGGGTTTCTTTGCCTCCAAGCCAGCTCTGTTTGCAGTCATCGGGGCGGGATGCGTCATCTTCCTCCTGATCATCATCATCCTCATCGTCCTGCTGATCAAGCTGAAGAAGAGGAACCGCAAGCACACCCAGCAGCGGACCACCGCTCTGTCACTCAGCACGCTGGCCAGCCCCAAGTGCTCTGGGAACGCCGGCTCTGAACCCAGTGACATCATCATCCCGCTACGGACTACAGAAAACAACTACTGCCCCCATTACGAGAAGGTGAGCGGGGAATACGGCCATCCGGTTTATATAGTCCAGGAGATGCCAGCGCAAAGCCCAGCCAACATCTACTACAAGGTCTGAGGCAATGACTATGTCTAGGATGCTTGCTGTAGGGGAGAATTCTGGCCTACCTTTTACTACCTTGTCCGTCTGATGTTGAAAGACACTTTTGATGTTCAAAATAGTGACACAAGAACAAAAATGAAAGAAGGTTGTCCTGGACACAGTAGTTGAAACATGTTTTATGTTTCCGGATAGGCCAAAGGCAGGTTTTGGAGGGTTTGTGTAGTCTTCTCTTCCTGCTTCAAGCTAGAAATTTTAATTCACCCAAGTTTTGCTATACTGTGTGTCTGAGAAGACTGTAAGATGGTAAAGCCTATGGCGTAGAGAAGCCTTCACTCTGACAATGGAGACGAGTTGCAAACAGGGTATACTACACAAACAAAGGACCCTGCAATAGGGCTGTCACTCATGGGCTCCATTCCTGTAATGAAGCCTCCATGGTTTGCTCAGAGACAGAAAAAGGCACAGTGTGATGACAGCAAAATACACTTCCCTTTCACAACAATGTGTTTTACCTGCGCTATTGTTTTTTTATCAGTCACCTACAGTAGCTTCCTTTTCACCAGTGTCTGCTCCTTCAACATTTTGTTTCTTTTCTACTGAATATCTACTTAATACATGCTATATTATGGTAAATATTAATATTTCTACTGAATATCTAGTTAATACATACTATATTATGGTAAATATTAATATTTTTCATGTATCCTTTACTGATACTTTGTCACATGTAGCAGGATCTGTGTCATTAATGGCTATTTTGAGGTTGTCCACTCTTTCTGTTTATATAAAAAAAAAAACACTTACATATGTAGGTCCCATAATTGTGTTCAGTACGTGTCTCCTGTTATACTTCTTTAAGCGTGTCCGAACAGGCAAAGTCAGGTATGCAACTGTGGTGGGAAAAAACTAGCAATGAACATGTCTCACCCTGGATGTGAATTAATGAAAGACAAATAGCTCATACTCAATTGCGGTGAGAGGTCATCATGACTGAAATAAATTTAAAGAAAACGAAAAGGTTATGTTTCAAAATGACAGGTCACTTCTGTGTCTGAGCGGCCTCGAGGGTTTTCACTCCAAGTTTTCCCCTTTGTGAAAAAGAATAACAAGATCAAATTTGTTTGAGCAGAAAAAGGTGTGGAAGCAATTAAGATGTTATCAAAGGAGCAGAGCCTTTTGCTCCCACCTAAAGGCCGTGCTCTCAGAAGAATTGGATGACTTCGGAGGGAATGATTTGCGTTCACCTAACGGTATGACATTTGTAGTGATAGTTCTGCGCCCGGAGACAGTGGAATTCTAGGGATGTAGCTAAGGATGGTTTTATTGTTTGCCACATTCATGTTTGAGTCTGAATTCATTCATAGCCACTTAGGCATGGTGCCTGGATCAGTCGTGTGCTCAGAATGAGAAGGGATGCAGGTAATATCCAACGTGCTGTGCATCTCCATAAAAGCTTGTTTGAGGACAATGGAAAGAGTTTGGAAACCAGCTCCAGTCCCTATTCTCCTCAGCCTTGCGATGATGGGAAAACCAAACCTTTAAAAAAAAACAGCGCAGACAAGAGAGGTACAGAGTGGACACTTAAAGTAAGTAATGATTCTGCTACATTACAAATTGTTGTACAAACGTAATTGCAATACAGTACATATTTATCTTAAACTGTTCCTACTCACAAAAAGGCTTTTTTAATTCCTAAAGAGTTTTACCCTTGTTACAACCGCAACGGGATGGCGCTAAAACATCTCTGGTGTCTTCAGGAGGAGGACTAATGACTTACCATTCCTATCACCTGGCATCCTCAAAGACCAGGCAAGATTACACTGGTACCAAATCGTTTTCAACATGAATCATCACACATGTTTTCTGTTTCAATATCTTATCTCCATGTACTTAAGTGGGTCCCATAGTCTAGTCGTGTGTGTTTATTTTGAAACAAGATAGATACTGTCATGTATTTACAGTAGAATTACTCTGGCATACTTTTCATGTTGATAACATTGAGATTATTTTAAGTTATTAAGAAGTTTATCAATGAGAGCAGGACATGTGCCACCAGTTTGTTGGCATTGTTTCAGATAAGGGAGCAGATTCACTATTATTATATTTAGATGGACGTGACTGTAGACTGACATATTTGTTTGCTTTGAGGGTTAGAGCAGATTGACTGTTCTTTTGAAACATTATATATTTTTTTCAGTCTGGATTTATTTGGATAAATTAACATTGTTTCGCTCAAAAATAGCCTCAAAGTTTACTTTTGCCTTCCCGGTGTCTTGTACATTATCACTTACATTACAGAAATAAATTATGTCTACAACATATGCAAATATGACTCTAACCATGATTTGAAATTTTTTAAACATATTTTGTTTGTTTTGAACTGAATTATACTGTAACTAAGTTTTATCATAAAGTGTTAAGAATAAAGTTCAAATTAAGTCAATGACAAACTGGTGACAAACAGAATCCTAATTCTTTAGATATTGAACAAGCATTGTTTTATTGTCATGTGTTGTTTGTCATTGGGTAAAGGTATTGTTTATTACACAATGATCATCTTCACAATGTTTAAGGATAATGTGTACACCACTGTGTGATCTTCAATTATTTACAGTAACACAATACCCTGTAGTCCTAGAAGTAACATGTAATGTCCCTTTACTGCTTGTTTATTGTTTGTTTTTTGTTTTTATTTTTGGTAGTACAGTGGCCTAAAATAATGTAAATATGTGAAAAAGTACCATTTTAAAGTTACATTTAATAGAGACCCATTTATGAACGTAAAATGTGTTTTTTTTTATGCTGAATTTTGTAAATAGGTGTGTTTCTGGAAAGACATTTTGTATAAATCTTGATTTTTTTATACACAAATCTCTTAGAGCAGGTGTTTTAAGTGCCAGGCCTTGCAAGGAAAGAAGAAAATTGTATTGTTGTTCACCACATACATACAACATGAGAAACATTATTTCCCCTCAGTTTCATTCTTGCTGTCACAGACTGTTTGTGGGTGGGTGGGGGACTGGATTGGGAGTCTAGAGAAGGGCCAGATACTCTCCTATACATTTTATAGATTTTCTCTGTGACACAGTCACATCTTGAAATCGATGGATCTGTTAGTGAACTTAAAAACAGGGTATGGTGAGCAACCAAGTAAATACTTGATGCCTTGATGTTTTGATCAAGATGAGTCTGAGTATAATACAATGCTCCAAAGGTAAAAAATATTTTACCCATGCTGATTAGAAATAGTCAGATGAGCAATACATTATTCCGGGCATCTTTCTGTGCAAGTTTCCCTAAACTCTCTGTATGGTCTCACTGACCAAGGATACAGTAATTCCATCTCTAGTTGTGAGAGTCCAAGGTGAAGAAGAAGCATTGTGCTTGGAGGAGGTCTGCTGAGCTTGCGACTTTGGGAAATAAATAAGGCCAACATACATGGCTCTCTCTCAGTCCTTCGACACCCCTCAAGGTGAAATGGACACGCTCTCTTGACCTCCGCAGATTATCACGATATTATCTCTGGCTCTCTCTAATGAGAAAGCAGCTCAAGCCCCAGACATTTCCTCAGCTATCAGCCACACAGCCAAATTCAGCCCACCTCTGCTGTGCTGTGTATGGTGGCCAGGCCACTCGCATAGTTCAAAAATATTACAGCAGTGCTTAGCAACCTGATAGCTGAAGTGTGTGAACTTAAAACATCTCCATACTATTAGAGTAAGAAGGAAAATATCTACATTATTTGGTTTGGTTTTCCTGCTCAATACAGTTTAAACAGTAATGGCTTGTTCAGTGTGACCGGTTGCTCACTTTCCCTGCCCTCAGTAAGTCATTATTGTCATTGTTTTATTTCTGTTCATGATTCAGTATTATTTTCAATGTACATGTATGCAATCCCAGTGAATTAGTTTTTTTGCGTCTGCTCCATGTTCATATATTTCGCCTTTCGTTCACACGCAGCTTCCACCCATGTTCAACATAACCAGTTACTATGGAATGGAAATTCCATGAGCCAAGTTTGAAATCCTGATATTGCATATTGATAAATAAATTTTTCCTATGGATTTATCTCGTGTCGTCTTTTATAAAAAAATCTATAACATATGGTGCATTGACCCTGCACAGTAGAATGTGTGTCTTACGCAAGACACCACTGTGTGTGTACAAAACATTAGGAGCAACTGACAGACTGACGAGGTGAAAGCTATGATCCCTTATTGATGTCACCTGTTAAATACACTTCAATCAGTGTAGATGAAGAGGAGGAGATATGTTAAAGAAGGATTTTTTTAAGCCTTGAGACATGGATTGTGTATGTGTGCCATTCAGAGGGTGAGTGGGAAAGACAAAATATTTAAGTGCTTTTAAACGAGGTATGGTAGGAGGTGCCAGGCGCACCGGTTTGAATGTGTCAAGAACTGCAATGCTGCTGGGTATTTCACGCTCAACAGTTTCCTGTGTGTATCAAAAATGGTCCATCTCCCACCGGACATCCAGCCAACTTGACACAACTGTGGGAAGCATTGGAGTCAACATGGGCCAGCATCCCTGTGGAATGCTTTAGACACTTTGTAGTCCATGCCCTGATGAATTGAAGCTGTTCTGAGGGAAAAAGGGTGTGCAACTCAATATTAGGAAGGTGTTCCTAATATTTTGTACATGCAGTGTATATTTCAACAGCCACATTTCTTAGCTGAACAAAATAAATGTTGTTTATCATTATTTTACATCCAAAACTTTGATCTGTCTCTGTAAGACAGGTGTTCCATCTGAAGACTATGTTTTAAATAGATGGCTTAGAGAGTGCTGCTGGATTCACAGATCCTCTGTTTCTCTCCTCTTTAATATACAAAACATTAAGTACATACTTGACTGGGTCCAATATGAAGCACAAATGACATATCATTTACCTTGTGCCAGTGATTCAAAAACTCAGGATGTTCTCTGAGAGATACTCCAGACATCTTGCAACCATGGAGTGGCACTTGGAAGGCATGCATGGAATTAGATTCCCAACCTCTATCTGAGAGTAATGCAATATAGGCAACAGCCTGGGGGAAGATATGCTCATCTGCCACTAAGCCCAGAGAGAGTTTGTTTGTTTATTTGGATTCCCATTAGCTTTTGTAGAGGCAGCATCTATTCTTCCTGCGGTCTACAAAAAAACACAAAACATGACAAGTAATTAAACACTGATACACTGTTAGACAAGGGTAGTAACACAAACTTTAAATACCATGATATACAAACAATATGAAAATAAATAATTATATACAAACAATAAAACAACAAAAAATGGTGTGTGTTAGTGTGTGTGTGTCGCCTCACAGTCCCCGCTGTTCCATGAGATGTTGTTGGATCTTTTTTTAAGGTAACTTTGCTGTTTGCGTGAGTAATTGGAGGTGGAAGGGGATTCCGTGCGATTGTGGCTCTGTATAATACTGTGCGTTGCCATGAATTCGTTTTAGACTTGGGGACTGTGAAGAGACCCCTGGTGGCATGTCTTGTGGGATATGTATTCCAGACAATCTGGAATTTTCATTACAGTAATACTTCTCATAAAAAGTAGATCAGAAGCAATTAATCTCTCTTCAACCCTCAACCAGGAAAGACTGGCATGCATGTTGTTTATGTTAGCTCTGTATGTGCAGTTAAGGGCAAGGCGTGCTGCTCTGCTTTCAGCCAGCTGTAGCTTTGCGAGGTCTTTCTTTGTTACACTTGACCGTATTACAGGACAGTAATCAAGATGGGACAAGATCAGAGCCTGAACAACTAGTACAGTTGATTTTTGTGTAAAAAACTCAGAACATCTTTTAATAACAGACCTACAGTTGAAGTCAGAAGTTTACATACACTTAGGTTGGAGTCAATAAAACTCGTTTTTCAACCACTCCACAAATTTCTTGTTAACAAACTATAGTTTTGGCAAGTCGATTAGGACATCTACTTTGTGCATGACACAAGTACTTTTTCCAACAATTGTTGACAGACAGATTGCTTCACTTATAATTCACTGTATCACAATTCCAGTGGGTCAGAAGTTTACATACACTAAGTTGACTGTGCCTTTAAACAGCTTGGAAAATTCCAGAAAATGATGTCATGGCTTTAGAAGCTTCTGATAGGCTAATTGACATAATTTGAATCAATTGGAGGTGTACCTGTGGATGTATTTCAAGGCCTACCTTCAAAATCAGTGCCTCTTTGCTTGACATCATGGGAAAATCTAAAGAAATCAGCCAAGACATCAAAAAAAATAAATAAATGGTGGACCTCCACCAGTCTGGTTCATCCTTGGGAGCAATTTCCAAATGCCTGAAGGTACCACGTTCATCTGTACAAACAACAGTAAGCAAGTATAAACACCATGGGACCACGCAGCCGTCATACCGCTCAGGAAAGAGACGCGTTCTGTCTCCTAGAGATGAAGGTACTTTGGTGCGAAAAGTGCAAATCAATCCCAGAACAACAGCAAAGGACCCTGTGAAGATGCTGGAGGAAACAGGTACAAAAGTATCTATATCCACAGTAAAACGAGTCCTATATCGACATAACCTGCAAGGCAGCTCAGCAAGGAAGAAGCCACTGCTCCAGAACCGCCATAAAAAAGCCAGACTACGGTTTGCAACTGCACATGGGGACAAAGATTGTACTTTTTGGAGAAATGTTCTCTGGTCTGATGAAACAAAAATAGAACTGTTATTGTGTTATATCCAACTTATTGTGGGATGCTTGTGGAAGGCTACCCGAAACGTTTGACCCAAGTTAAACAATTTAAAGGCAATGCTACCAAATACTAATTGAGGGTATGTAAACTTCTGACCCCCTGGGAATGTGATGAAAGAAATAAAAGCTGAAATAAATAGTTCTCTATACTATTATTCTGACATTTCACATTCCTAAAATAAAGTTGTGATCCTAATTGACCTAAGACAGGGAATAATTACAAGGATTAAATGTCAGGAATTGTGAAAAACTGAGTTTACATATATTTGGCTAAGGTGTATGTAAACTTCCGACTTCAACTGTACCCCTTCCCATCTTCACAACAACTTTGTCAATTTGATTTTAATTTGATAATTGACCATCCAGTGTTATACCTAGGAGTTTAGTTTCCTCAACTTGCTCATCCCTTTATACAGGAGTCCTGTTGAGGTTTAGGTCTTAGAGAATGTTTAGAGCCAAATAAACTCAGCAAAAAAAGAAACGTCCTCTTGCTGTCAACTGCGTTTATTTTCAGCAAACTTAACATTTGTAAATATTTGTATGAACAAGATTCAACATCTGAGACAAAAACGGAACAAGTTCCACAGACATGTGACTAACAGAAATGGAATAATGTGTCCCTGAACAAAGGGGGGGTCAAAATCAAAAGTAACAGTCAGTATCTGCGTTAAGTACTGCAGTGCATCTCCTCCTCATGGACTGCACCAGATTTGCCAGTTCTTGCTGCGAGATGTTACCCCACTCTTCCACCAAGGCACCTGCAAGTTCCCAGACATTTCTGGGGAATGACCCTAGCCCTCACCCTCCGATCCAACAGGTCCCAGATGTGCTCAATGGGATTGAGATCCGGGCTCTTTGCTGGCCATGGCAGAACACTGACATTCCTGTCTTGCAGGAAATCACGCACAGAACGAGCAGTATGGCTGGTGGCATTGTCATGCTGGAGGGTCATGTCAGGATGAGCCTGCAGGAAGGGTACCACATGAGGGAGGAGGATGTCTTCCCTGTAACGCACAGCATTGATATTGCCTGCATTGACAACAAGCTCAGTCCGATGATGCTGTTTTTATTTTATTTTTATTTCACCTTTATTTAACCAGGTAGGCCAGTTGAGGACAAGTTCTCATTTACAACTGCGACCTGGCCAAGATAAAGCAAAGCAGTGCGACAGAAACAACAACAGAGTTAGACATGGGATAAACAAATGTACAGTCAATAACACAATAGAAAAATCTGTATATAGTGTGTGCAAATGAAGGAAGAAAGGCAATAAATAGGCCATTAGTGGCAATGTAATTACAATTTAGTAATTTACACTGGAGTGATATATGTGCAGATGAGGATGTGCAAGTAGAATTACTGGTGTGCAAAAGAGCAGAAAAACAAAATATGGGGATGAGGTAGGTAGTTGGATGGATGGGCTATTTACAGATGGGCTGTGTACAGCTGCAGTGATTGGTAAGCTGTTCTGACAGCTGGTGCTTAAAGTTAGTGAGGGAGATATGTCTCCAACTTCATTGATTTTTGCAATTCGTTCCAGTCATTGGCAGCAGAGAACTGGAGGGAAAGGCGGCCAAAGGAGATGTTGGCTTTGGGGATGACCAGTGAAATATACCTGCTGGAGAGCGTGCTACGGGTGGGTGTTGCTATGGTGACCAGTGAGCTGAGATAAGGCGGAGCTTTACCTAGCAAAGACTTACAGATGACCTGGAGCCAGTGGGTTTGGCGACGAGTATGTAGCGAAGACCAATCAACGAGAGCATACAGGTCGCAGTGGTGGGTAGTATATGGGGCTTTGGTGACAAAACGTATGGCACTGTGATAGACTGTATCCAATTAGCTGAGTAGAGTGTTGGAGGCTATTTTGTAAATGACATCGCCGAAGTCAAGGATCGGTAGGATAGTCAGTTTTACGAGGGTATGTTTGGCAGCATGAGTGAAGGAGGCTTTGTTGCGAAATAGGAAGCCGATTCTAGATTAAACTTTGGATTGGAGATGCTTAATGTGAGTCTGGACACACCGCCCCAGACCATGAAGGACCCTCCACCTCCAAATCGATCCCACTCCAGAGTACAGGCCTCAGTGTAACGCTCATTCCTTCGACGATAAACGCGAATCTGACCATCACCCCTGGTGAGACAAAACCGTCACTCGTCAGTGAAGAACACTTTTTTCCAGTCTTATCTGGTCCAGCGACATTGGGTTTGTGCCCATAGGCGACGTTGTTGCCGGTGATGTCTGGTGAGGACCTGCCTTACAACAGGCCTACAAGCCCTCAGTCCAGCCTCTCTCAGCCTATTGCGGACAGTCTGAGCACTGATGGAGGGATTGTGCATTCCTGGTGTAAGTCGGGCAGTTGTTGTTTCCATCCTGTACCTGTCCCGCAGGTGTGATGTTCGGATGTACCGATCCTGTGCAGGTGTTGTTACACGTGGTCTGCCACTGCGAGGACAATCAGCTGTCCATCCTGTCTCCCTGTAGCGCTGTCTTAGGCGTCTCACAGTACGGACATTGCAATTTATTGCCCTGGCCACATCTGCAGTCTTCATGTCTCCTTGCAGCATGCCTAAGACCCGTTCACGCAGATGAGCAGGGACCCTGGGCATCTTTCTTTTGGTGTTTTTCAGAGTCAGTAGAAAGGCCTCTTTAGTGTTCTAAGTTTTCAGAACTGTGACCTTAATTGCCTACTATCTGTAAGCTGTTAGTGTCTTAACCTGTGTTCCACAGGTGCATGTTCATTCATTGTTTATGGTTCATTGATCAAGCATGGGAAACAGTGTTTAAACCATTTACAATGAAGATCTGTGAAGTTATTTGGATTTTTACGAGTTATCTTTGAAAGACAGGGTCCTGAAAAAGGGACATTTCTTTTTTTGCTGAGTATACAATGCGTTTAGTTTTAGACCAGTTTATTATTAATCACCCATTCTGATACTGACTGTAACTCCCTGATTTAGAATTTCAGTGAACTCACTGGCTTTGGGTGCTGACATGTAGATTGTGGAGTCATCCGATACATAGTCATTCTAGCTTTGTGTAAGACCAGTGGCAAATCATTTGTGACTTTCTCTATCATAATCAGTCACATTGACCCCTAAACACATTTGAAGTCATATACACTACTGCAAAGAGGAGATTCCTAGCTTCAAAATGATGTATAATTTGTGTATTAACTCTTACAATTGAGCTCAGCAAGCTAGTTACAATTGAAGTCTCACTGATGAGCTGTTTAGAGAAAATCACCCTAAATGCTTTTGGGGGTTTTCAGCGCAGCACCATTTGCATTTTGAATGTCGCAGCACAAGTCCCACTGTAGAAGACATTATATATTGTTATTTGGTATCACATGTAGCTGGCTTGCAACTCATTTAGTAGTTAGACAAGATAATGTGCTAGCTAGCTGGTTAATATGTTTAAAATGAGTTTGTGGGTGTACTAGCCAGCTAAACAGCTAGTTAGCTAGCTTTTCAGTAAACTGTTAGCTAGCTAATGACTCATTTCAAAACATGTTTCTTATCATCTGATAAGTGTACTTAAACTATGATTTCAACATTCTAAATGAATTGGGTTGGCTAGAAAACATGTTGTTCTCGTAAATTCTGTTTTAATCCCAAAAGATGTATATATTTTTGAAAGAAAATTTAAAAATTATGCTAACGGCCTAGTCGTGACTTTTGACTGATTATGATAGAGAACAGGCAGCAAACTGATTGAAATATTTGTATTCTGTACAGGCTTCCTTCTTTTCACTCTGTCATTTAGGTTAGTATTGTGGAGTAACTACAATGTCCTCAGTTTTCTCCTATCACTGTCACGCCCTGACCAGGTGAACTCTGCTATTTTGGTCAGGGTGTGGCATTTCTATGCTTTATTTTCTATGTTTTGGTTATAGCCTTTCTTTGTGTTTTATTTCTATGTTGGGCTCGGGGGTGATTTCCCAATCAGACAGCTGTCGCTTGTGAAGTCTGATTGGGAATCACATTTAAGTTCCTTTTCCCCCACGATGTTTGTGGGTTGTTGTCTCGTTATTTGAGCACGTAACGTATTGGCAGTTTTTCCTTGAGTTTGTGTACATGTTTAATTCTAGTGTGTTAAATAAACATGTATTCGCTCCCAGCTGCGTTTTGGTCCGCTTCCTCGTCTCCCGACGACAAACGTTACAGAACAACCCACCGAACCAGGACCAAGCAGCGGGAGGAAAAGGAGCGCGAGAGATGGGCTCGCGAGGGAAAGGAGTTCTGGACCTGGGAGGAGATCATGTCGGGGAAAGGACCCTGGCGGAAGGATTCCCAGGTCGAGGAGGAAAAGCCAGCCGGTAGACGGAGTCGCAGGCGGCGGTCGAGGAGGCCCGGAAAACAGCCCCAAGAAAATTTTTTGGGGGGGCTAATGGGGTGGTCCGGAAGGGCAGAGGAAGAGCCCAGACCACTGCTCTCGTGGGGGATGACGGCGGAGGAAGAGAAGGAGATGAGGCGTTTGATTGAGGACCTGCAGAGGGAAGATCTGGAGGAGGAGCCATGGTATGCTGAGTTGCGCGCTGTGTCGCCAGTGCGCCCGCACAGCCCGGTGCGTCCGGTGGACATGCCCAGCACATGCCGTGCTAGGATGGGCATCCAGCCAGGACGAGTGGCTAAACCGGCTCCACGCTTCAGGTCACCAGTACGTGTTCACAGTCCTGTCTGGCCCGTCCCTGCTCCCCGCACCAGGTTAGTGGTGCGTGTCCCCAGTCCTGTCCGGCCTGTCCCTGCTCCCCGGACCAGGTTAGTGGTGCGTGTCCCCAGTCCTGTCTGGCCCGTCCCTGCTCCCCGCACCAAGTCAGTGGTGCGTGTCCCCAGTCCTGTCCGGCCCGTCCCTGCTCCCCGCACCAGGTTAGTGGTGCGTGTCCCCAGTCCTGTCCGGCCCGTCCCTGCTCCCCGCACCAGGTTAGTGGTGCGTGTCCCCAGTCCGGCCCGGCCCGTCCCTGCTCCCCGCACCAGGTTAGTGGTGCGTGTCCCCAGTCCTGTCCGGCCCGTCCCTGCTCCCCGCACCAGGTTAGTGGTGCGTGTCCCCAGTCCTGTCCGGCCCATCCCTGTTCCCCGCACCAAGCCCACGGTGCGTGTCCACAGTCCTGTCCGGCCCGTCCCTGTTCCCCGCACCAAGCCCACGCTGCGTGTCCACAGTCCTGTCCGGCCCGTCCCTGTTCCTCGCACCAAGCCCACGGTGCGTGTCCACAGTCCTGTCCGGCCCGTTCCTGTTCCCCGCACCAAGCCCACGGTGCGTGTCCACAGTCCGGCACGGCCCGTGTCTGGTCCACCGGTGCCCAATCATGTTCCGGTCGACGGCTCCGCTCCGGAGCCTGAGCATGCCGCTCCACAGTGGTCCAGTCCGGGCCAGAGGGGTAGGGCTAGGGTGGAGGCAGGGAAAGAAACACGCCCGGGGCCAGAGCCTCCACCGAGGGTGAGGCGCCCACCCGGGTCCCCCCCCTAATAGACTTTAGTTTGGTGCGCCGGGAGTACGCACCGTTGGAGGGGGGGTACTGTCACGCCCTGACCAGGTGAACTCTGCTATTTTGGTCAGGGTGTGGCATTTCTATGCTTTATTTTCTATGTTTTGGTTATAGCCTTTCTTTGTGTTTTATTTCTATGTTGGGCTCGGGGGTGATTTCCCAATCAGACAGCTGTCGCTTGTGAAGTCTGATTGGGAATCACATTTAAGTTCCTTTTCCCCCACGATGTTTGTGGGTTGTTGTCTCGTTATTTGAGCACGTAACGTATTGGCAGTTTTTCCTTGAGTTTGTGTACATGTTTAATTCTAGTGTGTTAAATAAACATGTATTCGCTCCCAGCTGCGTTTTGGTCCGCTTCCTCGTCTCCCGACGACAAACGTTACAATCACAGCCATTAAACTCTGTAACTGTTTTAAAGTTGCCTCATGGTGAAATCCCTGAGTGGTTTCCTTCCTCTCTGGCAACTGAGTTAGAAGAACGCCTGTATCTTTATAGTGACTGGGTGTATTGATACACCATCCAAAGTGTAATTGATAACTTCACCATGCTCAAAGGGATATTCAATGTCAGTTCTTTTTTACCCAGTTACCATTGGAAGTCCTCCCATGTCTTTGTGGTTTAATCTGTGTCTGAAATTCACTGCTTGACAGAGATGAGGTAGTCATAAAAAATTATGTTAAACACTATTATTACACACAGAGTGAGTCCATCTAACATATTGTGTGACTTATGAATTGTTTTATTCCTAAACTTATTTAGGCTTGCCATAATAAAGGGGTTGAAGACATTTCAGTTTTTCATTTTTTTAAAAGTTATTCACAATTGTCGATGAACAAATAAGGTTTTATATGTAAGATGGTTAAATAAAGAGCAAAATTATTGATTATTATTATTTGTGCCCTGGTCCTATAAGAGCTCTTTGTCACTTCCCACGAGCCGGGTTGTGATAAAAACTCACACTCATTCTTATGTTTAATGAATGTATTGTATAGTGTGTGTGCCAGGCTTACAATGATGGCAAAAAACAACATTTGAGAGTGCTCTAACCCTGGTGCTAGAGGGGGTACGCAGCTGGAGGTTGAATGTTTGCCCGGGTACGGGACTAAAAAGTTTGGGAACCACTGCTTTATACCATACCAAACTGTTACTGAAGAGAGGTTAGAATAATGTGTGCAATGTATGAACTGAGATTGCTAGGTGAACTTGAACGGAGCAGGGAGGGGTGATGAGTATGTGTGTGCGGGTGTGTTATCTTACCAAATGCTACCTGCGGCCAGTGAAGGACTTCTCTGTCATAAGGTCTCATTTGGAGACTCTGGTATGCCATCCACAATTATGTTATTCCTCCTGAATTGTCCCTATAGATCAGGGGTATTCATTCAACTCTTACCCTACGGGGTCCAGAGCCTGCTGGTGTTGCATTCTACCTGATAATTAATTGCACCCACCTGGTGTTCCAGGCCTAAATCAGTCCCTGATTAAGGCGTTCGCTTGCATCCCAGTTGAAACAGTTCGGAAGAGTTTATGCATATATTATGACAACATTTTGTTAGTTTTTGTTAGTTTTTTGACTTTGGTAAGATTTTCTTTCGGCTATTCGGGCGCATATTTTTTACTCTAGGCCAGCCAAAGTTTGGGAGCCGAAGTCTACGCTCCTTCGCCTGTGATTGGTCAGCTGTAGGGATTCTTCAATAAAGCCTTTGTTGTCAGTGAGAGACTGATTTTTGTGCAATTTTGTTATTGAGAAATACTCCATCAAACATCTTAGTTAGATGTAAAATTGAGCGACCAAGATCTCCTCAGCAGAAATGTCAAAATTAATGTCAGAGTTCTTGAGTTATTTTAGATTCATTCTGACTATGCTACGGCATCTCAGTACTACTAGACTAAACAGTACTATTGCCGCTTTTTTCTCGTCTTTCAAGTGAAGATCTTTAAAGGGAGTATTTGAGAACACTCATTATGTTCGCCTAGCCGACCTCGGCTAGCCGCCAGCCGAACTGAAGCATGCTGATGCTTTTAGAAGGGAACAATGAAAAAATGCAGTGGAACTCTAGTCTGTTTTACAAGTCATCTCTAATAATGATTCACAGACAGTGCTATTGTCATCTCATGTAGACTTGCAGTTTATTGCCATCTTGTTGCTAGTCTCTTTCATGACATGCACCCTTGGAGAACTGCAAACTGTTACTAAGGTCTTGGCCTTTTCTGTTCAGATCGTCCATTCTTTTGTTAGTTAAGTCCACCAGTATTTGGACAAAGCTCTTGAAGCTATTTTCCTGTTGCAGTTACAATTGCTTGTAGACATCATGTTGGTGATTTAAAAGATCACGCATCTGTGACAGTGAAACACTGTCCTCTCCATTAGTCCAACCTTTTTGAACTTTGGCCGGCATACGTAGGCTAACGCTGGTACTCCACATAATTCCAGCCAGCACAGATCGCAGGGCCGATGAGAGAGAGACAGAAAGTGAAAGAGAGAGTTTTATTGTACATTTCCTCTCCACTGACTGCTTCGTTGATGCTATCCATTTGTTCTGAGCTTCAGCGCATAGCACACATGAAATGAGCAAATGTTGTTCTCGTGGCTGGAGCTAGTACAGGCGGTCTTGTAATGAACGTGTATTTGCATGATGGTCTCTAACTACTGTATGTATAGCTATGCTGCTGAGGCATCCTGTCATTTGAAATCCTGGCTTTTTGACAATCAAACTGCAGATTGATCCAAATGAACAAATCATGTGTTGTTGTGGTGATCCTTATTAGCTCCCTGAAGTCCTCAGTTTCCACAACAATTATTTCTACTGTAAAAAATTCTCCAAGGTGATCATTTATTTAGATATTGCTCATTATTTTAATCTAAAACACAATCACTTCAAATGAAAATACAATCAAACACAAGTATTTGATAGTATTAATTGGAATGAAAAATATAAAAAGTGTTTCTCCTCCCTTTTCACAATATGACCTGAATTGTATAGTATCCTGCCTCTCATAGGGTTTGCTAGATGTTTGTACGAGGCATTGAATTGCCTCTTAAACAGTACCAGGGGTACTGGTTGTCAGCAAAGGCACCCCCCAAAACATATTTCATCCTCAACTCTTTCTAACACTCAGTTTGTGAAAATTCAGCACATATTTCTTTGGCGTCTCAAAAGTTTCATAAGAGCCACTGTCAGCGAATATCTTGTCATGAATATTAAAAAAATATACTTTTAGCGCTTTAAGGAGTGAAAAAACTGGCGGGACAAATCCTTTCATGCAACCCCTTCAAGTGAAAAGTGAATGCTAACGCTGATAACTTGGAAACTTTCCGCTCTTTCCTGCCACTTTAATTTGTTTATCTAGGAATAGAACAGCAGAGCTAGAGAGTGGTGCTGGGCCATGTAATCTGGTAAGGCAGCAGACTTCCCATTAGAGAAAGGGTTCCACCTCTCATGACCCCTCACTTCAATATGAGAATTAGAATAAAAAGATCTATGCTGTTATAAAACACATCCAGGAGGGCCACATCTCAGGATGGCCATGTATTATCTAGCATTTGAGAGAATCTGGTCTGCTTTTACTTACACTAGGCAGCAGGTAGCCTAGTGGTTAAAGCGTTGGATTTGTAAATGAAAAGTTGCAAGATCAAATCCCCAAGCTGACAAGGTAAAAATCTGTCGTTCTGCCACAGAACAAGGCAGTTAAGCCACTGTTACTAGGCCGTCATTGAAAATAAGAATTTGAACTTAACTGACTTGCCTACTTAAATGAAGGTAAAATATACTGCTAAAAAAATAAAGGGAACACTTAAACAACACAATGTAACTCCAAGTCAATCACACTTCTGTGTAATCAAACTGTCCAGTTAGGAAGCAATAATGATTGACAATAAATGTCACATGCTGTTGTGCAAATGGAATAGACAACAGGTGGAAATTATAGGCAATTAGCAAGACACCCCCAATAAAGGAGTGGTTCTGCAGGTGGTAACCACAGACCACTTCTCAGTTCCTATGCTTCCTGGCTGATGTTTTGGTCACTTTTGAATGCTGGCGGTGCTTTCACTCTAGTGGTAACATGAGACGGAGTCTACAACTCACACAAGTGGCTCAGGTAGTGCAGCTCATCCAGGATGGCACATCAATGCGAGCTGTGGCAAGAAGGTTTGCTGTGGCTGTCAGCGTAGTGTTCAGAGCATGGAGGCGCTACCAGGAGACAGGCCAGTACATTAGGAGACGTGGAGGAGGCCGTAGGAGGGCAACAACCCAGCAGCAGGACCGCTACCTCCACCTTTGTGCAAGGAGGAGCACTGCCAGAGCCCTGCAAAATGACCTCCAGCAGGCCACAAATGTGCATGTGTCTGCTCAAATGGTCAGAAACAGACTCCATGAGGGTGGTATGAGGGCCCGACGTCCACAGGTGGGGGTTGTGCTTACAGCCCAACACCGTGCAGGACGTTTGGCATTTGCCAGAGAACACCAAGATTGGCAAATTCGCCACTGGCGCCCTGTGCTCTTCACAGATGAAAGCAGGTTCACACTGAGCACATGTGACAGTCTGGAGACGCCGTGGAGAACGTTCTGCTGCCTGCAACATCCTCCAGCATGACCGGTTTGGCGGTGGGTCAGTCATGGTGTGGGGTGGCATTTCTTTGGGGGGGCCGCACAGCCCTCCATGTGCTCGCCAGAGGTAGCCTGACTGCCATTAGGTACCGAGATGAGATCCTCAGACCCCTTGTGAGACCATATGCTGGTGCGGTTGGCCCTGGGTTCCTCCTAATGCAACACAATGCTAGACCTCATGTGGCTGGAGTGTGTCAGCAGTTCCTGCAAGAGGAAGGCATTGATGCTATGGACTGGCCCGCCCGTTCCCCAGACCTGAATCCAATTGAGCACATCTGGGACATCATGTCTCGCTCCATCCACCAATGCCACGTTGCACCACAGACTGTCCAGGAGTTGGCGGATGCTTTAGTCCAGGTCTGGGAGGAGATCCCTCAGGAGACCATCCGCCACCTCATCAGGAGCATGCCCAGGCATTGTAGGGAGGTCATACAGGCACGTGGAGGCCACACACACTACTGAGCCTCATTTTGACTTGTTGTAAGGACATTACATCAAAGTTGGATCAGCCTGTAGTGTGGTTTTCCACTTTAATTTTGAGTGTGACTCCAAATCCCGACCTCCATGGGTTGATAAATTGGATTTCCATTGATTATTTTTGTGTGATTTTTTTTGTCAGCACATTCAACTATGTAATGAAAAAAGTATTTAATAAGATTATTTCATTCATTCAGATCTAGGATGTGTTATTTTAGTGTTCCCTTTATTTTTTTGAGCAGTGTATATATATTTTTTTTAAAGACTCAACAAGACAACAACCAAGGGATTCACAGGAAGACCAACAATATGATCCAATCGGAATTTTTTATTTATATATTTATATAAATAGATACTGGGTGGTTCGAGCCCTGAATGCTGATTGGCTGACAGCTGTGGTATATCAGACCGTATACCACAGGTATGACAAAACATGTATTTTTAATGCTCTAATTACATTGGTAACCAGTTTATAATAGAAATAAGACACCTCGGGGGTTTGTGGTATATGGCCAATATACCACGGCTAAGGGCTGTGTCCAGGCACGCAGTGATGCGTTGTGCCTAAGAACAGCCTTTAGCCGTGGTATATTGGCCATATACCACACCCCCTCGTGCCTTATTGCTTAAATATATACAGTTGAAGTGTAAAGTTTACATACACTTAGGTTGGAGTCATTAAAACTCGTTTTGTGCATGACCACCAGTCGGTTTGTGCATGACACAAGTACTTTTTCCAACAATTGTTGACAGACGGATTACTTCACTTATAATTCACTGTATCACAATTCCAGTGGGTCAGAAGTTTACATACACTAAGTTGACTGTGCCTTTAAACAGCTTGGAAAATTCCAGAAAATTATGTCATGGCTTTAGAAGCTTCTGATAGGCTAATTGACATAATTTGAATCAATTGTGGCTCAGTTGGTAGAGCATGGTGTTTGCAACGCCAGCATGGTGTGTGCAACTTCAGGGTTGTGGGTTCGATTCCCACGGGGGGCCAGGACAAAAAATGCATGAAATGTACACTACTGTAAGTCGCTCTGGATAAGAGCGTCTGCTAAATGACTAAAATGTAAAATGTAAATGTAATTGGAGGTGTACCTGTGGATGTATTTCAAGGCCTACCTTCAAAATCAGTGCCTCTTTGCTTGACATCATGGGAAAATCAAAAGAAATCAGCCAAGACCTCCAAAAAAAAATGGTGGACCTCCACCAGTCTGGTTCATCCTTGGGAGCAATTTCCAAATGCCTGAAGCTACCACGTTCATCTGTACAAACAACAGTAAGCAAGTATAAACACTATGGGACCACGCAGCTGTCATACCGCTCAGGAAAGAGACGCGTTCTGTCTCCTAGAGATGAACGTACCTTGGTGCGAAAAGTGCAAATCAATCCCAGAACAACAGCAAAGGACCTTGTGAAGATGCTGGAGGAAACAGGTACAAAAGTATCTATATCCACAGTAAAACGAGTCCTATATCAACATAACCTGAAAGGCCGCTCAGCAAGGAAGAAGCCACTGCTCCAAAACCGCCATAAAAAAGCCAGACTACGGTTTGCAACTGCACATGGGGACAAAGATTGTACTTTTTGGAGAAATGTTCTCTGGTCTGATGAAACAAAAATAGAACTGTTTGGCCATAATGACCATCATCATGTTTTATAGGAAAAAGGGGGGAGGCTTGCAAGCCGAAGAACACCATCCCAACATGAAGCACGGGGGTGGCAGCATCATGTTGTGGGGTGCTTTGCTGCAGGAGGGACTGGTGCACTTCACAAAATAGATGGCATCATGAGGGGTGAAAATTATGTGGATATATTGAAGCAACATCTCAAGACATCAGTCAGGAAGTTAAAGCTTGGTCGCAAATGGGTCTTCCAAATGGACAATGACCCCAAGCATACTTCCAAAGTTGTGGCAAAATGGCTTAAGGACAACAAAGTCAAGGTATTGGAGTGGCCATCACAACGCCCTGACCTCATACCTATAGAGAATTTGTGGGCAGAACTGAAAAAGCGTGTGCGAGCAAGGAGGCCTACAAACCTGAGTCAGTTACACCAGCTCTGTCAGGAGGAACGGGCCAAAATTCACCCAACTTATTGTGGGAAGCTTGTGGAAGGCTACCTGAAACATTTGATCCAAGTTAAACAATTTAAAGGCAATGCTACCAAATACTAATTGAGTGTATGTAAACTTCTGACCCACTGGGAATGTGATGAAAGAAATAAAAGCTGAAATAAATCATTCTCTGTACTATTATTCTGACATTTCACATTCTTAAAATAAAGTGGTGATCCTAACTGACCTTAGACAGGGAATTTGTACTCAGAATAAATGTCAGGAATTGTGAAAAACTGAGTTTAAATGTATTTGGCTAAGGTGTATGTAAACTTCCGACTTCAACTGTATTTATACACTACCGTTCAAAAGTTTGGGGTCACTTAGAAATGTCAGTGTTTTCCATGAAAATATACATGAAATGAGTTGCAAAATGATTTGGAAATATAGTCAAGACGTTGACAAGGTTAAAAATAATGATTTTTAATTGAAATAATAATTGTGTCCTTCAAACTTTGCTTCCGTCAAATAATCCTCCATTTGCTGCAATTACAGCCTTGCAGATCTTTGGCACTCTAGTTGTCAATTTGTTGAGGTAATCTGAAGAGATTTCCCCCCATGCTTCCTGAAGCACCTCCCACAAGTTGGATTGGTTTGATGGGCACTTCTTACATACCTTACGGTCAAGCTGGCCACTCCATTATAGACAGAATACCAGCTGACTACTTCTTCCTTAAATAATTCTTGCATAGTTTGGAACTGTGCTTTTGGTCATTGTCCTGTTGTAGGAGGAAATTGGCTCCAAATAACCGCCGTCCACAGGGTATGGTGTTGCAAAATGAAGTGATAGCCTTCCTTCTTCAAGATCCCTTGAAGTCCCTGTACAAATCTCCCACTTTACCACCACCAAAGCACCCCAGACCATCACATTGCCTCCACCATGCTTGAAAGATGGCGTCAAGCACTCCTCCAGCATCTTTAAATTTTTTCTGCATCTCACAAATGTTCTTCTTTGTGATCTGAACACCTCAAACTTAGATTCGTCTGTCCATAACACTTTTTTCCAATCTTCCTCTGTCCAGTGTCTATGTTCTTTTGCCCTTCTTAATCTTTTCTTTTTATTGGCCAGTCTGAGATATGGCTTTGCAACTCTGCCTAGAAGGCCAGCATCCCGGAGTCGCCTCTTCACTGTTGACGTTGAGACTGGTGTTTTGCGGGCTTGTGAGGCGTCTGTTTCTCAAACTAGACACTCTAATGTACTTGTCCTCTTGCCCAGTTGTGCACCGGCCTCCCACTCCTCTTTCTATTCTGGTTAGAGCCAGTTTGCGCTGTTCTGTGAAGGGAGTAGTACACAGCTTTGTACGAGATCTTCAGTTTCTTGCATGGCATAGCCTTCATTTCTCAGAACAAGAATAGACTGACGAGTTTCAGAAGAAAGCTCTTTGCTTCTTGCCATTTTGAGCCTGTAATCGAACCCACAAATCCTGATGCTCCAGATACTCAACTAGTCTAAAGAAGGCCAGTTTTACTGCGTCTTTAATCAGAACAACATTTTTCAGCTGTGCTAACGTAATTGCAAAATGGTTTTCTAATGATCAATTAGCCTTTTAAAATGATACACTTGGATTAGCTAACACAATGTGCCATTGGAAGACAGGAGTGATGGTTGCTGATAATGGGCCTCTGTACGCCTATGTAGATATTCCATAAAAAATCAGCCGTTTCCAGCTACAATAGTCATTTTTAACATTAACAATGTCTACACTGTATTTCTGATCAATTTTATGTTATTTTAATGGACAAAAAAAATCTGCTTTTCTTTCAAAAACAAGGACATTTCTAAGTGACCCCAAACATTTGAACGGTAGTGTATATATTTAAATATATATATATATGCAACAATCAATAAGTAACGGTTTAAACCCAACTAACATCATGGAGGAGACGGTAGAAGTCATTGACTATTTTAACATCATAAGAGCTTTAATGATACTCATCTAGACAGTATTACTTTCATACACAGTTCTCCTTCAACTTTTCACATTGCAAGCCACACATTCATGATTGTATCTCATCATGTCTGTAATATAGAGTGTGGAGGACATTTCTCTCTTTGGCTTGATTTTCTCATCAAAGATGAAAGTGGAGAGACAGAGATCTGGTCAGTAAGGAGGAAGAAACACTCTTTTAGGAATGACCATAAGCAACAAATGTATTACCACTTAATGTTTTCAGCAGTAAATTTCCTGACACTGCCTGCAGAGATAACACTCTGCCCACAAATTCTGATTATCTGGCTTGTGCTGTCATACTGGTGCTCAAATTCACAGTGAAATTACTTTTCTGGGGAAAGTTTATGTTGCAGACACTCTGAAGTACACTTTAATGTCATGAGGATAAGTAGTTCCCCTCTCTCTCCTGTATGACGGAGTGTTTGATCTTCCCATCACTGTGAATTCTCATACATATCATGAATGTTTGTGCTGCGACTGGAACGAAAAATAACCACTTCCTGTGACATGAAAAGGGCCAACTCTCGACCTTCACCCCCTCATGACATCACTCAGCGATCTGTATGTTACGCTCTTAGAAAAAAAGGTTATATCTAGAACCTAAATGGGTTCTTCGGCTGTCCCCATAGGAGAACCCTTTGAAGATCCATCTTTGGTTCCAGGTGGAACCCTTTTGGTTCCAGGTAGAACCATTTTGGTTACCAGGTACCCTTTTCACAGAGGGTTGTACATGGAACCCAAAATAGTTTTACCTGAAACTAAAAAGGGTTATCCTATAGGGACACCCGAATAACCCTTTTTGAACCCTTTTTTAAAGAGTGTAGGGGTGGTCTTAACGCACACTCCTACACAATTAGAAATGCCAGACGGGCTCTCTTGATCACTATTAATCAGAATAATTAGAGAGTGCTCTTTTCGACCATTGATGGCCTGATAAATCCTACCCCAGCAAACCTATGTTAACTTTCCTCCACCTCTAAATGTGATGAGTTTGCGGCATATTTCAGAGATAAGATAACCAACGTTAGGCTGTGTGTCAGTCAAGTAAGACGTCATGAGAAGTTTGATGATATGTGCCCTAGCTACCATGCAAAGGCATGATGGATTTATTTTCCCTGGTTGACACTGACATGCTCCGGAAAGTGACATCACAATTTAAGCCTTCTACCTGCCTTCTCAATCCTGTACCCATCACCTTACTCAAAACAATATTAAGTTGTGTATCTGAAGAAGTGCATGCTATAATCACTCCCTGTTCACAGGCACTTTCCCCACTGCACTAAACTGCTTTGGTGAAACCCCTTCTGAAGAAAAGTAATTTGGATTCTTAAGCTTTTAGCAATTTTCAGCCATTCTCCAACCTTACATTCTCCAGCAAAATTCTGGAGAAATTGGTGTTCAAACTGCTAAATTATTTTGCAAACTGTATTTTAGAAAAATTCCAATCTGGTTTTCGTGCCCAGCGCAGAGACAGCCTTAGTTAAAGTGATAAATTATCTCAGAGCCAACACAGATGCCAAACTGCTCTCTGATTTAAGTGCTGCATTCGACATTGTTGACCATTATGTCCTTCTGGGCAGACTGGAGAGGTGGGTTGGCCTCTCCGGTCCAGTTCTAAAATGGTTTAGGACTTATTTAACCGGTCAAGAGTTTTTTGTCACCTTTGGTGAACATAACTCAAGAGAAAATACATATCACATGTGGTGTTCAACAAGGTTGGATTTTGGGTCTGTTACTGTTCAGTTCATATATGTTACCCTGTGTGTAACTGGTGTAACTGGGGTGCGTAACTGGTGGCAGGGAAGTCAGACGCAGGAGAGCAGAACTGGGTAATAACCGGAGCAGTTTAATTATCAAAACCAACGGCATCCAGAAATACAAAATACGGGTACAAAACCCGTCGCGCACCAGTCAAAATGTGCACACGCACTTACAACAAACAAATTCACACACAGACATGGGGGGAACAGAGGGTTCCATATCCTGTTAGGGTATAGGGGGCAGTATTTTCACGGCTGGATAAAAAAATGTACCCAATTTAATCTGGTTACTAATCCTACCCAGTAACTACAATATGCATATACTTATTATATATGGATAGAAAACACCCTAAAGTTTCAAAAACTGTTTGAATGGTGTCTGTGAGTATAACAGAACTCATTTGGCAGGCAAAACCCTGAGACAGATTCTGACAGGAAGTGGATACCTGATGTGTTGAATTGACTTTAAGCCTATACCATTGAAAAACAAAGGGGGTGAGGAATGTTTTGGCACTTCCTATTGCTTCCACAAGATGTCCCCAGCCTTTACAAAGTGTTTTGAGTCTTCTACAGTGAGATCTGACTGAAGAAGAGCTTTGGAACGGCGATGGCCCATTAGACACCTGGCGCGCTAGTTGATGGTGGGTACTCTCATTCCGAAACGTTTTAAAAGAGAACCCAATGGTCCGCCTTAAATTTTATTCATGTTCTGGTTAAAAAAGGCCCTAATGATTTATGCGATACAACGTTTGACATGTTTGAACGAACGTAAATATATTTTTTCCGTTCGTGATGTGAAGTGAAGTCCGGCTGGCTTAGATCATGTGCTACAACACGGAGGTTTTTGGACATAAATGATGAGCTTTTTTGAACAAAACTACATTCGTTATGGACCTGGGATTCTTTGGAAGTGACATCTGATGAAGAGAATCAAAGGTAATGGATTATTTACATAGTATTTTCGATTTTAGATCTCTCCAACATGGCGGTTAGTCTGTATCGCAATGCGTATTTTTCTGGCGCAGTGCTCAGATTATTGCAAAGTGTGATTTCCCAGTAAGGTTAATTTTAAATCTGGCAAGTCCATTGCGTTCAAGAGATGTAAATCTATAATTCTTTGAATGACAATATAATATTTTACCAATGTTTTCTAATATTAATTAATTATTTTGTTGTCATGACTTGACTGCCGGTATTGGAGGGAAACGATTTCCTGAACAACAACGCCATAGTAAAACGCTGTTTTTAGATATAAATATGAACTTGATAGAACTAAAAATGCATGCATTGTCTAACATAATGTCCTAGAAGTGTCATCTGATGGAGATTGTAAAAGGTTAGTGCATAATTTTAGCTGATTTTATGGTTTTGGTGACGCCTGTCTTTGAATCGACAATGCATTACACACAGCTATTGTCAATGTACTCTCCTAACATAACCTAACTTTATGCTTTCCCCGTAAAACCTTTTTGAAATCGGACAACGTGGTTAGATTAAGGAGATGTTTATCTTTCAAAGGGTGTAAGTTAGTTGTATGTTTGAGAAATTTGAATTTTGACATTTATTTGGTTTCAAATTTGCCGCTCTTGAAATGCACCTGCTGTTGATAGGGTGCGCCACGGGTGGCACGCTAACGTCCCACATAGCCCCAAGAAGATATACAACAAGTAATGAGGGAAATGTAAACCATGTGTGTGGGAAAACAAGACAAAACAAATGGAAAATGAAAGGTGGATCGGCGATGGCTAGAAGATCGGTGACGTCGACTGCCGAACGCCGCCCAAACAAGGAGAGGAACCGACTTCAGCGGAAGTCGTGACATACCCCATGGAACCGTAATCA
Source organism: Salmo trutta (assembly GCF_901001165.1). Lineage (NCBI taxonomy): Eukaryota > Metazoa > Chordata > Actinopteri > Salmoniformes > Salmonidae > Salmo > Salmo trutta. The sequence continues at coordinate 42,015,280 of NC_042971.1, read as the reverse complement.
GAAAGCACAACATTGATTTTCACTGCTACGCAGACGATACACAGCTTTACATTTCTGTGTCACCAGATGATTTTTCCTCCACGGATAAATTATTAGACTGAATTAGTGATTTAAATACTTGGATGGCTGTAAGGCTTGGGTGTAGTGGGTGAGGAGTCAGGCGCAGGAAGCAGAGAATACTGGGTAGTGTTTTTTAATGAACACAACGGGGAGCACAAGCCACCCCAACAGCGATCCAGAGCGCACACAAAACCAATGTGCCCCAAACACAGGGGACAGAAAATAGTTGGCGCAAACACGCACTAGCACCAAAACCACAAATGATCGCGTACAATAAGCAACACACAGAATAATAATCCCGCACACAGAGCAGGCGGGCCTACTGGCTAAAATAGCCCAGCTAATCAGCCCAATCAAAAACAGGTGCACACAATAAACGGAAAGGGGGAAAAGGGAATCAGTGGCAGCTAGTAGGCCGGTGACGACGACCGCCGAGCGCCACCTGAGCAGGAAGGGGAGCCACCTTCGGTATGAGTCGTGACAATGGCTCACAACTTCCTCCAGCTAAATCAAGACAAGACTTATTGTTGGAGCCAAAGCACAGAGAGAGAATCTAGCCGCACATTTAATTCATGGGCAATAAAAACAAAACACCAGGTAAAAAACCTAGGTGTTATTTTAAATTCTGAACTAAATTTCGAATCACACTTTAGGAATGTGAACAAAATAGTTTTTTTACCACCTGAGAAACTGTCACGACTTCCGCCGAAGACGGTCTCTCTCCTTGTTCAGGCAGCGTTCGGCGGTCGACGTCACTGGCCTTCTAGCCATCGCCGATCCACTTTCTTTTTCCATTTGTTTTGTCTTTGTTTTAAACACCTGGTTTCAATTCCCCAATTACATGTTCATAATGTAACCCTCTGTTTTCCCCATGGTTTTTGTACGTGTTTGTTTTATGTATTTCGGTCCTTTTGTGTGGGCTTGGTATTACTACATGTATTTGGTAATTTTGAGTAAAGTTACTTTAATTACTAATCTCTGATGTCCTGCGCCTTACTCCTCTGCACCAGCTACACCCAGACCTTAACAGAAACACGCACCACAAAATGGAGTCAGCAGGAGCAGACAACCCCCCTTTGGCGGTCGAGGAGTGCGTACAGCAGCATGCGGCCATGTTGCAACATCTCGGCACCGCCATGGATCGCGTGCTGCAGACGATGGACCGATGGGAGAGAGGAGGAGTTCTGCCAGCGCCTCCACCGGCACCACTACAACAGCCACCACCGTTCACCCCTCCTTCACCCGGTCCCAGTGGGATTCGGCTCATGCTCCCGACGGAGTATGATGGGACAGCTGCCGGATGCCAGGGGTTCCTACTCCAGCTGGAACTCTACCTGGCGACCGAACACCCGGCTCCTTCGGGACATGAGAGCGTGTCCGCCCTCGTCTCCTGTCTCTTAGGGAAAGCTCTGGAGTGGGCCAACGCCGTATGGTGGGAGAAGAAGCGGTGTTGGACCATTACGCGGAGTTCACCCGTCGCTTTCGGGCAGTTTTCGACCACCCGCCTGAGGGTAGAGCGGCGGGTGATCGTCTGTTCCACTTGAGGCAGGGGACGAGGAGCGCACAGGAGTTCGCCTTGGACTTCCGGACCCTGGCCACCAGCGCGGGATGGAAAGACAGGGCCCTGATCGATCACTACCAGTGCAGTCTGCGCAAGGACGTCCGTCGGGAGTTGGTCTGCAGGGATACCACTCTGACGTTTGATCAGCTGGTGGAGCTGTCCATCCGGCTGGATAACCTGCTGGCTACCCGCGGACGTCTGGATCGGGGCCTATCAGTTCCATCCCCCAGCACCACCACTCCGACGCCCATGGAGCTGGGACATGCTACGCTTAGGGCGACTGGAGGAGGGGCCGTTCCCTGTACCATCTGTGGCCGCAGAGGGCACACTGCTGGTTGGTGCTGGGGAGGTTCCTCTGGAAGTCGAGACAGCAGGCAGGGCACTCTCGTGTCATCCCAGGTGAGTCGGCACCAAGCTCACTCAGAGCCCCCTGTTGCTCACATGTTTTTGTTTATACATTTTCCTGAGTTTCCCCAGCATAAGGCGCTCGTAGATTCAGGCGCAGCTGGGAAATTTATTGACAGATCATTTGCCCATAGTTTAGGGATCCCCATTGTTCCTGTGGATATGCCCTTACCTGTGCACACCCTAGATAGTCGACCATTAGGGTCAGGGCTAATTAGGGAGGCCACCGCTCCACTGGGCATGGTTACGCAGGAGGGTCACAGGGAGAGAATTTGTTTTTTTCCCTATTGATTGCGTTTCCTGTGGTCCTGGACATACCCTGGTTGGCCTGTCATGACCCCACTATTTCGTGGCAACAGAGGGCTCTCAAGGGGTGGTCACGAAAGTGCTCGGGGAGGTGTTTAGGGGTTTCCGTCGGTGCTACTACAGTGGAAAGTCCAGACCAGGTCTCCACCGTGCGCATCCCCTCTGAATATGCCGATTTGGCTCTCGCCTTCTGTAAGAAGAAGGGGACTCAATTACCACCCCATCGACGGGGGGATTGTGCGATAAATCTCCTGGTAGACACAGCACTTCCCAGGAGTCATGTGTATCCCCTGTCACAGGAGGAAACGGCGGCTATGGAAACATATGTCTCCGAATCCCTGGGGCAGGGGTACATTTGGCCCTCCACTTCACCTGCCTCTTTGAGTTTCTTTTTTGTGAAGAAGAAGGATGGAGGTCTGCACCCGTACATTGACTATCGAGGTATCAACGAACTCACTGTGAGGTACAGCTACCCGCTGCCTCTCATAGCCAGTGCGATAGAGTCAATGCACGGGGCGCGCTTCTTCACAAAATTGGATCTCAGGAACGCTTACAACCTGGTGCATATCCGGGAGGGGGACGAGTGGAAGATGGCATTTATTACCAACTCAGGGCACTATGAATACCTCGTCATGCCGTACGGGTTGATGAATGCTCCATCAGTCTTCCAGGCATTCGTAGATGAGATTTTCCGGGACCTGCACGGGGCAGGGTGTGGTGGTGTATAACGACGACATTCTGATATACTCCGCTACATGTGCCGAGCATGTGTCCCTGGTGCGCAGGGTGCTTGGTCGACTGTTGGAGCATGACCTGTACGTCAAGGCTAAGAAATGTCTGTTCTTCCAACAGTCCGTCTCCTTCCTAGGGTACCGCATTTCCACTTCAGGGGTGGAGATGGAGAGTGACTGCATTTCAGCCGTGCGTAATTGGCTGACTCCCACCACGGTAAAGGAAGTGCAGCGGTTTCTAGGGTTTGCCAACTACTACCGGAGGTTTGTCCGGGGCTTTGGTCAGGTAGTGGCTCCCATTACTTCACTGTTGAAGGGGGGACCGGTGTGACTGCAGTGGTCGGCTGAGGCGGACAGGGCTTTTGGTCACCTGAAGGCTCTGTTTACCTCGGCTCCCGTGCTGGCTCATCCGGATTCGTCTTTGGCGTTCATAGTGGAGGTGGACGTGTCCAAGGCTGGGATAGGAGCCGAGCTCTCTCAGCGCTCGGGTACACCACCAAAGCTCCGCCCCTGTGCTTTCTTTTCGAAGAAGCTCAGCCCGGCGGAGCGAAACTATGATGTGGGGGACCGGGAACTGTTGGTTGTTGTCAAGGCTCTGAAGGCGTGGAGACATTGGCTTGAGGGGGCTAAACACCCTTTTCTCATCTGGACTGACCACCGCAATCTGGAGTACATCCGGGCGGCGAGGAGACTGAACCCTCGCCAGGCAAGGTGTGCCATGTTCTTTACCCGTTTTGTTTTCACCCTGTCCTACAGACCAGGTTCCCAGAACACTAAGGCAGACGTACTGTCCCGGATGTATGACACAGAGGAGCGGTCCATGGATCACACTCCCATACTTCCGGCCTCTTGCCTGGTGGCACCGGTGGTGTGGGAGCTGGACGCGGACATCGAGCGGGCGTTACGTACAGAGCCCACTCCTCCCCAGTGTCCAGCTGGGTGTCTGTACGTTCCGTCTGCTGTCCAGAACTGTTTGATCTATTTGGCCCACACATCACCCTCCTCTGGTCATCCTGGCATCGATCGGATGGTGCGTTGTCTTAGTGGGAAGTACTGGTGGTCCACCTTGGCCAAGGACGTGAGGGTTTATGTTTCCTCCTGCTCGGTGTGCACCTAGTGCAAGGCCCCTAGGCACTTGCCCAGAGGGAAGTTACAGCCCTTACCCCTTCCACAACGGCCGTGGTCACACCTATCGGTGGATTTCCTCACGGAGCTTCCTCCCTCACAGGGTAACACCACGATCCTGGTCGTTGTGGATCGGTTCTCTAAGTCCTGCCGTCTCCTTCCTTTGCCCGGTCTCCCTACGGCCCTACAGACTGCGGAGGCCCTGTTTACACACGTCTTCTGGCACTACGGAGTGTCTGAGGTTTTAGTGTCTGATCGAGGTCCCCAGCTCACGTCAAGGGTATGGAGGGCGTTCATGGAACATCTGGGGGTCTCGGTTAGCCTTACCTTGGGCTTTCACCCCGAGAGTAACGGGCAGGTGGAGAGAGTAAACCAGGATGTGGGTAGGTTTCTGCGGTCCTATTGCCAGGACCGGCCGGGGGAGTGGGCGGCGTTCATCCCCTGGGCAGAGATGGCCCCAAAACTCGCTCTGCCACTCCTCCGCTAACCTCTCTCCCTTCCAGTGCGTACTGGGGTATCAGCTGGTTCTGCCCATTCAAGCTTAACATCCTTATCATTTATCGCCCTCCAGGTTCCCTTGGAGAGTTCATCAATGAGCTTGACGCCTTGATAAGTTCCTTTCCTGAGGATGGCGCACCCCTCACAGTTCTGGGTGACTTTAACCTCCCTACGTCTACCTTTGACTCATTTCTCTCTGCCTCCTTCTTTCCACTCCTCTCCTCTTTTGACCTCGCCCTCTCACCGTCCCCCCCTACTCACAAGGCAGGCAATACGCTTGATCTCATCTTTACTAGATGCTGTTCTTCTACTAATCTCACTGCAACTCCCCTCCAAGTCTCCGACCACTACCTTGTATCCTTTTCCCTCTCGCTCTCCTCCAACACTACTCACTCTGCCCCTACTCAGATGGTATTGCGCCATCGCAACCTTCGCTCTCTCTCTCCTGCTACTCTGTTCTCTTCCATCCTATCATCTCTTCCCTCTGCTCAATCCTTCTCCAACCAATCTCCTGATTCTGCCTCCTCAACCCTCCTCTCCTCCCTTTCTGCATCCTTTGACTCTCTATGTCCCCTATCCTCCTGGCCGGCTCGGTCCTCCCCTCCTGCTCCGTGGCTTGACGACTCATTGCGAGCTCACAGAACAGAGCTCCGGGCAGCCGAGCGGAAATGGAGGAACACTAGCCTCCCTGCGGACCTGGCATCTTTTCACTCCCTCCTCTCTACATTTTCTTCCTCTGTTTCTGCTGCTAAAGCCACTTTCTACCACTCTAAATTCCAAGCATCTGCCTCTAACCGTAGGAAGCTCTTTGCCACCTTCTCCTCCCTCCTGAATCCTCCTCCCCCCTCCTCCCTCTCTGCGGATGACTTCGTCAACCATTTTGAAAAGAAGGTTGACGACATCCGATCCTCGTTTGTTAAGTCAAACGACACCGCTGGTCCTGCTCACATTGCCCTACCCTATGCTTTGACCTCTTTCTCCCCCCTCTCTCCAGATGAAATCTTGTGACGGCCGGCAGCCCAGCAACCTGCCCGCTTGACCCTATCCCCTCTCTTCTTCAGACCATTTCCGGAGACCTTCTCCCTTACCTCACCTCGCTCATCAACTCATCCTTGACCGCTGGCTACATCCATTCTGTCTTCAAGAGAGCGAGAGTTGCACCCCTTCTCAAAAAACTTACAGTCGATCCCTCCGATGTCAACAACTACAGACCAGTATCCCTTCTTTCTTTTCTCTACAAAACTCTTGAGCGTGCCGTCCTTGGCCAGCTCTCTTGCTATCTGATCCAAATCAGTCAGGTTTCAAGACTGGTCATTCATTTTTACATTTTACATTTTAGTCATTTAGCAGACGCTCCTATCCAGAGCGACTCACAGTAGTGAATGCATACATTTCATTAAAAAAAAAATTATTCATTTTTTTGTAATGGTCCCCAGTGGGAATCGAACCCTCAACCCTGGTGTTGCAAACTCCATGCTCTACCAACATGAGCCACACTAATAATAATAACTAATAATAACTAATAATAATTTTGCACGGCCAATTTTTCAGTTTTTTATTTGTTAAAAAAGTTTGAAATATCCAATAAATTTCGTTCCACTTCATAATTGTGTCCCACTTGTTGTTGATTCTTCACAAAAAATTACAGTTTTATATCTTTATGTTTGAAGCCTGAAATGTGGCAAAAGGTCAAAGTTCAAGGGGGCCGAATACTTTCGCAAGGCACTGTAATATTTCAGCTTTTATTTTAATAGTTTTTTCAATGTTTTTTCCTGTAAAGCATATTGCATTCCATGTCTGAAACGTGTTGTATAAACCACGCTTGATTTGATGCAGTAATGATTCATAATTTCTGGTTTAATAAAATAATGACATTTACTGATGGCGTTATCACCAAGAAAATAGTCTAATTTACCCCCATAATATTATACTTTGAGATGTATAAACCATTTTAGCGTTACTGTCCTTTAATTCCTGTTTAACCAACATTTAAATAATTTAATACATCAATAAATTGCAGGTGTTGATATAACCTTTTAATGTGCTGGATACTTGTGATATACAGATATCCAAGATACACAGGTTCAGGATGCCATAATGAGTGTAGTTACTGTAATTTACTGACAAATAATGTGAATCCAGTCACATTACAGGTGAGATAAACAATTGCAGACAAATCTGAGGCTCCACTGCATCCCCTGGAAGCCTCAACAGACCAATCCACATTCTAGGTTATGCACTGGACCGGATCCTAACACACACTCTGTCACTGCATGGGGTGAATACTAACCAACACAGGAGATGCTCATGTTAAAGATTCACATGGTGTTGCAGATTAAACTGCTAAATATATTAAGGTGATGCAGCTCATTTTCCTATAACCTTGGAAATGATAACGCATGTACCTCATGACTGAGAGCATTACATTTTTCTGCCAGTTTCAAACCTTTGCTGGCTACACGCATCTCCTCCGGCCATCTGATAACTGGGTACAGTACATGACAGGCTGGCTGATATATGTCTTTGGAACAGCCATCGGATTGTTTTTATAAGTGTGGAGATGAAGACAGGTTGTGGTTTGTTTTACACTATTACCTTGTTGGTGGACATGGGAACCCTGAAATTCCAACAGCATATCAATACAAGCCAAAACACAGCTGATACTGAATACTCAAAGGAAATAAAACATTCTGATGGTTTAATAGTTTTGTCTATTAGATTACTTTACATCATGATGGGACATTCTAAAAATACATATTTCATGTTTTTGAGGACAAACATGTGCTCCAATCCCTGTCCCATCATCTCAAATTGCACATGATAAATGATTCAAAGTGCTAGTTTCATGATTCTCCATGTTTCACTGTTGGCCTACTTATTGAATTATTTTTGTTACTGTGAGTCAAATCATATGGTAACACCGATATAAAATATGCCTATCTTTTTTTTGGGGGGGGGGGGGGTTAAATGTGTTTACAGTGCCTTCAGAAAGTATTCACACCCCTTAAATGATTCCACTTTTTGTTGTGTTACAACCTGAATTCAAAATTTATTAAATCTATATTTTTCTCACTAATCTACATTTTAACATTTTAGTCATTTTAGTCATTGTTAATCATTACTAGACAGCCATTTTCAAGTCTTGCCATAGATTTTCAAGCTGATTTAAGTCAAAACTGTAACTAGGCCACTCAAAGTCATCTTGGTAAGCAACTCCAGTGTATATTTGGCCTTGTGTTTCAGGTTATTGTCCTGCTGAAAGGTGAATTTGTCTAACAGTCTGTTGGAAAGGAGACTGAGCCAGGTTTTCCCTCTAGGATTTTGCCTGTGCTTAACTTTATTCTGTTGTTTTTATCCAAGAAAACTCCCCAGTCCTTGTCAATGACAAATACTCCCATGACATTTTAGTCATTTAGCAGACACTTTTATCTAGAGTAGCTTACAGTAGTGGGTGCCTACATTTTTATACACTGGTCTCCCATGGGAATTGAACCCACAACCCTGGCGTTGCAAGCACTATGCTCTACCAACTGAGCCACACAGGACCATGATGCCACTATCTCCATGCTTGAGAATATGAAGAATGGTACTCAGTGCTGAGTTGTGTTGGATTTGTCTCAAACATAACACTTTCTATTTCAAAGCATAAAGTAGATTTCTTTGCCACATTTCTTGCAGTTTTACTTTAGAGTCTTATTGCAAACAGGTTGTATGTTCTGGTAGTATTTGTATTCTGTACAGGCTTCCTTCTTTTCATTCTGTGATTTAGGTTAGTATTGTGGAGTAACTACAATGTTGTTGTGTCCATCCTCATTTTTCTCCTGTCACAACCATTCAAATCTGTAACTGTTTTAAATTCACCATTGGCCTCATGGTGAAATCCCTGAGCGGTTTCCTTCCTCCCCGGCAACTGAGTTACAAAGGACGCTTGTATCTTTGTATTGACTGGGTGTATTGCTACACCACCAACGTGTAATTAATAACTTTACCATGCTCAAATGGATATTCAATGTCAATATTTGTATAATGTTTACCCATCTACCAATAGGTGCCCTTCTTTGCAAGGCATTGGAAAACCTCCCTGGTGTTTGTGGTTGAATCTGTGTTTGAAATTCATTGCTCAACTGAGGAACCTTAAAGATAATTGTGTGTGGGGTACAGAGATGAGGTAGTCATTCAAAAATCATGTTAAACACTATTATTGGAAACATAGTGAGTCCATGCAATTTAATATGTGACTTGTTAAGCACATTTCTACTCCTATTTAGGCTTGCCATAACAAAGGGGTTGAATACTTATTGACTCCAAAATGTAAGCTTTTAGTATTGTATTCATTTGTAAACATTTCTAAAAACATAATTCCACTTTGACATTATGAGGTATTGTGTGTAGGCCAGTGACACAAAATCTCAAGTTAATACATTTTAAATTCAGGCTGTAACACAACAAAATGTGGAAAAAGTCAAGGGGTGTGAATACTCTCTGAATGCAAAATGTCAACTACTATTTTTTAGCTGTAAAGTAAAGATCGTCAACACCTAAACAACCATTGAAGGGGTTGTCTAACGCTTCATAGACTGAGCAGTGCATAACTGTTACCGAAATCCACTCACCCTCATACATAATGTACAGTTCAGTTCTATCACTGTCAATTGTGTCATGTGAAAAGTGCGAAGCGGCAGCCCCGGTATCTGAGTCGAGTCATGACCTAAGTCTAGGAGCCATGTGCAGACGGTGGCAGTGTAAGGGCGGAGGAGACTGTAATACCATCTAAACACACCACCAACCTTCAGCACTCCCACTCACTGTCACAAAGGCAACATCCCCCATATCTGATTCAGGTTGAGGCAGAACTTAGCGGTTTTCGCTAGATGCAGATGCATCGTAAAAATGTATTAAAAATGTGCTTTTAAGTCTTATTTTAAGGTTAAGGATAGGCATTAGGGTTAGCAATGTGGTTAAGGTTAGGGTTAAGGTTAGAGTTAGGTTTGAAATCAGATTTTATGACTGTGGCTGTTCTAGCTAGTGACCACTCTGCAGAGCTGCCTCCAGTACATGAGTCATCTCAATAAACGTCAATCTTCATATCTGATGGCCATCACTCAAGTCTAGATGGAAAAGGTACACTATTTAGTCACCTTCCTTTGTATTTAGGAATATGTAGTGAAGAGGTTTCCTCTTCACTCTTTCTTGGTTTCTATTGAAGATGCGTACAGTATGTTGGACAATGAGTGGAAACATGTCCATCCTACTTCAGATGTTTATTTTCGTGTGGTTTGAATCATTGCTTCTGATTCAAGTGTCTCTGTGCAGAAAGATAAATAATCCGTTCTCTGGCTTTAATATGTTATTATCTATATTTGGGATCTACTTTTGGGATGCTAACTACAGTAGAACTGGAATCATTTAGTCTGCGATGTTGTACATGTTCTTTTTTGTGAAGGGAGGCGGGTTGATTTGTTTAAGGCTAAGCAATGTTATCCTACAATCTTAAGAGAGAGCAGAGGGAAATGGTAATTTGAATATCATGCACAGTCATGGCTTTAGGACCTGGAACACTGCCCATTCAATGGTGCCTCTACCCCAGGGCCAGAGCAAAGGGCCTCCACGGCTCTTAATACAGCTAGCTAAAGCTACAGCTAAAATGGTGCGTTCTGATCAAAGACCATAGCAATGTGAAAAGCATACAGTATATGTTAGTGACATGCAGTAACATTTCAACTAACTATCTACTAACCCTAACCCTAACCTTAACCCTAAACTTAACCCTTACCCTAAGCCTAGGCTTAACCCTTGCCCTAACCTTTATTCTAAACCAAACCGTAACCCTAGCAAGCAGTTGCTTATCAACAGATAGCTTGTTGATAATATGACCATCTGTAGAACATGTACAGATGGACTATCCGACTATCTGAATAAATGTGACCCAGTTTATACTGGTAAAGAGTATATGTCTGTTAAAAAAGGTATACAGGGAATTCATATCATATTTTTTTCACGTGTCTTTTCACTTCATGTACAGTGAAACCATTTGTTTTCTATCAAGCAACAGTAGCCATACGCAACCCTCCACTCCGCCTGAAAATGAAGATAAAGTAAATATTCATGTTGGAAAAATAAAGCAAGTCTGTCCCACATCCCATTCATCTCTGCTCTGAGTAATCTCCATGTACTGTATTCATAACTTAAATACTAGTGTTAAAGCTATTGCAGATGGGAGGTCCTTTGCAGATGACAGTAGAATGACAGTGTTAATGGTTCATTATAAATCCCCTGACAATAAAGTACACATCCTGAGAAATCAAATCAACGCTGCCAAGAGGGCTGACTGTCATGTTATTCAGAATATTTCAACAAATGGCAATTTACTCCTAACAGTATGCTTCCACTGTGAGTCAACCAGACAATGAGAAATAAGACAGTAGTGGTTTACTCAAGCCTTTAGCTAATGTGTGAGAAACAGTCCTCCAGATATATGTGTGAGTGTGTGTGTGTGTTTGAGAAGATAATACACCTTGAATGACCCTAAATAAACCACAGATGTTTCCCTCTAGGATTCTCATAAACAACTAACTAACTCTCTTATAGAGAACCTGCAGCGTTAGATTATGGAAATGCCACTAAAAAGCAAGGGCATTCAGTTGGTTTTAGCTTATGAACCCTGCATCATGACTACATCTGCAGACAATTAGACTTAACCTCTGACATTCCCAGGCCCCATAGCCAAGCCGCTCAATAAGCCTCACCATTTCAATCAATTCATCTCTGCACACTAACATTTGGTATCAATTAAAATATTTCTCATTGGTTTGAGAGGAATTATGTACAGTAGCTAAATATCCCACACTTACTCCTTGCAGTAAAACAAACCTCAAAAAGCTTATTCATGGGAGTTTTCCCCACAGAAACACCAACACTAAGGTGCCTGAGGCTCTTGGAAACTTGTTACGATTAGCAAGCTTTGACACATTTACTGAACACATACACACATCGTTAAAAGTCCCAGTGTGTGAAAAATGTCCCATTTGTTGTCTTAGTATTTACATTTAAGTCATTTAGCAGATGCTCTTATCTAGAGCGACTTAGAGGACAAATGAGTGCCTTGCTCAAGGGCACATCGACAGATTTTTCACGTAGTCAGCTCAGGGATTCAAACCAGCAACCTATTGTTTACTGACCCAACACTACCTGCCGCCCAAACAGCCTGCTACTTAACAGCCATTGTATTATGAGGTTTGTAGGTTGTCACTTTCTTTTTATCTCTCCCTCTGTCACACGCACGGACACACACACACACACGCATACACTCATGCATACACTCATGCACACACACACACACAAAGTGATGAGGGAGGATGTTTTGGAATGTCAGGTTTAATATTGCCTTCCTACTCTGGACCGGAGCAAAATAGCCTTGGCTTAAGACAAATAACCAGAACGTCTGTCAGGGAGCTTTGCAGACATTATGTATGGGGGAGAAAGAACAAAAAAATGACCAACAAAAAAACAGACATTTTTACAGCTCCAAATGCAGGGCAGGAAAAGTTGCTTTCTTGTGAATTAGGTGTGTTTGTGCGTGTATGTGCGTGTGTGTGTGTGTGTGTGTGTGTGTGTGTGTGTGTGTGTGTGTGTGTGTGTGTGTGTGTGTGTGTGTGTGTGTGTGTGTGTGTGTGTGTGTGTATGATCATAAGTGTGAGATTCTTTCAGTTTTTCACAGCCTTCTTTCTTACAGTATATTTTATTCAACTGCAGTACATCATTTCACAATGCATATCACATTGAACAGGATCCATTAACACTTTCTCGTCTGTAACCTTGTGCCTTGACGGCTTGAACAAAAATCAGCAGCTTATCTGGGACATTCACATCATGTGTGGAATACTGTGACACAGCCCACAAATTGCTGCACCGAATTGTTCATCACACGATAATTTCCGGAGGTCTCTGCCTGTATATATGATAATGTGCTTTCCAATTTCTCCTGGATATTGAGCAGCAGCAGACTGACTGATGATGCATTACAGACTCATCCACAACCACCACATGAATTAGCCAAATTGTTTCACTTTCTAATTTGTACATAACCATACCTACAAATATAGACTTTGTTTCAGAGGTATTTCTAACATGTTTATTATTTTATGTGCAGGTGATGGACAGTATGGTTGATGTTAGCTGAGTGATTATAGTGATAGTGAACAACCAAAACACGCACTTGAAGATAATGTTCTTTGAGGCTTTATTTGTTGTGATGGGAGAGCTACATTGAATTCACCTCAACACGTCAATACAGAGAGGTAAACGGTTTTGTTCACATGCCAAAATAGGTTCAACACAGTTGAATGTGAACATGATCAGACTGACACTTAATTAAACTGTTCTCAGACGTGCTAGGACACCAGCATGAAGGACCCGCCAGGTGTATGTGTCTCTCTCTTGCCCCCCCCTCTCTCTCAGTGCACGTGTGCATTATTGTGTCTGTGTGTGTTAGAGAGGAGCAGGGGTAATAATGTATGTCCTTCATGGTTTGTCAGAGTGCCTGCCATATGGGGCTTCAAAAAGTTTTGGAGTCCCCTGCTGCAACTGCATCTTTCATGATCTTTCACAAGCAGAGGCAGAAGATGCCATCTCAAGTCTATTGCTCTGAAGAAAACCAGGGACATTGATTTTCTCCTTTTAATTACAGTACATGGAGGATAATAGATTTTCACCTTTTGATTATTACAAGTAAATGGCACATGTAAAAAACATTTTAATGTTGTGTGATGATTGTACAGTTTATGTAATTGAAGTTAAAATATTTATGTGAACGTAGAAATGCATATGAATCGTATTATTAATAATACTATTCCTAATAATAATAATTCATATTATTATAAAGTAATAATAATAATAATACTACTTAATAATAATAATGTATTACATTTGTAAAGCGCTTTTGTAATGGCTGTCGTCTGAAGTTGAAGGAGTGGACCAAAGCGCAGCGTGGTAAGTGTTCATATTTTATTTACTATGAAACACACAAAAAAAAGAAACAAAAAACGAAAAGCCAAACAGTTCCGTCAGGTACAGAATCACTAAACAGAAAACAACTACCCACAAACACAGGTGGGAAAAGGCTGCCTAAGTATGATTCCCAATCAGAGACAACGATAGACAGCTGCCTCTGATTAGGAACCATACTCGGCCAAAACAAAGAAATACATCACATAGAATGCCCACCCCACACCCTGACCTAACAAAATAGAGAAATAAAACGGCTCTCTCAGGTCAGGGCGTGACATCTTTTCATTTTACAAAATAATATCAAAGTGCAGAAAATACAGGCCAACTGACACAAAGAACCCAGCTGATGCTACACGGGACAAGGACCCTAAGGAGCACAGCTCCCCAAGGAGCTCAGCTCAGACTGAGTGAGGGTGAGTGGGACGGAGTTTGTCAATGTTCTTGAGGTGATAGAATTACGCTTTACACAGTTGTTTGATGTGGCTTCAATGGTCAGGGAGGAATCAAGCTTTACACCCAGATTGGAAACTGGGGGGGGGGGATGTTCAGTCCTACAATGGTGAGGTGTGTTATTGGTACTGAACCTGGTAGTGGGTGCCAACAAGTAAGGCCTCGATTTTGCTGCTGTTCAGTTGAAAAGAGTTGCTTCATCCATGCCCTCTCCTCAAGGCAGGTTTTCAGATGGGCACATGCATCACAGGGACTCGGGGCAGTTTTTACATACAGCTGGATGTCATCAACACAGCAGTGGAATGAGATTTCAATGCCGGCTGATGACACGACCGAATGAGAGAATGCACAGGACAAACCCATGATAGGTCAAATAAAAGATCCTTGTGGGATATCGCAGGTGACATGGTGGGTCTGGGACCAGGACCCACCTAGCGACACCTACTCACTCCTGAGAGGTAGGAGTTGAACCAGCAAAGGGCTGGTCCAGACAGTCCGATGGTGTCCCGGAGGCATTCCAGGAGGATAAGGTGGTTGAGAGTGTTAAAAACTGCTCTCAAGTCCAGGAGGATCAGGAGACGGCATCAGCCACTCATTGGTGATTCTGAGTAGGGCTGAGTAGGGCTGTTTCAGTGCTGTGGGCCAGACGGAAACCTGACTTGAACTTCTCAAATAGGTTGTTCTGATTGAGATGGTCCTGGAGTTGTTCAGCATCTTATAACTTATAAGTAATTGGATAGGGCTATAGTGATTTTGTGTATTTTGTGTCTTCAGTAATTACAGGGAAGAGCAAAGTATTCCATGCCATGTTTCTGTCCTTGTTTCTAGGCTGAAAACAGTGGTAGTGTTTTTGTAAACAAAATCCCATAATGCAGAACATAATTCACACATCCTCCAAGATGAATGCTTTTGTGTAGGGTCTTTCACGATTGCTCCCCTTCTGTCACCATGTGTTCTAAATTAGCTATCTATATACAGCAGCCAGAAATAGCTTCCAGCTCTTTATACACCAGCATGGGAGACCAGAATATAGCATAGCCTTCCAAGAACACACACCAGATCTTTATTTTACTTTGGAGAGATAAAATGGAGCATGAATATTACAGATTATTGGGGCTGATAGGCTTAAAACATGCTAAATGTATTAACAATTTGGAAATGTTGATATAAAATATCATAATCGAGAGCTAACAGATATAAATCTTTTCACAGATGGCATTACTGTATGAAGTAACCATCATTTTTTTTTTATTTGTGTTTGTGACAATATGCTAATAATTTAGAAACTCCATCAGTTTGTAATTTCAAGCAGATAGTACATAGAGATTGTATAAAGTGACACTTTGGTTTTCAAGTTCACAGAGTTTTACATGGACACGAATTGACTCATCAAAGCAAACTAGTCCATTTCCAAGTCATCTATGACCTTATTTGATTTTTTTCTAAATTGTGAAAAGCAAAATGCAACCACTACAATAAATATGAGTTATTGAGCCTGGTTAAACTCAAGCAGGTGTTTCTCTCCACTGTGTCAAGCCCTAGTATGGTCCATGATCCGTTCCAGCGGAGTGCGCCATCTTTTTTCAAAGCTCTTTTTATATCTTCTGCTGCCCAGCAAAATCAAAACTGAATAGTTTGAATAGTTGGCCATGAGGCTTCTTGGCGACGGTTCCATCAGGATGACTATGATTTTCTCTCAAGCATGCAATCCCCCTAAAATGTGGTATTTCCTTAGTCATTAGTCACCAGATAAACCCTGATAAATATTTTCTGGTACCATGTATAGTACAGTATTATCCTCTCAGTAATGTTCTCTATGTACTGTAGATGGTAAATTCAACAACTTGTCATTGAAAATAATACTTGAAGTGGAAATGACTGAACCTTTCAGTTTTCCTCAGATCACTGCAGTGGGAAAATCTGAAGATATGACGTTTAATTTCAACTCCCAAACTCTGCTCATAATGCTGTCTGTAAAATAAATAGATTACAGTAAGATAAATGAATTACTGTAAGATAAATGGATTACTGTAAAATAAATGGATTACAGTATGTTACCAGAACGGCTGTGGCATAAGGAGCATTGCTCTTATATCCAACAGTGTAAGTTTTCATATCAGAGTTCTCTGGCACTCCCAGTACTCACACATCAACCCCAGAGCACTCAGGCCTGGGATGCAGAGTAGGGGGTGGAATTTAAAAAAACATGTGGATGAGATTAAGTGATATCATGTATCACACATGATGACTTTAGCAGCCCTCCCATTAGAAGGAGTGCAGAGCACAACCCAGGAGATAACATCTGAACTGGGGCAGAGCTCTGCTTTTCACCATTCAAAAAATAGGAAGCCTTAACTCGTCTTAATTTGAGTGAATATAAGTGAATGCAAGATAATATGAGTTCATCGTTTTCATGCGAACAAGCATGACGTGACTGAAAACATGAGCACCTCAAATCTGAATGAATGAATCAGCAAGCTTTGTATCTGTTTGAATGAATTCCTTGTACAGTAGTTTGACTAGGCATAAATGAAAGAGTGAGCTTAACCTCATCTAAAATGGATGAATATGAAAGGATTTTATTCTCACCACTGGAAGGCATTTTAAGGCTGTCACCTTTGAAACAACAGAGTAGGCAGTTAATAAATGTGTGGATGAAAGGGCCAAGAACATTTATTATGAGTCTATCCACAAACTTGTGGTACACACATGTTATTACCACAGACGTCATCCACATCCACAGTCATTATTTTAATTAGGTTTGTGTGGACTTGTTTTCCACAATTACTTCAATGTGTTAATTGACATGACCTCACCTTGGTGAAAATGAATAATTTGATTACACACAATCCTGCATCAGGTTGACATGCTGTGTTCATATTTGTTCATCAGTGCATACAATATGTAGCTATGATTTACAGTGCACACATGCTGTGTACACAATTACACAAGTGCAGACATGCTTGCAGTATAAATTGCATCAACTGTAGATATTTTAAACTCCCCATACCATTACATTTGTGTCATTTAGTCGATACTTTTATCAAGAGCAATTCGGGTTAAGTGTTTTGCTCAAGGACACATCGTCAAACTCTTCACCTAGTCGGCTCAGGGATTCGAACCAGCGACATTTTCCAACCTGTCCCAATGCTCCTAACCACTAGGCTACCTGCCTCATGTTTTAACTTAAATGGTAAGAGTAGAGTAGACACACAAACTGGGGTAGCTAGGATACAGGATGACATAAAACTCATACGTTAACAACATTTACTGGATGGAGTTACAGCCATATGAAATGGACATCTTCACACCAAACCATCCAGTGGAGGAGAGGATAACGATCCATGTCTCTGGATCAAGATGTGGATCTAAAGTGAGCTATGGCCACACGGACAAGCGGAAAGATGGGGTGAATCAACCTTGGCTCGGAATTTTCAGGAATCCATAAGATGAAGTGCGCGTAGACACGGTCGGAGACAATGACTTAGAGATGGTGTGTCTCAGGAGGACAACACATGGAAGTCATCAGAGGCATGGAGAGAGATGTGACTGGTAGAGGAGCACGTATATTGAGGGAAGTGTGGGTTTTTATGGTGAGGAAGAGAAGGACCAGGACAGCGTGCGTTTAGCTGAAAGCTCTACCCACTCTCATGCATGGGACACAAATGACTAACCCATATGTAGGGATTTTATAGAACCTGTAGTGACTAAATTCTTTCCTAACAGCCTGCTAAGAGATATAACAGAGCATGTGCATTAAATAACAATTCCTGATGGAACGGGCCCAGAGGCAATTGTGTCGGCTTCCCCTCTCTGTGTTGGTATGGAAAGGTCATGATAAGAGAGCGTACAAAGAAAGTGATTCAACCTCATGCATTTACAACAGGGATAAAGCAGAGCAATCAAAATGCATCCATTCAGCCTTGTTGAAAAGTATAATCTGACCACGATAATACTAGAAAGGAACCTTGAGAGGCTCCATGTTCTCATGCACGCCCCCAGATCCCCCCAAATCATCATTCAAGGGTGAGGACTGGAGGAAACAATAAGCAGAGCCGGGGTTCTCTTGGCTCTTTGGGTGTCCACACTTAGGAGAATATGCAGTGTTGTCAGTGTCGCTCTGGCAAAACAATTATTTCATCAGGTTACTCCTGCAGGCACCTTGACGAAAGGCTCCAGTATTTAATTGCACCCATTCCATACAACTGGATCATGATTGGTTACACTTGGGAGTCTCCAGTAACAGGTCTTGTATATTAATGAAGGATTTGAAACTGTATCACAGTCAAACACTTTTCTCTGTTGGGAAAATGGCCTCCCTAGAGTATGAACCGGAAAATAACTGTTTAAGGCAACCAAAGTTCTAATAAACACAAAAAAATTCAATTGATGCTGTTTTATTGAATTACATCAATTGATTGACGCTCATAGCAATTCCGCCAGATGTAAAATACATTACACTTCAGGCTGTACACTATCATCTCAACGCATTTCTCTTTGTAAGAAAGGACAAAGACATCATTTTGTCCTAGTTCCTGGAGGCCTTATTTTAATCTCCACTTTAACAACACCACTTTGAATCAAAGATTATCTTGGTAAATTTTATTTTGCATATAAACAACTAAATTCCCAAAGTGCAATGGTGTTTTAAATTACTGCCACTATTGTTGTTAATTTCAGGGCGCAACATGCCAATTCCTTTTCTCTGATAAGGGCCTCTTCCTCTAATTGTGGGGTTAGTTTAGATCCAAGTTGTTTGGCACAGTTTATGTACTCTGTTACAGGGAATCTGTTGGCTTGACTAGTCCCAGCTTTTTTGGCACTCTGTTCGTTTTCTTTGAGAGAGCCAGGTAGAGAGAGAGAGAGAGAGGGAGGGAAAGGCTGAGAGAGATAGAGAGAGAGGGAGATAGAGAGAGAGGGAAAGGCTGAGAGAGAGGGAAAGGCTGAGAGAGAGAGAGAGAGAGAAAGAGAGAGAGAGAGAGAGAGAGAGAGAGAGAGAGAGAGAGAGAGAGAGAGAGAGAGAGAGAGAGAGAGAGAGAGAGAGAGAGAGAGAGAGAGAGAGAGAGAGAGAGTTTTATGGAACGAGTCTTTTCCATTTAAATAACTGATGGCTTGGTGGCAGCTTTCCTAGACTGCGTTGGCGCACAAAACCGCATATATGCGTAGGTGGACTCAATCTAGCATACAGAGATTAAAGTGTTGGTTCAATTAAATTTTATGTGAACGCCTCAGCGTGCATGTGCAATACTGCATTTTAGCATGTTTTATGTGGAAACAGGTACAATTTGCGATGATACGAGAATTGCCATTCAGGGAATGAGAGTGCGTATTATATTTGCCTCATTTCTTGATTATTTTCTGGGTGTCCAAACTGAAATACAGCAGAGAAAACAATGATGCATTGTTGAAATTGTATGCACAAGTAGAGAAGATGCTCTTTGTATAAACAGCAAAATATTTCTCTGAGGGTTTAATGAGACAATATTACAAAGCTTTCTATATCTCTGTGAGGACATTGTACCAGAACACCTGCATTTATGGGTGACATAATCTGTGGATATAGAAGATAAAATATCTTTTCTCAAAGAGGATATTATGGAATAGAATCTCATCAAAAGCACATTCCTTCATAATATCCTGTGCCTCCCTGGGGCATAAAGTAGCACAACAATACACAGTAAAGTGATGATCATAGGCTCATAAATAGTGATATATAGGTTTGCAAATGGCCAACATCGCCTAGATGATCATTATAGTATTCATGGTGGATGTTCAAGAGACTGGAGGTTGAAGAAGCAGTTATGCAAGTCCTTGATATGCATATTTGAAAGTACCATTAAGTACCAATTAGATTAGGTCCAAAATGCTCAAAGAATGAGATATTACCTCAAACACACAATGTGATTCTCTGGAAAATAAGTTAACTGCTCAGACTCCTGGCCTGATCATTATCAGCCTGTTGTTTCAGGTGGTTTATGTTGATGCAACACTGGCAGGAAAGATGCTGAATTGGATCTGAATAATACTGCGCAAAATATTCTACAGTATGGTTCTTAGCCAAACTTAAAAGTGAAGGTTAATTGATAATTTATCATACTCTACTCATATGATGTTACATTAAAGTAATTCATTATTCAGTTCATTTCTAAAAACTAAGGGCAATGTTTAGATGTCCATTGTCTTTCTTTCAAATCTAATGGGTTTTACAATGCAAATGCCTCACTGGGAGGATCCTCGCATCACTCAAACTCATTAAAGTAATAAAAAAAGGGTCTTCTCAGTACAAAAATTCTACAATTAAAACTCCAGTGCTCATGCTCTGGGTTACTTCAAATTCTCTATTTGCTGACTCAATTCTACAAAAACAAGTCCCCCCTCATAAAATGGTCATTGTCATCTGAAATATACTGTATGTTGCTAATCTCTTCTTATGTCAGAGAATGAGGAGATGAGTAGACAGCTGTCACTGCTCAGCGTGACTCATTGCGTTTTACTTCAGAGATGACAGCACCCTGCTATACCTGGCCATTTGGGGAAGATTTATTAGCCCAGCTCACACGGAGGACCAACAAAACATGATTTGCATTCAATGCCTTTACCATTAACGTCATCTGATATGCTATAAGAAAGACAACAAACAAAGTCCTGTTTTCTCATTCAACTTCTCAATCTGGGCATGATTCATGAATTTCTGTTTGAAAGTGGGATAGACCACCATATTCACAGACTTGGGCATAATAATATAATATAATATAATATATGCCATTTAGCAGACTTTTTTATCCAAAGCGACTTCCAGTCATGCATGCATACATTTTACGAATGGGTAGTCCCGGGCATTAGACACTTCCAGTTTTTGTCTGGTCGGAACATACTGTATGTGGCCAAAAGCATTGCTAATGTGTTTGCTTTGACACAGAGACATACTGTACGCCATCCAAGCAGTGACCTATTCACATCTGTTCTGCTTTATGGTGATGAGAAAGGTTATTTTTACGGTGTAATGGGGAAAAAATCCTCAAACACACATCAGTCTCACTCTTGGGTTTGCCAGTCTGCACACATCATTTAATTTTATTTACATGCTAATACGCTGAGCAAGTCGAGTGGAGGTTTGAAAATGCTTGAAGTTCTACTAGACTAAAGCAGAGACATATCACTGACACAGATCAAGAGTTTAGATCCATAAAAGCACAAGATCAAAATGAATGAACCTCCAGATCTGTGGTGAGGCTTTGCATACACACTATCCTTTTTATGTGCCTTCCCCCTAAACCAAGTGCAATGAAATGTACAATTAAATTGACTCAAGCATTTATGAGACTAAAAATAACGAGAGCTGCAGGGGTTGCATGCCCATACGTTGCCCTGGGTCTGCCCTATGTATCTGTGACTTTGTGAAAGAATATAGGTGGCCCAAGTGATGTTTATTACAGCATCTGTTCTGCATGGAGAAAAAGGCACAGGGAAACTGAGCAATGGCTTCCCCAGCTGTGAGGCAAAAACACCATGGAGGATACTCTGACTGGATATCACACTTGACTGCAGTTACACCACTAATCCAAGGTGAAAGCTGTCGACTTTTGACTCCAGCCATGTTTGCTGGTCTCACGAATTTGTATTACGGTAAATGTATAGTAACATGGTGTTAGATACTTTCACGTTATGGTCAGACATTGCCGGGGTCAAATGTTCACCTCTAAAACTTTAACATTGCAGTTAGAATTTATTATAATAGTTAATTGATTAATATTTAGAGACTTACAGTATATAATGCATAACAACACACTTTGGGTAGAATCCAATGTGAGAGGTGCTGTACAAACTGCCAAGTCATCCATTATAATGTACGTTTTCACTGCATCTCCAGCAGTTGCGCAATAATATAAAAATACATGGGGAGCTTTGAATCAGTGGGAGGACCATCCTCCTCAGTGAATTTCAGAAAAATATATATAGTGAAACATTAAAAACGTCCTTTTTAGATAAAACGATACTAAATATATTCACGTCACCAAATAATTGATTAAAACACACTGTTTTTCAATGAAGGTCTACAGTAACCTCAGCCGCACTCTGTAGGGTAGCACCATGGTGTAACTGGAGGACAGCTAGCTTCTGTCCTCCTCTGGGTACATTGACTTCAATACAAACCTAGGATGCTCATGGTTCTCACCCCCTTTCATAGACTTACACAATAATTATGACAACTTCTGGAAGACGTCCTCCAACCTATCAGAGCTCTCACAGCATGAATCGACATGTTGTCCACCCAATCAAAGGATCAGAGAATGAATCTAGTACTGAAAGCATAAGCTACAGCTAGCTAGCACTGAGTAGTTGACTCAAAAAGAGAGAAAGTCATTAGTTGAACAATTTTGAACAAATAAAAGTCTTCCAAAATGAAGGAGAAGCGAGAGAGAGTCAGAGCTAGCTATAGTTCAAAGTATATTGTATTTTCACTTACTTAGCTAGTATCGAATGCAGCTAGCTAGTTTAGCCTACTCAAACACCCAGCGCAAACAGAGAGGAAGGGGAAGGGGAGGTATTCATTTATTGCCACCGGGGGCCCACCGGTGTAACTGCTAAACTGCTTGCTGCTGACTGTACACTGTGCCGCATGATTGTAGAGGGTTTACTAATGTGTTAGTTCCAGTAGTGGTTGGTTTAAGATGAGGGAGGATGATTATGTAGATAACGATGTAGGCTATGTGTAGCAATTAGCGGTCATGAGCCTGGTCACAGACAGCTGATGTGTTGTGCACTGAAGTCCCCAAGCAAAGGGAAAAAGTGATAGGAAGAGAGCGCATAGATAGATGCAAAAGGGAATTACAACAAGCTGTTTGTATGTGGCTGCTATTATAGTGAACTGTGTTTGAGTATGATCTGGGGTGTATTCATTGCGCCAATTCTGTTGAAAACATTTCTTAAACTGAATTTGTCCAACAGAAACTATCGTTTGCTAATGACTACACCCTAGATCAGCCAGATGCACCCTAGATCAGCCAGATGCAGGCAAGAGTGTGCAACAGTATTGAATGTGTCACTGTCTGTCACCTTGATTACTCAAAATTCTCTCGACATATGTTGTAAACTTTCATTGAAAGGCTAGGTTGTAACAACCTCATGATGTGTACAGGGAAAATTCGTAGGCTAAATCTATCAATGTTACATTGAGCTGGGTGAATGGAATATGAATGACAGTCATCCAATATGATGTAATAGAAGACCATGTTCATATAACAAATTATCATCCTCCCCCATCTTAAACAGCACCGACCGCCCATGCTTTGAATAGAATAAGAAAAATGAATATAAGCTGTCTTTTCCTCTTTAATACACAAAGAAATATCAAGACAAGCCCTAGCATCTAATAACCTTAAAATGCTTTTTTCTCTTGAGGATAATAGTAAGCAGGTTTTTTTCTGAATTCAGAGAGATATTCTTATAAATTCATATGATGGCTGCAGAATGCACAACTGTGACAGCATATTTATCTTATTCCCAACGTATTTTACCATCACATGCTATACAGTAATAGAAGCCCAGGGCATATGTAAGTATTTTAGAGCTGGCATAGCGCTTCAAAAGACCAGTCGACTGTTGATTGCCAGCTTCTAGATTCAGTGTCACTGCTCCAAATAAAGGGACAGAAATGTTTCATTAAATGCACTGGCAAACAGCTGGACTCCCCCTTCATAATTGAAGCCATAGGCACATATGAAAAGTGGTATCCATCAAGTGAACAGAAATGTCATTACCCTGCTGAAGATAAGGCAGGAGGAATAGAGTGATCATTAGCAGACTGGTTTTCAATAAGCTTTGAAGTTTGGGGACGGCCCCCTGCAAAGCTTTTAAGTGGATGACAGGTATGATTGAGTGATGCTTATCAATGAGGTTCCTCTGTTTCAGTGAATAAAAGAAAAACACTGTTGCTGTTCTCCTCAGTGTGTCCTTCATCATAGCTGCATTGATGTGTGGGAGAGAGACAGAGACAGGGAAGACTGATCATGTGCACTTTTTCACCAAAGTGTTCGGGGTTCTTCTCAGACAGAGATATTATAAAGATTAGGAGTAGCTTTGACAGTAATGTCAAATGTGTGTCTTCATTTTACTGATCTTTATCTGTAATCTTACTGTCATTCTTTACACACACATGACCACATGGAACTCTATTCCACATCAAGTAACTGACGCAAGCAGTAAAATTTGATTTAAAAAACAGATTAAAAAAACACCTTATGGAACAGCAGGGACTGTGAAGCAACACAAAGATTGGCACACACACACACACACACACACACACACACACACACACACACACACACACACACACACACACACACACACTGAAAACTTTTGAGAGGTTACAAACACCCCTGTCTCCGCGCCTGCGGAGGAGTTCACAGGGATCTGGGGATAAGCGTTTGATGTGTGTTGTGGGTGCTTTGACATGCCTAATATAAGTTCATAAATCAAAAAGCCGAAGACATGTCAGAGTTTGTTAGGCTGTGGAGGTGAGAGGACCTCCTCAGAAACAGCAGGCCAGTGACAGTTTAGCCCAGTTGGTAGAGGAGTGCAGCCAAGCTGAGACCGCATTCTTCTTCCCCCAGAGCTAAGCCCAATGTGACTTGGCTTTTAACGCTTTCGAGATAACGTTATGAAAGAACGTTTACGGAAGTCATATGAAGTAGTAATAAAGACCATCAAAGAATATCACGATACATTGTCTGTATGGTATCATCAAATTGACATCCATGTGCAATTTTGTATATAGTATTGTATAGTATAAGTATTGTATATAAGGTCATTTCCATGTAAAAGGACTCATGAGCAGCAACATGTGAAGTTCCGTTACCAACATGTGAAATTCCGTTACCAAAAACCCACATATCCAGACGATTTTTACATTTCTCTCTCCCTCGTGAGGAGGGAGGATAATGAAAGTTCACTAAAGTAAGAGGTACACCAATCAATTAGTTACCTACAGTACCAGTTGGTGACACCTACTCATTCCAGAGTTTTTCTTTATTTGTACTATTCTCTACATTGTAGAATAATAGTGAAGACATCAAAACTATTAAATAACACATATGAAATCATGTAGTAACCAAAAAAGTGTTAAACAAATCAAAATATATTTTATATTTGAGATTATTCAAAGTAGCCACCCTTTGCCTTGATGACAGCTTTGCACAGTCTTGACAATCTCTCAACCAGCTTCATGAGGTAGTCAACTGGTATTCATTTCAATTACCAAGTCCATATAATGGCAAGAACAGCTCAAATAAGAAAAGAGAAAAAACAGTCCATCATTACTTTAAGACATACAGTTCAGTCAATACGGAAAATATCTTTCAATATCTTTGAAAGTTTCTTCAAGTGCTGTCGCAAAAACCTTCAAGTGCTATGATGAAACTGGCTCTCATGAGGACATTGGATAGAAAACACCCTAAAGTTTCTACAACTGTTTGAATGGTGTCTGTGAGTATAACAGAACTCATTTGTCAGGCCAAAACCTGAGAAGATTCCAAACAGGAAGCGCTCTCTCTGACTATTTCTTGGCCTTCTTGATCATCTCTAACCAAAACAGGGGATCTCTGGCATAACGTGACATTTTCTAACGCTCCCATAGGCTCTCAGAAGGCGCCTGAACGATGAATGGTGGCTTTGCAGGCCCTGGCTGAAACATTAGCGCATTTGGATAGTGGTCGATCTGAGGACAATGAGACTGGAGGCGCGTGCACGAGCCGACACCATGTTTACTTTCTCTCTCTTTGAACGAAAACAACGACTCCCGGTCGGAATATTATCGCTTTTTTACGAGAAAAATCGCATAAAAATTGATTTTAAACAGCGTTTGACATGCTTCGAAGTACGGTAATGGAACATTTCTTCTTCTTCTTTACCCTTCGGATAGTGTCTTGAACGCACGAACAAAACGCCGCTATTTGGATATAACTATGGATTATTTGGAACCAAACCAACATTTGTTATTGAAGTAGAAGTCCTGGGAGTGCATTCTGACGAAGAACAGCAAAGGTAATCAAACTTTTCTAATAGTAAATCGGAGTTTGGTGAGTACCACACTTGGTGGGTGTCAAAATAGCTAGCCTGTGATGGCCGGGCTATCTACTCAGAATATTGCAAAATGTGCTTTCACCAAAAAGCTATTTTAAAATCGGACACAGCGATTGCATAAAGGAGTTCTGTATCTATAATTCTTAAAATAATTGTTATCTTTTTTGTGAACGTTTATCGTGAGTAATTTAGTAAATTCACCGGAAGTTTGCGGTGGGAATGCTAGTCACATGCTAGTCACATGCTAATGTAAAAAGCTGGTTTTTGATATAAATATGAACTTGATTGAACAAAACATGCATGTTTTGTATAACATAATGTCCTAGGATTGTCATCTGATGAAGATCATCAAAGGTTAGTGCTGCATTTAGCTGTGGTTTGGGTTTATGTGACATTATATGCTAGCTGGGTACTCTGCTGACATAATCTAATGTTTTGCTTTCGTTGTAAAGCCTTTTTGAAATCGGACAGTGTGGTTAGATTAACGAGAGTCTTGTCTTTCAAATGGTGTGAAATAGTCATATGTTTGAGAAATTGAAGTAATAGCATTTCTAAGGTATTTGAACATCGCGCCACGGGATTACACTGGCTGTTGAGTGGCCCAGAGAGGTTAACGACACCAATAAGAAGAAGATACTTGCTTGGGCCAAGAAACACAAACAATGGACATTAAAGTGGTGGAAATGTCCTTTGGTTTGATGAGACCAAATTTGAGATTTTTTTGTTCCAACTGCCGTGTCTTTGTGAGACGCAGAGTAGGTGAACGGATGATCTCAGCATTTGTGGTTCCCACCATGAAGCATGGATGAGGACGTGTGATGGTGTGGGAGTGCTTTGCTGGTGACAATGTCAGTGATTTATTTAGAATTCAAGGCAAACTTAACCAGCATGGCTACCACATAATTCTGCAGCAATCCCATCTCGTAGCGCTTAGTGGGACTATCATTTGTTTTTCAACAGGACAATGACACAACACACCTCCAGGCTGTGTAAGGGCTATTTGACCAAGAAGGAGAGTGATGGAGTGCTGCATCAGATGACCTGGCCTCAACAATCACCCGAACTCAACCCAATTGAGATGGTTTGGGATGAGTTGGACTGCAGAGTGAAGGAAAAGCAGCCAACAAGTGCTCAGCATCAAGACTGTTGGAAAAACATTCCAGGTGAAGCTGGTTGAGAGAATGCCAAGATTGTGCAAAGCTGTCATCAACGCAAAGGGTGGCTACTTTGAAGAAATCTATAATCTATTTTAATTTATTTAACTTTTTAAGGCTAGGGGGCAGTATTCGGAAGTTTGGATGACTCAGGTGCCCAAAGTAAACTGCCTGTTACTCAGGCCCAGAAGCTAGGATATGCATATGCATGGTAGTATTGGATAGAATACATTTCTAAAACTGTTCAAATAATGTATGTGAGTATAACAGAACTGATCTGGCAGGCAAAACCCTGAGGACAATCCATCCAGGAATTTCTTTTTTTGGGTAATTGTACTTTTCAATGCTTTTCTATGGGAAAGTCTAATAATTAGGACCCATATTGCCATTCCTATGGCTTCCACTAGATGTCAACAGTCTTTAGAAATTGTTTCAATCTTGTTTTTTGAAAAATGAAGAAGTATTCGTATTCTTTCGAAGTATCCCTCAGAAGGACTCTAGTCTTTTGGCGCGCGTGAATGAGTGTGCGCTCCTCGTTCTTTTTCTCCGGTATTGAACACAGTTTATTAACTTTTATTGATTATTTATATATTAGGGTACCCGAGGTTGGATTAGAAACGTTGTTTGAATTGTTGGTAGAGGAGTGCAGCCAAGCTGAGACGGCATTCTTCTTCCCCCAGAGCTAAGTCCAATGTGACTTGGCTTTTAACGCTTTCGAGATAACGTTGGACAAAGTTTACAGGTAACTTTTTAGATTCCTTTGTAGGCATGTTGGGCGAGTTGGAACAGGTATATTTCTGAATCAAATGCGCCAAATAAACTGACATTTTTGGGATATAAATAAGGACTTTATCGAACAAAACGTCCATTCATTATGTAACTGGGACCCTTTGGACTGCAAAAAGATGAAGATCTTCAAACGTAAGTGATTTATTTTATCGCTATTTTTGAGTTTGTGACACCCGTGCAGGTTATGAATTCATGTTAATGCAGGAAGTGGGTGAGGTGCTGTCCTCAGACGATCAAATGCTATGCTTTCGCCGTAAAGCCTATTGTAAATCGGACATAGCGGTTCGATTACCAAGATTCTAAGCTAAAGAATGGTGTATAACACTGTATTTTTATGAATGTTTAATATTAATACTTTCGTTTTTTGAATTTCGCGCTCTGCAATTTCACCGGATGTTGTTCGAGGTGGGACGCTAGTGTCCCAATGATCCGAAAGAAGTTAACACCTTTTTTGGTTACTACATGATTCCACATGTGTTATTTCATAGTTTTGATGTCTTTACTATTACTCTACAATGCAGAAACTAGTAAAAATAAAGAAAACCCCTTGAATAAGTAGGTGTGTCCAAACTTTTGACTGGTACTGTATATTCATTTTAGATATTAATTATTAAGTGATTAAAACTCGAAATACTGTTGCAATCGGTAACAAAATGTCAGAAAAATTGGTAACGGTATTTCTGCAATTGAATTGGATACAATGGGAAATCATAGTAGTCACAAACCTCAGTTGGATCACCTGCTACGGAGTACGGAGTACAGAGTACGGAGAAAAAATGTGTGAAATGTATGCATTCACTACTGTAAGTCGCTCTGGATAAGAGCGTCTGCTAAATGACTAAAAATGTTTAAAAAATGCTACTGTCCTCCGGCATACAGTTCAGCTCATAACTGCTTTCTTTCTCTTTCTGATGTCTGGTGGTAATACCACGAGTGCCCATATGGAAAATAATCATTAAAATTTTTTGTACAAAAATCTAATTTTGTATGTTTTGCCTTATACAGTTGAAGTCGGAAGTTTACATACACCTTAGCCAAATACATTTAAACTCAGTTTTTCACAATTTCTGACATTAAATCCTAGTAAAAATTCCCTGTCTTAGGTCAATTAGGATCACCACTTTATTTTAAGAATGTGAAATGTCCGAATAATAGTAGAGAATGATTTATTTCAGCTTTTATTTCTTTCATCACATTCCCAGTGGGTCAGAAGTTTACATACACTCAATTAGTATTTGGTAGCATTGCCTTTAAATTGTTTAACTTGGGTCAAACGTTTTGGGTAGCCTTCCACAAGCTTCCCACAATAATTCCTCCTGACAGAGCTGGTGTAACAGGTTTGTAGGCCTCCCTGCTCGCACACGCTTTTTCAGTTCTGCCCACAAATTTTCTATAGGATTGAGGTCAGGGCTTTGTGATGGCCACTCCAATACCTTGACTTTGTTGTCCTTATTAAGCCATTTTGCTACAACTCTGGAAGTATACTTGGGGTCATTGTCCATTCGGAAGACCCATTTGCGACCAAGCTTTAACTTCCTGACTGATGCCTTGAGATGTTGCTTCAATATATCAAAATATTTTCCTTTCTCATGTAGCCATCTATTTTATGAAGTGCACCAGGCCCTCCTGCAGCAAAGCACCCACAGAACATGATGCTGCCACCCCCGTGGTTTATGGTTGGTATGATGTTCTTCGGCTTGCAAGCCTCCCCCTTTTTACTCCAAACATAACAATGGTCATTATGGCCAAACAGTTCTATTTTTGTTTCATCAGACCAGAGGAAATTTCTCCAAAAAGTACGATCTTTGTCCCCATGTGCAGTTGCAAACCGTAGTCTGGCTTTTTTATGGCAGTTTTGAAGCAGTGGCTTCTTCTTTGCTGAGCTGCCTTTCAGGTTATGTCGATATAGGACTCGTTTTACTGTGGATATAGATACTTTTGTACCTGTTTCCTCCAGCATCTTCACAAGGGCCTTTGCTGTTGTTCTGAGATTGATTTGCACATTTCACATCAAAGTACGTTCATCTCTAGGAGACAGAACGCGTCTCCTTCCTGAGCTTTGTGACAGCTGCGTGGTCCCATGGTGTTTATACTTGCATACTATTGTTTGTACAGATGAACGTGGTACCTTCAGCGTTTGGAAATTGCTCCCAAGGATGAACCAGACTTGTGGAGGTCTGCACTTGCTTTTCTGAGGTCTTGGCTGATTTCTTTTGATTTTCCCATGATGTCAAGCAAAGAGGCACTGAGTTTGAAGGTAGTTTTAAGCAGTGCGTAATTGGCTGCAGGGAAGTCAGGCGCAGGAGAGCAGAAATAGGTAACAGCCGGAGCACTTTAATGATGCAAAAACAAACTGCACCCAGAACAGCAAAATACGGGTTTAAATAATCCGTCGCAAACCAGTCTGAATTGCACAAAACACTTACAACATACAATTCCACACACAGACATGGGGGGAACAGAGGGTTATATACACGTCAAGTAATGAGGGAATGTAAACCAGGTGTGCGGGAAAACAAGACAAAACAAATGGAAAATGAAAGGTGGATCGGCGATGGCTAGAAGACCGGTGACGTCGACTGCCAAACGCCGCCCGAACAAGGAGAGGAACCGACTTCGGCGAAAGTCGTGACAGGTAGGCCTTGAAATACACCCACAGGTACACTTCCAATTGACTCAAATGATGTCAATTAGCCTATCAGAAGCTTCTAAAGCCATGACATAATTTTCTGGAATTTTCCAAGCTCTTTAAAGGCACAGACAACTTAGTGTATGTAATCTTTTGACCCACTAGAATTGTGATACAGTGAATTATAAGTGAAATAATCTGTCTGTCAACAATTGTTGGAAAAATTACTTGTGTCATGCACAAAGTAGATGTCCTAACCGACTTTCCAAAACTATAGCTTGTTAACAAGAAATTTGTGGAGTGGTTGAAAAATGAGTTTTAATGACTCCAACCTAAGTGTATTTAGTCTTCCGACTTCAACTGTATATGACGGGGTCCCCACAGGCGTGTGTGCTTAGTCCCCACCTGTACTCCCTGTTCTTCCACGACTGTGTGGCTACGCACAACTCCAACACCATCATCAAGTTTGGTGACAACACGACGGTGGTAGTCCTGATCACCGGCAACAATGAGACAGCCTACAGGGACAACAATCTCTCCCTCAATGTCAGTAAGACCAAGGAGCTGATCGTGGACTACAGGAAACGGGGGCAGTGGGTGGGAGCGAGCACTCCAACATCCACATCGACATCGAGAGCTTCAAGTTCTGGGTGTCCAACTCACTAAGAAGTTAAAATGGTCCACTCACATGCACATAGTCGTGAAGAAGGCTCAACAGTGCATCAGGAGGTTGAAAAGGTTTGTCATGGGCCCACGAATCCTCAAAAAGTTATATAGCTGCACCATTGAAAGCATCTTGAGCATCTTGGCATGGCACTGCAGAGGGTGGTGCAGACAGCTCAGTACACCTCTGGAGCCGAGCTCCCTTCCATCCAGGACCTCTATATCAGGCGGTGTGAAAGGAAGGCCCGGAAAATCGTTAGAGACTCCAGCCACCCAAGCCATAGCCTGTTCTCTCTGCTTCCGCACGTCAAGCGGTACCGGTACATTAAGGGTGACACAAACAGGCTCCTGAACAGCTTCTATCCACAAGCCATAAGACTGATTAATAGAAAAGAGAATGGCTACACGGACTATCTGAGTTGACCTTTGTATTTTATTATTATTTTTGCACACACACAGGAATCTAAACACGCACACTGACACTCCAACACACACACATAACGTGCACACAGATTTACACTGACTCTACACAAATGCACACTCACGTACAATCATAATATACGCTGCTGCTACTCTGTTTATCATATATCCATTATTTGCCTAGTCACCTTACCCCTATACATATCTACTTCTATCACTCTAGTATCCCTGCACATTGTAAATATGGTTATATGCGTTATTTTACGGCTGGTTCTGACACCTACATAAGAGTGTCAAACCCCACATTTATTCAAATTATGTTTTTCCAAGCCAAGAAGTGTCCTTTCGTTTGTTTGTTTCTTAAATCCTTTGTTGTTGTTGTAATGAATTCTTTACAGTCATGTTTTTATCATCATATTTTAAATCACTTGGAGAAAACACAATTTATGACATTGTCATGAAGCATTATGACCATCCTGTGTCACTTTACTTGGACTAAGAAAATACACTTTATGAAACTATCAAGAAGCATTCTGACCATCATAATCATATAAGCCAGATACGCCTATCACGTACATGCCCTTATATTAGTTATCAGTCAAAAAGAGGGTGTCCTGTTCTGTTCCCTGAAATCTGCTCCTGCATTCATCCCAGTCATCAGCAACAGAGCATTGGGGTAACTGCATATCTTACATCAATGTGTGCTCAATTACAATGATAATGTAATATGGTCAATTAAATATTATATATATATATAACATAAACATACTGTTGAACATCTGAGCTTGTGGTTGTTTGTGGGGGAGGAGTGCGGAGTGTGTGTGTGTGTGTTTGTGTGTGTCGGTGTGTGTGTGTATCCCACATCTGTTGCTATGGAGAAATTATGTTAGACACAATACAGGATGAATCACAATAATTGCTTGCCAAAAATGTAATTTTTGTAATGCCAATCCTGCTTATAGTTAACAATCCTTTGTACTGTATGAACTGCTAACATTATTACGCATATTATTCATTAATTATGGATATAAAAAATTTAAATTATATATACAGTATATTTTTTTAAATAACTGTATACAATACAATTGAGGTGAGTGAGTTGGAAATGCTTTTGGCAGTTAATCTGCTTCTGTTCTGTGGGTGGCACTGTGTGCTCTTTTTAAAGGATGGGTCCCAATCTCTCAAAGGCCCTAGGATACAGGTGGACGGGGTGGTCTGCCAGTCACTGGGACAACAATCCAACTTGGGATGGGGGGATGTTTTAGTGGGTGGAATAGTGGAGGACAATAGTAGGTTTACTCAGTAGCAGTGCAAAAACCATGGTATAACTATATTGACACTCAATATTTTGGTACTTTCTAATGGTAAGTTTACAAACATATATTATGACAAAGAGAATCGAAATCTGTATCTCATTATGGTATATGGTGAAATAAGTATAGCCAGTTAAACTATATTTTTTGATAAATTACATCTTAAATAAGACTGGTGGAGTTATGTCACACATGCAGATAACAAAAACATATGGAAATGTCTGCCATAGATTTACATTAGAAGTGCCCATCCAAGAAGGCTCAAGGTCATTGGCCACAGATAAAATGACGTCAAATCACGCCATATCTACCGTAGCTTTGATTGAACTGATCATGTCAACATCATACTTTTAAAATCTTAGCTAGCAAGCTAGACAAGCATTCACCATCATGAATCAAGTCGACAATCTACTGACAAATCCTTTTCAATCCTTGTCATATGAAGAGAAATTATGGACAAAACGTCCAATGGCTCATCGGCCATTGGACATAAACATTACACAACAAGTTGGAAATCGCAAATTCAACAATGAGTGGTTTGGAAGGAATCAGTGGCTAACTGCAAGCGTTGCAAAGCAATCACTAGCCTGCTATTCAGTGGAGAGGGTTTGTGGTCCAAGTCTGGGTTTAAGGGTGTCTTTTCCAAGCTTAAAAGGATAAACATTCACATGCAACACCATGAGCCGGAAAATGTTGAATACATTGTCCAGGCTGTCAATCCAGCATGACTTCTGCCATGTTCAAAACAACTGGAAACTCGGAACTGGGAAATCTCAGACTTCAGTGAGTTCAAGACAACTGGGAATGAGCTCCGACTGGGAAAATACGTTTCAAACATCCAACTCGGAATTCCAAGTCGGGAACTCGGGCCTCTTTCTAGAGCTCTGACCTGAATATCACTGATGTCATGATTCAACCTTGTTTTTTTTCAGAGTTCCCAGTTGTCTTGAAAGCACCATAAATCCAGAGAATGCCAGACTTTGATGACAAAGTTTGATGACAAAAGTTTCTCACAAGAAGGACCGCCGTGCCACTGTCCTGTTCAAGTGAGCACAACACAACACTGTGAGTCCAACAATGTATTGTATACTGCTGCATAAATGATGTAATATGCCAAGGAGATATGTATACCACAGCTAAGAAAGTAATACTATATGTATTTTGTGTAGTAAGCTGTCAGTTGCCCATATACCTCACCCTAATAATTTGGTCCCTTTCCCCCTCATAACTTAACCTACTGTTCTGACTTGGTGGTGCACATGTAGTCTGTTTTAGAGAAATATCATCATTGAAAATTGTAAGAGCTTTCATTGTCTGCTTATATGTCCCCTTTATTTATCCCATGGTTCTGACTTGGTGTACAGGGAGAATACTGTAAGAACGGCCCATGTTCGGAATTCTGTCGCTGTACATTTCAAAAGGGCTGAACAAATAGTAATATTGACTATGTCCATCCCACTCTTTTATGTCATAATCGAAATTACGGATTGCCTCGTATCCACTCTTCGTTCCCTTATGCCATAGTTTGTACATCTCAATTGTCAGCCGTAGCAGCTATGTTTGAAAAAAAGCAGTAAATGAGGCTGAATAAACTGTTTTGCTGCCAGACAAGGCCCCACTGATAGCCAGATGTAGCGGTGGTAACGATTCACTCCATGGTGCTGAAAAGATAGCTCTGCTGTTGGGACAGCTTTATGTAGGACCTAACAGTTTGTGGGCACCGTTTGTCACCGTTTTAGTGTAATTATTGATTGTTTGGTGTTGTGTGGTGTAGTGGCTTTGCTGGCATGTATCAAACCATTTTTTTTGAGTTTGCCTCACCAAAATTTACATGCTAAAATCGCCACTGCACTCATACAGTATCTACATACAGTGACCTGAAATACACTGCTCAAAAAAATAAAGGGAACACTAAAATAACACATCCTAGATCTGAATGAATGAAATAATCTTATTTAATACTTTTTTCTTTACATAGTTGAATGTGCTGACAACAAAATCACACAAAAAGAATCAATGGAAATCCAATTTATCAACCCATGGAGGTCTGGATTTGGAGTCCCACTCAAAATTAAAGTGGAAAACCACACTACAGGCTGATCCAACTTTGATGTAATGTCCTTAAAACAAGTCAAAATGAGGCTCAGTAGTGTGTGTGGCCTCCACGTGCCTGTATGACCTCCCTACAACGCCTGGGCATGCTCCTGATGAGGTGGTGGATGGTTTCCTGAGGGATCTCCTCCCAGACCTGGACTAAAGCATCCGCCAACTCCTGGACAGTCTGTGGTGCAACGTGGCGTTGGTGGATGGAGCGAGACATGATGTCCCAGATGTGCTCAATTGGATTCAGGTCTGGGGAACGGGCGGGCCAGTCCATAGCATCAATGCCTTCCTCTTGCAGGAATTGCTGACACACTCCAGCCACATGAGGTCTAGCATTGTCTTGCATTAGGAGGAACCCAGGGCCAACCGCACCAGCATATGGTCTCACAAGGGGTCTGAGGATCTCATCTCGGTACCTAATGGCAGTCAGGCTACCTCTGGCGAGCACATGGAGGGCTGTGCGGCCCCCCAAAGAAATGCCACCCCACACCATGACTGACCCACCGCCAAACCGGTCATGCTGGAGGATGTTGGATATTATAGGTGAATGCACCAATTTGTAAGTCGCTCTGGATAAGAGCGTCTGCTAAATGACTTAAATGTTAAATGTAATGTTGCAGGCAGCAAAACGTTCTCCACGGCGTCTCCAGACTGTCACGTCTGTCACATGTGCTCAGTGTGAACCTGCTTTCATCTGTGAAGAGCACAGGGCGCAAGTGGCGAATTTGCCTATCTTGGTGTTCTCTGGCAAATGCCAAACGTCCTGCACGGTGTTGGGCTGTAAGCACAACCCCCACCTGTGGACGTCGGGCCCTCATACCACCCTCATGGAGTCTGTTTCTGACCGTTTGAGCAGACACATGCACATTTGTGGCCTGCTGGAGGTCATTTTGCAGGGCTCTGGCAGTGCTCCTCCTGCTCCTCCTTGCACAAAGGCGGAGGTAGCGGTCCTGCTGCTGGGTTGTTGCCCTCCTACGGCCTCCTCCATGTCTCCTGATGTACTGGCCTGTCTCCTGGTAGCGCCTCCATGCTCTGGACACTACGCTGACAGACACAGCAAACCTTCTTGCCACAGCTCGCATTGATGTGCCATCCTGGATGAGCTGCACTACCTGAGCCACTTGTGTGGGTTGTAGACTCCGTCTCATGCTACCACTAGAGTGAAAGCACCGCCAGCATTCAAAAGTGACCAAAACATCAGCCTGGAAGCATAGGAACTGAGAAGTTGTCTGTGGTCCCCACCTGCAGAACCACTCCTTTATTGGGGGTGTCTTGCTAATTGCCTATAATTTCCACCTGTTGTCTATTCCATTTGCACAACAGCATGTGAAATGTATTGTCAATCAGTGTTGCTTCCTAAGTGGACAGTTTGATTTCACAGAAGTGTGATTGACTTGGAGTTACATTGTGTTGTTTAAGTGTTCCCTTTATTTTTTTGAGCAGTGTATTTTCGAAGAAGTGTGGATCATCATTATTTGGCTCATATATATCTGTTTTTGATCCAATAGCATATTTAAAAGGAAGATGGATCTCCTTTGAAAGGAAGGAAAATCTGTTTGCAATTTGCACAATCGGATCAAAATTGTTGTTTAATTAATATAATCACCCCTTTTGAGTTACTTTGTCCATGACAGAAATACATTTTTCGATCCAACCTTATCTGTATTTGTAGAGTGAGTTTCCTTCTCTTTTAGCCAGGTAAAACTGTATCTTCTTTTTTTATGATCTGCTAAAACATTACAATTGTAACTGGCAATACTTATTTTTCCACTTACCATAATGATACCCAAATTTCAATTATACTTACCATAACCAATGTTTGTAAACTTACCATTAAAAAGCACCATGATGATTAGGTGTCCATATAGCTGTACTGTACCATAATATTTGCACTGTTAAGCACACTGTAGTTGCAACTTTGCAAACCTCCAATTGTCCTAATATTCCACACACTGAAACTTCCCCCCATAACCAGGTCTGTTGTCACTAAGACCATCAGACCATCTCCCTGTTTCATGACGCACCTTTGTGTCCTAAGGCAAATCCTTTTGCCTTTTGCCACCAATTTGCGTAGGCCAGTTGGAAATATGGGGAGTCCAATAAATAACATAAAGCAATACTGCCACCCTTCACTCACACATTCAAAGCCCCATAGGTCTATTGCATATCTATGAGGGTGCTTTTTAAGATAACTACTCAAATAACATGTAAAACAATAGATAATATTGATAGAAATAATAACAGCACAATTTTATAGATTCATGCTCATATTTATTTATCATAAAAGATTTATTTTGGAAAAAAAACACCTATAAATATCGCAAGACCAGTTCTTTATGTCCATTACATGCAAGACATATCTCATGTATTCAATATATCCTGTTTTATTCCGACAAAAATGACATGGACCTCGCATGGACCTCACTTTGTGCATGGGGGCATTGTCATGCTGAAACAGGAAAGGGCCTTCCCCAAACCCAGATTCGTCCGTCGGACTGCCAGATGGTGAAGCATGATTCATCACTCCAGAAAACGCGCATCCACTGCTCCAGAGTCCAATGGCGGCGAGCTTTACACCACTCAAGCCAATTCTTGGCATTGCGCAAGGTGATCTTAGGCTTGTGTGCGGCTGCTCGGCCATGGAAACCCATTTCATGAAGCTCCCGACCAACAGTTCTTGTGCTGATGTTGCTTTCAGAGGCAATTTGGAACTCAGTAGTGAGTGTTGCAACCGAGGACAGACGATTTTTACACGCTACGGGCTTCAGCACTCGCCGGTCCTTTTCTGTTAGCTTGTGTGGCCTAACACTTTGCGGCTGAGCTGTTGTTGCTCCTAGACGTTTCTACTTCACAATAACAGCACTTACAGTTGACCGGAGCAGCTCTAGCAGGGCAGAAATTTGATGAACTGACTTGTTGGAATGGTGGCATCCTATGATGGTGCCACGTTGAAAGTCACTGAGGTTGTCTGTAAGGTCATTCTACTGCCAATGTTTGTCTATGGAGATTGCATGTGTAACTGTGTAGGTTCCATCCCTCTCTTCGCCCCATCCTGGGCTCGAACCAGGGACTCTTGCACACATCAACAACTGACACCCACGAAGCATCGTTACCCATCGCGCCACAAAAGCCGCGGCCCTTGCAACGCAAGGGGAAACCCTACTTCAAGTCTCAGAGCGAGTGACGTCACTGATTGAAATGTCATTAGCACGCACCACCGCTAACTAACTAGCCATTTCACATCGGTTATACTCACCCCCCCTTTGACCTCCTCCTTTTCCGCAGCAACCCCGGTTCGGATCCGGGTCACGGCACCAATGTAACTGTGTAGGTTCCGTCCCTCTCTTCGCCCCAACCTGGGCTCGAACCAGGGACCCTTGCACACATCAACAACTGACACCCACGAAGCATCGTTACCCATCGCGCCACAAAAGCCGCGGCCCTTGCAACGCAAGAGGAAACCCTACTTCAAGTCTCAGAACGAGTGACGTCACTGATTGAAATGCCATTAGCGCGCACCGCCGCTAACTAACTAGCCATTTCACATCGGTTACACATGGCTGCGTGCTCGATTGTATACACCTGTCAGCAATGCGTGTGGCTGAAATAGCCGAATCCACTAATTTGAAGGGGTGTCCACATACTCTTGTAAATATAGTATATATTTATAGATGCCCTCCTGCTATACTTGGGAACCTGGGGTTGGAAATCGTTATCACTGGCGAGTGATTTAATCTAGCTTGTAGTGTGGAATCGGTTGCCTGAAACAAATACAAGGTAGATGAAGACATTTGGAGGCGAAAGAAATGCATACCTGTTTAGGCGAGGTGCTGGCTAGTGGAGTAGAACACTTGAGAAAGAAAAGGAGAGCCGCACGCTGTGTGCGGCTCTCCTTTTCCTTTTCAAGAAGAAAACATTTACCAGAGTTAGGCTCATTGGTTAGGCTTAAGCCAACCTCTTTCCCAGTCTAAATTACATTTAGCCTGGCATAACTGTAGCGTGAAGGATGGACAAGAGTTACAAAAATGCCAATTAAACTCCATCTACAGACCAACACCCATGCAATGGAACTCCTATTTTTGTGCCTGACCAAATAAAATGTGGGTATGGGCAGTCCACACTATGCTATTACCTAATCTGTTGCCATTTGAATATTCTATCCTTGTTAACTTGAAAAAGTTCAATCTTCCACTTGACATTTTGCAGAGTGATCTCTTTTCTCCTGATGTTCCCTTGTGGACTTTTTTCTCCTGTCTCGTCATTACTTTAGCCAACTGTGTTCTCATAAAAGCTACTATAGGCAAAGAGGGTGTACACAAAGCATTATGGCCCAACCAAAATGTCCCCGGGGTGCTGACATGAGGCCATTTTAAAATTTCCTCCACTAATGGTTAAAGCTACGATTTGGGGAGGGGAGACTGATCCTAGATCAGCATCTAAGGCAGGGATGGGCAACTCCAGTCCTCGGGGGGCCTGATTGGTGACACACGTTTTCCCCAACCCCTGCTAAGACACCTGACTCCAATAGTCAACTTATCATGGTCTTCAGTTTAGTATGTATTTAGTTTAATCATGTGTGTTAGCTCTGGGGCTTGGGGAGAAGTGTGACACCAATCAGGCCCCGGAGCATTGGAGTTGCCCATCCCTGGTTTATAAGGGAAGCTCTGCCATGGAAATGGGTGTCACTGTTGTTCCATGAATGACATAAAGACAGTGTCATTCAGTATAACTTAGAAAATGGTGTGTTGAGCTTCAATAAATAACAATGCGTATCTGAAGCAGAAGATTTCTACTTATTGCTGACAAAAATTACTTTGCCATTATAAAGCAGCCATCCTCCTGGCGGCTTCTTCCTCTGCCTCCATTCAATTATGTTGGGATAATCAGCCAGAGGATTCCCCTGGTCATTGAGTTTGCTGGCTGTCATTGTATCACCTTGTAGCATCTGTCTTGACCTCGCTGTACCTCCCTTGATCCTCCCCCTAACTCCACCAGACAACAGTGAACTTTCAGTCCATGCTGAATGAGTGAAATATAGTTGTCATTAATTTTACATTAGACTAGATTAGTATTTTTCACCTAGCTCGCTAGCTAACGTTAGTGCGCGCTACTTCTTAGAAAGATTATGCTGGCAAGCTAACGTTGAGTTAGCTGATGTTAGCCTAGCACACACGTGCAACATTCCTGGATCAGTCTTCCTATCTTTCCATTTCATGTGAATTTAATGTGAAATCGTGGGAATAAATTGCTATTTTTAACCTACCTTTTTTCGTCTCCTTGTACGTTCAGCTTCTAGTCATGGTGACTGGTTGGCTGACTTTAGAAATAAATAAAAAAATCTACCTCTCTAGCTATGTCTCTCTCATACTTTCCGCTTGTCATTGTTGTAACTCGACTACAGAATTTCACATTTTTCTAGCTACATCACTATGTCACCCATACCTTCTACATAAAGGGACCTGCGCAAAATATAGCCAAAAAAGACGATGCCAGCTAACTGTCTAAAGCCAAGGGAGTGGATGTCGATATAAATTAGATGAATTATTCCGAAAAGAAAATATTCCACTAACACAGAAGATCAACTGAGAGATGGAGTTCACAAAAATACTTGGATCAGATGGAAACTATGGTGAGTGTTAACATTTGCTAACAACCTACATGTTTAGTTCATGCAATGTTTCTATGGCGCCAACGCCAAAGTTCATATAGCTAGCTATTGTTAAGTTATATATTTTTTACAGTCTCTGAGTTATACATTACCTAGCTAGCTATCTTGTAATTTAGAGGTAACATTAGTT
The DNA here is from genome assembly GCF_901001165.1 of Salmo trutta. Taxonomy (NCBI): domain Eukaryota; kingdom Metazoa; phylum Chordata; class Actinopteri; order Salmoniformes; family Salmonidae; genus Salmo; species Salmo trutta. The sequence continues at coordinate 41,974,188 of NC_042971.1, read as the reverse complement.
TAAGTCAAGTTCATTTGTTGGTGAGATGGCTTGAGGATTTATCCAGCTAGCTAGTAGTTCATCTTAGCTAGCTACTGTCATCCAGCCAGCCCAGAACAGATCGCAGATTGTGACTTTCTCTAGGACGGACATGCTCACAATCCTAATCTGCCAAACATCTGTTTTCCGTTGGAGAATTTCCAGAACCTTGACAGACCTCGGATGTAGTAAAGAAAGAAACACAGACCTCACTGTGCCACAAACTTTGAGTCCTCATCTTTTGATAGGACATAAATAGTTGTTATAGTACTGTGCATAGTTGATATGATGTTCATGAAGATATTTTATTATGTATATTTTACACGTTGTCATTTACAGGACTTGCAAGAGACGCAACACAAATCAGAGGAGCAGAGACAAGTGGCTGAGGTGAGTCTTCACAGTGGCTGAGGTGAGTGGTACCCATATATAGCTAGTTCTGGATAATGTTCTGGATGCCCCAATCAAGTGATTGGGTTTTTAAGGTCTCTGATGTGGCCTCTTGGTAGACTGGCATTATGCATCAGTGACTGGTTTTCCTAAACAGTTAAAGATGTTGTTATTACCACAGGATCAACTAGTATCTCTCTCTCTGTCTCTCTCTCAGTCTCTGTCTCTGCCTCTCTCCCCCCTCCCCCTGCCTCTCTTTCTACACCCCATCCCTCTCATTCATGTTTTTCACATCATGAGAGCACCTAACAGAGTAAAACTTCGATATGATAACATTATTGTCATGTTTTTTAATGAGTTGTTGATTTCTGTCTTACTAAGGATACTGATGAGATTGTTAGTGGTGCAGAAAATCCAAATCAGATTGAGGATCAAATAGCAGAGCCTTTCACATGGGCTCAGGTGAGTGATTTAGATAAAACGAATTAAATAATGTTGTATGACATTTAATAATCAAAGTTAACTTAAGACAAACAAAGTAATGACAAAATGCACATTACTGTAAACACACCTTCCCTCATTTTCTCTGTCCGTTCTCATTTATATTTATCATGTGTGTTGTGGCTTTCTTTCTTTTTTGTGCAAAGTACAGTAGAGCAAGGTTATAATGCAGTAATGGAAAATTCTAATAAAACTGAACCTACATAATTCAACTTTGAATATTGTTTCCTATTACTTGTATATGACAATGTCCCTCAAGAAACAGAGGATACCGGTGATGCCCACTGACATGGACTTACAGAAGACCAAAGTCACATCTCGATTCTCTCCTTTGCTTTGAGACACAACACTACTGGTATGTTGGTGGAAGACCTGCTGACACGTCTATGGTTACATTCTGCTGGGACAAGTGCAGTTCCAGCAATCAAGTATTTTTTGAGAACCCACTAGCTGGTATTGTAGATCATCATGAATGTCATCATTACTGCAGAGTATGTACAAAATATCTTGGCAATTCACAAACTAAATAAGAAACACTCAGATGTGTATTGTTCCTCATCCGTAACAGTGAAAGACAGTTTTAAAAATCGCTGAAGCTAGAGACTCTTATCTCCCTCACTAGCTTCAAGCACCAGCTGTCAGAGCAGCTCACAGATCATTGCACCTGTACATAGCCCATCTGTAAATAGCCCATCCAATTACCTCATCCCCATTCTGTATTTATTTATTTTGCTCCTTTGCACCACAGTATCTCTACTTGCACATTCATCTTCTGCACATCTATCACTCCAGTGTTTAATCGCTATATTGTAATTATTTCTCCACTATGGCCTATTTATTGCCTTACCTCCCTTATCCTACCTCATTTGCACACATTGTATATACACTTTTTCTATTGTATTATTGACTGTATGTTTGTTTATTCCATGTGTAACTCTGTGTTGTTGTTTGTGTCGCACTGCTTTGCTTTATCTTGGCCAGATCGCAGTTGTAAATGAGAACTTGTTCTCAACTAGACTACCTGGTTAAATAAAGGTGAAATAAAAAAATAAAAAACAAAAAAAATGTTCATGCTGATAACAGCAGTAGACATGTAATACGTGATATAGATGAAGGCACTTTACGTCAGATCTTGAAGGCAAAATGTGATGATTTCTTGTCCCTTACATTTAATTGTGATGGTGTACCAGTCTTTCAGTCTTTCAAATTCTGTATTTGGCCAATACTGTGTTGTGTCAATGACATACCCCAATAGAGTAGAGATAAGCATGTGCTTTTATGTGGTTTGTGGTTTGGATCCAAAAAGCCTGCTACTTCAAGCCTTTTGTGGATGAATTACTACTCTTCACTTGTTTCAGAAGGTATCCGATTAAAATCCTCAAATATAAAGGCTGAGTGGGCCCACAAAGGGCCCCAGTGTATTACGCTTTGGCTTAGATGCAGAAGTGAATGAACATTGAATGCCGTGCTCTTTTCAATGACTCTACATCTCCAACAAAGTACACTAATGATTTGTGTGTATGATCGATAGTGTACCTATTTAGGATACATTACCATGAAGAGAATGATATTCATATCCATATTTATGCGTTTCTATGTAGTACAGATCAGAGACCCATGAAGAAATTCTGTTACAGCAATTCTGTTGCCTGAAATCCACTTCATCTACTGTAATTCAATAACCAAAATATATTTTTTCAGAGTCAAGGTGTCATGTCATAGCTGACATCACATTCTTTCTGCAGAGGTTTTGGAAAATGTGGTCACAAGTTCTTCCTATAAATGTGTTTTTGCAAAATGCTCAGTGTAAATTGTTAAAAGTAATCCTTGCATATATAGTTGTATGGTTTGTTAAACTTTGAAATCAATGGTTTTCATTTGGCATACATTTTAAGTAAATTCTGTTTCCGCATCAAGTTTAAATTAGTTTTGATTGCTAAATTTGAATATATTTCTCTCAGATAAATGTGCCTTCAAATCTTGACCAAACTGTCTAATTTGCCTTGCCAGTGAAACATTTTTTTAATGAACAAAAGCTCAATCACACTACCATTTGGCAGGGTATACAGTATATTCTTAAAAGGCTATGATTGCACTTTCATTATTAACTAGCTATAATTGCATTACCGATTAGGTAAGAGAGCCCTTGAAGGATGAAACAGGAGCAACAAAAGAGAAGGTGTATGAGAGGCCTGTTACTGTACATTACTCAACGTTCCCCACATCCAGAAACTATGATTGCCCTCTCGGGTTCACAAACCAAAGTACATTGTTTTTTTCTTTGTTCTCTCTAGCTCTGTACAGCACTTCAGCTTAATTTGAAAGCTGTTGAAGAAATTAGGAGAATAAAACCCCACACCTTTACTACCTGAAATAAATCAGAATTCTCTGCTTACGTAAACATTTGAATTGCCCAAACATTCCACAACACAAAAAACAAAAAAAACACTCCATGATGCTTCCCTTTGATGAGTCGTCATTCTGTAATGATGTACGCTGAAAGTCGGGAAGCAAGTTCAGGGAGTGATAACATTTAATAAATAAATTAACAAAACAAGAAACAGAACAGTGCACTGACATGAAACAGGAACAATGATGACTGGGGAAGAAACCAAAGGGAGTGACATATAGAGGGCAGGTAATCAAGGAGGTGATGGAGTCCAGGTGAGTGTCATTATGCGCCTAACGCTGGTGACAAGTGTGCGCCTTATTGAGCAGCCTGGTGACCTAGAGACCGGAGAGGGAGCACACGTGGCAGTACCCCCTCCCCGACGCGAGGCTCCAGCCGCAGGACATCGACCAAGACGACTATCCCGGGGATCAGGAGCGGACCGTCACCTCTGCTAAGGCGCTGGAACCTGTCGATCTAGCTGAGGTGCGGGAGCATGGCGACCTAGAGCGCTGGAGAGAGAGCATACGTGACAGTACCCCCTCCCCGGCGTGTTTGGCTCCAGCCGCAGGACGCCAACCACAGGGATGATCCCGGGGATCCGGAGCGGACCGGTCGCTTCCACTGAGGCACAGAAACCTGATGAACCGGCTGATGAGTGAACCTGATGAGCCGGCTGAGACCTCCCCGGTTGCCTTGGCTGAGGCATGGGAACCTGTTCACCCAGCTTCGGCATGGGAGCTTATCGAACCCGCTGAGGCATGGGAGCCTACAAACCGGCTAAGGCCTCCCAGGTAGCTCTGGCTCCAACATCCGGACCCAACATCACCACCAACACAAAAACAAACAAAAAAACCCTTTGATGAGTCGTCATTCTGTAATGAGGTACGCTGATAGTCGGGAAGCAAGTTCAGGGTGTGAATACATTTAATAAATAAATTAACAAAACAAGAAACAGAACAGCGCACTGACATGAAACAGGAACAATGACGGCTGGGGAAGAAACCAAAGGAAGTGACATATAAAGGGCAGGTAATCAAGGAGGTGATGGAGTCCAGGTGAGTGTCATTATGCGCCTAACGCTGGTGACAGGTGTGCGCCCTAACGAGCAGCCTGGTGACCTAGAGGCCGGAGAGGGAGCACACGTGACGGGGGGGCTTGCTCAGACCTTGCGGGGGGCCTCACAAAACTGTGGTATGCCACTGTTGGTCTACCTGAACACACATCAATGTGAAACAATATAGGGCTAGCTATGATGTCTTTTCATCCCCTGACTGACAACAGTACTCAAAAATTGATTCAGTTAGCAACAAGTGCATCAGCCTTGTCTGGTAAACTCAGGCGTGAATAATTACTAACCAAGCTAGTCGACACTACTGTTTCAGTACATACACAGCTTTTCACAATGAGACCCTATAGTTACTGTATCATGGCAATCACAGGCTTTCAAATGTAAAAAATGTATTGAACCACTGCACTTTGGCACTGCCAAGAAAAATCCATATAATTACAAAACCAAAGAGCTGAAAGCAAGCAGTCAGTATTGTGGTATAGTGTAGGATGAGAAGGAGGAGGCTGGGACACCAAAAACGGAAGGCTTGAAGAGGCAAACCATAGTTTGTTCATTTCAATTTTCCTCTTCACTCTACAGTAATTGAGTTTCTATGGTGTCACAGCTGAGAGGCATGGGTGAGAGTGCTAATGAAATTGTAGGGCACAACACTTTACCTATGAAGGAGAAAACATGACAGCTTATAGGAGCAGTTGACCACTGAGCATGCATTCAGACACTTGTGGCCAAATACCAGCCAGTTCCACAACTGAAAGCTGACTCAATTGAGTCACATGGGAAAACATTAAAATTATTGTTTCCACAGCTATTCGCCCAGCGCTTGTAATAAGCTTGCAATTGCAGAAGACATAGTGGCATAACATAGGACAGTGCTCTAATTCTTAGATGGTATTTATCAGATGATGCAGAACAGATGGAAAATGTTGAATTGTATAGGGGTGACATTGATTTCAATCTTCCCACTTTAAGTTAGCACACTGTTCGCAATATCACTATTTGAAGGGGTAGTGAGGAGGCTTTTAATAAGCGTACATTAAAAAATATGAAAAAATAAAAATAACATAAAAGTAATTTGTTATAATTAGTACCAACATTTCTATTTCTATCTTCTCAAGAGAGAAAAGGTCTGATTGTCCTTAGGATCTGTGGAGGAGTTGTACAGTATCTTGGCAGCAATTACACATCTGCTAATTACAGGATTCCCTGACAAAGTAACAATCATTGCATTATTTACATTATATAAATGTGGGTGCCCATCTGTGTATGTAAAAATGCAAGTGTGTGTCTCTCTCTGTATGTTATACCTCAGGCATTACATAGGCCGAGCAGCCAGAGGGGAAAGTCCAGTATCATGAATCATGTCATTCCTGTTTACTTGCATTCGCATAAACTATGCTTCACTTTGGTAGTTTTTTAGAGGGTGAGTGCATATCTAATCCATTATTAATGTCTTTTAGCATGGTTGAAGAGATTTCAAGATGGGTTGCCTCATTAAATAATTGATTTAGCTCTCAACATACTCATGAGGAAGCCATTCTAAAGTAAGTTATGCCACAACTTATCAGCTGACAATTAGAGCATGTTTCCCATTGAAATATAGGCCAATGGAACACTCATCAATAATAGCAATGGGGTTAAAACTGTCATGCCCTGATCTGTTTCACCTGTCCTTGTGATTGTCTCCACCCCCTCCAGGTGTCGCTTATTTTCCCCAGTGTATTTATCCCTGTGTTTCCTGTCTCTCTGTGCCAGTTTGTATTGTGTTTCCAAGTCAACCAGCGGTTTTCCCGTTCTCCTGCTTTTTGCATTCTCCTTTTTCTAGTCCTCCTGGTTTTGACCCTTGCCTGTTTCTGGACTCTGTACCCACCTGCCTGACCATTCTGCCTGCCTTGTCCACGAGCCTGTCTGCCACTCTGTACCCACCTGCCTGACCATTCTGCCTGCCTTGTCCACGAGCCTGTCTGCCACTCTGTACCTCCTGGACCTTGATCTGGTTTTGACCTTTTTGCCTGTCCATGACCATTTGGATTAATAAACAGTGTAAGACTCCAACCATCTCCCTCCTGTGTCTGCATTTGGGTCTCGCCTTGTGCCTTGATATAAACTATTTGAAATGAGTTAGAGGAGTAGTATCGGATTATGATAGAATGAGATGCATAAACTCAGTCTGAAAAAAAATCGAACATACTGCATGTCTCCAAAAATAAACTTAGAAAAATGATTAATTTCAGTGATGCAGCAGAAATTATCAACTAAATGTATCAGAAATTACACAACCTAAATTGCTAGATTTAGACAAAGTTGAGTTTGACCTATAAGATGTCAGCTTGTTGTTGCATATATCATCTTAAAGATAACACTGCTCATGTCTGATTTACTCTGCCTTTAATACCGCCTTTCCCAAATTCATCTCTTTGAATACTGTTTCTTGTGAATACATCTAAAGTGTTTTGTGCCTGATTCTGACGTGTCTGCCAGAGTCAGTGTCCATGCAGCCTGTTGGTCCTGTTCTGCTACAGTACATGGGTGAATCGATCCATTGAGGCTTCATTCCTGGCTACATTAGGCTGAATGGGCTAAAGAGCTGTTGTTACTCGATGCCCTAGCAGCCGTGGAGGCGCCGCTGTCTCTCTGGCATTGCTCTGCTCTGTCAGCAGTCCTACCAGACCGTGAACACTGACAGAGAGAGAAAGAGAGCACAAGAATGCTGCCACTGGCCAACCCCCGCCTACAATGGAGACCCAATACAATGACATAAGCAGTTTTTCAAGGCTCGCCCCTGGCTGCCTGAGCTCTCCCTTCTCCCAACATTCTTTCACAGTTTTAGTTAGGGAAATCTTTCCATGTATGCCAGTATGATACAAAGAGTGCCCTACATCTTCCAACCATGTCATGGTTTCATTTTGTTGGGCTCTTGTATGCCCCTATTTTTGTCCAAAGTAAGCAGCCGTACTGCTGTCATATAATATTAGAGTTGAGGGGAGAATATTGGACCAGTTCATAGAAAAGGAGAGATTAGGGCTCAATTCAATTTAACTATCATTGCATTATTTACTTTAATTGTTATCTAATGTGATAATCTCAGAAAATATACCGTAGCTGGATGGATTTTCCGTTTGAAAGTGATCTCATTCATACAGTAAACTCCATCTCAAAAAGTGATACAATCTCAAAATTGTGGACAGCAATGTATCATCCGGAGAAATTTGCAGAAAATGTATATCCTTGAAAATCCTAATAAATTTGATGAATATGATGCACATACTGTAGATAAAATACATAGTAGTTCACTTTAATCACAGGCAAGGACATACCCCAATCAGAAGCCATGGATTACAGGCAACATTCGCACTGAGCTAAAGGGTAGAGCTGCCGCTTTCAAGGAGCGGGACTCTAACCCGGAAGCTTATAAGAAATCCCGCTATGCCCGCTGACGGACCATCAAACAGGCAAAGCATCAATACAGGACTAAGATCGAATCATACTACACCGGCTCCGACGCTCGTCGGATGTGGCAGGGCTTGCAAACTATTACAAAGGGAAGCACAGCCGAGAGCTGCCCAGTGACACAAGCCTACCAGACGAGCTAAATAACTTCTATGCTCGCTTCAAAGCAAGTAACACTGAAACATGCATGAGTCCGGATGACTCTGTGGTCATGCTCTCCGCAGCCAATGTGAGTAAGACCTTTAAACAGGTCAACATTCACAAGGCCGCTGGGCCAGACGGATTACCAGGACGTGTTCTCCGAGCATGCGCCAACCAACTGGCAAGTGTCTTCACTGACATTTTCAACCTCTCCCTGCCTGAGTCTGTAATACCAACATGTTTCAAGCAGACATAGTCTCTGTGCCCAAGAACAATAAGGCAACCTGCCTAAATAACTACCAACCCGTAGCACTCACGTCTGTAGCCATGAAATGCTTTGAAAGGCTGGTCATGGTTCACATCAACACCATTATCCCAGAAACCCTAGACCCAATCCAATTTTTATTTTATTTATTTATTTTTATTTCACCTTTATTTAACCAGGTAGGCTAGTTGAGAACGAGTTCTCATTTGCAACTGCGACCTGGCCAAAGCAAGGCGGTGCGACACCAACAACAACAGGTCCCGTGTGGCTCAGTTGGTAGAGCATGGTGTTTGCAATGCCAGGGTTGTGGGTTTGATTCCCATGGGGGACCAGTATGGAGAAAATGTCTGAAATGTATGCATTCACTACTGTAAGTTGCTTTGGATAAGAGTGTCTGCTAAATGACTAAAATGTAAACACAGAGTTACACATGGAATAAACAAGCATACAGTCAATAACACAATAGAAAGAAAGTCTATATACAGTGTGTGCAAATGGTGTGAGGAGGTAGGCTTTGGAGGAGGTGTTGGCTTTGGGGATGACCAGTGAGATATACCTGCTGGAGCGCCTGCTACGGGTGGGTGTTATTGTGACCAATGAGCTGAGATAAGGCGGAGCTTTACCAAGCATAGATTTATAGATGACCTGGAGCCAGTGGGTCTGGCGACGAATATGTAGCGACGGCCAACCAACTAAAGCATACAGGTTGCAGTGGTGGGTGGTATAAGGGGCTTTGGTAACAAAACGGATGGCACTGTGGTAGACTGCATCCAGTTTGCTGAGTAGAGTGTTGGAAGCTATTTTGTAGATGACATCGCCGAAGTCGAGGATCGGTAGGATAGTCAGTTTTACTAGGGTAAGTTTGGCGGCGTGAGTGAAGGAGGCTTTGTTGCGAAATAGAAAGCCGTTTCTAGATTTCATTTTGGATTGGAGATGCTTAATGTGAGTCTGGAAGGAGAGTTTACAGTCTAGCCAGACACCTAGGTATTTGTAGTTGTCCACATATTCTAGGTCAGAACCATCCAGGGTAGTGATGCTAGTCGGGCGGGCGTGTGCCGGAAGCGAACGTTTGAAAAGCATGCATTTGGTTTTACTAGCGTTTAAGAGCATTTGGAGGCCATGGAAGGAGTGTTGTATAGCATTGATGTTCCTTTTGGAGGTTAGTTAACACAGTGTCCAAAGAAGGGCCAGATGTATACAGAATGGTGTCGTCTGCATAGAGGTGGATCAGGGAATCACCCGCAGCAAGAGCGACATCATTGATATATACAGAGAAAAGAGTCGGCCCGAGAATTCAACCCTGTAGTACCCCCATAGAGACTGCCAGAGGTCCGGACAACAGGCCCTCTGATTTGACAGACTGAACTCTGTCTGCAAAGTAGTTGGTGAACCAGGCGAGGCAGTCATTTGAGAAACCAAGGCTATTGAGTCTGCCGATAAGAATACGGTGATTGACAGAGTCGAAAGCCTTGGCCAGGTCCATGAAGACGGCTGCACAGTACTGTCTTTTGTCGATGGTGGTTATGATATCGTTTAGTACCTTGAGCGTGGCTAATGTGCACCCGTGACCAGCTCGGAAACAGGATTGCACAGCGGAGAAGGTACGGTGGGATTCGAAATGGTCAGTGATCTGTTTATTAACTTGGCTTTCGAAGACTTTAGAAAGGCAGGGCAGGATGGATATAGGTCTATAATAGTTTGGGTCTAGAGTGTCACCCCCTTTGAAGAGGGGGATGACCGCGGCAGCTTTCCAATCTTTAGGGATCTCGGATCTCGGAATTTGCATACTGCACCAACATATCCACAGATGATGCAATCTCTATTGCACTCCACACTGCCCTTTCCCACCTGGACAAAAGGAACACTGATGTAAGAATGCTATTCATTGACTACATCTCAGAATTCAACACCATAGTGCCCTCAAAGCTCATCACTAAGCTAAGGACCCTGGGACTAAACACCGCCCTCTGCAACTGGTCCTGGACTTCCTGACGAGCCACCCCCAGGTGGTAAGGTTAGGTAACAACACATCCGCCACGCTGATCCTCAACACGGGGGCCCCTCAGGGGTGCGTGCTCAGTCCCCTCCTGTACTCCCTGTTCACTCATGACTGCACGGCCAGGCACGACTCCAACACCATCATTAAGTTTACTGATGACACAACAGTGGTAAGCCTGATCACCGACAACGATGAGACAGCCTATAGGGAGGAGGTCAGAGACCTGACCGTGTGGTGCAAGGACAACCACCTCTCCCTCAACGTGATCAAGACAGATGATTGTGGAGATGATTGTGGACTACAGGAAAAGGAGGACCGAGCACGCCCCATTCTCATCGACGAGGCTGTAGTGGAGCAGATTGAGAGCTTCAAGTTTCTTGGTGTCCACATCACCAACAAACTAACATGGTCCAAGCACACCAAGACAGTGGTGAAGAGCGAACGACAAAACCTATCCCCCTCAGGAGACTGCAAATATTTGGCATGGGTCCTCAGATCCTCAAAAGGTTTTACAGCTGCACCATCGAGAGCATCCTGACGGGTTGCATCACTGCCTGGTATGGCAACTGCTCGGCCTCCGACCGCAAGGCACTATGAGAGTAGTGCGCATGGCCCAGTTCATCACCGGGGCCAAGCTTCCTGCCATCCAGGACCTCTATACCAGGCAGTGTCAGAGGAACTCCAGCCAGCCACCCAGCCAGCCACCTGCTACTCTCTGTTATTATCTATGCATAGACACTTTAATAACTCTACCTACATGTATACCCCCGGTATATAGCCCCACTATTGTTATTTACTGCTGCTCTTTAATTATTTGTTATTCTTAACTCTTACTTGTATGTAAGCATTTCACTGTAAGGTGGGGATCAGTGAAGGTGTAGAAAATACTAAAAACAAAATCCCCTTTTAAAAAGTCAACTTAAAAGAAGGGGGGAAAAAACGTAAAAACCGAAGGGCGTAGGGGTCAGCAGTCTTGTGTCGTTGTAGTCAGCAGTCTTGTGTCGTTGTAGTCAGCAGTCTTGTGTCGTTGTGTCAAATACCTGTTGTATTCGGCGCATGTGACAAATAAAATTTGCTTTGATTTGAGTTGTCCAATGACTGAGAATTACTTCTAGGAAAAGGTGGTGTCTGCTAATCTCAGTCTGCACTGATGGAATTGCAGATGTACAGTAATACCCTGGATTGACACAATCGTGTCTTGAGCGTGAGGCCTTCCCCTTTCTGCTCCTTGCAGATTTTAAGTGGTCCTCAGTGGAATACTTAGTGGGCCTTGGTAGGGCACTCAGGTTCTACACCTTCACTGATCCCCACTCATTCTCCCTCTGTGAATCCATTCACCCAGAGGTTAAAAGCCTCTGATGGCATTACTCCTATCTGCACCGCTCTACTTCAGTCTTCCTCCCCTGAACCTCCCATGAAATAAATAGATCTATAAATAAGAGAGCACTGAACAGGCCAGACTTGATGAAATGTCAAATCATTGGCTCAGGGTACAAAAAAATGACCTTTCCCATTTCCTTAAAAAAAAAGTTTAACCAATGACTTTAAAGAGCAAAAGACAAAGTCTGACCTTTTTACTCTGGCTGTGGATGATTTTGCCATGTTTAATAGTGTTCAAAGTGAGATGTTTTGCAATTATCCATTTGTCCGCTCTTTTTAAAATACACTACATTTGGAATTGACTTCAGGTTGTCTAGCCTACCTCTTTGTATATATGTGTTCCTGTTCTTCCGTTTAAGACAACCATAATAAGACAACCTTAGTCCATCGGACTAAGGTTGTCTTATTATGAGAAAAAGCAATATCTGACCATTGGTATCTAAAACAGCCTACAGGCAAGCCAATCAAATAATTGTAGTCTATTCTGGACACAAATAACACCCTTAATAGCGCTAATTACCCCACTTGTTGATGTAATGGAGAGGTACCTGTTGTCATTAGGTAGAAATGTTGCAGCGTGTCATTTAAATTGTTACCCCAAGACGGGGGTGTTGACATCTGAACTGCCCAGACAGTGCTGCAGAATATCACTGGTCAGGTGCCCAATTAGCTCACAGACTAAACCATTTATCTTTCTCTCATCTTGACAGCATCTCAAAAGAGAAGGGGGATGGGTCTAATAGACTTTAATCAGATGGTATGAATAAATAAACATCAGAGATTCAAAGAGTAAGCAGATGTGTAGCTTTGAAGTGTTTGAACAATTTGTTTTGTTGAATTCTTATGTCATTGTCTTCCTGAGGAAGGGAGATTAAAATAACTTTGCCTATTACATGAGCAACGGCAAACTTTATGCACACACGTTCATAATGTTAGGCACAGGAGAATAAAAAAGCTTAATATAGCAGATAAGGTGCCAGTGCACCTTATTGGTAAAAACTGTGCAATTCATTGAAAATTGAACGTACAACTCAACATTAACTGGTATTGCAAGTGGATACCATTTTCTTTCACATCACATTGAGCAGGGACCCTACAGTATCTGAGTCTGAGAACAAGGGAATTCTATTTTAACAGACCACCTAGTCACCGATTTGCACCCAAGTCCAGTGAATAATAGCAACAGTAGGGTCAGTAAGCTATGACCAGACACAGACATCCTGTGGGAGACTCCTGATTGCCACAACAATGCTTAGCTGCATGCTTAAGTGTTTCTTTGAAAGGCAGAAAAGTAACTTGAAGCAGGTATTGCTTTACCCTGACTCCTTTACCGTGTCTACTTGACTAATGTATTGTATTTCATCTTAATGTAAAAAAAAGAAACACTGCTATCATTTCACCAACCTCTAACTAGCCCTGATGCACAGTAGTGCAGTGGTAGTGCAGCATTAGTCCCATGTAGCTGTGTACCCCCAATCGAGTCAATAAGGCTATTCAGATGATCATGACCCAGGGCTACATACAATTTTTGTGAATTTCTCTTTCTTATTGCTTTGTGACAGACAGGTCTATGAATCAATAGTCAGATGGTGATGTCCTTTCACCTAAATATATAGCAGTTTGGACATTTGGAAACCAGTTGTCATATTTTCTGTGAGAAAATGTGATTATTGATCTTGAGGAATGCTGGAGAAGAAATGTTAAATCTATCCTCCAACCCAGAGAGAGGAAATTAAGCGTCCATGAACACACGCCTCGCCACAACATTAGAGTGACAAGCAAATGAAGACTTAATTCAATCCACTGTCAACATCTCTCCGTCAATAAGGTTTATAACCTGTACTCAGACAGCAGCCTATAGAGTGTAATGTACCACATATACTGCTGAAATAGATGCCAGTGGATGATGATTTACATGTTTTTATTTAGTAAAATACCCTCTGAAGGCGCAATGTTTCTGCTGCTGTTCTTTAGTGTGACACATTTGTGTGACAATAAAAGTGAGTTGAGTGTCTGATACCAAAATTTAAAGTGATTTATGTGTTGAGTTAAAAGCTCTCAAGAATTGTTTTTAACCAGTGGTGCTAAGAGTTACAAGACTCAATAATGCTAAGGATTGTTGTAGAGCTATATACTCACATAATAGTCTATTCATATTGCATTTACTGCATATAATCTATAATGTTTTGATTGAGATGAAGTAAGTACTGTAGCTAGTGTCTAGGTGTGTATATATGACTTGGGTTGGTATGGTTGCTGTAGTCATCATCTGTGTAATGTTATTATAGGTAAACATACCGCCTTACTTTTTACTAACTGGTATGTATAATTGGTATCTTGCTTAATTTGCTATAGTATACATTGTCATTAGTTCCCTACAGACATCTCAGGAGATGCAAGATCACAGGGATTAAAAATAGCAGCGATTGTTTAATAACAAATGCAAATGAGAGAGTATTGAGTATGCAGCAAAATGTAGCCTACCCTAACCTGCCAAAAGCAACAACAGACAGGGACCAGTCAAGCGCAAGTGCAGCTTTGCACATTGATATGCCCATCGGGGTGCTTCACTGCATCTTTAATTACGAACACTGCAGTACAGAGTGCAATGTCTGCTCCATTGGGAGAGAGGTGCAGGGTTAGACAGCACCCTAGCTACTGTCAGATGCAATGACAAAAGGAAATGACAAATCCTGTCCCAAATGGTTCAAACATATTTTTTGGGATGACATTGCCTGAAGGCGACAACACTAATGCAACAATACTAATGAATCAAAGCACTATGTACTACGTCCCATCATATCTGTGGAAATTCCTCTGTCTATATTCAAATCAAATGTAATTTGTCTCCTACACAGTTTACAGCAGGAATGAAAGGTGCAGTGAAAATGCCTTGTGTGCTAGCTCCCTCAGCAAGGCAGTACAATAACCAATATCAATAACAACAAGTTAAATAAAAAATAACAAGTAATAGAAGAGGTAGTATGCATAGTAATAGACTGATATATATATACACAATAGAATATACAGTACAGATAATGAATGTGCTATGTCAAGTATAACTGTATTTACAAATATGAAGTGGGTAGTGTCTTGGTTGAGCAATTGAATAAGTAGTAATAGAACTGTGTGTGTGTGTGTGTGTGTGTGTGTGTGTGTGTGTGTGTGTGTGTGTGTGTGTGTGTGTGTGTGTGTGTGTGTGTGTGTGTGTGTGTGTGTGTGTGTACGTGTGCTTGTGTGTAAGGGTTGGATGCGTGGAGAGTCAGTGCAAATATTGTCTAAGGTGCAGATAGTCTCACTGTCTATTGCTGACAGCACCAATTCACTATGTCAAATTCTGGGTATGTGTAAATGTACTTGGTTAATAAAAGTAATGCTGATTCTGATTCCGATATGGTCAGTGTCTTTGGAGTTTAATGCTCATGCAGATAGGAGGCACTACTGGTTTCCTCAGATGATTTCCTTACAGACTATTGACTAACTGTAAATGTAGATGATTCATTTAGTTGTGTTCCATAATCTAAAACGTATCCCTAAAATGATTACACTTCAAAACTCTCTAATTTAAGATGTGTAAAATACTTTAGATCCAGCCCTCTTTGATCAGAGCAAGTCAAATGATTATTCTGCTGTGTTTATGCTATGATTATAGTTCTAGAAGTACTCTGCTAGGCATGGCATGCAAACATAATCATATTAACAGAGTTCATATGGTGTAACTTTAAATTCATCATCAGTTGTCAGGATTAAAGCAATGCACTGTTCTGGCGGCCTTGATATGGCCCATTTAAAGATGCAGCTGGTTGCACTTATGTTACATTTCAGGTAAATTGGTTTAGCTAGTCTTGTTACGTAAACACTGTGTCATTGTGGAAGTCACAACCCATGGCCTCATTACTATTAGAAGTGGTGAAAGAGTATTGGGCCAAATCTGAAAGCAATTGCAGGGCACACCTCATTTCTGTTATTGGTCCTCAGACTAATTAGAGAAATTGTCAAGAAGACTGAATAAAACACATGGTGGGTTATTAGCAAGGGAAGTCCTAGTGTGTGGAGTGGACTGTTATGCCACAACACTCCTAATCTTCCACTCACAGTTGACCATTTCTCAGTCATGGTAACTGTCATTGAAGTTTTTTAAACTATTAAACTATTATTTAAAAAAATCACCATTCCATGCATCTTGACACCATAACTAGGCCTACTTTTCATTACATGTTTTATTTGTTTTATCCTTTATCTAACCATAGAGGTCACATTGAGATTGATACCTCTTTTATAAGTGAGCCCTGGCCAAGAAAGCAGTATACATAGTAACAGTGCCTTTAGAAAGCATTCATACCCCTTGACTTATTCCACTTTTTGTTGTGTTACAGCCTGAATTCAAAATTGTCACCCATCTACACACAATTTATTTCAATTAAATACAGAAATACCTCAGGTAGATAAGTATTCACACCCCTGAATTAACACATGTTAGAATCACATTTGGCAGCGATTACAGCTGAGTCTTGAAGAGTTTTGCACACCTGAATTGTACAATATTTGCACATTATTATTTTACTAATTCTTCAAGCTCTGTCAAGTTGGTTGATTATCATTGCTAAACAACCACTTTCAAGTCTTACAAAATATTTCAAACTGATTTGGCCTAATGTTTAAGGTTATTGTCCTGCTGAAAGGTTAACACTTGTCTCCCAGTGTCTGTTGGAAAGCAGACTGAACACGGTTTTCCTCTAGGATTTTGCCTGTGCTTAGCTCTATTCCATTTCTTTTTATCCTAAAAAGCATACCCATAACATGATTAACAACTCACGTACTGTTGTAAATCAAATCAAATTTTATTTGTCACATGCGCCGAATACCTTACAGTGAAATGCTTACTTACAAGCCCTTAATCAACAATGCAGTTTTAAGAAAATACCTAAAAAATAAAAGTTTAAAAAAAGTATGAGATAAGAAAAACAAATAATTAAAGAGCAGCAGTAAATAACATTTGATTTGTTCACTACTGCTAGTCACTGTTTATTATCTATGCATAGTCACTTCACCCCTACCTACATGTACAAATTACCTCAACTAACCTGTACCCCTGCACACTGACTCGGTACCAGTACACCCTGTATATAGCCTTGTTATTGTTATGTTATTGTGTTACTTTAAAATTGTACTTTTGTTTATTTTGTGACTATTTTCTTAACTCTTCTTCAACTGCACTGTTGGTTAAGGGCTTGTAAGTAATCATTTCACGGTAAGGTCTACACTTGTTGTATTCGGTGCATGTGACAAATAACATTTGATTTGATTTGATCTCTTCTTTAACGAGTATCCATGTTGTTGTCATTCCACTAGGGACTTGTTTTCAGCGTTTTACGTCTCCAGTCAATAGCTGGTGCTGAGTGTATGTGTTTATAATGTGTTCCCATTTAATTGGCTAGTAAATAAATAATTTGTCATGATACACTTCAATAGCAGGAGGGGTGAAGTCAGGCGCAGGAGACTGAGGTCCGTGAAACACACGTTTAATAAATCCTTGAAAAATTGCCGCAAAAAGGCAAGGTGCACAATATACACAAATGGAGAACAGCTCCAAAAAATACTGAGGGACGGGACGCAACCCTAATGCCTAAAACACGCAGCATAAATAAGGAACCACAATATTCCCCTTCGTGCCCCAAAAGGCATGACAATAAACAATCCCGCAAAAATCCCCAAACAAAACAGACAAACTAAATACCCCACTAATTAACTAACACAGAACAGGTGCAGACCTAATCAGACATAACCAAAAGACACAGAAACATAGATTGGTGGCAGCTAGTAGGCCGGCGACGACGAACGCCGAGCACCGCCCGACCGGGGAGAGGCGCCACCTTCTGTGGACGTTGTGACATCCTTAAACCAATATGTGTAATACTGAATCATAAGTAAAGCTCGGGTTTTTGGAGATGCAAGGAGTTTACGACTGTTCAGAATGGTGATATGATGCGAGGTTATGATTAATAAGTTGATTGTTTATAGATGTGATAGGTAAAGACCTTTTAGAGTTTAATTCGGGAGATGGTAACTCTTTAAAGAACCAGTCTCATGGTGCCCCAGATACTAATGAGTTAATTGTTACATGATTCATTTAATCGGGTAACAATTAAACATAGTTAGTTAATTAGATAAAAAAAACAGTCTTCAGATTACTGTTAAAGTCAAGTCACGTCAGGTTAGTATTGTGAAGTAACTACAATGTTGTTGATCCATCCTCAATTTTCTCCTTTCACAGCCATTCAACTCTGTAACTGTTTTTACAGTCACTATTGGCCTCAAGGTAAAATCCCTGAGTGGTTTCCTTACTCTCTGGCAACGGAGTTAAAGTAGGAAGGATGCCTGTATCTTTGTTGTGACTGGGTGCATTGATACAGTGTAATTAATAACTTCACCATGCCCAAACGGATAGTCAGTGTCTGCTTTTATTTTACCCATCTACCAATAGTTGCCCTTCTTTGCTAAGCATTGGAAAACCTCCCTGGTCTTTGTGGTTGAACCTGTGTTTGAAATTCACTGCTCGAATGAGGGACCTTACAGATAATTGTATGTGTTGGGTACAGATATGAGGTAGTCATAAAAAAAATCATGTTAAACACTATTATTGCACTATTAGTCCACATGTGGCAAAACAATGCACTTTTTGTCCAATACAACAAATTACTGAGTACCACTCTCCATATTTTCAATCATAGGGATGACTATATCATGTTATGATGCTTGTCATCGTTAAGGACTGGGGAGTTTTTCAGGATAAAAAATAAATGGAATGGAGCTAAGCACAGGCAAAATCCTAGAGGAAACCTGGTTCAGTTGACTTTCCACCAGACACTGGGAGATTATTTCACCTTTCAGCAGGACAATAACCTAAAACACAAGGCCAAATCTAAACTAGAGTTGCTTACATGGAAGACAGTGAATGTTCCTGAGTGGCTGAGTTACAGTGCATTGGGAAAGTATTCAGACCCCTTCCCTATTTCCACACTTTCTTACATTACAGCCTTATTCTAAAATGGATTCAATATTTTATCATCTACACACATAACTCCATAATGACAAAGCGAAAACAGGTTTTTAGAAATGTTAGTAAATGTCTTAAAAATGAAAACAGAAATGCAGTATTTACATAAGTATTCAGACCCTTTGCTATGAGATTCGAAATTGAGCTCAGGTCCATCCTGTTTTCGTTGATCAACCTTGAGATGTTTCTACAACTTGATTGGAGTCCAACAGTGGTAAATTCAATTGATTGGACATGATTTGGAAAGGCACACACCAGTCTATATAAGGTCCCACGGTTGACAGTGGATGTCAGAGCAAAAATCAAGTTATGAGGTCGAAGGAATTGTCCGTAGAGCTCCAGACAGGATTATATAGAGGCACAGATCTGGGGAATGGTACCAAAAAATGTCTGCAGCAATGAAGGTCCTCAATAACATTGTGGCCTCCATCATTCTTAAATGGAAGAAGTTTGGAACCACCAAGACTCTTCCTAGAGCAGGCTGCCTGGCCAAACTGAGCAATCAGGGGAGAAAGGCCTTGGTCAGGGAAGTAACCAAGAACCCGATGGCTCTAGAGTTCTTCTGTGGAGATGGGAGAACCTTCCAGAAGGACAACCATCTCTGTAGCACTACACCAATCAGGCCTTTATGGTAGAGTGGTCAGACAGAAGCCACTCCTCAGTAAAAGGCACATGACAGCCCGCTTTGAGTTTGCCAAAAGGCAAGGCACCTAAAGGACTCAGACCAAGAAAAACAAGATTCTTTGGTCTGATGAAACCAAGATTGAACTCTTTGGCCTGAAAGCTCAGTGTCATGTCTGGAGGAAACCTGGCACCATCCCTGCGGTGAAGCATGGTCATGGCAGCATCATGCTGTACGGATGTTATTCAGCAGCAGGGACAGCGAGACTAGTCAGGATCAAGGGAAAGATGAACAGTGCAAAGTACAGAGAGATCCTTGATGAAAACCTTCTCCAGAGCGCTCAGGACCTCAGACTGGGGCGAAGGTTCACCTTCCAACAGGACAATGACCCTAAGCACACAGCCAAGACAACGCAGGAGTGGCTTCGAGACAAGTCTCTGAATGTCCTTGAGTGGCCCAGCCAGAGCCCTGACTTGAACCTGGTCAATCATCTCTGGAGAGGCATGACAATAGCTGTGCAGCGTCACACCCCATCCAACTTGAAAGAGCTTGAGAGGACCTGCAGAGAAGAATGGGAGAAAGTCCCCAAATACAAGTGTGCCAAGCTTGTAGCGTCATACCCAAGAAGACTCGAGGCTGTAATTGCTGCCAAAGGGGCTTCAACAAAGTACTGAGTAAGGGTCTGAATACTTATGTACATGTAGCATTTCATTTTTTTATACATTTGCAGAAATGTATAAAAACCTGTTATTGCTTTGTGTACTCCCGCTCCTCCCCTCCGGCGTTCGACGTCGTCGGTTTACTAACCACCGGTCCTGGCACACCTGGTATTCATCATTACGCTCACCTGCGCTTCATCAATAGGCACACCTGAACTCCATCACTTCACTGATTACTCCCCTATATCTTTCACTCCCTTAGTTCCATTCGCCAGACACTATTGACTATGTGTTTCATGTCTGTACGCTACTCGTGCCTCTTGAATTGTTCCATGTTACATTTATTTTTAAACTCACCATCTGCACTTACTTCCCGACTCCGTGTCCACGTTACAGGTGTTGCGGGGAACTTTATTGACCAGACCCTTGCCCAATCTCTGACCATCCCCTCATACCCGCCCTCCTCTCAGTTTCCGGTTCAAGCCCTTGATTTTCAGCCACTAGGTCAGACACATCACAACACCACTCAGCCTCATCGTTGAGTCCATTCATCAGGAAAACATCCCCTTCTTCATCCCTAGTGCACCAACTCACAAGATCAACCTCTGCGTCCTATGGCTCTAACGCCATAACCCCACCATCTCATGGTCGGGACAGCGAGACTAGTCAGGATTGAGGCAATCACGGACTACTCACCTGAATGCTGTTTTCTTGTTCCCTCTTGTGTCATAGCCCCTGTGATCTGGGACATAGATGTGGACATTCGCCAGGCTCTGGAAAGGGAACCCGCTCCCACTACCTGTCCTCCTGAGCGCATCCACGTTCCCATGGGGATAAGGGAGAGACTGTTGACCTGGGCACACACAGCTGTCGTCGCTGGACATCCTGGGATCACCCGTACTATACAACCACTATCTGAAAAGTATTGGGGGCCCACCTTGGTGCAGGACTTTACTCGCTCTGTTCTGTCTGTGCCCAAACTAAGTCTTTCCGCCATGCTCCAGCAGGGAAACTCCTTCCCCTTCCCTTGCCTCAGCGTCCCTGGTCTCATCTGTCCATTGACTTTGTTTGCCGATCTCCCCTCTTCTGACGGTATCACCACCATTCTTGTGGTTGTGGACAGATTTTCTAAATCATGCAGGTTTATTCCTCTCCCTGGTCTCCCTACCTCTCTCTAGGTCTCTTAGGCACTGTTCCAGCAGGTCTTCCGGCACTATGGCCTTCCGGAGGACATCGTCTCTGACCGTGGCCCCCAATTCACCTCATGGAGAGCTTTCATGGAGAAACTGGGGGTCATGGTCAGCCTCACTTCCAGGTACCGGCCTCAATCCAATGGGAAGGTGAAGAGGATGAACCAGGAGCTGGGGTGGTTCCTGAGGAGTCACTGCCAGGACCGGTAGGGAGAGTGGGCCTGATTCCTTCCCTGGGCGCAATTCCCCCAGAATTCATTACGTCACTCCTCCACTGGACTTACTCCCTTCCAGTGTATCCTGGGTTATCAGCCGGCCTTGGCTCTGTGAACTCCAAGCCAGTGGTGGAGGATGAATGGTTCCGGCGTGCAGAGGAGGTTTGGAGTGATGCTCATGTTAGGCTCCAGCGTGCCGTCCGTCGCCAGAAGGAGCAGGCGGATCGCTACCGCAGTGAGGCGTCTGTGTTCCATCCTGTGATCGCGTCTGTCTCTCCACCAGGAACCTCGCACTCCGCCTTCCCTGCAAGAAGCTGAGCCCCTGGTTTGTAAGCCGTTCAAGGTTCTCCGGAGTGTCAACAATGTGACGTATAGGTTACAGCTTCCCGTTGACTATCGTATCTCACCTCATGTCTCCCTTCTCAGGACGGTGGTTCCTGGTCCCCTGGCTGCTGCTGATCCTCACGACACCCCTCCGCCCGCCTGGACATCAGGGGAGGTCTCGCCTATGCCGTCAGATCACTACTGGTCTCCAGACGTCATGGGGGTCGAACGATGTGGGTTCCAGTGGAGGACATTCTGGACCCCAACTTCATTCTTGATTTCCATTTTCACGGCCCTGCGCGCGCATCGCGGGGGGGGGGGCAGTCAGGTTTACTAACCACCGGCGCCTGCGCTTCATCAATAAGCACACCTGGACTCCATCACTTCACTGATTACCTCCCCTATATCTGTCACTCCCTTAGTTCCATTCCCCAGGCAGGATGGACTATGGGTTTCATGTCTGTACGCTACTTGTGTATCTTGTACCATGTTCTGTTTAATATTAAACTCACCACCTGCACATGCTTCCTGACTCCCAGCGTCCACTTACAGGTATTGTGTGTAGATTGATGAGAATTTTTTTTATTTTTATAAATCTTATAATAAGGCTGTAATGTAACAAAATGTAGGAAAAGTCAAGGGGTCTGAATACTTTCCGAATGCACTGTACTATATTGTACAATCCAGGTGTGCAAAGCTCTTAAAGATTTCCCCAGAAAGAATCACATCTGTAATACCTGCCAAATGTGATTCTAACATGTATTGACTCAGGCGTGTGAATACTTATGTAAATAATATATTTCTGTATCTTATTTTCAATACATTTGCTAAAATGTCTTAAAACATGCTTAGGGGGTGTTGTGTGCATATTGTATGGGTGAGAGAAAAAAAAATATTTAAATACATTTTTTACTCAACAAAATGTGGAACAAGTCAAGGGGTATGAATATTTTCTGAAAGCACTGTACATATTGATATACACCATATTTATAAATAAATACACACTAAATATAAACATGACTGTTTTACTGGTATGTTCGCTATTGCAAGTTTGTGACTATTTTCTGAAGGGGGAGAAGCTATAAAACAACCATTGTGTGTTATCCAGAACTGATCAGATTGAGCCCACTTTCACTATGGCCAGTCACAATCACATGTTTTACAAAACCTCAGGAAAAAAACACCTATTGATTTAGGACTATCAACTGTAAGACGTCTAGGTGTAGAAGGTAAGGCGGAGTCAGGCGCAGGACACAGAGATGAGTAATACACGTAACTTTACTCAAACAACAAATATTCCAAGAAGGAAAAATAACCAAGCTCACAAACACAGTCGAACTTACAATGAACAAACACGCACAAAACCATGGGGAAAACCAGAGGGTTAAATAAGGAAAATATAATTATGGGAATTGAAACCAGGTGTGTACATTGAAGACAAAACAAATGGAAAATGAGAAGTGGATCGGTGGCAGCTAGAAAACCGGTGACGTCGACCGCCGAACGCCGCCCGAACAAGGAGAAGAACAACTTCGGCGGAAGTCGTGACATCAACATCCCTCAGACGTATTGCCTTGCAGGCTGACCTCTGTGTAGAAAATGGAATCTGGTAATGGATTCAATGATGGATGATTGTGAAAACATTGCATTCAACACTCATCTCCAAACTGTTTCAATAAGCTATTTTGTACTTCCACAGCCCCTAGTTTGATTATTATTCTGAGAAATATTTTGATAATCAGGTCTCCTGAGCCACCCACACTCTTAATATTTCAGTATGTTAAATTGAAATTCATAGAAATATAATGATACAAATGTGTGTAATTTATGTTTTTCATATCCATATACAGTCTGACACTAAAAGGAAAACAAGCAATGTTCTCCAGTCACTTCAATGCATATTTACAGCAACATTGTCACTGTGGATTTTAGTAAATAGGTGTGTGATGAATACTTGTGTATTTGTGTGAACTCTATCAGGGAGTGAGTCCATGTAACTTGTGAAGCATTTTTTTACTCCTGAACTTATTTACGCTTGCCATAACAAAGGGGTTGAATCCTTACTGACTCAAGACATTTCAGATATTCATTTTTAATTAATTTGTAACATTTTCGAAAAGCATAATTCCACTTTGACATTATGGGATATTGTTTGTAGGCCAGTGACACAACATCTCAATTTAATACATTTTAAATTCAGGCTGTAACACAACAAAATGTGGAAAAAGTCAAGGGGTGTGAATCATTTCTGAGGGCACTACAACACAACATAAAAACACAATATTAAACATAACAATGAATTTTAGTGAAAACAGTGCATAGTGCATAAGAAAGCTTAAAAGAGCAGGTTTGAAAACATGTGCAATTCATGGTCAGCAGCCCTCCAATCTGTGATTTAAAATCATCAATCGGAATAAAATGACCTACTTTCAGGTCGTTCTGCAAAGTGTTCCAAGATGATGGGGTAGCAAAACTAAAAGCACTCTTACCAGACCCCATTCTTGTGTTTGGGACATTATATAAAGTTTTGAGATCTCAGACGGTAATGTCCATGACTAGGTAGAGTGAACAAAGTGCTTGGCAGCTGCCCTAAGATGGCCTTGTAGACAAACATGTACCAGTGAGTCTGTCGCCTTACAGTTAAGGATGGCCATCCTGCTAACTGATGTAAGGTACAGTGATGTGTAAGAGGTCTTTTGATTGTTATAAATCTTAGAGCAGCATGTTAGAGTGTGTCTAGTGTGTGCAGCATTGGAGGCTCTTCTGAGAAGGAAGGGGAGGACCATCCTCCTCAGTGAATTTCATACAAATAAAAATAGTGAAATATTTAAAAGTTATTCTTTTTAGATAAAACTATACTAAATGTATTTACATGTCACCAAATAATTGATTAAAACACACTGTTTTGCAATGAAGTTCTACAGTAGCCTCAACAGCACTCTGTAGGGTAGCACCATGGTGTAGCCGGATGACAGCTAGTTTCCGTCGTACTCTGGGTTCATTGACTTCCAAGGATGCTCATGGTTCTCACCCCTTTCCACAGACTTGCACAGTAATTATGACAACTTTCGGAGGACGTCCTCCAACCTAACAGAGCACTTGCAGCATGAACAGATATATTGTCCACCCAATCAAAGGATCAGAGAATGAATCTAATACTGAAAACACAAGCTACAGCTAGCTAGCACTGCAGCGCATACAATGTGGTGAGAAGTTGTCTCAAAGAGAGAGAAAGACAATAGTTGAACAGTTTTGAACAAATGTATTTATTTAAAAATGAAGGAGAAGCGAGAGAGAGAAAGAGAGAGAGCTAACTATATTTCGTTGTATTTTTTCATAAAACTTTCACTTTCACTTATCTAGCGAATACAGCCAGCTAGTTTAGCCTACTCAAACACCCAGCTCAACCAGAGAGGGATGCTATGTTAGCTAGCTTGCAATGGCTATCCAACACTGGAACTCTTCCAAGTCAAGGTAAGCTTTTGATTTTATACATTTATTGCCATGGGGCCCGCCAAAACTGCTAAACTGCTTGCTGACTGTACATTGTACTACATGATTGTAGTGTGTTTACTAATGCGTTAGTTCTCCTCTCACCTTTCCCTTTGCTTGTGCACTTCAGTGCACAACAATGAACAGTCTGTGACCAGGCAAAAAAAACTTTCCAAGCCAAACCATATCATAACGGCTAACCCCTACACACAGCCTACATCACTATCAACATATTAGCTAACGTCAAAGCTAGTCAACACAGCTACTAGGAGAACGTGAAGATGAAATAAATAATTATAGAACAAGCAAAATGATCATGTTGCTTGTATGTGGCTGCTATGAAAGGGAACTATGTTTGCATGTGATCAGGGGTGTATTCATTCTGCCGATTCTGTTGAAAAAAAACATTTCTTAATTGGAAATAAATGGAATGAAACGGGGATAAACATACCTGCATTTGTCCAATAGAAACTCTCTTTGCAACTGTTGGACTAATGATTACACCCTAGATCAGCTAGATGCAGGCAAGAGTAAGATGGTATTGAATGTGTCACTGTCTGTCACCTTGATTCCTAAAATGTTTCTCTTGACCTGTGCCACTGCGTTGTAAACTTCATTCATAGGCTAGGTTGTAGCAACCTCACGATAGGTATAGGGAAAATTCCAGCATCATGTAGTAGCCTAAACCTATTGATGTTACAGTGAGCTGCATGAATGGAATATGAATGACAGTCATCCAATATGCTGTAACAGAAATAATGCCATGCTCATAAAACATTTTTTGGTCCTCCCTCATCTTAAACATCACTGACCACCACTGGTGTGCATGTAAGACCCCAGGGCATTCATGTACAGAATATCACCATAATCCAACAAAAGCTTTAAGTGGCTGCAACATTCTTTTCTAGCTTGAAATGAAAAACAAGACTTTCCTTAAACAAACAAAAAAAATGACAGATCTTCATCAAGGTGAAAAATACCAAGGACTTATATGATGACGCCACCTCTATTGATATGTTAAATCACAGTGACATGTTATGAAAAATGTCACATTATCTTAACACAACAGGGTTATAAAAGCATTATGCCAGCACACAGTTTGTTACCTTTCATTAGTATAATAGCATGGGTAAATAAATATACAATGTACGGTGCCTTCAGAAAGTATTCACACACCTTAACTTTTTCCACATTTTGTTGTGTTACAGCCTGAATTTAAAATGGATTCAATTTAGATTTTGAAAACCTCCCTGATTGTTGTGGTGTCACTGGCCTACACACAGTACCTCATAATGTCAAAGTGGAATTATGTTTTTAGAAATGTTTACAAATGAATAAAAAATTAAAAGCTGAAATGTCTTAAGTCAATAAGTATTTAACCCCTTTGTTATTGTCACGTCCTGACCAATATTTAGGTATTATTTGTATTATATTTTGGTCAGGACGTGGCAGAGGGATATTTGTTTTGTATTTTGGGGTTTTGTGTGTGGTGTAGTGGGGAATTAGTTGTTGGTATAGGTTCTAGGTTTGTGTTTCTGTGTATAGTTAATTGGGGTTGGACTCCCAATTGAAGGCAGGTGTGTTGAGTTGCCTTTGATTGGGAGTCCTATATAATGGGGTGTGTTTGTCTTTGTGTTTTGTGGGTAGTTGTTTTTTGCACTGCTAGGTATAGCCTGTGAAACTGTCATTCGTTGTTCTTGTTTTTTTATTTTCACGTGTTCTCAATCATTTAATAAATTATGATGTTGAACACGCAACCCGCTGCATATTGGTCCACTTTCTCCGACGATGATTTCGCTATATCGTCAGACGAAGAATAAATCCATGACAGAACTACCCACCACAACAGGACCAAGCAGCGGAGTAAAGAGCGGGACGCTGAATATATGGACTATTCTGAGGAAATAGACTTCGACATGGACACTCGTGAGAAATGGACTTGGGACCAGATTCTGGCCGGAGAGGGCCCGTGGAAGAAGGCTGGGGTGGAACGGGAATGCTACGTTAGGACACGTCTGGCTAGGAAGCCGGAGAGGCACCCCCAATAATTTTTTTGGGGGGGGCACATGGGTAGTTTGGCTGGGCATAGGAAGAGCCATAAGCCAGCTACCCGTAAGTGCAGGAAGGGGCGAAGAAGGTGGAGAGCGCCGTGTTTCGCCGAGGTGCGCACTATCTCGCCCATACGCACGCACAGCCCAGTCCGCCCTGTACCAGCACCTCGCTTGTGCAGGGCTACTAGTTCCATCCAGCCAGGACGGGTTGTGCAGGCGGTGCGATCACGGCCACCTGTGCGCCTCCATGGCCCAGTCTTTCCGGTTCCTGCCTCTCGGAGTATCCCGGAAGTGAGAACTCCCAGTCTAGCACGACCAGTACCAGCAACCCGGACCAAGCTTCCAAATAGTCAGCCTAGTCCTGTTCAGCCTGTTCCCGCTCCCGGCACTAGCCCTAAGGTGCGTGTGCTGAGACTGGCACATCCAGTACCAGCCCCACGCATCAGGCATCTAGTGCATCAGCCCAGCCCAGCCCCGCCAGTCAGGAGTCGCCAGAGCCGCCCGCCAGTCAGGAGTCGCCAGAGCCGCCCGCCAGTCAGGAGTCGCCAGAGCCGCCCGCCAGGCAGGAGTCGCCAGAGCCGCCCGCCAGGCAGGAGTCGCCAGAGCCGCCCGCCAGTCAGGAGTCGCCAGAGCCGCCCGCCAGTCAGGAGTCGCCAGAGCCGCCCGCCAGTCAGGAGTCGCCAGAGCCGCCCGCCAGCCCGGATCAGCCAGAGAGGCCCGTCTGCCCAGATCAGCCAGAGTGGCCCGTCTGCCCGGATCAGCCAGAGTGGCCCGTCTGCCCGGATCAGCCAGAGTGGCCCGTCTGCCCGGATCTGCCAGAGTGGCCCGCCGCGCCGGATCTGCCAGAGTGGCCCGCCGCGCCGGATCTGCCAGAGTGGCCCGTCTGCCCGGAGCTGCCAGAATGGCCCGTCTGCCCGGAGCTGCCAGAGTGGCCCGTCTGCCCGGAGCTGCCAGAGTGGCCCGTCTGCCCAGAGCTGCCAGAGTGGCCCGTCTGCCCGGAGGGGTCTGTTTGTGACCCGGAACCAAGGGGTCGGCCTGCGACCCGGGACTGAGGGAATCTGCTTGGGACCCAGAAACGGGTGAGTCTGGCTACGATCCCAAATTTAAATTAAGTAACTGTGACTGTAATGAGTCTGCCTACAGACCGGGACCGAAGGAGTCGGCCTACGACCTGGAACCGAAGGAGTCTGCCTACTGTCCAAAGCCAAGCAAGTCTGTCTACGGTCTGGAGGGCAGTAGGCCAGAACCGGAGCCACCTCCAATATAGGTGGGTTGGGGAGGGGGGTGTAGCACAGTGCCGTCGTTGACGGCAGCCACCCTCCCACCCTCCCTTTAGTTTAGGGGGTTTATTTTTGTATTGGGTTTTCTTTATGTTGGTGCATTCGGTGTATGCACCTTTAGGGGGGGTAATGTCACGTCCTGACCAATATTTAGGTATTATTTGTATTATATTTTGGTCAGGACGTGGCAGAGGGATATTTGTTTTGTATTTTGGGGTTTTGTGTGTGGTGTAGTGGGGTGTTAGTTGTTGGTATAGGTTCTAGGTTTGTGTTTCTGTGTATAGTTAATTGGGGTTGGACTCCCAATTGAAGGCAGGTGTGTTGAGTTGCCTTTGATTGGGAGTCCTATATAATAGGGTGTGTTTGTCTTTGTGTTTTGTGGGTAGTTGTTTTTTGCACTGCTAATGATGATGTTGAACACGCAACCCGCTGCGTATTGGTCCACTTTCTCCGGCGATGATTTCGCTATATCGTCAGACGACGAAGAAATCCGTGACAGTTATGGCAAGCCTAAATAAGTTCAGGGGTAAAAACGTGCTAAACAAGTCAGTTAATAAGTTACATGAACTCACTCTGTGTGCAATAATAATGTTCCACCTGGTTTTTGAATGGCATATCCCACACATATAATTATCTATAAGGCCCCCCAGTCGAGCAGCGAATATCAACCACAGATTCAACCACAACAACCAGGGAGGTTTTCCAATGCCTCACAAAGAAGGGCACCTATTGCTAGATGAGTAAACAAACAAAAAAGTAGGCATTGAAAATCCCTTTGAGCATGGTAAAGCTATTAATTACATTTTGGATGGATCAACAACATTGTAGTTACTCCACAACACTAACCTAATTGACAAATTGAAAAGAAAGAAGCCTGTACAGAATACAATTATTCTAAAACATGCATCTTGTTTGCAGCAAGGCACTAAAGTAATACTGCAAAAAATGTGTCTTGAATACAAAGTGCTATGTTTGGGGAAAATCCAGTAGAACACATCACTGAGTACCACTCTCCATATTTTCAAGCATAGTGATTGCTGCATTATGTTATGGGTATGCTTGTCATCGTTAACTTTTATGGGCTAGGTGGGACGTTTGCGTCCCACCCTAGTCAACAGCCAGTGGAATCGCGTGGCGCGAAATACAAATACCTAAAAAATGCTATAACTTCAATTTCTCAAACATATGACTATTTTACACCATCTTAAAGACAAAACTCTCGTTAATCTAACCACATTGTCCGATTTCAAAAAGGCTTTACAGCGAAAGCAAAACATTAGATTATGTGAGGAGAGTACCCTGCCAAAAATAATCACACAGCCATTTTCAAAGCAAGCATATATGTCACAAAAACCAAAACCACAGCTAAATGCAGCACTAACCTTTGATGATCTTCATCAGATGACACTCCTAGGACATTATGTTATACAATACATGCATGTTTTGTTCAATCCAGTTCATATTTATATCAAAAAACAGCTTTTTACATTAGCATGTGATGTTCAGAACTAGCATACCCACCCAAAACTTCCGGTGAATTTACTAAATTACTCATGATAAACGTTCACAAAATACATAACAATTATTTTAAGAATTATAGATACAGAACTCCTTTATGCTAACGCTATGTCAGATTTTAAAATAGCTTTTCGGCGAAAGCACATTTTTCAATATTCTGAGTACATAGCTCGGCCATCACAGGCTAGCTAATTTGACACCCACCAAGTTTGGGGCTCACTAAATTGGATTACCTTTGCTGTTCTTCGTCAGAATGCACTCCCAGGACTTCTACTTCAACAACAAATGTTTTGGTTCGAAATAATCCATAGTTATATTGAAATAGCTCCGTTTTGTTTGTGCATTCAGGTCACTATCCGAAGGGTGACGCGCGAGCGCATTTCGTGACAAAACAATTCAAAATATTCCATTACCGTACTTAGAAGCATGTCAAACACTGTTTAAAATAAATGTTTATGCTATTTTTCTCGTAAAATAGCGCTAATATTCCAACCGGGCAATGTTGTATTCATTCAAAGGCTGAAAGAAAAAAATGGAGTAGTCTCGTGAACGCGCATCTCAGTCTCAATGTCCCCAGGCTGACCACTCACAAACTCTGCTGCTGTTCTTTGCCCAGCGACAGCAGACACCCCATTCCACTTTCTGGCGGCTTTAGAGAGCCAATGGAAGCCTTAGAAAATGTCATGTTACAGCACAGATGCTGTATTTTTGATAGAGATGCAACAGAAGGACAACAAATTGTCAGACAGGGCACTTCCTGTATGGAATCTTCTCAGGTTTTGGCCTGCCATATGAGTTCTGTTATACTCACAGACACCATTCAAACAGTTTTAGAAACTTTAGAGTGTTTTCTATCAAACTCTACTAATTATATGCATATTCTCGTTTCTGGGCAAGAGTAGTAACCAGTTTAAATCGGGTACGTTTTTTATCCGGCCGTGCAAATACTGCCCCCTAGCCCCAGCAGGTTTTAAGGACTGGGGAGTTTTTCAGGATGAAAAAAGAAATGCAACTGAGCTAAGCACTGTCAAAACCCTAGAGGAAAACTGGTTCAGTCTGCTTTCCACCAGACACTGGGAGGTGAATTCACCTTTCAGCAGGACAATAACCAGAGAACACAAAGCCAAATTTACACTGGAGTTGCTAACAAGAAAGACAGTGAATGTTCCTGAGTGGCAGAGTTACTGTATTGTCTTAAATATGCTTGAAAATCTATGGCAAAGCTTGAAAATGGTTGTCTAGCAATGATCAACAATCAATTTGACAGAGCTTGAAAAATTGTTTAAATAATAATGGGTAAATATTGTACAATCCAGGTGGGCAAAGCTCTTAAAGACTTCCCTGTGGCTCAGTTGGTAGAGCATGGTGTTTGCAACGCCAGCATAGTGTATGCAACGCCAGGGTTGTGGGTTTGATTCCCACGGGGGGCCAATACAAAAACAAATGCATGAAATGTATGCATTCACTACTGTAAGTTGCTCTGGATAAAAGTGTCTGCTAAAATGTAAAAATATTACCCAGAAAGACTCACAACTGTAATAGCAGCCAAGTTGATTATAACATCTATTGACTCAGGGGTGTGAATACTTGTGTAAATTAGGTATTTTATTTCCAATAAATTTACTAAAATGTCTAAAAACACCTTTTCATTATGGGGTATTGTGTGTAGATGGTGAGAGAAAAAATAACATATTGATCAATTTTGAATTCAGGCTGTGACACAACAAAATGTGGAACAAGTCAAGGGGTATGGATACTTTCTGAAGGCACTGTACATATTGATAAACACCATATTTACAGGTATTCACAAAGTATTCAGATCCCTTCCCCTTTTCCACATGTTGTTATGTTAGAGCCTTATTCTAAAATGGATTAAATTAAAGGTTTTCCTCATCAACCTACACACAATACCATATAATGACAAAGCAAAAACCGTTTTTTAGAAATGTTTGTAATTTTATTTATTTTTTTAAACCCAGAAATATCTGATTTACATACGAATTCAGACCCTTTGCTATGACACTCGAAATTGAGCTCAGGTGCATCCTGTTTCCATTGATCATCCTTGAGATGTTTCTACAACTTGATTGGAGTCCAGCAGTGGTAAATTCAATTGATTTAACATGATTTGGAAAGGCACACACCTGTCTATATAAGGTCTCACAGATGACAGAGCTCCGAGACAGGATTGTGTCGATGCACAGATCTGGGGGAAGGGTATCAAAACATTTCCTCAGCATTTAAAGTCCTCAAGAACACTGTGGCCTCCATCAATCTTAAATGGAAGAAGTTTGGAACCACTGAGACTCTTCATAGAGCTGGCCGCCCAGCCAAACTGAGCAATCGGGGGAGAAAGGCCAGAAGGGGAGAAGGGCCAGAAGAGCTCCAGAGTTCCTCTGTGGACAACCATCTTCCTTCCTGAAGGACAACCATCTCTGCAGCACTCCACCAATCAGGCCTTTATGGTAGAGTGGCAAGACAGTAGCCAGTCCTTAGTAAAAGGCACACGGCATTCCGCTTGGAGTTTGCCAAAAGGCACCTAAAGACTCTCAGAAAATGAGAAACAAGATTCTCTGGTCTGATGAAACTAAGATTGAGCTCTTTGGCCTGAATGCCAAGTGTCATGTCTCGAGGAAACCTGGCACCATCCCTACTGTGAAGCATGGTAGTGGCAGCATCATGCTTTCTGGATGTTTTTCAGATGCAGTTACCGGGAGACTAGTCAGGATCGAGGGAAAGATGAACGGAGCAAAGTACAAAGAGATCCTTGATGAAAACCTGCTCCAGAGTGCTTAGGACCTCAGACTGGGGTGAAGGTTCAGTTTCAACTGAACCTTGAAGCGTGGAATCCGATTGGTCAGACCAGCGTTGAACAGACCTGAGCACGGGCGTTTCCTGCTTTAGTTTCTGTCTATAAACTGGGAGCAACAAAATGGAGCCGTGGTCAGATTTTCCGAAAGGAGGGCAGGGTAGGGCTTTGTATGCGTTGCGGAAGTTAGAGTAACAATGATCCAGGGTTTTACCAGCCCGGGTCGCGGATTCGATATGCTGATAAAATTTAGGGAGCCTTGTTTTCTGATTAGCCTTGTTAAAATCACCAGCTACAATAAATGCAGCCTCAGGATATGTGGTTTCCAGTTTACATAGAGTCCAATGAAGTTCTTTCAGGGCCGTCGATGTGTCTGCTTGGGGGAGATATACACGACTGTGGTTAAAATCGAAGAGAATTCTCTTGGTAGATAATGCGGTCGACATTTGATTGTAAGAAATTCTAGGTCAGGTGAACAAAAGGACTTGAGTTCCTGTATGTTGTTATGATCACACCATGTCTCGTTAATCATAAGGCATACACCCCGCCCTTCTTCTTACCAGAGAGATGTTTGTTTCTGGCGGCGCGATGCGTGAAGAAACCAGGTGGCTGTACCGACTCTGATAATGTATCCCGAGTGAGCCATGTTTCCGTGAAACAAAGAATGTTACAATCTCTGATGTCTTTCTGGAAGGCAACCCTTGCTCGGATTTCGTCTACCTTGTTGTCAAGAGACTGGACATTGGCGAGTAGTATACTCGCGATGTGCCCGTCTACGGAGCCTGACCAGACGACCGCTCCTTCTGCCCCTTCTGCGGCGCCGTTGTTTTGGGTCGCCGGCTGGGATCCGATCCATTGTCCTGGGTGGTGGACCAAACAGAGGATCCACTTCGGGAAAGTCGTATTCCTGGTTGTAGTGTTGGTAAGTTGACGTTGCTCTTATATCCAATAGTTCCTCCCGGCTGTATGCAATAAAACTTAAGATTTCCTGGGGTAACAATGTAAGAAATAATAAATAAAAAAACAACATACTGCATAGTTTCCTCGTGTAATTTATTGTCCAATGATTGCACGTTGGCGAGTGGTATTGACGTAACGGCAGCTTTCCCACTCGCCTTCTCCAGGTCCTGACCAGGCATCCGGCTCTTTGTCCTCTGTACCTGTGTCGCTTCCTCTTGCAAATAACGGGGATGTCAGCCCTGTGGGGTGTTTGGAGAATGTCTTGTGCGTCCTCCTTTTTGTAGAAAGAATCTTCGTCTAATCCGAGGTGAGTGATCGCTGTCCTGATGTTCAGAAGCTCTTTTTTGCCGTAAGATACGGTTGCAGAAACATTATGTACAAAATACGTTACAAATAACGCAAAAAACCCCACATAATAGCACAATTGGTTGGGCGCCCGTAAAACTGCTGCCATTTCTTCTGGCATTTCTTCATTTTAGTCAACCTGACAAAGCTTGAGAGGATCTGCAGAGAAGAATGGGGGAAACTCCCAAATACAGGTGTTCCAAGCTTGTAGCGTCATACCCAAGAAGACAGGAGGCTGTAATCACTGCCAAAGGTGCTTCAACAAAGTATTGAGTAAAGGGTCTGAATACCTATGTAAATGTGATATTTCCATTTTTTTTTTTATACATTTGCAACAATTTCTAAAAACCTGTTTTTGCTTTGTCGTTGTAGAGTATTGTGTGTAGATTGATGAGGGAATTTTTTTTTTTAATACATTTTAGAATAAGGCTGTAACACAACAACATGTGGAACAAGTCAAGGGGTCTGAATACTTTTCGAATGCACTGTATAAATTAATACACTCTAAATATAAACATGACTGTTTTACTGGTATGTTCGCTATTGCAAGTTCATGACTATTTTCTGAAGGGGGAGAAGCTATATTACAGAGAAGCTATATTATTCTGTGTAGTCCAGAACTGATCAGAGTGAGCCAACTTTCACTATGGCCTATCACAGTGCCCTACAAACTCAGAAAAAAGACATCTATTGATTTAGGTTTACAGGCTGACCTCTGTGTAAAAAATGTATCCCGGTAATGGATTCAATGATGGATGAATGTGAAAACATTGCATTCAACATTAATCTCCAACCTGTTTCAATAAGCTATTTTGTACTTCCACAGCCCCTAGTTTGATTATTATTCTAAGAAATATTTTGCTAATCAGGTCTCCTGAGCCACCCACACTCTTAATATTACAGTATGTTAAGTTGAAATTCATAAAATGTAATGATGAACATGTGTGTAATTTATATGTTTTTCATATCCGTATACAGTTTGACACTAAAAGGAAAACATTGTGTTGCAATGTTCTCCAATCACTTCAATGCATATTTACAGCAACACTGTCACTGTGGATTTAAGTAAATAGGTGTGTGATGAAAACTTGTTTATTTGTGTGAACTCTACCAAGGAAATCTGAGGCTTGTTCCAGATATGTCTGAGTAGGAGACTTGAGAGATTCACCGCTTTAATTAAGATTAACAAGCTCAAGCAGGCTTCCCTCACAATCCCTCATCTGGCGCAATAACAATGAGGAAGCTTTAGGCCCTGGAGACCAGAATATCACAGAGTCTGCTCTACTGGGGAAGGAAAGAAGGAATTCATTCAGCAGTCAGCTATTGAAAAATTCATTTCTCAAACTAACCTGACAACTATGTTTAATTATGTCATTCTGCAAGTCTATTTTTCACTGCCATTGTTAACATTTAGCTGGAAAAGATCATTGACAAATCCTGTTGGCCTCTGATTGGATAAAGCAAGGCCTTTACATTGAGGGCCTGAACAC
This sequence comes from Salmo trutta, assembly GCF_901001165.1. Lineage (NCBI taxonomy): Eukaryota > Metazoa > Chordata > Actinopteri > Salmoniformes > Salmonidae > Salmo > Salmo trutta. The sequence goes on along the minus strand of NC_042971.1, from coordinate 41,938,574 downwards.
CTGCTTTTCTCAGGCCAGCCAACCAGGTGGACCAGCAGCCAACACATACAGTATACTGCCATATGTAGACCAGGTACAACACAAAATAAACAAAAACATACAGAACAACATCCCAAATGAACTTTTAAACCACCAGCAATTGAAAAAAGGATAAAAAGAGAAGGCTGGGTATGTGGGTAATGAGATTCTTACTTACTTTTATTTTACTTTGGTTGTACAAAAAGCAGAAGCCTGGCATCACTTTTGATGCTACCAGCACCAGGGAACTTTTCCTCCGGTATATTTTCTACGCACCTTTGATTAAACTGTTAAAAGTAATTGTGCCCAAATATGGTATATGAAACTGAAACAGTTAACACTGTATAAATGTATAAAATGCCATTGTATATGTTGTCGCCATCTAAATAACTACAGTACTACAGTACAGCCATCACATTTAAATCCATCAAATATTCCTCATATGGAATAGCCTGCTTCACTAACTGGACAGTGTGCCTAAAACAATAATCTCATGGTAATCTAGATGGCAGGTAGCTAGCAGTTAGCAATTAAGAGCATTGGACCTGATTCGAATCCCGAGCCGACTATGTGAAAAATCTGTCGATGTGCCCTTGAGCAAGGCACTTCACCCTAACTGCTCCTGTAAATCTCTCTTGATAAAAGCATCTGCTAATTTACTAAAATGTAAATGTAAAATAAGATAATACTACATTTTTTATGTCTTTCTGAAAATCATATCCCAGACTTTAAGTATAAAAATCTACTACCTGAGATTACATTTTTTTTAAATTGGTTATAAATTCAGAATTACTATAATACGTTCAGTACAGTCAAAGTTCTCAGATCTACAGACAGGGATATGTCTCGAAGCCCTCTGTATCCTTAGTAATGACCTCCATTTAGATTTTTTGAGGGCATTGACCTAGTTTTCACAGAAGCTTTTAAAGGGAGGAATGACAGGGAGAGAAAGAAATAACAGAACGCTCACACAGAATAAAAGAGAGTGAGATAATGTCAGATTAAGTAAACAATCCAGTACAGTATCACAGAGTCATACAAAACGAATAAATGTTTATTTATTTCTAATAGAGGGTTAGTGGTTTGTTTATAAAATATTGACGACGTTGAGGGTGGGAAGCTCTCAGTCTGTGTCCCTGTTGGTTGGCAGAGCTACCCTGCCCAGAAGCCCTTGTCCAGTTTTGCACTCGGCTGCCCCCAGAAGTGAATCCACTGGACATAGTTGATCTGATGAAAGGGAATTAAATTGTCATCGAACGCGGCTTTCATCTGGGTCTCCGCCTGACAGCCGATTAGAGCTCGCTTGTCTGATTTCAGACACAGAAGGTTGATTTCTGCTCCTTCTTGCCTAGTCTACTTGCTTTTAGAGGAAAGTGTGTCATTTTTGGAGTCCGTGCAGTAGCAAGGGGGAAATTATTATTATTAATAATAATAATAATAATGTATTACTTTCTATAGCGCTTTACATAGAATCTCAAAAGACTTCAAGAGAGAAAAACATACAAGCATTATATCATGACAAGCCAACCAATAGAGGCAAAGTCTTTGAAAGCTACAGTTGATGTCGGAAGTTTACATACACTTAGGTTGGAGTCATCAAAACCTGTTTTTCAACCACTCCACAAATTTCTTGTTAACAAACTATAGTTTTGGCAAGTCGGTTAGGACATCTACTTTGTGCATGACACAAGTAATTTTTCCAACTTATAATTCACTGCATCACAATTCCAGTGGGTCAGAAGTTTACATACACTCTAAGTTGACTGTGCCTTTAAACAGCTTGGAAAACTCCAGAAAATGATGTCATGGCTTTAGAAGCTTCTGATAGGCTAATTGACATAATTTGAGTCAATTGGAGGTGTACCTGTGGATGTATTTCAAGGCCTACCTTCAAACTCAGTGCCTCTTTGCTTGACATCATGGGAAAATCAAAAGAAATCAGCCAAGACCTCAACATTTTTATTTTAGACCTCCACAAGTCTGGTTCAGCCGTGGGAGCAATTTCCAAACGCCTGAAGGTACCACGTTCATCTGTACATCATACCGCTCAGGAAGGAGACGCGTTCTGTCTCCTAGAGCTTAACGTACTTTGGTGCGAAAAGTGCAAATCAATCCCAGAACACCAGCAAAGGATCTTGTGAAGATGCTGGAGGAAAGAGGTACAAACGTATCTATATCCACAGTAAAACGAGTCCTATATCGACATAACCTGAAAGGCCGCTCAGCAAGGAAGAAGCCACTGCTTCAAAAACCCCATAAAAAAGCCAGACTACGGTTTGCAACAGCACATGGGGACAAAGATCGTACTTTTTGGAGAAATGTCCTGTGGTCTGATGAAACAAAAATATAACTGTTTGGCTATAATGTCCATCGTTGTGTTTGGAGGAAAAAGGGGGAGGCTTGCAAGCCAAAGAACACCATCCCAACCATGAAGCACGGGGGTGGAAGCATCATGTTGTGAGGGTGCTTTGCTGCAGGAGGGACTGATGCACTTCACAAAATAGATGGCATCATGAGGCAGGAAAATGATGTGGATATATTGAAGCAACATATCAAGACATCAGTCAGGAAGTTAAAGCTTGGTCGCAAATGGGTCTTCCAAATGGACAATGACCCCAAGCATTCTTCCAAAGTTGTGACAAAATGGCTTAAGGACAACAAAGTCAAGGTTTTGGAGTGGCCATCGCAAAGCCTTGACTTCAACCCTATAGAAAATTTGTGGGCAGAACTGAAAAAGTGTGTGCGAGCAAGGAGGCCTACAAACCTGACTCAGTTACACCAGCTCTGTCAGGAGGAATGGGCCAAAATTCACCCAACTTATTGTGGGACGCTTGTGGAAGGCTACCCGAAAGGTTTGAACCAAGTTAAACAATTTAATTGCAATGCTACCAAATACTAATTGAGTGTATGTAAACTTCTGACCCACTGGGAATGTGATGAAAGAAATAAAAGCTGAAATAAATCATTCTCTCTGATATTATTCGGACATTTCACATTCTTAAAATAAAGTGGTGATCCTAACTGACCCAAGGCAGGGAATCTTTACAAGGATTAAATGTCAGGAATTGTGAAAAACTGAGTTTAAATGTATTTGGCTAAGGAGTATGTAAACTTCTGACTTCAACTGTACATCCTCCGAAGATGGAAAGGGTCAGTTCATGACTTGAGCAGAGGGATTGGTCAGAGGATGGTAGATGAAGGTGATGGAGTCTGCTGATGTTCTTGTCAGAGGGCAAGTCTGGGAACCAGCCTGTTTTTTAGCCACTGGACGTCTCCTCTTCCACTCTGTGTAGCACCCACTTGGATGATGCCTCAACAGCTCTGGGCACCAGAAAGCTCACCACAAGAAGTTCAGAATATTAGCCAGTAGTCCTCAATACGAGCCCTCTACCTCAACACTGCCGTACTACTTGATCTCCCATTCCTTTCACACTTCAGGAGACTCTTAAAATTATGTTCTCAGAATATCAGGAATTGGCAGCCAAGTGAAACAAAAAAGTTGGTACTGTGTCCAGATGCATAACATTTTAAAAAAAGAACATTAGCCAGCTATTATTATTAGGTTATGTCCTCTCATCGCCTCAATGCCCCTGGCCCTCTAGGCTGTCTCTCAAACTGTACAAACTTATATTCCACACATATTCCCATAGTTATATAAACAGTATCCATTTTAAAATCCTTGAATGTACCCAATTTTGAACAAAATTATTATTACATTGCATTAAGTCAGCTTTGCTGGTGTAATGGAAACTGGTTTGTTTGATGATTCATGCATGCATTCTTTCAGTGAAATGAATAACAGATACACTACATATCCAAAAGTATGTGGACACCTTCTCGTTGAACATGTCATTCCAAAATCATGGGCATTAAAATGGAGTTGGTCCCCCCTTTGCTGCTATAACAGCCTCCAATCCTCTGGGAAGGCTGTCCACTAGATGTTGGACCATTGCTTCGGGGACTTGCTTCCAATCAGTCACAAGAGCATTAGTGAGGTCGGGCACTGATGTTGGGCCTGGCTCGCAATCGGCATTCCAATTCATACCAAAGGTGTCCGATGGGGTTGAGGACAGGGCTCTGAGCAGGCCAGTCAAGTTATTCCACACTGATAGCAACAAACAATTTCTGTAGAGACCTTGCTTTGTTTACGGGGGCATTGTCATGCTGAAACATTAAAGGGCCTTCCCCAAACTGTTGCCACAAAGTTGGAAGCACAGAATTGTCTTGAATGTCATTGTATGCTGTAGCGTTAAGCTTTCCCTGAACTGGAACTAAGCTTTCATTTCTTCTTCTGTATGATAAATCCAGCACCCATAATCCTCATCTTTGTGTAGGCACCAATACACATCATTATTAAAATCAAATCAAATAGCATTTGTCACATACATGTGTTTAGCATATGTTATTGTGGGTGTACTGAAATACTTGTGTTTCTAGCTCCAACAGTGCACTAATATCTAAGAAGTAATATCTAACAATACACACAATCTAAAGTAAAGGAATGGAATTAAGATTATATAAATGTTTGGACGAGCAATGTCAGAGTGGCATAGACTAAGATACAGTGGAATAGGATAGAATACAGTATATAGATATGAGAGGAGTAATGCAAAATATGTAAACATTATTAATGTGACCTGTGTTCCATTATTAAAGATGCCAGTGAATTGAAGTCTATGTATATAGGGCAGCAGCCTCTGATGTGCTAGTGATGGCTATTTAAGAGTCTGATGGCCTTGAGATAGAAGCTGTTTTATAATCTCTCGGTCCCAGCTTTGATGCATCTGTACTGACCCCGCCTTCTGGATGATAGCGGGGTAAACAGGCAGTGGCTCGGGTGGTTGTTGTCCTTGATGATCTTTTTGTCCTTCCTGTGACATTGGGTGCTGTTGGTGTCCTGGAGGGCAGGTACCTTGCCCCCTGGTGATGCGTTGGGCAGACCGCACCTCCCTCTGGTGAGCCCTGCAGTTGTGGGCAATTGCCATACCAGGCGATGATACAGCGCGACAGGATGCTGTCAATTGTGCATCTGTAGAAGTTTGTGAGGGTTTTAGGTACCAAGCCAAATTTCTTCAGCCTCCTGAGGCTGCAACTTCTTCTCCATGCTGTCTGTGTGGGTGAACCATTTCAGTTTGTCAGTGATGTGTACACTGAGGAACTTGAAGCTTTCCACCTTCTCTACTGCGGTCCTGTTGATGTGCATAGGGGGCGAGCTCCCTCTGCTGTTTCCTGAAGTCCACGATCAGCTCCTTAGTTTTGTTGATGTTGGGTGAGAGGTTATTTTCCTGGCACCACATTCCCAGGGCCTTCACCTCCTCCCTGTAGACTGTCTCGTCATTGTTTGGTAATCAGGCCTACAACTGTCGTCTGCAAACTTCATGATTGAGTTGGAGGCGTGCGTGTTCACGCAGTCAATGGGTGAACAGGGAGTACAGGAGGGGGCTGAGCATGCAACCTTGTGGGGCCAGCGAAGTGGAGGTGTTGTTTCCTATCTTCACCACCTGGAGGCGGCCTGTCAGGAAGTCTCGATAGCGGTGGGTGGTGTACGTGCCTACTGAGTCGGACGAAAAGTCCTCTCCGAGTACCTCTTTTCTGCCGGTGGTGTTTTGGAACACCCTCTGGAATCAGTTCAATTGCCCTAGAGGATACGAACAAAGATTCCAATTCGGGAAAGTCATTTTCCTTGCCGTAATGCTGGTAATGCTGGTGAGTTACCGTCGCTCTGATCCAAAGTTATTGTATGTATGTAATAACACAAAACATTTCCTGGGCTAATAATGTAAGAAATAACACTTAAAAAACTAAATACTGCAAAGTTTCCTAAGAGCTAGAAGCATGGCAGCCCTGTCCATCAGCGCCATTTTCCATTTCCCACTTTCCATTCGCCTCAAGTGACAGCAATAGTTTCATTAAAATTCACCACGTGAAACAGTTCAAGCTTTACACAATTTGAGGCAATATCTCGAGACAACCCCAAATATATGACTCTAACTGGTATTAGTTTAACGACACCTTGCTTAACCTCTCTAGTACATGTGGGACGAACTCGTCCCACCTACGTAACAGCCACTGAAATCCAGTGGCGCGATTTTTGAATCGTTAGAAATGCTATAACTTCAATTTCTCAAACATATGACTATTTCACAGCTATTTAAAGACAAGAATCTCGTTAATCTAACCCCACTGTCCGATTTCAAAAAGGCTTTACAACAAAAGCAAAACATTAGATTATGTCAGCAGAGTGCCCAGCCAGAAAAAATCTGACACCCATTTTTCAAGCTAGCATATCATGTCACATAAACCCAAACCACAGCTAAATGCAGCACTAACCTTTTATAATCTTCATCAGATGACACACCTAGGACATTGTGTTATACAATACATGCATGTCTGTTCAATCAAGTTCATATTTATATCAAAAACCAGCTTTTTACATTAGCATGTGACGTTCAGAAAAAGCATAACCACCGCAAACTTCCGGTGAATTTACTAACAGTTTGCTAAATTACTCACGATAAACGTTCACAAAAAGCATAACAATTATTTTAAGAATTATAGATACATTACCCCTCTATGCACTCGATATGTCCGATTTTAAAATAGCTTTTCGGATGAAGCACATTTTGCAATAATCTAAGTACATAGCCCGGCATTACAGGGCTAGCTATTTAGATACCCACCCAGGTCAGCATCCACCAAAATCACATTTCCTATAAGAAAGATGTTCTTACCTTGCTTGTTCTTCATCAGAATACACTGCCAGGACTTCTACTTCAATAACAAATGTTGGTTTGGTCCCAAATAATCCATCGTTATATCCAAACAGCGACGTTTTGTTCGTGAGTTCTAGAATGCTTCTTCGCGGTGTCGCGCATGGCGCATTGGCGTGTCAAAAATGTCTAAATATTCCATTACCGTACTTCGAAGCATGTCAACCGCTGTTTAAAACCAATTTTTATGCCATTTATGTCATAGAGAAGTGTTAATATTCCGACCGGGAGTATGCATTGAGCCTAAACAGCCGAATAAAATTTCTCCTCAGAAGCGACTCATGCACGCGCATCATTGAAAGGTCCTCCGAGCATCCACTTACAAAAGGCGATAATATATTTCAACCTGAGGTTCCCTCGTAAACCTTCAGTTATTTCGCGGGCTCTGAGAGCCTATTGGAGCCCTGGGAATTGTCACGTTACAGCTAAGATCCTTACTTTTCAATAAAAAGAGGTAAGACGCACGACTCCTTGTCAGACAGGGCACTTCCTGCTTGAAGCCTTGTCAGGTTTTTGCCTGCCATAGGAGTTCTGTTATACTCACAGACACCATTCAAACAGTTTTAGAAAATTCAGAGTGTTTTCTATCCAAACCTGAACAATAATATGCATATTCTAGCTTCTGAGTTGGTGTAGGAGGCAGTTAAAAATGGGAACATATTTTTTCCAAAATTCTCAATACTGCCCCCTATACCAAAGAGGTTAATGATAGAGAAAATTACCTATCAACAGAAGATGAATTGGCTGAAGATTATATTTCAAGTGAGTCCACATGATAATTCACCCAAAGGAGATTGAGGGGTTTGTCTTTAGATCTCTTTCAAATCCTCATCCAATCTTAGATGATCATGACATATTGTGACTGGTAATTTCATGTTTGTTGATTCCTTTCCATTATAATGAAGCATACAGCTGTATTGAGCATTTCAAGCCCAACAAAGAGCTCTTTTGGGAGAAGATTTACATTCCAGAATTATCTCAAATATTGCTAGTTAGATGTTGTCAAAGGAAGTAGTTAGTCTAAACACATTTAGCCAAAACTCACAAGTGCAGCCCTTTCTCTCATTCAGGTTAAATTACTGTATTTATTACTTGCAACTTCACAACTTTTATAACCTTGCAAGAATCTGTAGCTGGAAGGTGGGTGTGTATTCAGGTGTGAAATTAATGCTTCATGTTGAACGATTGGAATTATATTGAGAAACAACATTCTGCCCCTGAGATTGTACAATAATGTCTGTTGATGACAAGCATTGGGCAATAGTGTCTGTTTTGTATGCTTGCTACTCACTCAGCAGAATTGAAGTGATTGTGAGTGTGTTTTAACTTTTGTACATTCAATCAGGACTTTATGATCATCTCAAACAGGGATTTTCAACAGACGGTAGAATGTTCTGACGTTTTGGAGCCCAGCCCAACCTCAGTCTCAGAAAGGAAAATATATTTTCTCTTGTCCTAACTTGCCTAGAGGGGTTTTAATTCATTATGATTCCTATTGATTAATACTACCCATACACATAACATTAGCTTTTACTTAAAAAGCTTTACTGTATGAACTTCAATGTAGCTTAATGCAAGAATTCTTTTTGACCTTGTCAAAGTTCTTTGTGTGAGTGTTAGATACGCTTTTTTTCACACCAATTTGAGGGGATGATTAATTTTTTCTAATGTAAATGTTTCAAGTTTTTTTCCCCCCTCCGTATTTATTTGATACAAAAAGAAGGATGAAAAGTATTGCCAGACAGGCTTTTTCATAAAATAGTCATTTCTGAAGCGTATTGAAACATTTAGAACAATATGATTCTACTTAAAAGGTTGTAAATTATCTGGGGTCATCTGGCTAAACGACCTCAACTCCTGCCCGTTAAACACACTGTCACAGGTAATTGTTTTGCGGCAGTTAATTGGCCTTTTAATCAGGGAAGTCTGACAGTGTGATGATCTAAAACCACTACCAAAACAGCTATTAAAGAACTATTATCATTATAGCGTATTTTCACACAAATCTAGAGACATTCTGGTATGAGAAACACATTTTTAGGTTTCCCATTTAAACACCTTTAGCCACCATGCTCTGGTTGTTGACTCATTTTCAAAGTGGAGAGGGGCATTAAGCATCATGAAGTGGCTGTCATTACTGAGAGTACTGCTGAGTGATGACATCACAGTAGGTGTTACAGGAAATTGAGGAGGAAGCTAACGTCTCGGCCTACATGTTGCTGCCGTCATAAATCCTTCATAATGATCAGATGTGTTTGACTCAGGTGCTTTGCTCTGTCTTTCAAGAATAGCTATAAATGCAATTACTTCTTTCCCTATTCTAACCTTTGCATAGATGAGAATTATAGATTATATTCCCCACTGACATGCTTATTCTAGAGTAAAGAGTCCCAAGAGCAGTACGACATGACTCAACTCCTGCACACATTCTTTAGTTATAGTGTTGTTAACACTGTGACAACTAACCTATAGTACGTCATCCTCTACATTTTTGGGGAAGAATAACTCCATCAATGATTTTTGTTTTGACTTCAGACATCAATATGGTATTTTCTTAATAAATGTACAGGAAGCTTCTATGGACTGGATGCTTAATACAATCATAAATGCTTACATACTTCTTTGTTGTGTGATAATATTAAATACATTTTTCATGGAGCTTAAAAGAGGATAGCCTGCTACTATAGGTACCTGATGCATTGGTGCCCCATATAGTGCAGTCATATTTGTTTGTGGGCTGTTAACACATCTAAACGTCTTTATCCATTTTCCACGATGTGGAGATAGACATTTTGTTGCATCAGTTAACTTTGAAACACCTATTTTCACAGTAGGGGACAGATTATAGCTGTATAGTACAAGTGTCTTTCCTTGGAAACAAATAACCCAGCGATATCATTTTGACAGTGTGCTATTGTAGAAGCATAACAATCCCATTGCCTGGATGCACAGCCGAGGGGCCTTAGAGCATATCCCACATCAGGTCTTACCGCACACACACCAACCACCACAGCACCGCCAATTTCTAAGAGATGCTGTTTAGCTGGGTAAGGGAAATGGAACATTAATTAACAGATGGTAATAATGTGTACAATCTTCAAAAAAAATTGTTCTGTATATAACCAAAATGGGTTCTATGCTTGTTTCATATATGGCACCCCTACAGGTTCTATATAGAACCCTGGTGTTCTGATCAAAGAACCCTACAAAAGGGTTCTATATAGAACTTTAGGGTATATACATAGACATGCGACATCTAATGCGAATACGGAACCACTGTAATTTCTCTTGTAACATGTTTTTACGAAGTGGATAAGAATTTCTTTATTCCACTTCTATTATATACTGTACAAAGGAAACAGAAATGGGGTTTCAATGTCAAATTACTAACATAATTATTATGCAGTATATTTCAGAATGCTTTCTGCGGCAAACATTTTACATTCCACTAATGATGAATATTCCTCATTTAGGTAGGTCATGTTGTCACGGTTGTCCAAAGGAGCGGACCAAGGTGCAGCGTGGTTGTAGTTCCACATTTTATTTACTCTGTGAAACTCATGCAATACATAAAAATAACTGAATAGACAAAAAACAACAAACCGTGACGCAGACGAGAAAAACACTGCTCACAAACATAATCACCCACAAAAACCCAGGAAGAAAAACCCCTACTTAAATATGAACTCCAATTAGAGACAACGAGGACCAGCTGCCTCCAATTGGAGATCATCCCAAACAAGCCAATATAGAAATACAAAAACTAGAACCTAAGAACATATAAATAGAAAACATAGAAAAACACAAAACACCCCCTGTCACGCCCTGACCTACTCTACCATAGAAAATCACATCTTACTATGGTCGGGACGTGACACATGTAACAGACAATGTTTTACACAAAGTTAATTAATTTGATTTCTTGGAATGTAATGTGAGATAATAACTATGACAGGCAATAGAAAATTCAATTTGTAATATTTTCCTTAAACCTCCACGCACGCTCAACAGCAGGAGAGGTCTGAGCAAACGACAACCCCGCCTTAAATACACACACACACACACACACACACACACACACACACACACACACACACACACACACACACACACACACTTGTGCACTCCTGTGCACACACACACACACACATTATCTACACCTCCATTATTTGAGCAGTATGTATGTTTTCTTCTGTACTAACCCTTCTTCTGATAACCCTGCCTTAAAGTGGGTCATCATCAGTGTTCATGAAGAGGTCAGCCATAACAAAGCTAGGAGAAGCAGAGAGATGATGAATGCTTGGCTGGCACTGTGTGCACAAGGCAGTATGCTCAGTCAAACCGTGGATGTTCAGCACGGGATGGTGAAGACTTGATGGCCATTGCCATAGAGGTGTTCCTGTCAGGACACAGGCTTATTGCCAGTGCCTACTGGATTGGCATGGTACTATTTCATAAAGAGTATGCCTTCAGAAAGTATTCACACCCTTTGCCTTTTTGCACATTTTGTTGTGTTACAGCCTGTATTTAACATTGATTAAATTTAGATTTTTATTCACTGGCAGTGGAATTAAGTTAAATGAATTAATAAAAAATTAAAACCTGAAATGTCTTCAGTCAATAAGTATTCAACCCCTTTGTTATGGCAAGCCTAAAGAAGTCCAGGAGTAAAAATGTGCTTAACAAGTCACATAATAAGTTGAATGAACTCACTCTGTGTGCAATAATAGTGTGTAACCAGATGTTTTAATGACTAGCTCATATCTGTACCCCACACATACAATTATATGTAAGGTAACTCAGTCGAGCAGTGAATTTCAAACACAAATTCAACCACAAATACCAGGTAGGTTTTCCAATGCCTCGCAACGAAGGGCACCTATTGGTAGATGGGTAAAAAAAGAAGACATTGAATATCCCTTTGAGCATGGTGAAGTTATTAATTACACTTTGGATGGTGTATCAATACACCCAGTCACTGCAAAGATAAAGGCGTCCTTCTTTCTCAGTTGCTGGAGAGGAAGGAAACCGCTCAGGGATTTCACCATGAGGCCAACGGTGACTTTAAAACAGTTAGAGTTTAATGGTTGTGATAGGAGAAAACTGAGGATGGATCAGCAACATTGTAGTTACTCCACAATACTAACCTACTTGACAAACTGAAAAGACGGAAGCTTATACAGAATTAAAATAATCACAACATGCGTCCGGTTTGCAATAAGGCACTAAAGTAAAATTGTAAAATAAAAAATGTCATGAATACAAAGTGTTATGTTTGGGGCAACACATTACTGAGTACCACTCGCCATTCTCTATCAAGCAAGGTGGTGGGTGCATCATGTTATGACTATTCTTGTAATCGTTAAGGACTGTGGAGTTTTTCAGGATAAAGATTTAAACGGAATGAAGCTTAGCACAGGCAAAATCCTAGAGGAAACCTGGTTCAGTCTGCTTTCTGCCAGACACTGGGAGATGAATTCACCTTTCAGCAGGACAATAACCTAAAACGCAAGGCCAAATCTACACTGGAGTTGCTTTCCAATAAGACAGTGAATGTTCCTGAGTGGCCGAGTTAAAATAATGGGCAAATGTTGCACAATCCATGTGTGGAAAGCTCTTACAGACTCACAGCTATAATCACTGCCAAAGGTGATTCTAACATATATTGATTGAATACTTATCTAATGAAGATATATTAGTGTTTTATTTTTCATAAATGTTTTACAAACGTTAGAGTATCATTTTTCTTCCACTTGAACATTATAGTGTATTTTGTGTGTAGATCGTTGACAAAAAAATGACAATTAAATCAAATTTAATTCCACTTTTAACACAACAAAATGTGTAAAAAGTCAAAGGGTGTGAATACTTTCTGTTTGGTAAAAACACATACAGTACATATTCACACATGATACAATTATGAGATAAGCTTGACATTACACAGTTTTACTAATTTGTCCTATACTGTACCTCTAGGACAGGGGCTCCACTACTGCACCCCCAGGTCACATTTCTGATATCCCTGGGCAGACTGGGGCTGTGAAAAGGACGGCCCCAGGCCCTAGGTCAGCCCCTTCCCCAGAGGCCTGCCATCCAGGAATTCCCTTCCCTCATTCAACCTTCCATAATGACTAACCTAGGGACATGACCACATTGGTAAATCACAGTTAATATCTTCAATATGTGACAAAGTCACCATACAAGGGAGAAAACATCTGTCATGCTTAATACATTTGCCGGTATTAGCATTTAGCAAAAAGTTAATGTGTTCAGTTACAGTTGAGGATAATCTTGGCTTATCATAACTGCCTGTGTTTTTAGACACAAGCTATCTACCAGGCACACAGTGGAGTGAATATAGGGAAGTCAGTAGTAATTTTTTTAGCAGGAACTAAAACAATGTCTCATCTGGACAGGCTACCTTCAGTGATTAATTATATCACATGTTCAATGCCCTCACCTTGCTCAATTATTCATACGGTACATTCCCTTCAACTACTGTACCATGCTGGAACATTTACCCTGTCTCCTTTAGCTGTTGCAAGGTATCAGGGAGTAGGCCTATTTGGAGATGTTGGGGTACGGAAACATTTAAGATATTTCGCTTTGTTAAGGTCATTTCATACTTTGCATCATACTTCTACAATTATATTCAGTAGCACATGTATTGTATCTATATTTCACATACAAGATCTAGAAAAGTTAAGTTTTGTATTTATTTCTTAATTTTTATTAGTCTTACATTCTAAACACATGGTACAGCAGCCTACTTAATTTTCACAATTGAGAAATAGCTCAGTTAAGGTCAAGAGAAAATATATTATGAAAGTCCTATACTGTTTGTCACTGTATCTGCCTCTCTTGATGTAATCCCTCCAGACAAAACTGTGGTTCACCCATGTCTGTCTCATCACATTCCAGGACCATGTTTCAACATTGTGCATTTTTCTGTGGGTTTGCAAGAGTACAAGTCCGCTAAGGGATTACAGTCAAACACAATGATTCACCTCAGTGTATAGAAAAGAGAAAGTTTGTTGTTTGCGTACACAGTTTAGTATGTGTTATAGCGGTTGCAGTGAAATGTTTATGTTTACTAGCTCCTGACAATGCAGTAAAATGTCAAACTACACAAAAAATACAAAAAAATCAAGAAAGGCGGGATTAATTACAGGAGTGAGCTAAATCAGGGTCACATAGAGTGTTTCTTGGTAGTTTTCAGTGGCGGCACGTCATTCAGGGCAGGTAGGGCTCTGAATGTTTTGAGCCCCACCTTTTTAGCTCAAATTAAATAAATAAATAAATAAAAACATGTTTGCATGTTTTGCATGTTATTTTGACATTAATAAGTGTCAAATATCAGTTTGCAAGCAATGTAAAAAATTATTGAGTTAATAAAACCGCATACAAACATTGTCTCTTTTTTGTTTTCTTGAGTAAGGCAGCTCCAAAATGCAGGTGTTTCAGCCTAGCTCAGTGCTTTCTGTGGTGGTGGGGCAGCCAGCAGAAAAAAATGGAGCGTAGGGGTTGGTAATGTTCTCTAGCTGCGCCGTGATTGGGTAATGTTCTCTAGTTGCGCCATGATTGGCTCAGTGTTCTGTTACTCATGGGGACACTAGATCATCGCAAAATCTAATGGTAGAGCTCGAAAATTCAAGCCCCTTGGATGCTGCCATAGAGTTAGATTAGAAGTGCCCATCCAAGAAGGCTCAAGGTTATTGGCCACAGATAAAATGATGTCAATGCGCGTTATATGTATAGTAGCTTTGATTGGACTGATCATGTCAACATCATACTTTCAAAATCTTAGCTAGCAAGATTGCAGTCATCATCATGAATCAAGTCGACAATGTACTGGCAAATGCTTTTTAATCCTTGTCATATGAAGAGAAATAATGAAGAGAAATTATAGATAAAATGTATCGGTGCTCATCGGCCATTGGACATAAACATTACACAATAAGTTGGAAATCGCAAATTCAACAATGAGTGGTTTGGAAGGAATTAATGGCTAACTGCAAGCATTGCAAAGCAATCACTAGCCTGCTATTCAATGGAGTGGGTTTGTGGTTCCAAGGCTGGGTTTAAGGGTCTCTTTTCCAAGCTTAAAATTATAAATATTCAACATTGGCCATGCTGTCAATCCTGCATGAAATCTGCTGCGCTCCAAAAAACTATAATCTCAGAACTGGGAAATCTGACTTCAGTGAGTTAAATACAACAAAAACAAGCTCTTACTGGGAAAATAAGGTTTGAATGGTCATCCAACTGAAATAACACATATGGAATCATGTAGTAACTAAAAAAAGTGTTAAACAAATCAAAATATATTTTAGATTTTAGATTCTTCAAAGTAGCCACTCTTGGCATTCTCTCAACCAGCTTTATGAGGAATGCTTTTCCAACAGTCTTGAAGGAGTTCCCACATATGCTGAGCACTTGTTGGCTGCTTTTCCTTCACTCTGTGGTCAAACTTGCCCCAAACCATCTCAATTGAGTTGAGATCAGGTGAATGTGGAGGCCAGGTCTTCTGATGCAGCACCATCATTCTCCTTCTTGGTCAAATAGCCCTTACACAGCCTGGAGGTGTGTTGGTTCATTGTCCTGTTGAAATACAAATGATAGTCCCACTAAGCGCAAACCAGATGGGATGGCGTACCACTGCAGAATTCTGTGGTAGCCATGCTAGTTAAGTGTCCCTTAAATTCTAAATAAATCACAGACTGTGTCACCAGCAAAGCACCCCCACATCATCACACCTCCACGTCCATGCTTCATGGTGGGAAAAACACATGCAGAGATCATCCGTTCACCTACTCTGCGTCTCACAGACACAGTGGTTGGAACCAAAAATCTCAAATTTGGACTCATCAGACCAAAAGGTCAGATTTCCACCGGTCTAATGTCCATTGTTCATGTTTCTTGGCCCAAGCAAGTCCCTTCTTCTTATTGGTGTCCTTTAGTAGTGGTTTATTTGCAGCAATTTGACCATGAAGGCCTGATTCACGCAGTTTCCTCTGAACAGTTGATGTTGAGATGTGTCTGTTACTTGAACTCTGTGAAGCATTTATTTAGGCTGCAATCTGAGGTGCAGTTAACTCTAATGAACTTATCCTCAGCAGCAGAAGTAACTCTGGGTCTTCCTTTCCTGTGGCGGTCCTCGTGAGAGCCAGTTTCATCATAGCGCTTGATGGTTTTTGCAACTGCACTTGAAAGAAACATTTCTTGACATGGCTTAAAGTAATGATGGACTGACATTTCTCTTTGCTTTTTTGAGCTGTTCTTGCCATAATATGGACTTGGTCTTTACCAAATAGGGCTATCTTCTGTATACCACCCCCACCTTATCTGTCACGTCCTGACCATAGTAAGATGTTATTTTCTATGGTAGAGTTGGTCAGGGCGTGACAGGGGGTGTTTTGTGTTTTTCTATGTTTTCTATTTCTATGTTCTTAGGTTCTAGTTTTTGTATTTCTATGTTGGTTTGTTTTGGATGATCTCCAATTGGAGGCAGCTGGTCCTCGTTGTCTCTAATTGGAGATCATACTTAAGTAGGGGTTTTTCTTCCTGGGTTTTGTGGGTGATTATTTTTGAGTAGTGTTTGTTTCTCCTCTGCGTCATGGTTTGTTGTTTTGGTGATTCAGTTTATTTATGTATTGCAAAGTTTCACAGATTAAATAAAATGTCGAACTACACACACGCTGCACTTTGGTCCACTCCTTTCAACAGCCGTGACAGAATCACCCACCACCAAGGGACCAAGCAGCTTGATATGGACCTGTGGACATTTGAGGAGATATGGAGGAGTATATCCAGGGCTTTGGAGGATTTAGGGGCAGGAGAAGAGCGCCTCCCATGGGAACAGGTGGAAGCAGCAAGAGCACGGCAACAAGGGAAGCACGAGAGGCAGCCCCAAAAACAATTGGGGGCACACAGGGAGATTGGCAGAGTCAGGTTGGAGACCTGAGCCAACTCCTCATGCTTACCGTGAGGTGTGTGTCACCAGTCTGGCGCCACCTGTACCAGCCCCACGCATCAGGTCTCTAGTGCGCCTGCCCAGTCCGGTGTGTCCTGTTCCTGTTCCTCGCACTCGCCCTGAGGTGCGTGTTACCAGTCTGGCGCCACCTATGCCAGCCCCACGCATCAGGCCTCCAGTGTGTCTTCCCAGTCCAGAGCTTCCGGCGACAGTTCCCAGTCCAGAGCTTCCGGCGGCGTCCCCCAATCCGGAGCCTCCAGCGACGTTCCCCAGTCCGGTGAGACCTGTTCTGGCTCCACGTAAGAAGCCTCCAGTGATGATCCATGGTACGAAGCCTGTAGGGATGATCCATGGCACGAAGCCTATAGGGATGATCCATGGCAAGAAGCCTGTAGGCATGATCCATGGCCCGGAGCCTGTAGGGATAATCCATGGCAAGAAGCCTGTAGGGATGATTCATGGTGCGGAGCCTGCAGTGATGATCCATGGCATGGAGCCTGTAGCAATGGCCTGCAGCCCGGAACGTCCTGAAACGGCCTGCAGCCCGGAACGTCCTGAAACGGCCTGCAGCCCGGAACCTCCTGAGGCGGCCTGCAGCCCGGAACCTCCTGAGGCGGCCTGCAGCCCAAACCTCCTGAGGCGGCCTGCAGCCCGGAGCCTCCGGCGATGATCTACAGTCCGGTTCCTCCTCCTCCGACGATCCACGGTCCGGTGGTACTGAAGCAGAGGGATCAGCGGGTGGAGCGGGGGTTACGGCCCGAACCGGAGCCGCCTCCTCTGCTGGAGGATCCGCTGGAGGATAAGGTTATGTGGACTGCATTAGAGCCGCCATAGACAGGAGTTTTCCCACCCTACCCTCCCTTTTTGGGGGGGGGGGGGGGGGTTGTTGTTGTGTTTAGGTGCGGTCAGAGTCCGCACCTTTGGGGGGGTACTGTCACGTCCTGACCATAGTAAGATGTTATTTTCTATGGTAGAGTAGGTCAGGGCATGACAGGGGGTGTTTTGTGTTTTTCTATGTTTTCTATTTCAATGTTCTTAGGTTCTAGTTTTTGTATTTCTATGTTGGTTTGTTTGGGATGATCTCCAATTGGAGGCAGCTGGTCCTCGTTGTCTCTAATTGGAGATCATACTTAAGTAGGGGTTTTTCTTCCTGGGTTTTGTAGGTGATTATTTTTGAGTAGTGTTTGTTTTTCCTCTGCGTCTCGGTTTGTTGTTTTGTCGATTCAGTTTATTTATGTATTGCAAAGTTTCACAGATTAAATAAAATGTCGAACTACACACACGCTGCACTTTGGTCCGCTCCTTTCGACAGCCGTGACATTATCACAACACAACTGATTGGCTTAAACGCATTAAGAAGGAAGGAAAGAAATTCCACAAATTAACTTTTAACCGGATAATTGAAATGCATTCCAGGTGACTACCTCATGAAGCTGGTTGAAAAAATACCAAGAGTGTGCAAAGCTTTCATCAAGGCAAAGGGTGGCTACTTTGAAGAATCTCAAATATAAAATATATTTTGATTTGTTTAGCACTTTTTGGTTACTACATGATTCCGTATGTGTTATTTCATAGTTTTGATGTCTTCACTATTATTCTACAATGTAGAAAATAGTAAAAATAAAAACCTTTGAATGAGTAGGTGTGTCCAAACTTTTAACTGATACTGTACATCACAGAAGACTGAAATATAACAAAACTGTTTGACATAGAAACACTGGATTTTTTGCTAGTTTGTTAAGGATGAAATGATTAACAATATTAATAACATTCCACCCATGAGGCCTCTAGAGGGCGATTTGGTAATTTGACTGCAGGAAAGGGCTACCAACCCAAATAGCACCGTAGCAGTAATCAAATGCAATCTATACATATGTACAGCGGGAGAATTTACACAAGATGACCTCATCCCGTCAGAGGATGCCTGGTTATTTTTTTTAAATGCCTTCCTCACCATCTTAAAAAAGCATCGCCATTCAAGAAATTTAGAACCAGGAAAAGATATAGCCCTTGGTTCTCTCCAGACCTGACTGCCCTTAACCAACACAAAAACATCCTGTGGCGTTCTGCATTAGAATCGAACTGCCCCCGTGATATGCAACTTTTCAGGGAAGTTAGAAACAAATATACACAGGCAGTTAGAAAAGCCAAGGCTAGCTTTTTCAAACAGAAATTTGCTTCCTGCAACACAAACTCAAAAAAGTTCTGGGACACTGTAAAGTCCATGGAGAATAAGAACACCTCCTCCCAGCTGCCCACTGCACTGAGGATAGGAAACTCTGTCACCTCCGATAAATCCACTATAATTGAGAATTTCAATAAGCATTTTTCTACGGCTGGCCATGCTTTCCACCTGGCTACCCCTACCACGGTCAACAGCACTGCACCCCCCACAGGTACTCGCCCAAGCCTTCCCCATTTCTCCTTCTCCCAAATCCAGTCAGCTGATGTTCTGAAAGAGCTGCAAAATCTGGACCCCTACAAATCAGCCGGGCTAGACAATCTGGACCCTTTCTTTCCAAAATGATCTGCCGAAATTGTTGCAACCCCTATTACTAGCCTGTTCAACCTCTCTTTCGTGTCGTCTGAGATTCCCAAAGATTGGAAAGCAGCTGCTGTCATCCCCCTCTTCAAAGGAGGGGACACTCTTGACCCAAACTGCTACAGACCTATATCTATCCTACCCTGCCTTTCTAAGGTCTTCGAAAGCCAAGTCAAACAGATTACCGACCATTTCGAATCCCACCGCACCTTCTCCGCTATACAATCTGGTTTCAGAGCTGGTCATGGGTGCACCTCAGCCACGCTCAAGGTCCTAAACGATATCGTAACCGCCATCGATAAGAAACAATACTGTGTTGCCGTATTCATTGACCTGGCCAATGCTTTCGACTCTGTCAATCACCACATCCTCATCGGCAGACTCAATAGCCTTGGTTTCTCAAATGATTGCCTCGCCTGGTTCACCAACTACTTCTCTGATAGAGTTCAATGTGTCAAATCGGATGGCCTGTTGTCCAGGCCTCTGGTAGTCTCTATGGGGGTGCCACAGGGTTCAATTCTTGGGCCGACTCTTTTCTCTGTATACATCAATGATGTCGCTCCTGCTGCTGGTGAGCCTCTGATCCACCTCTACGCAGACGACACCATTCTGTATACTTCTGGCCCTTCTATGGACACTGTGTTAACTACCCTCCAGACGAGCTTCAATGCCATACAACTCTCATTCCGTGGCCTCCAACTGCTAAACTAAATGCATGCTCTTCAACCGATCGCTGCCTGCACCTACAGCATCACTACTCTGGACGGTTCTGACTTAGAATATGTGGACAACTACAAATACCTAGGTGTCTGATTAGACTGTAAGCTCTCCTTCCAGACTCACATCAAACATCTCCAATCCAAAGTTAAATCTAGAAGAATCGGCTTCCTATTTCACAACAAAGCATCTTTCAATCATGCTTCCAAACATACCCTCGTAAAACTGACCATCCTACCGATCCTCGACTTCGGCGATGTCATTTACAAAATAGCCTCCAATACCCTACTCAATAAACTGGATGCAGTCTATCACAGTGCCATCCGTTTTGTCACCAAAGCCCCATATACTACCCACCACTGCGACCTGTACACTCTCGTTGGCTGGCCCTCGCTTCATACTCGTCGCCAAACCCACTGGCTCCAGGTCATCTACAAGACCCTGCTAGGTAAAGTCCCCCCTTATCTCCACTCACTGGTCACCATAGCAGCACCCACCTGTAGCACGCGCTCCAGCAGGTATATCTCTCTGGTCACCCCCAAAGCTAATTCCTCCTTTGGCCGTCTCTCCTTCTAGTTCTCTGCTGCCGATGACTGGAACGAACTACAAAAATCTCTGAAACTGGAAACACTTATCTCCCTCAGTAGCTTTAAGCACCAGCTTTCAGAGCAGCTCACAGATCACTGCACCTGTACATAGCCCATCTATAATTTAGCCCAAACAACTGCCTCTTCCCCTACTGTATTTATTTATTTTGCTCCTTTGCACCCCATTATTTCTATTTCTACTTTGCACTTTCTTCCACTACAAATCTACCGTTCCAGTGTTTACTTGTTATTTTGTATTTAATTTGCCACCATGGCCTTTTTTGCCTTTACCTCCCTTATCTCATCTCATTTGCTCACATTGTATATAGACTTATTGTTCTACTGTATTATTGACTGTATGTTTGTTTTACTTCATTTGTAACTCTGTGTTGTTGTATGTGTCGAACTGCTTTGCTTTATCTTGGCCAGGTCGCAATTGTAAATGAGAACTTGTTCTCAACTTGCCTACCTCGTTAAATAAAGGTGAAATAAAAAAAATCTGCTAAGAATGATATGTACAGCAGCAGAAATACTATATTAGAGCAAGCTGTGTCTAGAATCCAGTGTATAAATAAATATGCTGTGTGCATAAACAGTGTAACTAGAATGCAATATATAGCAGTAGAAATATTATGATGTGCTACGTCAGGGATATATTATTTAATTACACGTTGTGAAATGGGAAGTGACCAGTGGTTCAATATCTCTATATCATGGGACAGCAGTGTTGGCTGTGTGTGTGAGTGTGTATGTGAGTGTGTGTGTATGTGCATTTATTTGTGAGTATGAGGTGTGTGTCTTTCTTGGTGTACCCAGTATTATCTTAAAGCACAATGTTGATACAATTTATCACCAACTTATTTTGTTTCTGTTTGTAGTTTATTTAGTATGTTGCCTAATGGCAGTTTGACTACAGAGAAGAAAACATTGCAACAACCAGGGCATTGTTTGACAACTTGAACACTTTTTTAATATTATTAGGTCAACAGTAAAGTAGCTAAGACTGTATATATGATGTATAAAATATGTAATGTAATGTTCAGTCTGGCTGACTCCTCCAAGCGCAATGAAAGTCTGGAATGGAATGTCACAACACCTTAATTGCTGAAATGTGCATATCTTTTTAGTGTTGGATGCAACTGTATTGCATACAGACCACCTAATTCAATTTCAAGATTGCAATTTTCCTTCACCTGAAATCTCTGTATTCCCAAACTATTTTACTGTAAACTTAGCTAAAGTAATGTTGAGACACTGTCTGGCACCAATAGTGAACGAAGAAGAAACGTCCTTCCCTCTGATCCTCTGCTTAGTCAGAGATGGAGTAGAGTTGACTTGAAAAATAGAATACAGCACAACAACATAGCAGTGGTCCCTGAAGCTGTCACCCAGAAAAAAACTGGCCTGACCATATGGATCTCATTGAGGGACTGGAAAATGGTGGTTAGACGATCGTATTGTTTGCACATAATAAATTAATTCTCAGACCTCTCTCCAAAAACAA
The DNA here is from genome assembly GCF_901001165.1 of Salmo trutta. Taxonomy (NCBI): domain Eukaryota; kingdom Metazoa; phylum Chordata; class Actinopteri; order Salmoniformes; family Salmonidae; genus Salmo; species Salmo trutta. Next base: position 41,916,463 of record NC_042971.1, on the reverse strand, counting down.
CACTTCTATTTCATTCACCAGATGAAAGTCACTCAAGGCCCCACAACAGCAACAAAACAAGGAAGTGGTTTCATGGTTCCATGCTTAACTTTGTATTAAAGGTCCAATGCAGCCATTTTTGTCTCAATATCATATCATTTCTGGGTAACAATTAGCCTTGGTTTCTCAAATGATTGCCTCACCTGGTTCACCAACTACATCTCTGATAGAGTTCAGTGTGGCAAATCGGAGGGCCTGTTGTCTGGGCCTCTGGCCGCCTCAATGGGGGTGCCACAGGGTTCAATTCTTGGGCCGACTCTGTTCTCTGTATACATAAATGATGTCGCTCTTGCTGCTGGTGAGTCTCTGATCCACCTCTACGTAGATGACACCATTCTGTATACTTCTGGCCCTTCTTTGGACACTGTGTTAACTACCCTCCAGACGAGCTTCAATGCCATACAACTCTCATTCCGTGGCCTCCAACTGCTCTTAAATACAAGTAAAACTAAATGCATGCTCTTCAACCGATCGCTGCCTGCACCTGCCCGCCTGTCCAGCATCACTACTCTGGACGGTTCTGACTTAGAATATGTGGACAACAACAAATACCTAGGTGTCTGATTAGACTGTAAGCTCTCCTTCCAGACTCACATCAAACATCTCCAATTCAAAGTTAAATCTAGAATTGGCTTCCTATTTCGCAACAAAGCATCTTTCACTCATGCTGCCAAACATACCCTCGTAAAACTGACCATCCTACCGATCCTCGACTTCGGCGATGTCATTTACAAAATAGCCTCCAATACCCTACTCAATAAATTGGATGCAGTCTATCACAGTGCCATCCGTTTTGTCACCAAAGCCCCATATACTACCCACCACTGCGACCTGTACACTCTCGTTGGCTGGCCCTCGCTTCATACTCGTCGCCAAACCCACTGGCTCCAGGTCATCTACAAGACCCTGCTAGGTAAAGTTCCCCCTTATCTCAGTTCGCTGGTCACCATAGCAGAACCCACCTGTAGCATGCGCTCCAGCAGGTATATCTCTCTGGTCACCCCCAAAGCTAATTCCTCCTTCGGCCGCCTCTCCTTCCAGTTCTCTGCTGCCAATGACTAGAACGAACTACAAAAATCTCTAAAACTGGAAACACTTATCTCGCTCACTAGCTTTAAGCACCAGCTGTCAGAGCAGCTCACAGATTACTGCACCTGTACATAGCCAATCGATAATTTAGCCCAAACAACTCCCTCTTCCCCTACTGTATTTATTTATTTATTTATTTATTTATTTTGCTCCTTTGCACCCCATTATTTATATTTCTACTTTGCACTTTCTTCCACTGCAAATCTACTATTCCAGTGTTTTACTTGCTATATTTTATTTACTTTGCCACCATGGCCTTTTTTGCCTTTACCCCCCTTATCTCATCTCATTTGCTCACATTGTATATAGACTTATTTTTCTACTATATATTGACTGTATGTTTGTTTTACTTCATGTGTAACTCTGTGTTGTTGTATGTGTCAAACTGCTTTGCTTTATCTTGGCCAGGTCGCAATTGTAAATGAGAACTTGTTCTCAACTTGCCTACCTGGTTAAATAAAGGTGAAATAAAAAATAAAATAAATAAATAAAAACAATTAAGTACCTTACCATGACTGTTACCATATTAAAATGGTCAAAAAGAAACAAAAATAAAAACAATTTTTGCAAAGAAACATTTCTCACCAAAACAGGCAGAAATTTCAAGCAGACTTTTCAAACAGCTCTTACACTAAAATGGCATTATTATGATTTTCACAATTTCACAGTATTATTCCAATCTCATAGTGTGGAGAAATATACACTGAACAAAAATATAAACGCAACATGTTGGTTTCATGAGCTGAAATAAAACACCCCAGAAATGTTCCATACACATCTAAGAGAAACTGAAATGGTTTAACCACACGGACACCGTTGTGAAGAAGGCACGACAGTGACTGTTGAACAGGAGCACGATCGAGAGCATACTGTCAGGCTGCATCACAGCCTGGTACAGTAACTCCGCCACCGTGGATCGCAAGCCTTTTCAGAGGGTAATACATGCAGCCGAATGCACCATTGGGTGCACACTGCCTGCCCAAAACGGCACCTACAAAACCAGGTGTTGCAGAAAGGCCAAGAAGACCATCAGGGACTCCCCACCCCACCCCTTCAATAGTCATTACTCTACCTCCACCCCAATGGACATTTATTTATTCATTACTGCCACAGTTGTTATTATGTATATGTATATAATGCTATTTATATTTATATTGTTTTTATTACTATTTTCATTATTTTATTTCACTAGTCCTGCATGTTGGAGCTCAAAGTATTTATGTTTGTAATAAAGTAATTTTGTGGGGAAAAACTCATTCTGATTGGCTGGGCCGGCTCCCCAGGTGGATGGGCCTTTACCCTCCCCTGCCCAGTCATGTGAAATCCATAGATTAGGGCATAATGAATTGATTTCAATTGACTTATTTCCTTATATGAGCTGTAACTCAGTAAAATCTTTGAATTTGTTTAATGTTACGTTTATATTTTTGTTCAGTATATATAACAAAGGAAAATCACATTTTTGTCTGCACTTGGCCTTTAAGTAGCACAATGTTAGTAAGTGTACAAAGATACTGTTTCTATGTTTACTAAACATTTCCTAAATATGAACTCCCGAGTGGCACAGAGGTCTAAGGCACTTCATCTTAGTTCAAGAGGTGTCACTGCAGTTGCTGATTTGAATCCAGACTGCACCACATCTGGCTTTTATTAGGTGTCCCATAGGGTGGTGCACAGTTTGGCTGTTGTTGTAAATAATAATTTCTAAACTGACTTGTGTAGTAAAATAATACACATGCACAGATTTAGACTATGGGCAATAAAGGTATGAAATATAAAATGATACTTTTATTCATGCATATCTCATGAATATTTAAAAACCAAATGAGAAATGGATGTGCCTTGTTATGAATGCAAGTGTTCAAATCAACAAAAAGGTTTGTTTGTTTACTGAAAAAACTCACATCCCTCTATTTGTAGTGGCCAATAAAAGTACTCTTCTGTTCATTAAAAAGTTAACAGCCTACTGTACATTTACATTGACAACCTTCTCCAGAGTGACTTACAGTAGTGAGTGCATATATTTCCGTACTGGTCCCCTGTGGGAATTAAGGCCACGTCCCTGGCGTTGCATGCACCATGCTCTACCAACTGTGCCAAATGTGACCTTGGGTAATGTAGTCCAGATTTGGTTTATTAATAAGATACATTCATTTCAGGGCAAAGCCATTCAAGGTCCGTTGCAGTCTTGACCTCCCATTCATCTTGAGTTGATATTGCTGTGAGAAATGGAAAAATTCCCTTTGGGCTGGGGTCCACTCCTTTCATCATTTAAGATCGCCCTGATTACATGTCCTCTCACATGTTTGAAACAAAAGAAAGCAGGAGAAAATGCAGAGTAAATCCCCACTGCTTGGCAGCTATGTAATTCGACCGAAATGGCTTTCATACATCCTAATACATTCTCAAAGGATCACGGGTTAAGAATCATATATTTCATCATGTTTAAACAGATTACTTTTCTCCTTTTTTGAATAAAATGGACTTAATTCCTGATTTTGATAGCAAGTAGAGTGTTTTTGATTGGAAATAATCTTGAAAGTCCAAAAAGCTTTGTCAGCATCTCTAAGGGGTTTTGATTTGTGTTAAAAATGATTTAAAAGTTAATGGGAACCACTGTGAAAGATGTTGGATATTGATACTGTTACTCACACATCAAGTTGAGATTGAATAAATCAACTGAATTTTATCTAAAATTCTTTAGTATGATAACATACACTTCTGTAAAACCATACTTACTCAAACACTTAAATCCTGTTAAACTCTGAGCGGTTGTTTTGGGCAAAAGGAAAAGTGAATAGGAAAATCAGTTTGAAGTTTCCTCACCTGTCTGTGTATAATTTTTTCTTAAAATCCATAACTTGAAAGCCCTGACTGCTAAGGTCAAAGCTGTCATTAAGGCAAAGGGTGGCTACTTTGAAGAATCTCAAATATAAAATATATTTTGATTTGTTTACAAAAAAAGTGGGTTACTACATGATTCCATAGGGGTTATTTCATAGTTTGGATATTTTCACTATTATTCTACAATGTAGAAAATAGTACAAATAAAGAAAAACCCTTGAATGAGTAGGTGTGTCTAAACTTTTGACTGGTAATGTAATATTAAGTCCTCCTGCTCTTTCCATGACATAGACTGACCAGGTGAATCCAGATGAAAGCTATCATCCCTTGCTGATGTCACTTGTTAAATCCATTTCAATCAGTGTAGATGAAGGGGAGGAGATAGGCTAAAGAAGGATTTTTAAGCCTTGAGACAATTGAAACATGTGTATAATTCAGAAGGTGAATGGGCAAGACAAAATATTTAAGTGCTTTTGAATGGAGTAGGGTAGTAGGTGCCGAGCGCACAGGTTCGTGTCAAGAACTACAACACTCCTGGGTTTTTCCTGTGTATATATCGAGAATGGTCCACCACCCAAAGGACATCGAGCCAACTTGACACAAATGTGAGACAGATTGGAGTCAAATCAAATCAAATCAAATCATATCAAATGTATTTATATAGCCCTTCGTACATCAGCTGAAATCTCAAAGTGCTGTACAGAAACCCAGCCTAAAACCCCAAACAGCAAGCAATGCATGTGAAAGAAGCACGGTGGCTGGGAAAAACTCCCTAGGAAAAACTCCTGAGAAAGGCCAAAAACCTAGGAAGAAACCTAGAGAGGAACCAGGCTATGAGGGGTGGCCAGTCCTCTTCTGGCTGTGCCGGGTGGATATTATAACAGAACATGGTCAAGATGTTAAAATGTTCGTAAATGACCAGCATGGTCAAATAATAATAATCATAGTATTTGTCGAGGGTGCAACAAGCACGTCCGGTGAACAGGTCAGGGTTCCGTAGCCGCAGGCAGAACAGTTGAAACTGGAGCAGCAGCATGGCCAGGTGGACTGGGGACAGCATGGGCCAGCATCCCTGTGGAACTCTTTCGACACCTTGCAGAGTCCTTGCCCCGACATAGTGAGGCTGTTTTGAGGGAAAAAGGGGGGGGGGGTGTGGAACTCAATATTAGTAAGGTGTACTTAATGTTTTGTACACTCAGTGTATAATGGTGTGTATAGACAGCATGGACAGTATATGAATAGAAAAGGTATATACAGCAGTAGTTACAAAGGATCAGCCATGACTAGAATAGATATAAATGAGGTAAAACAGTATGTAAACATTATTAAAGTGACCAGTGTTCAATGACTCCACGTACGTAGGGAATCAGTCTCTAAAGTGCAGGGTAGAGTATCGGGCGGTTGTGGGTTACTATCCCATTAGCTAGTAACAGTGACTAAGGTTCAGGGCAGGATACTGGGCGGTGGCCGGCTAGTGGTGACTGATAAGCAACAGTCTGATGGCCTGGAGATGTTTATCAGCTGTTTATCAGTCTCTAAGGTCCCAGCTTTGATGCATCTGTACTGCCTGAACAGGCCGTGGCTCGGGTGGCTGAAGTCCTTGATGATCTTCTTGGCCTTCCTGTGACACTGGGTGCCGTAGATGTCCTTGAGGGCAGGCAGTGTGCCCCCGATGATATGTTGGGCTGACCGCACCACCCTCTGGTGAACCTTGCATTTGCGCACGGTTCAATTGCCATACCAGGCAGTGATACAGTCTGACAGGATGCTCTCAATGGTGCAAGTTTGTGAGGGTCTTATTGGCCAAGCCAAATTTCTTCAGCCTCCTGAGGTTGTTGTGCCTTCAACACCACACTGTCTGTATGAAGGGACCATTTCAGGTCGTCAGTGATGTGCACGTCAAATAACTTGAAGCTTTTGACCCTCTCCACTAAGGCCCCATCAATTTGGATGGACGTACACTCTCTACTGTCTCCTGTAGTCCACAATCAGCTCCTTCGCTTTGTTGATGTTGAGGGACAGGTTACTTTTCTGGCACCACTCCGCCAGGGCTCTCACCTCTTCTCTGTGGGCTGTCTCGTCATTGTTGGTAATCAGGCCTACCACTGTTGTGTTGTCAGCAAACTTGATGATTGAGTTGGAGACGTGCGTGGCCACGCAGTCATGGGTGAACAGGGAATACAGGAGGGGGCTGAGCATTCACCCTTGTGGGGCCCCTGTGCTGAGGATCAGCGTGGCGGAGGTGTTGTTGCCTACCCTCACCACTTGGGGTCGGCCCGTCAGGAAGTCTATGGCCCAGTTGGACAGTGAGGGGTTCAGACCCATGGCCCTGAGCTTAGTGATGTGCTTGTAGGGCACTATGGTGTTGAACGCTGAGCTGTAGTCGATGAACTCTTACATAGGTAATTATTTTGTCCATGGATAGGGCAGTGTGTAGTGCAATGGCGATTGCGTCGTCTGTGGATCTGTTGGGGCGGTATGCGAATTTTAATGATCTAGGTTGTATGTAAGGTGGAGGTGATATGGTCTTTAACTAGCCTCTCAAAGTGAGTGCTACGGGGCGATAGTCATTTAGTTCAGTTACCTTCGCTTTCTTGGGTACAGGAACAATGGTAGACATCTTTAAAAAGTGGACTGGGATATGGAGAGATTTACTATGTCCAAAAACACTCCAGCCAACTGGCACATGCTTAGAGGACACGGCTTGGGATGCCGTCTGGGCTGGAAGCCTTGCAAGGGTTAACGCGCTTAAATTACTTACTCGCTTCGGCCATGGAGAATGAGAATACACAGTGAGTGGAGGGGGCCCGTGTCGGTGGGCAAAGAAGTTGTTTACCTTATCCGGGAGCAAGGCGTCGGTTTCCGAGACGTGGCTGGCTTTCCCTTTATAATCTGTGATTGTCTTTCCAGATACATTGCCTTCAGAAAGTATTCATACCTCTTGACTTATTCCACATTTTGTTGTGTAACAGCCTGAATTCAAAATGTATTAAATATATGTTTTTTCTCACCTATCTACACACAATACCCCATAATAAATGAAGTGAAAACATGTTTTCAGACATTTTTGCAAATGTATTGAAAATGAAATAGATAAATATTTAATTTACGTAAGTATTCACACCCCTGAGTCAATACATGTTATAATCACCTTTGGCAGCGACTACAGCTGTGAGTCTTTCTGGGTAAGTCTCTAGGAGCTTTGCACACTTGGATTATACAATACTTGCACTTTATTATTTTTTAAATTCTTCAAGCTCTGTCAAGTTGGTTGTTGATCATTGCCAGTCATTTTCAAGTCTTGCCATAGATTTTCAAGCTGATTTAAGTCAAAACTGTAACTAGGCCATTCAGTGTCGTCTTCGTAAGCAACTCCAGTGTATATTTGGCCTCATGTTCTAGGTTATTGCCATGCTGAAAGGTTCATATTTGTCTCCCAGTGTCTGTTGGAAAGCAGACTGAACCAGGTTTTCCTGTAGGATTTTGCCTGTGCTTATTTATTTGTATTTAACCTTTATTTAACTAGGCAAGTCAGTTAAGAACAAATTCTTATTTACAATGACAGCCTAGCAACAGTGAGTTAACTGCCTGGTTCAGGGGCAGAACAACATATTTTTACCTTATCAGCTCGGGGATTTGATCCAGCGACGCTCTAACCACTAGGCTACCTGCCGCCCCAGGTAGCCTACTGGTTAGCAGTTTCCTTCCTCACCGGCAACTGAGTTAGGAAGGATGCCTGCAGAGATGGGACCAAGTCAAAAGTCCTAAGCAAGTCTCAAGTCTTAACCTTCGAGTCTCGAGTCGTCCCAACCATACAGGTTGCAAAATCAATGGGAAGAGATTTGCGATGTACCAATTCCATGGCACATGGTTTATGAACTGGTACAAAAAACTACGCTTGATTCAACACTCAGAGTTTTTCAATTAAAATTATTATATAACATTCTTGCCACCAACAGAATGCTATATATATGGAGCATACAATAATCTCAGCTCTGTAGATTTTACTTTGAAGAAACATAATCAATAGATAATTTACTCTGGTATTGCCCCATGTAGCTTGTTTCTGGTCACAGGTTCAGGAATGGTTAAAAAATCACAACATGCACTTTAAATTAACCTTACAAATAGCAGTGTTGGGCGATCTGGAAAACCATAGTCAGACAATAAATAATATAATAATACTCGTAGGAAAGGTTTACATCTTTAGCTCACAATCTGTGGATACTATACGATTAGTAAGGTAAAAAAGTTATGTAAACCTTGGACACCAAACGAGGGTGGTCTATGGTGATAGGTGGGATAGGCTGAGAGTGGCTGAGGGTTGGGATTAAGCTTTGTGTAGTCTTAACATTCTGTATTCTCCCCTTGTCCAAAGGGTAAAAAATGACCCGCATTCACTAAACCCCTAAAATAAAGCAGCTTACAGTTTTTCTCGATTGTTTACACACATTTTCTGAAAGCATGCCTACTATTCTCAGAACTCTACACACAAATCAAAAAACACACATACAATGGTCAAAACCCCTCAATTCTCCAGCAAAATGAAACTTTACATTCAAAACAATGTTATTTCTTATCAAAATGGTATTTTGTTTTCAAATGACACACAAACCATCATATTAATAGACATTTATAAGAACCAGTTGAACACTGATGTGCTCAATGTAAAACACTATGATGAATGGAAAACACTTCTTCTCCATTCATCATAATGACTTAGGCCTTTTTTTGGTTCAGTGTTGCCATTACTACAGACAGTACATACATAAGTGTGTTGTAAAATATTGTTTTTATACTCAGAACACACAAATACACGGTAACAAATATATATTATTTTTCCCACAAAAACAATGTACACAGTGTACATCCCATTCCCAACCAACACAAAGTTGCACATACAGTAGTCTACATACAAAACAGAAGAATTTAATGTTTACAGTTACAGTAAAAAAAAAATAATAATAATTTAAACGATGCTGCATCCTCTCTTCTGTTGCGGTCTGGCCACAGCACCTCATCGACATCACAAGCAATGTTTTCCCTGGCCAAGCAGCGGGGGAAATATCGCCTAGCATGGCGATTCCAGCCATGAAAAGCATCAGCTGCTATATCTCCACATGCGTCTTCCATTGCTTGGAGAAGAGGTATACGCCGTTTGTGGATTTCGGTCATACACTTTCCATCTCCAGGCAGAAAATAATTCCTCAATAGGATTGAGGAATGGAGAATATGGAGGGAGATAAACAACTAAAAAGTGTGGGTGGGCAGTGAACCAGTTATGAACCAGAGCAGCCCTGTGGAAACTTACATTGTCCCAAATGACAACGTACCTGAGCTGCTCTGGGCCATCTACCTGATCTGGTGGAATGAGTGTGTTGTGTAGGGTGTCCAGGAATGTGATCAGATGGGTGGTGTTGTAGGGGCCAAGGGTAGCATGGTGATGGATGATGCCGTGGTGGGTAATCGCTGCATACATTGTGATGTTCCCTCCGCGCTGGCCAGGGACTTGAACAATGGCACGCTGGCCGATGATATTCCTTCCCCTCTTTCGTCTTTTTGTGAGGTTGAATCCAACCTCATCAATGAAGGTGAACTGGTGCTCCACTGCAGCCACCTCTAGCTCAAGGACTCTCTGAAACACACATGACAATATCAGAAATAGACATGGAGTGGTCACTATTGTGAAGCACAATCATTATGATTACAATACTGAAATATGTATAATTTATACAGTGTTGAGAGTATGCATCAATTGTGGGATTGTATAGGACTCACTTGCACATAGTTATATCGCAATTCTTTGACTCTTTCTGAATTGCATTCAAATGGTACCCTGTAGACCTGTGTCACAGAAATCTTCGTCGTCAGACGATATAGCGAAATCATCGTCGGAGAACGTGGACCAATACGCAGAGGAGTTAGTGCTCAACATCTTAATTTATTAAATGAATGTGCACACGTGAAAACAAGAAAACAAGAACGACGAATGACAGTTTCGCAGGCTATAACTAGCAGTGCAAAATACAACTACCCACAACCTACCAAACAAACACACACCTACTTATAGGACTCCCAATCAGAGGCAACTAGAAACACCTGCCTCCAATTGAGAGTCCAGCACCCAAAACTACACATAGAAAAACAAACCTAGAACCTATGCCAAAACTAACACACCCCACTACACCACACACAAAACCCCATAATACAAAACAAATAATACCTCTGCCACGTCCTGACCAAATATAATACAAATAATACCTAAATATTGGTCAGGACGTGACAACATGCTTCATCCTGAGATTATTTCTGCGCAAGACACGGTCCAATGTTGATAAGCTTACCCTATCAATATTTTGAAATATGTCATTGTTTTCTATTATTTTTCTTTGTATTTGCCGTAATGTTATGGCGTTATTTTCTAGGACCATGTTCATGATTTCAGTTTCCTGTTCAGGAGACAGAACACGTTCCCGACCACCTTGTGTTGGTAATCTTTCAGTTCTGCCAAACAAATAGTAAAATACTGTTAATACAAAGTATGAATACATTTCCCAAATACTTGAAACATACTTTATTTTTACAGTCCTACAGAACAGTCCACAGGCAATACTGTACTACTATACTCATTGAGGACTGTATTGATATGCAGTACTGCAATTTTCTAGTGAGAGTAGATGTCTTACCTATTCTCATTTCGGAATGTCCGGATGATGGATGCTACAGTGTACCTGCTCAAATTTGGCTGTACTCTTTGCCCAGCCTCCCTCATTGTTAGACCATGGTTGACCACATGATCAACCAAAGTGGCTCGGATCTCATCAGAGATTACGGTCCTTGGCCTTCCTCGTCCTCGTCCTTGTCCTCCCCGTCCTCCTCCTCTTACTCTCACTCCTCTGGCTCTGCCTCTGTTTCCAATGTTGGCATCCATTGCTCCAAAACAGAAGAGCTCACCTGTTGCCCTTTTATGCTAAAGCTCTGATTGCTAATTGTAAAACTGTGTGACGGGTGTTTGCCCATGTGATGAGTCAGTGTGCATATTTGAATGGCAGTGTGTTCATTGTGAAAACAAGAGATTTTCTGCAGGAAAATTGTGCCAAATGCAAAGAATTGTGTGTAGTGTTTTGTAAAAAGTGTGTTTTACAACTGCAATTTGAGTGTAAAGCAGGAATTGTGCTTGTAGTTTAGCAGAATTGGTTCAGGGGGTTGGTGTATGAGTTACATGTTGTGGTCATTGTGTCTCAAGTACCAGTATTTGTGTGTAAACAATTGAGAAAACTGTAATTGAATTTTAAACACTAAATGTATTTTTCATAAAGAAACAACCTGTCATTCATAACAAACTTTGTGAATATCTGGGTTTTCCCTCTTCACAATGCAGAAAGACTGCATTTAATCAGTGGACACCACTTGCTTTTATTACAACACACCTGTCATAATTGTTTTCTTTACGAAAGTAGAGGTTTATTATTACTATAATTATTATTGCTTAAGCTACTGCATAGGTGTAAACATACATTTTTTTTTATCAAGAGATAGCACTTGTATAGCCTAAGAGAGTAGCAGAAATGTGCAGAAAGTAGTTTGGAATGCATTTTATTGAAGGGAAACAATAAGTCTTGAACTTTTTTGGCAACGTATTCTTATATACTGTACAATGAGGAATTCAACTACAAAATACTAGTCTTCTCCCATTTTTTTAACCATTGCCCCCACCCACAATGTGTGTAAACAACAACAATAAATACGAATAAAATAAGATAATAGATGCAAAACAAAAACGTGAGGAACATAAATCAATCAACTCTAATTAGCACATGTAGGACAGTATGCAAGTGTGTGTGCATGGACTTTGCAAATATATTTCTCACATGTGCAGCACATTGTATTTGTTTTACAGTCCTTCTTTGGGGGGGAAGGATTGGCATCTCCTCCTATTGCCTTCCCCAGCTGCAGCCTCAGGTGGATCAGGACAAGATTCAGCTCCCTGAACAGCTTTCACAAGCGCTGCAGAGGCTGCTGTGTATGGGAGGCGCTCCCTTCTTTGAATGTATGGGGTTACAAGTGCCTTTCCCAGCTGCTCCAGGAACACCCTCTTGTTCCACATATCTACGACCTGTTGGGCACTGAAACGTGCACTCATGTCTTCAGCAAAGAGAGAACTGGGGGACTGTCATCTGCAGCACCTTTATAGCCTCTGACTGCATTCCCCATTAGTAAACAATGCTTTCAATAAATGTTCATTTTGTCTGAAATGTTGTTTATTTTGTCTGAAGTTGTTTTTATTTTGTCTGTGAACTTGAGTCATGTGTGGGGTCATGGAGGGGAGATGCTGCACATGCACAAGAAAGTTTTAGTTTTGTCTGAGTTCAATCAGTAGCACACATAATCTCACTTTCTCATTGTGTGTGTGTGTGTGTGTGTGTGTGTGTGTGTGTGTGTGTGTGTGTGTGTGTGTGTGTGTGTGTGTGTGTGTGGTGTGTAAATTATTTTATAACTGCTGGGTCAAAAGACAATCTTTGTACCCTGGTGGAGTACAGCTTTCATGGAAATATGAACAAAGGTGATGTTTCACTTTTTCTAATGTTGGGATCACTCTAGGAAAAGTCATACAATTTCAAGTTGAAGAAATATAATTTAGGAGTTGTTCTCTACTTTAAACATAGTGCAGGGTCAGTATGACAACACAAGGGATAAAGAGCTTAAATTTGGTAAAGTATTATTGTTATGTGACTGCTTTATATAAAAATACCATGTATGTAAAATGTGTATGTAAAATGTGTATGCAAAATGCATATGTAAAATGTATGTATACGTAGCAAAAAAAGGTGTAAAAAAAAAATATATATTTGTCCTCCAAAGAGGGGAGGTGGTGGAGAGGTTAATAAATAATGAAAAATAAACAATACATTTTAAAAAGTCCCAAGTAATAATGGGAATGTTTCAAGTAAAGTCCCAAGTTCCACAGCTCAGGTTTAGTCAAGTCACACATTTTGGGTTTCGAGTCCTCAAGTCAATGGTTAAGTGTTTTATGCCAATTTCATTTCATTGCAATGCATCAGTGATTTTGGACGCATATGTTTTACAAATTGCATCAGTTTTTCCCCCACTACCATATAGTCTTTGAAACCGAATGCCACGATTTTTAGGACCGATGACACCCTGATGAAGAGGTGGCATAACAGGTCCCAGAGTGGTGGGGCAAATTGTTTTCCCTTGGCCCGGAGCTTTTCCTGCTCGGGTAACCTAACTAGGTATAAATCAAGACTCTGTAGGTGTGACAGTCATTAATTAGTAGTTGTGAGAAGGTATTTATAAGGATTCATATTTTAGCAGACGCTCTTACTCAGACTGATGTATAGGAGCAATTCTGTCGCTCAAGGTCACATCGACAGAATTTTCCTGACCCCAGGGAGGATGAAAACACTGTCAAACTGCAGCAACCTTGTACTTTGTGAGAGAGAAATTATGTATTTACCTGATTTGTTTAATATTAAGAGTTAACAGCTATATGTTTAAACAATAGTAAGATATTTCTATTTTACCAATGCTGTGGTTCTGAGAAAGGTTGGTTCCCTTTGTGCTACTCGCAGCTGGTCTAGGCATGTAGTCAAGGACATTCTTTGCGACTACGGGATAGAGAAAACTTGAGGAACAGAACAACTTGTTATTGTTTCCCATCATCTGTGCTTCTGAGTAACTTGGTCACACGGCATAAGACAAGGAGCCTCTGAGAGTGACCACAGTTCTTCAGTCCATCCTGTTCTTTTACTATCTTCCAAGGGCTGATGTGGAGATATGAAGAGAACAGAGGCTAGCTCGGTAGAGAAAGGAGTAACGGAACTGCCGTTATCACTTGTTTGTGCGCTATGACCTCACACAACCGATAAACACAGCCACAAGAAGAAAACAAGGTAGCTTATGATGCCCTAATCTGCCAGGGAGGGGTGGAACCAACCAAGACTAAGCAGTTTTGGCGTTTCTATAAAAAAAACTTGCATTTCTGTATTATTCGGGCTCTCAGTGATCACCTACGGGTGGTCGTTGACCATCTCCATTATTGCAATTTCCACCACAACGCATTAATATGAATTATACTTTAAAACTTTCCTTTACACTAACACAACCACTGCAATTGGACAATATAACACAGAAGGCTGAGCTTGCATTATGGTTTGCATCGTATAGGCCTATGCAACAGCAATTAAAAAGTAACTCACACAGTCTTTTTATGTAATCAGTATTGTGTTGTTTGATTCATTTCAGTTAATCATTTTTTATTGAAAACGTCAGGGTAGCCTATCCAACCAGCCCAAATTTGAATATAGCCTAAAACAAATTTGATCACGTTCACAATAAATGGGCTACAAATAGGCTTCATAACATTACTATTTTGTTTGCCCTGGCCAGAGCGCAAGAGGGGACAGTAGCCTAAGGAGCTGCGGCTGTGGCTGTAGCCTAGTTCATTAGACTGAGAAATCGTCTTGTTTTCTTCCCATACAGTTGTACATGTAGGCAGCTGCAACATTTCTGTGAAGAGTTCTTGCTTGTGTATGTTGGGAGTGATGTGTTATCACATTTTCTAAATAAATACTGGAGGACAGTGGAGTGGCACCCGTTTTGTGCTTTGCTAGATAATGTTCTTTGTGCAGCAACCTGTGATTTCTGTTAATCTGATTGGTCAAGACACAGAACAGAACTCACTGAACCTGCAGCACTCTGATGTAAAGGACAGATAGTGCTCGAAATGACAAATCGAGTCTCTCGAGTCATATAGCTCAAGTCCATGTTATACTCCGAGTCATAGATGCTCAAGTTGAAGTCGAGTGATTTGTAAGTCGCTCTGGATAAGAGCGTTTGCTAAATGACTTAAATGTAAATGTAAATGAGTGGATAGTGTTTTTCTATTTGTCAAGTCTCAAGTTACAAAATGAATGACTGGAGTAGTACCCAAGTCCAAGTCACATGACTCGAGTCCAAAGTTCCCGCTAAACTGAACATGTGCGTGGACACGTACAGTGAGGGAAAAAAGTAATTGATCCCCTGCTGATTTTGGTCTACAATCTTGTCCCTGACATCCTTGGAGAGCTCTTGGCCATGGTGGAGAGTTTGGAATCTGATTGATTGATTGCTTCTGTGGACAGGTGTCTTTTATACAGGTAACAAGCTGAGATTAGGAGCACTCCCTTTAAGAGTGTGCTCCTAATCTCAGCTCGTTACCTGTTGTAACATCCGTCGTTAGGAAAGGAGGACCAAGGCGCAGCGGGAATGTGGATACTCATGTTTATTGATGAAAAAAACAAGTAAAGTATCCACTGGAAAACCAAACAAAACAATACTCACGACGGCAACAGTGTGACAGGCTAAACAAGCAGTGATCACAAACAACTACCCACAACCCCAAAGAAAAACACACACTCCTATATAGGACTCCCAATCAAAGGCAACTCAACACACCTGCCTTCAATTGGGAGTCCCAATCACCAACAACCATTCACACACACAAAACCCCCCTGCCACATCCTGACCAAAACTAACACAATTACGCCCTCTGCTGGTCAGGACGTGACACCTGTATAAAAGACACCTGGGAGCCAGAAATCTTTCTGATTGAGAGGGGGTCAAATACTTATTTCCCTCATTAAAATGCAAATCAATTTATAACATTTTTGACATGCGTTTTTCTGGATTTTTGTTGTTGTTATTCTGTCTCTCACTGTTCAAATAAACCTACCATTAAAATTATAGACTGATCATTTCTTTGTCAGTGTAACGCCCTGGCCATAGAGAGGGGTTTTTGTTCTTTATTTTGGTTAGGCCAGGGTGTTACATTGGGTGGGCGTTCTATGTTCCTTTTTCTATGTTTTTGTATTTCTTTGTTTTGGGCCGTGTGTGTGGCTCCCAATCAGGCACAGCTGAAGCTCGTTGCTGCTGATTGGGAGTCACACATAAGGAGCATGTTTTTCCTTTGGGTTTGTGGGTAATTGTTTCTGTCAGTGTTTTGTACCAGACAGGACTGTTTGCTGTCGGTTTACTCGTTTCTTGTTTTGTATAGTGTTCATGTTGTTTATATTAAATTCTGATAATGAACACTAACTCCGCTGCACCTTGGTCCACTTCTTCAGACGACAGCCGTTACAGAATTACCCACCACCAAGGGACCAAGCAGCGGAAGAGGGAGGTCCGGTCAATGGAGGAGACGCCGGCCATGCAGACGGGGTCGCTGGCGTCGGTCGAGGAAGCCCGGAAGACACCCCCAAGAAAATTTTGGGGGGGGGCTAATGGGGTGGTCCGGAAGGGCAGAGGAGGAGCCCAGACCACTGCTCTCGTGGGGGATGACGGCAGAGGAGGAGACGCAGATGAGGTGGTTTATTGAGGACCTGCTGAAGGAAGATCTGGAGGAGGAGCCATGGGAGGCGGAGTTGCGCGCTGTGTCGCCAGTGCGTCCGCACAGCCCGGTGCGTTCGGTGGACATGCCCAGCACATGCCGTGCTAGGAAGGGCATCCAGCCAGGACGAGTGGCAAAACCGGCTCCACGCTTCAGTTCACCAGTGCGTGTTCACAGTCCTGTCTGGCCCGTCCCTGCTCCCCGCACCAAGCCCAAGGTGCGTGTCCCCAGCCCTGCCAGTCAGCAGTCGTCAGAGCTGCCCGCCAGTCAACAGTCGTCGGAGCTGCCCGCCAGTCAACAGTCGTCGGAGCTGCCCGCCAGTCAACAGTCGTCAGAGCTGCCCGCCAGTCAACCATCACCAGAGCTGCCCGCCAGTCAACCATCACCAGAGCTGCCCGCCAGTCAACCATCACCAGAGCTGCCCGCCAGTCAACCATCACCAGAGCTGCCCGCCAGTCAACAGTCGTCAGAGCTGCCCGCCAGTCAACAGTCGTCAGAGCTGCCCGCCAGTCAACAGTCGCCAGAGAGGTCAGACTGCGCTGAACTGCCGGAGTGGCCAGACTGCGCTGAACTGCCGGAGTAGCTAGACTGCGCCGAACTGCCGGAGTGGCCAGACTGCGCCGAACTGCCGGAGTGGCCAGGCTGCGCCGGACTGCCGGAGTGGCCAGACTGCGCCGGACTGCCGGAGTGGCCAGGCTGCGCCGGACTGCCGGAGTGGCCAGACTGCCCCGACCTGCCGGAGTGGCCAGGCTGCCCCGACCTGCCGGAGTGGCCAGGCTGCCCCGACCTGCCGGGGTGGCCAGGCTGCCCCGACCTGCCGGAGTGGCCAGGCTGCCCCGACCTGCCGGAGTGGCCAGGCTGCCCCGACCTGCCGGAGTGGCCAGGCTGCCCCGACCTGCCGGAGTGGCCAGGCTGCCCCGACCTGCCGGAGTGGCCAGGCTGCCCCGACCTGCCGGAGTGGCCAGGCTGCCCCGAACTGCCAGAGTGGCCAGGGAGGCCCGCCAGCCCGGTGAGTCCTGTGCCTACGCCTAGGGCCAGGCCTCTGTCATGTCTCCCCAGCCTGGTGAATCCTGGGTCAGTGCCGTCAGAGCAGCCAGGGTCGCCCGCCAGCCAGGCGCAACCATCGCCGCCCGCCAGCCGGGCGCAGCTAGGGTCGCCCGCCAGCCGGGCGCAACAAGGGTCGCCCGCCAGCCAGGCGCAACCATCGCCGCCCGCCAGCCGGGCGCAACCATCGCGGTCCGCCAGCCGGGCGCAACCATCGCCGCCCGCCAGCCGGGCGCAACCATCGCCGCCCGCCAGCCGGGCGCAACCATCGCCGGCCGCCAGCCGGGCGCAGTCAGTGTCGCCCACCAGACCTTCGGCGCGGCCAGGTGCGCCACCGAAGAGGGCGACGTCAAGGGTGGAGCAGAGGCCACGTCCCGCACCTGAGCCGCCGCCGTAAGAAGGCCCACCCGGACCCTCCCCTTCAGAGTCAGGTTTTGCGGCCGGAGTCCGCACCTTTGGGGGGGTACTGTAACGCTCTGGCCATAGAGAGGGGTTTTTGTTCTTTATTTTGGTTAGGCCAGGGTGTTACATTGGGTGGGCGTTCTATGTTCCTTTTTCTATGTTTTTGTATTTCTTTGTTTTGGGCCGTGTGTGTGGCTCCCAATCAGGCACAGCTGAAGCTCGTTGCTGCTGATTGGGAGTCACACATAAGGAGCATGTTTTTCCTTTGGGTTTGTGGGTAATTGTTTCTGTCAGTGTTTTGTACCAGACAGGACTGTTTGCTGTCGGTTTACTCGTTTCTTGTTTTGTATAGTGTTCATGTTGTTTATATTAAATTCTGATAATGAACACTAACTCCGCTGCACCTTGGTCCACTTCTTCAGACGACAGCCGTTACAGTCAGTGGGCAAACATACAAAATCAGCAGGGAATCAAATACTTTTTTCCCTCTCTGTAGCTCCCCCAGGACTTCCATGCAGAAGAAATATCAGCCCACGTAGAGAAGCAAAAGATTAAACTTTAACTTTCTAGAGTTTTCCCCCTTAGTTAACACTATCATCGTATCACTTTGCTGTGGAAATGGTGATCGAATCATCGCAATACTAGCCACTTTCAATGCAACATACTGAAACAAAACGAACTATGAAAGACTTAGTATGCAAAACTAACTATGCAAAAGATTTTGTTGTAAGAAGAATGCATCGGAGTAGGATTCTAATGCATTGACAAGCACGACTCAGCCAATAATCAGCACTGCAGTAGGCCTATATGCAAGTAGACCATTGCCATATACCGTATGGATCTGTGCCATTCACTTTGAACTGGACGGCATTTACAGCATGAGAGGTTGTGAGTAGATGTGCTTGTTCTGAGATCAAAGTGAGAGCTGCATGTAGCCATGTGCACATTTCTTTAAATCCTTTGCTAGTTAGTGAGTTATTACCCCAGTTATAGATAATTTGTAGTAAGCAATGGGGGAGTGATTGCTTCCTACAAGAGCACAAAACGTACATTTCTAGAAATCTTTGAAAAGCAAGTCGAGTAAAGATATTTTTTCTGTGGCATTGTTGTATTTTGAGACAGGCTTGAATAAGCTAAGTATCCAATAGGCAGAGGCTAGCATCATTTGTCTGATTCCCTGTGATGATGGTATGGGAATAATAATAATAATAATGGTATTTTGTTTCTTGCATCCAAAAACACTACAACATTTTCAGTCACCTCCTTGTCTGAAGGACAACTGGATAAACAGATTAATGTCAAGCCCTCATGGAAGTCTCATGGACTGTAGGCCTACATTGAATAGCATACATTGGCTGCTACTGTAGGCTGAATGATAGAACAGCAATTTCCATGTTAAAATGTTATGGGAAGCATTTTCTCCATTGTTTTTGATGCTAAGCCACTCTGGTAGGCCTACATTATGATAAAATAGCCACAGTAGCCTACTTGACCACTGTCTGAAACTGTAACTTAAAGCGGGTACAGTCTCAGTGTTCACAGTAAATGTGCACTGGCAGCTGCACAGAATTTTCAAAGTTCAAGTTTGTGCTCAGCTACAATAAATGTGTCCTCGGTATATGCGGTTTCCAGTTTGCACATAGTCCGGTGTAGTTCTTTGAGGTATGGTGTCAGCTTGGGGGAATATACATGGCAGTGACGTCAACCGAATAAATTTATCGCGGTCGGCATTTGATGGTGACATTACCACAATCACACCATGAGTTCTTAATCATGAAACAAACGCCTTTCCACGGAGAGTTCTTTCTTCCTGTACGCGTGATGGAAGGAAAACCCTACTGTAGGCATGGCATGTTGCACAAGCCCTGCACTTTTAAAATGGCTGTATTCCTATGGGAATTTACGCATGAGTAGAGCACCTCCATTAGGTAAAAGATCTGACCATTATTTTTCTTTAAAAAAAACAACTAACATTTGGGAACATTAATTTGTGGAATTTGTGACTGCTGTTTCTCGGGCTCTGTAGTAGTCACATTGTTCATCAGAATCCCACAGTTCTTACCTTTCTAACAGTACTAAGCAAGTGTTTATAGGACTTACAGTTTTGAAACCGAAATGTATTTTATGAGGGTAGTATACAATATTATGTGTTGTTTAGAAAATGCCACCAGAGGGGGTCAGAGTTTAACCGGTGAAATACTGTAAGCAGTACAGTAGGCTACATTTCATCAGTGTTTCAACCATATTTGTTCTATCCATATGTCTATGCGTCTTGTAAAATCAGTTATATCTGTTTCCCTTATTCTTTTTGTGGTTATCTTATCCTGTCTGGGCTAGGGGGCAGTATTGAGAATTTTGGAAAAAATATGTTCCCATTTTTAACTGCCTCCTACACCAACTCAGAAGCTAGAATATGCATATTATTGTTCAGGTTTGGATAGAAAACACTCTGAATTTTCTAAAACTGTTTGAATGGTGTCTGTGAGTATAACAGAACTCCTATGGCAGGCAAAAACCTGACAAGGTTTCAAGCAGGAAGTACCCTGTCTGACAAGGAGTTGTGCGTCTTGCATCTTTTTATTGAAAAGTAAGGATCTTAGCTGTAACGTGACAATTCCCAGGGCTCCGATAGGCTCTCAGAGCCCGGGAAATAACTGAAGGTTTACGAGGGAGCCTCAGGCTGAAACACATTATCACCTTTTGTAAGTGGCTGCTCCGAGGACCTTTGAATGAGGCGCGTGCACGAGTCGCTCCTGAGGAGAAATTTTATTCGGCTGTTTAGGCTCAATGCAAACTCCCGGTCGGAATATTATCACTTATCTACGAGTTAAATGGCATAAAAATTGGTTTTAAACAGCGGTTGACATGCTTCGAAGTACGGTAATGGAATATTTAGACATTTTTGACACGCCAATGCGCCATGCGCGGGACCGTGAAGAAGCATTCTGATAGTGTCTAGAACTCACGAACAAAACGTCGCTGTTTGGATATAACGATGGATTATTTGGGACCAAACCAACATTTGTTATTAAAGTAGAAGTCCTGGCAGTGTATTCTGATGAAGAACAAGCAAGGTAAGAACATTTTTCTTATAGGAAATGTGATTTTGGTGGAGGCTGACCTGGGTGGGTATCTAAATAGCTAGCCCTGTAATGCCGGGCTATGTACTTAGATTATTGCAAAATGTGCTTCATCCGAAAAGCTATTTTAAAATCGGACATATCGAGTGCATAGAGGAGTAATGTATCTATAATTCTTAAAATAATTGTTATGCTTTTTGTGAACGTTTATCGTGAGTAATTTAGCAAACTGTTAGTAAATTCCCCGGAAGTTTGCGGGGGTTATGCTTTTTCTGAACGTCACATGCTAATGCAAAAAGCTGTTTTTTGATATAAATATGAACTTGATTGAACAGACATGCATGTATTGTATAACACAATGTCCTAGGTGTGTCATCTGATGAAGATCATCAAAGGTTAGTGCTGCATTTAGCTGTGGTTTGGGTTTATGTGACATGATATGCTAGCTTGAAAAATGGGTGTCTGATTTTTTCTGGCTGGGCACTCTGCTGACATAATCTAATGTTTTGCTTTCGTTGTAAAGCCTTTTTGAAATCGGACAGTGGGGTTAGATTAACGAGATTCTTGTCTTTAAATAGCTGTAAAATAGTCATATGTTTGAGAAATTGAAGTAATAGTATTTCTAACGATTCAAAAATCGCGCCACTGGAATTTCAGTAGCTGTTACGTAGGTGGGACGAGTTCGTCCCACATACCCCAGAGAGGTTATCATGAGAAACATGTGTATCACTGAAATGTTCACATACAGCTCAAATTGATATCAATGTATGATTCACAATATACCAATGTACACACACTGTTTCTAAAGTTAGGCATCAGTCTCTATGTCTAGTTCACAGCATTGACCCCCCCCCCCCATTGGTGGCCAATAGAGATATAGTTTCCTTCCTGCCGTGTGGGTGGACCTTCTCCATAGATTACGAAAATACCCCTAACCTCTGTAAATGGCATATCCCAGTGTTAATTGCCTGCCGGGACTTTGTTCAGCCGTCTTCATAGCATAATGAGGCCTCCTTGCCTTGCTCATGATGGATGATATGACGACCTCTCGGGATCAAATTCCAATCATCAAACTGGAAACAATTCAATACTTAAGACTGAATGGCATTTGCATGTTATGAAATATTCATATAATTTTTGATATGATAATCATGGTGGCCCTCTGGTTTTCTGTCATGCTCACAATTGATGGAATATTTCCATCTTGCCTCAGGTCACAACCCCACCCCTGAGATGTGGATTTCAACACTAACTCATACCACACATCATGCACTTTAGTTACTTAAAAAACAAATATCATTTTATTTTCACCATTTAGTGTTCATTTTAAACAATGACATAGTTTTAATAAAAGTCGATTTGTATTTAAATTGTAGCATTTTATATTTTTGGCTGACATTTTACTTTTTGGCACAAGTAGAAGCAAGTTTCCTTACAATACTTACTTACTCTACATGTACATACAGTATACCTTACTGTGTAGCATGTGCAAAATTACTCTGGAAGCTTTTTTATGACTCATTTAGCTATTCTTGGTATGTTTTTATAAACTAAACTGTAGTTTAATCCTCTCCTAAAGATATCTGGCAAAGACCTTAACATAAGGTATCTGGTTTGGTGACAGGATAATGGGGTAGAAACATTTACCAGCTCTCCACAAAATATTTGCTCAGGTAAAGACATCTTCCTTATTGGATTGGGTGGAGAAAAAAATGGCACAGACATGGATGGCTCTTAGCAATATAGTCTACTATGATCTGATGGATGTCTAGTATGACTCATTTCCTGAAGCTAAAGTTAATGCAGAGGAGTGCATCAAAGAGCAGTGGCCTTGATCATTCCAAAAGGACAGGGCCCCCATGGGCTTTTGCCACAGGTTCAAGATTCCTTGCCCTTGGTAATATTTCAAGTGGCATAATGACTCGATTTACGATGTTTTTGCTGCGGCCAGATTATTACTTCCACATGTGTATCAGAATCTCTAGGTGCATTGACTTTGCATTGACTTCAGTTTTTTCTGTCTAGGTTGAGTCATGTTTTCACTTTCTTCAGTGCCTAGCCACTGAAAAGAACCCTTTCATTTTATCTTGTTGAAATTATCACAATGAGGTAAGGCACCCTGTCATTATGGCAGTGGTGGTCCCCCTCATGAAATTCACATTGAAAGATGAATTACAGTAAAATTCATTTGAATAACATCCTTATATCACCACCTCTCCTCTGCTTGCACATTTACCTAAGGGCAGGGCTCTCTAATCCTGTTCCTGGAGAGCTACTGTCCTGAAGGTTTTCACTCCAACCTTAATCTAGCGCACCTGATCCTAATAATTAGTTGGTTGATAAACTGAACCATGTTAGTTACTTATTTACAGGACGGTAGCTCTCCAGGAACAAGGTTGGAGACCCCTGCCTTAGGGAGTTTAGAGTTAATAAAGATAATTATACACATACCATAACAGTGGATTAGAATGTTGTCCTGGGAAATGAGATAAGTAGCCAATCTTACAGAGCAAAAAAAACATTTTTTTTTGTTATCGCAAGGGTGTATCATTGTTCAATAAACTGTGAAAAGCAGGGCACTGGCTGTGAAATGTGCAAATGTAGCCTGATAATTACGATTTTTACTTTGTGGGAACACACTATTAACCTCTGAGTCGAGGACAGAATTCCTTTGTCATAAAACCAGAGACCATATGATTACACAGTCTCCTGGGAGACAGGGATTATTTCCTTTCCACTAGCTTACCTGCTGATTGACTCCATTACACACTTGATCACTGTTTTACAGTCTGGGCGTGTTGGCAGTTTTAAAATGTTCAAGGCCTTGCATCTATGGGACCATCTATGAAGGGGTTCCCTGAGGTCAAGATGGGAGGAATTGTGGTACAAAACATAGATTAATGCAGAATGATTATCTAATTCTACTGCACATCCTGCAGCACATTACCTTCTGTCAAGTCATGCGATACAAATGGGTACACTGCACATGATACAATAGATATTTGATGATAGCAGATGGGGACTAGAGAGAGAGAGATGAAGATCAGATACCCTCTTCTCTCCTACATCAAGGCTTTGAATCATTGTTTCACTGAGAGTGCAGTAAGCAATCCGTTTTTTACTGTCTGAAATTAAGCAATGTGATTTAACCATACAGATATGATTAATTTCAGTATTCATAAGTACTTTTGTCAGATATAATGCAAAGTCTACCTGAAAGAGACAGTCTTTTTCTGCTTAGTGCTAATATCATGGAAATAAGATAATTGGTGCTAGATTTCCTGGTGGTTGATCCCCTAGTGCTACTTACATAGCCACTGCATTCTATGAATAATTGATTGCTGATTTTTGGACCTTGAATTTAGGTCTAGATAAACCACAAGTATTAGAAAATCTACACCTAGAATACCCTGATCCAGTTGGTTTTAGGGTTTTACAGAAGAGCAGTGGTTGGCTTCCTAACTGCCTTTGTGTGGAGACTGTAGCTTGACACCTCATTATGTCAGGATCCTGACAAAAGTTTTAAAAAAATGCTGTGACTGCAGAATAACGGCCATACTCTGCATCGAGATGGGACTTGGTTCAGAAATGCAGTTTTTCCTTTCCTCTACAAAGAGCAAAGTAGAATTGTCTGAGAAATATCAACTGCTCAGGTGCATTTGATATATGTCACGTTCGTTGTAATAATGATGGTCGGACCAAGGCGCAGCGTGAGTAGCGTTCCACATCTTTTATTAGAAAGTGAAACTAAGCAAAGACAAAAACAAATGAACAATAAACTAACCGTGACTACAGCAAATGCTACGTGCACTAACTCAAAATACACATAAACAATATCCCATAACCCACAGGTGGAAAAAATGCTACTTTAGTATGATCCCCAATTAGAGACAACGATAACCAGCTGCCTCTAATTGGGAATCATACAAATCACCCAAACATAGAAAAACTAAACTAGAAAAAAACCCAGTCGCCCTGACCTACTCGACCATAGCTTTCTATGGTCAGGACGTGACAATATAATCGGTTCTGTAATATCATTCAGATAGTTGTATATCAAATATAGTGTGCTGCAGTAGAAGAAAGACTATCTTGTTTTGAGAGAAACAATGTCATTAAGATTATCAACATCATCATTATTGTCCTTCCTTTGTTGATTTGCAAAGTAATGTTTTCTTTAAAAGGCAAGCTAACCACAGCGTCCTCTGCCAAAGAAATCAGAGACGTATTTAATCTGACCATTCAAAGCCAGGACACGCTTTAAAAACCCCAGGGGAACATCCAGGGCTGACCATGTTTGTTGTTTCCCATTTATCAGATGAGCAGCTGACATTTTTTTCAAAAAAGGAATATCCAAATTGGCCTCTGCAGTTGTGGTGTGAATTATGTGCTAATGTTAGAAGATTGCTTGGGCCATAATAGTAATTACTTATTGAGTTTGCAAATGCCTCTGTTTGAATTTTTACATTTATAATTAGAATGATCTTCTCCTCTCCCATTCATAACACAGTTATCTCAGGTTCCTCTTTGATCATGTGTGGCAAGAGCTGTTTTCCCCAGGAGATTTCTGTAAAACACTATATTACTAACAGCAGTGAGATGTATTATACTTTCAAAATGCTCAGTGTTGACTCTGACCTACAGGGGGATGTAATGTATTAGGCTTTAATATACAGAGAATGGATGTTCCTACAGTAGCTACTGTGCACAGTGGCACACAAAAGCCATAGAATATTAAACACAGACATTACTTAATATTTCATAACGGCAAACTAATGCAAAGTAGTAAAATCTCAATAGTTTCCAAGAAAGTTATCATAATTATTGTGATTAATAACTATTTTCTCTACTCACTTTAAAACATGTATGAAGTCCACCTAAATCAATGACGTCTGGTTTATGAGGTCTATATTGTATATAAAAGTGTTTCCTGCGTTAGATACTGTATGTTGAAGTTTGTCAAGATATTGTGTTCTTCAGAGAATTAGTGTATTCCTGGCACATATCCGTTTGGATCTAAACATTGTCACTAACCAATAAAGGTATGTGTTGGAGGATTGGAGTGTGGGGGCCATACTTTATTCTACCAGCATGTCAACCTCTGCCAATGTTAATGTATAGTATACTGTAGTGTTGAGAAAAGCATTTATGTGTTGGCTCTGAGCTGCCAGTAGAGTCTTGACACCTGACTCTGATAGATTATTAAATGTCACACATACCCCAACATCAATGGAATGCAAATACAGGTGTTTAAATATCAAAAGAACACAGAGGAGCATCACTCAGAAGATCACATTTCAATGTAAATGGCATAGTCTCTATCGGACCAATGACATTAAGGAAATTGGAACAGAATAACAACATGGCCCTTCGAGATACACTACATGACCAAAAGTATGTGGATACCTGCTCGTTGAACATCTCATTCCAAAATCCTGGGCATTAACATGGAGTTGGTCTCCCATTTGCTGCTGCAACAACTCCACTCTTCTGGGAAGGCTTTTCACTAGATGTTGGACCATTGCTGCGGGGACTTGCTTCCATTCAGTCACAAGAGCATTAGTGAGGTTGGGCACTGATGTTGGGTGATTAGGCCTGGCTCGCAGTCGCTGTTCCAATTCATCCTAAAGGTGTTAGATGGGGCTCAGGTCAGGGCTATGTGTTGGCCAGTCAAGTTCTTCACAACGATCTCGAAAAAACAATTCTGTAAGGACTTCGCTTTGTGCATGGGGGGGTATTGTCATGCTGAAACAGGAAAGGGCCTTCCCCAAACTGTTGCCACAAAGTTCGAAGCACAGAATCGTCTAGAATGACATTGTATGCTGTAGCGTTAAGATTTCCCTTCACTGGTACTAAGGGCTTAGCCCGAACCAAAATAAACAGCCCCAGACCATTATTCCTCCACCAAACTTCACAGTTAGAACTATGCATTGGAGCAGGTAGCAATCTCCTGGCATCCGCCAAACCCAGATTTGTCCATCGGACTACCAGCGTGAAGCGTGACTCATCACTCCAGAGAATGTGTTTCCACTGCTCCAGAGTCAAATGGCAGCGAGCTTTACACCACTCCAGCTGATGCTTGGCATTGTGCATAGTGATCTTAGGCTTGCTTGCGGCTGCTCGGCCATGGAAACCCATTTAATGAAGCTCCCGACGAACAGTTCTTGTGCAGACGTTGCTTCCAGAGGCAGTTTGGAGTATTGTAACTGAGGGCAGACAATTTTTACGTACTACGCGCTTCTGCACTCGGCGGTCCCGTTCTGTGAGCTTGTACGGCCCACCACTTCGCAGCTGAGCCGTTGGTGCTCCTATATGTTTCCACTTCACAATAATAGCACTTAGAGTTGACCGGGGCAGCTCCAGCAAGGCAGAAATTTGACGAACTGACTTGTTGGAAAGGTGGCATCCTATGATGTTGCCATGTTGAAAGTCACTGAGCTCTTCAGTAAGTCCATTCTACTGCCGATGTTTTTCTATAGAGATTGCATGGCTGTGTGCTCGATTTTATATACCAGTCAGCAACGAGTGTGGCTGAAATAGCCAAATCCACTAATTTGGATATACAGTGCATTCAGAAAGTATTCAGACCCCTTGACTTTTCCCACATTTTGTTACTTTACAGCCGTACACTAAAATTGATTCAATAAATGTTTCCCCTCATCAATCTACACACAATACACCATAATGAAAAAGTGAAAACAGGGTTTTAGACATACAATATTTACAAATGTATAAAAAAAATATTGTTTTCCATAATTATTCAGACCCTTTACTATGAGACTCGAAATTGAGCTCAGGTGCATCCTGTTTCCATTGATCATCCTTGATGAGATGTTTCTAAAACTTGACTGGAGTCCACCCGTGGTCAATGTAATCGATTGGACATGATTTGGGAAGGCACCTGTCTATATAACGTCCCACAGTTGACAGTGCATGTCAGAGCATAAACCAAGCCATGAGGTCGAAGGAATTGTCTGTAGGGTTGTGTCGAGGCACAGATTTGGTGAAGGGTACCAAAACATTTCTGCAGCATTGAAGGTCCCCAAGAATACAGTGGCCTCTGTCATTCTTAAATGGAAGAAGTTTTCAAGTCTTCATAGAGCTGGCCGCCGGGCCAAACTGAGCAATTGGTGGAGAAGGGCCTTGGTCAGGGAGGTGTCCAAGAACCCAAAAGGGAGCTAAATGACTCTCAGACCAGGAGAAACAAGATTTTCTGGTCTGATGAAAGCAAAACTGAACTCTTTGGCCTGAATGCCAAACGTCACGTCTGGAGGAAACCTGACACCATCCCTACGGTGAAGCATGGTAGCGGCAGCATCATGCTGTGGGGATGTTTTTCAGCTTCAGGGACTGGGAGACTAGTCAGGATCGAGGGAAAGATGAACAGAGCAAAGTAAAGAGAGATCATTGATGAAAACCTGCTCCAGAGCACTCAGGACTTCAGACTGGGGTGACAGTTTACCTTCCCAACAGGACAACGACCCTAAGCACACAGCCAAGACAACGCATGATTGGCTTTAGGACAAGTCTTTGAGTGGCCCAGCCAGAGCCCAGACTCGAACCCGATCGAACATCTCTGTAGAGACCTGAAAATAGCTGTGCAGCGACGTTCCCCATCCAACCTGACAGAGCTTGGGAGGATCTGCAGAGAAGAATGGGAGAAACTACAGGTGTGCCAAGCTTGTAGCTTCATACCCAATAAGACTTTAGGTTGCTTCAAGAAGGTATTGAGTAAAGGGTGTGAATAATTATGCAAATGTGATATTTCAGTTTTGTATTTTTTATAGATTTGCAAAAATTTATAAAAAAACAGTTTGTTTTTTCATTATGGGGTATTGTGTGTCGATTGAGTGAAAAAAACGATTTAATCCATTTTAGAATACGGTTGTAACGTAACAAAATTTGGAAAAAGTAAAGGGATGTGAATACTTTCCGAATGCAATGTATAGTGTATTACTCTACCGGAATCTAATAAATAAAAATCTCTATCTATAGTTTTTAAAATACAGTGGGGAAAAAAGTATTTAGTCAGCCACCAATTGTGCAAGTTCTCCCACTTAAAAAGATGAGAGAGGCCTGTAATTTTCATCATAGGTACACGTCAGCTATGATAGACAAAATGAGAAAAAAAATCCAGAAAATCACATTGTAGGATTTTTTATGAATTTATTTGCAAATTATGGTGGAAAATAAGTATTTGGTCACCTACAAACAAGCAAGATTTCTGGCTCTCACAGACCTGTAACTTCTTCTTTAAGAGGCTCCTCTGTCCTCCACTCGTTACCTGTATTAATGGCACCTGTTTGAACTTGTTATCAGTATAAAAGACACCTGTCCACAACCTCAAACAGTCACACTCCAAACTCCACTATGGCCAAGACCAAAGAGCTGTCAAAGGACACCAGAAACAAAATTGTAGACCTGCACCAGGCTGGGAAGACTGAATCTGCAATAGGTAAGCAGCTTGGTTTGAAGAAATCAACTGTGGGAGCAATTATTAGGAAATGTAAGACATACAAGACCACTGATCATCTCCCTCGATCTGGGGCTCCACGCAAGATCTCACCCCGTGGGGTCGAAATTATCACAAGAACGGTGAGCAAAAATCCCAGAACCACACGGGGGGACCTAGTGAATGACCTGCAGAGAGATGGGACCAAAGTAACAAAGCCTACCATCAGTAACACACTACGCCGCCAGGGACTCAAATCCTGCAGTGCCAGACGTGTCCCCCTGCTTAAGCCAGTACATGTCCAGGCCCGTCTGAAGATTGCTAGAGAGAATTTGGATGATCCAGAAGAGGATTGGGAGAATGTCATATGGTCAGATGAAACCAAAATGTAACTTTTTGGTAAAAACTCAACTCGTCGTGTTTGGAGGACAAAGAATGCTGAGTTGCATCCAAAGAACACCATACCTACTGTGAAGCATGGGGGTGGAAACATCATGCTTTGTACACTGATCCGTGTAAAGGAAAGAATGAATGGGGCCATGTATCGTGAGATTTTGAGTGAAAACCTCCTTCCATCAGCAAGGGCATTAAAGATGAAACATGGCTGGGTCTTTCAGCATCACAATGATCCCAAACACACCGCCCGGGCAACAAAGGAGTGGCTTCGTAAGAAGCATTTCAAGGTCCTTGAGTGGCCTAGCCAGTCTCCAGATCTCAACCCCATAGAAAATCTTTGGAGGGAGTTGAAAGTCAGTGTTGCCCAGTGACAGCCCCAAAACATCACTGCTCTAGAGGAGATCTGCATGGCGGAATGGGCCAAAATACCAGCAAAAGTGTGTGAAAACCTTGTGAAGACTTACAGAAAACGGTTGACCTGTGTCATTGCCAACAAAGGGTATATAACAAAGTATTGAGATAAGTATTTGGTCAATAACAAAAGTCTATTTTCCACCATAATTTGCAAATAAATAAATTAAAAATCCTACAATGTGATTTTCTGGATTTGTTTTCTCATTTTGTCTGTCATCGTTGAAGTGTGCCTATGATGAAAATTACAGGCCTCTCTCATCTTTTTAAGTGGGAGAACTTGCACAATTGGTGGCTGACTAAATACTTTTTTCCCCCACTGTATATGACATATTATCAGTACTTATTTATGGCTTAATTCTGGGGTCTTCCCATTGTGTGGTCTTTGTTTCTGAAAATACATCAGATTTATTCAGCATTGGTAGGAGGCATATGCGTCTTTCAGAGTTGTAGTACATGTTATACATACTGTGATCTATGTGGAATATCCTCCCATCACTGTGGACCCTCTACTCCCAGCCAGGATAAGATAAGGGATAGCACAAACATTACTCGCACCATCATTTTCCCCCTTAAAAGCAACTATTTACTCGGCAATTTTCAACTTTAAGAGGCTCATCACATCGGGCTGCTAATTGCCTTCCTAGATTGGTATTATTGGGTATTATGTCATTGTAAAGTTACCCGCAAGGTCAGTTGGGTCTAACGAAGGTCTCCTCCTCATGTGCACAGGAATCTTCAACCTGGGGTCTTCCTGTTCACAGCCAGATTAACAGGAAATAAGTCACACAAACAGGAAGGAGCAGCGAGAACGGCAGTATTGTCCAGTGGATAACTGGTCATTCTGGCCGTGATGATGCATGACTAGACCCTATAGGTGGGCCTGGGGGTATTTCTTGACCATTTGACATACTGTACTTTGTGTTGCACAACAAAATAAATTGTGCAATCCAAAAATGGACACAATAAGCACAATAATCCAAATACACAATGTATTGTTTATTATGTTTAGAATTGAGCAAATGACCAATAGTCTGGTAAATAGAGAGTTTGAAAAAACGACTTGTTTAGATAATGAATAAACGCTAATTTTGCTTTCCAGTCACATCATTAGTCAGTGACAAGAGCCACTTGAAGCATTGGTGTTGTCTCTGATTTGAATGTTAATTATTATTGCATGTAACCAGAGGTTGGATTGGAACAACTGCAATCTTATTTATTCTTTCTCTTTGAATGACAGTAGTAATTTGTGAATTTGTCAAGTGATTGACCACACAAGAGGGGTAATGCATGCAAGGCAATAAATCATGTGTGTTTGCATTTAGTCAGACTAACTTAGAGAGACAGAGAACCCTAAGGACCAATCATTTTCACAGCCTTGCCTTGTTTCCACTCCCAGACACCCTTACAAACGTATTTTACGACAACACACTTTTTATTACCTGTTGGAGCAATCATAAGAGAGACTTACAAGTTGTGCATAGAGATGGGACCAATGTTCATTGCCTCATTTTGGCTTAATGTCTTTGTCCTTAGTTGTAAAGCTTCAGCGTGCCAATTTGATTCTTGTCATCCACTTAAATCACTGATATGGGCTGCCCCTGAGACAGGCTGTCGAGTTATTAGTAATGAGATTCCTTTGGCTGTAATTAGGTTCAGAGTAGGCCAGGTAATGTCCCCCTCTATCCCTGGATTCATCACATCAATATGGTTTAGGGTGACTGGAGGAAATAGCCCAAACCTACAGTATAGTTTCTCAGACAAAATGGAAGTGCTTGTTCAGTACAATGCCTTGAACTATACTGTAGCAAATCAGGAGAGATTTGTGGCAAATCTATAATGGCAAACATCATAAAATATCACATTATCTGATCCAAAGTGCTTTAAAATGTTCAGTTTCAATGTGCAATCACACAAACCTCAATGTGCTATGAGACCAACTGATTATACAATTTTTTATAAAAGTAATGTAATGTTATGAATTATATGATAACTACGGTATGTAAATGCGTTTCAGCAAAGTGGGACAGAAAAACTGATAAAGTAGGCTGTGCCATCTGCCATATTCAAGGGTAGTCAGATGCATTACACATGTCCAATTTCCATGTGTGTACATAAACAAACATTATACTTCACCAACTATTATAAACCCAACACATGGAATGAAGCAAATGTGTACGGCAGATAGGAAATCTTCCACAACCAGACATTCCTCTCTGAAATTACATTTTGAGTGGTTTTCATTTCCAGAGTGAACCATTTCCTGTTCATGATGTCTCTGAACTCATTTGTGGCTTAGCTTCCTGAACAGCCCAAGTCTGGACTCAGAGAACAAAATCGTCTTACAAACCGAACTGTTCATATCAAAACTATGGGGATATTGTAACTAATCACCTGGAAAGGTATTCTTCTTACAACAGACCAAAACAAAAATGGCCAGAATCCTACGTTATATATAGACATGCAGTGGGGTCTGGAATAATTGGCTTCCTTGATAAAAATGAGCTAAAAAGATTGTAGAAAATAAATAATAGAAATACTGAGCTATATTGTTTGCTCAAAAAATGAATAATTATACACTGCTCAAAAAAATAAAGGGAACACTTAAACAACACAATGTAACTCCAAGTCAATCACACTTCTGTGAAATCAAACTGTCCACTTAGGAAGTAACACTGATTGACAATAAATGTCACATGCTGTTGTGCAAATGGAATAGACAACAGGTGGAAATTATAGGCAATTAGCAAGACACCCCCAATAAAGGAGTGGTTCTGCAGGTGGGGACCACAGACCACTTCTCAGTTCCTATGCTTCCTGGCTGATGTTTTGGTCACTTTTGAATGCTGGCGGGGCTTTCACTCTAGTGGTAGCACGAGACGGAGTCTACAACCCACACAAGTGGCTCAGGTAGTGCAGCTCATCCAGGATAGCACATCAATGCAAGCTGTGGCAAGAAGCTTTGCGTAGTGTCCAGTGCATGGAGGCGCTACCAGGAGACAGGCCAGTACATCAGAAGACGTGGAGGAGGCCGTAGGAGGGCCTCAACCCAGCAGGAGGACCGTTACCTCCGCCTTTGTGCAAGGAGGAGCAGGAGAAGCACTGCCAGAGCCCTGCAAAATGACCTCCAGCAGGCCACAAATGTGCATGTGTCTGCTCAAACGGTCAGAAACAGACTCCATGAGGGTGGTATGAGGGCCTGACGTCCACAGGTGGGGGTTGTGCTTACAGCCCAACACCGTGCAGGACGTTTGGCATTTGCCAGAGAACACCAAGACTGGCAAATTCGCCACTGGCGCCCTGTGCTCTTCACAGATGAAAGCAGGTTCACACTGAGCACGTGACAGACGTGACGGAGTCTGGAGACGCCGTGGAGAACGTTCTGCTGCCTGCAACATCCTCCAGCATGACCGGTTTGGCGGTGGGTCAGTCATGGTGTGGGGTGGCATTTCTTTGGGGGGCCGCACAGCCCTCCATGTGCTCGCCAGAAGTAGCCTGACTGCCATTAGTTACCGAGATGAGATCCTCAGACCCCTTGTGAGACCATATGCTGGTGCGGTTGGCCCTGGGTTCCTCCTAATGCAAGACAATGCTAGACCTCATGTGGCTGGAGTGTGTCAGCAGTTCCTGCAAGAGGAAAGCATTGATGCTATGGACTGGCCTGCCCGTTCCCCAGACCTGAATCCAATTGAGCACATCTGGGACATCATGTCTCGCTCCATCCACCAACGCCACGTTGCACCACAGACTGTCCAGGAGTTGGCGGATGCTTTAGTCCAGGTCTGGGAGGAGATCCCTCAGGAGACCATCCGCCACCTCATCAGGAGCATGCCCAGGCGTTGTAGGGAGGTCATACAGGCACGTGGAGGCCACACACACTACTGAGCCTCATTTTGACTTGTTTTAAGGACATTACATCAAAGTTGGATCAGCCTGTAGTGTGGTTTTCCACTTTCATTTTGAGTGTGACTACAAATCCAGACCACCATGGGTTGATAAATTGGATTTCCATTGATTATTTTTGTGTGATTTTGTTGTCAGCACATTCAACTATGTAAAGAAAAAAAGTATTTAATAAGATTATTTCTTTCATTCAGATCTTAGGATGTGTTGTTTAAGTGTTCCCTTTATTTTTTTGAGCAGTATATTACACTATATATACAAAAATATTTGGACACCCCTTCAAATCAGTGGATTCGGCTATTTCAGACACACCCAAAATCTAGCACACAACCATGCACTCTCCATAGACAAACATTGGCAGTAGAATGGACTTACTGAAGAGCTCAGTGACTTTCAACGTGTCACCGTCATAGGATGCCACCTTTCCAACAAGTCAGTTCGCCAAATTTCTGCCCTGCTAGAGCTGCCCGGTCTACTGTAAGTGCTGTTATTGTGAAGTGGAAACGTCTAGGAGCAACAACGGCTCAGCTGCGAAGTGGTAGGCAACAAAAGCTCACAGAACGGGACCGCTGAGTGCTGAAGCTCGTAGCAGGTAAAAACACATTGTCCTTGGTTGCAACACTCACTACCGAGTTCCAAACTGCCTCTGGATGCAACGCCAACACAATAACTGTACGTTGGGAGCTTCATGAAGCTAAAGATCACCATGCGCAATGCCAAGCATCAGCTGGAGTGGTGTAAAGCCCGCCACCATTGGACTCTGGAGCAGTGGAAATGCGTTCTCTGGAGTGATGAATCACGCTTCACCATCTGGCAGTCCGAGGGATGAATCTGGGTTTGGCGGATGCCAGGAGACAGCTACCTGCTCCAATGCATAGTGCTAACTGTAAAGTTTGTTGATGGAATAATGGTCTGGGGCTGTAATTCATGGTTTGGGCTAGACCCCTTAGTTCCAGTGAAGGGAAATCATAATGCTACAGCTTACAATGACATTCTAGAGCAGTGGTCCCCAAACTTTTTATAGTCCGTACCTCTTCAAACATTCAACCTCCAGCTGCGTATCCCCTC
Source organism: Salmo trutta (assembly GCF_901001165.1). Taxonomy (NCBI): domain Eukaryota; kingdom Metazoa; phylum Chordata; class Actinopteri; order Salmoniformes; family Salmonidae; genus Salmo; species Salmo trutta. Next base: position 41,881,347 of record NC_042971.1, on the reverse strand, counting down.
TAGCACCAGGGTCAGCGCACTCTCAAATGTTGTTTTTTTGCCATCATTGTAAGCCTGCCACACACACACTATACGATACATTTATTAAACATAAGAATGAGTGTGAGTTTTTGTCACAACCTGGCTCGTGGGAAGTGACAAAGAGCTCTTATAGGACCAGGGCACAAATAATAATATAATAATAATCAATAATTTTGCTCTTTATTTAACCATCTCACATATAAAACATTTGTTCATCGAAAATTGTGAATAACTCACCACAGGTTAATGAGAAGGGTGTGCTTGAAAGGATGCTCATAACTCTGCAATGTTGGGTTGTATTGGAGAGAGTCTCAGTCTTAAATAATTTCCCACACATAGTCTGAGCCTGCATTTACTTTTCATGCTAGTGAGGGCCGAGAATCCACTCTCACATAGGTACGTGGTTGCAAAGGGCATCAGTGTCTTAACAGCGCAATTTGCCAAGGCAGGATACTCTGAGCGCAGCCCAATCCAGAAATCTAGCAGTGGCTTCTGATTAAATTCAATTTTCATAGAACCACTTGTTGCAATTTCATGAGGCTCTCTTGTTCAGATATCGGTAAGTGGACTGGAGGCAGGGCATGAAAGGGTTATCTTAATCATTGCCTCAATTTTGTCCCTGTAATCCTAGATTCAGATCATTCAGGCGAGAAGAAACATCACCCAGATAGGGCAGTCGTGTGAGAAACTCATCATCATGCAAGCGGTCAGACAAGTGAAAATTATGGTCAGTAAAAAAAACTTTAAGCTCATCTCTCAATTAAAAAAACATGTCAATAGTTTGCCCCTTGATAACCAGCGCACTTCTGTATGTTGTAAAAGCGTTACATGGTTCGCTGCCCATATCATTGCATAGTGCAGAAAATACACGAGAGTTCAGGGGCCTTCCTTTAACAAAATTAACAATTTTCACTGTAGTGTTCAAAACGTCTTTCAAGCTGTCAGGCATTCCCTTGGTAGCAAGAGCCTCTCGGTGGATGCTGCAGTGTACCCAAGTAGCGTCGGGAGCAACTGCTTGCACGCGAGTTACCTCTCCACTATGTCTTCCTGTCATGGCTTTTGTGCCATCAGTATAGATACCAACACGTCTTGACCACCAAAGTCCACTTGATGTCACAAAGCTGTCCAGTACTTTAAAAATGTCCTCTCCTGTTGTCCTGGTTTCCAGTGGTTTGCAGAAGAGGATGTCTTCCTTAATTGACTCCTCATAAACGTAACGGACCTATACCAGGAGCTGTGCCAGGCTCGCCACGTCTGTTGACTCATCCAGCTGTAACACATAGAATTCACTGGCTTGTATACGAAGCAGTAATTGTTTCAAAACATCTCCTGCCATGTCACTGATGCGTCGTGAAACAGTGTTGTTTGATGAAGTCATTGTCTGTATAGTTTTTTTGGCCTTTTCCCCCAGCATTGTACCAGCCATAGCCACGGCAGCAGGAAGAGTTAAGTCCTCCACAATAGTATGGGGCTTGCCTGTCCTAGCCACTCGGTAGCTCACCATATAAGAAGCTTCTAGACCCTTTTTATTAATGGTATCTGTTGCTTTTATATGTCTTACTTCTCGAAAATCGTCTTAATTCTCGCTCAAAACACTCCCATGGCTTATTTTTCAAATTGGCATGTTTTGTTTCTAAATGACTGAGCAAAAGTGAAGGCTTCATCAAGTTGTGAGATATTACTTTTGCACATATAACACACTGTGGCTGAGGAAAGCCACTACTCCCAATATACGTGAACCCCAATCAAATGAAATTAGATTTTATTAGTTACACGCGCCGAATACAACAGGTGTAGACCTTACAGTGAAATGCTTACTTACGAGCCCCTAACCAACAGTGCAGTTTCAAAAATTAAGGATAAGAATAAGAGATAAAATTAACAAGTTAATAAAGAGCAGCAGTAAAAAATAACAATATATACAGGGGGGTGCCGGTACAGAGTCAATGTGCGGGGGCACCGGTTAGTTGAGATAGTATGTACATGTAGGTAGAGTTAATTAAAGTGTCTATGCATAGATGATAACAGAGAGTGGCAGCGGTTTGGAGAGGGGAGGGGGAGGCAATGCAAATAGTCTGGGTAGCCATTTGACTAGATGTTCAGGAGTCTTATGGCTTGGGGTAGAAGCTGTTTAGAATCCTCTTGGACCTAGACTTGGCACTCCGGTACTGCTTGCCATGTGGTAGCAGAGAGAACAGTGTATGACTAGGGTGGCTGGAGTCTTTGACAATTTTTAGGGCCTTCCTCTGACACTGCCTGGCATACAGGTCCTGGATGGCAGGAAGCTTGGCCCCAGTGATGTACTGGGCCGTTCGCACTACCCTCTGTAGTGCCTTGTGGTCAGAGGCCGAGCAGTTGCCATACCAGGCAGTGATGCTACCAGTCAGGATGCTCTCGATGGTGCAGCTGCAGAACCTTTTGAAGAGCTGAGGACCATGCCAAATATTTTCAGTCTCCTGAGGGGGAATAGGTTTTGTCGTGCCCGCTTCAGGACTGTCATGGTGTGCTTTGACCATGTTAGTTTATTGGTGATGTGGACACCAAGGAACTTGAAGCTCTCAACCTGCTCCACTGCAGCCCCGTCGATGAGAATGGGGGCGTGCTCGGTCCTCTTTTTCCTGTAGTCCACAATCATCTTCTTTGTCTTGATCATGTTGAGGGAGAGGTTGTTGTCCTGGCACCACACGGCCAGTTCTCTGACCTCCTCCCTATAGGTTGTCTCGCTGTTGTCGGTGATCAGGCAAACCACTGTTGTGTCATCGGCAAATTTAATGATGGTGTTGGAGTCGTGCCTGGCCGTGCAGTCATGAGTGAACAGGGAGTACAGGAGGGGGCTGAGCACGCACCCCTGAGGAGCCCCCGTGTTGAGGATCAGTGTGGCAGATGTGTTACCTATCCTTACCACCTGGGGGAGGCCCGTCAGGAAGTCCAGGATCCAGTTGCAGAAGAAGGTGTTTAGTCCCAGGGTCCTTAGCTTATTGATGAGCTTTGAGGGCACTATGGTGTTGAACACTGAGCTGTAGTCAATGAACAGCATTCTCACATAGGTGTTCCTTTTATCCAAGTGGGAAAGGGCAGTGTGGAGTGCAATAGAGACTGCATCATCTGTGGATCTGTTGGGGCGGTATGCAAATTGGAGTGGGTCTAAATCAAATTGGAGTGGGTCTAAATCAATGTAGTTCTTATCATATTTGTGCCTCTTCGATGGTCCAACGTCCCTGTCTGTTGTTCGGTGCTTTCCCGGGTAAGGGGGCAGTAGCTCTTCGGCTGCATCAGATTCACAACTGTCAGTGTCCATGCTAGCTGGGCTAACAAGATTCTTTGCTTAAGACTTTGTGGCAAGAGTTTGGGGAAGGCCTTTTCCTGTTGTAGCATGACAATGCCCCCATGCACAAAGCGAGGTCCATACAGAAATGGTTTGTCTAGATCGGTGTGGAAGTACTTGACTGGCCTGCACAGAGCCCTGACCTCAACCCCATCGAACACCTTTGGGATGAATTGGAATGCCGACTGCAAGCCAGTAATAATCGTCCAACATCAATGCCTGACCTCACTAATGCTCTTGTGGCTGAATGGAAGAAAGTCCCCGCAGCAATGTTCCAACATCTAGTGGAAAGTCTTCCCAGAAGAGTGGAGGCTGTTCTAGCAGCAAAGCGGGAACAAACTCAATTTTAATGCCCATGATTTTGGAATGAGTTGTTCGACGAGCAGGTGTCCACATACTTTTGGTCATGTAGTGTATTTTATACGAATACAATTTCTCAGAGAAGGAGTTTTTGTTTAACAAGTAATACAAAAAAAATTGAGATCAAAATGATTGGATCCCCTGTTTTGAATACCTCTATTTTCATGTCATATGACCATATCACCGGTTCCAATCCAAGTGCCAATGCCCTTTAGAAAACTCCAGGTGGTGCTATGGTCTGATGACATGAAAATCAAGGTCAAGCACATCAATGGTGGGTTTGGCTTTGAAAGAAAAATGCATATGCAGAAAATATCTCATCCCTATTGTAAAATATGGATGTGGATCTTTGATGTTATGGGGCTATTTAGCTTCCACTGTTCCTGGGGCCCTTGTTTAAGGTCAACTGTAACATGGACTTTACCAAGTAAGAGGACATTTTAGGCCAAAACCTGGTTGCCTCCCCTAGGAGGCTGAAACTTGATCGCAAGTGAACCCCAATCACACATCAAAATTCACAAAGAAATGCTTACCGTAATTTCCGGACTATTAAGCGCACCTGAATATAAGCCGCACCCACTGAATTTTTTAAAAAGTATTATTTTGAACATAAATAAGCCGCACATGTCTTTAAGCCGCAGGTGCCTACCGGTACATTGAAACAAATGAACTTTACACAGGCTTTAACGAAACACGGCTTGTAACAAAAATAAATAGGCTTTAACGAAACACGGCTTGTAACAAAAATAAATAGGCTTTAACGAAACACGGCTTGTAACAAAAATAAAAACTTAGCAGTAAGCTTTAGCTGTCTTTTTGCACTGAGTCAATTCCTCACGCTACTGTTTCCAATGTCTTATCATCGACTCATTAAGACCAAGCTCCCGTGCAGCAGCTCTATTTCCTTTTCCAACAGCCAGATCAATCGCCTTCAACTTGAAAGCTGCATAATATGCATTTCTCCGTGTCTTTGCCATGATGAGGGTGACAAAATTACTACCGTAATCAGAATGATGGGAAGTTTGAGAGCGCTCGATTTAATCTAAACAGTAAACAAAAAAGTTGTTTGACCTTAACCCGTTCGGCAATTTCATTGGTCTAATGAAAGCTTCATGCCGCCAAAAAACTGAGCACGTCACAGAATGTGTTTTTTTGGAGAAAATAAAATTGAAAGCGGGAAAAATCCATATATTAGCCTCGTCATTGTTTAAGCCGCAAGGTTCAAAGCCTGGGAAAAAAGTTGCGGCTTATAGTCCGGAATTTACGATAATTGACCACAAAATCAGCATTTTGCAATGGCCATCTTAGTCTCCGGACTTGAGTCCCATTGAAAACATGTGGTTTGAATTGAAGAGGGCAGTCAACAAGTGCAGACGAAGGATATCAAGGATCTGGAAAGATTGTGTATGGAGGAATGGTCTAAGATCCTTCCTAATGTGTTATCCAAATTCATAAAACATTTTCGATAAAGGCTTAGTGTCATTATCCTCGCAAGGGTAGGGTGCTGGAGTATTGAAAACAGGGGATCCAATCATTTTGACTCCTATCTTTAGATGTATTACTTGTTAAACAAAATGTATTTCTCTGAGCAATTGTATTCGTTTTAAAATAATATACTTTTTTTTGCATACAATATAGCTGGTAGTTGTATAATTTATTTTATACAGTCTTATTTGCTGAATTTTATCAAGGGACCCAATAATTCCAGACCCCACTGTATGTGTGGCTCTGGTACGTATTGTCACACATGATTGGTTATTGTATATTTCAATGGTGAATGAACATGAGGAGATGAAAAAGAAAACACACTAAATCTTTTGTGTTTTCATAGGTGTGGCCAAAGAGACAGAATTGGTTACTTCACATGCAGTATTATAAATCCAAAGGGAGATGTTTTGCTCAAACACTTAGTAAAATATTTCTACCAACAAATGTCTCGTCAGTGTGGACAGAAATTGATATATTGAAAGTAAAAATAAGCAAAACTATTACAGTGATTAATATCTAATAATATAGTAATAGATCTCGAGAGAGAACTAAATTGTAGGGTTCTTTAATTTCGCATTATCAACAAAAATATGCAAAAAGGTCAAATAATTATCTCGGTCGACTACAATCGTAACAATGACATTACTCATTCAAGACGAAGGTCTAATTTTCCCGTTGTGGTGCTGAGTAATGTATATAACAAATAGATCTGTACATTCCAACCTTTAAATTTGCCCTGGAAATGAATAGGGTGAAACATAAATGTGGGGAGGAGGAGGCATAGTAATCCAAAATAATGTTTAGCAGACATCCCAGGCACCAGCAGCATGAGAAGACAGGGAGCTGAGCTGAACACAGTTGGCAACAAGCAGGCCTAAAGGAATACTACACGCCAACATTGTCATATTCAGCCACAAGAATGAACTCAGTGAGGGAGCTGGAGAGACCAAGGCAAACCAAAAGCAATTCAGATTCCTGTTTTCAAGTTGCTGCTCTTAATTGGAACCAGAAGCTCCTCTCGCCTGTTCCTTTTTGGGTGGACAGACCTGTTGAATTCTGATGCACCGAATCTTCTTGTCTTTGATGAAATCACTCACTAAATGCAGCCTGAAACCAATCCCACAGGAATCCATTATGTTATTCACAGAGGATTTGTTGAACTCTGCTGAAGTCCAACTCGTTGTTGGGATGGAAGCACTGTAGGAACCCAGAAACCATATCTTGTTCGTAGATGGATCCTTCTCAGTGTGGTCTTCCTTGTCTTCCCTGTGAGTTTGCTATCCCTCTATGGGGTTATGGTGGCATGATCCCCTGATACAGCACCTACAATTCCTCCTAGTCCCTGCATATGGTTCTTGAAAATATAATTTTACTTCTCCATACCGAGAGGGGTCTCTGACTAACCTGTGTCTGTATGTAGCCTTGCTACTTTTATAGCCTCGCTACTGTATATAGCCTGTCTTTTTACTGTTGTTTTATTTCTTTACTTACCTATTGTTTACCTAATATCTTTTTTGCACTATTGATTATAGCCTGTAAGAAAGCATTTCATTGTAAGGTGAACACCTGTTGTATTCGGCGCACGTGACAAATAAACTTTGATTTGGTAGCGTTGTTCCAATTCAGTCATATTAGATGGTTAATTTCATCATTGAGGGAAAGCCTTGTTCATGTGCCCAAAAATGTCCAAGTTGGTAACTGGGTGTAGCATTCTCACATGCACTCTCATTAGGGTATAAAGGCAAATACAGCTGTCCACATTAGGATTCAGTTACAACTTGTTAGACACAGCTGTGTTTGCATCAGCCTCTACGGGCTGCTCTTTACTGGGACAGGGCGAATAGGTGGCCAAATTCCATTAGCATGCTTCAGATCACAATTTACATTGGGGAATGCCAAGAAAATAGCAGACATGCAACACGTGAACGGGCAAATTTTCGAAAAAAATTCTGAATGCACAGTATGCTTCTAATGGAACATCTGCCTGAGGTTCCAAAGACAAACTTTAGGAGGGGTAGCTTAGAGAGATCATAAGTTGCAACTTATCAACATACTGTACATACAGTGCTGACATTTTATTGTTTACGACTATCCTTTTGTTTATAAAACTTCCCATTGAAAATTCCCTCTGTAAATATTTATCTGTTATGCTTGACACATTTTTCTATCTAAATTCACACCCAACACTTAAGTTTATGACAGTGGAGGAAGTGAACATAAGCAGGAAGCTCCTCTTAAAGGCGTGTGAATGTGAGGAAATTCAGCACAGCCAGTTGGGCTTACAGCAAGGCTGTTTTACAGGATGTTTTTAGAATCAGGAGGAAACGTGTAGGTTTAGCACAAGTTCTACTGCAGTTCTGCTGCTGGGCTACACAGTGAGGTATAGATGTGGCGCTTAAGATTTAAATGGAGTCACAGTCCATTTGTCCCGACAGTGTTTCTGTCCAGAATGAAATGAGCCGTGTTGGATTGCTAGAGATGGCTGCCTCTCCCTTTCATTCTCATTAATCTGATCCGTGCGTGCCCAAATTCAGATTGGCAGAGGCATCATGCATATGCTTTGCTGTCACGCAAACCAGATTTCCTCCACTGCAATATGTTGTAATACTCATTTCAAGCCATTGTGAACCAATTGCAATTAAGGTTTCCATTCATTCGTAATGCTCCTTTGACAAAGAAACAAGATCAGGTCATAGAAAAGTATTGTTCAAAATCCTCTGGACTTCTATTTCCGGCCAAAGGCGTTCTCTAATTGACCACACCTCACTTGAGGGTAATCGATTATGACGATATTATCCCCCAATGACACGTTCACTAGTGATCTGCCAGCCTTAAGGGAACTGGGGGATGCATCACCTTCTTGCCAAAGAAATGGAGGAGAGAAAAGACTGTCCCTACAGAAAGCCAGTGGGAAGTGAAGTCATCAGAAGAACGATTCGCTTGGCTGCAACTTCCCCCATGAGGAAAAGCAGTGGAAATTCAGAGGCTCCCTGGAACAATTTAGAAATACCATGAAGTTACTTTGGAAAGACTTCTAATGTGTAAGCTTGATGCCACATGTTCACGTTAGTCTTTTAGCACAGAAAACTGGAATCAATTGTGGCGAGGGCTTTGTGATATCACGTCTGTCTCTTCACAGATCATTATGGGCTGGTGTTGCGAACAGCTTTGTTCCCCTGGGGTCACAAGGTCAAAGGTTGGAATCCACCGTTAATATGTACAGTATGTGTATGCTTGCTGGGAGTCCTAAAATTCTGCAAAATAAAATAAGTTCAAATTAATATAATTTGTCTTCACAACTGGTCTGGAAAGCCCTTTTGTGACAGGCTAGAGAATGCAGTTTTTTACTGCATTCCTATGAAAATACACCTTACATTTTCATCTTGTGCTAACAGAATAAACATCACATTACACAGTACATGTCTTTAAGGGGGCAATCAGCAGTTGCTACATCCATTTTTGGACCTATAAATTAATTATATGCACCCATTTATTCTTGAAGAATATAAATAATACATGCCTCATGAGCTTAATTCTGTCATAACCCATCAGAACCCAAAATATAAGCTTGTTTTACAACAATGTTTGTAAAAAAAGTTGATGTAAACAAACACTATGTAGTCTCAAAACTCTGTCTATAATTTTGAGAGTGGTTACATTTCTAAAGCCCCATCTCTCAGTTTTTTACCGAAACATGGGCAGGGACAACATTTGGTTATTATTTCTGCTGCTGATAGCTGCTTTAAGTCAGATGAGATGTTTTGATATTGCCTTTGAGAAAATGAGTTAATTTGAATAAATCCTCTACCTTTCTCTTATTAAATGTACCATGATGTCTCTCAGCTGTGTGAAGTTAATTGGAATGGTACCAACAATATGGAGCTAGGAAACAGAACCTTCTAGCATTAACATTCATTTAATGACACAGCTGCAGTGTCAGGTTCAACTGAGTTGTGTGTGAAGTGTGATGAGGGAAGACTTTACCCAGGCACTTCAGGAAGGTCTTTCCCACAGAGCATGACACACTTTAGCTGCAGAGTAAGCAGAAACAGAAGAGAGGGAAGGGAACATCATGAAGGGTAGAGAGAGGAACTTTCAGACAAACTTTTGTCCCATTTACAAGTTAGTTACTTATGTGATTTTGCTGAACCATCTCTGGCAGCAGAATATCACCCATATGTAACTATTTGATATGCACAAAAGTTTAACCAATATCACCAGTAGGCTTTAACATGAAAGTAACCAAGACAGAACAATTACAAACTGGGGGATAAAAGGCATTTTGACAGAACATTAAAGGATATGTAAAATCTTGTGATCCGAAGTTCAATATTTACCCCTAATTGAACTTTGATTATTCAGCTGTGCCTCATAAGAGTCCTTGCTCCGGACAAGTCCCATAAACAGGAACTGCAGCTGGGCTACTTTGGTCTCACATATTTGCTGAATTTAAAGTAAAATACTGTTTTATTTACACTGGAATCTGAAATACAGGACCTCACACACAAGTCAACCATTAAGTTCTTAACTCTTTATGTGGAGACATTCCTTGAACTCAAGATGCTAACATTTTGTGTAACCTTTCAGTGAGCTAATCTTTTGGCGCTTTCAGTACAATGCTGAGCAACAGCCCTGGGCAGCCTCTGCTGTTCTATGGAGGTGTCAGATATGTGTTGGGCATAACTGATGCACTCACGCATTAAATGTCAAGATCTGACATATCACCAACACATAAAAACATGTAATGTAGTAAATGGTAGGATTGGTCACAACTACGCTTTAGTTATGATGCACTGTTATGATGACACCTTCTGAACACCTTTGTAACCTGTAGTAACTCTAACCTGAAACATTGGCTTGAAGCAAGCAGGATTAATTTAGTGGTGCCTGACACTACCCAGTTGTGTTCACTTCTTTGTTCCCAGAAGCATGTCAGTATTAGGAGGGATTTCAAAGGCCTTGTCTACTGGGTGAGGCCTGTTTGCGGAATGGTGTTGGAGGTTAGAACTACATAAACACTACAGGGATGCTTTTATACTGGAACATCAGCACATTTTCACTGAACACAATGTCAGCAAAATAGAGTTATCTGGGTCAAGGGAAGCAATGTATCACTCGGGCAACACATGAGGCAGGTTGGAGAAAATTCGACCTGCTTTTCAAGCTAATACAGTAGCAAACCCCTAGATGGGTCACTGCTATGTTCACTGTAGCATGGTTGAATACCAATGTCCATTATAGACCTATTGTATCATGTAGATGAGAAGACCTCACAGCTGTATGATACACTGGACACGTTTTATGGGTTGCACTAGCTACAAATTGTATGCCAGATAATGTGATATAACCAAAGTTTAGTGAAGAAGCGCGCCCCGTGCATTGACTCAATCGCCGTGGTGATTAGTGGTAGCGGGTAACTGTACCTCACCGGGATTTGATTGAGACCTCGATAGTCAATGCATGGGCGCAGACCTCCCTCCTTCTTCTTCACGAAAAAGAAACTCGAGGAGGCGGGTGAAGTGGAGGGCCGAATGTACCCCTGACGCAGGGATTCAGAGACATATGTCTCCATAGCCGCTGTTTCCACTTGCAACAGGGGATACACGTGACTCCTGGGAAGTGCAGCGTCTACCAGGAGATTTATCGCACAATCCCCCCGTCGATGGGGTGGTAATTGAGTCGCCTTCTTTTTGGAGAAGGCGAGAGCCAAATCGGTATATTCTGGGGGGATGCGCACGGTGGAGACCTGGTCTGGACTTTCCACCGTGGTAGCACCAACGGAAACCCCTACACACCTCCCCTAGCATTCTGTTCCACCCCGTTAGAGCCCTCTGTTGCCATGAAATGGTGGGGTCATGACGAGCCAACCAGGGATGGCTTAGTACCACGAGAAACACAGGAGAGTCAATGAGGAAGAGACTGATTCTCTCCTCGTGACTCCCCCGCTTCACCATGGCCAGGGAGATGGTGGCTTCCCTAATTAATCCCGGCCCTAATGGTCGACTATCCAGAGTGTGTACCGGGAAAGGTCTAACCACAGGAACAATGGGAATCCCTAAACTAAGGGCGAATGCTCTGTTGATAAAATTCCCAGCTGCGCCTGAATCGGCGAGCGCCTTATGCTGGGAATGCGGGGAAAACTCAGGAAAACAAACATGAACAAACAGGTGGTCAACAGAGGGCTCTGGATGAGAGTGGTGCCTACTCACCTGGGGTGACACCAGAGAGCCCTGCCTGCTGCCTCGACTCCCAGAGGGACCAACCCGGCACCGACCGGCAGTGTGCCCTCTGCGGCCACAGATGGTGCACGTGAAGGCCCCCCCTCCAGCCTCCCTAAGCGCAGCCCCTCCCAGCTCCATGGTCACCAGAGTGGGTGTGCTGGAAGATGGGACCGACAGAGCCCTCTCTGGACGTCCGCGGGTGACCAGCTGGTTATCCAACCGGATGGACAAATCCCCCAGTTGGTCAAAGGTGATGGTGGCATCCCTGCAGGCCAACTCCTGCCGGACGTCCTCACGCAGGCTGCATCGGTAGTGGTCAATAAGGGCCCTGTCGTTTCATCCTGCTCCGGCGGCCAAAGTCCGGAATTCTAGGGTGAACTCCTGGGCGCTCCTCGTCCCCTGCCTCAGGTGGAAGAGCCACGGGTGAACTCTTCGAAGTGGTCCAATGCCGCATCTCCTTCTCCCCATACGGCATTTGCCCACTCCAGAGCTCTCCCTGAGAGGCATGAGACGAGGGCAGACACCCTCTCCCTTCCCGAGGGAGCTGGGTGAACGGAGGCCAGGTATAGGTCCAGCTGTAATAGGAATCCCTGGCACCGTGCTACCGTCCCATCATACTCCCTGGGAAGGGAGAGACGCATCCCACTGGGATCGGATCCAGGAGGGACGGGTAGAGATACCCCTGGTTGTGCTGGTCGAGGCGCTGGAGAGACTGTCTCTCCCAGCAGTCCATGGTCTGGACAACGCGATCCATCGTGGCGCCGAGATGTTGCAGCAGCACCGAGTGTTCTCGGACGCGTTCCTCGACTCCACTAACCGGGGTACCTGCTCCTGCTGACTCCATGGGTGGTGTGGAATTCTGTCAGCGTATGCGCTACTGGTGTTGAAGTCAGGTGCAGGAGAGCAGAGAGTTGTGATCAGGCGCACTCTTTATTTGGGCAGAAGCACAACAAACGGACGCAACAGAGTCAAACCTCCAGCCAAAAAGCAAAAGAGAAATGTGCAAAATAGCATCACAGAAAAAACGTAATAATCCAACCTCCCATGGGTTACACAAGAATACCCAGGGGGAAATAACCAGCCTGGTGCGGCACACTGAACATTTCCACACAAGGACATGGGGGGAACAGAGGAATAAATATATACAATGTGATTAGGGAATGTAAACCAGGTGTGCGGGGAGCAAGACAAAACAAATGGAACAATGAAAAATGTAGCGGCGATGACTAGAAGGCCGGTGACGTCGACCGCCGAACGCCGCCCGAACAAGGAGAGGAGCCGACTTCGGTGGAAGTCGTGACAGAGATGATGACTTGGAAGAAACACTAAAGTCACAAAATAAAACAAATATAATTTACACAACAACTGAAATATGTTATTAAAGTAAAGAATGTGAAGAAATTATGATTAGTAAGTGAGGCAGTCACCACCATCATGGGACTTGTATTAATTGTTTTATTCTGGTTTATGTTGTTACAGCATTCAACCCACATAATGCATAGTGCATTTAATGAAATTTAGTTTTCATCAAAACCGAAATCGAAAACCGTGATTATTTTTCCAGAATCGAACCGAAACCGAACCGACCTCAAAAAGCACTAATCGCTCAGCACTACTGGCTTACAGTCTATAGTTATTGATTACACTTCCTCAATATAAAAGTGAGGTCAGTTTCCCCAGTGATCCAATACCTCACAAAAGTCTATAATACTGTTACACTCTGTCAATGATATTAGGCTAGGGAATATTTCCTGTTAACTGTGTGCTGCAGGTTTAGTAACTCTACAAGCCTTCAGATGTGGTCTTGAGACTTACTGGTTGCTGTAAAATACCCCCCTGAATAGATAATTTAGAGAGTGACATCAAATTGTTTCAAGCTCCTCGAATTCTATAGGACTGCTCTGTACGTTTCTGAGATTTGTGAAAATCGAAATTTTCTCTACATTTTCTGTTGAACAGAAGCACCTTTTACAAAGCTTTGCTGTAAATGGTGCTTATCAACCTGATTTTAGTGTATGACCTTTGCAAAGGCTCTCAGGGATGCTGGAACTCTAGCTACAGAAAGTTGTTATCTAACCAAAGATTTTTGGTTTCCATTACTGGGTATTACAAGTTTGCCCATACAAACCGTCACCAGAGATGTATCAACTAACCTGGTATTGGTGATGCTGTCTTCGTTCTCAATTTGGCCAAACATGTATCTTCTAAAATGTCCCTATCCAGTTGTAGGTGGTGCCCCACCTGTTTTGAGCCCCACCTGTTTTGCATGTTATTTTGGCATTAATACGTATCACATATCAGTTTGCAAACAATGTAAAAAAATAAAATATCATTGAGTTAATAAAGCCGTATACAAACATGGTCTTTTTTTGTTTTCTTGAGTAAGGTAGCTCCAAAATGGAGGTGTTTCAGCCTAGCTCAGTGCTTTCTGTGGTGGTGAGGCAGCCAGCGGAAAAAACAGACCATAGAGGAAATTATAGATAAAACGTATTGATGCTCATCGGCCATTGGACATAAAAATTACACAAGTTGGAAATCGCAAATTCAACAATGAGTGGTTTGGAAGGAATCCGTGGCTAACTGCAAGCGTAGCAAAGCAATCACTAGCCTGCTATTGAGTGGAGTGGGTGTGTGGTCCAAGTCTGGGTTTAAGGGTCTCTTTTCCAAGCTTAAAAGGATAAACATTCCAACTCAAAACAAGTGGGAACTCGGACCTGGGAAATCTCAGACGTCAGTGAGTTCAAGACAACTGGGAACTCTGAAAAAAATTACCTCCGACTGGGAAAATACGTTTTGAACGGTCATCCAACTCGGAATTCCAAGTCGGGAACTCTGGCCTGAAGATCACTGACGTCATGATTCGACTTTGTTTTTTTTCCCGATTTCCCAGTTATTTTGAAAGCACCATAAATTCAAAGAATGCCAAACTTTGATGACAAAATTTTCCCACAAGGGCCGCTGCACCACCTCCCTGTTCAAGTGAGCACAGCACAACAATGTGAGTCCAAAAATGTCTTGTATACTGCTGCATAAATGATGTGATATGCCAGGGAGAAATGTATACTGTAGCTAAGAAAGTAATACTAAATGTATAATGTGTAGTAAGCTGTTAGTAGCCCATGTGCCTCACCCTAATAATTTGGTCCCTTTCCCCCTCATAACTTAGCCTACTGTTCTGACTTGGTGGTGCACATGTAGCCTATAGCCTGTTTAGAGAAATGTAATCATCAAATATTTTAAGAGCTTTCATTGTATGCTTATATTCCCCCTTTATTTATCCTACAGTTCTGACTTGGAGTACAGGGAGAATACTGTAAGAACGGCCCTTGTTCTGAATTCTTTCGCTGTACGTTTCAAAAGTGCTGAACAGATAGGACGGACGTAGTCAATATAACTATCTCGCTAATTAATATCTTCATCTAAATTACAGATTGCCTCTTATCCGCTCGTCATCCCCTTATGCCATAGTTCGTACATCTCAATTGTCAGTAGAAACCACATTTGTTTAAGCAAGTTATCCATATCAGCTATGTTTTTTTAAAGGCAGTAAATGAGGCTGAAGGAACTGTTTCGCTGCCAGACAAGGCTCTGCTGATAGCCATGTGTAGCAGTGGTAAGGGACAGCTTTATGTAGGCCCTAACAATTTTTGGGCACCATTTGTCATTTGTTAGTGTGAAATGAATGTATTGTTTAGTATTGTGTTGCGTTATGTAGTGGCTTTGCTGGCATGCATCTAAAAAAATGTTTGTTAGTTTGCCCACCAAGATTTACATGCTAAAATCGCCACTGGCCAGGTCTAAATGAATTGTTCACGAGGTTACCATGAATTGTTTACAAGGTTTAATGTTTGATTTGTTACATTAAATAAAAAATGTTTCACCAGTAAGAAACTGCTAGCCATTTGAATCGAGAATGAAGATAGTATCACCAATAACAGGTTAGTTGAAAAATCTCTGGTGACGTTTTTTATGGGCGAACCTGTAATGTCCAGTAATGGATACCAACAATCTTTGTTTATATCACATTATCTGGTGTACAATCTCTAGCTACTGGAGATCTATCTATGTGTTCCACCACCAGGTGCAACACATCAACTCTAATTAAAAACACAACTAACATGCAGAGATTGCTGGACATTTCACATCACAATAAGGATGCAACATCATCCCTCAGGCTCTGACACCTATCATAGAAATACTTGACAGTGGTCCAAATGCTCCCCTGCTTTAGAATGATTTAGGCTCCATCTCACTGTTCTGTCAGGCCTCACTCAGAATCCTGAGGGGGCAGCAGGCAGGGCTCGCGTAACAGCTGCTGTGTTTGCTTGGCCCTGGGCCCACACCACATTAGATAAGAGTCAACATTTCATTATGCAGGGGGCTGTGGCAGCTCAACCCATGTGAACACCTAGATGGGCTAGTGGGAGCCCCAGCATGCCACCTGGTCTCAGAGCAGGCAAGGAGATGAGGTGCATCAATAGCACTCATGACCAGCCAGAAATTAAATTGTACATATGCTGCACATAGTGGTTGCGTAGTTTTCCTAACAAACACATTCAGTGTATGATTAATCCATCCAGGTATTACACCTAAACTGAATCAGTGCCCAGTCAACTAGCATTATGTGATAACTGCAAACAAAATATGCCATCATCTTATGTGGCTAGCCTTGATGGACTGTGCCTTGCCAACCTTACCTTTTAGTCCTTTCTGAAATGAAATCAGGGTTCAGTTGTTAGTCTGCATAATAATCCAAAGAAAGTCCAGAAGAAAAAAAACAAAATATACAAGCTAGGCCTTAAGTCCTTTAAGACTAAGAGCAATAGTCCACAAGGGAAAGTATTTTGACAATCAATGCAATATCCTTTATAGTAGGGGTTTTCAAACTTGGGTCCGCGTTAGTACAGTGGGGGTCCACTAATTTAAAAAATATATATTTTTGTTTTTTTGGGGGGGGGTTATGTGAAAAATACTTATGAATATTGCTAGCAGCAACAGAATACCATCATGGATACCATTTTTATGACTCAGCGTCCAATATGAAGGAAGTTAGAGGTACTGAAGTTTCACGAGCCAATGCAAACTAGCGTTAGCGCATGCTAGCTGTTCCTGTTCATCCGACTCTGGGGAACTAGATAAATGGCTTTATTGACAAAATCTCAAGCTATCCCTTTAATATGGAGGAAATAACAGCCATTGGCCCTAGTGAAAAAAAAAATTACAGCTCATTTTTGGGATGGTAAAACTCTTTCAGTGTCAACTTAAACGACCAAAACTATATATATATAAAGCATGCAGAAAAGATATCGAACTATATATATATTTTTAAATAATACCATATTTGAGAACTAACAATCAAATAAAAGCTAGACAGTCAAGGAGAACCAAAAATCCCCACATGCCCATTGATTTTGTTATAGTGTTTGAGCAGAGGCATTAGCCATGGAAATTAGCTTGAAAACTGATTTTTTCTCTCTCTCTCAGCTCAATTGATAAATTTGTAGAATTTCAGAAAATGTGCTTTTCATCAGCAAAATGTTCTCTACTCCGCCAAGATACAGTACCTTTCTAGCTAATAGATAATGTTAGAGTTTACACTTCCTCTTCCAATTAACTGTGAGGAGGTCAAAATAATGAAACTGTCTACAAAATCTATTAATTTTTAAATGTTAATTACATCTACTTGCCATTATGATTTTCCTGATGATAACACAAGATGTGACTTCTATAAACAGTTTCCTAATTACCAAACATTTCTGACCACAACATAGGCATTTTTTGAATTTGATTTGCTGTGTCCTCTCTCCTCCGTCCTCTCTGGCCTCCTTTTGAAAAAGGTCAAAGGTAATCGAGGAGAGGGAAAATTTACAAAAATGCACTTGTACGAAACAAGACTCTCCTTCTCCAATTACTTATCATCAAGCAAATGACATTTACAGGCTGGAATCCCAAAATAAATGTATAAATTTAGTTAGCTGTGCAAGACATTTTATAGATAAAAAGGATACGTAGCATATCGTTTTCAATGTTTGCATGCTTTTCTCCTTAGAGAAAAGAATAGCTGATACGAAGTGTGGCAGATTTCAAAACTTTTCTGCAAAGGACTCAAGTAGAATACACTTGTGCTTCCTCGCCAAAAGTAGACTTTGGAGGAGGGTAGGACCTTCTTCCGTTTGCCTACTAACGAATTGACATACTCCTTGACCACTTGACCACTTAGCGATTTCTGGGTCACGGGGAGAGAGGACGGTGGAGAGAGGACAGAGGACGGACTTTTGTCCAAATGAGAAAACCCCAAAGTCAAGAGGACTTCTCTCTTCCTGACACATCCACTTCCTATTTCACTCAAACCAGGAAGTGGCTATAGGTGTGTTTAGGGAGTGACCTCTTAATTTAAGGTTAGGGTTAGGCAGAAGGTTAGCAGTGTGGTTAAGTTTAGGGTTAAGGTTAGCCTTAGGTTTCAAATCAAATTTTAAGACAAGAAATTTGAGAAACAAGCGGGGGTCTAGCAATAATTATGACTTTGTGGCTACGGAAGCTAGTGACAACCGAGTGACCATGGCGAAACCCACAGCCTATTCCCAACTCAAGGAACCATGGAACCTTGTTGTTTACAGTCTATCAGTAGGCAGGTTTCCATTGACCCAGGTTTATAAAAAAAATAATAATGGCCTTACTGAAGAGCTCAGTGACTTTCAACGTGACACCGTCATAGGATGCCACCTTTTCAACAAGTCAGTTCATCAGATTTCTTCCCTGCTAGAGCTGCCCCGGTCAACTGTAAGTGCTGTTGTTGGAAAGTGGAAATGTCTAGGAGCATCAACAGCTCAGCCACGAAGTGGTAGGCCACACAAGCTAACAGAACTGGACCACCGAGTGCTGAAGCGCATAGTGAGTAAAAATCATCTTTCCTTGGTTGCAACACTCACTACCGAGTTCCAAACTGCCTCTGGAAGACACTGTCATGACATTGCCCTGTTGGTGAGGTTTATGACCCCCATAAATACCTTTCCCCCTTTCTCTCTCAACTCTACAGATTTGACTCTTGGAAAGCCCTTTGTTAATAAAGAGAGTCTAGTAACATCAAAAGGCTGGGGAACGGAACCATATTTCGGTAATCCAACCAGTTGAAAATTAAAGAATATGATGTCAGATCAGTTGTCGTCTGAGACTTTATTACTTTATTATGATAGGATGACATGAACTGTATCTTGGAAAGTCTAGTTCTAGTTATCAGATTCACATGGAATTGTTGTGCAATTTAAATGTTTAAATATGAAACTATTTGTGAAAAGAGGATATGTAATTTTAGCTTCTAAATGACAGAATTGTTTTCATAAGTGAACTATGCCCAACTCAGTGGCCCCGCCCATGTGAACAGACAATGGTTGAACTATGAAACACGTCATTCTCTCCACCACTACAAAAGCCCGTTGACGAAAAGTCAACAGTGTTCCTGATGACGTGAGGACTGCTGTCCATACATTTAAAAGGGCTAATATCAACTACAGAACTAAGCCAACCTCAGCATGAGCTCTGTTTGCGAATAGTTGAATGACTACAACCTAACGAAATAAACATTGTGCTCCCGGTGACGTGAGGACTAATGTCCATACGTTTAAAAGGGCAAATTTCAACGTGGAGGTGATGATCGAAACGTTGGAAGGATGAATTTCGACTATACCAGCCAGAATATAGCATGAGCTTATAGTATGGCAACTTGGTATGAACTTTGAACTCTTATTCACTAAAGAAGTGATACATCCTAGACATCGAGTTAGCAGCAGCAGCTATAAAAGTGGGCTAGGAAAGAACGGACAATCTCTTCAGAAAGACAGGGTACTACAACAAGTCATATTCTTCAAAGGACAAGAGAGATATCTGCTGGGCAACCCAGCCTTCCATCTATGACCAATCTATCGAAGCGCAGCTCAGAGCACATATTTCTTGCATTTTCCTTTTCCAAATGGGTGGTTATTTAGAATGCATAAGATTCTGTATTTACAATAGCATAGCTTCATAAGGTCCGATAGAGACCCAATCCTTTTATTCCTCAGTCTTCCCGCGCTTTCATTCAAACCCAACCCCCTTTCTTTGTGTAACCAGTCGTCATATCGGTTCCGTCCATCAGGGACGTTTTCTTGTATGACAAAATTAGTAATCAATATCTGATCCATCCTGTGTATATGTAATTCTGTGTGATTATTTAGGTATTTAGTAAATAAATAATTAAACCAAATTTTGTATTGCTGATTCAACTTGTTAGCCAGCGTTCGTGAATAAGGTGACGATTAATAATTGACTGCTATTGATATAAAAGATTACCAGGTCTTTAAGAGTTTATTCGGAAGACAACAGCTCTATAAACATTCTTCTGTGGTGCCCCGACTTTCTAGTTAATTACATTTACATGATTAGTTTAATCAGGTAATATTAATTACAGAGAAATTATTTTATAAAATAGCATGTCATATCACTTAATCCGGAATAGCAAAGACACGACAATACGCCAGCACAATAACTTTTTGTCGGGAGATTCATGAAATGGGTTTCCATGGCCGAGCCGCCACACGCAAGCCTAAGATCACCATGCGCAATGCCAAGCGTCGGCTGGAGTGGTGTAGAACTCTGGAGCAGTGAAAACGCGTTCTCTAGAGTGATGCATCATGCTTCACCATCTGGCAGTCTGATGGACGAATATGGGTTTGGTCAATGCCAGGAGAATGCTACCTGCTCGAGTGCATAATGCCAACTGTAAAGTTTGGTGGATGAGGAATAATGGTCTGGGGCTGATTTTCATAGTTTGGGTTAGGACCCTTAGTGCAACTGAAAGGAAATACTAACACTCCAGCATACAATGACATTCTAGACGATTCTGTGCTTTCAACTTTGTGGCAAAAGTTTGGGGAAGGCCCTTTCCTGTTTCAGCATGACAATGCCACGTGCACAATGCCAGGTCCATAAAGAAATGGTTTGTTGAGATCAGTGTGGAAGAACTTGACTGGGCTGCACAGAGCCCTGACCTCATCCCCATCGAGCACCTTTGGGATGAATTGAAACGCCGACTGCGAGCCAGGCCTAATCGCCCAACATCAGTGCCCGACCTCACTAATGCTCTTGTGGCTGAATGAAAGCAAGTCCCCGCAGCAATGGTCCAACATCTAGTGAAAAGCCTTCCCAGAAGAGTGGAGGCTGTTATAGCAGCAAAGGGGGGACCAACTCCATATTAATGCCCAAGATGTTGGAATGAGATGTCCACATACTTTTGGTCATGTAGTGTATGTAATGGAAACGTCAGATATTGGAGACATTTTCAAGATCGACAACATTTTTATCCTTTAGAAAGGGGTGGATTTTTATTTTCTTGAACTTTCTTTATTGTACATTATGGAAACTGTGTTTTTCAAATAAATTATTATTGCCAATTATAATTTTGAAAGTGCGCGGCGCATATGATGTCACCGCGTAACTATAAAGCTGTCACCAGAGGGGAGCAGAGACAGTCCTAAAGTCATTAACGACACTCACGTGTGTCCAATTTAATTTTTCCCTGTTAAAAGAGGTGTGTTTTCTGTTGTCCTTTGCAAAAGCTTCAATTGTTTACTGTGTGTATTTGTTTCCTGAGTAAGTTTGAGACTTAGTGTTTGTTGTTTTTAAGTGTACTGTGATCCTGCGGCTACCGTTTCTCAGTAAAGTATTACATTTATCCTTACCCACTGATTCCTCGTCTGGTCTCTTCTCTGCATCTCGGTCCAACCTTACCACGGCACAAAGCTCCACTCCACATTTAATTCTAAATGTCTACTGCTTACTAAATACATTTGTTAAACTGTAAAAATAATGTTTCTTTGCAGGACAAAAATTGTCCTGACTTTCAACAATGTCTGAATTGCTTCACCTTGCTTTTCTGGTTGGCTGGCAAGTTTCACCATCCAATTATTTCAGATCTAAATGAGTGTTCACCATGGCACGGACCGTGGTGATACGTTGGCACATGAGAATTATTTGAATGTCAAATATTAGTCAATTATTACATTCTATCCATGCTGACTTTGTGGTCTACCTGAGACACGAATCAGATAGGTGGGAGGGCATACAGGCTGTTGCAAATGTATTAATGTGTAATTTGCCTGAAAGGATAATGGGCACACTTCAACCACTACATTCATTTTTGGGGTGTGACGTCATTGCGTCCAGATAGTTAAATGGAAACGCACCCTAGCAGGAAATCTATTTTCTATGCAAACATTTGTCGTAAGGATTGGACCAAAATGCAGCGGGAATATGTATACTCATCTTTTTATTTTGAAGAAGGAGAAACAAATAAATACGTATACAAAAAAAGAACAAAACGAAACAGTCCTGTCAGGTGCACAAACACTAAACTAGGAACAACTACCCACAAAATCCCATAGAAAACACCCCTCTTAAATAGGACCTTCAATTAGAAGCAACGAGGAGCAGCTGCTTCCAATTGAAGGTCAACCCCATTAACTAAACATAGAAATTGAAAGACTAGAACGAACATAGAAATATACTAACATCAAACATTAACCACAAACCCCGAAACACATAAAACAAACACCCCTCTTACATAAGAACATAGCCCAACAAACCCCGAAACACTCTAAACAAACACCCCCTGCCACGTCCTGACCAAACTACAATAACAAATAACCCCTTTACTGGTCAGGACGTGACACTTTCTAAATGTCAAAAAAAGTTAATGGACAAGTTAAGGGTAACATAGCTACTAGCTAGGTTTCCATCCAATTGGCAACAGATTTTCATAAAAATATGTGCATTTTCCTACCAGAGATGTTTCCATCAAATTGACTTGTTGCACATAAAAATACCTTTTGCAGTTAAATTCCCAGTTTACTTCGATTTGATAGTTATTATATCAATATTTTCACATTAAAAGCGTTTCCACCAACATTTCTCGCATAATTCATTTCACAAAAAGATCCCACCTTGTCTAGTGTATTTTGTTTTGTCGACATTTGTAAAGTTTATTTAGTTCTATTTCCATAAGGCCTGTTGTTTTATACAGCATGCACTTTACTCGCATAAAAAGGTTAGATGGAAACCTGGTTACTGACTACATTTTATTCATATTTAAAATATACTTTGGAGAGCTGTAAAACAATGACAGGTAATTTGTTGCATCTTAGTACTTCATGCAGAGGTATAGCATGATTCCAGAATTACATTACAAAAAAAGCTAAGATTTTCCTAATCATTTTGTACTGCATCCATTTTGAGATTGCGAGTTAAATAGTAACTGTCTGACTAGTCCATAAATTGAGTGTTCGCCGTGAACCTGAAAACCCTGAACAGATTCATAATATTTACAAACTGTATATAACTAAGTCATTAATCTCGCTTCATGAAACCCCCTCCTGCTGCTGGGACAGTTTATCACATATTGGCTGCCAGCGAGTTAATTTCTTTATTTTATGTTCCACAGGCATCCACCGGCTCAGGACCAAGCTCAGTTGGATACTGGGCTCAGTGGTTCTACTGTACTTACTCATGGTTAAACAGCGCTCTGACCTATTGTCATGCAGCTGCAAGCAAGCATTTGATGTTGGTTGATATCATTTAATGGAACTGTCTTGTTGAACTGTCAGTACGCTTCTGTAAAATAACAAGAACATTTTAATTATATTGTACTGTATTATATTGCTGGACAATGTAAACATCTAAATGAACACTTTCAGTTATAGATTATGTAGGATCCTGCTCCACTCTCATAAATATATATACCTCATTTCTTAGGACATATTTTCCTGCTCACCAACTCAGCATGGTGAAAACACAGCAGTCAGTGGATATGTTTATGAGTATATGTTTTATCTTATTTACCTTTGCATTTATTCACTGGGCAGCTTATCCAAAGAGACTAGCAAGGCCTGCATGGCATGATTATGCATTGAGTGCAAGAAACAAGGAAAGGTTAACAAGAGTCTTAACAATAACACTTTACAACTTCAGCGCTAGGCTGTCACGCAGTGCTAAAAATACAAGTGAGGGTAACTAAAGTATACGATACATCACTCTGGCAAGCATTTAGAATTTATAGTGTTCGGGGGTTGGCATTTCAGAGCCAAGGTAATGCCATAAGTGATCACTTTGCCATTTGCGTCACATGATGGGCAGTGTCCTCTTACCTGTAATCTCCTCACGGAAAATGGTAACAAATTAAGCCCGCGTGAAGGCTAATGATACATATTTTACACATGTTGAGCAGCTATTTAGGAGCATCTTTGGGCACAACGATCTTCTCATTTAAGCCAGATGAAACACCACACCACACTGCTAGGGATACGCCACACACCACTGCCAGGGATATGGGCAAAGACAGTCAGTCAGCATATTGTGAGGGTGAAGGCTGCGGAAAACAACAGAAAAGAAATGTCCAGAAGACTGTCCATCACCAGCAAGGCGTGCATCCTTGTGCTCCACAGGGAGTACTGAGTTAACTTATTTTTGGTTGTGTGATTGACAGGACGGATGTAGTCATTAGCCTCCTGGTTTGAGAGCTCAGTAGCTTGTGGGAGTAGCAGCAGCTTAATTCATGCAGCCTGTGGTGGAGCAGCTGTAACACGCAACACTGCCCTCAGCACCAGAAGAGACACAGGGATGACAGAAGCAAATGGCTGCCTAGATGTGCCCTTCATGCACTGGGAAGATTTGAGATGTTTCCTGCTACTATACAGATGAGGGATAACTTCCTATGGTTGACATTACACCTCAATCTGGAAGTAGACCTTATTATGTGACTAAGTAGACCTTAGTCAGATATAAAATACAAAATTATTGAATGATGGTTGAATCCATAATCCAAACATAATGTAATTTTTATAGGCTAATTCATTTGAAGTACGTTGAGCAATGACAACAACAACACATATAGAAATACCATGGTACCTGTTACTGATATCAAAGATCATCCGATATAATTAATTAGCCCTGGAGCTCTGTGTACTCTGGACTGGGCTTTGTCCCTGTCACTAGATCAATCCCCCTGGACTGATGGCTAGTCTGACAGAGCATGACAGGCAGGAGCCCTGGATCAGGGTCAGGATTAAAGCAGAGGCATTGATCAAATGTTAAGCTTCACCTCATTAGAGGTGTCTGTGTCTGATATACCAAAGTACTTCAGATAAATAACCTGTAAGGCTATGTATATACTGTGTGTATCTGTGTATTCAAAGCCTACAGTTAATAAGATATCAAAAGTTTTCACAAGTGTAGTCGAGTTGGTATCAACTCACATTCAATGATCAACTCACAAGCAAGTGAATCTCTTGTACTGTACAGTATACACTGAGTGTACAAAACATTAAGGACACCTGCTCTTGCCATGACTAAGACTGACCTGGTGAATGCAGGTGAAAGCTACAATCCCTTATAGATCTCATTTGTTAAATCCACTTCAATCAGTGTAGATGAAGGGGAGGAGACAGGCCAAATAAGTATTTTTAAGCATTGAGGCAATTGAGACATGGATTGTGTATGTGTGCCTTTCAGAAGGTGAATGAGCAAGACAAAAGATTTATGTGCCTTTGAATGGGGTATGGTAGTAGGTGCCAGGCACACCGGTTTGTGTCAAGAACTGCAATGCTGCTGGGTTTTTCACACTCAACAGTTTCCCGTGTGTATCAAGAATGGTCCACCACCCAAAGGACATCCAGCCAACTTGACACAACTGTGGGAAACATTGGAGTCAACATGGGCCAGCATCCCTGTGGAACGTTTTTGACACCTTGTAGAGTCCATGCCCTGACGAATTGAGTCTGTTCGGTGGGCAAAAGAGGGGGAGTGCAACTCAATATTGGAAAGGTGTCCTTAATGTTTTGTACGCTCAGTGTACACTGCTATGCCCATTAATACCCTACAACCCTTCTGAACAACTAGAGCTGAAATAATGACTCCCATAGAAACCTTTAGAAATCAATATGCTGTCTGCTGGAGCTGTGACCTATTTGCCCCTCCCTCCCTCTAACTCAGCCCAGTTATGTCACCGCAACAGCACACAGATTATTCCACTGCATGTGTGCCTTAAAGCTGTGAAATTAGCGCCTCCAAATATTCCACAGCTTGTAAATACAACAAACACTGACAACGGCAAAAAACTAGGTCTATTTCGAAAAGGTCTACACTGACTAGTAGCCTAATACAAATCACTGCTTCACAGCTTTTCACCTATAACACACTGTGACCATGCTACAAGGTTACCGACCATATGGAATATGGAAAACCATGGAACTGCTACGTAAGTAACACACACACACACACACACACACACACACACACACACACACACACACACACACACACACACACACACAGTAATTGCCATACAGTTGTTACATGCACAGGATAACCAACAATTGACATAATATATATGTCCAAAATGTTGCTTTTATTCACTCAAAACAAAAGCGCTGGAGAATTGAAAGGCTTCATGCTGTCTGTCTGTGAGAGTGTCATGGTCTGAAAATCACAGTGAGGCTCCATTAGGGATGTTACATCTGCCCTGCAGCTATGGCATGCTTCTTTTGTGCCCCCTCCAACCATGACCCTGATCTATTCAAAATAAGCAAAGCAAACAAGATATCCCAAAAAACAACTCATTGCTGCAGGGGTTTATGAATGCCTGCAAACTGGAGCTCCTAATGGTTTCTGTGTGCTTGGGAGCGAGGCATGAAAATCAATTTCATCTGACAAGGCATTGTCTGACTGGCCATGGGTACTTTATTGGCTCAACACATTGGCTAGCAAAAGATCATTAGAAAATACTGGATGACAACTTGGTAAATTGGATGACTGAACCTCGTAAAAATATACACAAATGCAGAGTTTGAACTTGAGTACAGAAACTTCAGTTGAACTTGATAAATTCTTGATGGAAGCCTGGATGAAATCTGTGCAGGGTCAACAACCATTGCAATTAGGATGAATCATTTCAGGAAAATCACAGAGCAATGTTTGCAAAGAGTGGACTGGACCATTACTTCAGTTGGTTATCATTACACACAATAAACTAAAGAGTGTACATGCATTTAACTTGTCAACTCTACAAACAAAAGATATACGTCTTCTTGAAAAGGCGTGAATAAGTGTGATTTAAATTATTCTACCTTTGCAGGACAGTGAAGCAGGGGCACTCTCTCTGAAGAGATGAGATCAAAGACACTGCCCAAGTCATAAACAGATGGACGTGTATTTAACGTTCCAGCTTGAACAATTTGTTAACAATTTGTGGATGTATAACATTTGCTTGGGGATTTTAGACCCAAATATTTATGTGTATTGTTTTTTGGAATGCTTTCAACACTTCCTAAGGACACACTGACTTTTTGAACCTCAAAGGACATGAAACATATGGCAATCAACAGTTGCATGCAGTACAGTTCATGGTTGTCCTAACAAAAGTAAGGGTCATTTAATTGGTTTAATAGTATCTACTTATGGTATTTTCATTACATTAACATTTTCATTTTATGCTGGTAGATACTAACTGTACAATAGGGTTGTGTAAGTGGAGAATCCAAGCCTACAGAATGACAAATGACTCGTAAAAGGCGACCAATTGAAGACATATTTTCACTCCTGGATTACATTGTGAGCTCCAGCAGACCCATTTGTCTTTCTGACATTAGTAAAACAAACAGTGCTTATAACAATCAATAGCATAACTAGGCCAAAGGATTTGCTGTTCAATCTATTTCATGCAAAACATAAAGGTCAATAGTATAACGTTTTGCTCGCTTATGATAGCTAAATTAACCATAGCTCCATTGATCCATGGGACAAATTCAGTCAGAACACAGCTAAATTATATTCTTGAATTAACTTAAACTTCATTTGTCCCTTGATTACAGTCATGTATCATATTTTTCCACACAGCCATAAATTAATGAGTATGTATAATGTATTTGGACCATATTGCTCAGATACATGACAGCTACATTAACTGGCTCAATACACACTATTTGCTATGGGGCAACAGAATATGTAGAGAGGTAAAATAACATATTTATATTACCAAGGCAGCACTATCAAAATCACATTTGGGTTACAGTACATTAAAGGTAATGTTTGAAATTGGGGTTGGTAAGTGGTAGGATGTTGTCGAAGAAGTGTTAGGATGTTGTTCTAATAGAAGTGGTAGGATGTTGTTGTAGAAGTGGTAGGATGTTGTAGTAGCAGTGGTAGGATGTTGTTGTAAAAGAAGTGGTAGGATGTTGTAGTAGAAGTGGTAGGATGTTTTAGTAGCAGTGGTAGGATGTTGTTATAATAGAAGTGGTAGGATGTTGTAGTAGAAGTGGTAGGATGTTGTAGTAGCAGTGGTAGGATGTTGTTGTAATATAAGTGGTAGGATGTTGTAGTAGAAGTGGTAGGATGTTATAGTAGAAGTGGTAGGATGTTATAGTAGAAGTGGTAGGATGTTGTTGTAATAGAAGTAGTAGGATGTTGTAGTAGAAGTGGTAGGATGTTGTAGTAGAAGTGGTAGGATGTTATAGTAGAAGTGGTATGATGTTGTAGTAGAGGTGTTAGGATGTTGTAGTAGAAGTAGTAGGATGTTATAGTAGAAGTGGTAGGATGTTGTTGTAATAGAAGTGGTAGAATGTTGTAGAATTGGTAGCATGTTATAGTAGAAGTGGTAGGATGTTATAGTAGAAGTGGTAGGATGTTGTTGTAATAGAAGTAGTAGGATGTTGTAGTAGAGGTGTTAGGATGTTGTAGTAGAAGTAGTAGGATGTTATAGTAGAAGTGGTAGGATGTTGTTGTAATAGAAGTGGTAGAATGTTGTAGAATTGGTAGCATGTTATAGTAGAAGTGGTAGGATGTTGTTGTAATAGAAGTAGTAGGATGTTGTAGTAGAAGTGGGAGGATGTTATAGTAGAAGTGGTAGGATGTTGTTGTAATAGAAGTAGTAGGGTGTTGTAGTAGAAGTGGGAGGATGTTGTTGTAATAGAAGTAGTAGGATGTTGTAGTAGAAGTGGGAGGATGTTATAGTAGAAGTGGTATAATGTTGTAGTAGAAGTGCCAGAGCTACTGCCAAAAAAGTACACAAAAGCACCAGAGATTCTCTTTAACACATCATCATCATACACCATGCTACCTACCTGACAAGCATAAAGCTTTCTTCTCCTCTTGTTTTTAACATCTCATCTGCAGACGAAGCTAAACACAGCAGCCTATTGATCTGGAGAGCTCTTGGAATCTCTGTTCCCCATCAAAGCAGCAAACAGGCCAGTAGTAATGGGCCCAGAGGGATGGCTCCATTAGTGTCCTACAAAACGTTCAAGGACCACAGAGGAGGAAGGACACTACATGATGCAATTACTGCAAGGCTAAATGCTTTAGTGTTTTATTGTTGTTGCTAAGACTAGTAATGAGTAAAACATTTAGAGTCCTTATTCTATTGGTTGTAAGAAATTGTTTTCTTTACCTCGAATGAACAGTCTAAATGAAGGATGATGGAAGAGTTACTTGCAGCTGCAGTGTCACAGTTTGAAGGTCAGTGACATATTAAGAGGAAAGGTCATCCATAAAACATGACAAAATCCTACTAGTGCCTATACCATTTGTAAATATGAATAAAAGTTACGGACAAAGCTTTTTCAGGGAGAGTGAATGGCACCAGCATTAACAAATTTCTTCACTAGGTAAATTATGCTTCTGCTTTGAATTTCAAGATTACATTCTAGTACTGAACTTGTGGGTAGACCTGACAGTCCCAATTGGCTCGTTGAAAACATACTACACTGTGCTTTTAATGTTATCAATAATTCAGTGTGTGCCAGATGGATACAATTTCAGTTTTAAAATATGCATGAAAGCATTAGCAGCTTACTAAACTGTTAATGAAATGTGCAGTCAAAGTCAGTGTTTAAAAGCTACATTAAAGACAGCCCATGACTGAGACAGCCTTATAGAATGGCCTGGATAAATGTTTTCAGAACAAAAACCGCATCTGCCATCAGCACTTTGAAGCCCAAATCAGAGCAACTCAGAGTCCATAATAACTTTGGATATCAGAATAATTATGATTTCCAATGAATAATTAAAGATAAATTCCTAGACTGCACAAAATTGTACTTTTGTCCAATTCCCTTAAAAGTATGGGCTTTGTTGAGCTTTCTTACTTTCATTGACAGGGATAAAGCACAGACAGGTTTTGACACAGACCATGATTCATTTAATGTTGACTGAGTTGGAAAATCTGTGAAATGAAATGCTATGTTTCAGTTTCCGATTGAAAATAATCATTTAGATATCAGTGATGACTATGTTTTTCTTCGGCACTGCTGTTA
Organism: Salmo trutta; assembly: GCF_901001165.1. Lineage (NCBI taxonomy): Eukaryota > Metazoa > Chordata > Actinopteri > Salmoniformes > Salmonidae > Salmo > Salmo trutta. Next base: position 41,851,600 of record NC_042971.1, on the reverse strand, counting down.
GTCAGTTTTTGACACATAATACACATCAAATTTGACATTGCTATTTGCTGCACATTGTGATTTCTAACTATACAGTGCCTTCAGACTAATTTCACATTTTGTTGTGTTAGACAGAATTGAAAATGCATGAAATAGGATTTTTTTCTCACCCATCTACACACAATACCCCATAATGACAACATTAAAACAGGTTTTTAGAATAAAAAAAAAAGATTATTTTATTGAAAATGAAATAGAGAATTATAGCATTTACATAAGTATTCACACTCATGAGTCAATACTTTTTAAAAGCACCTTAGGCAGTGATTACAGCTGTGAGTCTTTCTGGGTAAGTCTCTGAGCTCAGGAACATTCACTGTCTTCTTGGTAAGCAACGCCAGTGTAGATTTTGCCTGTTGTAGGTTATTGTCCTGCTGAATGGGAATTCATATTCCAGTGTCTGGTGGAAAGCAGAATGAACCAGGTTGTCTTCAAGGAGTTCGCCTGTGATTAGCTCCATTCCGTTTCTTTTTTATCCTGAAAAACTCCCCAGTACTTAATATTTACAAGCATACCCATAACATGATGCAGCCACCACTTTGCTTGAAAATATGGAGAGTGGTACTCAGTATTGCATATGTGTTGTATTGGATTTGCTCCTAACATAACCCTTTGTATATGTGATAGAATTAAAAGTGCCTTAAAAATAATGAAATAGTACAGAATCATGTGTACCAGTAAGTAAAATGCTATTCATTTTCAGTTGAAGTCGGAAGTTTACATACACCTTAGCCAAATATATTTAAACTCGGTATTTCACCATTTCTGACATTTAATCCTAGTAAGAATTCCCTGTCTAAGGTCAGTTAGGATCACCACTTTATTTTAAGAATGTGAAATGTCAGAATAATTGTAGAGAGAATGATTTATTTCAGCTTTTATTTCTTTCATCACATTCCCAGTGGGTCAGAAGTTTACATACACTCAATTAATATTAGGTACCATTGCCTTTAAATTGTTTAACTTGGGTCAAACGTTTCGGATAGCCTTCCACAGGCTTCCCACAATAAGTTGGGTGAATTTTGGCCCATTCCTCCTGACAGAGCTGGTGTAACTGAATCAGGTTTGTAGGCCGCCTTTGCTCGCACACGCTTTTTCAGTTCTTCCCACAAATTTTCAAAAGGATTGAGGTCAGGGCTTTGTGATGGCCACACCAATACCTTGACTTTGTTGTCCTTAAGCCATTTTGCCACAACTTTGGAAGTATGCTTGGGGTCATTGTCCATTTGGAAGACCCATTTGCGACCAAGCTTTAACTTCCTGACTGATGACTTGAGATATTGCTTCAATATATCCACATCATTTTCCTTGCTCCTGATGCCATCTATTTTGTGAAGTGCACCAGTCCCTCCTTCAGCAAAGCACCCCCACAACATGATGCTGCCACCCCCGTGCTTCACGGTTGGGATGGTGTTCTTCGGCTTGCAAGCCTCCCCCTTTTTCCTCCAAACACAACGATTGTCATTATGCCCAAACAGTTCTATTTTTGTTTCATCAGACCAGAGGACATTTTTCCAAAAAGTACAATATTTGTCCCCATGTGCAGTTGTAAACCGTAGTCTGGCTTTTTTATGGTGGTTTTGGAGCAGTGGCTTCTTCCTTGCTTCCTTCTTCCTTGAGTGGCCTTTCAGGTTATTACATTTGACATTTTTAGTCATTTAGCAGACGTTCTTATCTAGAGCGACTTACAGAAGTGAATGCATACATTTCATACAAATTTTTTTTTGTACTGGTTATGTCGATATAGGACTCATTTTACTGTGGATATGGATAATTTTGTACCTGTTTCCTCCAGCATCTTCACAAGGTCCTTTGCTGTTGTTCTGGGATTGATTTGCACCTTTCGCACCAAAGTACGTTCATCTCTAGGAGACAATGCATCTCCTTCCTTAGCGGTATGACGGCTGCGTGGTCCCATGGTGTTTATACTTGCGTGCTATTGTGTGTACAGATGAATGTGGTACCTTCAGGCATTTGGAAATTGCTCCCAAGGATGAACCAGACTTGTGGAGGTCTACAATTTTTTTTCTGAGGTCTTGGCTGATTTCTTTTGATTTTCCAATGATGTCAAGCTAAGAGGCACTGAGTTTGAAGGTAGTCCTTGAAATACATCCACAGGTATACATCCAACTGACTCAAATTATGTCAATTAGCCTTCTAAAACCATTACATAATTTATTGGAATTTTCCAAGCTGTTTAAAGGCACAGTCAACTTAGTGTATGTGAATTTCTGACCCACTGAAATTGTGATACAGTGAATTATAAGTGAAATAATCTGTCTGTAAACAATTGTTGGAAAAATTACTTGCATCATGCACAAAGTAGATGTCCTAACCAGCTTGCCAAAACTATATTTCGTTAACAAGAAATTTGTGGAGTGGTAGAAAAAACGAGTTTTAATGACTCCAACCTAAGTGTATGCAACCTTCCGACTTCAACTGTATCTAAATGTTGATAATACAATCTGTGTGCTCTATTGATGTCTGATCTGAGTTTGATTGTTTATACCTAGGAATTGCTATGGGGCGCACGGTACTTCAAGTGACTTGAAGCCGTAGCTACTGTACGTCTCCATGTGATTAATGTCCCCCTTTCAGGAATGACTGTAATTTCGAATGTATTTGCTCATGTCAGAATGTTACAGATGTTACTGTGTGTTATTTAGTCAGTAGCAAACATGTTTAAAACAATATAAAATGTGGTAAGAGTGTCCAAAGCTGTCATCAAGGCAAAGGGTGGCTACTTTGAAGAATCTAACATTTTGAATGAGTAGGTGTTCTATATATATGTATATATATACAGCAATAGCTGATTAAGATGGCAATGACTAGAATACAGTATATAGGTGTGAAGTAAGTAAGTAAAACAGTATGTAAACATTATTAAAGTGACAAGTGTTCCATTATTAAAGTGACAAGTGTTCCATTATTAAAGTGACCAGTGATTCCATGTCTATGTACATAGGGCAGCATCCTCTAAGGTGCAGGGTTGAGTAACTGGGTGGTAGCCGGCTAGTGACAGTGACTAAGTTCAGGTCAGGAAACTGGGTGAAGTCCAGCTGGTGATGGCAATTGAACAGTCTGATGGCCTTGAGATAGAAACTGCTTTTCAGTCTCTCGGTCCCAGCTTTCATGCACCTGTACTGACCTCGCCTTCTGGATGTGTAGATAATGGCGCCGGAGGGGATGACTGCCGTTTTACGGGCTCCTAACCAACTGTGCTATTTTGTGTGTGTTTTATTGCATTGTTCATAACTTATTTTGTACATAATGTTGCTGCTACCACCGTCTCTTATGAAAAAAAGAGCTTCTGGATATCAGAACAGCGATTACTCACCTCAAACTGGAGAAAGATTTTTTCTTTAATGAATCTGACGTGAAGGATATACTGCTTCTCCGAGACCAGGCCAAATCCCTATCATTCGTGTGAAGAAAAGACGGAAATACAGGGGGTGGAGATTGGGGTGCTTTGTGAGAATTTGCCAGCGAGTGGGTAACTTGCCTCTACCATCCATTTTACTAGAGGATCTCCGTTCCAGACTCTCCAACCAACGGGACATTAAAACTTCTTATGGCTTGGGGGCAGTATTTCGACGTCTGGATGAGAAGCGTGCCCAAAGTAAACTGCCTGTTACTCAGGCCCAGAAGCTAGGATATGCATATAATTGGTAGATTTGGATAGAAAACACCTAAAGTTTCCAAAACTGTTAAAATAATGTCTGTGAGTATAACATAATCGATATGGCAGGCAAAAACCTGAGGAAAATCCATCCAGAAAGTGTGATTTTTTTTTATGTGGGTATTTTCAATTGAATGCCTATAGAGTATCTAATGGGTTAGGACCCAGATTGCAGTTCCTATGGCTTCCACTAGATGTCAACAGTCTTTAGACATTGTTTCAGGCTTGTTCTCTGAAAAATTAAGAAGAATGAGACCTTTCTCTCAGTGGACTGTAGAATCATGCAGTGCTGGTTTTGCGTGTGACCGAGTGCGCGCCCTTCGTTGTTTTTCCTTTCTATTGAATATGCTATTGTCTGTTTGAAATATCCTGTTGAGGACAGATGTTCCGCTAGCGGAACGCCTTGCCAATATCCAATGGAAGAACGTGGCGCGAAATACAAAAACCTAAAAAATGCAATAATTTCAATTTTTCAAACATACGACTATTTTACACCATTTTAAAGACAAGACTCTCGTTAATCTAACCACATTGTCCAATTTCAAAAAGGCTTTACAGCGAAAGCAAAAACATTAGATTATGTTAGGAGAGTACATAGCCAAAAACAATCACACAGCCATTTTCCAAGCAAGCATATATGTCACAAAAACCAAAACACAGCTAAATGAAGCACTAACCTTTGATGATCTTCATCAGATGACACTCCTAGGACATTATGTTATACAATACATGCACATTTTGTTCAATCAAGTTGTCTGGGATGTCTGGGATTCATCCAATGGCATTGAGGAGGATGTCATCTCAGTCACCGGCTTCATCAATAACCTACATTGATGACGTTGTCCCCATAGTGAAGTACATATCCCAACCAGAAACCATGGATTACAGGCAACATCCGCACCGAGCTACAGGCTAGAGCTCCCGCTTTCAAGGAGCAGAACACTAATCCGAACACTTATAAGAAATCCTGCTATACCCTCAGACAAACCATCAAACAGGCAAAGTGTCAATACAGGACTAAGACTGAATCCTACTACACCAGCTCTGATGCTCGTCGGATGTGGCAGGGCTTTTCAAACTATTATGGACTACAAAGGGGAACCCAGCCACGAGCTGCCCAGTGACACAAGCTTACCAGACGAGATAAATACCTTTTATGCTGACTTCGAGGCAAGAAACACTGAAGCATACATGAGAGCACCAGTAGTTCCTGACGACTGTATGATCATGCTCTGCGTCACCGATGTGAGCAAGACCTTTAAACAGGTAAACATTCACAAGACCACGGGGTCAGACGGATTACCAGCATGTGTACTCAGAGCATGCACAGACCAACTGGCAAGTGTCTTCACTGACATTTTCAACCTCTCCCTGACCGAGTCTGTAATACCTACATGTTTCAAGCAGGCCACCATAGTACCTGTGCCCAAGAAAGCAAAGGTAACCTGCCTAAATGACTACTGCCTTGTTGCACTCAAGTCGGTAGCCACGAAGTGCTTTGAAAGGCTGGTCATGGCTCACATCAACAACATCATCCCGGAAATCTTAGACCCACTCCAATTCACATACTGCCCCAACAGACCCACAATCTCAATCACTCCACACTAACCTTTCCCACCTGGACAAAAAGAACACCTATGTGAGAATGCTGTTCATTGACTACAGGTTAGCGTTCAACACCATAGTGCCCACAAAGCTCATCACTAAGCTAAGGACCCTGGGACTAAACACCTCCCTCTGCAACTGGATCTTGGACTTCCTGACAGACCACCCCCAGGTGGTAAGGGTTGGCAACAACACATCTGCCAAGCTGATCCTCAACATGGGGGACCCTCAGGGGATCGTGCTTAGTCCCCTCCTGTACCCCATGTTCACCCATGACTGCGTGGCCAAGCACGACTCCAACACCATCATTAAGTTTGCTGACAACACAACGGTGGTAGGCCTGATTACCCCCAACGATGAGACAGCCTATAGGGAGGAGGTGAGAGACCTGGCAGTGTGGTGCCAGGACAACAACCTCTCCCTCAATGTGAGCAAGACAAAGGAGCTGATCGGGGACTACAGGAAAAGGTGGGCCGAACACTCCCCCATTCATATCGATGGGGCTGTAGTGGAGCGGTTCGAGAGTTTCAAGTTCCTTGGTGTACACATCCCCAACAAACTATCATGGTCCAAACACACCACAACAGTCTTGAAGAGGGCACAAAAGCACCTTTTCACCCTCAGGAGACAACAAAGATTTGGCATGGGTACCCAGATCCTCAAAAAGTTCTACAGCTGCAACATCGAGAAAATCCTGACCGGTTGCATCACTGCCTGGTGTGGCAAGTGCTCGGCATCTGACCGTAAGGCGGTACAGAGGGTAGTGCATATGGCCTAGTACATCACTGGTGCCAAGCTTCCTGCCATCCAGGACCTACAGTACCAGTTCAAAGCTTGTACACACCTACTCATTCAAGGAGTTTTGTTGATTTTTGCTATTTTCTACATTGTAGAATAATAGTGAAGACATTAAAACTATGAAATAACACATGGATTTACGTAGTAACCAAAAAAAGTGTTAATTAAACAAATCAAAATATTTGTTAAATTTCAGATTCTTCAAAGTAACCACCCTTTGCTTTGATGACAGATTTGCACACTCTTGGCATGCTCTCAACCAGCTTCATGAGGTAGTCACCTGGAGTGCATTTCAATTAACAGGTGTGCCTTGTTAAAAGTTAATTTGTGGAATTTCTTTCCTTCTTAATGCGTTTCAGCCAATCAGTTGTGTTGTGACAAGGTAGAGGTGGTATACAGAAGATAGCCCTATTTGGTAAAAGACCAAGTCAATATTATGGCAAAAACAGCTCAAATAAGAAGAGAAAAACCACAGTCTCTTCAAGTGCAGTCGCAAAAACCATCAAGTGCTGTGATGAAACTGGCTCTCATGAGGGTCGCCACAGGAAAGGAAGACCCAGAGTTACCTCTGCTGCAGAGGATAAGTTCATGAAAGTTAACTGCACCTCAGATTGCAGCCCCAGTAAATGCTTCACAGAGTGTTACTTGAAGTCCAAAAAGTTATACTACAGTTTGTAGAATCATGTTAAACGATGTATAGAATCAATCTTTAGGTTGTTAACATAAATCTTAAATAAAATTCCAACCGGACGATTCCTTTCTATTTAGGAATGAAGATGAAGTCAGCTCGCTCCCAAGGCTGAGCGCGTGACTGAAATCATGCATTATCCTGGGACACCTGGTTCCAGGAGCTCTTGTTCGCTCCATATTCACAGTAAAAGCCTGAAACAACGTTCTAAAGACTGTTGTCATCTAGTGGAAGCCTTAGAAAGTGCAACATGACCCCGTTAACACTACAAATTGGATAGGGATTCACTTGAAAAACTACAAGCCTCAGATTTCCCACTTCCTGGTTGGATTTTTCTCTGTTTTTTTTCCTGCCATATGACTTCTGTTATACTCACAGACACCATTCAAACAGTTTTAGAAACTTCAGAGTGTTTTCTATCCAAATCTACTAATAATATGCATATCCTACCCTACCTTCTGAGCCTGAGTAGCAGGCAGTTTACTCTGGGCACGTTTTTCATCCGGACGTGAAAATACTGCCCCCTATCCCAAAGAGGTTTTAATGATGAGCTTTGAGGGTACTATGGTGTTGAAGGCTGAGCTGTAGTCAATGAACAGCATTCTTACATTGGTACTCCTCTTGTCCAGATGGGATAGGGCAGTGTGATGGGGATTGCATTGTCTGTGGATCTATTTGTGCTGTATGCAAATTTAAGTGGTTCTAGGGTGTCAGGTAAGGTGCAGGTGATATGATCCTTAATTAGCCGCTCAAAGCACTTCATGCTGACAGAAGTGAGTGCTACAGTTAACTTGGTGGACATCTTGAAGCAAGTGGGGACAGCAGACTGGGATAGGGAGAGTTTGAATATGTCCGTAAACACCACAGCCAGCTGGTCTGTGCTTGCTCTGTGGACCCGGCTAGGGATGCCGTCTGGGCCGGCAACCTTGCAAGGGTTAACACGCTTAAATGTCTTACGTCGGCCATGGAGAACGAGAGCCCACAGTCCTCGGGAGCGACCCACGTCGGGGGCACTGTGTTATCCTCAAAGCGGGTGAAGAAGGTGTTTAGCATGTCTGGGAGCAAGACGTCAGTGTCCGCGACATGGCTGGTTTTCCCTTTGTAATCCGTGATTGTCTGGAGGGGACATTGAGGGGAAACTTCTTCAAAAGTAATCTTTCTGGATCCACAGGCTCAACACACTGTCTCGTCTTGGCCTTAACGTTAAACCTTTTATAAAAAAGTTTCAATATGTCCTTGACTTGAAACTGTTTTTAATAGTTTCAATATGTTCGAATTGTTTTTTTATGTTTTTTCTTTACTTTTTTTTAATCAAATGCATTTTTTTGACAGAAATACCTTCTGGAACATGTGACCTTTAAGGGGCTTAATAACAAACTTCTATGCCATCTGTAAATACGAATAACATTGTTAAAATACAATGTTATTCGTACAATGATTGGCTGAGATAATGATTGGGCTGGACATGCTGAGAGATGAATTCGGATTGGTCTGCCATATAGCACGCTTCTGTCTATTTGAGCTGGTCAGTATGTTTAAGTAATCCTGTCTAACTCTGCTTTTTTTTTAAATGGATCACGTAGTAAAACTGTTGCTCTCCACTTTCTGGAAGGCCATTTTCTCAAAAGTGAGGTTACAAGTTAATCAACTTTCAAAACAGAATTACTTTCCAATTGTTCCTTAAATGCAGTGTATGATATACCATTTTTTGGCTCTGTGTCTTTGTTTTTATCCAATGTAAAAAACACTGTTTCAAATTCTGCTACATAAGACCGAATCAAGGCGGTCGGTCACAAATATCACATGGGAGCATGAGCAGTATTTCCTTTCTGTTTTCCATTTGTCTGGAGTCCCTGCCACATATATCTCGTGTCTGAGCCGTTGAATTGCGACTCCACTTTGTCTCTGTACTGATGTTTTCCCTGTTTGATTGCCTTTTGGAGGGCAAAACTGCACTGTTTTTATTCAACCATTTTCCCAGTCAACTTACCGTGGTTAAATGTGGTGGTTCGCGCTATCAGTTTTGCGCGAATGCTGCCATCTATACACGGTTTTTGGTTTGGGTAGGTTTTAATAGTCACAGTGGGAACAACATCCCCTATACCCTTCCTGATTAACTCAGGCGCCGTGTCAGTGTATATGTCAATGTTATTCTCAGAGGCAACCCGGAACGGCTCCTAGTCTGCGTGATCAAAACAATCTTCAAGCGTGAATTCCGATTGGTCAGACCAGCGTTGAATAGACCTTAGCATGGGTTCTTCCTGTTTGAGTGTCTGCCTATAGGAAGGGATGAGCAGAATCTGATCTGATTTGCCGAATGGAGGGCAGGAGAGGGCCTTGGAGCCTTCCCGGAAGGGAGAGTAACAATGGTCAAGAGTTTTTGAAGCACGAGTACTACTACTAAGTTTTGAGAATGACACAAATATACATTTTCACAAAGTCTGCTGACTCAGTGTCTTTAGATATTTTTGTCAGATGTTACTATGGAATACTGAAGTATAATTACAAGCCTTTCATAAGTGTCTAAGGCTTTTATAGACAATTACATGAAGTTGATGCAAAGAGTCAATATTTGCAGTGTTGACCCTTCTTTTTCAAGACCTGTGCAATCCGCCCTGGCATGCTGTCAATTAACTTCTGGGCCACATCCTGACTGATGGCAGCCCATTCTTGCATAATCAATGCTTGGAGTTTATCATAATTTATGTGTTTTTGTTTGTCAATCCGCCTCTTTGGGATTGACCACAAGTTCTCAATGAGATTAAGGTCTGGGGAGTTTCCTGACCATGGACCCAAAATATTGATGTTTTGTTCCCCGAGCCACTTAGTTGTCACTTTTGCCTTATGGCAAGGTGCTCCATCATGCTGGAAAAGGCATTGTTCATCACCAAACTGTTCCTGGATGGTTGGGAGAAGTTGCTCTCGGAGGATGTGTTGGTACCATTCTTTATTCATGGCTTTGTTCTTAGGCAAAATTGTGAGTGAGCCCATTCCCTTGGCTGAGAAGCAACCCCACACATGAATGGTCTCAGGATGCTTTACTGTTGGCATGACACAGGACTGATGGCAGCACTCACCTTGTCTTCTCCGGACAAGCTTTTTTTCGGATGCCACAAACAATCGGAAAGGGGATTCATCAGAGAAAATTACTTTACCCCAGTCCTCAGCAGTCCAATCCCTGTACCTTTTGCAGAATATCAGTCTGTCCCTGATGTTTTTCCTAGAGAGAAGTGGCTTCTTTGCTGTCCTTCTTGACACCAGGCCATCCTCGAAAAGTCTTTGCCTCACTGTGCTTGCAGATGCACTCACACCTGCCTTCTGCCATTCCTGAGCAAGCTCTGTACTGGTGGTGCCCCGATCCCGCAGCTGAATCAACTTTAGGAGACGGTCCCGGTGCTTGCTGGACTTTCTTGGGCGCCCTGAAGCCTTCTTCACAACAATTGAACCGCTCTCCTTGAAGTTCTTGATGATCCTATAAATGGTTGATTTAGGTGCAATCTTACTGGCAGCAATATCCTTACCCGTGAAGCCCTTTTTGTGCAAAGCAATGATGATGATGGCACGTGTTTCCTGGCAGGTAACCATGGTTGACAGAGGAAGAACAATGATTCCAAGCACCACCCTCCTTTTGAAGCTTCCAGTCTGTTATTCAAACTCAATCAGCATGACAGGGTGATCTCCAGCCTTGTCCTCATCAACACTCACACCTGTGTTAACGAGAGAATCACTGACATGTCAGCTGGTCCTTTTCTGGCAGTGGAAATGTTTTTGGGGGATTCAGTACATTTGCATGGCAAAGAGGGACTTTGCAATTAATTGCAATTAATCTGATCACTCTTCATAACATTCTGGAGTATATGCAAATTGCCATCATACAAACTGAGGCAACAGACTTTGAAAATGTATATTTGTGTCATTCTCAAAACTTTTGACTACAACTGTAGTTCCTTGAGGGCCGTCGTGGTATCGGCTTGCGGGGAAATATACACAGCTGTGACTAACTGAAGAGAATTATCTTGCGAGGTTATATGGTCGGCATTTCTTTGTGAGGTATTCTAGGTCGGCTGAACAAAACCACTTGAGTTCCTGTATGTTATCACAATCACACCATGAATATTTAATCATAGACATTTTTTCTTCCAGTTCTTTATTCCTGTCTGTGCGATGTACTGAGAACCCAGCTGGCTGTATGGATGGGGACAGTATATTCGGAGAGAGCCATGATTCCGTGAAACAGAATATGTTGCAGTCCCTGATATCATTTTGTTCAGGGACTGAACATCAGCAAGTAAAATACTCTGAAGCGGTGGATGAGTCGGACTAGAAGTCCACTCAATACCTCTTCTTTGACCTGGGGTGTCTTGGAGCAGCCTCTGGGATAAGTTAAATTGCCTTTGGGGGTAAGAACAAAGGGTCCAATTTGGGAAAGTCATATTTTAATGTTTTGATTCAGAAAAATATTTCTGGTTAGAATGCTGGTTAGTTACCACTGCTCTGATATCAAAAAGTTAATACAAAAACTTTACGGGCGAATAATGTAAGAAATAACAACAAAAAATAATACTGCAAAGTTGCGCCATCTTACTCATGTCATGGTGATAATAATTAGTGGGACATGTGATGCATTTTAAAAGGTTTAAAGTTTTGTCATTGCATTTCAGCGTGTGAATTTAAAATGAGGGATAACAAAAAAAATGCCATTGTAATGTATAAATGAGACAATACTGGTTTATTGAACAATTGTAACAGTTATGTCATTTGAGATAAAATATTTTGTGCATTTGTGACACATTCTATTTTGGTTGGTTGATCATTTTATATGAAACACTGTCATTACAAGTGACTTGAAGCCAAAGCTACATCGTGTGATTTATTTCTAGATTTCCCTCTTTCAGGGGTATAACATTTTGGAGGCTTCGCTGAGATGAATACACTTAAGATCGTCTCCACAAGATAGGAAAAAGATATTCATCTTCAATACCAACTTAGAGTGTGACAGAGGGCTACGTTGGAGGTTCGACAGACACTGTAGAAGGAGTGCTTGCAAACCGAGGTCAGAGGGAACATCAGGGAGCAGCAAGGTGCATTTAGTAAAAAAGAGAACCTTCATTAAAAGCGTGAACTTTTTTGCTATTAAAATGAAACCAGTATTAGAAGAGAAAGTAGAAGTGAAAGGAGCATTGTATAAACTGACTAAAGACAATTAATCTCATTTAAATAAGTGACTTTGAAAATATCAGGACCAAACCAAGAGAATCTAACTGGTGAAACTCGCATGACCCTTGTTTCACGTTATAAAATATGTTGAACGGGAAGAAGTAAAAGACCTAGAGGATGATGGTATGTCTGAACTGTTGAACCTTAAAGACATGATAAATGAGATTTATCTCGACAGACAAAGCAAATAAGAACAAACTATAAACAGAGCAAGAGCAAGTAAGGCTTTCACTAAAACAAAAGGAAAGTGAGATGCAGGAGCTTGTTAACTAAAATGTAAACGACACTGAAACAAATCGGGCCCCAGCTAACACACCTGACTCCAATAATCACCTAATCATGATCTTCAGTTTAGAATGCAATTTGATTAATCAGCTGTGTTTGCTAGGGATGGAGAAAAGGTGTGACACCAATCAGGCCCTCGAGGACTGGAGTTGCCAACCCCTGCTTTAAATGAAGACAGGTTGCCCCCTTTGGACAGGGAGTAACCAGTCACATAAACACGTCCCAACACTATACAACCTGTGGAATGAGAGAAAAGGGCCAAGGACTGAAACAGTGCTCTTCCTGTAAGAAAACACTACTGTTGGAGAGAATCTCAAAATGAACACTGGGCTAAACACTGAAAACACTGCACACAAAGATCGTATTCCTGTATGAAGACAAATGTAACAAAGATTACTTCTGCTAAGGTAAACCAGCCTTCTACTGTAACTGCCTTAGAGTTCAACAAGGTACTGTTTTCCTACTATCTACAGGGTCAGTGGGACACTGGCTCTCAGATGTGTATTGATGAACTGTGGGAAGATGAAAACTTGAGAATGTTTCAGATATAATTTACTCACCTGACTCACTACAGATAGTAGCTGCCAATGGAATAAACATGCCTTATGTAGGTTGGATAGAAGTGACTTTCAAACTGGCCTCAGAGGCAGCTGAAATATTTTTAAAAACGAGTCATCCCAGTGCCTGATGTAAACCCTCAGTGGGCAGAAGGACTTGAGTTCAGTGAGACTATAGTAAAGCTGAGAAAATATGCCTCTCCACATGTCATCATTGATGTTCACAACTTCACCGACCACGGCATGATGTTAACAGGGCGAACAGTAATTGGCACTGTGCAGGAAATAAAGTCAGATTATCCCGCCACCATGCTGGAGAACTGTCATCAACCTCACACTGTTGCTGTCAACAGAGTTCAGACACAGAGTGAAAATACTGAAGACTTATGGGATCCTCTTGTTGATCTGAGCCACCCAGCAGCAACAAATCATTAACCAAATGTTGAGAGAGGAATGAAGATCATTTTCCAAAACAGACAGTGACATTGGCTGCATTGAGAATCTGGATCTGAGCATTTCATTGAAAGACAGTGATCAACTTGCACGAACCTACCTGTCCATGACGATGCCATTATACAAAGAGATGAAATACTACCTACATGACCTGATAGCATAGGGCAGGGTGGAGAAGTCCAACTCTCTTCACTCCTCCCCAGTCGTACAGTATGTGTATAAGGAAAAAGGACGGCAGCTTACGACTGTGCATAGACTACTGGGAGCTGAACAGGAAGACTCACCCTGATCGCCAGCCAATACCCAGAGTACAGGATATCATGGACAGCCTTGGATCAGGGAACAGTTTATCACCAAGGGTTCATGTCAAAGAAAAGCAAGCCCATGACAGCCTTGTGATCCCCTGGAGCCTGTATGAGTGGGTTCAGATTCTATTTGGACTCAGCGCTGTATGGAGGAACGTTTGGATGGCTTGAGAGATGATATCTGTGTCCTGTATCTGGATGACACCCTCGTCTTCAGCAATAGCTTTGAGAACCATGTCAATGATTTTAGAAAAGTACTACAGAGACAGACTATATGGGATAAAGCTGAAGCCTAGCAAGTGTGAGATATTCAAAGTGGTGATTCGCTATTTATGGAGAATAGTGTCTGCCGAGGGAAGCAAAATCGATCCAGCTGATACTGCAGCAGTCAGTGCTCCGAAGGACCAAAGACCAAGTACAGTAGGAAAGCTCAGAGGAATCATCAGGTTGCTGAGCTACTATAAGCAATACATCAAAGACTTCTCACACATTGCTAGCCCGCTCTACAACCTGCTCACAAGGTCTCCTGACGAAGTTACAGGTACACACATGACTTTGTCTTAGCTAGCTAGGTCTTTTTATTTTGTCTAAATTTGCACTATGAATGGCATAATCAAGTTGGCATAATCAAGTGGAAGTCACGAAATTTCGTCAGCCGGTGATTGTTAAGCAAATAACTGTCGGTCTCATGGTAATTGACCGTGAATTAACATAAACACATTTAGCATCTTCTGGCTTCCACACATAGCCTACAAGCCTTCACAATAAATCCATTATTTATTTTAGATAGGTCTAAAGAAGCATGATATGAAGAAAATCTAGTCTATTTCAGAAGAACAGAATAGCATACTCTGATTTGTCCATATGTTATGTCCTGATGTGACTATGCCAAATGGCTGTGGGCTACACTAGTTCATTTAGCAGAATTCCATGGCATTATTTTATATTATTTTATAGTATGAAGAATACAATTGAACGAAGCTGAATAAAATATAAATATTTTATAGAAACGATTTGAGGGAGTGCCCACACGCGGCTATTCTGTGTTGAGCAGTAAACAAAGAAATAGGTACTCCTATATGCTTAACTTAGAGTTATTAATGTAACTTTAGTTGTTCTACAAACGTTCTACAAACTTCTCAGAGACGTTTATTCTTCACACAGACGCATCAGACAAAGGTTAAGGAGATGTGTTGTATCAGAAACAAGACTGAAAACTGTGTGTCATAGCCTATGCGTCTCGAACCTTGACTGGACCTGAGAAAAACTACAATCTCCACTCAGGAAAATTAGTTTCTAGCCCTGTACTGGTCAATCACAGTAAAGTTCTGCGACTACTTATACTATGCATCGACCTTCACAGTGTACAGTGGCAACAAAACAAATAAAATTGTATTTGTCATATCCACCGAGGTGTAGACCTTACCGTGAAATGCTTTCTTACAAACCCTTAACCAACAACGCAGTTCAAGAAGTAGAGTTAAGAAAGTATTTACTAAATAAACTAAAGTAAAAAAATACAAGAAAATCAAAAAGTAACACAAGAAAATTACATAACAATAACGAGGCTATATACAGGGGATACCGGTACTGAGTCAATGTGCAGGGGTACAGGTTAGTCGAGGTAATTTCTAAAGTGACTATGCATAGATAATAAACAGTGAGTAGCAGCAGTCTACCGCTTGCCTTGCGGTAGTAGAGAGAACAGTCTATGATTTGGGTGACTGGAGTCTTCCTCTGACACCGCCTAGTATATAGGTCAGGGATGTCAGGAAGCTTGGCCCAAGTGATTTACTGGGCTGTACGCACTGCCCTCTGTAGTGCCTTACTTTCAGATGCTGAGCAGTTGCCAAACCAGGGGGTGATGCAACCGGTCAGGATGCTCTCGATGGTGCAGCCGTAGAACTTTTTGAGGACCTGGGGACCCATGCCAAATCTTTTCAGTCTCCTGAGGGGGAAAAGAGGATGTCGTGCCTTCTTCACAGCTGTCTTGGTGTGTTTGGACCATGATAGTTCGTTGGTGATGTGGACACCAAGGAACTTGAAACTTGAAAATCCCCTTACCTACGTCTTGTCAAGTGTCAAGCTGAACGCAACAGGGTGCAGATGGATTGCAGAACTCGCATATCCTGGTCAATGGCAGTCTCTGCTATGTATGCAGCAACAACAGAAACCAGATAGCACAGGCCTTTCTCAAAAGCAGAGATACGATAGACACAGAGAGAAGATGAGCGCATCGGACCAGTGATGGAACACAAACCGTCAAGTTCAAAACCAACAGGGCAAGAACTGAAAACATTCAACATGGAAAGCAGATGTCTTCTTCGAGAGTGGGACAAGCTCAACTTGGATGAGGATGGTATCCTCTATCTCAAGGCAGTAGTCAGAAAGCAACTGGTGTTGCCAGAGAAGTACAAGGCTACAGTCTTGAAGGAACTACATGACGAAATGGGCCATCAAGTTGTAGATCGCACAACATCGCTGATATGAGAAAGTGCATCATGTAATAAGAAGCTGCACTTGCCTGAAACAGAAAAAACCTTGACGTGAAACGAGAGCACCAATGACCAACATAGTGACAACTCTGCCATTTGAACTTGTATCCGTAGACTTCCTACACTTAGACAAATACAAGGACAGTTATGAGTATATACAGTTCATTCGGAAAGTATTCAGACACCTTGACTTTTTTCATGTTTTGTTACCTTACAGCCCTATTCTAAAATTGATTAAACTGTTTTGTTTCCTCATCAATGTACACACAGTACCCCATAATGACAAAGCAAAAACATGTTTTTTGAAATTTTTGGAAATGTATTTAAAAAAAAAATGAAATCACATTTACATAAGTATTCAGAACCTTTGGCAGCGATTACAGCCTTGAGTCTTCTTGGGTATGACACTACAAGCTTGGCACACCTGTATTTGGGAAGTTTCTCCCATTATTCTCTGCAGATCCTCTCAAGCGCTGTCAGATTGGATAGGGAGTGTCAATGCACAGCTATTTTCAGGACTCTCCAGAGATGTTAGATCGGGTTCGGGCTCTGGGCTCCGGGCTCTGGCTGGGCCACCCAAGGACATTCAGAGACTTGTCCCGAAGCCACTCCTGCGTTGTCTTGGCTGTGTGCTTAGGGTTGTTGGAAGGTGAACCTTCGGCCCAGTCTGAGGTCCTGAGTGCTCTGGAGCAGGTTTTCCTCCATTCATCTTTCCCTTGATCCTGACTAGTCTCCCAGTCATTTCTGCTGAAAAACATAGGAAGAGTCTTGGTGGTTCCAAACTTCTACCATTGAAGAATAATGGAGGCCACTGTGTACCTGTGGACCTTCAATGCTGCAGACATTTGTTTGGTACCCTTCCCCAGATATGTGCCTCGACACAATCCTGTCTCGGAGCGTTACGGACAATTCCCATCAACCTCATGGCTTGTTTTTTTGGTCAGCTGTGGGACCTTATATAGACAGGTGTGTGCCATTCCAAATCATGTCCAATCAATTGAATTTACCACAGGTGGACCTCAATCAAGCTGTAGAAACATCTCAAGGATGATCAATGGAAACAGGATGTACCTGAGCTCAATTTCGAGTCTCATATCAGAGTCTGAATACTTATGTAAATAAGGTATTTCTGTTTTTTGTTTTTCATAAATTTGCTAACATTTCTAAAAACCTGTTTTCACTTCGTCATTAGGGGATAATGTGTGCAGATTGATGGATAAAAAAAATAGAATAAGGCTGTAACGTAACAAAATGTGGAAAAGGAAAGGGGTCTGAATATTTACTGTACTAGTGATAGTCGACCATTTCACGCGCTTTGCCCAGGTGCATGCTACAACCTCAAAATCAGGCAAAATAGTGGCAGACTATGACTACGCTCTGAAATTCAGATTTCCTACAAGAATACATAACGATCAAGGAGGGACATTTCAACCCCAGGAACTGCAGAAGTTCTGTGGCATCCCAGGGTCAAGGACAACTCCCTACCATCCGCAGGGGTATGGACAGGTTGAACGCTTTAATAGAATGGTATTACAGATGCTCAAGACTCTCACAAAGTGGACGGAGTACATTGACAAGCTGCTGTATGCATATAACTGTACTCACTGTGAAGTAACAGGATTCTCTCCATTTTACCCATTGGCATGCTCTTTACCTTGAACTCAGGGTCAGAAAACAGAAATCCTCAAGAGTACTGAAAGAAATGGAAACAAGAAATGCAGGAAGCATACGAAATCGCAAGGGAGAACATTAAAGAGTAATCAGAAAGGTTAAAGGAACTACAACAGCAAAGTCAGAACCTCAGTGTTGCAACCAGGCGATCATGTCCTCATCAGAAACATGACACCATGTGTAGGTACAGGCAAACTTCGTAATCACTGGGAAGACAACATTCCCACAGTTGTACGCCAATAACATATTGTACGGAATACATGTGTACTGTAGTGAAGTTGTCTCTAGAGTAATGCAAGGTCTCTTGCATGGTCATGTGAAACGTGAATTGCTATGGAAATGCTGGGATGTGTTTTTCAATGATGTTAAAGGTAATGATGATGCAACTATGACGGTGATACGATATGGATTACAATTATCATCATGAATATTAAGGCTATACTCACTACATGTTACACACATAGACACTCAACCATGCAAATAGGCGGAGTAATTATTTATTTGGACATCACACATTATAGACTTACTCTTATACAGACATCGTACACACTCTCACTAAATCACATCCAATATCATACACATCAACCTACTCAGATTGACTACCTACATAATATCTTGTCTCAATTTTCTAACATCTGTGGCATTGTAAATATCAGAAATTTGAAAGCTATAATTTTGAAAGTCATAATACCTCTGATGGTGTAAGGCGTGGGTGTTTGCTGACGAGGAATCAAGTGCAGGAAGCAGCGATTCAGGGTATTGGCTTTAATAGGCACAATGGCTAAACGACAAGCCAACCCAAACAGCGCACAGAGCGCACTACCAAACAATGTGCCCCAAACACAAGGGACAAAACACAGCTTGCGCAAAACACACGCACCACTGACAATGTACAACAAACAGCGTGTCACCACGCACAGCAAACAATGAAATAAACGCAATCCCGCACAAAGAAAAGGCGGACCAGCTAATATAAATAGCCCCGCTAATCACCCCCACTCAGAACAGGTGCACACAATTACAAACAGGGGAAAAACAAAAAGGGAATCAGTGGCAGCTAATAGGCCAGTGACGACAACCGCCGAGCGCCACCTGAGCAGGAGGGGGCGCCACCGTCGGTGGGAATCGTGACAGTACCCCCCTCCTGACGCGCGGCTCCTGCAGCGCGCCGACACCGGCCTCGAGGACGACCCGGAGGGCGAGGCGCAGGGCGATCCGGACGGAGGCGATGGAAATCCCTCAACATGGATGGGTCCAAGACGTCCTCCGCCGGCACCCAGCACCTCTCCTCCGGACCGTACCCCTCCCAGTCAACGAGGTACTGCAGGCCCCTCACCCAGCGTCTCGAGTCCAGAATGGCCCGTATGCTGTACGCCGGGGACCCCCCGATGTCCAGAGGGGGCGGAGGGACCTCCGTCACCTCACCTTCCTGCAGGGGACCAGCTACCACCGGCCTGAGGAGAGACACATGAAACGAGGGGTTAATACGTTAATAGGAAGGGAGTTATAACCGATAACACACCTCGTTTATCCTCCTCAGGATTTTAAAGGGCCCCACACACTGCGGCCCCAGCTTCTGGCAGGGCACGCGGAGGGGCAGATTCCGGGTCGAGAGCCAGACCCTGTCCCCCGGTACGAACACGGGTGCCTCACTGCGGTGGCGGTCAGCGCTCCTCTTCTGCCGTCCACTGGCCTCCTTCAGGGATTCCTGGATGGCTCTCCAGGTCTCCTTGGAGCGCTGTACCCAGTCCTCCACCGCAGGAGCCTCAGTCTGGCTCGGGTGCCATGGTGCCAGGACTGGCTGGTAACCCAAAACACACTGAAAGGGTGATAAGTTAGTAGAGGAGTGACAAAGTGAGTTCTGGGCTAACTCCGCCCAAGGAATGTACCTCGCCCACTCCCTTGGCCGGTCCTGGCAATACGACCTCAGAAACCTGCCCACCTCCTGGTTCACCCTCTTCGCCTGCCCATTACTCTCGGGGTGATAACCGGAGGTCATACTGACCGAGACCCCCAGCCGCTCCATAAACGCTTTCCAGACCCTGGATGTGAACTGGGAACCTTGATCAGAGACAATGTCCAATGCCCAATGTCCCAATGTCCTACGTGGGTAAATAGGTCCTCCGCAGTCTGCAGGGCCGTAGGGAGACCGGGCAATGGGAGGAGATGGCAGGACTTAGAAAACCGATCCACAACCACCAGGATCGTAGTGCTCCCCTGAGACGGGGGAAGATCTGTCAGGAAGTCTACTGACAGGTGCGACCATGGCTGTTGTGGAACAGGGAGGGGCTGTAACCTCCCTCTAGGGAGATGCCTAGGAACCTTACTCTGGGCGCACACCGAACAGGAAGAGACATAGAACCTCACGTCCTTAGCTAAGGTGGGCCACCAGTACTTCCCCCTGAGACTCCGCACTGTCCTCGCCACACCAGGATGGCCCGAAGTGGGTAGCGTGTGCGCCCACCGAATCAAAAGATCACGAACACCGAGCGGCATGTACTTGCGACCAACGGGACACCGTGCAGGCGCAGGTTCCAATACTAATGCCCGCTTGATGTCCGCGTCCACCTCCCATACCACAGGTGCCACCAGCCTAGACGCTGGAATGATGGGAGTTGGATCGATGGGCCGGTCCTCCGTGTCATAAAGACGGGACAGCGCGTCGGCCCTCGTGTTCAGGGAGCCTGGTCTATAGGAGATCGTAAACCTAAACCGGTCGAAGAACATGGCCCACCTTGCCTGACGCGGATTCAGTCTCCTAGCTGCCTGGATGTACTCCAGATTTCGATGGTCGGTCCAGAAGAGAAAGGGGTGCTTAGCCCCCTCAAGCCAGTATCGCCACACCCTCAAGGCTTTTACCACCGCTAGCAACTCCCTGTCCCAACATCATAGTTACGCTCCGCCGAACTGAGCTTCTTCAAAAAGAAAGCGCAGGGGCAGAGTTTCAATGGCGCACCCGAGCGCTGTGATAGCACGGCACCCACCCCAGCCTCGGATGCGTCCACCTCTACTATGAATGCTAGAGACGGGTCCGGATGCGCCAACACGGGTGCTTCGGTGAACATCGCCTTCAACTTCTTGAAGGCTCCGTCCGCCTCCGTCGACCACCGCAAACGCACCGGCCCCCCCCTTCAGCAATGAGGTAATAGGAGCCGCTACCTGGCCAAAACCCCGGATAAACCTCCGGTAGTAATTGGCAAAGCCTAAGAACCGCTGCACTTCCTTCACACATTTCTCAGCCTTAACATATAGGTCATGCTCCAGCAGTCTACCAAGCACCTTGCGCACCAGGGACACATGCGCGGAGCGGGTGGCGGAATATATCAGAATATCATCGATATAGACAATCACGCCCTGCCCGTGCAGGTCCCTGAGAATCTCGTCTACAAAGGATTGAAAGACGGCTGGAGCATTCTTCAACCCATACGGCATGACAAGGTACTCATAATGGCCCGATGTGGTACTAAATGCAGTTTTCCACTCGTCTCCCTCCTTGATACGCATCAGGTTATACGCGCTCCTGAGGTCCAGTTTTGTGAAGAACTTTGCTTCGTGAAATGATTCCACCGCCGTAGCGATGAGAGGTAGCGGGTAACTAAACCCCACCGTGATCGCATTTAGACCTCTGTAATCAATGCACGGACGCAGACCTCCCTCCTTTTTCTTCACAAAAAAGAAACTCGAGGAGGCGGGTGAGATGGAGGGCCGAATGTACCCCTGTCTCAGAGATTCCATGACATATGTCTCCATAGCCACCGTCTCCTCCTGTGACAAGGGGTACACGTGACTCTTGGGAAGCGCAGCGTTAACCTGGAGATCTATCGCACAATCCCCCTGTCGATGAGGTGGTAATTTGGTCGCCCTCTTTTTACAGAAAGCGATCGCCAAATCGGCGTATTCAGGGGGAATGCGCACGGTGGACACCTGGTCTGGACTCTCCACCGACATGGCACCTATGGAAACTCCTAGACACTTCCCTGAACACTCCTCTGACCACCCCTGGGGAACCCCCTGTTTCCACGAAATCCGGGGATTGTGATCAGCCAGCCAGGGGACCCCCAGCACCACCGGAAACGCAGGCGAATCGATAAGGAAAAAACTAATCCGTTCCTTATGATTCCCCTGCATCACCATGTCCAGTGGAACCGTAGACTCCCTGACTAGCCCTGACCCTAATGGTCGACTATCTAGGGAGTGCACGGGGAAGGGAGAATCTATCGGCACTCGCGGAATGCCCAGCATAATGGCAAGTCCGCGATCAATAATGTTCCCAGCTGCGCCTGAATCAACTAGCGCCCTATGCTGGGAAGAGGGAAAAAAATCTGAAAACAAAATAGGTAAGAACACGTGACCAACAGGGGGATCTGGGTGAATCTGGTGCTGACTCACCTGGGGTGACCGAGAAGTGTTCTGCCTGCCCTCTCGACTCCCAGACTGGCTCCTCCAGCACCGGTCGGCCGTGTGTCCTCTCCGACCACAGCTGGTGCAGGAGGAGCCACCTCCTCCAGTGCCCCTTGGCACAGCCGCCCCCCCCCCCCACACCTCCATCGGAGTAGGGGTGGGGGTGCACGGGGGTGGAACGGACAGGACCCTTTCTGAACGCCCGCGGGCAGCCAGCAGATTGTCCAGACGGATGGACATATCGATAAGCTCATCCAGGGACAGAGCGGTGTCTCGACAGACTAGCTCCCTGCGGACGTCCGCCCGGAGACTGCACCGGTAATGGTCTATAAGGGACCTGTCGTTCCACCCCGCCCCAGCAGCCAAGGTCCTGAACTCCAGCGCGAAGTCCTTCGCGCTCCTCGTCTCCTGCCTGAGGTGGAACAGCCTCTCACCCGCCGTTCTTCCTTCCGGAGGGTGGTCGAACACGGCCCGAAAGCGGCGGGTGAACTCTGGGTAGTGGTCCCTCGCCGAGTCTGGACCATTCCAGACAGCATTTGCCCACTCCAGAGCTCGGCCCGTCAGGGAGGAAACGAGGGCACTCACGCTCTCCTCTCCCGAGGGAACAGGTCTTCCACAAGCTTCCCACAATAAGTTGGGTGAATTTTGGCCCATTCCTCTTGACAGAGCTGGTGTAACTGAGTCAGGTTTGTAGGCCTCCATGCTTGCACAAACTTTTTCAGTTCTGCCCACAAATTGTCTATGGGATTGAGTTCAGGGCTTTGTGATGGCCACTCCAATATCTTGACTTTGTTGTCCTTAAGCCATTTTGCCACAACTTTGGAAGTATGCTTGGGGTCAATGTCCATTTCAAAGACCCATTTGCGACCAAGCTTTAACTTCCTGACTGATGTCTTGAGATGTTGCTTCAATATATCCACATAATTTTCACCCCTCATGATGCCATCTATTTTGTGAAGTGCACCAGTCCCTCCTGCAGCAAAACACCCCCACAACATGATGCTGCCACTCCCGTCCTTCATGGTTGGGATGGTGTTCTTCCGCTTGCAAGCCTCCCCCTTTTTCCTCCAAACATAACAATGGTCATTATGGCCAAACAGTTCTATTGTTTCATCAGACCAGAGGACATTTCTCCAAAAAGTACGATCTATGTCCCCATGTGCAGTTGCAAACCGTAGTCTGCTTTTTTTGTGGCAGTTTTGGAGCAGTGGCTTCTTCCTTGCTGAGCCGCCTTTCGGGTTATGTCGATATAGGACTCGTTTTACTCTGGATATAGATACTTTTGTACCTGTTTCCTCCAGAATCTTCACAAGGTCCTTTGCTGTTATTCTGGGATTGATTTGCACTTTTCGCACCAAAGTACATTCATCTCTAGGAGACAGAACGCGTCTCCTTCCTGAGCGCTATGATGGCTGCGTGGTCCCATGGTGTATATACTTGCGTACTGTTGTTTGTACAGATGAACGTGGTACCTTCAGGCGTTTGGAAATTGCTCCCAAGGATGAACCAGACTTGTGGAGGTCGACAATTATTTTCTGAGGTCTAGGCTGATTTCCCCATGATGTCAAGCAAAGAGGCACTGAGTTTGAAGGTAGGCCTTGAAATGCATCCACAGGTACACCTCCAATTGACTCAAATTATGTAAATTAGCCTATCAGAAGCTTCTAAAGCCATGACATCATTTTCTGGAATTTTCCAAGCTGTGTAAAGGCGCAGTCAACTTAGTGTATGTAAACTTCTGACCCACTGGAATTGTGATACAGTGAATTATAAGTGAAATAATCTGTCTGTAAACAATTGTTGGAAAAATGACTTGTTTCATGCACAAAGTAGATGTCCTGCTGGCCCCCCTACATCTGAGGAAGCACAGTTCCCGCTCAGCCCAGTCAAAACTGTTCGCTGCCAGGACAGCGGAGTCAATCACCACCTTCCGGAGACACCTGAAACCTCACCTCTTTAAGGAATACCTGGGATAGGACAAAGTAATCCTTCTAACCCCCCCCCCTAAAAGATTTAGATGTACTATTGTAAAGTGGTTGTTCCACTGGATATCATAAGGTGAATGCACCAATTTGTAAGTCGCTCTGGATAAGAGCGTCTGCTAAATGACTTAAATGTAAATGTAAATGTAAATGTCCTAACCGACTTGCCAAAACTATAGTTTGTTAACAAGAAATTTGTGGAGTGGTTGAAAAATGAGTTTTAATGACTCCAACCTAAGTGTAAACGTCCGACTTCAACTGTATTCTGTTTACAGGAAACTCACTCTAAATCCTTAGATGATGTTGCGTGGAAAAAGGAATGGGGTGGTGAAATAATTTTCTGTCATGGACAAAGAATCTCAAAAGGTGTGATGATTTTAATTAACAAAAATGTCGATCTGAATGTGCAAATAGTCAGGAATGAATTGCAAGGAAGGTGGATGATTTTGATTATGAAAGTGGACAAAAAAGAGATTTGGCTCAATAATCTATATGGTCCAAATCAGGATGATCCATACTTCTTTGAAAACATTTATATCAATTTATTGAACTTACAGGCAACAAAATGATCAAATCATTATGGTCGGAGATGATAATACAGTGTTAAGTGCCTCAATGGACCATAAATGTAATCACTCTACAAACTATCATCACCATTCCCTTAAGGAAATCACAAATATTATGGACATATTAGAAATAGTGGATGTTTGGAGACGAAAAACCCCGACCCAGTGAGATATACATGGAGGAGACTTAATCAAGCTAGTCGTCTTGACTACTTTCTTGTCTCTTTCCCGCTTGCATCAAAGGTTTAAAAAGTTTTAATAGGAGACAGAATGCGATCGGATCATCATCTAATTGGCATCCACATAACTTATAGTTTTTCCACATGGACGGGGATATTGGATATTTAATCAAAGTTTACTGGAGGACAACTTATTTTTAACTAAGACAAAGTAATATTATAACTGAATTTTTACAATATAATATAGGTTCAGCAAATCCCCTTATTGTTTGGGATACCTTTAAATGTACCTTCAGAGGTCATTCAATTCAATATTCATCAATAATAAAAATATGTTTCTAGCTAAAGAGACAAGACTAACAAGGGAAATCCATGAACTAATAGTACAGGTAGATAGCAATAAAAACGATACTACAGAGATACAAAATATGTTTGAGGAGAGAAAAAAGAACTTGAGGAATTATTCAAGAACGATCTAATGTCATCTATTACAAAAATAAAGAAAACTGGATGGAATATGGAGAAAAATGCACCAAATTCTTCCTGAATCTCCAATACAGGAACGCTAACAAAAATAATTTACAGAAACTCGTTACTGAAGACGGAGTCATCTATGATTCTTCGAATTATATTTTAAAAGAGGAAGCTAATTATTTTAGGCAGATGTTCTCTTTTCCGTCTCATCCTCTCCAACTGAATGAAGATTACGGAAAGGAATTCTTTCCAAATAATATAAAAAAAATTGAAAATTAACAAATGTACAGAAAGATCAGTGCAAAGGCCAAATTACAGAGGATGAACTTTTTGAGTCTATTAAATCCTTTCAGCCTGGAAAAACCCAAGGGCTTGATGGCATACCGGTAGAGGTATATCAAGCCTTTTTTGATACACTAAAAGCTCCATTGTTAGATTGTTTTAACTACTCCTATAGAAATGGTAGTCTGTCAGGTACTCAGCAGGAATGTCTGATTTCTCTATTATTAAAACAAGACCCAGATGGTAAATATAAAGACCCAGTCTATCTAAAAAACTGGAGGCCCCTTACACTTCAACGTTGTGATGCAAAAATACTAGCGAAATGCATAGCACTCAGAATTAAAAGGGTTTTACCAGATATTGTTCATCCTGATCAGACTGTTTTTTTACATGGACGATACATTGGAGATAATATACGACAACTACTAGAAATAATAGAACATCATGAAACATCTAAGAAGCCAGGCCTGTTATTTATAGCGGATTTTGAAAAGGAATTTGATAAAGACTGGATTTTATTTATAAATGCCTGGATTTTTAAATTTTCGGTAATTCTCTTATAAAATGGGTAAAAACTTATGTATAGCAACCCCAGGTGTAAAATAGTAAATAACGGCTACTTCTCACAGAGTTTTGAATTGTCAAGAAGAGTTAAACAAGGGTGTCCGCTGTCACCATATCTATTCGATATGGCCATCGAAATGCTAGCTATTAAAATCAGATCCAATAACAACATTAGAGGATTAGAAATCCAAGGCTTAAAAACAAAGGTGTCCATGTATGCCGATGACTCAAGTTTTATATTAAGTCTGCAAGCTAGATTCCTGCAATGTCTCATTGAAGATCTAGACAACTTTTCTGTACTCTCTGGACTAAAACCTAATCATGATAAGTGTACAATATTACGTATTGGATATTTAAAAAATACTACTTTTACATTACCCTGCCGTTTACCTATAAAATGTGCTGATGGTGAAGTAGACATACTTGGTATTCATATCACAAAGCTCTCCACAATGAATTTCAATAGAAAACTTAGACAAGATCCTGCAACCATGGAGCGGTAAATACCTGTCTAATTATGTAAAAATTGCCCTGATTTAACTCCATAGTCATATCTCAGTTTACTCACTTACTTATGGAGCTGCCTACTCCTGATAATTCATTTTTCAAATCATGTGAGCAAAAACTATTTCGCTTTATCTGGGACTCTAAATCAGACAAAATAAATATATATAAAAAATATATATAAGCACTAAACCTCTCTCTAAAAGCTTCACTTATTCAAAAGTTTTACTTGAACCCTAAATGGTTATCAAGTAGATTACTAAGAAAAGCTCATCAATTGTTTAAAAATTGCCTTTTTGCCTTTGTGCAGATTACCATGTCTCATTTTCGATTAATTGAAAATGATACTTTTTCAAAGTATCTCTCTTTTTCAAACAAGCATTGCAGAGCTGGCTACAATTTCAATTTCATCTCCCTGAAAAGATACAACAAATATTATGGCTGAACTCAAATGTGCTGGTTGATAAAATACCTGTATTTATGGGAAAGATGTTTGAAAAGGGTATTTTGTTCTTAAAATATATTGTAAATTGGAATGGTAGAGTTATGTCCTTCATGGAGTTATCAGAAATGTACGGGAAGGTCTGCTCAATCCAAGAGTACAACCAATTGATTACAGCATTACCACAAAAATGGAGGAAGCAGGTGGCAGCGGGAGGAGGTGGGGAACTGGTCTGTCTGCCCAATATATAGGATCAAAACTGGCGGAGGAATACAAATAGCATAAATAGGAAAGTATACCAGTTTCATTTGAGGACCAGGATGTTGACAACTGTGCCATACAGATTGCAAAATAGTTGGGAAGAGATTTTTTATGTACCGATTCCATGGTACAGGGTGTATAAGTTGATATATAAAACAACGCAATAATTCAAGACGTGCTTTTTAGCTAAAATTATTATATAGAATGTTTGCCACCAACAAAATGTTGAATATGTGGGGCATAAAATCATCAAAGCTCTGCAGATTTTGTTGTGAGGATACAGAATCAATAGACCATTTCTTTTGGTATTGCCCTCAGGTAGCCTGTTTCTGGTCTCAGGTTCAGGAATGGCTGAAAATGCCTAGCCTTGATCTAAAATTGACCCTAGAAATAGTACTTTTAGGAGACCTGGAGAGACCGGGTTAGTTAATTACTAATACTCTTAGTAAAAGTATTTATCTTCAACTCGCAATCTGTGGATTCTATTCGATTAGATAGATTGAAATTGTGCGTTAAACATCACATCATAGTTGAAAGATATGTGTTGCGTAGAAACCCGAAGTGGGTGGCCAGCAGAGATAGATGGGATGGGCTGAGGGAAGCTGAGGGTTGGGATGTGGAATTGGAGACAAGTGGGAGTGGAGTTGCTGTGCGGGAGATAGAATGATGGTCAAAGACACTTTTTTAAGTGAAAATAAAACATAATAAAAAGTATGTTTGAATGACAACTAATGCCAGTTTGCCTGAGGCTGATGCCATGCAGGTGTTTGTACACATGCATATACACACACTCTCATTCAAATGAACGCGTACAAGAACACACACATACATTGTAATAGTGCCAGACATGCACACAAACATATACAGTTGGCATTGCGGTTATGATTGTAGCTGTCCTTGATGTCCTTTGTTTTACATTTATTTGTATTCATTTATTTTTTTTGCATTGTTGTTTGCTGTTTTCTTCTGTCTTTTTCTTTTTTATCTTTAGTTCATTCTCTTGGTTGTTGGTGCATCGGGGGGTTCTTGGGGGTGGGGAATGGAATTAATTGTATTTTTTATTTGTATTTTTCTTCTTGGGGGTGGAATGTGGGAGGGGTCTCGAATGGTTGAGGGACAGCTATTGGGGAACTGTGGGGGATCTTGGAGGGTTCGGGTTCACATTTTTTGGCCTGGTGGGAGATCTGTCAACGTGCCCTTGAGCAGGACATTGACCCTGGATGCTTCTGTGTGTCGCTCTGAATGGGAGTCTGTTGGATGACTGGTATGATGCAGTTGTTGAGCGGCTTCACTGCAAGTATATTGTATGTTTCGGATATTCAATTAAAAAATCTTTTAAAAATGTAGAAAATAAAAAACATTCACACAGTTGTACGCCAGGTTGGAGAAGACATTCTCATCTACAAACTGAAACCTGAACAAGGAAAAGGACGGTCCAGGTGAGTCTTACATTACCGTGTGACTACCTGCCCCTGAAAGTTCAAACAGCAAAACTCCAAGCCAAAGAAAAGAGGAACAAACCAAAGTAATGGACAAATGGAAGAACACGAACAGGATGACTATGACGATGATGATGAATACTACAGATATGAAATACCATCTTGGACGTACCCAGAAAGAAGCTAAAGTACACGCAGTTGACCCCAAACAGGACAAACCTGTGGACAAACCAATTTTATTTATTTATTTTTATTTCACCTTTATTTAACCAGGTAGGCCAGTTTAGAACAAGTTCTCATTTACAACTGCGACCTGGCCAAGATAAAGCAAAGCAATTGACAAAAACAACAACACAGAGTTACACATAAACAAACGTACAGTCAATACGACTGAAAAATACAATACAAAAGAAAAATAGAAAATAGAAAAATAGAAAAATCTATGTACAGTGTGTGCAAATGTAGAAGAGTAGGGAGGTAGGAAATAAATAGGCCCTAGAGGCAAAAATAATTACAATTTAGCATTAATACTAGAGTGACAGATGTGCAGATGATGATGTGCAAGTAGAGATACTGGGGTGCAAGAGGGTAAGTAATAATGTATGGATGAGGTAGTCGGGTGTGCTATTTACAGATTGGCTGTGTACAGGTACTGTGAGCGGTAAACTGCTCAGACAGCTGATGCTTAAAGTTAGAGAGGGAGATATAAGACTCCAGCTTCAGAGATTTTTGCCATTCGTTCCAGTCATTGGCAGCAGAGAACTGGAAGCAAAGGCGGCCAAAGGAAGTGTTGGCTTTGGGGATGACCAGTGCAATATACCTGCTGGAGCGCGTGCTATGGGTGGGTGTTGCTATGGTGACAAATGAACTGAGATGCATCTGCCAGAAGAGACAATGGACTTACCTGTGGACTTACCCAAGGAAGAGGTCCCAGCTCTTCTGTATTTCCCCCTTTCAGGTACGAATGCGATTTTGAATGTATTAGTTCGTCAGAATGTTACAGATGTTAACTGTGTGATATTTAGTCAGCAGCAAACATGTGTAAAACAATATAAATGTGTTAGATATATGTTTAGATAACTTGGAAATTAACCATTAGCCATTTTGCTAGCTTGCTAGAAGGCTGCTCACTTCCGCGAGGTGACTTCGTGATCAGAGCGTGCCCGAGAGAGACCGCGCTCACAGCTCCTGTGTGTGTGGTTGAATGGGAGCAATGGAAAACTTTTGGGAAATGTGAATGTTGTTGTAATCTAAAGCACTAAATACAAATTAATACAAGTTTATACATGTTTACATGAAGATATTTTGTGCATTTGTGAAACATTCTATATGTAAATGGTTGATGATTTTATATGAAAAACACTCATTTACAAGTGACTTGAAGCCAAAGCTACATCTCTGTGTGATTTATTTATATATTTCCCCTTTTCAGGGGTATAACATATTCATGACAAAAAGTTAATTGCTTTGCCACATGTTTGCAACAGTACTTTGTGCCTTGTTGCAAACAGGATGCATGTTTTGGAATATATGTATTCTGTACAGGCTTCCTTCTTTTAACTCTGTTATTTAGATTAGTATTTTGGAGTAACTACAAGGTTGTTGATTCATCCTCAGTTTTCTCCTATCACAACCATTAAACTCTAACTGTTTTAAATTCACCATTGGCCTCATGGTGAAATCCCGGAGCGGTTTCCTTCCTCTCAGGCAACTGAGTTAGGAAGGGCGCCTGTATCTTTGTAGTGACTGGGTGTATTGCTACACCATCCAAAAAGTTATTAATAAATTTACCATGCTCAAAGGGATATTCAATGTCTGCTTTTTTCTTTTTACCCATCTACTGTACCAATAGGTGCCCTTCTTTGCGAGGCATTGGAAAACCTCCTTGATCTTTGTGGTTGAATCTGTGTTTGAAATTCCCTTTCACGACTAAGGGGCCTTACAGTTAATTGAGGTAGTCATTCAAAAGTCATGTTTAAACACTTATTGCACACAGAGTGAGTCCATGCTACTTATTATGTGACTTGTTAAGCAAATTTGTACTCCTGAACTTATTTAGGCTTGCCATAACAAAGGGGTTGAATACTTATTGACTAAAGACATTTCAGCTATTCATTTTCTATTCATTTGTAAAACTGTAAAAAAAAAAAATATATAATAATAATAATAATAATCTACATTATGGGTGTTGTATGTAGGCCAGTGACAAAACACTTCAATTTAATACATTTTAAATTCAGGCTGTAACACAACAAAATGTGGAAAAGTCAAGGGGTGTGAATACTTTTTGAATGCACTCTATGCTATACTGTATACTTTACAGCCACATCTAATGCATAGCTATGGTCAACTGAATGTGGCTAAATGACGGATGTTCTAAATCAACTTAGGCCTATACGGTATTGCATGCCATGGTAAAAGCCACACATTTTTATGTTGGATCTAGGGTGCCATGGTTAGCATATCGGATGTGATATTTTGGGTGAGCATGCGAGCAGTGCAGTGCATCACAGACCAGCTCTGACACATACCTCCAGGTGCTTATACATTGATGCTTTACCACAGGGACAGCTTAACACATAATGACTGACGCTGACACAATGCCAAAAACCCTAAGACAAAAACTAGCACATCTGGAGCATTTGCAATATACAAACACTGCTTGAAACCAATATGATGAGAAGACATGGAAACATGCACAAATCTCAATGGGCTCCGACACATTTTGAAACTATGCCTCCCTTAATTTAAAAGTACTACATTTTTTACAAAAGTAATTTTTTATGCACAATTGCCATACATTTTACATGGAGGAGAATTTCAGGAAGTGTCTCTGAGGAGCCAGGGATGCTCTATGACACTTTCCAATGGAGGCGAAGGTTAGACCTGTACAGTGTGATAAAAATACCTAGGTGTTCACATCACCCTTGTCTCAACGTCCTGGAAATTTACATTTTGAACGTGCAGTCATGATTTTGTCAGAGTGGCTTTTGCCTTCCTTTGGGGCTATGGCACTTTAAAACTGTCAGTGATGGCTCACAATTCTTATCTGATGTGGTTAAACTTAGTGGTCATCACAGATCAACTAAATCTGATAATGACTTAATTGAGAGCACCTGTACTGGAAAACTATTAAGGCAGTATTGCAGCTTTAGGTGGTCCTGAGAAAAATAACATATTTTATGGCAATTTAACTGTTCAGTGTACTGTTTGTATGAATATTTAAATGGACATGTTAATATAGTTGAATGTACATATTCTCACAGAGGACAGTATAAGCCCAATGCTCACACATGTCAAAGGTATTCCCTAATGTTCTTAACTCCTAGGCTAATCCTGTTATAGAGACGGGCTGAAATGGAGAAAAAGCATTGAGTAAAGGAAATCCCTTCTCTTAATGAGAAAGAGCATGCTTTCATTAGCTTTTTATCAATTAGCTGGCACAGTAATGAATATGTAAATGAGTCGTTTTTGTATCCTCCTAAATTTAAAAACCCAGATGAAAGTATTATTAGCTTATTCATATCAAGAACCAAGAAATGGCTGTTGCCCAGGTCCTGCACGTTTGTCACTTCATGTTAAAGGTGCCATTTGTATCGTATGTTAAAGGTGTTGACATTTTAGAGATTTATATGTAAACAGGCATGCTTTGATTACAATTTCAGTACTGTGAAGGAGGTAAAAGCTTGAGTTTGTTAAGTCCTTAAATAGAAAGACTGATACTTTCTACAGAAATCCCCTCCCTTGGGAAACTTTTGTTTGGGGAAGCATGTACATGACACCGACACATCTGTCTATTCCATCTCATTCCCTTAAAAATAAACCCATCTTTGCCCAGAATATCTAAAGTGAAGGATGATAAATAGCAAATTCATGTCTGGTGTCAGCCTTAGCATTCATTATTTAGAATATATTCACGTGGCTGACCCCTTTAACAGGTCACAGGTTACTTGGTCCAGTAAATAGCAGTGGAGAACCCAACACCTCTGTAAACTGACAACTTGAAATGTGCACTCAGGAAAATGTGACAAGAGCTTTGCATAAAACACTTTCGTAAAAAGCCATCGCACCATGTCCCTGATCAATTTAGGGTATGAGTCTGAGTTATTCTCATAAAGAGCTAGGCTCTTTCCTGTAAGATTTATGTCTACAGTAACGGGGAAGCATGCAACTGGTATTTCATAATGTTTCAAAATTGTATCTGTGTGGCATCAGGACAGGCCGGACATAGATAATGTACAGTATGTGGACAAAGCATTTATATTTAAAGGAGCATGTTTATGTGTCTAGTGGATATGATCAAACACCTTTCCCTTTATATATAAGAATAAACTGGTTAAAAGTGAGCGGTAGTGTAACTGCAGTAACTTTCCCCTGCAGGCTGCTCTGTAGTGGTAAACTATGTATATGTGTCAATGATAGGAGTCCCACTGATGTAAAAGGGATTATCATTACATAAAACTATAAATATCATGGGATATGTTCTTTAAGTCTAAGAACAACCCATGCGGCTTCACCCTCAAATATGATGAGCACTTCGAAAAGCCTAAAAGCAAGTCACTGTGAGACAGCTTCACTAGCTAAGAGACAGACAACCTACTGTACAGAGATAAAAACCTGAATGCATGGTCCTGTCTGCTCCTTTTCTTTACTCTATTAATACTGAGTACAAAAAGAAATTGGCAACACTCATTAATGAGCCCACCCACATTAACATACTAATATCCATGAAAGCTGATAAGGATTCCCCATTTCCAATTGATGGCTCTCTGTGTTAATATAATTCATTCACATGCAAATTATATTAGTCTGTTTGGCTCACCTGTGGTGTAATCGCAGGGCCAAGTATTCAGACATTATTTCCCACTTATGGGCTCATAAAGAAGTATATTTATGTAAAAAGAAAAAGAGATCCCATCTGGTGTGATACAGTTTATAGGGGCATATACAAATTGATCTGCAAATCCTTTAGATTAGACTTTGAATGAGTATTTTGTTGCTATCTAAAACGCTTTGTGAAAGACAGTTAATGACTTAATGGGGAGGCTTGCTAGCTCGATGACATGACCACATCTACCCCTTGTGGCAGGAACCATGTACAACAGTTAGGGCAAGAACCAACAGTAACACAAATTACTGGCAATGTATTCCTGCACTAGAGGTGTGTGCTCATATAGTAGAGCAAATCAGGATAAAAAGTAAGCCTGTTAATTAATTATATTCTTTTAAAGGGACTTGTATTTGGTTCAACATAATTTCCTTTCAATTATTTTGAAACAATGTTGTTTCAACCAGTGTGTGCCCAGTGGGAGTTGGCTTGGACAACAGCAGTTACCCCTCAAAAATCTATCCTCAGTGATTTCAAATGGAAAAGTCCTTGGACGAGCTTCAGCATATTTGATCATTGTGAAAGGGTTGTATTCTACAGCCATACAGTGCCTTCAGAAAGTATTCACACCCCTTGACATTTTCCACATGTTGTTGTGTTATAGCCTGATTTTAAAATTGATTAAATTGAGATGTTATTGTCACTGGCCTACACACAACACCCCATAATTTCAAAGTGGAATTATACATACAGTACCAGTCAAAGGTTTGGACACACCTACTCATTCAAGAGTTTTTATTTGTACTAGTTTTCAACATTGTAGAATAACTATGACATCAAAACTATGAAATAACACATGGAATAATGTAGTAACCAAAAAAGAGTTAAACAAATTCTTTAAAGTAGCCACCCTTTGCCTTGATGACAGCTTTGCACACTCTTGGCATTCTCTCAACCAGCTTCATGAGGTAGTCACCTGGAATGCATTTCAATTAACAGGTGTGCTTTGTTAAAAGTTAATTTGTGGAATTTCTTTCCTTATTAATGCTTTTGAGCCAATCAGTTGTGTTGTGACAAGGTAGGGTTGGTATACAGAAGACAGCCCAATTTGGTAAAAGACTAGGTCTTTTCCAAATAGCATCATTAAAACTTCTTCGGGATCGGTGTCCCTTCCATGGGATGGTTGAGCTAACGTAGGCAAATGCGATTAGCATGAGGTTGTAAGTAACAAGAAAATTTCCCAGGACATAGACATATCTGATATTGGCAGAAAGTTAAATTCTTGTTAATCTAACTGCACTGTCCAATTTACAGTAGCTAGTACAGTGAAAGAATACCACACTATTGTTTGAGGAGAGTGCACAATTTTGAACATGAAAGGTTATTAATAAACAAATTAGGCACATTCGGGCAGTCTTGATACAACATTTTGAACAGAAATGCAATGGTTCATTGGATCAGTCTAAACATTTGCACATGCACTGCTGCCATCTAGTGGCCAAAATCTCAATCGCAGCTGGGCTGGAATAATACATTATGGCCTTTCTCTTGCATTTCAAAGCTGATGGTACAAAAAAATACAAAAGAACGGTTAGTTTTTTCTTTGCATTATCCTTTACCGGATCGATTGTGTTATATTCTACTACATTCCTTTCACATTTCCATAAACTTCAAAGTGTTTCCCTTCAAATGGTACCAATAATATGCATATCCTTGCTTCAGGACCTGTGCTACAGGCAGTTAGATTTGGGTATGTCATTTTAGGCGAAAATGAATCCTTAAGAGGTTGATTTAAGACATGAAGGTCAGTCAATACGGAAAATTTCAAGAACTTTTCAAGTTTCTTCAAGTGCAGTCGCAAAAACCATTAAGTGCTATGATGAAACTGTCTCTCATGAGGACCGCCACAGGAAAGGAAGACCCAGAATTACCTCTGCTGCAGAGGATAAGTTCATTAGAGTTACCGGCTTAAGAAATTGCTGCCCAAATAAATGCTTCACAGAGTTCAAGTAACAGACACATCTCCACATCAACTGTTCAGAGGAGACTGCATGAATCAGGCCTTCGTGGTCGAATTTCTGCAAAGAAACCACTACTAAAGGACACCATTAATAAGAAGAGACTTGCTTGGGCCAAGAAACACAAGCAATGGACAATAGACCGGTGGAAATCTGTCCGAGTACAAATTGATATTTTACTCTTCCAACCACCATGTCTTTGTGAGATGCGGAGTAGGTCAATGGATGATCTCCGCATGTGTGATTCCCACCATAAAGCATGGAGGAGGAGGTGTGATGGTGTGGGGGTGCTTTGCTGGTGACACTCTCAGTGATTTATTTAAATTTCAACTACACTTAACCAGCATGGCTACCACAGCATTCTGCAGTGATATGCCATCCCATCGGTTTGCGCTTAGTGGGACTATCATTTGTTTTTCAACAGGACAATGACCAAACACACCTCCAGGCTGTGTAAGGGCTATTTGACCAAGAAGGAGAGTGATGGAGTGCTGCATCAGATGACCTGGCCTCCACAATCACCCGACCTCAACCAAATTGAGATGGTTTGGGATGAGTCGGACCGCAGAGTGAAGCAAAAGCAGCCAACAAGTGCTCAGCATATGTGGGCATTCCTTCAAGACTATTGGAAAAGCATTTCAGGTGAAGCTGGTTGAGAGAATGCCAGAGTGTGGAAAGCTTTCATCAAGGCAAAGGGTGGCTACTTTGAAGATTATATTTTGATTTGTTTAACACTTTTTGGTTACTACATGATTCCATATGTGTTATTTCATAGTTTTGATGTCTTCACTACTATTCTACAATGTAGAAAATAGTAAAAAGAAAGAAAAACCCTTTAATGAGTAGGTGTTACAAACTTTTCACTGGTACTGTAATATATTTAACAAATTTAATAAAAAATGAAACCCTGAAATGTCTTGAGTCAATAAGCATTCAACCTCTTTGTTATGGCAAACCTAAATATGTTCAGGAGTAAAAATGTGCTTTACAAGTGATATAAGTTGCATTGACTCACTCTGTGTGCAATAGTGTTTAACATGATTTTTGAATGACTACCTCATCTCTGTATACCACACATACAAATATCTGTAAGGTCCCTCAGTCGAGCAGTGCATTTCAAACACAGATTCAATCACAAAGACCAGGGAGGTTTTCAAATGTCTCACAAAGAATATCACTTATTGGTAGATGGGTACAAATAAAAAAAGCAGACATTGTATATCCCTTTGAGCATGGTGAAGTTATTAATCACACTTTGAATGGTGTATCAATACACCCAGTCACTACAAAGATATAGGCTCCCTCCAACTCAGTGGCCGGAGAGGAAGGAAACCGCTTTGGGATTTCACCATGAGGCCTATGGTGACTTTAAAAGATGTAGAGTTTAATGGCTGTGATAGGAGAAAACTGAGGATGGATCAACAACATTGTATTTACTCCACAATACTAGCCTAAATGACAGAGTGAAAATAAGGAAGCCTGTACAGAATACAAATATTCAAAAAATTGCATCCTGTTTGCAACAAGGCACTAAAGTAATGTTGCAAAATATATGGGAAAGTAATTCACCTTATGTCCTGAATACAAAGTGTCATGTTTGGGGAAAATACAAATACAACACATTACCGAGTACCACCCTCCATATTTTCAAGCATAGTGGTGGCTGCATCATGTAACAGGTTTGCTTGTAATCGTTAATGACGGGAGTTTTTCAGGATAAAAAGAAACAGAATGGAGCTTAGCACAAGCAAAATCCTAGAGGAAAACCTGGTTTAGTCTGCTTTCCAGCAGACACTTGGAGATTAATTCACTTTTCAGCAGGACAATAACTTAAAACACAAGGCCAAATCTATACTGGAGTTGCTTACCAAGAAAACAGTGAATGCTCCTCAGTGGCCGAGATACAGTTTTGATATAAATCTACACAAATCTATGGCAAAACCTGAAAATGGTTGTCTCGCAATGATCAACAACCAATTTGGCAGCGCTTGAAGAATTTTTCAAATAATAATAGTTAAATGTTGCACAATCCAGGTGTGGAAAGTTCTTAGAGACTTACCCAGAAAGACACAGATGTCATCGCTGCCAAAGGTGCTTCCACAAAGTATTAACTCAGGGGTGTGAATACATACTTATATTTCATTTTCAAGAACTTTTAAAAAAATTCTAAAAACGTGCATTCACTTTGTCATTATGGGGTATTGTGTGTAAGATGGGTGAGATTGAAAAAAAAGATTTAATCAATTTTGAATTCAGGCTGTAATACAACAAAATGTGGAATAAGTCAAGGGGTATGAATATTTTCGTAAGGCACCGTATGTCCTGCGATAGGGATACAAAACTCCCCTAAAATAAAGTTAGCTGACTCTAACTTTATGCTTTGTTATTCAAACAAAAGAACAACAAATCACTTGAAAACATTATTTTCATCACCAGAATACAGCACATTCTGCGGGAGTATAGCTCATAAAATCCAGAGAGCTTTAGTGGGAGGGATGGGACAGCTAAAAGAAAATAAATATGCTCCAAGCCCATTCTCTGTGGTCTTCACACGCATGCCAATACTAATAGGGGAGCTCACAATCCTGAGACGACTGCCACGCCTTGACTTGCTCCACAGCCTGATAGGGTCAGCTGAATTAAAGAGATCCAGAGAGCCATTTTTACACTGCGTATGCAAATTCATGGCAATATGGCATTCTGTTTTTACAGTTTTCCATGCAACCTCTCTGTGCCCCTATAAGAGGTTAGAATAAATCCGCAGAGGGTGATGCGAAGCCTTTGAGAGAACTATGCAGCGTGGTCCGAGACCATGAACTCTAAGATGCAGTGAAATCTGGAAGTAATTTCCATTGCATTTTGAGATTTAGGATGACATGCCCGCTTAATTTCCTTTGAGGAAATACAACCCGCGGGTATAATTATAGCATTATTGCATATACAATCCCATATTGTTTACTCAATACAAATTAAAACACAGCTCTCAAACTTATAATGCCAAGTAGATAAAGAAAGGCCAGGCGGAATTCATTAGGTTGTGGCGCGTCCTCTGCTTTCCCTGTAGATGGCAGAAATTAGGGAATATGATTAGAAGAGACAACAGAAAGGAAGAAAAAAAAGATTCTCTGTTCAGATATCCTTGAAAATTGTATTTATTTATGTTATTTTATTTAACCTTTTTTTAACTAGGCAAGTCAGTTAAGAACAAATTCTTATTTTCAATGACGGTCTACAATCAAAATGAACTGAACGTAAGGAAAGGAAAAACAACCCTATTTAATGGAGTGATGTGAATTCCAATCACTCTAAAAAATTAGAATACAAAAAAAAATCACTTTCACTTTAACATGTTTATATTC
The DNA here is from genome assembly GCF_901001165.1 of Salmo trutta. Classification (NCBI taxonomy): domain Eukaryota; kingdom Metazoa; phylum Chordata; class Actinopteri; order Salmoniformes; family Salmonidae; genus Salmo; species Salmo trutta. The sequence continues at coordinate 41,812,509 of NC_042971.1, read as the reverse complement.
CTTTGTGCTTTTATTGGTCTATAAGTTATTAAGAGATTTGAAAGTACATTTTAATATATATTTTTTTTATGAGAGTGTGAATGCTCAAGTAAAGCCGAGGGAGAAAAATTAAGTGATATGAGAAGTTCTCCGTAAGATTGTTTCGCTGTTGGGGTGTGTGTGTGAAAATAATCACAACGTGTAACAAAAGTTCTTCTACCTGCCCAAAAAACCCTGGGTGAAACGCAATAATAACTGTCATGAATAAGCACTAACAAATGATCTATAAATAATGTACATTGTACTAATTACATATTGTGTATATCATTATGTATAAATATTTGTATTAAATAATGTTAAAAGCATTCAAATTCATTTAAAAATGTATAATTATTTATAAAATATTTACTCATTTATTCACATTTTATAAAAATGTATATTGGCTTATTCATGAAAATGATTATAAGGTGTAACAAATCCTTTACTGGTGTTTAGTGTCATGGTGCAGCCACAGCAGTGCCCCGGACCCCTGTTCTGTTGAGCGGCATGACACAGTGAGAGTGAGACATAAAAGGCCTTCAGGTCAAAGCAGTGAGAGGTGCACTTCTGAGCATGCCCTACCAAGTGTAAAGTGCACTGAGCAGATGTGGTTCCTGCGCTGAGGTCATGCAGGCTACACGTCTGCCTAGGGAAAAAATGCATTTGAAAAAAAAAGTACAAGGAGAAATTATGGCACCCATTAATCAACAAGTTCAATCTAGCCCTGAGGGCGAGATTCCAAAAACATGGTACCTTTTTGAAGGTTGTTGAGAGGGCAGTGGTAAGGGAACACAAGGCATGCGGGTTATTAGAGTTATCGTCTAACATTTGAGGTCTAAATAAAACAACAGCTAAGGCTGGGGAAATAATCCTCTCTCTGTAGTTTAAATTGACGAAGGCTTTTGAGATTGTTACTTGGTGCATCACAAACTAACTGGATTGGTCCCAATAATTTCCCTTCCTACTAATGTTTCGAATAGCGTGAGTAATTGTCAATCCAACCCTAACTACTACTTTTCATGCCCCAAAGTAGCTAAACATCTAGATAATCGCAGTAATTTTATTTTGACTATGTGTGTTTTTTTAATCATAGCTGTAAATTGTTGTAAATGTATGTTTATACAGTATAATGTGTTAAATCAGGCTGTTTATTTTATGTACAGTTGAAGTGATACAGCCCTCTTACAGTAATTGAGTTACTACTTTTTTCCCTATCCCACATATACCATTGTAAAAATAGATTATCTGTCTAATATTGCTGTCTCATTTAATGTTCATGTCTGCTCGTAGAGACCCACTTCATGTCTCTGTAGTACCTATATAATGAGTCCTCTGTTGAGCAGTGAGGGTTTGATTACTTTTCCTCTTAAATTCATGTTCCTGTGGAAGATTAATTTCCTCCTATGTGCTCCCACAGTAGATATGGAGGCAGATCATGTTTTCACATCCATTAGAGGAGCCATCTCATCCAATCATTCCCTCATCCTGATCAGCAGCACTCAGCGAGGCTCCACTAGCAGCTGCCTGGTTCCCTTCTCTATTAACCTGTCATTGTTAGATTGGGTCAGGGAACATACAGTAAAGTATGCCAGTAATGTGTTGACATACATTTGTATAGTTCTCTGTTTAGGTACAAACCAGGCTTTATAAAAATGGCACAGAAGCTGTAAAAGCAACAATTGAAAAATACTGAAATCATCCAATTAGAATTTATCAGTAATTCAGTCCAATAATTTATCAAAAACTTTGATATTGCATTCTTTGGCATATTTATAATATTTAATTAACTTTTTAGTTTTTGTTTTGTTATTTTTGATTGGCATGAGTGCATGGTCATTGCTAGCTTCATGGAAATTCCAGGACCAAACAGTTCATTTAAAACTAGACATGTATGCGAGATTTTTTTTCTCTCCCTTTTTTTTCTCCCTGTGCTGATCATTATTCATTAGCATGTCATAATTGCAACAGTTGAGCAGCATTCTTAAAATGGGGCCTTGTTTCCACTTTAGACTATAGACTTGGTGGGGTTGGCAACACTTTCCTTTTGTTTTTAAGTTACTGTTGCTAACACAACTCCTCTAACAGTGTGCCACATGGGCAGTCTGGAGCAGGGGACAGAATGCTATTTATTTGCTGAAACAGAAAAACAGGTGATGTCATGTGACAGAGTCGGTGAGGGACATTGCTGCAGGTCAATACAGCCAGGTTGATATATGTCAGTCCCAATCTGAGATTTCACTAACACGTTGTCAGAAAGAATATAATAATTGTGGCTTTCAGTATGGGAGTTCATGGACAGCGCTGTCCCTTCTAAAGGTTTTCCACAAGGGCAGTATTTATATTGTATTTATTTCTCGTGTCACTGTTTATAGTTATATTTGTTTTTACATTTTTTATTTATTGTTGCATTGTTGAAAAAGGACCCGTAAGCATTTCACTGTTAGTCTACACCTGTTGTTTATGAAGCATGTGACAATAACATTTGATTTGATACTGCATAAACACGGTGCTTCTTAGCTTCGTATACATGCACTGAATGGTCTCTTCATTTAATAAATGTTAATCCGAGCATGATGTCAAGAAATGTTCCTAAACAAAATGTGCCTTTGTCTCTTTAAGATCCCAACTAGGTCGCTAGCAGAGCTTGCATTCCCAGTTTCCCACTGTCTCAGAGGAGCTGATATGATTGGTGCTGATGAGGTCCATTTCACATAACTTAGTTCATGTGGGCCCAATGTCAGGAAGTATCACTTCCACACGAATGCTCTTCAATTGAGAGCACAAAAGGCCTGCCGCTTGAACTTGTAATCCAAAACTTGCATGTCTATTTATTTCAAAATAAACAGTTTGCTTACGTAAGGGGTCCGAGCAGGGTCCTCTCCAATGTTTTTTGTTTCATTGGCAGTTTCACTAGACTACATAGAAGCAACTTTGCTCGGAAAGCTGACCAAATGTGGAAATGTTGATAGATTACAATTAAGTAACAAATGACCATATTTGAATCACTTGTTGTTTTATACAGCTATAGGCCTAGTAGCTGTTGTTTGCTAGTGTTTTGCAGTAGGCCTGTGCTCACATTTAAAGAGCATTGTTTGTTTGATTGACTTATCTGTTCTGCATGAGGCAAGGTTTTTTCATGGCATAGAGAATCCACTGCAGGCTGATTAATTACATGGGCAGATAATTGATAGTGTTGTGGGCAGCCAGTCCACCATCCAAACCTCCCATAAGCTGTAGCTAAGTTGAGGTTCTGGAGGGCTGGAAGGCAGGTTTCATAGGACTATGGGGATCTCAGCAGCAAGCCAAATATCATAAGACATGGCAAGTAAGCCAGTAGATGCCATGCTTTAGTCATGAGTACAGAGAATGTCCATGCAAGATAGCATTTCCAATGTAATTTTAGGGGAAAAACCCATCACTTTGGACTAGTGGATTAACTTTGGCCCAGAAACATATTTAATATCAGCAACAACATGATACACATCGTCTTGTAAAATTAAGCCCTTTTGATCTTAGGGTGTAAATCAATGAATAGTAAATGCTCCATTGGGACTTGAAGAGACATCTGCCATGTCTAACAGTCATTTGTCATTGCACCCATTGAGTCTCTCTCTGGTTTCATCTCAAAGGCATTCCTCTCTTTTGATATGATACATTCATGGCAATTTAGAAATGGAAGTGCATAACGTTTTCATTTACATAATAGTTTAGTTTGTTGTTTGATATACATCCACCATATTTACATGTCATGAAATAATTCACTATATTTGTCAAGATACATGATAATTAAATTATTTTCATCTACAGTGCAATGAACCAGAGCTCAATATATACAGACAGATGAAATGTTACTGTCAAAGACAGTACGGTGTACTTACTGCATGCAATGACAAAAACTGTCTTTGATTGTAATTCCCCCATTCATGTTGGAATTGGAATACCAATAAATATTGGTATTCAGACAAGAAACCTACTGTAGGCCTATACTTTACAAATTAATTTAACATTAATCAACTTGAATTAATCCGAATTTTACTGCATTTTACTGCAATAGCTGTACCCTACTGCTGTACTGTACTGCTGTACTGTGGATGGCTGTACCCCTACCTACATGTACAAACTACCTCGACTGACCTGTATCCGCGCACATTGACCCGGTACCGGTACCCCCTGTATATAGCCTCGTTATTGTTATTTTATTTTGTTACCTTTTATTCTATTTTTTACTTTAGTTTATTTTCTTAACTCTATTTCTTGAACTGCATTGTTGGTTAAGGGCTTGTAAGTAAGCATTTCATAGTAAGGTCTACACCTGTTGTATTCGGTGCATGTGACAAATAAAATTTGATACATTCATTTGTATCATGTGACTGACCGAGCGTACATGTCTGTTTACAAAGCCTCACTGTTCAGATAGATAGTGTGTGATAGTGATAACCAGGAACTCACCCTCCCAGTGAAACAAAAGGAGCATGTGATCCCTCCCCCAATTACTGCTCTCTAATCGGATCATAATGCGTGGCCCCTTGGTGAGGCAGGCCTGATCACACGAGTAATGAGAGGATTAATTGTGTATCAACAAGGTGCCCTTCTCGCTTGATTGAGATGTCACCGAGGCTGCAGACTGGTGCCCGTCTGTATTAACCACATCAGTGAGCCATTATCTCCACAGGGCAGCATGAGAGAGAACCCCACTGTTCCTGTCTTCTCAATCACCAGCTAGCACCAAGGACAGCACAGCATCATGCATCTCTATTGAGACTTGTTACACTCACTTGTTGTGTGGTACTTTATGGGTGGTACTAGATCATTGTATTATAGATATATTACTGTGTTTGAAAATACTGAACAAGGCTTCTTGCCATTCCATTGCTTAGGTATTTCTCCTCTAGTCCATATTCCAAGATGCATGAAATGTGCTATTGACTCTCCAAATGTATCTCAATGTAACTTTTTTTCTACACCTGAACACTAAATGGAAAACTGCAGGACTGACATACACCTGGACTGGCACAATTTGGAGGCAATCACACATCAATGTACATCAATGTACCACTATGGCATGATTTCTGTATTGTCTTCACAGTTTAATAGCAATTAAAAACAACAAAGATTAAGACTGGGGCAAAGGTTCCTCCTTTACTGGTTAAATGCCTGGTCTGTGGTCTCAGTCTGTTGTTACTTGACATGCTGGACTTGCACTTTCGTGGTTTTGAGTTACACACTCAATTCTCCAAACGTGAATAATGCATTTCATGCCATCATTTCCTATATTAATGGCCTAACCCACTTCATTAGTCCCTGTTGAATTGATCTGATATTCAACCTCTAGGTCATGTAGTGTATATGTAATCTCATCTATACGTTCTGGTGCTGATATGTAATGCATGCCAATATTGGCAAGATTGCTTGTAGTGTCAGATTTCTCTAAAGTATCACCCCCTACCATTAACACACTGCAGTATCGCTCCACATCGATGATGTGACTATTTCCTGTAATGCAGGATGGATAGAATAAGAGCTGATCTCCCCCAGGGATACAGGGAATAATGGAGGGAGAAAAGGTCAATTAGAAACACATGAAAGTCAGCAGAGCAGAGAAATTCTGACTGAAATGTGGTGCTAGTAGTTGTGCTAGTAGGCTTTAGACAAAATTATCACCAAAACACAATAACACTGCACTGTAAATTAAACACGAACTGTATGCAACCTTTTGAATTTTCATATCATCAGATTGTGTAGAATTATGAATCAACCAGGTACACACCATCGTATGAAACATTTTTGTAGTTGTTTAGAACCTATCCAAAATACATTTGCTTTTCAAAGTTAAATTGAGGGCGCTGATCCAAAAATGTTTCCCCTTGAAAATACTAAAAATTGGTAGAGTTATTACTTCAAAAACTCTGGCGCTTTTACCCAAGCAATCAATACAAATTAGGGAACACTCAAGCTTAAATTATGTTTATAACCTACTTGTGTTTTGAAATGTGCAGGCATGCCAATTTTGGGTATGTAATTGTAATAGGACACCGTGCTGGGTACTGATTGCACCCAATCCTGATTTTTTTCCCGTCATTTAAACTAACACTGTTAGTTAGCCCTGATGTTTTTGAAATTGTGTTAAGTTTCCTATTCCAACATACTGATTTTTTTTTTTTACTTCATTGCAAAGACTCACTAAAAAAGGGCACTGGTAAACTGAATAGGCTTACATATTTATTTCCAATGTGCATTATTCAATGTACAAACATCTTTCAATAATTTTGCCTAGTTACTTGGCTGGATAACCCTTTGACCACTAAAATCAAACTAAACTGAGTAGTTCCGCTTCTCCTTGAACAGTCTCATCAATATATAGAACACAACTTTGACTTAATGCTGCCACCAAGTGGAACTATATGATACAAGTCTATTGGTTGTCAGCTGCTGAGCGGTTGTAAAGTAGGATCATCATAGTATCATCAACACCCTCTTTCTACCGCACCTGCTGTCTCAACCTCTGCATGCTCGGCTACGAAAAGCCAACTGACATTTACTCTTGAGGTGTTTACCTGTTGCACCCTTTACAACCACTGTGATTATTATTTCACCCTGCTGGTCATCTATGAAGAACTTGAAGAACAATCTGACCTTAATGGCCATGTACTCTTATAATCATCACTGGGCACAGCCAGGAGAGGACTGGCCAAACCTCAAACCCTGGTTCCTCTCTAGGTTTCTTCTTAGGTTCCTGATTTTCTAGGGAGTTTTTCCTAGCCACCGGGATTCTAGACCTGCATTGCTTGCTCTTTGGAGGTTTAGGCTGGGTTTCTGTATAAGAACTTTGTGACATCTGCTGATGTAAAAAAGGCTTTAAAAAACAATGTTATTGATGGATTGATAGGATAGTAAAACCCTACGAAGACAAAAAATAAAATCTACAATTAGAGAACATAAAAGCATAATGGTAAAACACTTCTACAAAATGTAGGCTGTAATTCAATCGTAATGGCCTAATTTAGATGTCCAGCTTGGTCACTACAGCTGCGGTGGCTATAAGGTGACAATAATGCATTCTCCTCCCGTCAGCAAGCCCATGTCCTATAAAAACAGATCAACTTAACATACCCCATTAAGTTAGGATGACAGCTTGTCAGTATTGAACACCACAGTTCTTATTTCAACATGCCCCTGTTCCTCCTTATACAGCTGACACTTCTTGCACTCATTATTGCTGGAATAATGATTTATTCTCGGAAAAACTGAGTTATTTCACATATTTGTACAACATGTATGCTACTGCTTTAGTTAAATACTGATCTACACATTGCTCTTATTACATGGATGGATGTGCTTCTGTACACCACCAGGTGGCAATCGAGCTCTGTAAACAGTTAATCTGTTCTTGCACATCAACCACGTCAGGCAATAAACAAGTTTTACTCTATGTGTAGAAACTCCTATTTCCTCTTGGAGAACATCCTACCACTGATGAAAACAGGCTGCTACCAGAACTCTCCTATCCCATACTGAACAAAAAAAACATCAACATCCACACATTTGCACAAAAAAAGAGAGAAGTTTATAAATCTGTCAATATAAGTATATTGTTTGATTATTTTGTCAATCATAATCACGTTTTGTAACATTTTAGGTTTCTTATACTTTGGGGATATGTATAGTTGTAAGTTCATGCATGTACTGTAACTATGTCCTGTAAATTGGCATACAATACAGTCTATGACTAAGCCTGTGGTTGTTCTGTAAAGTGGATAAGATCTGTCCTCAAAAGCAATATTCTCTAAAACATAATATTTTGCACATTAATTGGGTGCAGTGACTTGGGAACTGGATGATTATTTTCCTTCATCCATACTCTGGTTAACCCTTGAGCAATTATTTTGAGTCCTATCATACTGCATTCTTTTGCACAGCCAGACAACTTTAAGTGGCTTCAAGGATTAATCAAAAAACCTAAGATTGATTAAATGTAGGGTATAAACCCCTTATTAATACACAGCTGCCGGTGTAGTGTAGTAATTTAGACTTGATCCCTGAGTTTTATTTACAACCTGAGTATTGTTACATGCACACAATAACGCAATTATTGTTGATAGATTAATAAAATAGTTTGATTAAAACATGTACATGCTTTGCAAGAAGATAGATTTCCCTAATAATCCTGTTTACATGAACAAATCTGAAATTAAGCTACCTGATGGCACTCTGATGAATGCAGAAAATAGTCACAGCAAACATGTTATTTTTGGGAAACATATTTGATTCTGAATCTGACATATAAAGTTAAGTGAAAACGACTTCTACTACCCATACATTCAGTTGTTCTGAACACACTCCACTAGCACTAAAGAAGGAGGTTTGCTCAGCTCGTGCTAGCACATGCGCAGAACAAATACACCGCTGAATTGCCGATTAAGGTGTTTACATGTCCTAATAATTCGAAAGATTGCTCAGAAAACCAGGTGTTTTTATTCGGTGTATGCTTACTTCGATTTTGACTTTACGCCGATTAAGACAAGCAGAGTAATGTGTTTACATGACTATTGCATAATTTTCCATGCTGCCATAATCCATTTAATATCGAATTATTAGTGTGCACTAATAGTGTACTTATTGAAAATCTGCCTGGTTCCTCTCTAGGTTTCTTCCTAGGTTTTGGCCTGTCTAGGGAGTTTTTCCTAGCCACCGTGCTTCTACACCTGCATTGCTTGCTGTTTGGGGTTTTAGGCTGGGTTTCTGTACAGCACTTTGTGATATCAGCTGATGTAAGAAGGGCTATATAAATACATTTGATTTGATTTGATTTTGCCTCAGCTCTCATTACCTGTGCATGAGTGGCTTTCCTGAGCTTCACATCCTCATTGCCTTTTAAGCAAGTCCCAGTCCAAACCAGCTGGAGTAGGGATAACCTTTTCCCTTAACATGCTGCTCAACAAGGGCTGTTTCCTATCATGCATAGAGGGTACTTAAAATTCATGCCTTCCTCCTGGTATAATCATAACTGCGGAATATGGTTGTATTTGCCTTACACTCATTAATAGACACGTTTGATCTCAGATGTCTCAATGTACAGCCCCATTAAGATGCTTCATGAAAACATATCATAGCATTTTGACTCTAAAACAATTGATCTGGCAGTGTGGTAAAGTTCAGTGAATTCCACCTGACATCATCTCCCAAGTCACCACTTTCTCTTGCCGTTTCAATTCATATCAAAATATTTTTGATCATATTAAACCAAATTAAACTATTAAAAAGCATATATTTTTCAGGAGATAGATATGAAGCTGCTACCACTGCATTTTTCTCGTGACATTGCTGTAAGCAGCAGGCATAACTGGTTTCTACTGCACAGCATACCGTGGCATGCAAAAGTATTCACCCCCCTATTTTGTTGCATTACAACCTGGAATTAAAATAGATTTTTGTGTGTTTGTATCATTTGATTTACACAACATGCCTACCACTTTGAAGATGCAACATATTTTTTCTTGTGAAACAAACAAGAAATAAGACAAAAAACAGAAAACTTGAGCGTGCATAACTATTCGCCACCCCAAAGTCAATACTTTGTAGAGTCACCTTTTGCAGCAATTACAGCTGAAAGTATCTTGGGGTATGTCTCTATAAGCTTGGCACATCTAGCCACTGGGATATTTGCCCATTCCTCAAGGCAAAACTGCTCCAGCTTCTTCAAGTTGGATGGGTTCCGCTGGTATACAGCAATCTTTAAGGTCATACCACAGATTCTCAATTGGATTGAGGTCTGGGCTTTGACTAGGCCATTCCAAGACATTTAAATGTTTCCCCTAGCAGTATGCTTAGGGTCATTGTCCTGCTGGAAGGTAATCCTCCGTCCCAGTCACAAATCTCTGGAAGATGAAACAGGTTTCCCTCAAGAATTTCCCTGGATTTAGTGCCATCCATCATTCCTTCAATTCTGACCAGTTTCCCAGTCCCTGCCGATGGAAAAACATCCCCACAGCATTATACTGCCACCACCATGCTTCACTGTGGGGATGTTGTCCTCGGGGTGATGAGAGATGTTGGGTTTGTGCCAGACATAGCATTTTCCTTGATTGCCAAAAAGCTACATTTTAGTCTCATCTGACCAGAGTACCTTCTTCCATATGTTTGGGGAGTCTCCCACATGCCTTTTGACGAACACTAAACGTGTTTGCTTATTCTTTTCTTTAAGCAATGGCTTTTTTTCTGGCCACTCTTCCGTAAAGCCCAGCTCTGTGGAGTGTATGGCTTAAAGTGATCCTATGGACAGACACTCCAATCTCTTTGTTGCCTCTCTGATTAATGCACGCCTTGCCTGGTCCATGAGTTTTGGTGGGCAGCCCTCTCTTGGCAGGTTTGTTGCAGTGCCATATTCTTTCTATTATTTAATAATGGATTTAATGGTGGGATGTTCAAAGTTTCTGATATTTTTTTTATAACCCAACCCTGATCTGTACTTCTCCACAACTTTGTCCCTGACCTGTTTGGAGCACTCTGTCTTCATTGTGCCCCTTGCTTAGTGGTGTTGCAGACTCTGGGGCCTTTCAGAACAGGTGTATATATACTGAGATCATGTGACACAAATAAAGTCTACCTGTGTGCAATCAAACTAATTATGTGACTTCTGGAGGTAATTAGTTGCACCAGATCTTATTTAGGGGCTTCATAGCAAAGGGGTGAATACACACGCACGCACCACTTTCCCTATTTACATTTTTTTTCCAAAACAAGTCATTTTTTTTCCTTTTTCACTTCACCAATTTGGACTATTTTGTGTATGTCCGTTACATGAAATCCAAATAAAAATCTATTTAAATTACAGGTTGTAATAAAACAAAATAGGAAAAACACCAAGGGGATGAATACTTTTGCAAGGCACTGTATGTTATCATGCAACTCGATGGAGTCTTAGACGGACAGAAGTTTGGGTCAGTCAAAGGCAAGCAACTCTACCTGGCAAAGGGCCATCAATAGTTCCAAACAAAGCAGCACCTTCACCTGCAGTTTAGTTTATTAGGATCCATATTAGCTACTGCACGTGCAGCAGCTACTCTTCCTGGGATCCACATAAAACATAGAAATACACATTATAGAACAGTTGTGACAAAATAATACAAATTGGAATTCATCTCATGTAAGTGTGCATTCCTGTTAAATCCATAACCACTTTTCCTGATGTGGTTTCCATATATAGTGCAATAGTACTTCAAGCATCAATACTTAATTCAAGCACATTTTATTTCTCAGCTGAATAGACAAATCAAATTCAAAATAACATTACTGTATGTAACTGCTCCACATTTAATTCTAAATCAACATAACAATTTTCTTACAGTATATAAAACATAGCCAAAATGCTTCATAATACATTTCAAAGGGGCCATAGAGGGCAAATCTCTATGTACATTTGAGTTAAAAAGTATGTACAACTGTCCTGCTTCTCTCACATCCCATATCCCTCTATTTGAACTGGTTATCGATGAGGGTGCCTTTCATCTTGGTTGTCTTTGCCTCCAGTTCAGCCTGTTGATAGAAATACTTTTTTATTTGTATATTAAAAAAGGCCCAGTGCAGTCAAAATTATATTTTCCCTGTGTTTTGAATCATATTGTACAACAGCTGATGAAACTAACACTGTAAAAAGTCTCAAATTTAATCAGTGTTATTTCCTAATAATACAATCTACACAGGACCTTCTAATCTGCAGGTTTTGCATGGGTGGAGTTTTGGCTTGGCTGGTGACATCACCAGGCGGTATACCTTTTATTATAAACTGGGCGGTTTGAGCTCTGAATGCTGATTGGCCGTGGTATATTACAGGTATAACAAAACATTTATTTTCAATGCTCTAATTACGTTGGTAATCAATTAATAAAAGCAATAAGGCACCTCCGGGGTTTGTGATATATGGCCAATATACCACGGCTAATGGCGGTATAGAGGCACTCTGCATTGCGCCGTGCTTAAGAACAGCCCTTAGCTGTGGTATATTGGCCATATACCACACCCCCTCGGGTCTTAGTGCTTAAATAAACCATTAACAAAGAAAGTTCAGAATCTCTGCCAAGCTATTTGTTTATTTTTTACAATTTTAATGGAAAACTATAACAATAGGGTACAAAAATGTTACCCAGAAATGATTTGATGGTGACATAACGGTTGCATTGTGCCTGTAGGGCCTTTGAAAGGAACACGAAATGTTTTAGCAATTAATTGGATTTCTTTGTTTTTTTGAAGGACACTGCTTAGAAAAGGTTAGAATGGCTTTGTATTGCTTCTTACCTTATCATAATCCAAAAAACATCCATTGACAGGACATGAAGAAGATTTGTATGGGTAATGTTTCTGCTATTGTTGTCAACTTTGAATAAGAACCAAATCGTGATACAGGAAATTGCGCGCACACACACACCAGGCTAGTTGGGTTAAAAAAAGCTGATTTGCAGCGTTCTAAAAAGTATATTTTATTTGTGGATTTCTATTCCTTTGCTACTGCTGCATTCAGAAAGTATTCAGACCCCTTCACTTTTTCCACTTTGTTTCGTTACAGCCCTAACCTAAAATGGACAACAAAATAATGTCCCCCTCAATCTACACACACTACCCCATAATGACAAAGCAAAAACTGATTCAGAAATGTTTGCAAATGTATAATATATCAAAACGTAAATATAACATTTACATAAGTATTCAGATCCTTTACTCAGTACTTTGTTGAAGGACCTTAGGCAGCGATTCCAGCCTTCAGTCTTCTTGGGTATGACGTGATAAGCTTGGCACATCTGTATTTGGGGAGTTTCTCCCATTCTTCTCTGCAGATCCTCTCAAGCTCTGTCAGGTTGGATGGGGAGTATCGCTGCACAGCTATTTTCAGGTCTCTCCAGAGATGTTCCATCGGGTTCAAGTCCGGGCTCTGGCTGGGCCGCTCAAGGACATTCAGAGACTTATCCCGAAGCCACTCCTGCATTGTCTTGACTGTGTGCTTAGGATTGTTGTCCTGTTGGAAGGTGAATCGTCACCCCAGTCTGAGGTCCTGAGTGCTCTGGAGCAGGTTTTCATCAAGGATCTCTCTGTACTTTGCTCCATTCATCTTTCCCTCAATCCTGACTAGTCTCCCAGTCCCTGCCGCTGATGTTGCCACCACCATGCTCCACCGTAGGGATGGTGCCAGGTTTCCTCCAGACGTGACGCTTGGCATTCAGGTCAAAGAGCTAAATATTGGTTACATCAGACCAGAGAATCTAGTTTCTCATGGTCTGAGAGTCCTTCAGGTGCCTTTTGGCAAACTCCAAGCAGGCTGTCATGCGACTTTTACTGAGGAGTGGCTTCTGTCTGGCCACTCTACCATAAAGGCCTTCTTGGTGGAGTGCTGCAGAGTTGGTTGTCCTTCTGGAAGGTTCTCCCATCTCCACAGAGAAACTCTGGAGCTCTGTCAGAGTTATCATCGGGTTCTTATTCACCTTCCTGACCAAGGACCTTCTCCCCCGATTGCTCAGTTTGGCCGGGCGGCGAGCTCTAGGAAGAGTCATGGTGGTTCCAAACTTCTTCCATTTAAGAATGATGGAGGCCACTGTGTTCCTGGGGACCTTAAATGCTGCCAACATTTTTTGGTACCCTTTCCCAGATCTGTGACTCGATGCAATCCTGTCTCGGAGCTCTACGGACAATTCCTTTGACCTCACGGCTTGGTTTTTTCTCTGACATGCACTGTCCACTGTGGGACCTTATCTGTGGGACCAGGTGTGTGCCTTTCCAAATCATGTCCAATCAATTGAATTTACCACAGGTGGACTCCAATCAAGGATGATCAATGGAAACAGGATGCACCTGAGCTTTTTCGAGTCTCGTAGTAAACGGTCTGAATACTTAGCAAGTTTTTTTTTAACAAACCTGTTTTCACTTTGTCATTATGGGGTGCAGATTGATTAGTAACAGTTTTTATTTATATTCCATTTAGAATAAGAATAAGGCTGTAACGTAACAAAATGTAGAAAAAGTCAAGGGGTCTGAATAGTTTCCGAGTGCACTGTATGTAATTGATATTTGGCAGTAGTTGCAGGTTGAAATGTTACATGTATACCTTAAGTGTATGACCAATACATAACAGTTGTATGGTTGTGTACACTGGGTAACTGAGTCAGAAATCCTATTAAGATCACACTAGGATCAGGATAAAGCTCAAAACACTTGACAGGAATGGAATTGGAATCCTCACCAGCTCTTGTAGTCTCTTCTTGCTCATCCCCTTCCTTTCCAACTGCTTCTCAATCACTTTAGCATTCTGGGCATATGAGTCAGCAATTTCTCTCTGAAGAAGATGAAACAAACAATAATATGTATTGTATAATCATGTCTACAGTTTCTGAGCACATGTTCATCCAGCCAGCAACATCATTTTAGGGTTGGGAAAATGACTTGCATATAATCTTCAGGTTTAAGATTAGGCTTCGGGCTGAAGATTTAATTAAACAATTCAAAATGTAATCTTTAACACACACACACACGAAACACCATAACTGCAAACCTACCGCCTCAATTTCCTCTTCCTCCTCATCAACGGTAGACACGGTGACAGAGCTGAATTTCCCCATGTCTTTGGTCCTTTTTGTCATCATTACCTGGTATAAGGATGAATAAAAAAAAAACGCTAAATTCAAGGAAAGGAACATTTGTATTTGATTTTTCCTCATTGAAGTTGGGCTATCAATGAAGCGTGGGAACATAAATGGGATTTCATGTCCTCTTTGTCTGCTCAGAAATACTGACTGACAGCACAATGGACAAATTTAACACACTAAGCCTTGACAGTTTTCGGACCAATCATGTAATAAAAAATAAATTACTGGGCCTCCCGAGTAGCGCAGCAATCTAAGGCACTGCATTGCAGTGCTAGAAGCGTTACTACAGACCCGGGTTCATTCCCAACCGGCCGTCGCCTGGGAGTCCCATAGCACGGCCCACAATTGGCCCAGTGTCGTCCGGGTTAGGGTAGGGCTTGGCTGGGGGTGCTTTACTTGGCATGTCGCGCACTAGCGACTCCTTGTGGCGGGTTGGGTGCCTGCAGGCTGACCCTTTCCTCCGACACATTCGTGCGGCTGGCTTCCGGGTTAAGCTGGTGGGTGTTAAGGAGCGCGGTTAGGCGGGTCATGTTTCGGAGGACGCATGACTCCACCTTCGCTTCTCCGGAATCCGTTGGGGAGTTGCAGCAATGAGACAAGATCGAAATTGGGAAGAAACTGTTTAATGAATGCAAATTATTAGTTTAACTACAAAACTGAAAATCTGAGGAAACGTGTCACATACCCTGACTTTTTTAGGAGCCTCTGGCTTTTGACTGTAGACACTGGTATTCCCAATCCCAAGACCAAACTTAACGACAGCTCCATCAACGATGAATGTAACTGGAGTATTCTTCATTTGGTGTTGATAGAAAAGAAGTAGGCCACACCTGTTCAGAAAGACAGAACAAAAGAAGACAGGTCAGCCAGTCCATTTTGAAATGTAACATTTGTATTCTTTTCTGTTCACTTGAGTTTACTCTTCCATTTTCTTCCATTTTTGTGTGTTATATTTATAATTGTGGCTGAGAACTGAGGAGCGGTTCTCAGAGGCTTTGGATGAGGACCAAAGAAGAGAAGAAATAAGTTACATAAAATGTAACTAAACAATAGTTATAAATAATATTACAGCGTATAACAATTATATTAGTCTCAAAGTTGATTAAGAGTAGGCTATTTGGCCTACAGTTCAACTGTGAAACCTAAAAATCACTCATATTTAAATTACACTGTAAAAATCAAACTTACTTTCCACATTTCTTGCGATACTGCCTTTCAATTCCCTCTGCCCTGTGATGAAAAAAACAATACCAATCTGCATACGTTTCATATTTTGGGCATTTTTTCAGTAACACATTTACCAACTGAAATTGAGTAGCCAAATACCACAAAGCAATTTTCACATTTGAGATCAAACTGATGAATAATGATACAGATGGGTGGTGTGGAAGGCTCATCAGCATGATATTTAGATAGTAGACCAAGATGAGCAGTGAACTTTTCAGTACCTTTTTATGTAAACATTCTCATCGTCTTCTACATTACAGAACTTATGTGCATGTTTGGCAGCATCTATTACTCTTGCTTTGTCTCGTGGCCGCATCGGTAGTTTCTCCAGTTGACAGTCTGTAAAATCAAGGGGAAATAACATGATGGCATGTCAGTTTCGTGTCCTAATACAACATTTGACAAGTCTGCAAAAACGGGCTGTACTTTCTCTAAGGTAGCTCAAGATTGTGAAACCATAAGCTGAACTATGGTAAGACAATATAAAAAGGCTGAAACAACATTCTTATTCACCTCCACTTTATAGCTGGGCAATAGGCATCCTAAATAACCCGACACATTGTCTGCTTATTCAATACTCACGGGAAATAACATTACACCCTGTAAACAGCGCGTGATACTGATGGTTTGAGGTCAACAAAAATAGATGCACTAAAGGCTGTGGTGTGATGAAATATTTGAAAGCTTTCTCCTGTCTAGGTAATTGACTGTGAAAATCCGCAATGTAACTTCCCTGCCTCTTATCAGCCTGCGTAACACATTGGCCGAGGTAGCTACTGTTAGCTAGTGCTAAACTAATATTTGTGGTGGTGGTAGCAGCTAAGTTAGCTAGCTAACTACCTACCTACCTACCTACCTACCTAGGGCCACGTTTACCCGGAAAACTAGCTAGCGCTCTCTATGACATGTTATTCTTGATTAACTACCTAGCTATAGATCAAATACAGAACTTTCGAAACACATTTTGAATACTAGAGCTAGCCAACGTTTGCTAACTACCATGGCTAGCCAGCTAACTAGTTAGCTACTCACCGAGAACCAACACCATTTGCCCACACAGACAATAATAAACATGAAGAGGCTTTTCGCCGTCATCGTATTCCTCTCGATCTCGGGTGTCTGAACAAACAACACTTCGTGAGACGACTTTCGGCATTGTTCCTAAAGTTAGCTACTTCAAATTGGGCAAACGGGGTAGGCAAAAATTCAATAGACAAAAAACGTTTTGCTTTATCTAACTACGTTAGCATGCTGCTAGCTTGTCGATTAATGATTACGTGGTTATTAGTACGTCATATAAAGGCGTGTATAAAACGTTTCTTGTCCAGCACTCCCGATAGGTGGCGGTGTTGAAGTAAAATAACAACCGTTTTTTTTTGTTTTGTTTTTAATCGCTTTGGTACTATTTTCACAAGTACGTGGTGCATTTTCACAAGTTTTAGTCTAAAACTCCAAACTGGTCACACTTGTAACGCAGCCAGTCTTTCATTCAAAATCTGTCATTCGGATTGTAAACACCTCTCAACACAACAATTGATTCAACATAAGTTTATTGTGAAATGTAATGAGTGGTTTTGGTGATTACACAACACAATTTCGTCATTTTAACTACCAGTTAATCAATCAATTTCGTCGTTTTAACTACCAGTCAATCAAATAGCAAACAATGCAAGATATGTGTTTCCTTAGAAGTGCTGAAATATGCTAGTACTGTAAATTACACATTCTTCAAATTGTTTTAAGTAGGCAAATCAGTAAAGAACACATTCTTATTTACAATGATGGCCTACCCAGCCAAACCTGGACAACGCTGGGCCAATTGTGCACTGTCCTATGGGACTCCCAATCATAGCCGGATGTGATACAGGCTGGATTCAAACCAGGTACTGTAGTGACGCCTCTTGCACTGAGATGCAGTGCCTTTGACTGTTGCGCCGCTCAGGAGCCCATTAGTCAATACACTTACATTGCCCAACAAAATTGACAGTAAATCTATAATTTCCATAATATCTATTCAATGTGTAATCAAAGGTGTGATCAATGAAAACAGTCTCTACAATCATTCATGTGGAAAAAACGTAATTTTCCAGATATAATTGCAACATAGGTGTACTGTCTGTAATCAAATGTAAGAAAATAAATCAAACAAAGGAAAATAATGAAAATAAAACATAACATTTAACACTCATTAATTTGCATCAAGCCTGTCTTGAGCATTTGGCCATAAATTCTCATCCACATCACAGGGAATGTCCTCCTTGTTCACACACCGCAGGAAAAACCTTTTGGCATGACAAATCCAAGCTTGACATTGGTCCGCAGTGATGTCATCGCATGCCTCATCCATGGCCAGGAGGGTGGAACCACAACATCTTCCTACCACACCATTTTCTGAGATAGCTGCACACATGGAGATGTTTCCCCCACGTTGTCCAGGCACTTTGACGGTTACACATTGGCAGATGAGGTTCCGCCCATGGCACCGAGTTTTGGCAAGGTTGAAGCCTGCTTCATCAACAAAGATATACATGTACTTGTGGTGGTTCACAGCAGTATCAAGCACCATCACCCTCTAAAGATATATTTTGGTTAGTTATTTTTACAGTATAGTTCTACAAGGATATTGTGAAGTAGCATGCACATCAAATAGTAACAGTAATACAGTATATAGTGCTCTACCTGAACATAATCGGCCCGCAGTTGTTTCACCTGGTTGTTGTTTCTCTCAAAAGGCACCAGGTAAATGTGTTTCATTGATACCTTGTGACTCTTCAAAAGGCCGGCGATTGTTGGTAGGCTGATGGATGCCACACTGGCAAAGGTGTCATCGTTCTCCTCAATGGCCTGCTTTATTTCAGACAGCCGTATGTCATTCCTGGCCCTCACCATTTCCACCACTGCCCACTCCTGCTGGTCGGTCAGCACACGGCCACCACCATGGGGTCTTCTGTCAATTCTGAGGGTAGAACAGAGTATACTGTCAATAGATTATACTGGAAGAATACTGTAACATGTTTTGTGAATTTACACGCATTACAATATGTAATTTATTGTAAATGTAATGGTAAAGCATAAATGGTAAGCATATCCAGCAGACTTACGGTTTTTCTTGGTGAAATGTTCTCATGATCAAAATGACAGTTGATCTTTTCAGATTGGGGTGAACTAATAGGGAATCCTCTGCCACGGTAAGGCCTCTGTTTATCACATGGTCAACGACGATGGGCCGGACTTCATTAGACAACAGTTCCCTGGCATCTGCCTCCCTCTCTCTGATGACCACTTCTTTGAAGGGGCCCATACCCACCTCTCTGGCAGGCCCCTTGTCCATGAGCGCTTTGATTTCTTCCTCTCCCTTGCTGTCTATCCTTTTCCATGTTGAAAGAAATTGCAAGTGCTCACACACCCCCTTTTACATGTATATGGTGACCAATTGTAGTTACTACTGTGAAATCAATTAGCAATAATGAGTAGTCATTATGTATGGTTATCATACATGTAATTTAGATCTTTATACTTTACAAACACAAACACAATTTATTGCTGTAGTTTTCAAAAACTATATACAGTTGAAGTCGGAAGTTTACATACACTTAGGTTGGATTCATTAAAACTAATTTTTCAACCACTCCACAAATTTTTTGCTAACAAACTATAGTTTGGGCAAGTCGGTAAGGCGGGCGATTACTTGTGCATGACACAAGTAATTTTTCCAACAATTGTTTACAGACATATTATTTCACTTATAATTCACTGTATCACAATTCCAGTAGATCAGAAGTTTACATACGCTAAGTTGACTGTGCCTTTAAACAGCTTGGAAAATTCCGGAAAATGATGTCATGGCTTTAGAAGCTTCTGATAGGCTAATTGACATCATTTGAGTCAATTGGAGGTGTACGTGTGGATGTATTTCAAGGCCTACCTTCAAACTCACTGCCTCTTTGCTTGACATCATGGGAAAATAAAAATAAATCATCCAAGACCGCGGAAAAAAAATTGTAGACCTCCACAGGTCTGGTTCATCCTTGGGAGCCAAACGCCTGAAGGTACCACGTTCATCTGTACAAACAATAGTACAAAAGTATAAACAGCATGGGACCACGCAGCTGTCATACCGCTCAGGAAGGAGACGCGTTCTGTCTCCTAGAGATGAACGTACTTTGGTGCGAAAAGTGCAAATCAATCCCAGAACAACAGCAAAGGACCTTGTGAAGATGCTGGAGGAAATAGGTACAGAAGTATCTATATCCACAGTAAAACGAGTCATATATCGACATAACCTGAAAGGGCGCTCAGCAAGGAAGAAGCCACTGCTCCAAAACCGCCATAAAAAAGCCAGACTACGGTTTGCAACTACACATGGGGACAAAGATTGTACTTTTTGGAGAAATGTCCTCTGGTCTGATGAAACAAAAATAGAACTGTTTGACCATAATGACCATTGTTATGTTTGAAGGAAAAAGGGGGAGGCTTGCAAGCGGAAGAACACCATCCCAACCGTGAAGCACGGGCAGCATCATGTTGTGGAGGTGCTTTGCTGCAGGAGGGACTGGTGCACTTCACAAAATAGATGGCATCATGAGGCAGGACAATTATGTGGATATATTGAAGCAACATCTCAAGACATCAGTCAGGAAGTTAAAGCTTGGTCGCAAATGGGTCTTCCAAATGGACAATGACCCTAAGCATACTTCCAAAGTTGTGGAAAAATGGCTTAAGGACAACAAAGTCAAGGTATTGGAGTGGCCATCACAAAGCACTGACCTCAATCCTATAGAAAATTTGTGGGCAGAACTGAAAAAGCGTGTGCGAGCAAGGAGGCCTACAAACCTGACTCAGTTACACCAGCTCTGTCAGGAGGAATGGGCCAAAATTCACCCAACTTATTGTGGGAAGCTTGTTGAAGGCTACGCAAAACGTTTGACCCAAGTTAAACAATCTAAAGGCAATGCTACCAAATACTAATTGAGTGTATGTAAACTTTTGACCCATTGGGAATGTGATGAAAGAAATAAAAGCTGAAATAAATCATTCTCTCTACAATTATTCTGACATTTCACATTCTTAAAATAAAGTGGTGATCCTAACTGACCTAAGACAGGGAACTTTTACTCTGATTAAATGTCAGGAATTGTGTTTGATTTCACAGAAGTGTGATTGACTTGGAGTTACATTGTGTTGTTTAAGTGTTCCCTTTATTTTTTTGAGCAGTGTAGTAGACAAACCAGTTTAAAATCTATAGGTTTACCAAACGGTTAAGTGATTAACCATTAAGTGCAGTTGATTTCATTGATGGTCAAATGTATTTCAACAAATAAGAATAGAATCATATGAAAAGTATTGTGAGCATTGCATTGTGAAAGGCGATTACTTTATATGAAAGGTATTTCTAGATGAAACCCTGATTAGGTTTGGTGAAAAATCAAGGCAAAGGGTGGCTGCTTTGAATAATCTCAAATATAAAATATATTTTGATTTATTTAACACTTTTTGGATTATTACATGATTCCATTTGTGTTATTCTACAATGTATAAAATAGTAAAAATAAAGAAAAACCCTTGAATGAGTAGGTGTGTTGAAACTTTTGACTGGTACTGTACATATGAATTGAGTCAAGAAGTATGTAAACATTATTAAAAAGTGACTAGTGTCCCATTACTAAAGTTACCAGTGATTCCATGTCTATGTACATAGGGCAGCAGCCTCTAAGGTGCAGGGTTGAGTAGCCGGGTGGTAGCCGGATAATGATGGCTATTTAACAGTCTGATGGCCTTGAGATAGAAGCGTTTTTTCAGTCTCTCGCTCCCAGCTTTGATGCAACTGTACTGACCTCGATTTCTGGATGTTAGCGGGGTGAACAGGCTGTGGCTCAGGTGGTTGATGTCCTTGATGATCCTTTTGGTCTTCCTGTGACACTGGGTGCTGTAGGTGTCCTGGAGGGCAGGCAGCGAGCCCCCGGTGATGCGTTGGGCAGACTGCACCACCCTCTGGAGAGCCCTGCGGTTGAGGGCTCAAATTTCTTTAGCCTCCTGAGGATGAAGAGGCACTGTTGCGTCACCTTCACCACACTGTCTGTGTGGGTGGACCATTTTAATTGAAAATGTTTTTGATGATTTGTTTTGAGTTTTGTGCTAAGAGTTGTGAAATTTTACAACATAGTTCTGAAAATGTACCAAAGCGATAAAAACACATTTTGTAATAAAGCAGGTAAAAAGTTGTGAAATACAAAATCCCTGTAAATCCCTTTTGAAAAAACTGTTAAATCTGAAACTGGATGTTACTCTGTGGCAGAAATTCTGTCTTTTTTGTGATTGATGAGACACCGCTCCTCATCCAGACAATGCAGTGTACAGTACCAGGTAGGTAGTCAAGAGATCACCAGCTATTGTTGTATTGTTTTCTGACACATTGGTAGAGTAATTATATGAGTGGATGTTCAGCCAATGCAATGTGTGTGTGTGTGTGTGTGTGTGTGTGTGTGTGTGTGTGTGTGTGTGTGTGTGTGTGTGTGTGTGTGTGTGTGTGTGTGTGTGTGTGTGTGTGTGTGTTTGTGTGTGTGTGTGTGTGTGTGTGTGTGTCTGTCTGTGTGTCTGTGTGTTTGAGAGAGAAAGAGTGAGTGAGTAAAAGAGAGAGAGAGAGAGTATGTACTGTATGTGCTCTGCACTGCACGCATGTAACTGTAAGTGGTTATATGTTTGAGAGACCTGACAGTGGAGCCTCAGTGGAGCCTCAGCCTCGCTTGCGATCACTTGGATCAGGACTACAGCAAGAGATGCCTCTCGTTACTGCTCCTATAATGCACCCTTTATGCATCCTCATTTATATTTCTCTGACAGACGTCATAGGTAAGTCAGTTCATATGAGTATCAATAATAGGATAAAAACTGTATAGACGGAATAATAATTTGATTATGCCTGAATCTATGAATAATGTGCACTTCATTCTCATTAGTGAAAAGTGAAGAAGTTGAATCAAACTGTTAATGTATGGCACTTAAAGTCCTTACAGCTTATTTGTGATTACATACACGGATGGTTTGAATTGCCTGTGAATGTCTGCTAAATAATATATGAATTTCCCTCCTGAGTATAATGGGGCCATTGACACGCAGCATTACATTATACTTGTTTTGCGTTAGTCTATTAAGTATGACATCTTCCTCAAAATAGCGTTTTAAACATTAAGGTAACAGTAATTATGATTCTGAATATGAGTATCATACAATTAATCATGTATTAACCCATTTGGATAATAATTATATCTGTTACCTCATCACCATCATTATTGTATGAGTATTGAATGCTTTTCACCACAGGAATAACCCTTCTGCTCAAAAATGATTAGTATTCATCATATGTATTATTATTAGTACATATCCCACAATAGATGAGAATCATAACTAGCTTATTGTATGTTTAAATCCAACTCAACTCAGAAGCACATTCATTATTAAAAATAAACAGGAAAAAAACCATATCTCCTGAGAAACAGTGTGGATGGAAGGTGATGAGGAAATTGTATCAGTGTGATGCCACACTGCATTCCTGAATACATTAGTGTCTCTATAGAGTAGACATACACTCATTTAGATACAGATTTTGTTTGGATTCCCCTTGTCCTGTATTTTGCAGTGATTGTTTGCAGAATGTGAAATAGTGTTAAACATGGAAGGACTTGCTGTTGTTTTATGATAAGAAAAGCACTAATGTAAGGCCCACATTTAGTAACTGCACTGAACAGAAGCAATGTATGATTGAAAGAACCACATGTTTATGGAAATTAAACTGTTGAATGAGTTCGTGTGGTATCCCACTGGGCACACCCTGTCATTTCAACGTGGATAATTGGGTAATATTTGGTTGAGATGTTGATCAATGAGATTACAACCTACAATCAGTGGCCAGTTGTTAGGTACACTACAGACAGTCATGAGGCCGTAGCTTGCTATATAAAGCAGGCAGACAGGCATGGAGGTGGCAGGTAGCCTAGTGGTTAGAGTATTGGGCTGGTAACCGAAAGGTTGCTAGATCTAATCACTTAGCTGACAAGGTAAAAATCTATCTTTCTGTCCCTGAACAAGACAGTTAACACACTGTTCCTAGGCTGTCATTGTAAATAAGAATTTGTTCTTAATGGACTTGCCTAGTTAAATAAATAAATAAATGTTTGATTGAACTTTAGAATGGGCAAAATTAGTGACCTAAGTAACTTTGAGCATGGTACGATCGTCGGTGCCAAGTGTGCCAGTTCCAGTATCTCAGAAAAGGCTGGCCTCCTGGGCTTTTCACACACGACAGTGTCTAGGGTTTACAGAGAATGGTGCAAAAAACATCCAGTCAGCAGCAATAATGTGAGTGAAAACAGCTTGTTGATGAGAGGTCTAAGGAGAATGGCAAGAATCGTGCAAGATAACAGGCGGGCCCCAAATAACGGCGCAGAACGGCATCTCGGAACGTACAACTCGTCAGTCCTTGTCACGGATGGGCTATTGCAGCAGACGACCACATCGGGTTCCAATCCTATCTGCTAAAAACAAGAAGAAGCGGCTCCAGTGGGCATGCGATCACCTTCACTAGACAATTGAAGAGTGGAAAAACATTCCCTGGTCTGACAAATCCCAGTTCTTGAATCGTCAGAATATGGCAAATAACAGCATGAGTCCATGGCCCCATCCTGCCTGGTGTCAATGGCACATGCTAGTGGCGGTGGTGTAATGATGTGGGGAATGTTTTCCTGGCACACGTTAGGTCCCTTTATACTAATTGAGCAACGTTTCCATGCCCTGAAGAATTCAGACTGTTCTGGAGGCAAAGGGAGGTCCGACCTGGTACTGGATGGGTGTACCTAATAAACCAGCTACTGAGTGTATAATTCACCCACTCAAAAAGACAGCCAAAATTAGTTGAATTTTCAATGTGTTATCATTATGCTTTCAACCGTCTGAAAGCACAACCAAATTCCAATGGATAAACAATGTCTGATATGTTGCTTATTTATACAACAGTGTTATCACTGTGCTTCATCTAATAGCAGAACCAAATGACCTGAACTGCAGTTGAGATTACATGAAAAGTACATGGTGCAAGTGATCAATGCCGTTCAAGATTCTGCACAGATTATTACAGCAATTGTGACGATCTCTCCAGTCTTGCGAAAACCTATGCATGCTATCTTGAACACGTACACTTCATATATGATTACATAAGAAGAAATGTATAGTTATAGTAACCTCAATGTGGCCCTGGATGTGGTACTCATTTTACAGTTGAATGTTTAATTAGTTTAAAAGCCTTAACTTTAGGCTATATACTGTATTATAAAAGTAATATTGAATTGTGTTTGATTGACAATGCAGACAAATATCCATATGGAAGGACAGAGGGACAGAAAACCATGCCAATATAGCCTCCAAACACCAGCTTCGAGGGCATTATCACTTTTATTCAATGGATTACCATATTAAAATAATGATTTACATATTTTAATTAAAAACGTGATTTTGATTAATTTATTAATACCATTCCATCCTTCCTCAAGATATAGTCTCAACACAAATCTAGGGTTGCTACCCAAGCCGGCTGGTCATTCATTCTATCAGTTCGGTTGCCAGAGACACGACCCAGTCGTTTAGTCTTTTTGTTCTGGATCTATGGACGCGACCCAGTTGTTCGCTTTTTAAATGTTCTATTGTCATACTGGCTGGCAACGTTCTTATCCCTTGCTTGCTAGCCAGCCAACTACCGCTAACTTAGTCATGTCAAACAATGCAGCCAGAAAACTTCAAATTAGCTGCATTTGTTTAAGCTGTTTCTAGTGACATTTATTTGGATATATCCATAACAATGCTAATTCACCTGGTATAGAAAATGTGCTCTCTCGTCAGGACACTGTTGTTCAGAGGAGCTAGCCAACAACACAGCTAACACAATCACTTCAAACTGAAGCTGGAAAGACTGCAAACTAGCTTCGTTTCATTTGACCTGTTTTCTATTGATATTTCTTTGTATAAATCCATACAAATTATGCTAATTCATGATTTCTGAGAAAAGCTGCCTGCCTATCTGTCTCATCCCGACATGTTCATTACTATGCGACAGCTGGAAATCGAATTTTAATATTGAAACAATGTACAAAATGTCGGAGAGACAGCAATTTATACAAATCTCCGCTGTTGAAAACTTAATGTTAGTCTAAAGAAATGTGAGATGATGTCTAGATGCTTTTTATAGTGGAGATAAAGTTTATAAATTGGCTGACTGGGCTGATGAGACAGTGGATTGCACAGTCAGATGGAACAGAGTAAGTCATTTTAACATCATAGATTTAGCCGGTGGTAATTTATGGAATGGACACAGGCTAGAATGCAGTTTTTACCAATCAACATTAGACACATCTGTTGTATAATATTAAATATTATTACATTTGAAATCGGATTCTACCTACATGTGTATTTATCCTACTGTTTTTACCAAAACAAATGTTTTTAGTTGAATTCTGGATTTAGTTGAAACAATTGTTGATGACTTAAATGCTACATACTGTAGGCCTAAATATCATTGATATGAGTGATAAAGTATGGTCACATTTCATTTGCTTTATTAAACCTACCCTTTGGAATGACTTCGATAGAAACAGGGAATCTATCTTGTTTTTCAGTTGAGTTCTCTCAACAATCATTCTCATGATAGCACATTGGTAATAGTAAGTGACAAATAGCATAGCTTAGCAGGGCTTGGTTAAAACCTTGGCTGGGAGTCCAAAGGGTAGCTGTAGATTGATAAATTCTTCTGTAGGAGGAGCTGCCCAGACTGATAGTGGATATAATGTTGAAGATCTGATGTTTTAGATGTACAAATTCAACATATTCTATACAAGGTTTGTCTATATTGAAGTTTGGTTAGCATTATTAAATAATCCTGTGGTTGAAAAGTCACCCTAAAAACAACACATCCAATCTACTGTTTTCAAATCCAATGTATTTTCCACGTAGCAATAGGTTGACAAATTATAATGAAATGACTGAGTCAACCAGTTTGTGCCAAGTGGGATGTTGCTTGAAATTATGCAGAGCATCACATTTACGATGTGCATTGTGTGAAATTAAATGTACAGTAACAAACTGTCTGTCTTTATTCTTTTGGGTATCTCAGTTCTACAAATACAAACAATTTAACAGTAAAGTGAACTTGTATAAAGTTTTTATTTTTTAATACACGTGTGGCAAACTGTTGTATTAATTTAGAAGAAAAACCTCCATTCCACCCCCGAAGCTGTTCCACTGCTACTATGGGGAATGTGGGGGAACGAAGGGGAACCTGCGTGACGTCTTGAGGCTGTGAGGTCACACGAGTGGTGGCAGATCAGTCAGTGTTCTAAGCACAGCTTCCATCAGTCATGTGACCTGACAGCATCTCGAACTCAGACATCTTGACAAGAAGGCAAAAACTACCATCATAGATGTCATGTATCATCAAGGTCTTTGATGTAGGACTGTCTGCTTGTTATATATCAAAAAGCCTGATCATTAGTTTTTATTTCAATAACTGTATTTAACCACAGGCGCTCAATAAATGTCATGCATTATTTAGAATAAATCTATGGTCTCCATATGAAATTTGACAGTAACAAATAGGTGCACTTAGCTGTTTCCTGATACCTCCAAGCAGGCCATATACAAAGCCATTATGCTCATACAATGTTTTCAGTTTTTCATCAGTTTTACATGTCATATTTCTCTGTATTTTCTATGTCAAATTAAATATTACAAGTTATTTTCCAATGATGCAAAGTTCAAGATAGATTAAACTTTTTAAAATTATTATATAAATAGTGACAAAAGGAATAAATACACAGTGAATAACAATGAGTAACAAGACTTTGTCCACATTTTGTTGTGTAACAACATTTGTGTTACAGCCATGAATTTAAAATGGGTTCAATTGAGAGTTAGTCACTGGCCTACACACACACACACAATACCCTATAATGTCAAAGTAGAATTGTGTTTTTAGAAATGTGTAATAATGACTTACAAATGAAAAGCTGAAGTATCTGGAGGGAATAAGTATTCAGCCCATTTGTTATGGCAAGCCTAAATAAATTCAAGTGTAAAAATTGTTTACCATGATTTGTAATAAATTTGCAAACATTTCTAAAAACCTGTTTTCACTTTGTCATTATGGGATATTGTGTGTGGATTACAGAGGATTTTATTGTAATTGATCCATTTTATAATATATTTTGATATTTTGAAAAAGTCAAGGGGTCTGAATACTTTCCGAAGGCACTGTAGATGCGTGAGAAAAAAACATACTTTAATACATTTTTATTTCAGGCTGTACCAATAAAATTTGGAGGGGTAAAGTGACTAGGCAACAAGATAGACAGTAGCAGCAGCGTATTTGGTGAGTGTGAAAGTGTGTGCTTGTGTACATGGCGTCAGTATGCATGTATGCACATGTGTGTGTAAGGGCCTATGTACTGTATATGTGTGTTGGGGTGTCAGTGTAAGTATGTGTGAGTAGAGTCCATTGTGTGCGCATAGAATCAGTGTAAGAGAATTAGAGCAAGGGTCAATGCATATAGTCCAGTTAGCCATTTACCAGTCTTGTTTAGCAGTCTCACGGCTTGGGGGTAGAAGCTGTTCAGGGTCCTGTTGGTTCTAGACTTGGTGTAATGGTACAATTTGTCATGCGGTATTAGAGAGAACTAGTGCTTCGGTGGCTGGAGACTGACAATTTTTGGGACTTCCTCTGACACCGCCTGATATTGCCTATATGACTTCATTATCTTGTTTTTGATTGCTTCTGTCCATTGATACTCAAAATACGGCCATGCTCTAGGAAACCTGAATAAGAAAGTTATTTAATGTCGTTTTGGATTGAATCAGATATGTTTGAGTGTCTCCTCCAGAATCATCCACAGACAGCAGCCTCTATTCTGGTGCTGATGTCTGCCCACTGGGCCAGTTCCCTTGTGGCAACCTGTCTGTGTGCCTGCCCCAGCTCTACCACTGCAATGGGGTCCAGGACTGTGCTAATGGAGCTGATGAGGAGAACTGTGGTGAGTCTTGAACCACAGCAGCTTCAGGAGGGTAAACAGATGGTTAGTGTGCACTGTCTGGTTGTTGAAGTGGGAGGGAGGGCAGGGGTGGGGGAAATAAGATAGCATTTAGAAGACTAATTTCTGCTTCAATGCATCTGTACTGAGATATTCATCAAGCAATTTGTCAAGGTCACACAAAATATGAACAAACATGTTGATAACTTCCCACAATTAAGTTCCGCACAAAGATATACAAATGCACAAAAATTAAATATGTCTCTATTGTCTTTCCCTGAACAGTGGACAACAGCGGGTGGCCACATCTTTTTGATGCCTTTATGAAGAAAAATGTTGAAGAGTCCAAGGAATGCAGTGAGTATACATTTTCAGAAGCAAATGCAATTATTTACATATCTAATGTTGCACTGGTTTAAATTAATACATTAACTAAAGCTAAAAATGCATCAACCCATTTCAAATCATACATTGAGGTCATCCATTCACATCATTCTGTTACTGTAAATAGTCTAAATAAATTTGAGCAATTCTAAGAAACAATAATTCCAGGAAATGGTATGTGGGGCATCTATCTACATGTGTGTGTATGTTTCTTCTGTGCTTCTTTTCTGCAGTGCTGGACGTGTTCCCAGAGGTATGCTTCTGTGAGGCCGGGAGAGTTAACTGTAACAAAAAGGGACTATTCAGCGTCCCAGCTGTGTCTTCCAATATAACAGCTCTGTGAGTAAACTGGATTCCTACCCTTGTGAAGTATAACACCAGAGCACAGTTATAGGTATTGGGATTGCTAGAGTAGATTCCTATTGTAACATCTGGACAAAATGTGTACATCTATGATGCTGTATTGGCAGTCAAACTAGCAGCTCTCTCTACCCTCAGTGAGCTGAACAGCAACCAGATAACAGCTCTCCAACCAGACCAGTTCATCCGCTACAGACACCTTGAGAGACTGTGAGTGTGAAACCCTTTTTGACCTTTCCTTCTTTCTCTGCACTGACTCTGACAAGTGTTTATGTTCAATCTGTTTAAATGTCCTGAACAGTCCAAAACAAGTTTTTCTTCGATTTGGATGATATCTGGGTGAAACCAGATCAAATGGGATGGACCAAAGTATGAAAAATTACTGTTGCTGGTACATTGGTTAAGTTTGATTACTGGGCAGGTTAGCATTTTTCGGCATGAATCTTATTCTGGAGGCAGCTATGCAGTGGTCAGTAGCTAGCACAGCCACAAAGTCATAAAATCAGATTTTAAACCTAACCATAACCACACTGCTAACCCTAACCTTAAATTAAGACCAAAAAGCAAATAGAATTTTTACAGTATAGCCAACTTTGACTTTGCAGCTGTAATATCTAAAGGGAAATCGCTCAGTTCTGCCTCCAGGTAGTACTGAGCGATTAGTGCTTTTTGAGGTCGGTTCGATTTCGGTTTGATTATTTAAAAATCACAGTTTTGATTAATGTAAAAATAAAATAAATAAAAAATGCACAATGCATTATGTGGGATGAATTCTGTTAACACAGAATAAAACAATTAATACAAGTCCCATGATGGTAGTGAATGCCCAGTACTGATTATCACTTGTTAACCATCATTTATTCACATTACTTTATTTAAATAAAATATTTCAGTTGTTGTGTATGTTACATTTGTTTTATTTGATGACTTTATTATTTCATTCCAAGTCATCATCTCTATAGAGCTGCTGCCTATGCTTTCTGTCAAAGATACAGATAAAGGGGGAAACTATAAGTGTTTGGTGTTAGCTAGTTACTGGCTAGCTAGGTCTTCATCCATCCTGCATGGAAAAAGAGGGTAGAAATGTAGGCTATGATTCTGATCGGAACTCCCACCCAGTTGTCATGTCAACACACCTGTCAGTGCCTCTGCGAACTGCAACATATGGGATATGTCAAACCTGAGATGTATAATTTATGAAGTGAACCGAGACCTTTCCCTGTCCAGTTTCAACTGAAAGTGTCCAACATGAACTGAGCTACATAGCTAGCTTGATATAACAGTGCTGGCAGTTTCATTTTGGCTATACATTTTACCACCAGAATTCTATTTATATAAATGCTGTTACAATAACCAAATAATTTGTGAAACCATCATCTGATGTATGACAGGATTGGATGTTGCATGCAATATCAATCTTGTTTGCTTGAGATGATTTCACTGCAACATTGTGTCCAAGTTGATTGACATAGGAGTTTCAAAGAACTGTGAGTCAAGGTGAGCTCCCCACCCACTCAGCCTATTAGCTTCCCACCAACTCAGCCTGGTCCATCAGCCTTACTGATAGTTGGAAATGAGAGATGCTCCGAATTTGAGAAAATGTACATAATTTTAAAACGGGAACAAATATTGATATTTTACTTGGGAAATAGGATGACTGTTCAGGACCTTTAAATGCATGCAATGTCTAATGTGAATTAGTCTTCATTCAAATCACAAAGAGGGTTTAAAACCCTGGACAATAAAATACCACAAAATAATTTGTCAATAATCAATTCATCCATACTTATGAAAAAGCAGAATGTAGCGGTACCTTTACCTTCAAGAGCCACTTCTGTTGAATGTTCAAATGTTTTGTGGAATGTCCTACATAAATAATTGTCCAGATTGTCCAGTCTCTCTTTGTTACACCATTAACAGAGGACTGCATCCACCAACAATGTGTGGCCTTGAATGGTACAGTATTTCCATTCAACTGAACAATAAAGCCAATGTTGTAAGAAAGTTGTCCATTAAGAAAGTGGTGTTTGTCACATACTAACATAATCCTCAATATATTTATCCTCGCTCTGACGATCATCATGTAGTTGTGTCTCATTATTGATGAGATCTTATTTTCTTATTATACCAGGGCTTTGTCATTAAAACCTTTGAATATGTTTCTGTTCCACAGACACCTGGAAGACAACAGGATCAAAAGAATCTCCAAGCAGGCATTCTCAGGACTCTACTCACTAAGAAGACTGTAAGTCCTAATTCATTATGGGCCACGGTCTGACCTGCGGTACCATGCGTACATCCCTACATCACCTCTAATGGTTGCCCTACATCACACTTCATGAAAAGGTATTGTAAGTTATGTAGTATGTAATACTGTAGGATGTGACAATGTATGTTGAGCTCCTTGAGAACAAAATATGTAGGGAAATCAAAGAGAACCAGTCAATGAATACACTGACTCATTTACTGGCGCATCCTTGAGAAGTGTAAATAGATTCAGATTCAGATACTGTAGTCTTTCTCCGCTATTCAAACCTAAGACGTGTGAAGTGCCCAGGTCTAGTAGACATAAATCAGATGAAGCCCGGCTGGTCTGTAATTAAAAGGAAGACATGAAAACCTTTCAACCTCCTCTGTCTGGATTTGCACAGGACATCTTGGAGATTATATACTAGTCACTCTGACAGATAGTCTTGGATAGTTAACAGCAAAATCAACTACTCCTACTTTTCACTTGTCACAGCTATTTTCACATCCAGCTTCATGTTAGTGGGAAAGGGCTCGTAAGTAAGCACTTCACAGATAAGTCTACACCTGTTGTATTCGGCGCATGTGACAAATAAAACGTGATTTGATTTAGTGTCTCTCCTCTGCAGAGGGTCCCAGGGTGTTATCGGTGTAAGGCTGTGGGAAACAAACAATGACAAGGAAAATGTGTCAGTGCTCTGTCCTAATAGTCTCAGATAGAATTTGCATGAGGAACAGGTGGATGTGTTACCCTACCTTACCACATTCCATATTACTTGCAAGCAGTGGAAGTGCAGAAGTAAGATCTGCATTTACAACTGTCCCTTTGTCAATATTGTTTTCTTTACTATATTATTATTATTATTATCATTATAATTATCTGGCTTTTCATCTTAAAATGTACATCCTCATCCCCTTTGATGTATGTTTTTCCCTCCCTGTAAAACTGGCCTGCTGTGCTAAGATTTCTCAGTCAGAATCGGATTACATCGTTGAAGGCTGGCATTTTTGGAGACCTCTCGAACCTGGAGTGGCTGTAAGTGAACTGGTTTGGAGAATTTTTTTCAGTGACCTTAAAGAGACCTTCATTAGGAAATGCTTCAGTGTCTCAGTGGGATTCATGAGATTTGTAGACAGTATTTATCTCATTGATACAAAAACACCTGTATATCTTGTTGGGAAATGTGCTGCACTGGGCAGTTGTTCTCATTGACCTTAAAGGGATAGTTTGAGATTTTGGCAATTAGGCCCTTTTTGCTATATACCCAGAAACAGAGGAACTCATGGACACCATTGTTGTCTCTGTGTGCAGTTAGTAGGAAGTTGGAGGTAGTTTCTGGAGCGATTTCTAACTAGCGTGGAGGGTGGAGTAGGACACAAATGGATATATTTCTCTGTTTACTCTGGGTGTAGGATTCTTGACGAAAATAGAATCACATCTATGAGACAGAAATCGTTTGAGGGCCTGAAATCTTTATTTTTCCTGTAAGTATCATGCCACTGTGCTTCTCACTTTAAGAGCTCATGAGATTTATATCATCATTTAACCAACACACTCTTTTAAATTTAATTTGGCTGCAGGTCTTTGCTGAATAATTCCCTAGAATCCATCCCCAAGAAATCTGTCTGCCTGGAAATGCCTAGATTAAACTGGCTGTAAGTAACAGAATAACATCTAACCCACTATGATGGAAAATATATTTTACTGTATTTGACAACGCTTAAATCATGTTTCCTCATAACCATGTTTATTATTTATGAATGTTTGCCATAATCACTCTGCAACAGTATCTGTTTTCAGAAATGTACCATTTTCTCATCAAAACACTACTTTGAGCATTTACCAACTACCAGATACTGATGCTGATATCATGAATTAATGCCAGAATGGCCTGACATCTTTTTCACAGAGAACTGGAGGGGAACAGGATATCATCTTTGTGGGTTTCCAGCTTTCAAAACTGCACCACTCTGACAGTATTGTGAGTTATGTTTAATTAAAAATAGATATTTTCCTCAACTCCTTTACAATATTTTGTAATCTTTGTACCAAATCCAACTGCATAGAATGCCTTCACATTCATTAATTTATTTTACAACAATTACAACTACACTAGAGAGATGAACGCAATGAAAGAAGACACTTGCTTGGTTTTCATATGATTTATATTTCAAAATAAATGTTGTCCTACCCCAAGGACAAATTTCCTGCTGTAAAACCCAGACTGGTAAGTGACGCTGGTGCTAAAGCTATGTACTTCAGTCTGGAGCCGCTGCACTATTACAGCTGGTAATGAAATTCAGGCTGAGGGTGTGAGACCATTGGAGCCCACACACATTACGTTGGCAGTTTCTATCATTGGTGATTACTCTCTCCATCACACATGGCCTTAGAGGCAATCAGTACAGTCAGGGAAGAAAAATTCTGAAATGTGTGGGGTGTATTAAAGCTCAGACACCGGTAGGATTGTCAAAAGTTTGCCTGCCTAAAGTACTTAACACCTCTGAACAGAGTGTCGGCAGTCAACCTATTTGTGTTCACACAACCATGACCTTGGAAGTCGTCAGCCACTCAGCCTTAAAATAGAATTGCTTGGCAATGCATATCTGTGCGTATTGCTTATGGTCTAGATTCGAAGCTATCTGCAAACATTTAGCTATTTTATAGAAAGCCCTTGTTGATGATACTAGCCAGATGTCTACAGCTAGATTACTCCCTAGCAAGATGACAAAGAAACAATTTAATTCTCTCATAATCCCATAATGCCAGCCCATAGCCAAATGTTTAGTTAGCTTGCTAACGTTAGCATATTCGCTAGCTCACACAACATAGCTAGATGGCTAGCTAAGGACAAGGCACTAACTCAGCAGCTAACGCAGGCATCTGATTCATGGAAACTAGTTAATCCATTGTGATTTCATTATAATTAATCAAGCTACCGTGGTTAGCTAGTTTAAAGGAAAATGCCCTATTTTTTCCTTTAATTATTTTTATTTTATTTTTATTGTTGGCTCCCCAACGTGAGGATTTGTGCTCTCCGATTGGCTCATAGTCTAGTTTTTGGATACTGACGAGGATAGCTCACCAGCTTGTAGTCCTAAAATGAGTTACCTCTGGTTCATCAAAGATTATGGATATACTGACAACATACATGTCTCTCTGCCCTCAGAATGGGAGACGTTGTCCACAAAGTGGAATGGTGAGCTGTCTAGCTCCCGCCTATCCTTTCTTTGAATTGGTTGATAAATCTCATTATTGTAATCCTTTTTAAATATTCGATTAGGGTTGTTGACGTCAATCGCCTGTATTCAATTGCGAGAGATGCTATGCTACTAGCCTCATTTCATGAAAATGTATAGCCATCTCGAGACAACTCCAATATAATGTGTTTTTTTCTCAAAGTTAATGGGATTTCAAATGTGCTACAAACAGTACCAGACAAAAGTTTGGACAACTACTCATTCAAGGGTATTTCTTCATTTGTACTATTTTCTACATTGTATAATAATAGTGAAGACATCACAACTGAAATAACACATATGGAATCATGTAGTAACCAAAAAAGTGTTAAACAAATCAAAATAAATTTTATATTTGAGATTCTTCAAAGTAGCCACCCTTTGCCTTTATGACAGCTTGGCACACTCTTGGCATTCTCTCAAACAGCTTCTTGAGGAATGCTTTTCCAACAGTCTTGAAGGAGTTCCCACATATGCTGAGCACTTGTTGGCTGCTTTTCCTTCACTCTGTGGTCCAACTCATTCCAAACCATCTCAATTGGGTTGAGGTCGGGTGAATGTGGAGGCCAGGCCATCTGATGCAGCACTCCATCACCCTCCTTGGTCAAATAGCCCTTACACAGCCTGGAGGTGTGTATTGGGTCATTGCCCGGTTGAAAAACAAAATGATAGACCCACTAAGCGCAAAACAGATGGGATGGCGCATCATTGCAGAATGTCGTGGTATCCATGCTGGTTAAGAGTGCCTTGAATTCTAAATAAATCACTGAGAGTGTCACCAGCAAAGCAGCCCCACACCATCTCCTCCATGCCTAATGGTGGAAACCACACATGCGAATATCATCCATTCACTTACTCTGCGTCACAAAGACACAGCGGTTGGAAGCAAAAAATATCTCAAATTTGGACTCATCAGACCAAAGGACAGATTTCCACTGGTCTAATGTCCATTGCTCGTGTTTCTAAGGCCCAATCAAGTCTCTTCTTATTGGTGTCCTTCAGTAGTGGATTCTTTGCAGCGATTCGACCATGAAGGCCTGATTCACGCAGACTCTGAACAGTTGATGTTGAGATGTGTGTTACTTGAACTCTGTGAAGTTGAATGCACCAATTTGTAAGTCGCTCTGGATAAGAGCGTCTGCTAAATGATTTAAATGTTAAAAATGTTAAATGTTAAGTATTTATTTGGGCTGCAATCTGAGGTGCAGTTAACTCCAATGAACTTATGCTCTGCAGCAGAGGTAACTCTGGGTCTTCCTTTCCGGTGGCGGTCCTCATGAGAGCCAGTTTCATCAGAGCGCTTGATGGTTTTTGCGACTGCACTTGAAGAAACTTTAAAAGTTCTTGACATTTTCCGGATTGACTGACCTTCATGTCTTAAAGTAATAATGCTTATTTGAGCTGTTCTTGCCATAATACGGACTTGGTCTTTTACCAAATAGGGCTATCTTCTTTATACCACCCCTACCTTGTCACAGCACAGCTGATTGGCTCAAACGCATTAAGGAAAGAAATTCCACAAATTAACCTCTTATAGCTCCTTAAGGATAGGGGGCGCTACAGCGAATTTGGAAAAAAATACGTGCCCATTTTAAACGGCCTCCTACTCAAACTCAGAAGCTAGGATATGCATATAATTAGTAGATTTGGATAGAAAACACTCTAAAGTTTCTAAAACTGTTTGAATGGTGTCTGTGAGTATAACAGAACTCATATGGAAGTCAAAACCCTGAGACAGATCCTAACAGGAAGTGGAAATCTGATTTGTGGAATCACCTTCACCACTTTGCCTATGAAACACACCGTGAGTTAGGATTCATTGAGCAATTCCTAAGGCTTCCACTAGATGTCAACAGTCTTTACAAAGTGGTTTGAGTCTTCTCTGGTAGAAACTGACCGGAAGAGAGAATTGGAAAGTTGGTCATAGGGGGAGGGCCATTACTACTATGACGCGGGCGCCCATGGGTAGCCTCCCCTTCCGAAATGTTTAGTAAGATAATGCAATCGTCTGCCTTGAATATTATTGAAGCTCTGGTTGAAAAAGGCCCTAAAGATTTATGTTATACAACGTTTGACATGTTTGAACGAACGTAAATATATATTTTTTGCACATTTGTGACGACAAGTCCCGCGCGCTTCAGTACATTTTGAGTAGCCTTCAGGAACGCGCTAACAAGAAGGAGCTATTGGGACATACATTTTTAACTTTTTCGAAAAAAACTACATTTGTTGTGGACCTGGGATTCCTGGAAGTGCCTTCTGATGAAGATAATCAAAGGTAAGGGAATATTTACAATAGTATATTTGATTTTAGATGGTTCCAAGATGGCGCTAACCTGTATCGCCTAGCCTATTTTTCTGAGCATAGCACTTCATTTATTGCAAAGTGTGATTTCCCAGTAAAGTTATTTTTAAATCTGGCAATGCGGTTGCATTCACGAGATGTTAATCTATAATTCTTTGAATGACAATATTACATTTTAAAAATGTTTTCGAATAGTATTTTAGTAAATTGCAGCGCTGATCCACCGGATGCATTTGAGGAAAAATATTTTCTGAACATCACGCGCCGATGTAAAATGCTGTTTTTATATATACTGCTCAAAAAAAAAAAAAAGGGAACACTTAAACAACACAATGTAACTTCAAGTCAATCCCACTTCTGAGAAATCAAACTGTCCACTTAGGAAGCAACACTGATTGACACTAAATTTCACATGCTGTTGTGCAAATGGAATAGACAACAGGTGGAAATTATAGGCAATTAGCAAGACACCCCCAATAAAGGAGTGGTTCTGCAGGTGGACCACAGACCACTTCTCAGTTCCTATGATTCCTGGCTGATGTTTTGGTCACTTTTGAATGTTGGCAGTGCTTTCACTCTAGTGGTAGCATGAGACGGAGTCTACAACCCACACAAGTGGCTCAGGTAGTGCAGCTCATCCAAGATGTCACATCAATGCGAGCTGTGGCAAGAAGGTTTGCTGTGTCTGTCAGCGTAGTGTCCAGAGCATGGAGGCGCTACCAGGAGACAGGCCAGTACATCAGGAGACGTGGAGGAGGCCGTAGGAGGGCTACAACCCAGCAGCAGGACCGCTACCTCCGCCTTTGTGCAAGGAGGAGCAGGAGGAGCACTGCCAGAGCCCTGCAAAATAACCTCCAGAAGGCAACAAATGTGCATGTGTCTGCTCAAACGGTCAGGTACAGACTCCATGAGGGTGGTATGAGGGCCCGCCATCCACAGGTGGGGGTTGTGCTTACAGCCCAACACCGTGCAGGACGTTTGGCATTTGCCAGAGAACACCAAGATTGGCAAATTCGCCACTGGCGCCCTGTGCTCTTCACAGATGAAAGCAGTTTCACACTGAATACGTGACAGACGTGACAGAGTCTGGAGACGCCGTGGAGAACGTTCTGCTGCCTGCAACATCCTCCAGCATGACCGGTTTGGCGGTGGGTCAGTCATGGTGTGGGGTGGCATTTCTTTGGGGGGCCGCACAGCCCTCCATGTGCTCGCCAGAGGTAGCCTGACTGCCATTAGGTACCGAGATGAGATCCTCAGACCCCTTGTGAGACCATATGCTGGTGCGGTTGGCCCTGGGTTCCTCCTAATGCAAGACAATGCTAGACCTCATGTGGCTGGAGTGTGTCAGCAGTTCCTGCAAGAGGAAGGCATTGATGCTATGGACTGGCCCGCCCGTTCCCCAGATCTGAATCCAATTGAGCACACCTGGGACATCATGTCTCGCTCCATCCACCAACGCCACGTTGCACCACAGACTGTCCAGGAGTTGGCGAATGCTTTAGTCCAGGTCTGGCAGGAGATCCCTCAGGAGACCATCCGCCACCTCATCAGGAGCATGCCCAGGCGTTGTAGGGAGGTCATACAGGCACGTGGAGGCCACACACACTACTGAGCGTCATTTTGACTTGTTTTAAGGACATTACATCAAAGTTGGATCAGTCTGTAGTGTGGTTTTCCACTTTAATTTTGAGTGTGACTCCAAATCCAGACCTCCATGGGTTGATAAATTGGATTTCCATTGATTATTTTGGTGTGATTTTGTTGTCAGCACATTCAACTATGTAAAGAAAAAAGTATTTAATAAGATTATTTATTTCATTCAGATCTAGGATGTGTTGTTTATAAGTGTTCCCTTTATTTTTTTGAGCAGTGTATAAATATGAACTTTATCGAACAAAATAATGCATGTATTGTGTAACATGATATCCTAGGAGTGTCATCTGATGAAGATTGTCAAAGGTTAGTGCTTCATTTAGCTGTGTTTTGGTTATTTGTGATGCATGTGGTTGGTCGGAAAATGGCGGTGTGGCTATTTTGACGATGTACTCTCCTAACATAATGTAATGCTTTGCTTTCACTGTAAAGCCTTTTTGAAATCGGACAACGTGGTTCGATTCAGGAGAAGTGTATCTATAAAACGGTGTAAAATAGTCCTATGTTTGAGAAATAGAAATTATTAGATTTGGTTATGGATTTGGTTATGAATATGGCACTCTGATTTTTTGCAGGATGTTGATCCCGATTATGGGATCAGCGCTAAATTAACAAGGCACACCTGTTAATTGAAATGCATTACAATTGACTACCTCATGATGCTGCTTGAGAGAATGCCAAGAGTGTGCAAGGCTTTCATCAAGGCAAAGGGTGACTACTTTGAAGAATCTCAAATATATTTTCATATGTTTAACACTTTTTTGGTTACTACATGTTTCCATATGTGTTATTTCATAGTTTTGATGTCACCACTGTTATTCTACAATGTAGAAAATAGTAAATAAATGTGTAGGTGTCCAAACTTTTGAATGGTACTGTATATCAGTACACATGTAACAACTTAAGCGTTATGAAACTTCTATTTGATCAAATAAATCTCACGTAGCAAATAAGCCATAAATGTTTTTCTTGACCATACAAAAAGTCCTTGCTTGGTGGGCGAATCAAAGAAAAATTGGCACCTGCTGGAGAGAGAGATTTTCCTCCGAGTTGGGCCTCTCTTCCCCTTCATCTCTGGGTTCATTCAGCCATCATTATGGGGGGGGGGGAATGAATGGCGAAAGAATAGGATTTTGGGATGAACACGGAAAATAAGGTCTGAGGTTAACACAATCTGAGGGTAACACGTTTTGTTCTATGAGATGTTCTACTATTTACAACATTGTAGAATAATAGAGATAATAGCAGTCAGTTAACATGACCTTTAGAATTTATGAAGCTTTTATAAATGATAGAAATTCTTCCAAATTCACAAAAAGTGACATAAACTAATGAAGATTATCTCATAGAACAAAACATAAGATTACATTTAAGTAATTTAGCAGACACTCTTATCCAGAGCGACTTACAGTAGTGAATGTATACATTTCAAGCATTTTTGTACTGGCCCCCCGTGGGAATTGAACCCACAACCCTGGCATTGCACACACCATGCTCTACCAACTGAGCCACAGGGAAGACTAAGATCTCTTGAACCTGTGTTTACCACATACCTTATTTTTGGCATTTATCTATAAACTCTACAAAAACTCCACTCATGTTCTCCCTAGACTTTGTTTAACGAACCATTGCGGAGTTAGTGCCTACAAAAAGACGCCATTACTATTTCTCTCTTTTGCGATTTTACATGTAGAATCGGGTTCGCTGCTACCAGGTCAGCAAGTAGCAGGTACCGCTTTTGTTCTAGCAAGAGAAGGAACAGCCTACCTATCGGCAGTGACATTCTTAGTGTGTTTCATGCTTTCTCTCTCTCAATTGAAGGTGATGGTGGAGACCATGTGGGGTCGAGAATCTGGAAAGCCTCTGGTAGACTCTTTGGGTGTTTCTCAATATGCATACTACCATGTGTAACCGATGTGAAATGGCTAGTTAGTTAGCGGTGGTGCGCGCTAATAGCGTTTCAATCAGTGAAGTCACTCGCTCTGAGACTTGAAGTAGGGTTTCCCCTTGAGTTGCAAGGGCCGTGGCTTTTGTGGCGCGATGGGTAACTATGCTTCGTGGGGTGTCAGTTGTTGATGTGTGCAAGGGTCCCTGGTTCGAGCCCAGGTTGGGGCGAAGAGAGGGACGGAACCTACACTGTTACACATGCTTAACACCCTCATGCTCCGAGTGCATTCTCCGAGGACGTTCTCTTGAGTACATTCTTGTGAGGACCAGAGTGTGGAGAACTCATAAAACACTACATTTGAGAAGCACTAGCATTCCCGCTACTGTATTACCTGACACTGCACCTCTCCATTCACTGAACCTTCTTCCAACCAGGAACCAGAGACAAAACAAGATACACAAAGCAAACGTTTTACTTCATAACTATCAGCTTGTAGTGGGATTGTTCAATTCTGTAGCGAGATTGTTAGAGAGAGGTAAAGATAAAGATTTTGTTCGGGTGCCAGGCAGGTATTAACCCTGCCGAAAGGAAAAGAGTAGGATAGAGAGAGTACCACTACCAGACCCACACACATCAGCAGAAGAGACTGCCTATAGTGTAGCCTGTTTGCCAGATAGCCATTGCAGAGAAATGATAAGACACACCATATAAAAACACACATCCCAGCACAGGGGTAACCCAACCATTAATAATGGCAGAGCAATTGAACGGCAACTTCATATAAACAATTTACAAGACAGAACCCAGTCATCAACATTAGAGGATTTGCAATAATCTGTATTAACTCCCAGTGGAGGAGTACAGAGGGTATGAATGTGTGGGTGTTCATAGACAAAACAAAGGCCATAAAATGTCAAAAATCTTCTTGGCCACATATAATTAGTACCACACCACCTCAATACAGTTCAAATAACAATACACAAACTTGCAGGTAACCTCCCTTTTAAGTAAAATGTCAACCCAAATACTTCTCCAGCGACACTGAACATCAAAGGGAAGCGCATTGAAAAAAAGTCTGCTGCAGTGAAAAGCACTGGAGCGATAAAGGGGAGAGAGAGGGGGTGGGTCTTAGCTATTGACTTCAGGCTTGCCGTTACACTGTCTGTTCGTCTGATGGTTTGTTTGTTTGTATGTCAAAGCTTCGCAAACAATGTTGCTACTAATCCATGCGATCAATAACTGGTGTGGTCCCAAAAGATAGCAATCACGGTCTAGAGCAGTAACATCGATGATCGAGTTAAACACTTTACAAACTCAGCACGCTAAAAATAAACAAGACTTCTGCAGCATTGCACACCCCGATCAAACTGCCGCGCCTGCCGAGAGCTCCCTCCCAGAGAGCCAGAAGAGCTATCTTCATTTTATCCTTTCTGACTGCTGATGCCCTCTTAAAGTGGCAGCGCACGGTGAAGGCTCCGTGCAGGATTTCGCCACAAGCTAGCTGTATGTGAATCGTATTAAGGTAGCTAACCAGACAGATGAACAGGCAAAAATGATCTAAAACTAATGGGTAGACGTCAATTATTTGTGGGTAGCTAGCTAGCTGACAATTCTTTATTGGCTATCAGGCTAGCAAACAGTAGTATCTATCCAGTTTGCCCTATTGACAAACTATGGGTTTGCGATGGCAGGTAAACATGCCAAAATGAACACAGCATGTACAGTCGTGGCCAAAAGTTTGGAGAATGACACAAATATTAATTTTCACAAAGTCTGCTGCCTCAGTTTGTATGATTGCAATTTGCATATACTCCAGAATGTTATGAAGAGTGATCAGATGAATTGCAAGTCCCTCTTTGCCATGCAAATGAACTGAATCACTAAAAAACATTTCCACTGCATTTCAGCCTTGTTACAAAAGGACCAGCTGACATCATGTCAGTGATTCTCTCGTTAACACAGGTGTGAGTGTTGACGAGGACAAGGCTGGAGATCACTCTGTCATGCTGATTGAGTTCGAATAACAGACTGGAAACTTCAAAAGGAGGGTGGTGCTTGGAATCATTGTTCTTCCTCTGTCAATCATGGTTACCTGCAAGGAAACATGTGCCATCATCATTGCTTTGCACAAAAAGGGCTTCACAGGCAAGGATATTGCTGCCAGTAAGATTGCACCTAAATCAAGCATTTATCGGATCATCAAGAACTTCAAGGAGAGTGATTCAATTGTTGTGAAGAAGGCTTCAGGGCGCCCAAGAAAGTCCAGCAAGCACCAGGACCATCTCCTAAAGTTGATTCAGCTGTGGGATCGGGGCACCACCAGTACAGAGCTTGCTCAGGAATGGCAGAAGGCAGGTGTGAGTGCATCTGCACGCACAGTGAGGCGAAGACTTTTGGAGGATGGCCTGGAGTCAAGAAGGGCAGCAAAGAAGCCACTTCTCTCCAGGAAAAACATCAGGGACAGACTGATATTCTGCATTAGGTAGAAGGATTGGACTGCTGAGGACAGGGGTAAAGTCATTTTCTATGATGAATCCCCTTTCCGATTGTTTGTGGCATCCGGAAAAAAGCTTGTTCGGAGAAGACAAGGTGAGCACTACCATCAGTCCTGTGTCATGCCAACAGTAAAGCATCCTGAGACCATTCATTTGTGGGGTTGCTTCTCAGCCAAGGGAGTGGGCTCACTCACAATATTGCCTAAGAACACAGCCATGAATAAAGAATGGTACCAACACATCCTTCGATAGCAACTTCTCCCAACCATCCATGAACAGTTTGGTGACGAACAATGCCTTTTCCAGCATGATGGAGCACCTTGCCATAAGGCAAAAGTGACAACTAAGTGGCTCGGGGAACAAAACATCGATATTTTGGGTCCATGGCCAGGAAACTCCCCAGACCTTAATCCCATTGAGAACTTGTGGTCAATCCTCAAGAGGCGGGTGGACAAACAAAAGCCCACAAATTCTGACAAACTCCAAGCATTGATTATGCAAGAATGGGCTGCCATCAGTCAGGATGTGGCCCAGAAGTTAATTGACAGCATGCCAGGGCGGATTGCAGAGGTCTTGAAAAAGAAGGGTCAACACTGCAAATATTGACTCTTTGTATCAACTTCATGTAATTGTCAATAAAAGCCTTTGACACTTATGAAAGGCTTGCAGTTATACTTCAGTATTCCATAGTAACATCTGACAAAAATATCTAAAGACACTGAAGCAGCAGACTTTGTGAAAATTAATATTTGTGTCATTCTCAAAACTTTTGGCCACGACCGTATAGTGCATACGGAAAGTATTCAGACCCCTTCACTTTTTCCACATTTTGTTATGTTACAGCCTTATTCTAAAATAGATTAAATAAGACATTTTCCTCATCAATCTACACACAATACCCCATAATGACAAAGCGAAAACAGGTTTTTAGAAATGCTTGCAAATGTATATATATATATTTTTTAAAACAGATACATTATTTACATAAGTATTCAGACCCTTTGCTATGAGACTCGAAATTGAGCTCAGGTGCATCCTGTTTCCATTGATCATCCTTGACATGTTTCTACATCTTGATTGGAATCCACCTGTGGTAAATTCAATTGATTGGACATGATTTGGAAATGCACACATCAAATCAAATTTTATTGGTCACTTACACATGGTTAGCAGATGTTAGTGCGAGTGTAGCGAAATGCTTGTGCTTCTAGTTCCGACCATGCAGTAATATCTAACAAGTAATCTAACAATTTCACAA
This sequence comes from Salmo trutta, assembly GCF_901001165.1. NCBI lineage: Eukaryota > Metazoa > Chordata > Actinopteri > Salmoniformes > Salmonidae > Salmo > Salmo trutta. Next base: position 41,767,743 of record NC_042971.1, on the reverse strand, counting down.
CAAATACCTTATAAACACAAGTGTAAAGGAATGAATAGGAATATGTACATATAAATATACTGCTCAAAAAAAGAAAGGGAACACTTAAACAACACATCCTAGATCTGAATGAAAGAAATAATCTTATTAAATACTTTTTTCTTTACATAGTTGAATGTGCTGACAACAAAATCACACAAAAATAATCAATGGAAATCCAATTTATCAACCCATGGAGGTCTGGATTTGGAATCACACTCAAAATTAAAGTGGAAAACCACACTACAGGCTGATCCAACTTTGATGTAATGTCCTTAAAACAAGTCAAAATGAGGCTCAGTAGTGTGTGTGGCCTCCACGTGCCTGTATGACCTCCCTACAACGCCTGGGCATGCTCCTGATGAGGTGGCGGATGGTCTCCTGAGGGATCTCCTCCCAGACCTGGACTAAAGCATCCGCCAACTCCTGGACAGTCTGTGGTGCAACGTGGCGTTGGTGGATGGAGCGAGACATGATGTCCCAGATGTGCTCAATTGGATTCAGGTCTGGGGAACGGGCGGGCCAGTCCATAGCATCAATGCCTTCCTCTTGCAGGAACTGCTGACACACTCCAGCCACATGAGGTCTAGCATTGTCTTGCATTAGGAGGAACCCAGGGCCAACCGCACCAGCATATGGTCTCACAAGGGGTCTGAGGATCTCATCTCCGTACCTAATGGCAGTCAGGCTACCTCTGGCGAGCACATGGAGTGCTGTGCGGCCCCCCCAAAGAAATGCCACCCCACACCATGACTGACCCACCGCCAAACCGGTCATGCTGGAGGATGTTGCAGGCAGCAGAACGTTCTCCACAGCGTCTCCAGACTCTGTCACGTCTGTCACGTGCTCAGTGTGAACCTGCTTTCATCTGTGAAGAGCACAGGGCGCCAGTGGCGAATTTGCCAATCGTGGTGTTCTCTGGCAAATGCCAAACGTCCTGCACGGTGTTGGGCTGTAAGCACAACCCCCACCTGTGGACGTCGGGCCCTCATACCACCCTCATGGAGTCTGTTTCTGACCGTTTGAGCAGACACATGCACATTTGTGGCCTGCTGGAGGTCATTTTGCAGGGCTCTGGCAGTGCTTCTCCTGCTCCTCCTTGCACAAAGGCGGAGGTAGCGTTCCTGCTGCTGGGTTGTTGCCCTCCTACGGCCTCCTCCACGTCTCCTGATATACTGGCCTGTCTCCTGGTAGCGCCTCCATGCTCTGGACACTACGCTGACAGACACAGCAAACCTTCTTGCCACAGCTTGCATTGATGTGCCATCCTGGATGAGCTGCACTACCTGAGCCACTTGAGTGGGTTGTAGACTCCGTCTCATGCTACCGCTAGAGTGAAAGCACCGCCAGCATTCAAAAGTGACCAAAACATCAGCCAGGAAGCATAGGAACTGAGAAGTGGTCTGTGGTCCCCACCTGCAGAACCACTCCTTTATTGGGGGTGTCTTGCTAATTGCCTATAATTTCCACCTGTTGTCTATTCCATTTGCACAACAGCATGTGAAATTTAGTGTCAATCAGTGTTGCTTCCTAAGTGGACAGTTTGATTTCACAGAAGTGTGATTGACTTGGAGTTACATTGTGTTGTTTAAGTGTTCCCTTTATTTTTTGAGCAGTGTATATAAAAAGAGCATTTTACAGTAGAGTACAGTATATACATATGAGATGAGTAATGTAGGTTATGTAAACATTATATAAAGTGGCATTGTTTAAAGTGACTAGTGATACATTTATTACACACAATTTTGAATTATTAAGTGGCTAGAGATTAGAGTCAGTATGTTGGCAGCAGCCACTCAATGTTAGTGATGGCTGTTTAACAGTTTGACTGCCTTGAAATAGAAGCTGTTTTTCAGTCTCTCGGTCCTAGCTTTGATGCACATGTACTGACCTTGCCTTCTGGATGATAGCGGGGTGAACAGGCAGTGGCTTGGGTGGTTGTTGTCCTTGATGATCTTTTTGGCCTTGTGACATCGGGTGGTGTAGGTGTCCTGGAGGGCAGGTAGTTTGCCCCCGGTGATGCGTTGTGCAGACCTCACTACCCTCTGGAGAGCCTTACGGTTGTGGGCGGAGCAGTTGCCGTACCAGGCGGTGATACAGCCCAACAGGATGCTCTCGATTGTGCATCTGTAGAAGTTTGTGAGTGTTTATGGTGACAAGCCAAATTTCTTCAGCCTCCTGAGGTTGAAGAGGTGCTGTTGCACCTTCTTCACCACGCTGTCTGTGTGGGTGGACCATTTCAGTTTTTCCGTGATGTGTACGCCGAGGAACTTAAAACTTTCTACCTTCTCCACTACTGTCCCGTCGATGTGGATAGGGGGGTGCTCCCTCTGCTGTTTCCTGAAGTCCACGATCATCTCCTTTGTTTGTTGACGTTGAGTGTGAGGTTATTTTCCTGACACCACACTCCGAGGGCCCTCACCTCCTCCCTGTAGGCCGTCTCGTCGTTGTTGGTAATCAAGCCTACCACTGTAGTGTCGTCTGCAAACTTGATGATTAAGTTGGAGGCGTGCATGGCCACACAGTCATGGGTGAACAGGGAGTACAGGAGAGGGCTGAGAACGCACCCTTGTGGGGCCCCAGTGTTGAGGATCAGCGGGGTGGAGATGTTGTTTCCTACCCTCACCACCTGGGGGCGTCCCGTCAGAAAGTCCAGGACCCAGTTGCACAGGGCAGGGTCGAGACCCAGGGTCTCGAGCTTAATGACGAGTTTGGAGGGTGCTATGGTGTTAAATGCTGAGCTGTAGTCGATAAACAGCATTCTTACATAGGTATTCCTCTTGTCCAGATGGGTTAGAGCAGTGTGATTGCGATTGCGTCTGTCTATATAAAGCCCCACATTTTACAGCGCATGTCAGAGAAAAAACAAAGCCATGGGGTCGAAGGAATTGTCCGTAGAGTTCCGAGACAGGATTGTGTCAAAGCACAGATCTGGGAAAGGGTACCAAAACATTTCTGCAGCACTGAAGGTCGCAAATAACACAGTGGCCTTCATCATTCTTAAATGGAAGATTTTGGAACCACCAAGACTCTTCCTTGACCTGGCTGCCCGGCCAAACTGAGCAATCAGGGGAGAAGGGCCTTGGTCAGGGAGATGAGCAAGAACCCTATGGTCAATCTGACAGGGCTCCAGAGTTCTTCTGTGGAGATGGGAGAACCTTCCAGAAGGACAACCGTCTCTGCAGCACTCCACCAATCAGGCCTTTATGGTAGAGTGGCCAGATAGAAGCCACTCCTCAAATGGAAGCCTGCTTGGAGTTTGCCAAAAGGCACCTAAAGGACTCACAGGCCATGAGAAACAAGATTCTCTGGTCTGATGAAAGCAAGATTGAACTCTTTGGCCTGAATGCCAAGCACCACTTCTGGAGGAAACCAAGCCAATACCATCCCTACGGTGAAGCATGGTGGTGGCACCATCATGCTGTGGGGATGTTTTTCAGTGGCAGGGACTGGGAGACTAGTCAAGATTGAGGGAAAGATGAACGTAGCAAAGTACAGCGAGATCCTTGATGAAATCCCTCTCTAGAGCGCTCAGGACCTCAGACTGGGGCGAAGGATCACCTTCCAACAGGGCAACGACCCTAAGCACACAGCCATGACAACGCAGGGGTGGCTTCAGGGACAAGTCTCTGAATGTCCTTGAGTAGCCTTTGCCTGGACTTGAACCCGATCGAACTTCTCTGGAGAGACTTAAAAATAGCTGTGCAGCAACGCTCCCCATCCAACCTGACAGAGCTTGAGTGGATCTGCAGAGAAGAATGGGAGAAACTCCCCAAATACAGGTGTGCCAAGCGTGTAGCGAGAAGACTCAAGGCTGTAATCTCTGCCAAAGGTGCTTCAACAAAGTACTGACTAAAGGGTCTGAATACTTATGTAAATATGATGTATACATTTAAAAAAAAATGTGGCATTTGCATTTACAAACATTTCTAAAAACTTGTTTTTGCTTTGTCATTATGTGGTATTTTGTGTAGATTGAGGAATAAAAATACATTTTTTATCAATTTTAGAATAAGGCTGTAACATAACAAAATGTGGAAAAAGTTAACGGGTCTGAATACATTCCTAATAAACTGTATTTATTAACATATCAAGATAAAATATTGTTGTCAGGCAACATATAAGATGTGAATAGGCAACATTTATTTCCGAAGTCAGAGTGTATTTTCTCTCGCTTCCGCTCAAATAATATCTGCCATTGATTTTTATGTGGTTGCATCATATTTCTGTGCATAATTTCCGTTAAGCTTACATCGATGCATGCTTCAAAATACGTACACACAGAGTGTGTTCGAGAAGTGCCCAGACACCAATATCGTGTGCTGGTGGAGAGTACTTATCACCTCTGAATGTAATTTGCAGAGTGCGCACCACTTTTAATTGCAGAATCAGGTGAAAAATGCAGGTGGTCCCTAAAACACAGTGGCCGAACCAGCAGACAAACACTTGAACACTTGATCCACATTCGATGTGCGATTATTGAGGCTGGGCTGGATTTCATCTAGTGAGGGATAAGTAGCAACACATCAAATTGAGTTTGATAGGTATTAGTGGGAGGAAAGAATTTGTTTTGCTTTTATATAAATAGTACCCAATATCTTTAGGATATACCTACTATCCAGATTCAACTCCAAATAAAATCTAACAAGCAGTGTATGTAAATTATTGTAGGCCCTACTACTATTCAAGTCATGTAGTTGGTCTAGTTAGTAGGTTCTTGATCAACAATTACCACTTATAGGGACATTTATTTTGCATTTATTTTGCAGGGCTCTTCGAAAAAACAGAGTACATACCATTGAGGAGGGAATATTTTTTGGAATGCCAAACCTGATAGACCTGTGAGTTAACTGTACTTAACACAACATTATATGGGTCAAATAATGCTGTAAAATGTCCAAATACAGTAATGTATTTCATTGTTGAAAATATATTTTTTTATCATTCCAGGGACATATCTGTAAACAAATTTGAGGAGTTCTCCCCAACTATGTTTAGAAATCTTCTAAACCTAAAACAGTTGTGAGTATATCCAATTGCTATTTGAATCCTAGCCCTAATATACGCTGAGTATACCAAACATTAAAAATACCTTCCATATATTGAGTTGCACCCCCTGCTTTTACCCTCAGAACAGCCTCAAATCATCGGGACATGGACTCCACAAGGTGTCGAAAGTTTTCCACAGGGATGCTGGCCCATGTTGACTCAAACGCTTCCCACAGTTGTGTCAAGTTGGCTGGTGGACCATTCTTGATACACATAGGAAACTATTGAGCATGAAAAACCCAGCAGCATTGCAATTCTTGACATAAACCAGTGCACCTGACACCATACCCCTTTACATTTTAGTCATTCAGCAGATGCTCTTATCCAGGGAAATTAGGGTTAAGTGCCTTGCTCAAGGGCACATAGATTCAAACCAGGTCTCAGGGATTTGAACCAGCAACCTTTGTCACTTGCCCAACGTGCTTAACCACTAGGCTACCTGCCAACCCTTTCAAATGCACTTCAGTCTTTTGTCTTTCCCATTCACTCTCTGAATGGCACATACACAATCTATGTCTCAATTGTCTCAAGGCTTAAAAATCCTTCTTTAACCTGTCTCCTTCCCTTCATCAAAACGGATTGAAGTGGATTTAACAAGTGACATCAATAAGAGATCATAGCTTTCACCTGGATTCATAGTTTATGTCATAGAAAGAGCAGGTGTCTTAATGTTTTGTGTACTCAGTGTATATACTATTTTGAAATATGTTATTGTTACTTAGAATGGATTTATTGAAAGCGTTTGATCCACTTTGTACGATCAAGTAGGAGAAATGCTAACTGTATATTGTTGAGTTGCAGTTTATTAACTTCACTGTTCAATGAGTCTTCCATCAACCTGGCCTTGAGGCCATGTTGACCACAGAGACAGGGGTGATAAATCAAAGTGATATAATCTTGATGTCCCCCCTCTTCTCTCAGGAACATCTCAAATAACCCTCTAACTCATATCTATGATGATCAGTTTGACATGTTTGTCAATTTGCAATCCCTGTAAGTAATAGTTTTTATTTCATACTGTACTTATGTGTCATGGTCTACTAGCTTTAAGGAATTGGAGAAAGAGTAACGTTTTTGCTCCCCTCAGGAGTATAGAGGAGGTTGAAATACCAAACATCAGTATTCAGATGTTTCGCTCTCTTAGCAACTTGTCCCATATGTGAGTATATATTCTGTCTTCAATTATTATTCTTATGTCAACAACATTTTATTTCATACTGTATAAACAGTAAGGCACTAAGCATGTAGAAGCTTCTAATTGGGATTTAATTCATTTAATGTGTTATAAGCTTACTTTACAGGGTAAAAACATGGAATAAATATAGCATGCGTAAATGTCTAAAGATTCATTGCCAATTACCTACCAACAAGTAATGAATTCATGGCTTCTTGTGCATGCATAATACAGGACTTTTTAAAAGTGTTTGATAAGCTACTTACAAATAGTGGATCAACGACTTGTTAGCAGCGTGTACAGGCTTAATTGGGCCATTATACAGTAAATGGACTCCTAACAGCTGTATTGCTTAGTGTACAGTGAGGTATTGTTACTACAAATAATGTTTAGTCAGCACAGGTCAGGTCCACACTGCATATAAAGCACCAAAGTCTAGTTAGAGGGCAGTTTAAGACTCTGTATAACTGTATCCATTTGTTAGATAATCTCTCTTCATACAACTGTCAACCATATCAAGATAAAAGTAAAACTTCAGAAGTTTGTTCAAAGGTGATTCATTGTGAAATTATTTGTATCTTTTTTCCTGACCCAGTTATTTTAAGAAATTTGAATACTGTGGCTACTCTCCTAATGTGCGAAGTTGCAAGCCAAACACTGACGGAATTTCAACATTTGAGAATCTTCTTGCGAACATCATCCTTCGTGTTTTTGTGTGGGTGGTGGCCTTCATCATCTGCTTCGGCAACATCTTTGTGATCTGCCTGAGGTCTTGCATTGCGTCTGAAAACCAGCACCACACCATGGCCATCATATCACTGTGCTGTGAGTAGACTACCTCACCACAACGAGTGCAGCAATCACTTCTCATTACCTTGTACTTAGGTAACTCATTATTTATTGAGATTCATAAAACTCCTCTCATAACAAAGTATACATACTAACTAAGATCCCTGAAATCCATGCTATATCTGTTAGGTGCTGACTGCCTCATGGGAGTCTACCTGTTCTTCATCGGTGCGTTTGACATCAAGTACTGTGGAGAGTACAACAGACACGCCCAGCTGTGGATGGAGAGCCTGCAGTGCCAGTTGATTGGCTGTCTGGCCATGCTGTCCACTGAGGTGTCAGTTATGCTTCTGACCTACATGACTCTGGAGAAGTACCTGTGCATTGTGTTCCCCTTCCACAACTACAGAGCCGGACGTAAACAGACGCTCTGCTATCTCATCTTCATCTGGGTCCTGGGCTTCATTATTGCCGTCATTCCCTTATGGGACAAGCAGACGTTCGGGAATTACTATGGCAGGAATGGAGTGTGTTTTCCACTTCACTCAGACGAGATGGAGAAACCAGGGGCCCGATGCTACTCCACTGGAATATTTCTGGGTAAGAGGAACATTCGTATGAGCACATAAAAAAATACGCTGAAAATACATATTTTTGGTTGAAAATGTGTCCTTTTGTTTGAAAATGTATTGAGCTCACTGGGATAGGAATCAGCTCTGATGGTGGTGAATCAACAAGATAATGGGGATGATATAAAATGAGGTTGGAATTGCACAGGCCTTGGATTGTGTTCCATGTATTTCCCTGGGGGGACATGAGACTGCCATGAAAAAAAGGGTTTATAATCTCATCATCATCATCTTAGATCTCAGCTAGACTTATTATATACCAATTAGTTCTAATCAGTTCCAATGAGTTCAAATCTCCATGAGAAAAGATAGATCCCAAATTTCAGCAAGTTTTGCAATACCTTTACGCGGATTGTGGTTTTACTGACATAATTTAGTTTTATTCAATACATATGTTAGGACGGGTATATTGTAAAGTGTGATGAAAGCATGCTTTTCACATTTTGTCTTTCAGGGTTGAATCTCTTTGCATTCATCATGATTGTCTTCTCCTACACCAGCATGTTTTACTCTGTACAGAAAACAGCCAAGACAGCAAGACAGTCTGTCTACAACAAGGAGGTCTCTATAGCCAAGAGGTTTTTCTTCATCGTTTTCACAGATGCCATGTGTTGGACACCTATATTCATCCTAAAGATCCTCTCCCTTTTACGAGTGGAAATAGCAGGTAAACCAGATGCATGTGGTTATATGATTACTACAATTCAATTGCTATCATTATGTTTAATCTTTGTGAACTCCTCGTCCTATTCCTCCGGCTCCTCCTCCACCCTCTCCTCCTCCTCTTCCTCCCTGTCCTCCAGGAACGATCGTTCTATGGGTGGTGATCTTCATCCTGCCCATCAATAGTGCCCTAAACCCCATTCTGTACACCATCACTGCCAGCTCCTTCCAGGACAAACTCAAACTCTGCTTGAAGGCCAAGTGCAAACAGGCTGGGCTCAGAGACACGTCCCAAAAAGTATCTGAAGCCTATCAGAACCCCAGCGCTCCCCCTTAACGAAAAGGACCCAACCGTTGGCCAACCGTCCACTTGGAGAGCTACTGCCTGGGTATGCAGGCTTTTGTTCCAGCTCTTCTGGAACACACTAAATTTAAAACATCAAGATCTGGCTACGCTTCTGATTAGTAGGATCAGTGTGTTTGAGCAGGGCTTGAGCAAAGCCTGCATACTGAGTGGCTCTCCAGGAGGAGGGTTGGCTACCCATGTCCTTATTTGATAGGGGGAGAGATGTATTCTTGTAATCATTCTTTACCTGTAAAAGAACACGTTTTCTGGGAACCAATTTATTAACAAATGTTGAATGTGAATACAGTTATTGTAAACACAGATGTGCAGAATCACAAATTATTTTGCGTACCCAATTGATATTACACAAATTGTATTGTATAAATGTATAATAAAAAATATTGAAAAAATATATGTAATTGAAAAGGTGTAAATGAGTGAGGTGTTTTGGGTTTTAGGGTGTGACATTTTCTTTGGTTTGATAAATTTGACATTCGGATGCAATGTTACTACTTGCCTCTGAAGCTCAACTGTGACAATTGGAAACAAATGATGGTGAAAAAGGTCCGGGGGGATATTGGGAGAGAAATTACACATTTCACAAAGCCAGAACTCAAAATAACATTCATTTGTTTTTCAATATTTGTTTATTGATTTTCTACTCTATTTTACAGTCAGAGCAGTATAATACAAATAGGTAGTAAAGGAAGAGTAAATAGTTTTAGATAAGACAAATAAGATGAACACGTTGATGTGGGCTAAAATGCAAGTTATTTACAACTGCTTCATTGAGTACAATACTTAACAAGGGCCTGTTATGTTACAAGTAGTATTCACTCAAAACTACCCTGTAGTTCACAGATATGTAATACTTGTGTTTATGGCTATTACTTCCCCACAATTGTTTAAATTATGTTCATTACATTAGTTATTCAATGGGAGTAATCCCATTTAGGTGTACGGGCTATTAATGTATGTATGTAAAGCATATGGAAACACTGAAAAAAGTTACATGCATTTAGTCATTGCACTTCCACCCATTGCATAACTCAGATTAAGATTAGATCTAATTAAAAATCATTCCTGTACATAATGCCCAACAGAAAAATACGTCAATGGTTCGATTCTGTACAGACAGAGGTAGTCACATTCCTGTGACATACAAAGACTCATTCATACAGACATAAATAAAACACGGATTACTGAGACACAATAAAATACAATAATACTGCAGACACACACAGTAATTACGCAATCTACACAAACGCTGTCTAAAGCTCAGGTTGTCTGTCGAGCGTGTCATGATCCTTGTCCCTTCTCATTGTGATCGCAAATCCTGACAAGCAATTACTCATGAATAAATCTTAAATTGACATCAAAGTGTGAATTATGCAAATGTTTGAGCTCCATGCTTATATCTTATAGTTTGGTGCTTGGTGGACAGATATTTGCCTATTTCACAAATGGCTCTGTTCCTGTTTCTAAACTTCTGAAGTTCTGAGGAAGAAGAATGATCTATATAGCAGCTAAGCAATAGCTAGATTAGAGTGAGAGGAGGTTAACCAGTTAGACTTTTAAAGAGAAGAGTAAAAATAAGAGACATAACAGGAAGTCCAGAGTAGTAGAGTCCCCTCTTATGATAAACACTTGAGTAAAATAAACAGTTACTGAGAATGTAGGGCTGAAGCAAGGCCTGAAAATGCACAATGTTTTAAGACACACTACCACCCACTAAGCCTCAGTAACAAATCCTTTTCTCTCTAACATCTAAGTATGTTTGCATTATCAACACTGAGGCTAGCTATTGAAATAGCAAGGTAAGGTGCCATTCTCAAGTTTGAGACACATCTAATGACAATAGTAAAATATATTAGCTCTGTGAATTTATCATGAAGAAATTGCATAGCATACAGTACAAACATGAATGGTTTCTATAGAGCTCTCCTGAATTATTGTGTAAAGCTAGTTGCAGCTAAAAACATTCCATGGCATTTTGGCATCATCGCCATAAGTCTTGATAAGTCAGCATTAACCCTTTCAGTCCCGAGACACCAGCAAAAATTGGCTTTTCATTTATTTTATTTTCATTTATCTGCATGTCCAGCCATTATATTTAGCTTCACAATTAAGTGTTTAACCATTTTCTTTTCAGGGCAACCAGGGCAACAATGTGACATAAACAGTTGCATTCATGTGTTTTATTGTCAAAAGTCAATAAAAAAATAAAAGCCAAAGCAAAACCAGATAAAAATGAATTGCTATGAATGCTGTAAGCACAGAAATGGTTTGCTCAGTGGGAAATTAATATCCAACTACCGTAAATTTCGGACTATAAGCCGCAACTTTTTTCCCAGGCTTTGAACCTCGCGGCTTAAACAATGACGCGGCTAATATATGGATTTTTCCCGCTTTAAATTTTTAATTTTTTTAAAAAACATTCTGTGACGTGCTCAGTTTTTTGGCGGCATGAAGCTTTCATTAGACCAATGAAATTGCCGAACAGGTTAAGGTCAAACAACTTTTTTGTTTACTGTTTAGATTAAATCGAGCGCTCTCAAACTTCCCATCATTCTGATTACGGTAGTCATTTTGTCACCCTCATCATGGCAAAGCCACGGAGAAATGCATATGATGCAGCTTTCAAGTTGAAGGCGATTGATCTGGCTGTTGGAAAAGGAAATAGAGCTGCTGCACGGGAGCTTGATCTTAATGAGTCGATGATAAGACGTTGGAAACAGCAGCGTGAGGAAAAAGACAACTAAAGCTTACTGCTATTTTTTTATTTTTTGTTAGAAGCCGTGTTTCGTTAAAGCCTATTTATTTTTGTTACAAGCCGTGTTTTGTTAAAGCCTATTTATTTTTGTTACAAGCCGTGTTTCGTTAAAGCCTATTTATTTTTGTTACAAGCCGTGCTTCGTTAAAGCCTATTTATTTTTGTTACAAGCCGTGTTTCGTTAAAGCCTGTGTAAAGTTAATTTGTTTCAATGTACCGGTAGGCACCGGCGGCTGATAGACGGCGGCTGATGTGCGGCTTATTTATGTTAAAAGTAATATATTTTTTTTAATTCAGTGGGTGCGGCTTATATTCAGGTGCGCTTAATAGTCTGGAAATTACGGTAGTCAGTGACAACTTTGTGGAGTTTAGAGTTTGTGACAGCAACTATGTGTGCTTATTACAGCATTATAGACGCTATGTCCTGGGATTTCCTATGATCTTCTATGTAGAATAACCCCTTACAGTATTATAGACACTATGTCCTGGGATTTCCTGTGATCTTCTATGTAGAAGAACCCCTTACAGTATTATAGACACTATGTCCTGGGATTTCCTATGATCTTCTATGTAGAAGAACCCCTTACAGTATTATAGACACTATGTCCTGGGATTTCCTGTGATCTTCTATGTAGAAGAACCCCTTACAGTATTATAGACACTATGTCCTGGGATTTCCTATGATCTTCTATGTAGAAGAACCCCTTACCTTCTAACACCCGTTGTGTAGCTTGTGTGTCATAAAGCAAAACATGTTACATGTCTGTATTTGTGAGAATCCCAACTTTTCATAGATAGCTTTTAATAGTGTAGCTCAAACCATTCGGACTCTCTATTATTTTGTAAAAAGATCCGGCCCCGGGCCCTTTCGGGATCCACCAGTCTCACAGACTCCGCTCTAGCTCAGCCCCGTTAATCACACAGATGAAGAAGAAATAGATGAATCCAATAGTACAACCCAGAAATCTGTAGCTCAAACACATGATGTTAAAGGGGTAAGAAGTCCAAATCGCACGGATGTCGCGGTGGGACTCATAAAGCTTTCAAAAGAATGGCTTTTGCATAAAGAAACTGTCTATTTACTTTCTTTCATGGTACATTTTAATGTTTTAGGGTCAGTTAATGCATAGGCTGATTTTGATTTGTAAATATTGCTGACATTTCCTCAGTGGCTCCTCATGGGGCATCAGTGCAATCTGAGTGAGAGTCCACATCCTAACAGTCCCCTGTTGATGACACTGGAGAGTTTATCAGGCAGATGTAATATAATGCTACAGATAGGCACCCTTCATTTGAGTCATTGTGTGCTATAGGCAGCACGTGTCTCAAGTGGGCCGGCGGTCCTTCTCAAAGTTCAAAGCTTTGTCTCGGTTCCTTTCACTGTCAGCACAGGGAAGGAGCCCCGTATCCTAGCAACCTCCACCGCACAGAGATGGCCAAACACTTTGTTGTACCACTCAGGTGATCGTCCCCTGAAAAATTACAACAAAAGGTCAAATAAGAAATTCGTATCCAGTTACACAATTCAATAGCTGGGGAGGTACCCCCACTCATCAGAAGGATATTTCAATGGAATTAGAGTTTCTTTCACACAACATGTTTATGTTGCATAATTATTTGAATGGTAATTATGCCAATGTTTGAAAGTTCCAAATGAATTGCATGAGCTCTAGGTCAACATGTTGTTGTTTTTTTGATTTCACCTTTATTTAACCAGGTAGGCCAGTTGAGAACAAGTTCTCATTTACAACTGCGACCTGGCCAAGATAAAGCAAAGCAGTGCGACACAAACAACAACACAGAGTTACACATGGAATAAACAAGCGTACAGTCAATAACACAATAGAAAAAAAGAAAGTCTATATACAGTGTGTGCAAATGGCGTGAGAAGGTAGGCAATAAATAGGCCATAGTGGTGAAGTAATTACAATTTAGCAGATTAACACTGGAGTGATAAATGAGCAGATGATGATGTGCAAGTAGAGATACTGGTGTGCAAAAGAGTAGAAAAGTAAATAAAAACAATATGGGGATAAGGTAGGTAGTTTGGGTGGGCTATTTACAGATGGATTATGTACAGACTATGTTCATAGGCAGTTAATCAATTAGCCATTTAAATCATCATTGAAATACATGAGTCAAGTCCAATGGAAATGAATGCATAGATGAGAAGCTGGATCCCTACCTGAGGTCTGCTCTGCAGTAATGCGTCAGCCTGGACCGGCCCATCCCTGAGGGCTCAATCAGGACCCGTGAGGTGAGCAGCACTGCCCGTAGCCCTGCCTCCAGGTGCACATTGTCATGGTCCACAGAGGAGGACACTAGCAGACACAGGCCCTGAGGAAGGTCACTACACCACTGCCTAAGCAGGAGAAAAATACAGCAAGGGTCATTACTGTCATCTTTAGTTTAAATCAACAGCGTGAGGCAAGATGTAAAGGTCCAATGCAGCAGTTTTCATCTCAATATGAAATCATTTCTGGGTTACAATTAAGTACCTTACTGTGATTGTTTTTAGTTAAAATGGTAATAAAAGAAACAAAATAGATTCTTAGCAAAGGTAAATTTCTCAAACAAGAGCCAGTTATTTTTTCTTATAGTGAACCCTCCAATCAGAAATTAGGAGAACACTCATTTAGAATGCCTGAAGCTTTAACAATACTTGAGTATGTGTGTGTGTGTGTGTGTGTGTGTGTGTGTGCGCGTGTGCACACAAGTGTTTAACTTCAAGAACATTGATAAGAGGAAGTAGGCCTACTTAAACATTGGGAGCATTAATAGCTGTATGTTACAGTGACTTTTGTGTTGTTTATGGTGAAAATGCCATGGACTCTCTAGGAGTGGTGTGAGTGGGAAAGGGAAAACAAAACATTTACTGTTATTGGCAGAGAGGTTGGAACTCTCTTTCCTATTGGTGTATTAACTAATTTACAACATAGTGATATCCCCATGGAAGGCCAAAACTCCATCCCACCAAAACAGGCAGAAGTGTCAGGCAGTCTTTTCAACAGATCTTACACTAAAAGGGCATTATCACAATTTTCACAATTTCACAGTATTATTCCAACCATTTTTGACTGCACTGGGCCTTTAACACCGCACCGCACCTTACTGAACTGACAACTTGACTAGACCTGCGAAAAGGGCAGACACATGTATGATCGGCTTCTGGCCACTCTGCCCTTCCACCAATGTCTCCAAATGAAGCCTTGGATAGAGCCCCAGGCAAGACAGACAATTATTGATGAGCTAATCTCGCCCTCCATGTGTACCTCAGCACTACGAAGTCCCTGCGGGGATGAGGTGCCATGCTGTCTGTCACATAGTGATACACCTCTGTGTTGTTCTCTAGAGCCTCGATTACACGGCTGTGGAGCAGGTCGTCATCCCACAGGTGGCGCTCACGCAGAACTCTGTGCAACACTGTCTGGGGCGGGGCCTCGATCTCGGTGGTCACTTTCCAAAGACGGATGGGATGGCCGTCCCCTACCTGAATAGAACAAATGCATTGTGAGATTATGGTTCAGGACTGAAAAGTATACTGGAGCTTTAACAAGCTAGCTAAAATGCCATCACTCTTCAAAATGGACAGAATTTACTTCATTCTAACAACCAAAGAAGCTATGCCAAATGGTAAATTCAATTATCCATGAAGGCTTACGGTAAAAAAGGGAATTAAACATTTTCCAATCATACAATGATTGAAGGCCATACTGTTGTGACAATGCAGGGAAAAATCTAAGCAAAATGTATCTTTAAAATAACAACATTGACAAACATGGATGCATGGGGAGGCAACTAGATCCAGCCGCAGGCTGATTGTCATCGGAGCGAATGGTCCGGGGGGTAGAAAATAATTATAATCATTTGTACACTGCAAATTGACCACAACTAAGCCCAAAGAGAGATTGTATTTGAAAATAAAAAAATTATTTCATACCTTGATTACATTGAGACATGATCACATGTCTCTTTTTTTGTGGGAATACTTGGGAACAGACTTCCTAAAGAAAAAAAAATGTTGACCAAAAACAAAAACCATAGCTAAAAAATTGGGGGCCAAAAAAATCACTTGCAGGCCATCACTACGGGCTGCCTGTTGCCGACCTCTGCACTAGTGTGTTATTGAGCAGTACATTCTGGTTTTGTATGAGAACAGACAGCGTAGTATCAGTATGCAGCAGTGTCACTGAGCAGTACCTTCTTGTATGTCAGCTCTGTGTTTTCTGGGCCCAGGGCGCTGTGCCATCCTTTGCTCTTCTCTGTGGACTCCCGCAGTAGAGCCTGGATATTATCCTCCAGGTAGGCTCTGTAATCCACAGGCTCACCCTTCATGTTCAGACCCAAGCCGTGGAGAGGGAGTGGCTGGGCATCTGCTGCGACATAGGAGTTCCGCGACTGCAGCATCATCTCATGAGGGATCTGTCGCACCAAATTAGAGGTCAACTGGGTTATTTTTTTAATGAATAAAAATACATATACAGCGGTTGTCATGTACAGTGCATATAGAGCAGCCTACTGAATTCCTCTGTGAAAGTACATCAAGTTCATATCCGACATGGCATTTACTCTATACACTGTAAACTGTGAAACCATGTCTATTTCATTTATTCTTAAATAAATGCTTTCTAAAAATAAACCACTCTTCAAATGGCTCACATTTTTTGGACAATAAATAGTCAATGCATGTGGGTGGTGTTTTGTTACAGATTGATTGTTCTGAGGGATCATCCTATTCAGAAAAGAGATTGTTTTACTTCAAGGACTGTGCATATATTATGTATAATACCTGGAATAATTTCTTGCACTCCACAATCATGTGGCTGAGTCCTTGAGTGGCAGCCATGTTCTCACTCAGGTCCTTGTGGTCCGGTTTTCCCCCTGCCCCCCTTCGGTGGATTAATCTTCCACAAAGATGGAACATAGTTAACACACATCACAATCGTTCTCTCAGCTTTGAGTTCAACAGCAGTACAATGTTGTTAATATGCAGCATTTTGATGAGGAAATGAAATGGTCCAACACTGTCAGTCCTCGGTAGTTTTGTGTGGGCTTTATTTTGACATGATACATCCATGAGGATGTTAATAATATGCAGCAGTTCGTACATTTCTTTAGCCCAGAGGGAAACCACTGGTCCAAAGCTTTTGCTAAAACCATTGTTTTAAGCCATTGGTCTTAAATGGATAGCTGCTAGCTTTTCTCATAGGAAAACCTGGCACAATTAGCCACGATGCTGAGCAGATAATTAAATATGGTAACTAAATAATGAATTAACCTATCATATACCTTAAACGGTAGAACCATCATCCAATGCATTTGTTAAAGTTCAATTTGGCCACCAGAGGGAGAATGTTAAACCATCCAACTGCTTGGATTAGTTTGTTACCAATGGTCTTGATAAGTGGAATGTGCGATATATTTTGAATAAGGCTGTCAAAGCTAACGCGTTAATAACACGCAACATTTTTAATGGCGTGATTTTTTGGATGCCATTAATGAGAAGGGTGCAACTGCGGCCCGCAAACCGGGGCGTTCCTGCATGTGGGCATTCCTGCATCTGCAGGAACCCCTCTTTACACTTTTATTGGTCCTTTTTTAATTAAGCTAAGACTCCGGTGCACAGGCGGGAGGTGGGGGCTCTCCAGTACAGTAGGTGGTGGTACTGCACTATAACGTTGAATGCCAACTGCTGATAAACCCCACAGAAGAAGAGGTAGCTCGCTAGCTAGTACACCGGTAGGCAGTGTCCATCGCTTTCGCCTTTCTGGCACTGTATTCCAGCAGTTCTGGTAAAGACGGCGAGGGCAGATGATCGGCAGGCAGGAGCGAAAGACACTATGTGTTAGCAAGCTAGTAGGAGGTCTCCGGTATAAAGCAGGCGGGGCGACACTGTAAAGGACTCTGGTACACAGGAGCTGGGGCAACAGTGGTAGCTAGCTATTACAGCGGTAGACAGTGTCCTTTGTCCCTGAAAAAAATCTGATAATACTTTTATTTCCATTTTTACCCACATTTTAATCACACAAGCAGGGGAAATCCAGAATATCAAAAGTGTCACACAAGCATGAAGATGTTGCCTTGGGGGGGGGGGGGGGGGGGGGGGGGGGGGGGTGTTCTTGTAGATGAAGGAATGCCCACATGCTGGAACCCCCCGAATTGCGGGTTGCACTGACCCTTTTAAACAGCACATGACAGGCACGATAGCGCTAAACGTATCTAGGCTTCTCTAACGCCCCAAAATCTCAGATTCAAATTCCTCTTCACCTGCTCTGCAAGCGTTATAATGTCAAAATACGTTCGTTGATCACCAAATATGTAGTTTCGGTGAGCAACTATCTTAATTTACTCCCGTTACGACCGGTCTGTACTTGCAAAAAAGGCGTACATTTATTTTTACAAGCAACCGGTCAAAAATGGGCAGCGAAACTCCATATATTTGGTGATCAAAGAACGTATTTTGGCATTATAACGGTTGCAGAGCTGGTGAGTGTGAATCTGGGCTTTCTCGGCGTTAGAGGGTCGTCACTAGTTACCACAGCCACAAAGTCATACGCCCCGCCTATTCAACCATTTATCTTCTTAAAATCTGATTTTACACATAACCCTAACCTTAACCACACCGTTAACCTTATGCCTAACCTTAAATTAAGACCAAAAAGCACATTTTTGTTTTCATGATTTTTTTCTCTCTCGATATAGCCAATTTTGACTGTAACTAGTGGAAACCGTTAGACAGGTCTCTAACGCACAGATACCTTTTCAGGTAGTGCTGTTAGTCTATTTCAGTTCACTATGCGTGCAAATTTTGAAGAACAAATTTGAAGGAAAACTTTTAGTTCTCAGATCAAAAGATTTAGCAAATTATCCCAATTGTAGAAGTAGCAGCTTGTGACTAGTTCATGTTGAAGAACATGGATAAGTAGCCTAGGCTAGATCCAAAAGCTGTAGCTATTATATTTTACATGAACTCAGACCTGGCTGGTCTGTTGTTAATATCTTCTGTGGAATTCATAACATTCTGAACAAGAATATAAACGCAACATGCAACAATTGAAACAATTTTACTGAGTTACAGTTTATATAAGGAAATAAGTCAATTGAAATAAATTCATTAGGCCCTAATCTATGGATTTCACTTGACTGGGCAGGGGTGCAGCAATGTCCAGCCAATCAGATTGAGTTCTTCCCCACACAAGGGCTTTATTACAGGCAGAAATACTCCTCAGTTTTCCAGGTGGCTGTTCTAAGACAATCCCGCAGGTGAAGAAGCTGAATGTGGAGGTCCTGGGCTGGTGTGGTTACATGTGGTCTGCAGTTGTTGGACACACTGTGTGTGTGTGTGTGTGTGTGTGTGTGTGTGTGTGTGTGTGTGTGTGTGTGTGTGTGTGCGCTTGCACGCAAGTGTTTAACTTCAAGAACATTGATAAGAGGAAGTAGGCCCACTTAAAAATTGGGAGCATTAATGGATGTATGTTACAGTGACTTTGTGTTGTTTATGGTGAAAATGCCATGAAAAACATTCAAATTGATGAGCTATTGATAAGAGCTAGGTAAATGAGTAATCCGTTTGGAGAAGGGCATTCTAATTACACATAGCAATTGTTTTAGATGATCCTCGGAGATGAATGTGAAACCAGTCATATGGAAACAAACTGTAATATCATATAATCATTAACTCGATTCATTATCTTAACTGTTTGGCAGCCCTAATTTTGCATGATGCTTCCTTGACAATGCTACTGATGTTACACAAAATTCAAAAAGGCCGTAAGGCACATTTCTGGATATATGACAGAATTCCATGTTTTTGCTTATCGTTTTGTACACCTCTATGTGCTTTTACGAAAGAAATAACATCTACAAGGATTATACGTAGCTAAAACGAAATCAAAGATGATGGTGGTCTTGTCAAGTGTTTGCATTTTTTCACCCAACTACCATAACTGGTTGGTGGCACAGTCCGCTAAGACAGTTGGATTGTTGGCTGATTGTTGAGTTCAAAACCCATTTAGGGTATTTTTTTTTTAAGGAAATGTCACTCCACTGTTGGTCCTGAAGTCAAATAACGAAGTAGATAATTACAAAAATGCATATAAAAATATATAGGCCTACATTTAGGGATACACATCAATGCAATATATGTATTATAATACTGTATGATTATAAGGCCCTAGCAGTGTTTGTGAACAAGGCTGAAGAAATCTTCATTCTTAATCTTAATTTTCAAGGTAATGACTGCAATTGAAAATCAAAATTTCGAAGGAAAAATGATCACTCCCTGAGGGATTTGAATTTACAGTGAAAGTGGTGATAGATGTCAGGAACTTGGTGCTTTACACTGTGAATTAATTGTCAAGACATACTGTATTTGCATGCTTTTCCCCAGTCTCTCTTTTTCTCGCTCTCCTGGTTTTGACCTTTGCCTGTCCTGACTCTGAGCCCGCCTGCCTGACCACTCTGCCTGACCCTGAGCCTGCCTGCCGTCCTGTGCCTTTGCTCCTTCTCTGGATTACCGACCTCTGCCTGACCCTGAGCCTGCCTGCCATCCTGTGCTTTTGCCACTACTCTGGATTATCGACCCCTGCCTGCCTTGACCTGTCGTTTGCCTGCCCCTGTTACTGTAATAAACATTGTTACTTCAACACAGTCTGCATTTGGGTCTTACCTGAAACGAGATATACACAGTAATTATGACAACTTCTGGAGGATGTCCTCCAACCTATCAGACCTCTTGCAGCATGAACTGACATGTTGTCCACCCAATCAAAGGATCAGAGAATTAATCTCTGAATTAATCTAGTACTGAATGCTAAAGCTAGCTAGCACTGCAGTGCATGAAATGTGGTGAGTAGTTGACTCAAAGAGAGAGAAAGACAAGAGTTGAACAGTTCTGTACAAATTCATTTCTTCCAAAATTTAGGAAAAGCAAGAGAGAGAGAGCTAGCTGTATTTGGTTGTATTTTTTTTTTTAACTTTCAATTAGCTATCCAATGCAGCTAGCAAGTTTAGTGTACACCAGGCTCAAACAGAAAGGGATGCTATATTAGCTAGCTGGCTATGGCTATCCAACACTGGAACTCTTCCAAGTCAAGGTAAACGTTTGGTTTTATTCATTTATTGCCACCGGGGCCAACCAGTGTAACTGCTAAACTGCTTATGCAGCTAGCTAGCTCAGCCTACTCAAACACCCGGCTCAAACAGAGAGGGATGCTATGTTAGCTAGCTGGCTATGGCTATCCAACACTAGAACTCTTCCAAGTCAAGGCAAGCTTTTTGTTTAATTAATTTCTTGCCACCGGGTCCTGCCTGTGTAACTGCTAAACCATTTTTTGACTTTACACTGTACTGCATGATTGTAGTGGGTTTACTAACACGTCAGTTCTAGTTGACGATGCTGTGTGTAGCGTTTAGCTGTCATGATATGAAGGTTTGGCTTGGAAAGTTTTATTTGCCTGGTCACAGACAGCTGATGTGTTGTGCACTGAAGTCTACAAGCGAAGGGATGAGGCAAGAGGAGGAGAGCGCATAGATAGTTGCGAGAATAAATTATATATACAATGAACAAAATGTTCATGCTGTTTTTATGTGGCTGCTATGAAAGTGAACTGTTTGCGTGTGATTGTGGTGTATTCATTCTGTAGATTCTGTTGAAAAACGCTTCTTAAATGGAAACAAACGGAACAAAACATAAGTGAATTTGTCCAATAATAGCTCTCATTTACAACTGTTGGACTGATGATCACACCCTAGATCAGCTACTGTAGATGCAGGCAAGAGTGTGCAAGGCGGTATTGAATGTGTCACTGTCTGTCACCTTGACTACTCAAAATTCTCTCAACCTGTGCACATACATTGTAAACTTTCATTCACAAGCTAGGTTGAAGCAACCTCATGATGGGTACAGGAAATGTTCATGTAGTAGCCCAAGCCTATCGATGTTACATTGTGCTGGGTGAATAGAATATGAATGACAGTCATCCAATATGCTGTAACATAAATAAGGCCATGCTCATAATGTTTTTTTATCACGCTCCTTCATCTTAAATGGCACCGACTGCCACTGGTGTCTACAGATACACCGTATTCTGACCTTGACTTAATTTCCTAAAAATTCAACCACCTTGACGTGTGAGGAAAGCTACGATCCCTTATTGATGTCACTTGTTAAATCCACTTCAATCAGTGTAGATAAAGGGGAGGAAACAGGTAAAAAAAAAATTAAGCCTTGAGACAACTGAGACATGGGTGGGCAAGACAAAAAATGTAAGTGCCTTTGAACAGGGTATGGTAGTAGGTGCCAGTCGCACCAGTTTGTGTACTGCAACGCTGCTGGGTTTTTCACACTCAACAGTTTCCCGCGTGTATCAAGAATGGTCCACCACCCAAAGGACATCCAACCAACTTGACACAACTGTGGGAAGCAAAAGGAGTCAACATGGGCCAGTATCCCTGTGGAATGCTTTCGGCATCTTGTAGAGTCCATGCCCCGACGAATTGAAGTTGGTCTGAGGGCATATCGGGGGGGGGGGGGTGCAACTCAATATTAGGAAGGTGTTCCTAATGTTTGGTATACCCAGTGTACATTTATTACTGTCTAGTGTCACTTTAGTGTTAGTTTCCTTCAATTTGTAGCCAACATTTTGCATCAATTTATTCCATTCTGTTTACCTTTCTTTCCTCTGTCACGTCAGTGTAAATTGTTCCTGATGGTCGCTAGCAATAGTGGATCATATTAGGCTAACGTGCAATCATTTGGGACATGTAGTGCATTTGAAAAATTATGGAACTCAGACCACATTTATAGAACTATTGTTTAACCCCTCTTGTCCACTTTTTTCCAACTTCCAACATTTAATGGATTGAACTTGAATATGGCAACTTTCAGGATGAATCAAACCACTATATTTGTCATTCCTCAATATATTGTTTCCATAAAGGCTCTCCAAACCTGTTTTTTATGATTCATACTTACATACTTTCCTAACCCAAAAATGTGCCAAAATAATCTACAAGATCAGTGTATTTCTATATCTACCAGTTAGTGCTGAAACAGAGATGAATATGCATATATGGTACCAGTCGAAAGTTTGGGAACACCTATTCATTCCAGGGTTTTTCTTTATTTTTACTATTTTCTACAATGTAGAAAGTTGTGATGACATCAACACTATGAAATAACACATATGGAATCAAGTGTTAAACAAATCAAAATATATTTTATATTTGAGATTCTTCAAAGTAGCCACCCTTTGCCTTGATGACAGCTTTGCACACTCTTGGCATTCTCTCAACCAGCTTCATGAGGTAGTCACCTGGAATGCATTTCAATTAACAGGTGTCCTTGTTAAATGTTAATTTGTGGAAGTTCTTTCCTTCTTAATGCGTTTGAGCCAATCAGTTGTGTTGTGACAAGGTATACAGAAGATAGCCCTATTTGGTAAAAGACCAAGTCCATATTATCTATATTATCTCCACATCAACTGTTCAGAGGAGACTACGTGAATCATGCTTTCATGGTCAAATTGCTGCAAAGAAACCACTACTAAAGTACACCAATAATAATAAGAGACTTGCTTGGGCCAAGAAACATGAGCAATGGACATTAGAACAGTGGAAATCTGTCCTTTGGTTATATGAGTCCAAATTGGCAAAGGGTGGCTACTTTGAAGAATCTAATATATAAAATATATTTTGACATGTTTATTAACACTTTTTTGGTAACTACATGATTCCATATGTGTTATTTCACAGTTTTGATGTCTTCAATATTATTCTACAATGTAGAAAATAGTAAAAATAAAGAAAAACCCTTGAATGAGTAGGTGTGTCCAAACTTTTGACTGGTACTGTATTTAGACGGCTTTCTTTCATTGATCCCCATGTTCAGAATTTGTTCTCTCTATGTATTCGTTCTCTCTATGTATTCTAGTGAGTTTGTCTACAAAATTGTTATTAAAGGTACACCATATATAAAGGGATGGCTTAAGATCAGTTTACTGAAAACCCTATTAAAGGGATGGCTTAAGATCAATTTACTGAAAACCCTATTGAATGAAAACTCCACGAGAAAAACTGTTGGCCAGCAAGTGGGAGGGTTTTCAGCAGTTGAATTACATTTATTTAGTGTGAGCAAGGTAGCCACATCCGTAGAGCGTATTATGCGCCTGCAATAGGTAAGTCTGAATACCAACTACTGAGAAGTGCATAGGAAAGGAATGTCTAGGAAAAGTGTAACTGTCTTAAGTCTGAATCTGCCCCTAAGTGCCAGGCAACACACGCCAATACAAATCAAAACATGCCATGATGAAAACATACACAGAAACACGAATACCAGTACATACCTGGGGGAGGTGCCCTCTTTCTTGGAAATGTTGAGGTGTAGGATGGAGGGGGCCAGGCACAGGGCCAGGTTCCCAGCTGTCATCTGATTCTCCTCAGCAGAGGCGATGTCACTGAGGAAGTAGAGCAGGGTCTGCAGTACCTCCCGGTTCTCGTCAGGCAGAAGGATGACTGCAGCCTGGGCCGCCTGAAGACGCATGTCTTTCGGGACACCTGGGAAACACACATGACAGATACATCTGAATGTGAATTGCTATGTTGGTTTTAAGATCTTAGCATGATACTGATGACAAAACTGATGACATTTGAATGCACCTGGTAATTATAGCAGTAGACATTCCATATACATCATAACCAGACATCAAATACAGACAGTAACGTAATGCCATGTTTGCAAAACCTCGATAAACCCTAACTCTAGCTGTAAAATCCTAGCTGGAGGACATCATAGAGTACAGTATGATTACTGTGCCTATCAATTAGTTGATTGACTTCTCAAAGGAGACTTTATCTAGTCAATGACTTCAATCTGATAAGTGTATGCTGAAGGGCAATTTAAACCAGACACAGGGGTCAGAGCTTCCCAGAGTGGATGAGACGGGAGCACTTAGAGCCACTGACTCACATTGGTAGATCTGCAGGAAGGTTTCAGTGAGCTTGGTGGTGAGGACAGGCTCAGGCAGGTCTCTGAAGTACTGTTTCAGCAGGTCGGCCACATCGTAGGCTGATTGGCCCTGGTACCTCACGTGGTCTGGGGAATTTTCATTCAGCTGCCGCAGAGTCTGGATCCGAGACTTCACCCCAGACTTACGGAAAATGCCAACCTTGACAGGAATAGGAGTGAAAAACAGTTGATAATGTCATTGGTGTATTAGCATTATTCATAAACTTCAATGCATGATAATATATAATGTATCACCAAGTACATGAAATCTCACTACAATAGAAATACAGTAACATAACATATCTGGAGTGGAACACATACTAAAATCATAAGGTTATACACACTGTAGCATGAGGGAACACGTTTACTTTGAGGGGATGAGGTGACTACCTTTTCCAGACATTGGCTGCGGAGGTAGCGCATGGCCTGCTGGATGCTCTGGGGTAGGGGTTGCCCACTCCTTTGGACATTGATGATTGGTGGAACACCAAAAACCTGTTTGTCCCTATAGTCAGGGACCTTACTCCTCTTCATAAACTTAGGAATAGACCTGCCAAAACAGAGGAAAAGGGGGACTAGATTCAATCTTTTCATGTTCAGGTTGTTACCTGAAATACATGTAATCTTGTCAAATTGGATGTGTTGTGGGTGATTTGTTAGTCTAAACGGAGTGGGAAAAGGGTAGAAACTATGCAAACAGCACCACAGGTAACATTAGATATTTTCCTTGTACATCTGATGTCATTTTTGGATGAAAAATGTTTGAACTGTTTGGATGAAATCTGTTTGGATGAAAACTGTTTGGATGTGTTGTGGGTGAATTGGTAGTCATTCAACCTAGTGGAAAAAAGGCAGAAACTACCCAAACAGCACCACAGGTAACATTAGATATTCTCCTTGGACACCTGATGTCTTTTTTGGATGAAAACGGTTTGGTCTATCGCCAAATCCTAATCAGTCTATTTTGGAACAAAACGGTTTCAATTTTGTCTGATGCATATTCACATAATGCTTTTACACTAAGGGATGAAGCCTGATTGGGTGACAGCACATGGCTGATGATGCAAGAGAAATTAAAGTTTGAACCTTTTTGGATGGAGAATAAAACCTGCTAACTGAGCATGTGCTAAAATGGCCACTGAAATTATAGATAATGGTTTCATTGTGTATGATGTGATTGATTGTTGAGAAGCAAGAGTCATCCGCATGAGAAATAAGAGCTGAATGAGACAGTTGCGAAATTTTACAAATCTAACGTTTTAACAGCTTTCTATATACTACTATTCATTAGCTGCATAAATGTAGATCAAAGGCCTTGCCATATGGAAAAACATATATGATGCATTTTAAAAAGCAATATCCTTACCACAAAACAATACTCACTGCCCTGACTAAATGCATATGAAAGGGACAGTATAATAAAGTGCACTTCCCTACGTCTCTGCCTTTTATCTATTTTTCAATCTCCACTCTCCACACCCAAGGGCCCTCCACTCACCAGCTCCAGCCATGTTTGTTGGGTTCGCAGTATTTCTCCATTATAGCAGTGAGCCGGAGTAGAGAGAACTTTTGCAGAAGGTTGAGCTGAGCGGCTGACTGGCGGTTAATTTCCTGGGAGGCTGAAGTCAGGCTCGGCCTGTGGGAGTTCTGGAAACTATGCCACCGTAGCTTCCTAGAGAGAGGGGAAATGTATTGGGAATAAAGGTCAATGTTTTGATCTATATGAGTGCCCATTTGTGGTATATCTTAGAGGCGATTAAATCAATTAATTTATGTGTTTTTACTATTATACTGTCTAAATGTCAAGAGCTATTTGACATTTGTTAAAATATTGATGAACCTGAACATGTTATCATCTTTATGTATAACAATGTATGTTTACCTGCTTGGCCTGGTTAAGGAAGCACCCACTCCTGAGTCCCTTCGTTCTCTTGTCTCAACATCCTCCACCTCATTCAAAGAGTTTCCTGTGCTGTCGTAGTCACTGGCCATCGTGCCTACATCTGACATAGACTGCTCCTCAAAATGGAGGCTGGAGGAGAATGTTGTTTCTCTGGTCTCGTCAGTGTCCTCCTCTTCCTCATGCTTGTCACTGAGCTCCTGACACACCTTCTTGGACCACTGGTCTATATTCTGCTGAAGGCCATGGACATGTTGAAGGATATCATCCAGGTGCTCAAAGACCTTTTCTCTCAACTCGTCTGAACTGCCACTAACCTCATTCACATTGTCATAGATGCTCCCCACTGAGGAACACGAGTTTCTTCTTCTAGGAAACATGTTGAATTCCTGGGACTCATGACTGCTGCCCAGGGAGAGGTTTACGTCCTCCATCTGCAATTCACGCAGCTCGTGAGAGGTGGAAGTAGTGCACAGGCTCTCGATGGATAGGGACTTGGGGAACGTGCCTGGCTTGTGGTCCATTGGCAGATGAACCAGACAATCCAGTCCATTTTTATAGCCACTCTTCTGAATAACCTGTTTAGCCCCCTTCCACCCTGCCATGTCATAGTCCTCTAGATAGAGCCAACTGCTCTTCGCATTAGCTCTGTCCACAACTGGGGACCTACGGCCTGTGCGACAGATAGTATGGGCTTTTCTGCTGTAATTTACACTGCTCTTTTCTGTAGTGTTATTTTTTAAACCAGGAAGACTTTCATTGGAAGTGCAATGCAAACTGCCAGGGGTTAGAGGGAACTGCAGCGGAGAGATCACAACTTGGCCATCTGTCACTTCGCTCTCTTTATCCTTTCTCTTGAACGACTCCATTCTCTTCAGGAAGGTATTGGAACACCTCTTGGTCTTCTCTCTGCTGACAGGAACAGCAAGCAGGTCTTTGGGAGACACAGGCTGGTCCTCACAAGCGGATCCATTGGGAGAGTGGGAACCATGGGAGTCATGGTGGGAGGTAAGGGTGTAGGGCTCTGCCGTGCTGGTGACCTGACTGGAGGGGTTGTCACTCTTCACACTCAGGCTGCTACTGCTGTGGGTGGAGGTGACCTCCAGGTTGCTGAAGTCACTCAGGATGCTCTCACTACTGGCAGAGGCCCTCAAGGGGTGCAGGGTGGTGGAGGAGTGGACCTCCATGTTAGGGGAGATGTGTGGGGAGAGGGTACGCAGTCGGGACCATGTCTTACTCTCTCGCTGGAATGCCCAGCGGTCACTGATGGCACACAGGTCATCCTCCTCAGAGTCTTCACTCTGCATCAGATGATAGACAAATTAGAGACCATTTTATAACATGGTTATGGAAGGATAATTTGCATTGACAAGGGCTATGTCTAAGTGCAAAGCAAATATATACTTATTTGTGCATGTACAATGGAAAATAAAACAATTGTAATATACAAGGCCGTCAAGCAAACTCATATAGACTGTGAAAGTCAGAGAGACATGTAACAAGCTATAGCAGTGGATCTAGTGGCTGGCCTGCACACAACAAACTTTGAGACAGACAGATCTTATGTGCAGGTCTACTCACCTGTTTGCACTGAAAATGGACCTCCAGTCTCATGGAGGCACACTTGTTCAAGGTTGACAGCCTCCTACATGGAAATGAAAGAGATCAAATGAAAAAACACAGGAAATATCAAAATATTTGTTTTTTTTACAAGTGCAGTGCTAATTCAAATTACACTGAACAAAAATATGAACGCAACGTGCAACAATTTCAAAGATTTGACTGTGTTACAGTTCATATAAGGAAATCAGTCAATGTAAATAAATAAATTAGGCCCTAATCCATGGATTTCACGACTGGGAATACAGATATGCATCTGTTGGCCACGGATACCTTAAAAAAAGGTAGAGGCATGGATCAGAGAACCAGTCAGTGACCACTGTTTTTTTCATGCCGCGTGACACATCTCCTTTCCATAGAGTTGATCAGGCTGTTGATTGTGGCCTGTGGAATGTTGTCCCATTCCTCTTCAATGGCTGTGTGAAGTTGCTAGATATTGGGGGGAACTGGACACGCTGCCATACACGTCGATCCAGAGCATCCCAAACATGCTCAATGGGTGACATGTCTGGTGAGTATGCAGGCCATGGAAGAACATGGACATTTTCCACTTCCAGGAATTGTGTACAGATCCTTGCAAAATGGGGCCGTGCATTCTCATTATGAAACATGAGATGATGGTCACGGATGAATGGCACGACAGTTGGTCTCAGGATCTCGCCACGGTATCTCTGTGCATTCAAATTTCCATCTATAAAATGCAATTGTGTTCGTTGTCCATAGCTTATCCCTGCCCATACCATAGCCTCTCTGTTCACAACGTTGACATCAGCAAACTGCTTGCCCACATGACACCATACATGCAGTCTGCCATCTGGCCGGTATAGTTGAAACCGGAATTAATCTGTGAAGAACACACTTCTCCAGCGTGCCATTGGCCATCGAAGGTGAGCATTTTCCCGCTGAAGTCAGTTACGACGCCGAACTACAGTCAGGTCAAGAACCTGGTGAGGACGGCAATCATGCAGATGAGCTTCCCTGAGACGGTTTCTGACAGTTTGTGCATAAATTCTTTGGTTGCGCAATCCCACAGTTTCATCAGCTGTCCGGGTGGCTGGTCTAAGACGATCCCGCAGGTGAAGAAGCTAGATGTGGAGGTCCTGGTCTGGCTTGGTTACACGTGGTCTGCGGTTGTGAGGCCGGTTGGACGTTCTGCCAAATTCTCTAAAATGCCGTTCCAGGCGGCATATGGTAGAGAAATTAACATTAAATTCTCTGGCAACAGCTTTGGTGGATATTCCTGCAGTCAGCATGCCAATTGCATGCTCCTTCAAAACTTGAGACATACAGTGGGGGAAAAAAGTATTTGATCCCCTGCTGATTTTGTATGTTTGCCCACTTACAAAGAAATGATCAGTCTATAATTTTAATAGTAGGTTTATTTGAACAGTGAGAGACAGAATAACAACAAACAAATCCAGAAAAACGCATGTCAAAAATGTTATAAAATGATTTGCATTTTAATGAGGGTAATAAGTATTTGACCCCTCTGCAAAACATGACTTAGTACTTGGTGGCAAAACCCTTGTTGGCAATCAGAGGTCAGACGTTTCTTGTAGTTGGCCACCAGGTTTGCACACATCTCAGGAGGGATTTTGTCTCACTCCTCTTTGCAGATCTTCTCCAAATCATTAAGGTTTCGAGGCTGAAGTTTGGCAACTCGAACCTTCAGCTCCCTCCACAGATTTTCTATGGGATTAAGGTCTGGAGACTGGCTAGGCCCCTCCAGGACCTTAATGTGCTTCTTCTTGAGCCACTCCTTTGTTGCCTTGGCCGTGTGTTTTGGGTCATTGTCATGCTGGAACACCCATCCACGACCCATTTTCAATGCCCTGGCTGAGGGAAGGAGGTTCTCACCCAAGATTTGACGGTACATGGCCCCGTCCATTGTCCCTTTGATGTGGTGAAGTTGTCCTATCCCCTTAGCAGAAAAACACCCCCTCCATGTTTGACGGTGGAGATGGTGTTCTTGGGGTCATAGGCAGCATTCCTCCTCCAAACACGGTGAGTTGAGTTGATGTCAAAGAGCTCCATTTTGGTCTCATCTGACCACAACACTTTCACCAGTTGTCCTCTGAGTCATTCAGATGTTCATTGGCAAACTTCAGACGGGCATGTATATGTATTCTTGAGCAGGGGGACCTTGCGGGCGCTGCAGGATTTCAGTCCTTCACGGCGTAGTGTGTTACCAATTGTTTTCTTGGTGACTATGGTCCCAGCTGCCTTGAGATCATTGACAAGATCCTCCCGTGTAGTTCTGGGCTGATTCCTCACCGTTCTCATGATCATTGCAACTCCACGAGGTGAGATCTTGCATGGAGCCCCAGGCCGAGGGATATTGACAGTTCTTTTGTGTTTCTTCCATTTGCGAATAATCACACCAAATGTTGTCACCTTCTTACCAAGCTGCTTGGCGATGGTCTTGTAGCCCATTCCAGCATTGTGTAGGTCTACAATCTTGTCCCTGACATCCTTGGAGAGCTCTTTGGTCTTGACCATGGTGGAGAGTTTGGAATCTGATTGATTGATTGCTTCTATGGACAGGTGTCTTTTTTACAGGTAACAAGCTGCGGTTAGGAGCACTCCCTTTAAGAGTGTGCTCCTAATCTCGGCTCGTTACCTGTATAAAAGACACCTGGGAGCCAGAAATCTTTCTGATTGAGGGGGGGTCAAATACTTATTTCCCTCATTAAAATGCAAATCAATTTATAACATTTCTGACGCGTTTTTCTGGATATTTTTGTTGTTATTCTGTCTCTTACTGTTCAAATAAACCTACCATTAAAATTATAGACTGATCATTTCTTTGTCAGTGGGCAAACGTACAAAATTAGCAGGGGATCAAATACTTTTTTCCCCCACTGTATGTTGCATTGTGATGTGTGACAAAACTGCACATTTTAGAGTGGCCTTTTATTGTCCCCAGCACAAAGTACACCTGTGTAATGATCATGCTGTTTAATCAGCTTCTTGATATGCCACACCTGGCATGGATTATCTTGGCAAAAGATACATTCTCACTAACAGGGATGTAAACAAATTTGTACGCACAATTTTTGAGAAATAAGCTTTTTGTGCATATGGACCATTTCTTGGATATTTTAATTAAGCTCATGAAACATGAGACCAACACTTTACATGTTGCGTTTATATTTTTGTTCAGTGTAGATAGCTATCTATAAATTATCTGACAATAGCAGTATTCTCTGTTTCAAATTTCTTAACAATAACAAAAAAATAGGGTCATGTCGTTGGTTAGATAGGTCGCTTAGCTTGTTAGTTGATAAGAAATAGAGTTGTCAGTATTCACAAAAACAAAACATTCTGTTTTTCATGTCAATGTGTAATATTTTCAATGTTTTCAAGGACTACTCCCATGGCTCCCCTTAGAAATTGTGTTCCAGATCAGTTTGCATCTCATGCATTAGTTTATATTTTTAAGGAGCTATTTTAGGTCCCACACGACTTGATAGTGAATGAAAACGCCAACCTCTGTCCCCGTCCCCCCGTCCCAGAAAAAAAAATTCAAGGCTCACACATCGTTGATGGCTCAAAATGCATTACTTTTTCAGAGCACGAGTATGCAGATATGCAGGCCTTGAGCCAGGCTGTTTTATTTTTACATCACGCCACCCCAGACTGAATTTCACACCATGTCAATTGCTGCACCACAGATTTAAATGAGTCTGTATGTGAGGCATTTCACTAACAGGTTTATTTAGGAAAAATGTGTCAAATTATATTTCATACATTTCAAGAGTCAGAAAGTCTACAGTGAACTTTAACACGTTTAATTTTATGCTTGATTCATGTCCTTTTTCTGAAGACAGACAGCAGTTCAACTTTTCTCTTACAGCTCAAAGTTTCCATAGTTGGAACTTGGTAGACAGTAAAAAAGTTTGTCTTTATCATTATTGTATCGTATCATATCGAAAGGCCTCTCTCTGCCTTCATTATTTATTCTGGTGTTGACAATATTGACAATATTTTTACAATAATTAATGAGATATAAGACTGATCTTAAACATATCACTGATTAATGCTAATCAATGTAACAATATCACTCAATCATTTTCTTTTCATAAGAAATGTGCTATCTTGAGAAAAATTTGATTAGTCATACATGCCATGTTCTCAATTACATATTTATTGGAATGCCCAGCTGTCCTATATTTTTTAGAAGTGTATATTTGTATTCTGAGAGAATAGATTCATAGCTACTCCTCTGAGGACAATCTGGCAGCATGGTGACTCTGGGAGCTCAGGTGATTTACTGGGATTTGATTGGAAATTCAGTCACCATGTCTCTACTGCTCTTACACACAAATACACACACAGAAACACACACACACACACACATACACACACACACACACACACACAGAAACACACAAAGTATATCAACTCAAGTTATAGTTTGCCACCAACCAGAACTCTGTTCAACTGAGTATTTTTTTTTTATAGATTTGTGCAACTGATGTTTGAGTCAATGACCAGCAGTGAAAACCCTCTTTATCACACCTCAAAAGATGGATATGGGTATGAATAATTATTGTAAATATTCTTAACAAAAAGTGTAAAATAAATTATTGTATTTATAATAGCAACGATAACAATCCACATCATTATAGTGGGATTCCTATACTTCCCAGAAAACAAATATAAAATCATTTTAATTCAAGTTCATTTTTAAGAATTGCAAAATCATTACCAACAATGCATAGCATACCTCATAGTATGAGACTTGGATGCAGACGTGAAAGGTAATGGAAATGTGAATGCCTTACCTGCATAGTGACTTCAGTGAATCCTGGTCCAGAAACCCATGGTCTTTTTTCACAGAGGAGATGTCTAAAGGAAACTGTCCCGCTGCAGATCAAGAGAGGGGGATATGTTAATAGGTGTGTTTAGACTTTTTTTATGGGAACTTTACTCTCCCGGCACCAAAGACACCAGAATAACAGCATATGGCCATATCAAATTTATGAATGTATGTTTGCGGGTAGGTTATACTGTTGGGTGATTTGGTCAGATTCTAGGAAAACATGACCAACCTCTTGAGGTCATAAATATTACTCTCTTTTAAACATTAAAGGTGGTCCCATGTAGCTCAGTTGGTAGAGCATGGCGCTTGCAACGGCAGGGTCCTGGGTTCGATTTCCATAGGGGACCAGTACAAAAAAAGTATGAAAATGTATGCGCTCACGACTGTAAGTCGCTCTGGATAAGAGTGTCTGATAAATGACTAAAATGTAAATGTCTATGATATAAAATTCATGCCAACCGGGCATGTGCAGACATTCATTTTGAGACATGCTGCCTGCAGTCCTTGGCAATGCATGCATTTTATACAGTATTATGTATTCGCGACTAAATCAGCAAAATTAAACAGTTTGACAAGCCTTTACATTACTGATCAATGACTGGATGCTATGGACTAATCTCCAAATCTCATGATTTTTTTTACAACAGTTTGATTAAAACTGTAAAAAGTGGTTAAAAATTCTATGTGGCTTAACGAGGGGCTATTTTTGTGTGCGTAGGGATATTAGAGAAAGAAAACTGTTCGTCACACAACATTCCAGAGGCTTCTCATTTCCAGCTTTTGTTTCTCTCTACTTCCCTTTTGCAGAGGCTACACTGTTAGGAGAGGGTGCTTTCCTTACATCTGATGAGTACTACCTCCTGGCATTTAGAACAAAGTTGATAAACAATTAAGATTGTTTAGATTAAGGCTGAGAATAAGGAGATTATTTGTTAACATATACAGTACCACCAACCAACTGCAAGCATTAACAAGGTTTAGTCATAATGCTTTCACTCTTGTCTTTCACTACAGCTTATTCTGACTGGCAGTGGTGCATTTCCTTCATGTCTAATTCATGTGAATTATCAACATTGAACTTTGGGCATTTCAAATTTGTCAGACTTTGATCTATGATTTACCTGTGAAGTTCATTCTCCATAGAATATGCATTGCTCAACCAACAAATTGAGAGAATGCGATTCGTTCAACAATAATTGGGTATTGCAATTACAGTGCCTTGCAAAAGTATTCATCCCCCTTGGAGTTTTTCCTATTTTATTGCATTACAACCTGTAATTTAAATAGATTTTTATTTGGATTTCATGTAATGGACATACACAAAATAGTCCAAATTGGTAAAGTGAAATGAAAAAATTCAAAATAAAAAAACGGAAAAGTGGTGCGTGCATATTTATTCACCCCCTTTACTATGAAGCCCCTAAAAAGATCTGGTGCAACCAATTACCTTCAGAAGTCATATAATTAGTTAACTAAAGTCCACCTGTGCGCAATCTAAGTGTCACATGATCTGTCATATGATCTCAGTATATATACACCTGTTCTGAAAGGCCCCAGAGTCTGCAACATCACTAAGCAAGGGGCACCACCAAGCAAGAGGCACCATGAAGACCAAGGAGCTCTCCAAACAGGTCAGGGACAAAGTTGTGGAAAATTACAGATCAGGGTTGGGTTATAGAAAAATATCAGAAACTTTGAACATCCCACGGAGCACCATTAAGTCCATTATAAAAAAATGGAAAGACTGGGCACCACAACAAACCTGCGAAGAGAGGGCCACCCACCAAAACTCAACCAGGCAAAGAGGGCATTAATCAGAGAGGAAACAAAGAAACGAAACATAACCCTGAAGGAGCTGCAAAGCTCCACAGCGGAGATTGGAGTATCTGTCCATAGGACCACTTTAAGCCGTACACTCCACAGAGCTGGGCTTTACGGAAGACTGGCCAGAAAAAAAACCTTACTTAAAGAAAAAAATAAGCAAACACGTTTGGTGTTCGCCAAAAGGCATGTGGGAGACTCCCCAAACATATGGAAGAAGGTACTCTGGTCAGATGAGACTAAAATGTAGCTTTTTGGCCATCAAGGAAAATGCTATGTCTGGCGCAAACCCAACACCTCTCATCACCCCGAGAACACCATCCCCACAGGGAAGCTTGGCGGTGTCAGCATCATGCTGTGGGGATGTTTTTCATCGGCAGGGACTGGGAAACTGGTCAGAATTGAAGGAATGATGGATGACGCTAAATACAGGGAAATTCTGGAGGGAAACCTGTTTCAGTCATCCAGAGATTTGAGACTGGGACGGAAGTTCACCTTCCAGCAGGAAAATGACCCTAGCATACTGCTAAAGCAACACTTGAGTGGTTTAAGGGGAAACATTTACATGTCTTGGAATGGCCTAGTCAAAGCCCAGACGTCAATCCAATTGAGAATCTGTGGTATGACTTAAAGATTGCTGTACACCAGTGGAACATATCCAACTTGAAGGAGCTGGAGCAGTTTTGCCTTGAAGAATGGGTAAAAATCCCAGTGGCTAAATGTGCCAAGCTTATAGAGACATACCCCAAGAGACTTGCAGCTGTAATTGCTGCAAAAGGTGTCTCTACAAAGTATTGACTTTGGGAGGGGTGAATAGTTATGCACGCTTAAGTTTTCATTTTTTTGTCTTATTTGTTGTTTGTTTCACAGGGAAAAATATTTAGCATCTTCAAAGTGGTAGGTATGTTGTGTAAATCAAATGATACAAACCCCCCCAAAAAATCAATTTTAATTCCAGGTTGTAAGGCAACAAAATAGGAAAAATGCCAAGGGGGTGAATACTTTTGCAACCCACTGTAAATTAGCTTTCAACCTGATGAAAGCAGCATGTTAAATGATCATGTTTGCTAGACATGGGGATAGCTTGATTAGAAGACTGCTGAGTGGAGGCAAATAACACTGCTCATTGACAGCTTCTGCATCATAAGTGACATGTAGCCTACAGTCAGGTATATTTTGGTACCCAAATTTAGCTCTAACATCCTTTAACACAGTACAGTAATTGGTGATGTGAGATGATTACATTGTGTATATAGCAGCAAATGTGGTTTGTTTCATTTTACTATAGTACTGTGCATGCATTGATGAGCTAGAAGTTCATGGATGCAAACCTGTCTGTACTGTAGGAGCTAACCAAACACAATGAGTCTCTCTGGACCATAGTAGTCATATTAACTTGGTTGACCATTATAGAGTCTAGAGTCCATAAACCACAGGGACATCTATTGATTACCTTCGTAGAGCTGGGCATATTGCGGAAATCCAGCAGCCCGCAGCCAATTACAAGCTTCTTTAGCCTCCAGTTCTGAAAAGGAAAAAATAAAACGCATAAAGATACACAGACACATGTATTGTACTACAGTTACAACCTAAGTACGTCTTCTAAATGAAAAGTTAGGTGGTTGCTATGACTTGACTTGTTACATAAAGCCAAAAGTTCCTCATTAGTTTCACTATACATATTCCTCCAACCAGATTCGGAGAGCCTGATAGAAGGCAATGATGATGGCCAAATGAAAGACCCCAATGCTAGGAGGCAAAGCAGAGGCTTATCTATCAAGTTGGTTTATCATTTTATTTGACTTTACAACATTCCACAGTTTAACAATACTGTCACTACTGCATGACATTGGCTTGACACAGGCAAAAATTCATAGAAACTAAACACGTCTGTAAGACCTCATCTGGATGGGATATGTGGATGCACTGACATTACTGCCTCCGGTAGATTGTCAATGTGGCCTTTTAGCAATATGGTTGGTTCAGATAACCACCTGGCAACATACGAGGTAAATAGAACATATTTATGAGGTCTGACCACAAAATTCTAATATGTGAAGAACATATCCTCGGAAGGTTACAAATGAAGCCCATTATGAAATTCAACCCATGCTTTGAAAATTCAGAAAATGGTTAAGATCGCAAAATTGTACATTCATCTTCCTGCTTAGTAAATATTTAATTAGTAGTCTACAGCGTTGGATTTTTAATGGAGAGACAATTCATAGATTGTGTGTGTGAGTACCTCTCTCTATATGAAGATAGTTTATCTAAAAGGTAATGAATGGACATACAATAACCAGTGAGCCTTTCACACAAAGACCTCTTGCATCAGTTTACTGTACTATAGACTACTGTATGTTTGACTCACGTCTAAATTGTCCCTCTCTTTTCCTCTCCGGGAGACTCCACCTCCTTATGACATTCCTTAACTCCCATATACCCAGAGCTCCGACTGGATATCATAACTGAGGCCTGTGTTCTCAAGCACTGTACTATCCACCAGGGAAAGCCTGAAACTCCAGCAGTAAAAGAGAATTTGCGAAATAGGTCTTCGCAACATCAACTTTCAGAAGGTATAGAGCGGTATCTGAACAATTGCCAAATTACCAGTCTACTCAGTTATTCAGAACATCACAATTGATATCAAAGGAACATGAACTAAATCTGTGTGGCCTATATCGTTATTGAGATGATGAGTATAATTGTAAGGGACCTCTCGTTAATTCATGAGTTCCAAGCTGAAAGACCTGTAGAGTGAGCTGTGTGGGTCCCCAGGGAAGCCATGCTTCCTTCCCATGCAGATATCTCCTCCCTAACTGCCCTACCCTACAGCACACTGGCTCCAGGAAAAGGCCAGTTGTAGCCTATATGCAGACTCATTGGGATTACTCATTGAATACATACTCAAACAGTACAAGCCACCCACTGAAACTAAAATAGCTACATGACATACACTTCTACCATTGAGACTTGGTTAACCTCATGCCTTCTTAGTTCATGGGTTTCTATTACATATTTAAGCCAAACCAGCAGAATCCTCTCTGCTTTGAGGTCAGTAAGCAACATGACTAATTTCCAACAGGAAAGTCAAAACCTAAGACACCCAAGAAGAAAGACGAAGAAACTACTACAGTGACTGACGCTTAGAGGAATCTCCCATTGGTACTGTATGTCAGAAAGCTCCTTCACTGCAAAAATAGTATAATATTCCATATCCTTCCTCTCATCTCTAAAGATCGACTGTCCCTCCCCTGTAATCAGTCAGAGAAGCAGCTGGAAAGCTGTTGAAACTTCAAACAGATTTGCCTTGAGGAAAGTGCAGCATCCTGACCAGCGTTACCATCTGGTTTTCCTTCTCTACGGTTTTCATTTGAGCCGCCTGCCAATTGGAGTCTAGTCCTTCCCTCATGCTGAGGCTTGAAGCCGCCCATTGAACATTGACACCATCAGATACCTGAACAGCTGAGACTTGGGGAGTATTACATTTACATTTACGTCATTTAGCAGACGCTCTTATCCAGAGCGACTTACAAATTGGTGCATTCACCTTATGATATCCATTAACAAGTCGTCATTCAGAGCTCCTTAAAAGGGAACACTGATCATGTTCTCCTCTGACTTCTGCACTTCACTACCACCATCAACAAGCTTAATTAAGTATATAATATGGATGCCATACTGAATTTCTACAAGTGACGATTGAATTCCTTAAATTGCTAGCATATGTTTACAAAAAAATAAGGGGATTTGCTGCATTCATGTAAATCATATTACAGACACTTCAACAACAGTCTTTTCATTCATCAGCACTTTGAAAGTTGGACAGAAGGTGAAGCAAAGCATTTTTATGAGACTTGTTACTATGCTTGATTAGACTATGAGTTTTGACCAGTCACGTTCTGTAGATTTTATGACTGTTGTGTCTGAATGTAAATGTGGCAGTCTCTTCAGGGGTTGGGGGTGAACAGAAGGGAGGACTATTGTTCTTGGGGTGAGAGGTGAGCAGGAGGGCTGCCTGCCTATCTTTCTCCTGCCTGCCTGTCAAGTTGACTTGAAGGTTAGACGGGGAAGACCTGGTTCTCTATGAGGGAGCAGAGTGCTGCCTTTTTATCAAGAGTGAAGTGAAGGTTAACCACAGAGCGAGCTGTTGTTTCCCTGTCTGGGTGTGAGGTGAGCAAAGGGGCAGAACGGTCGGTGCCTATCTCTGGGTTGAGTTGGGGGAGAGAGTACTGATCAGGAGAGATGTCTATCTCTCTGGTGGTGGAGGTGTTGCTTCTGTTTAAACTCCTCATCTGAGGAGAAGATGGTTTGACACCACAGAGAAGAGAGAGAGCCATGCGGGGCAGACTGGGGTAGGGTGGATGGGAGGCTAATGGCCGACAGGAAATCCCCAGCACTGGGAGGGAGTGTTGACACAAAGGGAGACGTTTATACCACAGAGTGTGCTAAGGGGCTCTTCATATTTTATAATATAGTGTGTTCTCTGTGCTGCTGAGGGCATCAATTACTACATAACCAATCGTTTACGTGCTATTTAATGATCATGTTCTTCTCTGACTGCTGTACTTCTCAGGGAAATTACTGAGGACTATTAAAACCAGAAAATAAATTAGCCAACATTGTGATTGGCCTAAAAAGCCTTGCTGTGGTACGAGTTCCACATTCTTCAAAGTA
The DNA here is from genome assembly GCF_901001165.1 of Salmo trutta. Taxonomy (NCBI): domain Eukaryota; kingdom Metazoa; phylum Chordata; class Actinopteri; order Salmoniformes; family Salmonidae; genus Salmo; species Salmo trutta. The sequence continues at coordinate 41,728,453 of NC_042971.1, read as the reverse complement.
TTACCTAAAAATCTACAAATAGAGGAATGAAATGTGTGTGCCTTTTTTCATACCATTTATATTTGATACCATTTTATACCTTAAAAAAAACATAACTTTCGATTTCAAACAACTTTTATTATTCTCTGAATTAATGCAAATGTTATTATCAGTACTTCACCATAAACACAAGAAAAACACAGTGGTCCAAAGACAGAGAGGGGATATTCTCTCAGTGACCACAAATCCCTGCATTCCCATTTCTCTTTCAAAACTGAATAATTGGTATTGTTCGCAGGAGATGTAAGGCTGCCATTGTTTCAAACCCAACTTTTCAATGGACGGCTAAGCTACCACAATGCAAGCCATTGATCACCAAGGGTTCAAAGCCCACACGATCAACAAGTCTTACTGTACATTTCCATTTGATTAAAATTCCAACAGGATTGAGCGTGTGTGGTGACATCAGGAGTTCAAAGTCTCATTCTCTCGACACAGATGGCTTTAACATTATAATATATAATTAGCATAAGGTTAAAAGCTGCTTAATTGTTCACTACAATGGGCTTTAAAAATGAATCAGAATGTATTTAGAAGTAGATACAGCTGTATAATGACTCTAAAAAGATCATTTCTTTAGAAGACAGAACGTCTTTTCAAAGCACATCATAAGCTTTCTAAATCATACCTTTCATTCTATGTTTTTAATTCTTAATCAGTAAAATCTTAATAGATCTTTCTGAACTTTTTTAAGAAGAAGAAATCAATCATATGCTCTAATTGTCCCTCTCTTTTTCTCTCCATGGGTCTCCATAATATACTGACATGTAAATAAACTAACTAAAAATAAGATCATTTCAGAAAGGATAAGTCTCATACTCACCATTTTTCCCTAGCAGTTGCTGAAACTTAGTCCGACCACTCATTAACAAATAAAAAGGGGATTGAAGCCCAAAACACTCAACAGTAGCCTGGTGGTGGAGGTCAAAACTTTACAGATTCCATAAGTGATTGAGAGTTAGTTACACAAATCCAAGAAGAACAGTTTCAAGCAGGCAAAAGAAACCAAGCAAGGGAACTGAAGCCAGGGATTCCAGTTATCGCTACGTTTCTATATGCGAACAACTGTACCAGCCTAACAGAACCTGCCCTTCATGACCCCATTCATGCTGAAAACCATCTGGTTCCTCTTGAACAACTGTCCCACCTCAGACACCCCACCCCCCTCCAGGAAGGCCATACCATTTGAGCTAGTGAGGGGGTGAATTACAGGCTTTCGCAAACTCTAACACAGACTTAAAAACCACAACTTTAATACAGAAAGATGGTTCAATCTCTTCCTTTCAAACTATAACTGTATGCACAATTATAACATGTTTTATTCTTTTTACTTAACTACCCTAAATTTAGGCCTAAAACTGTTTCCCTGACTGTCCTTTCAGAGCTTCAGTAAATAACTTTCTTGTTTAACTTCTAAAATCTATGACACCTCTGAAATAGTTATTTATTTAAACTATTTAAACATATCTCTGAAGCTGTCACAAATGTTATCAAACCAAGGGAGGAACTGTAGGCTGTGAGAGCTCTGTTCACACAGCAGACTTGTTGAAACAAGCCAACAAGCCAGATCTGAGAGGAAACAATATACAGTGCCTTCAGAAAGCATTCCTACCCCTTGACTTATTCTACATTTTGTTGTGTTACAGCTTGAATTCAAAATTGATTAAATATTTTTTTTCTCACCACTCTACACACAATACCTCATAATGACAAAGTGAAAACAAGTTTTTAGACATTTTTGCTCATTTATTGAAAATGAAACACAGAAATATCTAATTGACATAAATATTCACACCCCTGAGTCAATACTTTGTAGAAGCATCTTTGGCAGTGATTACAGCTGTAAGTCTCTAAGAACTTTCTACACCTGGATTGTGCAATATTTGACCATAATTGTTTTCAAAATTCTTCAAGCTCTATCAAATTGTTTGTTGATCATTGCTAGACAACCATTTTCAGGTTGTGCCATAGTATATTTAAGTCAAAACTGTAACTCGGCCACTCAGGAACATGAGTGGCCGACTCCAGTGTCGATTTAGCCTTGTGATTTAGGTTATTGTCTTGCTGAAAGGTGAATTAATCTCCCAGTGTCTGGTGGAAAGCATGTGCTTAACTCCATTCTGTATTTTTTCCCCCTCAAATACTCCCCAGTCTTCAACGATTATAAGCATACCCATAACATGATGCAGCCACCACTATGCTTGAAAATATGGAGCGTGGTACTCAGTAATGTGTTGTATTGGATTTGCCCCACATTTTTTTGCAGTATATAAATAATATATATTTAACCTTTATTTAACTAGGCAAGTCAGTTGAGAACAAATTCTTATTTACAATGACGGCCTACACCGGCCAAACCTGGACGACGCTGGGCCAATTGTGCACCGCCCTATGGGACTCCCAATCACGGCCGGTTGTGATACAGCCTGAATTCAAACCAGGGTGTCTGTAGTGACGCCTCAAGCACTGAGATGCAGTGCCTTAGACTGCTGCGCCACTCAGGAGCCACTCAGGAGTATTACTTTAGTGCCCTGTGGCAAACAGGATGTAAGTTTTGGAATATTTGTATTCTGTACAGGCTTCCTTCTTTTCACTCTGTCAATTAAGTTAGTATTGTGGAGTAACTTCAATGTTGTTCATCCATCCTCAGTTTTCTCCCATCACAGCGATTAGTATATGTGGAGTGCAGAGATTAGGTAGTCATTCAAAAATCATGTTAACACTATTATTGCACACAGAGTACATGCAACTTACTATGTGATATGTTAAGCACATTTTTACTGCTGAACATATTTAGGCTTGCCTTAACAATGATGTTGAATACTTATTGACTCAAGACATTTCAGCTTTTCATTTTTTATTAATTTGTAAAAATGCCAAATAACATAATTCCACTTTGACATTATGGGGTATTGTGTGTAGGCCAGAGACCAAAAAATCTAAATTGTATCCATTTTAAATTCAAGCTATAACACAACAAAATGGGAAAACTTCAAGAGGTGTGGATACTTTCTGAAGGCACTGTACATCCCTGTGTTGTACGACTGGGAAAACATCTGGAAATCACAAAAACCAAGACCAAATACACATACACATACTATTGTTCAAGACAGAATTGTGCTTTCGGCACTTGTATCATCACATTACTGGCTCAAATAGCCAACCAATCAGCCTGTTACCAACCCTTAGTAAACTTCTGGAAAAAATGGTGTTTGACCAGATACAATGCTATTTCACAGTAAAGAAATTGACAACAGAATTTCTGCGTGCTTATAGGGAAGGACACTCAACAAGCATAGCACTTACACAAATGACTGATGATTGGCTGAGAGAAATGATGATGATAAAATGATTGTGGGGGCTGTTTTGTTAGACTTCAGTGCAGCTTTTGACATTATCGATCATAGTTTGCTGCTGGAAAAATGTATGTGTTATGTCTTTACACCCCCTGCTATAATGTGGATAAAGAGTTACAGAGGGTGTTCTTTAATGGAAGCCTCTCAAATACAATCCAGTTAGAATCAGGAATTCCCCAGGGTAGCTGTTTAGGCCCCTTGCTTTTATCAATTTTTGCTAACAACATGCCACTGACTTTGAGTAATGCCAGAGTGTCTATGTATGCGGATGACTCAACACTATACACGTCAGCTACTACAGCGACTAAAATGACTGCAACACTCAACAAAGAGCTGCAGTTAGTTTCAGAGTGGGTGACAAGGAATAAGTTAGTCCTAAATATTTCTAATATTAAAAGCATTGTATTTGGAACAAAACACTCACTAAACCCTGAACTTCAATTAAATCTTGTAATAAATCCAAGTTTATCATTTTAAAAGGCTACTTGATCATTAGAAAACCCTTTTGCAAGAGTTGCAAAGAAAAAGTCATATCTCAGACTGGCCAATAACAATAAAAGATTAAGATGGTCAAAAGAACACAGACATTGGACAGAGGAACTCTGCCTAGAAGGCCAGCATCCCGGAGTCGCCTCTTCACTGTTGATGTTGAGACTGGTGTTTTGCGGGTACTATTTAATGAAGCTGCCAGTTGAGGACTTGTGAAGCGTTTGTTTCTTAAACTAAACACTCTAATGTACTTGTCCTTTTGCTCAGTTGTGCACCGGGGCCTCCCACTCCTCTTTCTATTCTGGTTAGAGCCAGTTTGCGCTGTTCTGTGAAGGGAGTAGTACACACCGTTGTATGAGATCTTCAGTTTCTTGGCAATTTCTTGCATGGAATAACCTTAATTTCTCAGAACAAGAATAGACTGACGAGTTTCAGAAGAAAGTGCTTTGTTTCTAGCCATTTTGAGCCTGCAATCGAACCCACAAATGCTGATGCTCCAGATACTCAACTAGTCTAAAGAAGGGCAGTTTTATTGCTTCTTTAATCAGAACAACAGTTTTCAGCCCTGCTAACAAAATTGCAAAAGGGTTTTCTGTTGATCAATTAGCCTTTTAAAATGATAAGCTTGGATTAGCTAACACAACGTGCCAATGGAACACAGGAGTGATGGTTGCAGATAATGGGCCTCTATACGCCTATGTAGATATTCCATAAAAAATCTGCCGTTTCCAGCTACAATAGTAATTTACAACATTAACATTGTCTGCACTGTATTTCTAATCAATTTGATGTTATTTTAACAGACAAAAATGTGCTTTTCTTTGAAAAACAAGGACACTTCTAAGTGACCCCAAACTTTTGAACGGTAGTGTACACAGAGAGCTAATATTAATATGTCAATTTCTCCGGGCTGAAAGTGAAGGAGAGATTGACTTCATCACTACTTTTATTTATGAGAGGTATTGACATGTTGAATGCACCAAGCTGTCTGTCTAAACTACTGGCACACAGCTCGGACACCCATGCACACCCCACAAGACATGCCACAAGTGGTCTCTTCACAGTCCCCAAGTCCAGAACAGACTATGGGAGGCACAGAGTACTACACAGAGCCATGACTACAGGGAACTCAATTCCACATCAAGTAACTGACGCAAGCAGTAAAATTAGATTTTAAAAACAGATTAAAAAAACACATTATGGAACAGCGGGGACTGTGAAGCAACACAAACATTGGCACACACACACACACACACACACACACACACACACACACACACACACACACACACACACACACACACACACACACACACACACACACACACACACACACACACACACACACACACACACACACACACACACAATACATACACATGGATTAGTATTGTAGATATGTGGTGGTGGTGGAGTAGGGGCCTGAGAGCACACAGTGTGTTGTGAAATCTGTGAATGTATTGTAATGTTTTAAAATTGTATAAACTGCCTTAATTTTGCTGGACCCCAGGAAGAGTATCTGCTGCTTTGGCAGCAGCTAATGGGGATCCATAATAAATACAAATACAAATACTTGACATCACTCTTGGGGGTGTTTGTGTGGGGTTTGTGGGGTTAAATGACATACTGAAATACTGTCTGTAGTCTTCTTAACATCTTTTCCCTCTACTTGTTTTGTCCCTGTCTGTATAGTATCTTTGCCGTTTGAGAGGTCAAGCTCAAGGCCAGTGGACCTAGCTGTTATCGTATTGTAGAGCAACACAAGTTTAACCTTCAACCTTCCACATAAAGCTTTGCAATAGTACACTATATGATGGCATACTCTTCATAACTGTTTCCAGATAACCTAAATCTACCCGAGGAAAGGCCATTAGGGCCTGATGTTCATGATCAGATCAAAGTTCAGAAGCAGTTTGGAACTTTCTCTCTTTTCATTTTCCATTTCTATGACTAATCCATGACAGACATTTCCTTGCATACCGGCAGATGGGTTCAGAGGGAGATATGTCCTTCTGGGAAACTACAGTGAATATGTAACACAGACAGCAAAAGGAAAAGGTGTGGTACAGAAGAGCTGACCTCTCAGGAAATGAGTTATTAGAGGAGGCTGGTAGACTAGAACATGTCATAATGTCATAATCTTCCTAAACACTGGTCTGCTTCTCTGATCTTTTTCTTTGCGTAATTAAACCTTACTTTCGAAAATTGTTCTAAAAATGGTATATACCCTGCTGTAATATTCCAATACACAAACATTCAATATGTACAAACACTCACATTTCTCACATAGGTCATGAACCTGCACCTGCTCCTCAAATTTCAATTTTGGAACAGAATGAGTAACAACAAATCAATCATAAATCAATCAAAAAGAACAGACCATACACTGTTTATATCTCTTCCACTACCAGGATGACATGTGCCCAATACCTCACACCATTGTCATTCCTCAGAGTGGGTAGTCCATGTGATGCTGTGTGCCCACCTAGTGCTTAACTTGGGTAAGAGCTCACCGGAGCTGAGTACCAGCACCTCAAATCTTCTACTGCTTGAGATCCTGCACCTCTTATAGAATATCCGCTCAAAAGTATTGTGGAACTCCTGCACCTAAATAATAAACAGTACCGGCATCCAAAATGAGTACCGTCTCCTATTTCTGTCAAAGTCAAGCACTGGTGCCCAACACATGGCTGCGCTCAGTGCCACACAACTTTCCATCGCCTGAAGAAATTATATATAATATGTCAGATATACCCTTTCATTCTTGTTTCATCTCAACAGGATTTTTCCTTTTTACTGAGTTCATTGCCTGCCATAAATCCTGAATCATGTCACCTCTTACTATAGTATAGGACAATTTGTGCAATGCCTGGTAGGGTGGAACATGCTTTGTCTGTGATATTATAAAGGAGAAACACTTTCACAAGAGGGATATAGAATAGATACAATGATCAACAACATTTCCACATGACTGCAATCACCTGTGCAACTGTCAGTAGAAAGAGCATTACCATAAATAAGAGGTTTAAATTATAATGTTCACTGAACAGAGCCCTTGTAATTACAGCTAGGTAGGCCTGCTTTGCAGTACATTTACATTCTGACATCAAGTCCTATGCATGAGACTAGGACATAATCCACCCATATAGCTTTTTCCCTAAACATTGAAGATCGTAGTAATAAGGTCATTGAAGTATTATTTAAAGGAGACAATTCTAATCTCATCTAGATCTATGATTTTTTAGAAGCTCTAAAATCTTTCATAGTAGAAAAAGCACCACCCTCAGCCCTTCACCATGTTATTAATGGCACTGGGCTGTCTCTAGGGAAACCATGGCCTTTAAACCTGAGCCTGTGATTGGAGAGCAGCTGTTGCTTTATTAAGCCTATCATATCTCTTCTATGGAACTGAGTTCAAATGGGCTCAAAGGAAAAGGATGAGAGGAAATGACAAATATAATGAAAAAATGTGAAACAAAAGGGACTGCTCATCTTGTTGCATTTCACAGTATGAGAAGCATGTCTTTCTGTTTATTAGCAAATACATACATGATAACACAGCTAGCTCATGAGAGACAGTTGTGTCTGCATTATGACTGGGTGCCCTGGGTAGCTTCCTATTTGAAGGCTGTCGATGAAAGGTGGGCCTTCTTTAGATAGAGCTAAAGCTATTACAGGATCATCTGGATGCATCCATAGCCTACCTAAACATATTTTAATATAGCCTATAGCTCTGTCTTCAACAGCACTCTGTTGTAGACGACAATACCATAGCTTAAATTGATGTGCAATCCTTTCCCAGTAACTAAACTAAAATGAATAGGTTGATCAGGATTTGCAGCCATTAATTGAGTGGAAAGTGTAGCTGTGAAGACAGTCTGGCAGTAAAAAATGTCATAATTGATGTTTTGCGGTGGTTGCCTATTTAATAGATTAACCAATTACAGACTTAGGCATAGCCTACTTTTACAATTTACCTGCAACATGTTGGTGGTCTAAATTCCTTTGCAATAAAGCACTCGCTTTATGCGTGCAGTCTTGAGTTTGAAAAGTTGGGGACTTTGATTTATAACCATTACAAGTTTCACTATCCATTCTCAGCAGCAACCCTTGTCCGTTATAACTTTCTTTTGACTTTTCAAACTTCCTGACCTAGAGCATTTTCCAGATGTAGTCTGTGAAGTAATTTGTAGTTATGTCCTGTATTCAATGAAGATATACTGAATTCATCTTTCAGACTTTCCCGCTGCAATAAATGAATGGCACACGATGCATAGACTACTACAGTACTCTCTGGTGTGGTGTGGGATATTAAGTTCATGGCTATAATTGTCCTTCAAATCATGATGCATAGCGGAAACAGCAGTGTAGACTTCTACTTTGAAGATGAACAACAAGTGATGTTCAGTCAGAAGCTAATATAACCCATGTCTGGAATTCAATAAATTGTCCAGTACATTCGGAAAGTATTCAGACCCCTTCCCTTTTTCCACACTTTCTTACGTTACAGTCTTATTCTAAAATCGATTAAAGAAAAAAATGTCCTCATCGATCTACACACAATACCCCATAATGACAAAACAAAAACAGGGTTTTGGACATTTTTGCAGATGTATTAAAAATAAAAAACAGAAATACCTTGTTTTGTCATTCATTAACAGGTGTGCCTTGTTAAAAGTTAAATTGTGGAATTTCTTTCCTTCTTAACGCGTTTGGGCCAATCAGTTGTGTTGTGACAAGGTGGGTGGGGATCAAATTCATATTGTAGCAAGAACAGCTCAAATAAGTAAAGAGAAATGGCAGTCCATCATTACTTTAAGACATGAAGGTCAGTCAATCCAGAAAATATTTTCAAGTGCAGTCTCAAAAACCATTAACGGTATGACGAAACTGGCTCTCATGAGGACCACCACAGGAAAGGAAGACCCAGAGTTACCTCTGCTGCAGAGGATAAGTTCATTAGAGTTAACTGCACCTCAGATTGCAGCCCAAATAAATGCTTTACAAGTAACAGACACATCTCAATATCAACTGTTCAGAGAAGACTGCGTGAATCAGGTCTTCGTGGTCGAATTGCTGCAAAGAAACCACTACTAAAGGACCCCAAAAATAAGAAGAGACTTGCTTGGGCCAAGAAACACTAGAAATTGACATTAGAACGGTTGAAATCTGTCCTTTGGTCTGATGAGTCCAAACTTGAGATTTTGGGTTCCAACTACCTTGTCTTTGAGAGACGCAGAGTAGGTGAACGGATGATCTCTGCATGTGTGGTTCCCAACGTGAAGCATTGAAGCAGAGGTTTGATGTTGCTTTGCTGGTGATACTGTCAGTGATTTATTTAGAATTCAAGGCACACTTAACCAGCATGGCTACCACAGCATTCTGCAGCGATACGCCATCCCATCTAGTTTGCGCTTAGTGGGACTATCCTTTGTTTTTAAACTGGACAATAACTCAACACACCTCCAGGCTGTGTAAGGACTATTTGACCAAGAAGGAGAGTGATTGAGTGCTGCCTCAGATGACCTGGCCTCCACAATCACCTGACCTCAACCCAATTGAGATGGTTTGGGATGAGTTGGACCGCAGAGTGAAGGAAAAGCAGCCAACAAATGCTCAGCATATGTGGGAACTCCTTCAAGACTGTTATAAAAGCATTCCAGGTGAAGCTGGTTGAGAGAATGCCAAGAGTGTGCAAAGCTGTCATCAAGGCAAACGGTGGCTACTTTGAAGAATCTCAAATATAAAATATTTGTTTTGATAGTTTTGATGTTTTCACTATTGTTCTACAATGGTGAAAATAGTGAAAATAAAGAAAAACCCTTGAATGAGTAGGTGTGTCCAAACTTTTGACTGGTACTGTACATAATATTTTTTGTTTGTTTGTTTAGCTTACAAATATAATTTAAATGTATGCATTAAGCTGTCTGTAATATAATACTTATGGAGTAGACAATTTGATTAACCAACAATAACAAAAGAGATGCACATATTTGCTCTCAATGCTTTGCTCTTAAATCAATTTTCTCTGAATGATAGTCAGTCTCTTATCCTTACCTGCTCTCTTGTAGCCCCATGATGAGGACATCAGCTGAAAGAAGGAAAATAGAGCATGTCATTTCCATACTTGGAATGTTTCAGATGGAATGTTTTGCAGCATCAAGTGCAGTAACTCTTTATTTATTTTCTAACATATAACATATAACATATATTTTCTAAGATATGTATTTTAAATGTGTTGTCAATACATTGTTAGAAAACATTATTTAAGTTACAACTTTGTTATATATGGGTCATATGCACAACATTCTTGAAGTAAAATTAGACAAATTAAGTAAGACTTGAGAAATGTAGTAGACTGTGACATTTATTCAACAAAGAATCAACTATTCTGTGTAGTTCCAGCCTTATATTATGATCTTACATTTTCAATGATGTCAGAACTTTCTAAAAGGAGCACTATTGGCTCCAAGTGGAAGCTTGTGAAAGGCTACATTTGAATCCCGTTGCTGCGGTAACTCTGGGCTAACACCTCCTTGAGAGCATGCTCACTGAAAACAAGCCAACCTTCACTCCATTCCTACACCCACTCCCAACTGCCTGGAATGTCCGTTACTTTGGGAGTCACATGCTGAACAGACCACTACTATGAAACTGTAGCAAGTTATGAGAACTCTCCTATTTTAATGTTTCTTTCCGAACAATAGTATATAACTGCAACTATATACATATGTAGTTTATAAAAAAATAAGTAAGGAGTTTCTTATTACAATGAGTTAGAATGACTTCTTAAAAAGCAGAGAACCCCATTAAATACAAAATATATAGTAATAATATATGTCATTTAACAGACGCTTTTATCCAAAGGGACTTACAGTCTTGTGGGCATGCATTTTTACGTATGGATGGTCCTAGGAATCGAAGCCACAATCTTGGCGTTGCAAGCTACCAACTGAGCCATACATGACCAAAACACAGTTGGAGTATGATAAATACTTAAATCTACATTTAAAAACAGATTATCTTTATCACATTCATTCTTATCTTTACCAGTACACATTTCAAACAATATACCAAAATATTTTAAACTTTTTAAAAGTTTGTTTACGTTAAAAAAATTGTTCTTACCTTTGCTCTTCCAAACAATGAGCACAAACAGCTGAAAAAGGCCATGTTCAGGTGTCCTATGAAAGGTCCCAGGTCCTGTATCCGAGGTCACAGGGGGGCCAAAGGTGCTGGGTCCTGCATGGCTGTTCAGTGTCCACCACAGCCCAGCGCTGGAGTTGGAGCTGGAGCTGGAGCTGGGAGGCAGGATGTTGAGAAGCTGGCTGAGGGAAGTGGGCAGGGCTTGGGACAGTAAATCACAGCAGTAGCACAAGCCTGATCCAACGGATGCTTTATGCATACCAATGGCTGAAGCACTGGACTCTGGAACTGGAAAAAAAGGCCACAAAAAACAGCATACAGTATAATGTAGCTCTGAAACCAATAGATGGCTGGATTCACTGCAGCTTAGGCGGGGCTCGGCATGCAGTATCTGTCTCTCTCACTCTCTCTGTTGTTCAGGAGCGGAAGCACAGTGTATCAGAACTACTGAAGGGATTTCATGACAGTTCTAAGCAATTTAAGACCATAATCCTCCCAGCCCCCAGTAATGGAAAATACTACATTTACAAATTTCAATGATGAGTGAACACATAAACAACTGTTGACTGATATAGAATGCAATGAAGTCCCAATGTGCGAAGGCCACGGAATGTCCTCTGGAACCATGCTATACCCACGCACCGTGTGATGCGTTACAACAGAACAATGGACAATATTGTTATATTTCTATGCCCCATCTCAAATACAATACTGTGTGTTCAACTAACCAGGATAGCACACCTATTTTGATTAATATTGTCATTCAGGCCTGTCATGATGAAAGCAAGCATGCCGATCAACATTGTCTTTGGCTTCCAAGTATCTGAATATTTTGTATTTTTATGGATTTCCAATATATTAAGTCAACAAAACTCAAAGACTACATAATCTGGTGTTTTTATCCCCAACAATAACATAAACGTGGTTACAATGTCATAGAGTCCTCATAGAACCCTTGAATTGTATAGCACTATGTGACAACTGCTGAAGTAAGTGCTTTATAAAATACATTTGATTGAATTTGAAATGACTGGTGATGTATGGCCTTCAATCAGATGTCTTTCACTCTTGACTACATGCAGAATATAGAACACACATGTATTGTTTGTGGCACTATCGTAAATGCATAGAGAAGCAAGCACCTTGCAGAATGACAAACATATTGCAGAATAAATGGCGAGCTGTCAACAATGACAATAATGGATTTTTTCTATATTGTGGGGATGGCAACAATATAATTATTGTCATCTATGCGAAAACACTTGACCTGGTGGGGATTGCATGCCAGTCATACTTAGAATTTTTCAAGTCCTCTTGGAATTCATCACAGTGCCTTTTGGCAATGCATTTTTCTACACTACATGCATTCATTACATGTCTTTGTTTTCATGACACAAACAATGTGTATGTGTGTTGCTTGCTATAAGAGACAGGCCTAATACAAAAGCTCATTGGTAATTGAACAGACCTGTACCAGTAAATGCACATGTCCACTGAGAAAAAGAACAGTGTTGCTTGAGGGACATTTCTAGAACACTGTTTGTTGAAGATATTATAACAGATTCATAATGGGTGATGTGATAGACATACCATAGAAAAAGTGTCTGCCCGCTGGCACTTAAGCCTGACCTCTCAACTCAGGGGAAGTGGCAATCTTACCGGCTTTTCCTCCTCTACAAGTATATCAACCTGTTGCCTCCTGGGCCAAGATAGTTATTTTTCCAAAGATCCATCTAAAGCTTTGGTGGACTTAAATAATGGAGGTGAGATGGTAATAGGAAATAACTTAAATTAAGTTGCTGTATCGGCTCTGTTCTGTTGGTGATGGTGTTCAGTCCCATCAAGGTCTTAGAAGAGTTTCAGATAGGCCTAATAGAAGTCGTCTCTGGTATTTGTGGGAACTTCAATAATTATGGAGAGAAAAACCCATCCAACTGATGTCACGTCCTGACCAGTATAAGGGTTATTTGTTATTGTAGTTTGGTCAGGACGTGGCAGAGGGTATTTTGTTTATGTGGTTCGGGGTGGTGTTTTATGTAGTAGGGTGTTTGATTTATTATTTCCGGGTTTATGTTCTAGGTTTGTATTTCTATGTGGTCTCTAGTCTTTTGTATTTCTTTGTCTAGTTTATTGGGGTTGGACTCTCAATTGGAGGCAGGTGTTTTCTAATTGCCTCTGATTGAGAGTCCTATATATGGGTATGTGTTTGGTTAAGTGTTTGTGGGAGATTGTTTCTTGTTTTGCCTGTGTGAGCCTGACAAGACTGTTTTGTTGTTCGTGAGTTCTTCGTTTTGTTATTTTGGTGTTCTCTTTATTTTAAAATAAATACAAGATGAGCATCCACATTCCTGCTGCGTTTTGAGCCGTCATACCACTCAGGAAGGAGACACGTTCTGTCTCCTAGAGATGAACGTACTTTGATGTGAAAAGTGCAAATCAATCCCAGAACAACAACAAAGGACCTTGTGAAGATGCTGGAGGAAACAGGTGCAAAAGTATCTATATCCAGAGTAAAACGAGTCCTATATCGACATAACCTGAAAGGCCACTCAGCAAGGAAGAAGCCACTGCTCCAAAACCGCCATAAAAAAAGCCAGACTACGGTTTGCAACTGCACATGGGGACAAAAATTGTACTTTTTGGAGAAATGTCCTCTGGTCTGATGAAACAAAAATAGAACTGTTTGACCATAATGACCATCGTTATGTTTGGAGGACAAAAGGGGAGGCTTGCAAGCCAAAGAACACCATCCTGTTGTGGGGGTGCTTTGCTGCAGGAGGGACAGGTGCACTTCACAAAATAGATGGCATCATGAGGGGCGAAAATTATGTGGATATATTGAAGCAACATCTCAAGACATCCGTCAGGAAGTTAAAGCTTGGTTGCAAATGGGTCTTCCAAATGGACAATGACCCCAAGCATACTTCCAAAGTTGTGGTAAAATCACTTAAGGACAACAAAGTCAAGGTATTGGAGTAGCCATCACAAAGCCCTGACCTCAATCCTATAGAAAATTTGTGGGGAGAACTGAAAAAGCGTGTGCGAGCAAGGAGGCCTACAAACCTGACTCAGTTACACCAGCTCTGTCAGGAGGAATGGGCCAAAATTCACCCAACTTAGCGTGTGGAAGGCTACCCGAAACATTTGACCCAAGTTACACAATTTAAAGGCAATGCTACCAAATACTAATTGAGTGTATGTAAACTTCTGACCCACTGGGAATGTGATGAATGAAATAAAAGCTGAAATAAATTAATCTCTACTAATTTTCTGACATTTCACATTTTTAAAATAAGGTGGTGATCCTAACTTACCCAAGACAGGGAATTTGTACTCAGATTAAATGTCAGGAATTTAAATGTATTTGGCTAAGGTGTATGTAAACTTCCGACTTCAACTGTAAGTATTCACACCCCTTTGTTATGACACTCCAAATTGAGCTCAGGTGCACCCAATTTCCTTTGATCATCCTTGAGATGTCATCACAACTTGATTGGAGTCAATTCAATTGAATTGTGGCCAATTCAATTGTTTGGACATGATTTAGAAATATACACACCTGTCTAAGGTCCCACAGTTGACAGTGCATGTCAGAGCAGAAACTATACCATGAAATCCAAGGAACTGTCTGTAGATCTCCAAGATAGAACTGTGATGAGGCATACAGTGCCTTCATAAATTATACATAACCCTTGACTTATGCTACATTTTGTTGTGTTCCAGTCTGAATTATAAATTGATTAAACACATAATACTACATGATGACAAAGTGAAAACATGTTTTTAGACATTTTAGCAACCTTATAGACAATTAAATACATAAATATCAAATGTACATAAGAATTCATACCCCAGAAGCACCTTTGACAGTGATTACATCGGTGAGCCTTTCTGGGTTCAGTGCCATGCAAAAGTATTCATCCCCCTTGGCATTTTCCTATTTTGTTGCATTATAATCTGTAATTTAAATGGAAATCCATTATTTGGATTTCATGTCATGGACATACATAAATTAGTCCAAATTGGTGAAGTGAAATTAAAAAAATTACTTGTTTCAAAAAAAGAAAGAAAATGTAAAACGGAAAAGTGGTGCATGCATATGTATTCACCCCCTTTGCTATGAAGCCCCTAAATAATATCTGGTGCAACCAATTATCGACAGTAGTTACATAATTAGTTAAATAAAGTCCACCTATGTGCAATCTAAGTGTCACATGATCTGTCACATGATCTCAGTATATATACACCTGTTCTGAAAGGCCCCAGAGTCTGCAACACCAAGCAAGGGGCACCACCAAGCAAACAGCACCATGAAGACCAAGGTGCGCTCCAAACAGATCAGGGACAAAGTTGTGGATAAGTACAGAATAGGGTTGGGTTATAACATAATATCAGAAACTTTGAACATCCCACGGAGCACCATAAAATCCATTATTAAAAAATGGAAAGAATATGGCACCACAACAAACCTGCCGAGAGAGGGCCGCACACCAAAATTCACGGACCAGGCAAGGAGGGCATTAATCAGAGAGGAAACAAAGAGACCAAAGATAACCCTGAAGGAGCTGCGAAGCTCCACAGCGGAGATTGGAGTATCTGTCCAAAGGATCACTTTAAAGAAAAAAATAAGCAAACAAGTTTGGTGTTCGCCAAAAGGCATGTGGGCGACTCCCCAAACATACGGAAGAAAGTACTCTGGTCAGATGAGACCAAAATGTAGCTTTTTGGCCATCAAGGAAAATGCTATGTCTGGCGCAAACCCAACACTTCGCATCACCCTGAGAACACCATCCCCACAGTGAAGCAGAGTGGTGGCAGCATCATGCTGTGGGGATGTTTTTCATCGGAATGGACTGGGAAACTGGACAGAATTGAAGGAATGATGGATGGCGCTAAATACAGGGAAATTCTGGAGGGAAACCTGTTTCAGTCTTCCAGAGATTTGAGACTGGGACGGAGGTTCACATTCCAGCAGGAAAATGACCCTAAGCATACTGCTAAAGCAACACTTGAGTGGATTAAGGGGAAACGTAAATGTCTTGGAATGGCCTAGTCAAAGCCCAGACCTTAATCCAATTGAGAATCTGTGGTATGACTTAAAGATTGCTGTACACCAGCGGAACCCATCCAACTTGAAGGAGCTGGAGCAGTTTTGCCTTGAAGTATGGGCAGAAATCCCAGTGGCTAGATGTGCCAACCTTATAGAGACATACCATCTAATCATCCCCAGCTTACAACTGGCTCATTCATCCCCCTCTTCTCCCCTGAAACTATTCCCCAGGTCGTTGCTGTAAATGAGAATGTGTTCTCAGTCAACTTACCTGGTAAAATAACGGTAAATAAATAAATAAATACCCCAAGAGACTTGCAGCTGTAATTGCTGCAAAAGGTGGCTCTACAAAATATTGACTTTGGGGGGTGAATAGTTATGCACGCTTAAGTTTTCAAATTTCTTTACTTAATTGTTTGTTTCATAAGAAAAAATATTTAGCATCTTTAAAGTGGTAGGTATGTTGTGTAAATCAAATGATACAAACCCCCCAAAAATCTATTTTAATTCCAGGTTGTAAAGCAACAAAATAGGAAAAATGCCAAGGAGTATGAATACTTTCTCAAGCCACTGTAAGTCTCGAAGAGCTTTCCATACCTGGATTGCACAATATTTGCACATTATTCTTTTCCAAATTCTTCAAGCTCTGTCAAATTGGTTGGTGATCATTGGTAGACAACCATTTTCAGGTCTTACCCTAGATTTACATTTTCGTTGTTGAATCTGTGTTTGATATTCACTGCTTGACTGGTACAAACATTATTGCGCACAGACAACAGCACAAAGGGCCAGAAGGTAGAGACAACAATACATCATGCAAAGCAGCCACAACTGTCAGTAACACTGTTCATGATTGAGTGTTTGAATGAAGAGATTGAGATAAAACTGTCCAGTTTGAGTGTTTGTTGCAGCTCGTTCCAGTCACTAGCTGCAGCGAACTGAATATACGAGTGACCCAGGGATGTGTGTGCTTTGGGGACCTTTAACAGAATGTGACTGGCAGAACAGGTGTTGTATGTGGAGGATGAGGGCTGCAGTAAATATCTCAGATGGGGGGAGTGAGGCCTAAGAGGGTTTTATAAATAAGCATCAACAAGTCAGTCTTGTGATGGGTATGCAGAGATGACCAGTTTACAGAGGAGTATAGAGTGCAGTGATGTGTCCTATAAGGAGCATTGGTGGCAAATCTGATGGCCGAATGGTAAAGAATATCTAGCCGCTCGAGAGCACCCTTACCAGCCAATCTATAAATGACGTTTCCGTAATCTAGCATGTGTAGGATGGTCATCTAAATCAGGGTTAGTTTGGCAACTGGGATTAAAGAGGAGCGATTACAATAGAGGAAACCAAGTCTAGATTTAACTTTAACCTGCAGCTTTGATATGTGCTGAGAGAAGGACAGTGTACCGTCTAGCCATACTCCCAAGTACTAGTATGAGCTGACTACCTTAAGCTCTAAACCCTCAGAGGTTGTAATCACACCTGTGGGGAGAGGGGCATTCTTCTTACCAAACCACATGACCTTTGTTTTGGAGGTGTTCAGAACAAGGTTAATGGCAGAGAAAGATTATTGGACACTAAGAAAGCTTTGTTGTAGTGTTTAACACAAAATCCGGGGAGGGGCCAGACTGTATTATCTGCATATACATAGATGAGAGAGCTTCCTACTGCCTGAGCTATGTTGTTGATGTAAATTGAGAAGAGTGTGGGGCCTAGGATCGAGCCTTGGGGTACTCCCTTGGTGACAGGCAGTGGCTGAGACAGCAGATGTTCTGACTTTATACACTGCAATCGTTGAGAGAGGTAGTTAGCAAATCAGGCCAAAGTCCCCTCAGAGACATAATACTCCTTAGCCGGCCCACAAGAATGGAATGGTCTACCGTATCAAAAGCTTTGGCCAAGTCAATAAAAATAGCAGCACAACATTGCTTAGAATCAAGGGCAATGGTGACATCATTGAGGACCTTTAAGGTTGCAAGGACACATCCATAACATGAGTGGATTACAGATTGCATACCAGAGAGAATACTATTGACATCAAGAAAGCCAGTCAGTTGATTATTGACAAGTTTTTCCCAACACTTTTGATGAACAGGGCACTATATAAATAGGCCTATAACAGTTAGGATCAGCTTGATCTCCACTTTTAAATAAAGGACACACCGTGGCTGCCTTCCAAGCAATGGGAACCTCCCAAGAGAGGAGAGCCAGGTAAAAAATGATAGGGGCAGCAACCTTAATGAAGGAAGAGTCTAAACCAGGCCTGGGCAAAGGCCCAGGCCCGTGACCTGATTCAATACGTCCCGCGGAATCATGCTCATATCACATAAAGAATTTTCAATAGTAAAATTTTGAAAACGTATTTGTTATTCAAATGAAAAGCCCAATGAATACTCGTCTTTGTGTAATGATTCAACTCTCACCGCTTGTGGAACATTTATTTTGAAGGCACGTATAAATAACAACTGCACGAGGACAGAGTGACTGACAGGCTGACACACACGTCACAGTTACAAATAGTAGCTAGCTAGAAATTGCGCAAAAATTAGTTTTTCAAAGATTTCAAAGAAAAAGAAAGTAGACAATGAATGTAGGGTGTTCCAGCAAGAGTGGACATCTAAATGTTTCTTTATTGAGGTATCAGGGAAAGCTGTGTGCTTAGTGTGAAAAGAGAGCATCGCTGTCTTGAAAAACTACAACTTCTCCTGACTATTCCAGATGAAGCATAGGAAAATGTCTTCTGAGCAGAGGCCAAGTGCATCGAAAGAGTTGCTTTTTCAGTTGCAAAAGCAGCAAGGACTTCAGCAACTGCATTCAGCAAATGACGGAATTGCGAGAGCTAGCTATGTACTGTCCCACAAAATTTCTAAACATAGCAAATCATTCGCTGAGGGCGAATTCATTAAAGAATATTTAATTGACTCTGCAGCAAAACTTTGTCCCGACAAGAAAGAGCTGTTTGAAAATGTTTCCCTGTCAAGACGAACAGTGACATGGCGTGTTGAGGACATCGCAGAGAATATGGAACAACAGTTGAAAAGTAAAGAATTTCATCTATTTCTCCATGGACCTGGATGAGAGCAGTGATGCACGTGACATGGCGCAGTTGTTGATATTCTTACGAGGCATAACCCCAGACTTTTAAATTACAGAGGAGCTTGCTTCAGTGCAGTCAATGAAGAGCACAAACAGAGGGAAAGGTTTATTGGAGGTGGTTAATAAGTGTGTTAAAGCTGGGACTGAGTTTTGAAAAGTTATCCAGTCTGACCACTGATGGGTGCCCAAACTTGACAGGACAAAACATTGGCCTTTTGAAAAGGATAGAAGATCAAGTAGCTGAACTCAAACCAGATCAGAAAATTATTTTCCTGCATTACATTATTCATCAGGTGTTCTGTAAATGTGTTCTGAAAATGAGCCATGTTGTGGATACAGTCACTAAAGTGGTAAACTTAATAAGAGCAAAATCTTTAAAACACAGGCAGTTTGTCTCCCTGCTGGAAGAGACAGTCGGGTCATGCAGATCTCCCCTACCACACAAACGTGAGATGGATGAGTTTGGGGAAAGTGCTTAAAAGGGTGTGGGACCTGAAGTTGGAGATTGCTGAGTTTCTGCAAATGAAAGGAAAATATGTGGATTTCCCTCAACTGCAAGATAAATGGTTGGCTGATTTTGCCTTCACCGTGGACATCCTGGCACTCATGAATGAACTGAATTCCAAACTACAAGGGAAGGGCCTTTTTGCACATCAGATTTACAGCCTTGTCAAAGCCTTCAAGGGAAATGTACTACTCTTGACCCGCCAAGTAGAAGCCAACAATCTCACCCACCTTCCGACACTACTAGTCTGTTCCCTATCAGATGACCAGCGTGAGAAGTATACATTGCTGCTGCGAACATTGAACGGTGTTTTCTCATCATTTTGAGGATTTCAAAGTGTTGGAAAATGGCATGGTGTTGGTTTCCTCTCCTTTCACCTTCAATGTGAATAACGCTACCACTGACCTGCAACTTGAGCTTATCGATCTTCAGTCTGACGAAGTGATTGGAGAACAATTCAAAACAATGTCACTTATGTGGTTCTATGCATCTCTCGATGAACAAAACTTTCCAAAGATTAGGAGTCCTGCTCAGATGTTTGGGTCAACCTATGTATGTTAACAGACATTTTCAGTGATGAAATATAACAAGTCAAAGCACAGATCATATCTTACTCTCACCTCTCAGCAATCCTGCGCATAGCAACGTTAGAAACTGACTTCACTGCTCTAGTCAATACCCATCAGAGACATCACTCCTCACACTGACTGAGTAGTTTCAATGTAATGTTGAGCTCTCTCTTTCTTGTGTTTTTGTGCATACCCATTAACAAGAGTTCTGTCCGTGGTGCTGAATGCACAGCGTACTTTTCCCTCCGTGTAGTTTATTGCATGTTTAATAATGAAAATACCTACCAAAAAGGGAACATGGATTGGTTTATTTCTGTGCATGTTAAATAAGTAGCATATCTGGACGTGATTTACAGTAGATATATCTGTCAACACAGTTATACACATGATGGATAATCCTGTAATATGATTCTGGCCCGCGATGGCAAAAATATATTCTAATATGGCCATCCATGAAAAATAATCGCCCTGGCCTGGTCTAAACCATCTGACCCAGAAGTTTTTTGGAGGTGAAGTTTAAGGAGCTCCTTTAGCACCTCGGACTCAGTGACTGCCTGCAGGGAAAAACTCTGTAGCGGGGCAGGGGAAAAAGAGGGAAGAGCATCAGGGCTAGTCGCATTAGAAGGGAATGTGATGAGGAAATGTTAGATGGGCAAGGAGGCACGGCTGAATCAAATAGGAATCCTGACTTACTGAAGTGATTAGAGCTCAGCCATGTGCTTCTTGTCAGTAACAACCATATCACCAACATTAAGGCACATGGGCAGCCGTGAGGAGGGACTACTCACCGTAATTCAGCACCATGTAGCCTAAGTAGCTTCACAAAAACTATTAATTTCAAAGGGAATGGATGCATTTACTTCCCGTTAGTTATTATAAGTTTACAGTGTTATACAAAAGTACAAACATCATGGAAACAGACACATTTGCATTGCTTGGGGTTTTGAAAGTGCTATGATTTTCAGAAGAAAAAAATCTCTAGAGGGGCTTTATTTAAACAGAGTACAAACTTAAGAGGTTTCAGGGCAGGTTATACTCCCAATAAATGATTTCTCTTCACACACGCCTTGAGTCAACAGTCAGGAGCTACACATATGTTGGCAAACTAACCCATAACAATCAGAGGCTTCTGACAGGCTATCAAACTAATCAAAATATTCTTTTCAGTTTAACTGCTGCTGGTGTAGTCCAGAGTTCTTGCATAATATTGGAGCTATATCGCTAGTGACAGAAGAAATTTGTATACCAAGGACTCTTATTCCACCATCATTCCCCATTTAGCTTCTAATTCAATCAATGTCTTTAAGACAGGAATCCCTGATTTTGTACCATATTACAACATTTAAATAAAAACACAATTATCGAAACAAATAGAAATGAGTCAGGTTTTGGAGGGTGCCATTGTTTTTTTTCTCACAGCATTTCTGTTTTAATAGAATGACATTCAAATATTGAGAGAGAACCGGAAATGTATAGATATATTTTAACATAACTTTGTGAAAGTAAAAATGTGAAAATGTAAACTACAGCCACCTACATACTTTATAGGTTGCGCATATCAAAATCGAGCAACACTGCCACTTACTATCCGTGGATAATCAAGTCCTACCTTCTGAATAAGATAATACTACTTGAAAATGTTTTACGTATTCCTAAATAAAACAGAAACCTGTTTCCAAGCAGTGTTTGAGTGATAGGGCATATGTAGTAGGATGTAGTGAGGCAGTGTACTGTATACATACTGGCATCACATATTCATAAGTAAATGGCAATAGACCATGACACATACAATGTAGATGGCATGGTCCCCTTTATTCCTGCTAGTCTACATGTTATGATGAATTATTAGCATTACAGTGGGGAATGTGCTTAGTGTAGGAACCTTAGTTGGCATTATAAGATCATTTACAAGGCAGGAAACAATTGAGATAAGTAATCTCTTCATGTGAGACACAGAGAGCTTGTTTAATCAAGCAGATAGGCTTTTCTGACATCCTTATAGGGACTCACTTTGACTCTTTTGTCCACTGTACTCCACTGTAGTTCTTAGCTAAGCTTAGCAATAATAGAGCCACAAAAAGAGAAAGAGGCAAAGCATTGTGCACTATGGTTAATATCTCACCATTTTCCTTGTTGCTCCAAAAAAACATACGTTTTCCATCAAAAGTACTCCCAACACTCCACTCAGCTTTCACAAATGGCAAGGTGTTGATTTGTATCCTTTTATTCCAAAAGGATTGGGATAAGTTCAGTTGAGAGATAAGTCCACTGTTACGCAGACGGTGAGAATGTGAGAATCATCCATCCAATGACAAAATAAAAAAGGAAGACGGGATACACCACCAAAGCTTTGCGATTGGGAGGCTGGCAATCTGCTAAGAAAGCTGTAGAGGCTGGGGGGAATTCATATACATACATACACTCATGAGTTATCAGTGACTTGTTTTATGATAAGATTAGACAGTAATAATATATTCAAATGTAGTACTAATGTTATGAGGAACATTAGAAGGTGAATCTTTATGCAACAGCTCCACCTACTGGAAGTCAGTATGACTGCAAATAGTCAATGTGTTTGTAGAGGTGTGTTTGCACCAATAAATATAGCCAACTAAATTTAAACAAATATAATTGTCTCCTTATGAAAAGGACCTTCCTTACCAAACGTGGACCAACTGAATGATGCTGTGACCACAATTAGTCGGACGATAAAGCTGAACCTCCGAGACCCACCCAGCAGCACTAGCCTACAGACAACCATTGCCACGGTCAGAGGCATGATGCAGTAGCCTAGCACACACAGGCTCTGGAAAAAAGATCTAGGGAGGGAGGGAAAACAGGCATTTCAATGAATAAATTAAATTAAGGAACTAATCATATTACAGTTTTTGCATGTTTAAATGCTCTCATGTCAATATTTTTAATACTGGAATAATTTCACTATAATGATTGGAAGCCAGCTATAAAGTTGGGCAGTTGGAAATGACAGACACGTACATGGTGCCTCCCAACAGCTTCGAGTTCAGTGTGATGATGAAAGATCCAAACCAGATGATCACAAACACCTCTGCAAACTGGGGCCCTCCGTCATCCTTACTGTCAACTGAACCCCCCTGCAGCATCCTAAAAAAACAGGAAGGAAACATTATCAATCCATAGCTCATCCTTCTCTAGTCATCCTTCATTCTCAAAGAGTGTTAGCAGTCATATTCTGCTACTACATTGAAACGGGAATACTCACAGAGCCAGTGTCACGCAGAGCAATAATGGTCCCCACAAGTCCCCTGGAAAAGAAGACGAAGTAAACACAATATTCCTACTAAAACATCAAACACATTTAGCATTGTCACATTTCCCTAGGTAGTATTGGAGAGAGCTAAAATAATATAGAATAAAATAATAATAAATGTCATTAAATATGTTTTTCATATCATTATACTGTTATTCTTGTACACATTGGTTAAATATATTACCAAGTTAGATACAGCTATGTCACATCATATAACACCACTTGTTCATTGTGTTGGAATAGTTTAAAAGATGAATTCATCTTTCAAAGTACACAGTACTCACAGTCTCTCAGTAGCGCTGAACTCTTCTTGGGATACATCACATGAACAAACTTTTTCCCCACTGCTTTCAGATCTCGCAACTGTAAATGAGACATGAGGGAGATTTTAGTAGAGATTTTAAAATGCCATGTATCAGGGAAGGGCCAAATTAAAGGTGTCATTAAATGCATACATTTTTATTTCACTATCAAATAATTTCTGGGTAAAAAGTACCTTACTGTAATAGATTTCAAATAGGCAAAAATAGCTTTTTAGCAAAAAACTATTTCTCAAGCAAGAATAAGAGTGGTCTGAGTGGGAGGGGAAAACTGAAAACTAGCCGTTATTGGCAGAGAGGTTTGGAACTCTCTTTGTTATTGGTCTATTATGCAACAGATGTGTCTAATCCTGCATGCTGATTGGTTAAAAGTGCATTCCAGCTGGTGTCTATTCCACAAATTACCACCAGCTAAATCTGATGTTAAAATGCTGATTTACTCTGTTCCATCTGACAGCGCAATCCACTGTCTCATCAGCCCAGCCAGGCACTTAATAAACCTGATCTCCACTATAAAAAACATCTAGACATTATCTCACGTCTTTTAGACTAACATCTTGTTTTCAACAGCGGAGATTTGTATAAACCTTGCAGTCTGTCTCTCTGACATTTCAACATTGTTTCAATATTCAAATTCCATCTCCTGCTGTCCCATAGTAATGAACGTGTCGGGAGTAGAAATCATGAATCATCTGGCATCATTTTATGGATATATACAAAGAAATGTCAATTGAAAAAAGGTAAAAAGAAACAAAGTGCAGCTAGTTTGCAGTCTTTCCAGCTTCAGTTTGAAGTGATTGTGTTAGCTGTGTTGCTGGCTAGCTCCTCTAAACAACAGTGTCCTGATGAGAGAGCACAATTTCGATGTCAGACGAAATCACACCTCATTAGCTCATTGTTATGGATGTATCCAAATAAATGTTACTAGAAAACAGCTTAAACAAATGCAGCTATTTTTCTGTTATTCTTGATACACTTTTTGAAGTGACTATGTTCGCCGTAGTTGGCTAGCTAGCAAGCATGGGATAAGAATGTTGCCAGCCAGTATGACAATGGAACATTTAAAAAGAATGACTGGGTCACGTCCATAGATACAGAACAAAAAGAATGAACAACTGTGTCGCATCTCTGGCAACCGAACTGATAGAACGAACGACCAGCCGGCTTCGGTAGCAACCCTAGATTTGTGTCGGGACAATATCTTGTGGAAGGATGAAATAGTATGAATAGTTTTTAAAATTAAAATATGTCAATCATTATTTGAATACGTTGGTAACCCGTTGTATAAAAGTGATGATGCCCTTTTAGCTGGTGTTTGGAGGATATATTAGCACGGTTTGCCAAACACCAGCTTGTTGGGCATTATCACTTAATTATAAAACAGGTTGTTCGAATCCTGGATGCTGATTGGTTGATAGTGTAACAGTGTAGGTTCCGTCCCTCTCTTCGCCCCAACCTGGGCTCGAACCAGGGACCCTTGCACACATCAACAACTGACACCCACGAAGCATCGTTACCCATCGCGCCACAAAAGCCGCGGCCCTTGCAACGCAAGGGGAAACCCTACTTCAAGTCTCAGAGCGAGTGACGTCAGTGATTGAAATGCTGTTAGCGCGCACCACCACTAACTAACTAGCCATTTCACATCGGTTACACTCACCCCCCTTTTGACCTCCTCCTTTTCCGCAGCAACCAATGATCCGGGTCACGGCACCAATGTAACAGTGTAGGTTCCGTCCCTCTCTTCGCCCCAACCTGGGCTCGAACCAGGGACCCTTGCACACATCAACAACTGACACCCACGAAGCATCGTTACCCATCGCGCCACAAAAGCCGCGTCCCTTGCAACGCAAGGGGAAACCCTACTTCAAGTCTCAGAGCGAGTGACGTCACTGATTGAAATGCTATTAGCGCGCACCACCGCTAACTAACTAGCCATTTCACATCGGTTACACTAGCAGGGAGTTATTCACAATAATTCCCGAAAGATACCTTAATTAAAATTCAAGTAACAATGGGCATCCACTAATCCGCAACCCAACCAGGCATTCATAAACTTCATCTCCCCTGGGGGGGGAAAAAAAGAGTCAAGACATTATTGCCGCATGCTTCTTGCCTAGCATTTGGTTTGGTACAGCGGAGGTTAATGTAAGCCTCGCTGTGTGCCCATCTGACCTGTGCAACATGTTGCAGTTTATTTTTGCCATCTCCACCGCGCCATGCATGACTGTGACGAGACTGGCAGCTTCTCTGAGACAAGATAATTAATTTATCAGAATCATTATAATGGATATATCCAAAGAAAATGCACATAGCTTGCTGTTATTTCAGTTGCTTGATGTGATTGCTAGCTAGCTAGCCAACTACACACAAAGGAGGAGTAACGTCATTTGCCTAGCTAGCCTTCATAACTGACGTTAATGTTATATTATTGACTTGACAATCTGCTGTTTTTTGCTTATTCATATATTATTTAACAAATCATTATTTGATGAAGTTCTTGTTGCCCATTTATACAATATTTATTAAAACATTATTTATTGAAGTTCTTGTCTCTCATCATCATTGAATCTATGCTAGCCAGCTACCTACATGCCAATGATTTGTTTAGCATAGCATCGTGGGATGAATAGAATGAACGACTGGGTCAAAACATCCCAAAATAATTCATGACCAGCCTGTTTGGTTAGCAACTTCAGAACTAACAACTGGCTTTTGCTCCCGACTATATCGTCTGGTGGAAGGATAAAATCAAACTAATCAAATTTACTCATTTATTTTATTTCACCTTTATTTATCCAGGTAGGCTAGTTGAGAACAAGTTCTCATTTACAACTGCGACATGGCCAAGATAAAGCATAACAGTGCGACACAACAACACAGAGTTACACATGGAATAAACAAAAGTCAATAATACAACAGAAAAAGTCTATATACAATGTGTGCAAATGAGGTAGGATAAGGGAGGTAAGGCAATAAATAGGCCATAGTGGCGAAATAATTACAATATAGCAATTAAACACTGGAGTGATAGATGTGCAGAAGATGTGTGCAAGTAGAGATATTGGGGTGCAAAGGAGCAAAAAAAATAAAATAAATAACAGTATGGGGATGTGGTTGTTGGATGGGCTATTTACAGATGAGCTATGTACAGGTGCAGTGATCTGTGAGCTGCTCTGACAGCTGGTGCTGAAAGCTAGTGAGGGAGATATGGGTCTCCAGCTTCAGTGATTTTTGCAGTTCGTTCCAGTCATTGGCAGCAGAGAACAGGAAGGAAAGGCGGCCGAAAAGGTTATTTAAATAACCTTTTTTAATGAAAACATGACGTTAATCTTTTTAAATGTTGGCAACCGTTTTATAAAAGCAATAAGGCCCTAAAAGGGATTTATTACACGATAATCCTCTGGTTGTCATGTTTTATTACTTAATTAACCAATTTTCCGCATGGTGATGTTACCATGGAAAGCCGAAACTCCCATCCATGCAAACCTGCTGATTAGAAGGTCCTGTGTCGATTGTATTTTCAACCAGCAACTATCACACTTTTACAGTGTTAGTTTCATCAGCTGTTGTACAATTTGATATAAAACCCGGGGGGGGGGGAATCAAATTTTTGACTGCACTTGGCAGTATGTACACAAAGAGGGAAATCTTACTATTGTGTCTTTGACAGGTTCATCCAGTGTGGAGTATTCTTTGTCCTGACTCGGTGTTCCAACAGGGACATTGATCTCCCCCTCAACAGGAATGTCCCCTGAAATGGACACATCTGACAGACCTGCAAACTGGAAATAAGATACACAGGTACAAATAAATGAGACATTTGGCTCTCAATAATGACAACCGATTATTCTATTTCAGCTTAGCTATAAAGTTAGTTTCTTCATGATAATTCAATGCGGTCTTATTACAAAATGTGGTTTGGGTGCTGCTGTTGGCACATGCATGGTGGAGAGCTAGCTTGGCTAAACAGACAGATAATACAGTAACGGTAGATAGCTACTGTTCTCCCTCTTGCTTCGTCCCGCAACGAGCCATTGTTTACATGGCTAGTTAAAGAACTAATCAATTCTCTCTCCAGGTTTTGGAAGTCATTGAGAACTTTTGCATGGACGGTGACTTTACTGAACGTACAACAATGATACTGCAAGCGTTTTCCTATCCATGGAGTGTTGGATGTGTAGTGCTAGCCAACTTCAACACCAATGTTGACATTCCCTCATCTGTATTTAATATTAACACCACGCCTACAAAAACATTAATGTATACTATGTAAATGTTTTATATATGAACACGAATAGTTACGTTATGTGCTTTCTTCTTACCATAAGTTTACTTGTCTCCTCCACTTCAGCCATTTTCTCTGTCCACACGGATATGAAACGTCATCCAAATGTTTTGAACAGGATGTCAAGTGGCTAATGCTGCGTTCCAACTAAGTGGGAAGGTGGTATTTACCGTTGTGAAATCGTAAACACCAGTTGGGAAGTTTCCACATGCTAACGTTTTAGCTTTTGTGGCACAAATCCAATTCAAGTCATGGGACCGATATTAGCAATTTTCGCATATCATGTCCAAATCATCCGAAAGTATCTTAAATTGATTGTGAAG
This sequence comes from Salmo trutta, assembly GCF_901001165.1. Lineage (NCBI taxonomy): Eukaryota > Metazoa > Chordata > Actinopteri > Salmoniformes > Salmonidae > Salmo > Salmo trutta. Next base: position 41,699,983 of record NC_042971.1, on the reverse strand, counting down.
CTCAATAAAGTAATTTAAAAATTATGTAAACACTATTATTGCACACTGATGGCTCCAGAGCAGAAGGCAGACGCTTTACATTTTAGCAACCGATTCTGTTTTTTTGTTTGTTTATCTGCGTTGTTTGTAACTTATTTTTTTACTCTTTTTGTACATACCGAAAATAACTTCCAGACATCAGGACTGCGATTACTCACCACGGACCAGCAGAATCCTTTTTCTTCTTTCACAACTCTAATGAGCCCGAGGCGGAGGATATACGGCTCCCTCGGGAACAAGCCCCGACCCCAGTGATCTGCTTCAAGAGTAGGCGCAGAAAGAGAGGCCTGAGAGCCGGCTACCTTCTGAGAAGTCAGAGGCGATCGAATAAACCCCCACTTCCCTCAATTCTGCTAGCAAACATGCAATAGAATGGACGAGTTACTGGGAAGATTAAACTACCAACGGGACATTAAAAACTGTAACATCTTATCCTTCACGGAGTCGTGGCTGAACGACGACAATATCAACATACAGCTGGCTGGTTATACAATGTACCAGCAGGATAGAATAGAGGCATCTGGTAAGACAAGGGGAGGCGGTCTATGTATTTTTGTAAACAACAGCTGGTGCACGATATCTAAGGAGGTCTCAAGCAATTGCTCGCCTCTGGTAGAGTTTCTCATGATAAGCTGCAGACCACACTACCTACCGAGAGAGTTTTCATCTGTATTCTTTGTAGCTGTTTACATACCACCACAGTCAGAGGCTGGCACTAAGATAGCATTGAATGAGCTGTATTCCGCCATAAGCGCACCCAGAGGCGGCGCTCCTAGTAGTCAGGGACTTTAATGTAGGGAAACGCATATCAGTTTTACCAAATTTCTATCAGCATGTTAAATGTGCAACCAGCGGTAAAATAACTCTGGACCACCTATACTCCACACACAGAGATGCATACAAAGCTCTCCCTCGCCCTCCATTTGGCAAATCTGACCATAATTCCATCCTCCTGATTCCTGCTTACAAGCAAAAATGTAAGCAGGAAGCACCAGCATCTAGATCAATAAAACAGTGATCAGATGAAGCAGATGCTAAACTACAGGGCTGTTTTGCTGGCACAGACTGGAATATGTTGAGGGATTCCTGTCATTGGCTTCATCAATAAGTGCATCGATGACGTCGTCCCCACAGTGACCGTACGTACATACCCCAACCAGAAGCCATGGATTACAGGCAGAATTCACACGGAGCTAAAGGCTAGATCTGCCACTTTCAAGGAGTGGGACTCTTAACCCGGAAGCTTATAGGAAATCCCGCTATGCCCTCCGACGAACCATTAAACAGGCAAAGCGTCAATACAGGACTAAGATCGAGTCGTTCTACACCGGCTCTGACGCTCCTTGGATGTGGCAGGGCCTGCAAACTATTACAGACTACAAAGGGAAGCAGAGCCGAGAGCTGCCCAGTGACATGAGCCTACCGGATGAGCTAAACTACTTCTATGCTCGCTTTGAGGCAAATAACACTGAAACATGCATGAGAGCACCAGCTGTACCAGAAGACTGTGTGATCACGCTCTCCGCAGCCGATGTGAGTAAGACCTTTAAACAGGTCAACATTCACAAGGCCGCAGGGCCAGACGGATTACCAGGACATGTACTGCGAGCATGCGCTGACCAACTAGCAAGTGTCTTCACTGACATTTTCAACCTCTTCCTGTCCGAGTCTGTAATACCAACATTTTAAGCAGACCACCATAGTCCCTGTGCCCAAGAACACTAAGGTAACCTGCCTAAATGACTACCGACCCGTAGCAATCACGTCTGTAGCCATGAAGTGCTTTGAAAGTCTGGTCATGGTTCACATCAAAATCATCATCCCAGAAACCCTAGACCCACTCCAATTTGCATACCGCCCCAACAGATCCACAGATGAAGCCGTCTCTATTGCACTCAACACTGCCCTTTCCCACCTGGACAAAAGGAAAACCTACTGTATGTGAGATTGCTATTCATTGACTACCATGGTGCCCTCAAGGCTCATCAATAAGCTAAGGACCCTGGAACTAAACACCTCCCTCTACAACTGGATCCTGGACTTCCTGACGGGCCGCCTCCAGGTAGTAAGGGTAGGTAACGACACATCCGCCACGCTGATCCTCAACACTGGGACCACTCATGGGTGCATGCTCAGCCCCCTCCTGTATTCCCTGTTCACTCATGATTGCACGGCCAGGCACGACTCCAACACCATCATTAAATTTGCAGACAACACAACAGTGGTAGCCCTGATCACCAACAACAATGACACAGCCTATAGGGAGGAGGTCAGAGACCTGGCCATGTGGTGCCAGGTCAACAACCTCTCCCTCAATGTGATCAAGACAAAGGAGATGATTGTGGACTACAGGAAAAAGAGGACCGAACACGCCCCCATTCTCATCGACGGGGCTGCAGTGGAGCAGGTTGAGAGCTTCAAATTCCTTGGTGTCCACATCACCAACAAACTAACAGGGTCCAAGCACACCATGACAGTCGTGAAGCGGGCTCGACAAAACCTATTCTCCCTCAGGAGACTGAAAAGATTTGGCATGGTTCCTCAGATCCTCAAAAGGTTCTACAGCTGCACCATCGAGAGCATCCTGACTAGTTGCATCACTGCCTGGTATGGCAACTACTTGGCCTCCGACCGCAAGGCACTACAGAGGGTAGTGCGAATGGCCCAGTACATCACTGGGGCCAAGCTTCCTACCATCCAGGACCTCTATACCAGGCGGTGTCAGAGGAAGGCCCTAAAAATTGTCAAATACTCCGGCCACCCGAGTCAAAGACTGTTCTCTCTGCTACCACATGGCAAGCAGTACCGGAGCACCAAGTCTAAGTCCAAGAGGCTTTTAAACAGCTTCTACCCCCAAGCCATAAGACTCCTGAACATCTAGTCAAATGACTCCCCCCCCTCCACACCACTGCCACTCTCTGTTGTTATCTATGCATAGTCACTTTAATAACTCTACCTACATGTACATACTACCTCAACTAACCGGTGCCCCCGCACATTAACTCTGTACCGGCACCCCCCCTGTATATATTGTTATTTTTTTACTGCTGCTCTTTAATTACTTGTTACTTTTATCTCTTATTCTTATCCGTATTTTTTGAAACTGCACTGTTGGTTAGGGGCTCGTAAGTTAGCATTTCACTGTAAGGTTGTATTTGGCACATGTGACTAATACAATTTGATTTGATTTGATTTGAGAGTGAGTCCATGCAACTCATTATGTGACTTGTTAAGGAAATGTTTACTCCTGAACTTATTATGCTTGCCATAACAAAGGGGTTGGATACATATTGACTCAAGACATTTCAGCTTTTCCTTTTTAATTCATGAAGTCTGTTGTACCAACACGTCGAACTTGCTAATACAGAAAGACTGAGAGAAGCAATGTATTATTGTTATGTGATTGCTGTATATAAAAGTACCATGTACGTAAAATGTATATGTAAAATGTATGTATATGTAGCAGAAAAGTTGTAAAACCGAGTCCTCCGAAGGTGGTGGATGGGTAAAAAAAGACTGAGAGAAACTCCCGGCGCATAGGCATGGGCTTATTTGGCTTAATCTACCAACCAATCTTCTCCCACAACAACTTCCCCCTAACCCTACCTGTACGCTAGCACACCACAAGCACAAATACTTTACTTAGTATGGTCACTCCCACTAAGGCCACCTTGGAATCGTTGATGTACCAGGCTTACAGTATATGTGCTGTTCACAATAGAGATTCTGAAAAAACACGCCACTTTGATACAGCTACAATTTTTCATAGCAGGTTAGGAGAATTAGGTTAAGATTACGAAAAGGGTTAGGCTTAGTGAAAATGCTCTCCTAACCTCCTCTCCTATGAAAAGTTACTTGTATCGAAGTTATGTGTTTTTAGGGAGTCCTGTGTGCAATAGCCTGTGGACAAGGTTAGTGGTAAATATCACCTTCTCATTTGGTTATGCATCATTAATAACCAAAGTTACAGGCTGGAGTTACAGGCTGGAGAGAAAAAAAGCTGACAAACTAGACAAAGTAGACAAATGTTTATGTTTTAGAATTACTAAGATGTTTTGAGAATTTCTAAGATTAGCACTTATTCAAAAGGAATACATTACGGTTAGGATGCAATACTAGTATAAACGGTGACTGATGCAAATAATCACTGAGCTATATAATTGAGCAATAAGGCCTGAGGAGGTGTGGTTTTTTGGCCAATATACCAAGGATAAGGGCTGTTCTTATGCACAAAGCAATGCTGAGTTCCTGGATACAGCCCTTAGCCATGGTATATTATTGGAAATATACCACAAACCCCCAAAGGTGCCTTATTGCTATTATAAACTGTTTACCAACATAATTAGAACTGTAAACAAGTAATTTTGCATAATACCCATGGTATTGTTTGATATTATACCTTGGCTTTCAGCTAATCAGCATCCAGGACCCAAACTACCCAGTTTATTATAAGGGGATTCGATTAATCTGGCTCCGGGTACCAAATTAACTTTCACTAGGCGTGTTTTGCACCAAGTGAAAGTTGATAGTATTCTTTTTGGAACCGGGCTGCGTCCCAGGCATGAGCCAGGTGCCCCGTTCAAAGCCCATGGTGAAGTCGGCTCAAAAAAAGTGACGTAATTAAACACATGGAGTAATGAGTAAGATTCTGTGTTTTCACATGCAAAAGTGATTGCTTTTGATAAGGAGTATTTCTGTCTGTAATAAAGTCATTTTGTTGGGAAAAACTCATTCTGATTGGCTGGGCCTGACTCCCCAGTGGGTGGGCCTGTCTGCATATGCCCTCCTAGGCCCACCCATGGCTGCATCCCTGCCCAGTCATGTGAAATCCATAGAATAGGGCTAATGAATTCATTTCAATTGACTGATTTCCTTATATGAACTGTAACCATAACTTGGCTCCCGAGTGGCGCAGCGGTGTAAGTCACTGCATCTCAGTGCAAGAGGCGTCACTACAGTCCCTGGTTTGATTCCAGGCTGTATCACATCCGGCTGTCCCATAGGGCGGCAAGCAATTGGCCCTGTGTCATCCGGATTTGGCCGGGGTAGGCCGTCATTGTAAATAACAATTTGTTCATAACTGACTTGCCTAGCTAAAAAAAAGTTAAATAAACAAATAAATAAAAATAATCTTACAAATTGTTGCATGTTGCATTTATATTTTTGTTCAGTACATTTAGAAAATTCAAACATATATTTTATGGAAAAGATATGTTGTATGTTTCTGGATGATGCCATGCTGCCTTGTTGACAACATGACCAAGCAGCACAGATTACTGTTCGATTTGAAAAGGGTACTCCTCCCTCACCGCTTTTGCCTTTTCAAATCCCGGGCCATAGACCGGTGTCTAGTGGCTCAGCATAATCAAATCTGCCCAATATCAAATCAAATTTTATTTGGTTGCGTACATATATTTTGCAAATGTTATCGTGAGTGTAGCGAACTGCTTATGTTCCTAGCTCCAACAATGCAGTAATACCTAACAATATTATACACGCAAATCCCAAAAATGAAAATAAAGGAATTTAGAAATGTAGAAAATTTTGAACGAGCAATGTCAGAGTCTGGAATATAAATATATATGTATATGCTGGTGGGTATAGACATTTTTATAGAAAATGTGTTTACAGCAGCAGTTAATAATAATGCTGCGTTCATAGCCAATTGGTAATTACTAGTTGTGAACTCGCAAATACCAGTTGTAAGCATTTACTTGCTTTGAACTTGTTGAGAAATGCTGATTGGCTAATGACTAACAAGCTTCGTCAACGATACACTAAAGGTACAGCTACCATGCTTTTAGACAAATGAAATGTTCAAAATCTATATTAATAGATTGCGTTTTATAAATAATGTTTTGTTGTTGGATTTAACTGTGGAAAATGCTGTTATAGAGGTAATATCCTTATTAGGGGAGGTCAGCATGTGGGAGAAGTTGGAGCTCAGGGATGATAGAGGAGTTTCCCACTAGTTACTAATTACCAGTTGGATTTTTCCCAGTTGTATATTTTTACCATTTATGAACACAGCATATTAGCAAATTATGGAACATTTGACTATGCCGTTGCACTGTTCAAGAGTGGTTCAGAGAACAAAAAAAGTATATTCTCTTGCCTTGTCAAGTTGACACGAAGTAAACACAAATGAATAGACAAAGGCAGTCAAATATCACAATGTATTAACACATCTCCAATTTTATATCATCAAAATCGTGCATATGGAAAATATTTTTGTGTAGCTGTCCCTTTAAGAATTCTACTATGGGTGTGAAAGGAGGATGTGCTTGGCCAACCCGCTTTTCGCAAGTCACTATTTTAACCCCCGCAAAAAGGAAAAAGTATCCCAAGGAAAAAACATTTATGAGATGTAAAAAACGGGACCCAGATATACTCGAAGATACTTTATAACAAAAATCACCTAACATTGTTTACTTGATGAATGAATGCTTCAAGAATCTCTCATCAAGAATTACTGCGTTTCACGGGTCCGGTTCGACTACATTCATTTTTGGAGGAGCGGGCTAACCAAATCTCAACCTGGAAAATTGATCAATGTTCTGCAATATGTTGTTTTAATCCGAAGACTTCTCATTCCAACATCTAGGCTGCTGCACAGCATTCTACAAATAAGTAATGGGGCATCCTCCGCTTGAGTTCAGCGACTGCTATGGGGATAGTCCGGATTTTAGAGAAAGACTAAAATGCTATGAATTAGAATTGGAAAGAACAAGCAAATTTCTCAAAGATGTAATCAAAGATGGCAACAGTGTAATCAATGCAATCAAGGGTAAGCTTCTCTCTTTCTACCCTTTTTAATGTATTACTTTATAGGCTGTTTGTGGCTCACGAGACAGCCTACCCACTGTTTGTAGGAGAGGAACCTCATTGTTGGGCAATTGTTTCCAAAAACAAAGCCTGCCTGATGCTTTCACTTGACCACTAGATAATCTGATTAGATATGGTGAAGCAGAGCCTGACAGATGGAAAGAATCTACTCTAGCCAATTTGAAAGATGCACACTGTGCAGTGGTGTGAAAAGGGGAGAGGGCTGGCCCTCTCCAAATTAAACCCATCTGACCCCTTGCATCTGTTGTCCTGATGGATTCCTGTAAAAATACATGTGTGAATGCACTTCAACCGCAAGTTCATCATTTGATTAGCAGCTGAATTACGAGAACACAATTTCAACCAATTTATCAGCCTAACATTTAACTTTTCTTGATGAGAAATGAGTGGATGGCAGTGGGCTGTGACAGCAAACTATTCTTTATGTAACCGACTTAAGATGTCAAAAACATGACCTGATAGACAACTTAAAGCTACATTGTAAATGAACTCTGAACCCTGCTATGACTCATTCCATGCTGACTTGTGCATGTTTGCCTTTTATTTAACTAGGCATGTCAGATAAGAACAAATTCTTATTTTCAATGACGGCCTAGGAACAGTGGGTTAACTGCCTTGTTCAGGGGCAGAATGACAGATTTTTACCTTGTCAGCTCGGGCATCTTGCAACCTTTCGGTTAGTAGTCCAATGCTCTAACCACTAGGCTACCTGCCGCCCCACATGTGACTCATGCACCTTGTTTACTATGCTTCATTAAAGTCAGTCCAAATCCACAGAACACTGATGGTGGATAGCCTATGGAGTCAAGATCAGGAATCATTTAGAGGCCTTATGTAGGTAGGCATAAATGTTTCAATCATAGAAAAATATGATTTGATGTTTGCAGCACAGTCTATAACCACACCCAAACCACGTGCTAAACAAGCATAAGTAAGCAATGGAAGCCCTTAGTGATTCCTTATTATACACAAGATGAACTTGTAGCATACGTTATAACCATGTTTTTGTCAGTGTTGTCGTGCTCTGCGTTTATTATCCATGCCATGGTCCTGTCTCTTTTCCTTCCTGTTTTCTCTCCACCAAAACCACTGCCATGTGATATTCTACTCTACATAAAAAGCGAGAATGCTGCCTTTGCAGGTCTCAAGGAAGCAAAAATGTACAACTCATCAACCAAATAATGTATGCTGACCAGTGTGTTTGCCCTTGTGTTTACAAAAACTTGGTTGATGCCTTTTGCACTGTTGGAGTTGATCTTACTTAAGCTATTGAAGGCTAACTTCAGTATTTCACCGAAGTACCACTGTGCCAATCCCAAACGTCAGCTCTTGGACATTCTCCATGAGTACCACTGTCTCTTGGTATAGGACCAAATGACTGGAACAGTATTTGCATTGTTTGACCCACCAAGATTCCATTCCGTAGCCAAATCACCAATGTCAAGCTTTTTATCTTGAAAACAGAAACTGCCATTGTAAAGAGAGATGAAGTGCTGAGTAGGGGATATGTCACTTATTCAGTCTTGGTGATAACTGGGGGATCACTTGAAGAGTGTTCATTGTCGAGGTACAAGGGATTGGTCTGAAATAAGAGTTCCCCTCCCATGATATACTGATTTATCATAAGTCATAGGCCTAACAACACCCATCTGGGGGTGCAAACAAGTCCACAGTGAGTCCCCTAGGATTTCTTTAGCAGCGGTGGTAAAGTTAGTGTGGGGGGGGAGGCGTGTGGTAGTGGGCGTGGCCAATGGCATACTCTCCGACCATACATTTTAGAGACCCTCTTGGCTGCTGAGACATAATGTTGCTGTTTTAAAGCTGCAATTTTACACATTTTGCCATGGGGCAGAGACTTTTTTTGTTTTTTATTGTTAAAGCTAATTTCCTGCAATTCCACAAATTTTGCAATGGCTTGTGCCGTGTTCTTATGTTTGAGTGACTAAAACATTATAGCAAAGTCAGTGGGGGCTCCAATAAATTGCTCCATTATATTTTCTTTATACTTTATATCTGGTTTTAGTCATTGAAGTTTACACTGAGTGTTTTACCATCCCGAAAATATTTATCATATTTTTTTGAAGTGGAGTTAATGATATATGTAGGTACTGTGTGTGGCGTTTGCTAGCGCTAGTCTGCTGTACCTGAGTAAAAACAGTATTTTTCATCCTATAGCTTGTTCTCCAGCTTCTTTTTATATAGTGAGCCAATATGTTTTCAGCACTTTTGTTTACCTGACTGATCAAAACGTGTTTTCTCATGCTTTCTTGTATCTCTGCAGCAGACACATACTGAGCAATATGTTTGGAACGTCAAATCACAGTATAGGATCGCAATATACACTGCTCAAAAAAATAAAGGGAACACTTAAACAACCCATCCTAGATCTGAATGAAAGAAATAATCTTCTTAAATACTTTTTTCTTTACATAGTTGAATGTGCTGACAACAAAATCACACAAAAATAATCAATGGAAATCCAATTTATCAACCCATGGAGGTCTGGATTTGGAGTCACACTCAAAATTAAAGTGGAAAACCACACTACAGGCTGATCCAACTTTGATGTAATGTCCTTAAAACAAGTCAAAATGAGGCTCAGTAGTGTGTGTGGCCTCCACGTGCCTGTATGACCTCCCTACAATGCCTGGGCATGCTCCTGATGAGGTGGCGGATGGTCTCCTGAGGGATCTCCTCCCAGACCTGGACTAAAGCATCCGCCAACTCCTGGACAGTCTGTGGTGCAACGTGGCGTTGGTGGATGGAGCGAGACATGATGTCCCAGATGTACTCAATTGGATTCAGGTCTGGGGAACGGGTGGGCCAGTCCATAGCATCAATGCCTTCCTCTTGCAGGAACTGCTGACACACTCCAGCCACATGAGGTCTAGCATTGTCTTGCATTAGGAGGAACCCAGGGCCAACCGCACCAGCATATGGTCTCACAAGGGGTCTGAGGATCTCATCTCGGTACCTAATGGCAGTCAGGCTACCTCTGGCGAGCACATGGAGGGCTGTGCGGCCCCCCAAAGAAATGCCACCCCACACCATGACTGACCCACCGCCAAACCGGTCATGCTGGAGGATGTTGCAGGCAGCAGAACGTTCTCCACGGCGTCTCCAGACTCTGTCACATCTGTCACATGTGCTCAGTGTGAACCTGCTTCATCTGTGAAGAGCACAGGGCGCCAGTGGCGAATTTGCCAATCTTGGTGTTCTCTGGCAAATGCCAAACGTCCTGCACGGTGTTGGGCTGTAAGCACAACCCCCACCTGTGGACGTCGGGCCCTCATACCACCCTCATGGAGTCTGTTTCTGGCCGTTTGAGCAGACACATGCACATTTGTGGCCTGCTGGAGGTCATTTTGCAGGGCTCTGGCAGTGCTCCTCCTGCTCCTCCTTGCAAAAAGGCGGAGGTAGCGGTCCTGCTGCTGGGTTGTTGCCTTCCTACGGCCTCCTCCACGTCTCCTGATGTACTGGTCTGTCTCCTGGTAGCGCCTCCATGCTCTGGACACTACACTGACAGACACAGCAAATCTTCTTGCCACAGCTCACATTGATGTGCCATCCTGGATGAGCTGCACTACCTGAGCCACGTGTGTGGGTTGTAGACTCCGTCTCATGCTACCACTAGAGTGAAAGCACCGCCAGCATTCAAAAGTGACCAAAACATCAGCCAGGAAGCATAAGAACTGAGAAGTGGTCTGTGGTCACCACCTGCCGAACCACTCCTTTATTGGGGGTGTCTTGCTAATTGCCTATAATTTCCACCTGTTGTCTATTCCATTTGCACAACAGCATGTGAAATTTATTGTCAATCAGTGTTGCTTCCTAAGTGGACAGTTTGATTTCACAGATGTGTGATTGACTTGGAGTTACATTGTGTTGTTTAAGTGTTCCCTTTATTTTTTTGAGCAGTATATATTGTACCTGCACGTAAGTATTGTGATAATGTCGTATCGTGAGGTCCCTGGCAATTCCCAGCCCTACTGCTCTTTCGATGACAGACTGACCAGGTGAATCCAGCTGAAAGCTATGATCCATTATTGATGTCACCTCTTATATCCAGTTCAATCAGTGTCGATGAAGGGGAGGAGACGGGTTAAAGAAGGATTTTAAGCCTTGAGACATGGATTGTGTATGTGTGCCATTCAGAGGGTGAATGGCAAGACAAAATATTTCCAGGGTATGGTAGTAGGTGGCAGGTGCACTGGTTTTAGTGTGTCAAGAACTGCAACGCTGCTGGGTTTTTCATGCTCAACAGTTTCCTGTGTGTATCAAGAATGGTCCACCACCCAAAGGACATCCAGCCAACTTGACACAACTGTGGGAAGCATTAGTCTACATGGGCCAGTATCCCTGTGGAATGCTTTCGATGCATAGTAGAGTCCATGCGCTGCTGAATTGAGCCTGTTCTGAGGGCAAAAGAGGGTGCAACTCCATATTAGTAAGGTGTACTTAATGTTTTATACACTCAGTGTTGTGTAAAACTCAGGAGGTGGACTTTATAAAAAATGAAAAACCCTAATTATAGCTTTTCCTTTGACTGAAAGGATGGGTTATTATTTCAAGTTTTTCTTGTCACATGCGCAAGTACAGTGAAATGCCATTCTTGCTAACTCAATCTAACAATGTAATAATCAATAACAATGTAATAATCAATAACAATGTAATAATCAATAACAATGTAATAATCAATAACAATGTAATAATCAATAACATTGTAATAATCAATAACATTGTAATAATCAATAACAATGTAATACAAGAAAAACATGAGAAATATGAAGAACACAAGTGTACGCATACTTTAGTATATACAGGGTCAGTTCCAATTCCATATTTACAATGTGCAGGGATACTGGAGTGATAGGGGTAGATATGTATAGGGTTGACTAGGCAACAGGATATGCACAGAGTAGCAGCAGCTTGTATGTGAGTGGGTGTGTGTAGAGTCTGTATAAATGTATGTGCATATTATGTGTGAGTAAGCAGAGGATGGAGTGAGTGTGTAGGGCCCTGTGAGTGTGCATAGAGACAGTGCAAAAACAAAAGGTCAATAAAGATACAAGGTTAACTCAGTCCGTGTCGTTATTCAGTCACCCAAGTCAGACTGTTCTCTCTGCTACTGCACGGCAAGCGGTACCGGAGCGTAAAGTCTAGGACCAAAAGGCTCCTTAATAGCTTCTACCTCCAAGCCAAAAGACTGCTGGACAACTAAACTAATCATGGCCCTCATGGTACCCCCTGTATATAGCCTCATTATTGTTATGTAAATGTATTGTTACTTTTTGATTTAGATATATATATTTTTTTACTTTAGTTTATTTAGTAAATACATCTGTATTCGGCGCGTGTGACAAATACAATTTGTTTTATTTTGTTGGCTATTTATCGGTCTTATTCCTTGGGATAGAAGCTGTTCAAGAGCCTGTTGGTGTCAGACTTGATGCACCAGTACGCTTGCCGTGTGGAAGCAGAGAGAATAGACTCCAACCACCCAAGCCATAGACTAACGATTTTCCGGGCTTTCTTTCCATACCACCTGATATAGGTGTCCTGGATGGCAGGGAGCTGTCCACATCACCCTCTGTAGTGCTATGCGATCGAGGGCAGTGCTGTTGCCATACTAGGCAGTGATGCAGCCAGTCAAGATGCTCTATGGTAACAGCTGTAGGACTTTGAGGGCCCATTCCAAACTATTTCAACCTCCTGAGGGGGAAGAGGCCCTGTCACACTTTCTTCAGGACCGTGCACGTGTAGAGTGTGTGTTTGGACCATTTTAAGTCTTTAGTGATTTGGACTCAGAGGAACTTGAAGATCTCAACCTGCTCCACTGCAGCCCTGTGTAACAGTATTGCTTCTGTCCCTCTCCTCTCCCCAACCTGGGCTTGAACCAGGGACCCTCTGCACACATCAACAGTCACCGTTGAAGGACTGTTACCTATTGCTCCACAAAGCCCCGGTCCTTGCAGAGCAGGGGAAACCACTACTTCAAGGACTCTGAGCGAGTGACTTCACCGATTCAAATGTTTCTAGCGCGCACCGCTAACTAGCCAGCTATTTCATACCGGTTTCACTAGTCTGTCTATCTTGGGCCTCCTCATTGGCACACCTCTGAGGTGAAAGGAATTTGACACGCCTCTTCTGATGTAATTTAAGAAAATGTATTTGGCAGCAGAGCAGGAGTCGGCAATTAAGCAGTGTAGCAACGTTCCTAATTCTGGGTCCAGCGGAGTAGGCTGAACCTAGAGCTGAGTTTGCCCACAGCTCTTGTAGTGTTTTACCTTGTTGATCTATGCCCCAACCTGAAGAACCATTCTAGCCATTAGCATGTCCATGTCTTATTTATCTGTATATTATACAATGGGTGGGTCTAATCTTGAAGGCTGATTGGGTAACAGCATTCCAGCTGGTGTCTATTCCACAAGTTACCACCGGCTAAATCTATGACATTAAAATGTCTATTTACTCTGTTTAATCTGACTGCGTGATCCACTGTCTCACCAGCCCAGCCAAGCAATTTCTAAACTTGCTCTCCACTATAAAAAGCATCTAGACATTATCTCACATTTCTTTTAGACTAACATTTGTTTTCAACAGCGGATATTTGTATAAACCTTGCAAATGTCGGAGAGACGGAGGGCAACATTGTTTCAGTATTCAAATTCGATCTCTAGCGGTTCCATAGTAATAAACGTGTTGGGACGAGACGCACGCAGGCAACGTTAAGTGCAGCTAGTTTGCAGTCTTTCCAGCTTTATTTTGAAGTGATTGTGTTAGCTGTGTTGTTGGCTAGCTCCTTTGAACAACGAGTGTCCTCACGAGTGAGCAATTTTTCTATGCCAGGCAAAATCGCGCCTAATTTCGATCATTGTTATGGATGTATCCAAATAAATGTTACTAGAAATCAGCTTATGCAAATGCAGCTACTTTGCTGTTATTCTGGCTGCACTTTTGATGTGGCTGTAAGTTAGCCGTAGTTCGTTGGCTGGCTGGCTGGCTAGCTGGCTGGCTGGCTGGCTGGCTAGCTAGCTAGCTAGCAAGCAAGCAAGGGATAAGAACGTTGCCAGCCAATATTGCAATGGAACATTGAGAACAAAGACTGAACGGCTGAGTCCTGAACGACTGGGAACGACTATCCTGTGGAAGGATGAAATAGTATGAATAATCAAAACGTTTTTAATGAAAGTATGTAAAGCATTATTTGAATATGTTGGTAAACCGTTGTATAAATGTTATAATGCCCTTGATGCCTGTGTTGAGAATATATTGGCATGGTTTGCCAGCCTTCGATTTCTTCTTGGGCCTAACATCCATGCCAATATATCCTCCAAACACCAGTTTCTCTGACATTCTCACTTAATTCATTGGTTTGATAGTTATTGTTTCACCAAATGTGATTCCTCCATCACTGGGTGTGGTGAAACCTTCGCCGAATGAATGATCTGATGTTGGACTTATTCCATAATTTGAAATCTTACAGTAATGACTGTCTTCAATCATTAGAGCACTTGACAGATGACTAACATTTTTTTATTTGTTTTATTTCACCTTTATTTAACCAGGTAGGCCAGTTGAGGACAAGTTATAATTTACAACTGCGACCAGGCCAAGATAAAGCAAAGCAGTGCGACACAACCAACAACACAGAGCTACACATGGAATTAACAAACGTACAGTCAACAACACTAGAAAAATCTATGTACAGTGTGTGCAAATGTAGAATATTAGGGAGGTGAGGCAATAAATAGGCCATAGAGACGAAATAATAACAATTTAGCATTAAAACTGGAGTGATAGATGTGCAAGTAGACATACTGGGGTGCAAAAGCGCAAGAAGATAAATAACAATATGGGGATGAGGTAGTTGGGTGTGCTATTTACAGATTGGCTGTGTACAGGTACAGTGATTGGTAAGCTGTTCTGACAGCTGATGCTTAAAGTTAGAGGGAGAGATATGACTCCAGCTTCAGAGATTTTTGCAATTCGTTCCAGTCATTGGCAGCTGAGAACTGGAAGGAAAGGCAGCCAAACAAGGTGTTGGCTTTGGGGATGACCAGTGAAATGTACCTGCTGGAGCATGTGCTATGGTGGGCGTTGCTATGGTGACCAGTGAGCTGAGATAAGGCGGGGCTTTACCTAGCAAAGACGTATAGATGACCTGGATCCAGTGGGTTTGGCGACAAATATGAAGCGACGGCCAGCCAACGAGAGCATACAGGTCGCAGTGGTGGGTAGTATATGGGGCTTTGGTGACAAAACTGATGGCACTGTGATGGACTACATTCAGTTTGCTGAGTATAGTGTTGTGGGCTATTTTGTAAATTACATCGCCAAAGTCAAGGATCGGTAGGATAGTCTGTTTTATGAGGGTATGTTTGGCAGCATGAGTGAAGGATGCTTTGTTGCGAAATAGGAAGCCAAGTCTAGATTTAACTTTGGATTGGAGATGCTTAATGTGACTCTGGAAGGAGAGTTTACAGTCTAATCAGGCACCTAGGTATTTGTAGTTGTCCACATATTCTAAGTCAGAACCGTCCAGAGTAGTGATGCTAGTCGGGCGGGTGGGTGTGGGCAGCAATCGGTTGAAGAGCATGTATTTAGTTTTACTAGCATTTAAGAGCAGTTGTAGGCCACGGAAGGAGTGTTGTATGGTATTGAAGCTCGTTTTGGAGGTTTAACACAGTGTCCAAAGAAGGGCCAGATATATACAGAATGATGTCGTCTGCGTAGAGGTGGATCAGAGAATCACCAGCAGCAAGAGCGACGACATTGATATATACAGAGAGAATCGGCCCGAGAATTTAGCCCTGTGGCACCCCCATAGACTGCTAGAGGTCCGGACAACAGGCCCTCCGATTTGACACACTGAACTCTGTCTGAGAAGTAGTTGGTGAACCAGGCGAGGCAGTCATTTGAGAAACCAAGGCTATTGAGTCTGCAGATAAGAATGCGGTGATTGACAGAGTCGAAAGCCTTGGCCAGGTCGATGAAGACTGCTGCACAGTACTGTCTTTTATCGATGGCGGTTATATTGTTTAGGACCTTGAGCGTGGCTGAGGTGCACCCATGACCAGCTCGGAAACCAGATTGCATAGTGGAGAAGGTACGGTGGGATTCGAAATGGTCGGTGATCTGTTTTGTTAACTTGGCTTTCAAAGATTTTAGAAAGGCAGGGCAGGATGGATATAGGTCTATAACAGTTTGCGACTAGAGTGTTTCCCCCTTTGAAGAGGGGGATGTTCGCTGCAGCTTTCCAATCTTTGGGGATCTCAGACAATACGAAAGAGGTTCAACAGGCTAGTAATAGGGGTTGCAACAATTTCAGCAGATAATCTGGACCCTCTCTTTCTAAAATTATCTAGCACAGCTGATTTGTAGGGATCCAGATTTTGCAGCTCTTTCAGAACATCAGCTGTCTGGATTTGGGTGAAGGAGAAGCGGGCTGGGGTTTGGGCAAGTTGATGCAGGGGGTGCAGAGCTGTTGGCCGGGGTAGCGGGAGCCAGGTGGAAAGCATGGCCAGCTGGTGACAGTGTTGCATTTTAGTCATTTAGCAGACGCTCTTATCCAGAGCGACTTAAATTTTTTTTCTGTGCTGGCCCCCCGTGGGAATCGAACCCACAACCCTGGCGTTGCAAACACCATGCTCTACCAACTGAGCTACAGGGAAGGCTAAGATTTTCCTAGCCTCAGTGCAGTGGGCAGCTTGGAGGTGCACTTATTCTCCATGGACTTCAGTGTCCCAAAAATGTTTGGAATTAGTGCTACAGGATGCAAATTTCTGTTTGAAAAAGCTAGCCTTAGCTTTCCTAACTGACTGTGTATATTGGTTCCTGACTTCCCTGAAAAGTTGCATATCGCGGGGGCTATTCGATGCTAATGCAGAACGCCACAGGATGTTTTTGTGCTGGTCAAGGCTGGGGTGATCCAAGGGCTATATCTGTTCTTAGTTCTCAATGTTGTTGAATGGGGCATGCTTATTTAAGATGGTGAGGAAAGCACTTTTAAAGAGCAACCAGGCATCCTCTACTGACGGGATGAGGTCAATATCCTTCCAGGATACCCGGGCCAGGTCGTTTAGAAAGGCCTGCTCGCTGAAGTGTTTTAGGGAGCGTTTGACAGTGATGGGTGGTCAAACGGATCCATTATGGACGCAGGCAATGAGGCAGTGATTGCTGAGATCCTGGTTGAAGACAGCAGAGGTGTATTTAGAGGGCAAGTTAGTCAGGATGATATCTAAGAGGGTGCCCATGGTTATGGATTTAGGGTTGTACCTGGTAGGTTCCTTGATCATTTGTGTGAGATTGAGGGCATCTAGTAGGACGGCCGGGGTGTTAAGCATGTCCCAGTTTAGGTCACCTAACAGTACGAGCTCTGAAGATAGATGGGGGGCAATCAATTCACATATGGTGTCCAGTGCTCAGCTGGGGGCTGAGGGGGGGGGGGTCTATAACAAGCGGCAACAGTGAGAGACTTGTTTCTGGAAAGGTGGATTTTTTTAAAGTAGAATCTCTAATTGTTTGGGCACAGACCTGGATAGTATGACAGAACTCTGCAGGCTATCTCTGCAGTAGATTGCAACTGCCCCTTTTGGCAGTTCTATCTTGTTGGAAAATGTTGTAGTTGGGGACTTTTGTGGAAATGTCTGGATTTTTGGTGGCCTTCCTAAGCCAGGATTCAGACATGGTTAGGACATCAGGGTTGGCAGAGTATGCTAAAGCAGTGAATAAAACAAACTTATGGAGGAGGCTTCTGATGTTAACATGCATGAAACCAAGGCTTTTACAGTTACAGAAGTTAACTTCTTATGGGCAGGTAGGACGGTAGCATCCCACCTGGCCAATATCCGGTGAAATTGCAGAGCGTGAAATTGAAACTACAGTATTATAAATATTTAACTTTCATAAAATCACAAGTGTAATACATCAAAATAAAGCTAGAGAAGAGAAGAGAAGAGAAGAGAGAGAGAGAACATAGACTTCTCAAAGCAGATATTCTATGTATCTGTGGAGCTTTGTGTAGGCCGTCATTGTAAATAAGAATTTGTTCTTAACTGACTTGCCTAGTTAAATAAAGGTTAAAACCTGTTATGGCTAGGCGTCCCGCTAGCGGCACACCTTGACAACATCCGGTGAAATTGCAGAACACGAAATTCAAATTACAGAAATATTAATATTTAACATTCATGAAAATACAAGTGTTATACATCAAATAAAGCTTAACTTGTTAATCCGGCGATTCAGGCAGCTAGCGGGCCGGGGCTAGCAGATGGGCTTTCGGCGGCGTCGCAACGGAAGAGCCTGTTGAAACCACTTCGGATGATTACGTATCCAGATTGTCATACCTTTGCTATACCATACGGTATATCCGAATGTGCACACAAGGAGCGCTATAAAAAATAAACCATTTAGGCAACAGGGCTCTTGATCCAGGAGGGGATTGAATGTCTCTGCTTTAACTAAGAAGCTTGATCTTGACACCTAGCCAATTGGTTAGCAAACCAAATGAAAACATGAAGTAGACAAACGCTTTGGTCCTAAAGCATTGTGACTTGATGACAACATAAGGATATTTGTTTCCAACATCAGAGCTGTTTTCCTAAAAAAGTTACATCCACTTCCTTCTTTGTTTCCTTGCCACGTTACACGATACTTGTATTTATTATGGATCCCTGGCAGCGGCGACTCTTCCTGGGGTCCAGCAAAATTAAGGCAGCTATACATTTTTTTTTTTAAACATTACAATACATAAATTACAGAATTCACAACACATTGTGTGCCCTCAGGCCCATACTCCACTACCACATATCTACCAGACAAAATCCATACAGTACAGTGTGCATGTTATCATGTGTATGCATGTGTCTGTGCCTGTGTTTGGGCCTATGTTTGTTACTTCACAGTTCCCACTGTTCCATAAGTTGTATATTTACTTTCTTTTTAAATCTGATTCTACTGCTTGCGTCAGTTACCTGTTGTGGAATAGAGTTCCATAGAGTCATGGCTCTATGTAGTACCGTGCTCCTCCCATAGTCTGTTCTGGACTTGGTGACTGTAAAGAGACCTCTGGTGGCATGTCTTGTGGGGTGTGCATGGGTATTTTAAACAGACAGCTCAGTCCCTTCAGCTTGTCAACACCTCTTACGAAAACTAATAATGATGATGTCAATCTCTCTTCTACTTTGAGCCATGAGAGATTGACATGCATGTCATGTTAGCCCTCCTTGTATTTTTAATGGCCAGCCGTGCTGCCCTGTTCTGAGCCAACTGCAATTTTCCCAAGTCCCTCTTTGTGGCACCTGACCACACTACTGAACAGTAGTCCAGGTGCGACCAAACAAGGGCCTGTAGGACCTGCCTTGTTGATTAGTGTTAAGAATGCACACTACCGCTTTATTATGGACAGACATCTCCCCATCTTAGCTACTGTTTTATCAATATGTTTTGACCAATCCAGGGTAACTCCAAGCAGTTTAGTCACCTCAACTTGCTGTCGTGACAATCATTGTTTGATTGTGACATACCACATTCAATTATTACACAATTTAAATTAATCATATAACAAATAAGTAGTAATCTGGGGCACCACAGGAAAAGTTATTTAATGAGTTACTATCTCCCGACTAAACTCTAAAGATATAAATATATCTTACATCAGTCACAGTCAATTCATAAATTTTTATTTACCTTATCAGTCTCATTCTGAATGTCGCAAAACTCTTGGATAACTGCACGAACCCTAGCATAAATTCTGAATCAGCAATATACAAATTGGCTTATTTATTTACTAACAAAATAATCACACAAGATAGCTTACACATTGATTACTACACAATGCAATGAAAAGTCCCTAGTGGACTAAACCGAGATGACTGCTTGTTACACAAAATGTCGGATTCAAAAGAGAGGGAAAGGGAGAGACAAAGGACTTCCACTATCGTACATACAGCTGATAACTAGGCTCGTGGTAATGCAAATACTTTGCATATGAATGGCCGCTCATTCTAAAAAATTGCAATGTACATATTTAATTGTGTATGGCTTTGCTGTTTCTGTTGAAAACACCCGATCCATCTATGGGGAGTAATTCAACAAAGTTTCTGGTTGTCCACCAGAGGTCACCATGTCCTTTGCAGCTGTAGCTTCTCTGTCTCGAAGTGTCTGTTCGAACAGCTCTTCCAGAGGAAGTGTTCGTTAGAATGGAACTTTCAAAGTACCACCCGGTGGTTCTCGGTCGAGTTTACTAGACTAAAGTACTTAAACAGCTGCACACTGAATGTTCCCGTGTAGTCTTCTTCGAGAGAGTTTCAGAGTTTCTAACCATTTCATACCTTTCAGCTCACATGGTCTGTCACGCTGGTCTAATGTAGAGCTAGAACCATTTTACATGCCCGTAGCAACCCAGCAATGTACTGATCTCTAGAGATTTCAATGTACAGCCACGCTCCATGTTTTTCTGGTCTCCTAGATTCTAACCATTCGTGACATCCGGTTCACTACCATCCGCTTTCTTGGTCGATGTGTTAATTCTTCACGAGGGGTTTTATGCACTCTGGCAAAAGGGGCATTCCAAGTGCAGCGTCTGGTTGCTCCCCATTACACACCACAGACCAGCAAATATTCTTTACATAAACATATGAATCACTATGAAATTTCTTGTATGACCTCTTTATACACTATTAGGCCCAGCCTTTGGTACTTTGGTTTTCCTAGATATGGCTATTATATTGTAATCACTACATACTATGGATTTGGATACTGCTTTAAAGCAAATTTCTGCAGCATTAGTAAAGATGTTATCAATATATGTTGATTTAATTCCTGTGCTGTTTGTAAATACCCTGGTAGGTTGACTGACAACCTGAACCAGGTTGCAGGCACTAGTTACAGTTTGAAGTTTTTTCTTGATGAGATTCAGTCAATATTTTAAATCACCCAGAATATATACTTCTCTATCACATACATTATCAAGCATTTCACATATGTTATCCAGACAGGCCGCTCCAGGTGGTGAAGAAGGTAGGAAACAAAATGGCGTCTATCTCAAGGCCATCGGACTGTTAAACAGCCATCACTAACACAGTGATTGCTGTTTACATACAGACTTGAAGTCATTGGCTGATTTTTAATAAATGGATCACTAGTCACTTTAATAATGTCACTTTATTGTTGTATGTATGCAATATATCACACTGTATTTTATACAATTTTTGCATATTGCCTGTGCCGCTCTGTCATTGCTCATCCATATATTTATATGTATATATTCTTATTCCATTCCTTTACTTAGATTTTTGTGTATTAGGTAGTTGTTGTGGAATTGTTACATTACATGTTAGGTATTGCTGCACTGTCGGAACTAGAAGCATAAGCGTTTCGCTACACTCGCAATAACATCTGCTAACCATGTGTATGTGACCAATAAAATTTGATTTGATACTGACTGTTAGCACTTGGTGGTCTATAACAGCTTCCCACAAAAATGGGCTTTAGGTGAGGTAGATGAGCCTGTAGCCATATTACTTCAACAGTATTTAACATTAGAAAGTCTCTAGGCTTAACAGGAATGTGGTTCTTTATATAGACCGCAACACTGCCCCCGTTGGCATTTCTGTCTTTTCGATAAATGTTATAACCATGTATTGCTACCACTGTATTATCTAAGTGAGTTTAAGAATATGAATGTCATCTGTTACAAGCAAGTTATTGACTTCATGGACCTTGTTTCTTAGCCCATATTAACATATGCAGCCTTTTTTTCTTTTTTTTAAGCACTTCTGGGTTGCTTGATTGTTTTTAATGCTTTACTGTGAAGCTTATCAGAAGTAGACTTGATTGTGCAGCTCACCCTGCACTAAGTGGTCTTCCTACTAGGGCACACTGCCTCAGTGCTAACAGTGTAACTGGTTCATAGGCTCATGATTACTGCATCCAATAGCTGTAGGATTAACAAACACATTTAAGCCCAATATTTGGCAATCAAAATAACAATCACAGTTTACCAAATTATGTAGATTGTGTTGATAATATGCAATGTATGTGTTTTTATTAAGGTTATTCTGTGGCAGTTCATAAGTTCTCCCAGACACTCAACGTGTTCCAGTTCGACTTCATTGGTGATTCCCTGACAGATGACGAGATTAATATTGGTAAGTTCATATAGGGATGTGATGTCACACAAACACTTACCTCAATGGTCCTCAATGGTCAGTCTAAGACTAATGGGAATAATGTCTTAGTGTGGGGTGGAAAGCATGCAATACATTACCTTGTATGCAGTAAAAATCACATTATTGTGGGAGCACCTCCTCGAAGAGTATAAATTAGGTTGCTTGTGATGGTGTGAATCCGAAGCAACCTGCCTACACATTGTTTGAAGGGCATTGTACAACGGTTGGGTCTAATGCTGATTGGTTAAAAATGCATTCCACAAATTGCCACCAGCTAAATCTATGACATTAAAATGCCTATTTACTCTGTTCCATCTGACTACACAATTCACTGTCTCATCATCCCAGTCAAGAAACTTATAAACTTGATATCCACTATAAAAAGCATGTAGACATTATCTCACATTTCTTTAAGGCTAACATTTGTTTTCAACAGCGGAGATTTGTATGAACCTTGCTGTCTGTCTCTCCGACATTTGCAAGATTGTTTCAGTATTCAAATTCTATCTCCTGCTGTCTCGTAGTAATGAACGTGTCGGGACAGACAGCCAGGCAGGCAGTGTTTCTCAGCCAGTCGAAATCCTGATTCAGCTGGCATCATTTTTATGGAAAGACATATCACACACACACACACACAGTTGAAGTTGGAAGTTTACATACACCTTAGCAAAAAACATTCTTAGGTCAGTTAGGATAACTTTATTTTAAGAATGTGAAATGCCAGAATAATAGTAGCGAGAATGATCTATTTCAGATTTTATTTCTTTCATCACATTCCCAGTGGGTCAGAAGTTTACATGCACTCAATTAGTATTTGGTAGCATTGCCTTTAAATTGTTTAACTTGGGTCAAATGTTTCGGGTAGCCTTTCCACAAGCTTCACACAATAAGTTGGGTGAATTTTGGCTCATTCCTCCTGACAGAACTGGTGTAGCTGAGTCAGGTTTGTAGGCCTCCTTGTTCGCACACGCTTTTTCAGTTCTCCTCACAAATGTTATATAGGTTTGAGGTCAGGGCTTTGTGATGGCCACTCCAATACCTTGACTTTGTTGTCCTGAAGCCATTTTTCCACAACTTTAGAAGTATGCTTGGGGTCATTGTCCATTTGGAAGACCCATTTGCGACCAAGCTTTAACTTCTTGACTGATGTCTTGAGATGTTGCTTCAATATATCCACATAATTTTCCTCCCTCATGATGCCATCTATTTTGTGAAGTGTACCAGTCCCTCCTGCAGCAAAGCACCCCACAACATGATGCTGCCACCCCCGTGCTTCACGGTTGGGATGGTTTTCTTCCGCTTGCAAGCCTCCTCCTTTTCCTCCAAACATAACTATGGTCATTATGGCCAAACATTTGTATTTTTGTTTCATCAGACCAGAGGACATTACTCCAAAAAGTACGATCTTTGTCCCCATGTGCAGTTACAAACTGTAGTCTGGAATTTTTTATGTCGGTTTTGGAGCAGTAGCTTCTTCCTTGCTGAGCGGTCTTTCAGGTTGTGTCGCTATAGGACTCGTTTTACTGTGGATATAGATAATTTTGTACCGGTTTCTTCCAGCATCTTCACAAGGTCCTTTGCTGTTCTGGGATTGATTTGCACTTTTTGCACCAAAGTACGTTCATCTCCAGGAGACACAATGCGTCTCCTTCCTGAGCGGTATGACGGCTACGTGGTCCCATGGTGTTTATACTTTTGTACTATTGTTTGTACAGATGAACGGTGTTTGGAAATTGCTCCTAAGGATGAACCAGACTTGTGGAGGGCTACAAAAAAATGTTTAGGTCTTGGATGATTTATTTTGATTTTCCCATGATGTCAAGCACCGAGTTTGAAGGTAGGCCTTGAAATACATCCACGGGTACACCTCCAATTGACTAAAATGATTATCAAATAGCCTATCAGAAGCTTCTAAACCCACTTCTGACCCACTGGAATTGTGATACAGTGAAATAATCTGTCTGTAAACAATTGAAAAATTACTTGTCATGCACAAAGTAGATGTCCTAACCGACTTGCCAAAATTATAGTTTGTTAACAAGACATTTGTGGAGTGGTTGAAAAACAAGTTTTAATGACTCCAACGTAAGTGTATGTAAACTTCCGACTTCAACTGTGTGTATATGTACAGTGGGGGGGAAAAGTATTTGATCCCCTGCTGATTTTGTACATTTGCCCACTGACAAAGAAATGACCAGTCTATAATTTTAATGGTAGGTTTATTTGAACAGTGAGAGACAGAATAACAACAAAAATATCCAGAAAAAAACGCATGTCAAAAATGTTATAAATTGATTTGCATTTTAATGAGGGAAATAAGTATTTGACCAGAAAGATTTCTGGCTCCCAGGTGTCTTTTATACAGGTAACGAGCTGAGATTAGGAGCACACTCTTAAAGGGAGTGCTCCTAATCTCAGTTTGTTACCTGTATAAAATACACCTGTCCACAGAAGCAATCAATCAGATTCCAAACTCTCCACCATGGCCAAGACCAAAGAGCTCTCCAAGGATGTCAGGGACAAGATTGTAGACCTACACAAGGCTGGAATGGGCTACAACACCATCGCCAAGCAGCTTGGTGAGAAGGTGACATTTGGTGCGATTATTCGCAAATCGTAGAAACACAAAAGAACTCAATATCCCTTGGCCTGGGGCTCCATGCAAGATCTCACCTCGTGGAGTTGCAATGATCATGAGAACAGTGAGGAATCAGCCCCGAACTACACGGGAGGATCTTGTCAATGATCTCAAGGCAGCTGGGACCATAGTCACCAAGAAAACAATTGGTAGCACACTACGCCGTGAAGGACTGAAATCCTGCAGCGCCCGCAAGGTCCCCCTGCTCAAGAATACATATACATGCCCGTCTGAAGATTGCCAATGATCATCTGAATGACTCAGAGGACAACTGGTGAAAGTGTTGTGGTCAGATGAGACCAAAATGGAGCTCTTTGACATCAACTCAACACGCCGTGTTTGGAGGAGGAGGAATGCTGCCTATGACCCCAAGAACACCATCTCCACCGTCAAACATGGAGGTGGAAACATTATGCTTTGGGGGTGTTTTTCTGCTAAGGGGACAGGACGACTTCACTGCATCAAAGGGACGATTGACGGGGCCATGTACCGTCAAATCTTGGGTGAAAACCTCCTTCCCTCAGCCAGGGCATTGAAAATGGGTCGTGGATGGGTGTTCCAGCATGACAATGACCCAAAACACACGGCCAAGGCAACAAAGGAGTGGCTCAAGAAGAAGCAAATTAAGGTCCTGGAGTGGCCGAGCCAGTCTCCAGACCTTAATCCCATAGAAAATCTGTGGAGGGAGCTGAAGGTTCGAGTTGCCAAACGTCAGCCTCGAAACCTTAATGACTTGGAGAAGATCTGCAAAGAGGAGTGGGACAAAATCCCTCCTGAGATGTGTGCAAACTTGGTGGCCAACTACAAGAAACATCTGACCTCTGACTGCCAACAAGGGTTTTGCCACCAAGTACTAAGTCATGTTTTGCAGAGGGGTCAAATACTTATTTCCCTCATTAAAATGCAAATCATTCTGTCTCTCACTGTTCAAATAAACCTACTATTAAAATTATAGACTGATCATTTCTTTGTAAGTGGGCAAACATACAAAATCAGCAGGGGATCAAATACTTTTTCCCCCCCACTGTATGCGTGTGTATATATATTGAAAGAAGGTAAACTAAACGCAGCTTATTTGCGGTCTTTCCTTCTGTTTGACGTGATTGTGTTACTATAGCTGTGTTGTTGGCTAGCTCCTCTGAACGTCCTGAGGAGTGAGCACATTTTCTTTGCCAGGCGAAATCGGCCCCCATCAGCTTATTTTTTTTTATTACATTTTAATTTAACCTTTTATTTAACTAAGCAAGTCAGTTAAGGACAAATTCTTATTTACAATGACGGCCTAACCCGGACGATGCTGGGCCAATTGGGCACCGCTCTATCGGACTCCCAATCACGGCCGTTTGTGATACAGCCTGGAATCGAACCAGGGTCTGTAGTGACGCCTCTAGCACTGAGGTGAAGGGCCTTAGATCGCTGCGCCACTGGGGAGCCCTAACGGGTTATCAACATATTGTTATGGATGTATCGAAATAAGTGTTACTAGAACGTTGCCAGTCAGTATGGCAATGGAACATTTAGAACGACTGGGTCGGCCCTTGACTTCGTGTCGGGCCTAACACCCGTGCCATCCTCCAAACACTGGTTTCTCTGCCATTATCACTTAAATAGTCCAACATAGCTGCTGTAGGTTCAAAGCTGTGTGCTGGAAAACCTTGGTGGGTGAAGTAGGCCTTGTGATGCTCATGTAAATGTCCTTTTTTGACTTAAGACCTAAAGACTTAAAATATATTGTTTTTGAGTTTAATCTATATATGGCTGTAGTCAGCCTTATTACTTTACCCCCTAGCATTGAGTCTGTGTAGCAACAGCTGTATTGATGTTTCAGTGTAATTTACTTCATGGAATTAGGATGTGAAACACATTTTCATGTTATGGCACACAATCTTATGCTATCCTATATTGATTTCATATCCTCCCCTGTGCCATTTTTGCCCAATTATCTCACTAAACATGGATAACATATCTATGTTTGTCCACAGCGGAGTCTTTCCAAGAGTTTGCTGGTCTCCTACAGGAAGTGGAGGATGACCGGATGATGCTGGTGGGTTATCAGCAGCACTTCTCTGGAACTGGCTTCCTGTGCCCAGTTTTTCAAAAGATATCTGACTGGATTCTGACAATCGGTTAGGACTAAATGATAGAATTGGGATTTTCAAGGCAGAAAAATTAGATTCTTATCCTCCATATAGGGATAAGAATTTGGTAATCCAATCTGACCTTTAATCAGGATTGTATGTCGTTTTTGCGTTTTTCATAACTCAATGGTAGTGATTTAGGATTGTTTTGATTCTGAAAATAAGGATTATCACTGAAACGGTGGATTTAAACATTTGAATGGCACTACAACCAAGATATGTCAAGGTATCTAAAGGTTTAAAGAACTTTCTTACATCTGAAAACCAAAGGTTCATTATGTTGAATTGACCACAGTATACAGTACCAGTCAAATGTTTGGACACCTACTCATTCAAGGGTTTTTCTTTATTTATACCATTTTCTACATTGTATAATAATAGGGAAGACACCAACACTATGAAATAACCCCTATGGAATCATGTAGTAACCAAAAAAGGTGTTAAACAAATCAAAATATATTTTATATTTGAGATTCTTCAAAGTAGCCTTTACCTTGATGACAGCATTGCACATTCTTGGCATTCTCTCAACCAGCTTTACCTGGAATGTTTTTCCAACAGTCTTGAAGGAGTTCCCACATGCTGAACACTAGTAGACTGCTTTTCCTTCACTGTGGTCCAACTCATCCCAAACCATCTCAATTGGGTTGAGGTCGGGTGATTGTGGAGGCCAGGTCATAAGATGCATCACCCCATGACTCTCCTTCTTGGTCAAATACCCCTTACACAGCCTGGTGGTGTGTTGGGTCATTGTCCTGTTGAAAAACAAATGATAGTCCCACTAAGCGCAAACCAGATGGGATGGCGTATCGCTGTGGTAGCCATGCTGGTTAAGTGTGCCTTGAATTCTAAATTAAATCACTGACAGTGTCACCAGCAATGCACCATCACACCACTACCTCCATGCTTCACGGTGGGAACCACACATGCGGAGATCATCTCTTCACCTACTCTGCGTCTCAAAGACACTGGTTGGAACCAAAAATCTCAAATTGGGACTCATCAGACCAAAGCACAGATTTCCACCGGTCTAATGTCCATTGCTCATGTTTCTTGGCCCAAGCAAGTCTCTTCTTCTTATTGGCATCATTTAGTAATGGTTTCTTTGCAGCAATTCAACCATGAAGGCCTGATTCACACAGTCTACTCTGAACAGTTGATGTCCTGTTACATGAACTCTGAAGTATTTATTTGGGCTGCAATCTGAGGTGAAGTTAACTCTAAGGAACTTTTCTGCAGCAGAGGTAACTCTGGGTCTTCCTTTCCTGTGGCGGTCCTCATGAGAGCCAGTTTCATCATAGCGCTTGATGTTTTTTGCGACTGCACTTGAAGAAACTTTCAAAGTTCTTGACATTTTCCAGATTCACTGACCTTCATGTCTTAAAGTAATGATAGACTGTCGTTTTCTCTTTGCTTATTTGAGCTGTTCTTGCCATAATATGGACTTGGTCTTTTACCAAATAGGGTTTTCTGTTTACCACCCCTACATTGTCACAACACAACAACTGATTGGCTCAAACACATTGAGAAGGAAAGAAATTCCACAAATGAACTTATAACAAAGCACACCTGTTGGTTGAAATGCATTCCAGGTGACTACCTCATGAAGCTGGTTGAGAGAATGCAAAGAGGGTGCAAGGCTGTCAAAGGCAAAGGGTGGCTCTTTGAAGAATCTCAAATATATTTTGATTTAACACTTTTTTTGGGGGGTTACTAAATGATTCAATGTGTGTTATTTCATTAATGTATGTCTTCACTAATATTCTACAATGTAGAAAATTGTAAAAATAAAGAAAAACCTTTGCATGAGTAGTTGTCCAAACTTTTGACTGGTCTGTTGGTATGTGTGCAGTTGTTATATTGAGAAGTGTCAAATAGATGCATCTACTTATTTATAAGTGATATGCAGGCAGGTTCTCTTTTCATCTACAGTGCATTCAGAAAGTATTCGGACCCTTAATTTTTTCCACATTTTAGAATAAGGCTTTACAGCCTTACTCTAAAATGTATTAAACAAAACATTTTCCTCCATCTACACACAATACCCCACAAGGACAAAGCAAAAAAAAAAGTTTAGACTTTTGTGCAGATTTATTACAAATAAACATACCTTATGTAAATAAGCATTCAGACCCTTTGCTATGAGACTTGAAATTGAGTTCAGGTGTATCCTGTTTCCATTGATCATTCTTTGTTTCTACAACTTGATTGGAGTCCACCTGTGGTAAATGTAATTGATTGGACATGATTTGAAAGGTCACGCACATGTCTATACGAGGTCCCAGAGTTAACAGTGCATATCAGAGCAAAAACCAAGCCATGCGAAAAGATGAACGGCTCAAAGTACAGTGAGATCCTTGATGAAACTTCCTCCAGAGCTCTCAGGTCCTCAGACTGGGGCGACATTTCACCATCCAACAGGACAACGACCCTAAGCACACAGCCAGTTTCTGAATGTCCTTGAGTGGCCCAGCCAGAGCCCATACTTGAATCTGATTGTACATCTCTGGAAAGACCTGAAAATAGCTGTGCAGTGACGCTCCCCATCCGACCTGACAGCGCTTGAGAGGATCTGCAGAGAAGAATGGGAGAAAGTGGAATAACGGCTTTGTCAAGCTTGTCGCGTCATATCCAAAAAGACTCGGCTGTGAACTCTGCCAATGATGCTTCAACTAAGTACTGAGTAAAGGGTCTGAATACTTATGTAAATGTGAGATTTACGTACCTTTTTTTTATAGATATATACATTTGCTAACATTTCTTAACTGTTTTAGCTTTGTCCTTTATGGGGTTTTGTGTGTAGATTGATGAGGAAAAAATAACAACTTCATCAATTTTAGAATAAGGCTGTAACGTAACAAAATGTGGAAAAAGTCTAGGTCTGAATACTGTCCGAATGCACTGTATGTACCTTTTTTTCATGTAGGTTACTCCTGTTTTCCTATCAAAACAATGTTTTATTTAAAAAATAAATAAATAAAAAATGTCACGTGTGCCAAATACAGCAGACCTTACAGTGAAATGCTTACCGACAGGCCCTAACCAAGGGTACAAATTTTAAGTAAAAAATGGGTGTTAGGTGAACAATAGATAAGTAAAGAGATTTTTTTTTTTACAATTATTTTTTAAAAATAACAGTGAAATAATAGTAGCGAGGCTATATACAGGCACCACTTAGTCGGGCTAATTAAGGTAGTATGTAGGTGTGGTTAAAGTGACTATGCATATATGCTAAACAGAGTAGTAGTAGCAGCGTAAAAGAGGGGTTGGTGGGTGGCGGGACACAATGCAGACAGCCCGGGTAGCCAATGTGCGGGGGCACGGGTTACTCAGGCTAATTAAGGTAGTATGTACATGAATGTATGGTTAAAGTGACTATGCATACATGATAAACAGAGTAGCAGCAGTGTAAAAGAGGGGTTGGGGGGAGGGACACACACAATGCAAATAGTCCAGAAGTACCACAACCTGTCCACTATGGCAAGGTGTAGGACTTTTCAAAGCACTGAAAATCTGGATTCTGTGATCTTGATATCTCAATCAGAATGATCCTCTCTGAATTATTATTATTATTATTATTATTATTATTATTATGATTATTCATTAATTTTTTTAATACAAAAATAAATAATCATAAATTACTTAACGGCCAAATTGATCTGACCCTGAATTGCAAAAAAGAGGATTACAGAATCTGGATCATTCTGATCCAGATTAAAAAGTAGTGAAGATCTGGGCCCTGGAATGAACTCTAGTCTGTGGCTTTGTGCTTTAGAAGTCATTATGTCGTGACACTGCATTATCAGCGTGCAGTGAAAAGCAGCACATCCTATTATACTAGGCTTTCTGGATGCTTTAAGAATGTTTTTAAACACAGCTGATGCTCTTTTTGAGGGGAAGAAGAGCAACACCTGCTGGAGTGCAAGAGATCTCGCTGTTTATTTGTTTGATTTCTAGGCTTATAGTTGCTGGTTTCCCCTTTTCATGCATTCTTATCATAACTCACCTTGTGTGTTTAATGTAATGCATGAATGTTTTTGCCAAATGGTAAAATAAAATTGTATTTGTTACATCCACTGAATACAGCGGGTGTACATTTTAGTGAAATGCTGCCTTCCCAGCAATGCGGAGTTAAACATTTTTAAAAAAATTAAATAGGCGTAAAATACATAAGGGAGCTATACATAGTACCAGATCAATGTGCAGGGGTACGAGGTGTTTCAGGAAGATATGTACATGAAGGCAGGCTAAAGTGACTAGGCATCAGGATAGATAATAGGACTAAAATAAAGAACAGAGTAGCAGCAGGATATGATGAGTGTAAAACTGTGTTGTCATTGTGTGTGGGTTTTGTGTCAGTGTAGTGTGTGTGTACAGTGCATTCGGAAAGTATTAAGACCCCCCTTTCCTATTTCCACATTGTGTTACGTTACAGCCTTATTCTAAAATGGATTAAATGAAAAAAATACATCTTCAATCTACACACAATGCCCCATAATGACAAAGCAAAAAAACAGTTTAGACAGTTTGCCAATTGTGGTAGAGAGCGGTGCATTTGCCATGCAAAGTGATAATACAGCCAGTCAAGATGCTCTCGATGTTGCAGCTATAGAACTTTTTGAGGATCCGAGGGCCCATCCCAAATCTTTTCAGCCAGAACATACAGTGCCCTCCGTAATTATTGGGACAGTGAAGCATTTTTTATTATTTTAGCTCTGTACTCCTGCACTTTTGTATTTTAAATGATACAATGACTATGAAGTTAGTGTGGACTGTCAGCTTTTAATTGTAGTTATTTTCATCTATATCGGGTGAACCGTTTAGAAATTACAGCACTTTTTGTACATAGTCCCGTCCCCCACCATTTTAGGGGAGCAAAAGTAATGGGACAAATTCACTTATGTGTAATAAAATGTTCAAAAGTTTAGTATTTGGTTCCATATTCCTAGCACGCAATGATTACATCAAGCTTATGACTCTACAAACTTGTTGGCTGCATTTGCTTTTTGTTTTTGTTGTGTTTCAGATTATTTTGTGACCAATATAAATGAATGCTAAATAATGTATTGTGTTATATTGAGTCCATTTTATTGTAACTAACAATATGTTTCTAAATACTTCTACATTAATATGCATGCTACCATGATTACGGATAGTCCTGAATGTATCGTGAGTGAGATGCACAAATATACCCCTCTTATTGTAAAGGTGAGAGGTTAGCATGTTTTGGGTATGATATTTGTGCGTCTAACTTTTTCACTCATTCACGATACATTCAGGACTATCTGTAATCATGGTAGAATCCACATTAATGTAGAAGTGTTTTATTTACAATAAGTGACTCCAAAATGACACTACGTTATTTACCATTTAATTTTATTGGGAACAAAATAATCTGAAACGCAAATGCATCCAACAAGTTTGTAGTCACAAGCTTGGTGTAATCATTGCATGCTAGGAATATGGGACCAAATACTAAACGTTCCACAACTTTAATACACAAGTGAATTTGTCCCAATATTTTTGGTGCCCTGAAATGTCTAAACGGTTCTCCGATATGGATGGAAATACCCTCAAATTAAAGCTGACAGTCTCCAGTTTAACCTCCATAGTCATTGTTTGATTTCAAATACAAACTTTTGGAGTATAGAGCTGAAAGAATAAAGCAATGCATCACTTTCCCAATAATTACGGACGGCACTGTAAATATGTCATGCACATTTCTTTTCTTCCCTGGTTCAGGTTCAGAATGCTTGTGATCTGCTTATCAAGCCACTGGAGAAGTTTCGCAAGGAGCAAATAGGAGTGACAAAAGTGAGTTCATATAGAGCTTTTTATTCATTTATTTAGGGGGATGGATACTTCAGTATGTACATTTTACAATTATGGGTTGTTGGATTGGATTGTTGAGTATACTCACTTTCTATTAGACATTCATGAGCTGAAGCAGCACTCTTTCCTTCTAAGAAGTGTGTGCACATGATGGGAGAAAAGAGGATCTGAGTTTTGGCAGTACATATAAACCACTCTCATGTGTCGCTGAGATGGCATCCTCCTACAGATTTGCTTGCTGTGAAAATTTAGCTGGAAACTCACCATGACACCAACCTTATTCAGCAAGGCTTTCAGTCAAACTAAATGTATCTCTTTAGTATACTTACCCAGTGCCCCCATAAACTGCCCCAGTTGATCAACGTTAAACTTTTTTACCATTGCAAAGACTATTCAAATGTACTAGTTCTATGATTGCTTATGCTGCAATGCAGGTTGACTGAATTGTGCCTTTTAGATTGACTGTCAGATGGGGTGTAGTAACACCGCTAGTGTTGTACTGCACAGTATACATGTGGAAAATGTATAATCGCTAAATAAATCAACTGAGTTTTCGAAAGCTGCCTATGGAAAACTGGAGCTGCCTAGTGGTTCTGGACTGGATATCCATTTTTCACATACCCTTGGTCTGTTGACCTACTTTTGACTACAATTGATTTGAGATCTTTCTAGTACATATTGTATTAGGCTCAGTGTTTGTACTAAAAACATGGAATTTGCTTTCAAAAAGTGTTAGCGTCTCTTTCTCCAACTCACCCTTTGTGTGCCTCTGTCCTCTCTGCCAAGGCAGCTGTGTCTGAGTCCAAAATGGGTTGTGGACTAGAGTGCTTTGGCGTCTGTAATCAACTACAGATGACCTCAGCTGAGACATGATCTTAAACAAATGCTAGGCCTTCCAAATGTGTTGGCAGGACTATGTACACCAGTGTTCCCCAACTCTGTCCTGGGTGACCTCCCAGACAGTCCAGTTTTGTTACAGTCCAGTTTTGTTATAGCCCTGCACTAACACACCTGATTCAAGTAATAACCAAGCCCTTGAGTAGTTGAATCAGATGTGCAAGGCTAGAACAAAAATGTGGACTGTTTTGTGGTCCCCCAGGAGGGGGTTGGGGAAACTCTGATCTCAACAGATCAAGGCCAGTTATGGCTGTGTGGAGCAACATGTGCATGTACAAACTGTTGTGATTAAGATCTTGCTATTATTCTTCTTGACTCATGATGAAGTCTCACGCTGAAAAAAAGATTGTGAATGTTTTGTTGAATTATGGTGTAATTGAATCAACTTCGTTCTTTTAGGAAAGAAGGAAGAAGTTTGAGAAAGAGAGCGAAAAATATTACTCTCAGTTAGATAAACATCTGAATTTGTCTGCTAAGAAGAAGGAAATTCAGCTGCAGGAGGTTGGTGGAAATCCCTTAACATAGGCTTCCTGTAAAGAGTTCAATGGATTTTATTTTACAAAGTTTTGTTTGTAAAATGTCTTTATTGTATATTAATGCTCCATAATTGGATAACTTAACTAGCTCAATGGCTTAAAGATGAGCTAATAACACTTATGAAGACTAATTGGAAATAAGCTGCTTTTGTAATCACCATTTGATTCCTCCACAGGCTGACGAGCTGCTGGACAAAGAGAGGCTGAACTTCTATGAGTCGTCAGTGGAGTATGTGTACCAGATCCAGCAGGTGCAGGACCGAAAGAAGTTTGATGTGGTGGAGCCTGTAAGTGCTTTCTTCTTGTCTCCCACACTTCCTGTTTACGCCTCCCTGTGTTGCTGCATGGCTATCCATACATACACACACACAAGGCTATAGATGCTGCCTGTGTAACCTATTATATGATACGGCCACAGTGGATCAATAGCCCTCATCCTGAACTAACTATAGTTACCTCTGAACACCTGCATATTAAGGAAGGCAAGTCTAGCATGGCACTAGGAAACAATTACTCACAATTGCATTGATTTCTCATTGGGCCTAAATGCTAGAGTAGAAATAGGTTAGTGTTAGAGTACATTATGAGTGAGTGTTAAGAACAGCCTTTGAACAGCTGTGAGAGCCTAGAAATCTGGTACTCAAGGCAGGTATGGAGGTGAACTCTTACACTTCACTTCATTAAGTATTATGAAATACATTTGCCCATTAGAAGAATATAGTGACAGGACCATTTTCTGAATGATTATCAATATAATTGTATGTTGTGTTTTCAATGGACAGGTGCTGGCATTTCTTCACAGTATCCTAACACTCAACAACCTGACGGTGGAGATGACTCAGGACTTCATGCCCTATAAGCAGGAGCTGCAGCTCAGCTTGCAGAATGTGAGTAGCTACCGATGATAATGAGACTCAATGATGATGCCTAATGATGGTGGTGATGGGTCTGGTTAGGACTTCAGGAAGCTGTAATAGGGCTTTCTTATAACCATCCAACATGGACTGTTTTGCTGTTATCTGCAGACGCGGAACCACTTTGAGAGCACTCGTGAGGAGATGGAGGAGCTGATGAAGAGAATGAAGCATCCAACCCAGATCGGCAAAATGCACGGCCAGCCAACCATTGAGGGCTACCTGTACTCTCAGGAGAAGTGTACGTATTCATGTTACAGTTTGTTCGTAAACCTGCTGTGTCTTCCCACAAAATGAGTACCCTTTGATATTTTAAGTAGAAATTGTGCACCAATATTGAATTTTAAAAGCCTGTTATATTAAATTAAGTGCTCTTTAATATAGACCACATGGAAAATTCAAGCAATCAGATTTTTTATATTAATAAAGGCTTGCTAAAGTGCCAAAATTCAGCATTTTGACATGTCCCTCATCAACCCCATGTCACTTCTAGAAAGATTTTAACTCACTTAATCCCTACATTTCTCCAACTTTCACAATCATTGTAAAGACCAAATTATTTTGTTCCTTTGAAAAAATAATTTCGGAATATTATTTTGTTCCTTTGAAAAAGTAATTTCTGAATATTATTTCTTTCAGGTGGTTAGTGATTCATTTGTCTGTCCCTCATTTAAGGTCAACCCTGGTACTTGAACTGAACTCTCGTTTTAATAAGGTG
Organism: Salmo trutta; assembly: GCF_901001165.1. Lineage (NCBI taxonomy): Eukaryota > Metazoa > Chordata > Actinopteri > Salmoniformes > Salmonidae > Salmo > Salmo trutta. Next base: position 41,664,252 of record NC_042971.1, on the reverse strand, counting down.
AAACTATTCCATTAAAAAGCATTGAACATCTAATAGTCAAATCATAACGTAAAAGCAGGTGAGCTGGTTCTACACTTTTTGGCCATTTTTATGGTGGAAAACTGAGCAGGTCGAGCATAAACACGTCAACCCTGTTACCCATAGATAGATGGGCAAGAATTGATTAATCAAGTTCATGTTTAAAAATAAATGTTTCATTCATTTGCCACTCCCTGTTGCACACAATAAGCTTCCATTCCCCCTTTCACAAGGGGATTTATTTATCGTCAACCCTGTTACGGTCAACCTATTACTTTATTTGGCTCTATATAGGCACTTATTATATCTTGAGATTGGAAAGTAGTTTTTTTTTAGGTTTAACATGCGCTCTTTATTACAATGTTAAAATTAGGTGAAATCAAAAGTGAATTTCAACCAAGTTACACTTCTCAAAAGGCACCTAATTGGTGGAACGAACCTGCTATATTCCTCTCAACATGTTGTATTGAATGAGCCCTGGCATGATATCCTATCACCCTGCTCTCCCAGGGGCCTTGGGTGTGTCATGGGTGAAGTACTACTGCAAGTATCACAAAGACAGCAAGCTGTTTGTCATGGTCCCTGCTGAACCAAAACCCGCAACCAAACAGGTAGGTCATAAAATTGGTCATAGAATCTTCATTAGACACTTGAACAACTATTTGTTCATCTCTGATATAAGTCAATGAAATTATTCAAATGCATATGTGCTCATATAATGATTGTTTTTTTGTATTTTTCTTTTAGTATTTAAAAATTTTTTTTTTTACTTTCTCCAAAACTGTAATGTAGAGATTATCTCTCTAGGCCTCTCCACCTTCCTTTTACCCACACACTGTGATGCTTTCTTCCAGGGCCCCACAGAGCTGAAGCTTAAATCCTGCTTCCGCCGAAAGACCGAGTCCATAGACAAGCGCTTCTGCTTTGATATCGAAACTTACGAGAGGTTAGTACAAACAAGCCACTTTGAGACTTCGAGATGAGGTAAACTTCGTATAAGATCATACATGCCTTGTGGTATAAACAATTTTGAGCAGTGAGGTGAACAGGTGGTCTACAAGGACGCTGAGTGTGTGTATGTACCGAGTGGATGATAGCCCAAACAATCAGTTGGCAGCAGGTGCCTACTTCCTGCTGGAAGTAGATGGCAAACTCAGTGATTTCAGGGGAAGGGAACACCATGAACTCATTTATACAAGCAAGGCATTCTTTACAATATTTACAGCAGAGGGACGCAAGCCGTACACTAACATTTCATTGTATTTATTATGGATCCACATTAGCTGCTGCCAAGGCATTCACAGAATTCACAACACATTGTGTGCCCTCAGGCCCATACTCCACTACCACATATCTACAATGAAAAATCCATGTGTACATGTGCATAGTGCGTATGTTATTGTGTGTGCATGCATGTGTCTGTGCCCATGTTTGTTACTTCCACGCTATTCCATAAGGTGTATTTTTATCAGACAGAGGGACCACAATGGAAATAAGTCTCAGACTTTATTGTGATATCTTTGATGATTTTACTAATGTGCATGCAAGGCTTTTTCACGTTTTATGTGTGCTTGTTTTTTTAATGGTCGATTTAATAAACTAAACTAAAAAAGGGAGCTCAGACACCAGCCAATTAAAAAATATATATATATTAGTCAAACATGCTATATTGTCTATGCACTAACTGTGACACTTGTTCCTATCACCATAGAAACATACCTGTCACTCTCCAGGCTGTTTCAGAGGCCAACAGGAAGTTATGGATGGAGGCCATGGATGGAAAAGAGCCTGTGAGTTTCTTTACTGGAGGGTCCATACAGCCCCCTTGGTCCAAATGTTATTCTGTACTGTAAAGGCATTGTGTTTTATATTCCTAATCTTGCTGTTTTTCTTTGGTAATGAAATATGATAATGAAAGTCGGATCTTTATAATAATATCATATATTCAGGGTTATTTTTATGATGGCCACAGAAAGCTCCAGAGATATTCGTTTTTGGTGTTTTACATTGTCCTTTCATTCCAGATTTATCATTCCCCAATTCACAAGCAAGCTGAAAGTATGTACCATTACCAATGTTCATTATTTGTTGTTTTTTACTGCAGTATAATATAGTAAATTAAACCGTATTAATCTCACTGAACATCCGTAAAGACACATTTGTTTGTCATTCCACTGCTTGTGAAATCTGTTAAATGTTACTTGTCTTCCACAGTGGAATTGAATGAAGTTGGATTCAAGTTTGTAAGAAAATGCATTAACTTCGTTGAAACTAAAGGTAAGGTAACCAGAAAGTTATAGCCCATACCATGCGTTTTGTATGCCGCCTATCAGATTTCATGCCAGTTTCGTCATAGTCTAGTCAGTTTTCCATATTGCCCATTAGAGGGCAGAGATGAGTTGTGTTTGAAATGAGGGACTCTAAAGCCTCACTGCTATCCTAAATGATCTTTCTCACCAAAGGCCAGCAGTAAATAAAAACACAACGGCTGCATTATGACGTCCAGTCAGGAAGCTTAACTTTGCCATTTAGCTCACCACAATAAATGTCCTTATAGTAGAGCACTTCAGTCCATACTACATTTGCTGTTTTACTTTGTTTACAGCAATATAACTAATAACGCACCAGTACTATACATAGCTTTTTAAGAATCATGCCACTATGTAGGCAACAAATGTATTACTCCAGAGAGAGTATATTACCATGTGGCATCAGAAAACTGTTAAATGTGTGGGCACATTCAACTGCTATCGCTCAAGCTGCTCAAATTCTTTAGATTCCATTCTCACTTCAGCCCTCCCTAATTCACTCGTCCAATTTATTTACGAGTTTGGTGAGGCACCAGCACTATGGTCCTGTATGGTTTAGTTGGTTGAGCATGGCGCTTGCAAAGCCAGGATTGCGGGTTCGATTCCCGGGGCCAACCATGCATTAAATGTATTAACGCATGACTGTAAGTCTCTTTAGATAAAAGCGTCTGCTAAATGGCATACATTATACATACATTAAATTATCCTCTTATCTTTCACAACCAGTAAGATATACAGGCCTCGTATGATAACATAAACTCCAGCCATCCACTGGAGCAGTGAAGCAAATCATTCATTTGGAAGAGGCTGGGAAGTAGGCTAACGTTGTGAAGGCGTTGTCTGCTACGTCCCTATTTTCACTCCAGTTGATACAGGCCTGCACTGAGGAACAGCCTGTACATTTCCACTGCTCTGAATTTCTCTGGAGGAAACTCCCCCTTTTCTTTCCTTTTACCTAAGCCCCACCCACTCTCTCCTTCTCTCTTTTACAGGACTCACACAAGAAGGAGTATACAGAACTGTTGGCAGTAACATCCAAGTGCAGAAGCTTTTAAATGCTTTCTTTGGTGAGGAAATTACCTAGTCAACATGTTCTCGCTCTCTCGATAGATAGATAGATAGATAGATGGGATTGAAGAATGTTTCATGCAGAGGGGCTGTTTGAAGCACAGTACAGAGATTAAACTGTTACATTTCCCTGTTTTACTGGCACGCCTGAGAACTCAAACTGAATTATTCTGCTTTTTTTGAGACGGTTGAGACAGTTGTTGTGCAAAATTAAGACCTCAGTGATTGGATCATTTCTAACTAATCATACTATCAAAGCCAATGACACATTTTTAAAAAGCTGCTTTACCCATGTGTGTTCTGACTCTGGCCCAACTCAGCAGTTTTTGTTGGACCAATCAGAACGGTTAGAATGTGCTGGCATTCTAGAAGTCGTCAGGGAGCTACACAGATCCAGACTCATTGCGGAGAACAAAGTAATGTCCGTGGGTGTGGCGTAGCGTTTGGGCGGAGCAAGTATTTTGGGTAGCCAGGCAAACGCACAGCAGATTTTGATGCAATATTAAAAAGCACCAAATGTATATTTATGAAGTAGTTTATGTAATTCCCTTGCCCCTAAAGCAGATGACTGTGACCGGATATAACATTTATTTTTTCCAATATTAAACTAGATGTCACTGTGCTACTGCAAAGGCTTAATTTATCATAATATTGTATCAATATCATAATCTTGTATCCAACCCGCCATAATAGTTTTATTGTTGTGGAAACAGTGCAAAAGACACTGGCATTTTATATTTACTTGCATTTTAAGATGAATAAAATAATCTGAGACAAACTCGGAAAGTAAATGAATACTTTAATTCACCAATACAGTCAGATATTTCAACTGGCTGCACCTACTGTAGATAACTTGCCAGTGACCTTGAGAAAATAAAAAAAAGAACACTAAGCAGAATGTGTTTGCAAGGGCCCCTGTAAAAAAAAAAAAAGGTTTACCATTTCTGCTTAATTTTTTTTGTAATATTTTTACTTTTTTCATATTTTTTTTATATATATATTTTTTTAACAAGTAGTCTGGGGATGAGCATGCGCATCTTCAATATGTAACCATTGTTCCTCTTTAGTGTATTTAACAATATGTCGTGAGTAAAAGCCTTGGGCGACGAGTTGATACAATTCCAAATCTAGAAGGTTAAAACCACCCTCCGATTTAGGGATGTAAAACGTTCCTAATTATTCTGAGTTTTATTTGCCCATATGAAGTCTGTTATGGCCGAGTATACTTTTTTTTTTAAGAATGTCTTTGGTGGGGTAATTGGTATTACTGAGAATAAATATACAAACTTTGGTAGCCATGCCATTCTAAAGAGGTTAATTCTACTTGTTACATTTATGGGGAGATTATTCAATTGAATTAGATCTGAATTAGATCTGGGATAAAGTTATCTTAATATATTTGTTTTATTGTCACTTAAATATCCTAAGTATGTACATTTTTTTACGGTTCACTTAAAGGATTGCTGTAGATCATAAGTTAAATTGTATTTATCCTATTGCCATAATTTCATTTTTTTCACGTTAATTTTATATCTTGAGATTCTATCAACTCGTCACGAAAGGCTTTTACTTGTTAAATGCACTAAAGAGGAACAATGGTTACATATGGAAGATGCGCATGCTAATCCCCAGACTATTTTCACGTATTGTCAGTGCAAACTTGAGGGGGGAGAGAGGACATCGCAAACTCGTACCCAGTGGTCATTTTTAATATGTAATTCTTGGGGGGGGGGGCTCATGGAGCAGAGAGAAAAAAGTGGGATGCATGCCAGCATTTTTATGAAATGTATTATTTCAGGTGGAAAGTTGAAGGCTTCCAAAGTTTTGAATAGAAAAGGCCACTCGACGGTGAAAAGCCTTTTCAGTATCAACAGCCATTATTGATACATCTTGTTTTTTAGAGTACTGTATTATACTGACATGTTTTATTTGTAAGTGTATATTTCTAATAAACCATGTTGGCTTAATATGTATCAAGTCTGGTAATACTTCTGCCATTCTGTTGCTTATGAGTATTGTTATTATTTTATTGTCACAATTTATTACATTTATGGGTCTGTAATCTGACGGGGACTCCATATTTTTTAATATAACTGAAATAACTGTTTGATACATGAAACTCAGAAGTACTGAATTGAGTGACGTGTGTTGTCATTTGAGTAAATAGGGGCACTACTTTGTCCCAGAATATCAAATAAAATGATATGGGAAAGATGCCCATTGTGCTTTCCTCTGCGCTAATGTTTTAGTGTCTAATATTTCTTCTTGGGTGATTTTTTTAATCTTTTTCTAGCTGCTGATGGTTGTTTCAAAGTTATTGAGTCTAAGAAGGCTGTAGGATCAGTCCAACTATTTAATTCAGATTTTTGTAGAAGTGTTTAAAATTGGTATGAATAGTGTTTCTAATTAAAGCGTTTATCCTTATTTTTTTCAAATTATAACTGGTTTGCTGTTTATTTGTTTTGGGAGGGCTGCGAGGTGTTTCAGGTTTATTTGCTATTAAATAGTATGCTTTATTTGAGTTTAACCTGTACTTGTCACTCTTCAGAATTGTGTTTTCTTGTTTGTTTTTAATCGGCTTTCTCCTCTTCCTGTAGACCAGAAATGCCCAGGGGATGTGGATTTCCACAGCAGTGACTGGGACATTAAAACCATCACAAGTGCCATGAAGTTTTATCTCCGGTATGTTCCTGTCCTGTTAAATGTTGTCAAACTCATTCTTTATAGGCACCTCCTTTAAAGGCTCCTCTATACTTGATTGATTAATTAAGGTCACTAATTAGTGGGAAACTCCCCCTCAGCTGGTTGTCTAGGTCTTAATTGAAAAGAAAAAAGAAAAACCCGCAGACACTAGGCCCTCCATGGAAGGAGTTTGACACCCCTGTCTTAAATCATCTAGCAGGTGACATTCAAGAGCCAGTTGCTCTGGAACAACATGTTCTATAGAACGATGTTAGACCAAGCTTTGTTTGATGCCCATTAGCACTCAGCTTCTAAATTAGACACATTTAAAGAGGGAGAAACAGCACTCTGCAATTTCCGGACTGTATTCTTTGTTTTATGAGAAAATATAATGCCATGTTTTGAAATAAGTTATGTGCTGTGATTTAGATATACTACATATTAAAGTTGTAATCATCTATGCTGGCAAAGGATGAGAGGTTTCTCTCTGCTCCATGGGCCTAGTATAATTGTTTGCTGTTTAAAGTGCTCAGTGACAAGGCCTCTTGTCTTCAAGGCCTCTTGTCTTCAAGGCCAGGTTTTTATCCTCCCCCAATACCCCTCATAATGATTTACTCCCAGGTTTTGTCTCCACACTTTGAGGAGGCCAGGCAGCTGCTTGAAGGCTTACATTAGGCCTTTGGTCACTCATGCCTTAATACTGCATTGTTAAGTCTAATTTCAGACTAGGAAGGAACATTTTGATAAGTAGACCTTTGTCAGTGGACTCTTAAATTCATTCAGAATGAGTACTGTAGCACTTGTTGATGCTGAAAGTGCATAAGCAACAATTCAGTAGCAGTTATTAAAAAGGCTGTTTTAGGGTATGATGTGAGTGTTGGAGTATTTGTACTGTACTTGTTTACCTGATCGCGTGTGTTCATCCACAGGAGTTTAACAGAGCCTCTGATGACCTACGGTCTCAACAGGGACCTCATCTTAGCAGCAAGTAAGATGTGTTTTCACACTTACTGATGTAAAAACAACAATGACTTGGAGAAACAATTATTCAGACCCACTTCAAGATCCGATAACATTTTATTTGCACATGGCTTACACACTTTAAAAAGAAAATCTGTACCAGTCCACTGAACTGATGGATTTCTGTTATCAAAACATGTACAGTAGTAGGACAGATTTATAGATCTTTAGGATAGTCTCATGGCACATTTTACTTTTCCTTCTCATGCGAGGGCATGTTTTTGTCAAACACTTTTTGGGTATCGTACAAGTCATTAGAAGTAATGTGTAGCACAGTTAGTAGAGCAGTGCTCTTGCAACACCAGGGTTGTGGGTTCGATTACCACGCTGGGCCAGTACGAATAAAATATAAAAATGTATGCGCTCACTACTGTCACTGGATATGACTAAAATGTAAAATTATATTTAAGGTTGGCTTTGGGAGCTGAGCAACAGGTGGTTTACTTCCACATCTTGTTTTATGTCTTCCAAGTGCTCTTTCTACAGTTAATTGTACATTTGTTCTCCATCAGAGTGAGTTCACTCTCAAGTTCAACAGGCTGGGTTACAGCTATAAAAGGGAAGGGGAGAAAAACATTCTCTCTGTTCAGTACAGTAAATTTAAAGTCAAATCCCTATTTATTTATTTTTTTCTTTATACATTTTTTTATAAAAATACACACACCATCTGTGTGTTCCCTTTTGACAAAAAGCAATAACAAAGAAAAAGGGTATAATAGCATCAGGCATTTTCTTTTATTAGATCCAGTCAATTAAAGTTCCTACCTCTGGATATCTTATTCAGTTCTCCTGCGGGGGATCCTAGTCCCTTGCCTCCTAACGTAATTTTGTTTTGGTCCGTTTCTCCACAGACTGGATCCACAGTATCATAGGGGGTGTGAAAAACTCCATATTGTGTTTGAACATGCCATAATTAAATGGTAAAACCATTGTAAAAGCATGTTATACACCAGCTCTAAACCTGTTAACTGAGATGGTGTCCTGGGGCATGGGAGCTTATCTTAACTTTTTGAGGTTCACATTACACCACAATGTAGCAGCAGGTGTGCAACTGGACACCTGAAATGTTTTGACTGGGATGAGGATTAGGCTTTGCTGATGAACTTTCTCATACACAATGTCTATTCATATAAACCAAAAAAGTGTTACCCAAATCAAAATATATTTCAAATTGATGGCAGCTTTGCACACACTTGGCATTCTCTCAACCAGCTTCACCTGGAATGCTTTTCCAACAGTCTTGAAGGACTTCCCACATATGCAGAGCACATGTTGGCTGCTTTCCCTTCACTCTGTGGTCCGACTCAACCCAAACCATCTCAATTTGGTTGAGGTCGGGGGATTGTGGAGGCCAGGTTATCTGATGCAGCACTCCATCACTCTCCTTCTTGGTAAAATAGCCCATACTGTACACAGCCTGGAGGTGTGTTGGGTCATGGTCCTGTTGAATAACAAATGATAGTCCCACTAAGCCCAAACCAGATGGGATGGCGTATCGCTGTAGAATGCTGTGGTAGCCATGCTGGTTAAGTGTGCCTTAAATTGTAAATAAATCACAGTGTCACCAGCAAAGCACCCCCACACCATAACATCACCTCCTCCATGCTTCACGGTGGGAACCACACTTGCAGAGATCATTCATTCACCCACACCGCGTCTCACAAAGACACGGCGGTTGAAACAAAAATCTCCAATTTGGACTCCAGACCAAGCCCAAGCTAGTCTCTTCTTCTTATTGGTGTCCTTTTAGTAGTGGATGATTCTTTGCAACAATTTGACCATGAAGGTCTAATTCACATAGCCTCCTCTGAACGGTTGATGTTGCGTTGTCTGTTACTTGAACTCTGAAGAATTTATTTGAGTTGCAATTTCTGAGGCTGATAACTCCAATGAACTTATCCTCTGCAGCAGAGCTAACTCTGGGTCTTCCTTTCCTGTGGCGGTCCTCGTGAGAGCCAGTTTCGTCATAGCGCTTGATGGTTATTACGACTGCTCTTGAAGAAACTTTCAAAGTTCTTGACATTTTCCCTATTGACTGACCTTCATGTCGTAAATGAATGATGGACTGTCATTTCTCTTTGCCTATTTGAGCTGTTCTTGCCATAATATGGACTTGGTCTTTTACAAAATAGGGGTATCTTCTGTATACTACCCCCACTTCCTTGTCATAATACAACTGATTGGCTCAAACGCATTGAGAAGGAAAGAAATTCCACAAATTAACTTTTAACCAGGCACACCTTTTAGTTGAAATGCATTCCAGGTGACTACTTCATGAAGCTGGTTGAGAGAATGCCAAGTGTGTGCAAAGCTGTCATCAAGGCAAAGGTTGGCTATTTGAAGAATCTCAAATATAAAATAGATTTTGATTTGTTTAACACTTTTTGGTTTCTACATGATTCTATATGTGTTATTTCATAGTTTATGTCTTCACTATTATTCTACAATGCAGAAAATAGTAAAAAATTAAGAAAAACCCTTGAATGAGTAGGCGTTCAAACTTTTGACGTGTGTGTGTGTGTGTGTGTGTTATATGGATTGTGTTAATTACCAATTAATACTTTCACATTGCTCTTAACATAATAGGTCTCAATCTAACTAATGGACAATATGTCAGTTATTGCTCATGTAAAAAAAAAATGTATCTTGTTTCTTAGAATCAGATAGTCTAGATGATCGACTGGGTGCAATCCACTCCCTGACATACAAACTCCCAGAGAAGAATCGAGAAATGCTAAGCCTACTGATCCAACACCTGGTGAAGTAAGAGCTAACCTGATATGACATGCCACTGTGCTTCAGTCTCTCTGTGCCTCCTAACTGATGAAGTTATACAAGTTATGCTTATTTAGGCCTTTTCTTGTTTTGTAAATGCATTTGTGGTGTTGTGTTGCATGTGTATCAGTGAAGGGATTAAGTGGCATCTGTTCAGATGGGTAAAGTATCTGACTGAGACTCATGCATCTATGCATAGTGTTAATGTAAATTTTAAACAGGAAAATACCGGTCCAATCTTCCTAAAATAATACTTTTATTTAATGCATTAATTGTAGTTGTGCAATTATAAATTGACATTAACTGGCATTAACTTGTTCCCTATTTGAGAGGTGTTTTTCCTGTTGGACATGTCTTTAGAGAATCATGTTGTTTACGAACCCGTCTGGATTCCTGTTGGCAGTGTCTGCAGCAACAGTGGAGACAACCTGATGACTCCCTCCAACATGGGTGTGATCTTTGGCCCCACCCTGATGAGGGCAGAGGAAGAGACTGTGGCAGCCATGTTGGATATAAAGTTCCAGAACATTGTTGTTGAGATTCTAATCGAGGACTACACCAAGGTGAATTTGAAAAATGTCATTACCTTTCCTCCTTTGCAAAGAGCTCAAGAGTCATGTGATCGTTATTTAATGCACTGTGGCATCATAAACATTCAAGTATTCCATGGTACACTACATTCTAGATTTTATTAAATGCATGTTCTCAAGTTGAATGTCTATAAAATGTAAGTCCTTTTGGATGTGCTGGGGTGATTACAGATCTTCTGCACTGCACCAGAGGAGAGTTCCACAGCCCCACCCATGCCGCCTCCAAGGATTACCCCAAGGAAACGGCAACCAATCACCATCTCCAAGCGCACGCCCCGCGTCTACCCAGCAGTTAATTATGGCCAGCTCCAGAACACTGAGAGTAATTATCAGCCTCTGGTTTAATCATCATCCTTATTATCACCATTATTATCATTACCATCCCTTGTCCTGTGAATGCAAATAATTATATTAGGATTATTACAGTGTACACTTGGTATGTGTAAGGTGATTTATACAGTTGGTGGCTGACGTTTATTCTGGGCACAGTATTACTGCAAGTGTGAATCTTAAGTACTCGTTGTGAATTGCAAAAATAGAATGGTGCTTTTACTTTTCTTTCTAAATGTTTGATCTTTACATTAATCGCATTCCCTTTGATGGGACATTATTATCAAGCCATTTTGTTGATTCGTAAACAATAAGCATTACATTTTTTTGCATAGTGGCCAATGGCATATCCAGATGTTGGCTTACTACGACCTCCTCCTCAGCCAAGTTGAACCATTAATTGTTTTTGTTAACTGCACTTAAAGAAAGGCAGTTTGAGGTCTTGCTTAGGCCATGCTCACTGAATGGAAGTTATTGCTTCAGGCTAAATCATGTAATTTATATCTCTTTTAACTTGGGGTTAATTGTCTGTGTGAGTCATGCCTTTCATTTACTGTCGTATGGAAAGATGTGGAACACTTGCAGCGTGTCCTCCCCTCATTGTGTGGTATTTTATTTATCACTCTTCTGAGTTCCTGCTTGTAGTCACCAAATAACCAGTTCCGATTTGCTTGACAACAAACTACCACCTGTCTAAATCCCTCGCAGCATTTGAATAGTGTATGTACCACTGGAAACCTGGCCAACATCATGACTCCAGATGAGAATGCAACCCAGTCACCTGTTTACTTTTAATCTCCTAGATAAATAGATCATTGTTATACACAATTCACTTTCCTTAAAACCATATTTTTCTCCAGCTCAGACTATTAATCGACAAATGTATTTAACTGTAAAGGTTTTGTGATTAAATGCATCCGCCCAAATGCCAACATTAGACTTGCTTTTATAATACTCTTGGAACCTTAGGAAGAGTACCAGATGTTTCTGCAAAAGCTAATGAGATCCAAATAAACCAATAAAATCATATAATGTTTCATTTATTTTTATAATGGTTAATTTATTTTTTTATTGGGTTTAATTATTCATTTTCTAATAGGTATGCTATTAAAATATGCTACGATCACTCATACTACATGTATAGACATACCATTCTGTAAGTAGAAGTATACTACTCGTGATAGGTAGGAGCTCAGGAGAAGTAATGATATCAAGTTCAAAATCAGTTAAAACAACCTCTGCACTAAACCCAACCACAAGAAGGTAATCCAGGGATATGCCTGGGCTGAATGTGTACTCTATTTGTATGTTGATTTGAAAATGTTCCTGTGTTTGTCTCACAGATGAGCAGAATGGTAGCAGACCAGAGGGGGTGGATGCTGGCGGGGACACCCCAACGAGCCCAACACCTCTCCAGAGGACCAAACCCATAACTGCCCCTCCACGGCTCCCTCGGGAACCTCCTCAGAGGCAGGCCCTCCTGCCCAGGGCATCCATCCGCAAGGACAAACACTCAGACTCTGACGTAGCCAAACAAGTTGCAAAGCTACCTGATGGAGGTCAGAGGCCAGATGCAACAGCCAATGGAGAGACGGGAGTCACTGTGAACCGAGCGCAGTCCTTCCAAGGCAGAAGACCACCTCGAAGTGTTGCGGTCATTCGAGAAGGTAGCGGAACAACCTGTGGCCTATACAAACACGCTATGAATTCTAGACTGCATTTTATACTCCGCTTAACAACAGTGCAGCAGTACAGTACCTAGCTGCTCTGTGGTACTGATATCATGTTCAATGAGAAAGAAGGTTGAAAGTGGATTTCATTGTGTTAGCTCTTGGTTCTGTTATGGAAGCTAAGGTTTTCGTTCCTTGTATTGCTGCAGAAAGTGACGGTTTGATCAAAACGAGGTCTCCGGCTGAGAAGCCTGCCATCTGCAGACCTCCAACCAGACCCCCTGACCCCCCTAGCCGATACCCTGCACTCCACAAGAGCCCCACTGCAACCCCCAGCGAGGACACCCCGGCGTCGTAGTGAGTAGACCTTAGAACTCAGCCAGACCCAGACATTCCATCCAGACTGATTAAAATCTTAATCAAGAGAACAATCACAAAATGATGTGTTTCCTTTTGGTCTTTCTCCAGTCCTTGTAAGTCTTGTTAAATGTTTTTTGAACCCTTCACAACATACTAATTCCATTGGCTGCATTTAGGTCAAAGATTTTACTCTTTCGCTAGTGTGTTCAGATATTCCCCACTGTGATTTCAGTGTCAATTTATCACATTGTAGCTACAAAATAACCTACAATTTGCTACTCCCCAATGACCAGTCTTGTACTCTGTACATGCCTGCTCCTGTTTTACTAGGGGTATGCAGTGCGATGCCATAACACTGAGTATACAAAACATTAAGAACACCTGCTATTCCATGACATAGACTAACCGGGTGAATCCAGGTGAAAACTATGATCCCTTATTGATGTCATTTGTTAAACACTTCAATCAGTGTAGATGAAGGGGTGGAGACAGGTTAAAGAAGGATTTTTAAGCCTTGAGACAATTGGGACATGTATTGTGTATGTGTGCCATTCAGAGGGTGAATGGGCAAGACAAAATATTTAAGCGCCTTTGAACGGGGTATGGTAGTAGGTGCCAGGTGCACCAGTTTGTGTCAAGAACTGCAATGCTGCTGTTTTTTTTACGCTCAACAGTTTCCCATGTGTATCAAGAATGATCCACTTCCCAAAGGACATCCAGCCAACTTGGCACAATTGTGGGAAGCATTGGAGTCAACATGGGCCAGCATCCCTGTGGAACGCTTTCGACACCTTGCAGAGTCCATGCCCCAACTAATTGAAGCTGTTCTGAGGGCAAAATGGGGGGTGCTCAATATTAGTACGGTGTTCCCAATGTTTAGTATACTCAGTGTATATTTAGGGTGAATTTTTCTGCCCACTAAACGCCAACAAAATGCACTCTGGTGCATCTCAAAAGCTCTCTTTTACAATAATAAGCACTTCATTTTTTTAATAACGCTTTTCAATACGAGTAACAAAGTGCTTCACATCATAACATAATAAAAGTACAAAGGAAGGAGAAGGAAAAATATAGCTAATTAAAATGAGATAATGGCAATAATGTACGTGCATCTCAAGTAAACAGTGTGCACAACAGATGAGATCACAAGCTGCACTGTTCCAAACTCCTTTTGAATTACATGCCCTCCTGTCTATTTTAAATATTATTGTTTTGTAACATCCTAAGTAACATGCCATTTTCACATTGTCAGGGCTATTTAGTGGGCAGAAAACGTTGCCCATAACGTTTTGTCATTGTACTCCAAGAGTGTTTGGTCTGCTGTAAAGCCCAACATGTCTCAGGGATCATCTGGGATGAATCTGTCTTTCTCTTTCTCCAGTGTTGCTTCCAAAGCCAAGTTTTTTGAGAACGCTTCAAGGCAATTTGGAAGGTAGGTTCAAAACAAAACTATCTCCACACACCCCTTTGTTAGGTGACGAGATGGCAGTGGATACAGTCAGGGTTGGCAAGGCCTCAACATGCTGCAAAGCCAAGTTGTTTAAACATAATGCATCCCTGTGACGGCTGAGAAATAAATCGATCAGTTCACTTTAATGATGAACTATTGATCTCAGGTTGTTTGACGATTTATAATTTAAGATGCTGAGATGTTGTCTTGAAGTAGCTCAAGTGAATATTGAAACCAATCTTGATCATCAGACTATGTCCATGCTTGTATGACTGACGTGATAAGCTTGTGATAACTGTCACAGACATACATTTTTTCCCCACTAACAATCTTACTGCCACAGACCTACATTGTTTTCCACTAAAAAGCTTTAAACAAGGGATTGAGCTGATGTTACATTCAGTGATTATGTGGCTTCCTGGTGTCAGGTGTAACCTGGTAACTCTGAGTAAAACCTTGACAGAGCCACCTTGAGTTTCAGACTAAATAAAGAAGAGGGGCACAGACTGCACAGCTGTTGTTTTGTCCCAAATTAAGCATAGAGGCCAACCTCAAATGTCAAATTATTCGTAGCCTCATTGCCTGTTTGGTTCAAATCCAGTAAATGATTGTATGCTGTGATGTACTGTAATGATGAACTTCCATCAATTTTAAGAGTATTTCATAATAAAAGAATTGTGTATACACAAGCCAGACAGGTAAAGCACATACAGAATAATGAAGTAGAAGCTTTCAAGCTAACGGGTTAATCTAGTCAATAGTTGTGCTTGCAAACTGTAACTGTTGGAGAAATTCTAATGTATTTTTAAAATGGTATTTGCATCTGACATTGTTGCATATTTCATGTGTAATGTGTTCTGCTTCCCTCATGTAGCTCATCGGTCTCACCTCCAGCATCTACTTTGCTCAATGTGAAAGAAGAGGTATGATGTCCTATAATTTCTTTCTCTCTCCCACCCCCTCCATTTTGGGAACAGGCAGACAGAGGGAGGGTAATGGTTTGAGTGAGATGCTGCAGAGGTGATTTAGAGGTAGTTGAGATAATAGCTTGGCTTCATACGTGTACCTGAAACTGTATTTCAGATGCATGTTATGGTTTGAAATAGGCCTTGCTCAGCTTTTATGAACTTATTTGGCCCATAAATCTTTAAATAGATTTTACAAAAACGATTTATTTTGCACTTTGTAATCAAAACCAATCTTTATTTTCCTTTAGAATTTAAGTTGATTAGTCTGTTACCATGGCCTCTACTCCTGTGGAACTGCAGTGAGTATCTGGACACACACTGTCCTGTTGTGGAATGGAGGCGTGCTCTCAGAATGACAGCACTTTTGTCCTGTCAGTGGATATCCTCCTGCTTGTTGTTATAAGGGACCCAATTAACATGTTGTTTAACTTATGATAAAGGAGCTCCGGTCTAGATAGGATGCCTTTACATGTCTCCGTCTGATCCGCATCTTTTAGCTTTTGGCATCTGGATCGATATTATATGGGATCAACTCTATATAATGTGTTAACTAAATTAATCCTGGTCCAAGTGGCTAGTTCCAGTATCCAGGAATTTGACACACAATATTATGACACGTTTCACATTAAATTTTAAACTGCTCAACAACAAAAAAGCTACTGTAGCTACCTGATACCATTTGGAATTCACATATTCTATAATGTAGTACCCTATTGTTCCAGGTTGACATTAAAGCACCCCAAGTTGCTCAGCTGTAGCACAATATTATTAACTAGCATCTTAAATCAAAACTGATAACAAAAGGTGCAGGTTCTAAGAAAGTCTGAGTTGAGTTATATGCATTGCTATCTACTCTGTTCATGATGCACTTTGATGAATGAAAACAGACCACGGAAATTCTGATGTGCTGAATACCATAATACATTTGGTTAAGCTTGAGGTTAGTCCTACTATACCAACAATGATAAGTAACAAATTATCCACACTGTCACACTACAGAATGCTGTGTCTTTGTTAGATCTAGTTAGATGTATTTCATCATTCCCATGTTCTTAAGAACCCTTAAAGCTGGAATACGTAGCGGTGAAACTGCCACGTCCAACGAAGATGTTACTTCAAATATGTTTTATTTATTTTGTAGGACATCATTGCACATCCTTGCACACGCGATAGAACAGCAGAGTATGTAATAAAATTTATTTTTTAAATTTTCACCACAATGCTGGATGCTCCTCTGTCCTCTTCTTCATAAACAAAACATGTAACAAATGCGCCTGGGGCGACCAGTGGCGCTGTTTCACCTAATGCGGAGCTCAGCTTTAAGAACTCTTAACTAAATTATTTTAGATTGTGGAATCCAAATAACCACTGGTTTATTAGAATGATCAGCAGTTCAAATGTTTGCAATTGTTTTTTTTTAACCGTTTGTTGGCATCTCTCTATTTCCATGTGGGTACTGTCATTCATACAACACTCCAATATTGTTTCTTTTGGTCCTACTTCGTATGTAGTGTCACTAAGGCCATCATTTACATGGTAATTACATTGGCAGCTACTGTACATTGTACCTAGTGTGGGGCCACATTGCTACATAGTACTAGCAACTGTTATACCTGTTTGTGGCTTGCACCATTGCAGATAACCTCACAATGGAGAATACTGTGTAATTTTAAGAAAGCATTATATTGTGAAGGGAGGTTTATGCAAAGCTAATATGTATAGCATTAAAACAGTTTGTCTTCAATGATTTCTGTCTCAGAATATTTTGTGAATGATTGACAGCGCAGGTAAGAGCTCGTCATTAGAATTCCAAGAGGTTTTTGGCTCATCTTAAAATTGTCTTCACTCCCATTTTGATTTCTGTGAACATTTGGACAAAGAAACATTCCTTGTCTTGTCTCTCTTACCTGCTTGATCCTGTCTGTCAACAAAATATTTAACAGCAACAGCTGTATTGATGTTTTTATGTTGATTGTATAAAACAAATATGCTCTTCAATGTCCTTTCTTAAACTAATTGTCAGCTTTTCTTTTTCCATTGTATGCATTGTGTAAGTGTTGTATTGATTTATCAAGAAACATGCCCCATGTATCAGCATGAAAAGTAAAATAAATCAACTTTCCACTCTTTCTCAAAAACATTGAAGTGTGATCAGAATGGTTAATTAGTTGAGCATAAGGGGACTAGCGTGGTCATATCCACATCACAAAAAAAACAACTAGAACTCAAATGCAGGGCAAGAGAATACTGTATAAAGTTACTCCAATGTGTTTTTTTTCTAAGAGGGATTTTCATTGTCAGAATTTGAGAAAAGGGAGACTTCGATGAACAGTGGCCATGATACATGCAGCAGTCAAATCAAATGTTATTTGTCACACATGTGCCAAATCCAACAGCTGTAGACCTTATCCGCGAAATGCTTACTTACAAGCCTTTAACCAACAATGCAGTTCATTGCTAAATAAACTAAAGTAACACAAGATTACATAACAACAGCAAGGCTATATACAGGGGGTTCTAGTACCGAGTCAGTGTGCAGGGATACAGGTTAGTTGAGGTAATTTGTACATGTAGGTGGGGGTAAAGTGACTATGCATAGATAGATGGATAGTAAACAGCGAGTAGCAGCAGTGTAAAAACAAAGGGGATGTCAATGTAAATACTCCGGTGGCCATTTGATTAATTGTTCAGCAGACTTATGGCTTGGGGGCAGAAGCTGTTAAGGAGCATTTTGGGCCTAGACTTGACGCTCCAGTACCGATTGCCGTGCAGTAGCAGAGAGAACACTCTATGACTTGAGTCTTGGACAATTTTTTTGGGGCCTTCCTCTGACACCGCCTAGTATATAGGTCCTCTATGGCAGGAAGCTTGGCCACAGTAATGTATTGGGCCGTATGCACTACCCTCTGTAGCGCCTTAGGGTCAGATGCCGCGAAATTGCCATACCAGGCGGTGATGCACCCGATCAGGATGCTCTCGATGGTGCAGCTGTAGAACGTTTTGAGGATCTGGGGACCCATGACAAATCTTTTCAGTCTCCTGAGGGGGAAAAGGTGTTGCGTGCCCTCTTCATGACTGTCGTGGTGTGTTTGGACCATGATAGTTTGTTGGTGATGTGGACACCAAAGAACTTAACTCTCGACCCGCTCCACTACAGCCCCGTCGTTGTTAATGGGGGTCTGTTCGCCCCTCCTTTTCCTGTAGTCCACGATCATCTCCTTTGTCTTGCTCACATTGAGGGAGAGGTTGTTGTCCTGGTACCACACTGCCAGGTCTCTGACCTCCTCCCTATAGGCTGTATCATCGTTGTCTGTGATCAGGCCTTCCACTGTTGTCGTCAGCAAACTTAATGATGGTGTTGGAGTCATGCTTGGCCGTGCAGTCGTGGGAAAATAAAGTCAACAGTTTGGTTTTATGCGGGCTACAGTACCAATGTCTTAAATATTGCACATGAACATATTGGAAGATATGTTCATGTGCAATATCTTGGAAGATTAGTCCAAATGAGGACTAAAAAACAAACAAGACATTTTCCACATTTTGTTATATTACAGCCTTACTCTAAAAAAATCCAATCTACACCCATACCCCATAATGACAAAGCAAAAACATGTTTTTATAAAGAAAATGTAAAATAAAATTATTTACATAAGTATTCAGACCCTTTGCTATGAGACTGGACAATGAGCTCCGGAGCATCCAGTTAACATTGATCATCCTTGATGTTTCTACAACTTGATTTCAGTCCACCTGTGGTAAATTCAATTGATTGGACATGATTTGGAAAGGTACCAAAACATTTTGGAAGCATTGACGGGTCCCCCCCATCATTCTTAAATGGAAGAAATTTCGAACCACCAAGCCTATTCCAAGAGCTTGCCGCCCAGTCAACTGACCAATCGGAGGAGAAGGGCCTTGGTCAAGGACGTGTCCAAGAACACGATGGTCACTGACAGAGCTCGAGAGTTCCTCTGTGGAGATGGGGGAACCTTCCAGAAGGACAACCATCTCTGCAGCACTCCACCAATCAGACCTTTTGTGGTAGTGGCCACACAGAAGCCGCTCCTCATTAAAAGGCCCATGACAGCCCGCTTGGAGACTCAGACCATGAGAAACGAGGTTCTCTGGTCTGATGAAACCAAGATTAAACTCTTTGGCCTGAATGCCAAGCGTCACGTCTGAAGGAAACCTGGCACCATCCCTATGGTGAAGCATGGTGGTGGCAGCATCATGCTGTGGAGATATTTTTCAGCAGCAGGGACTGGGAGACTAGTCCGGATCAAGGGAAAGATGAACGGAGCAAAGTACAGAGAGATCCTTGATGAAATCCTGCTCCAGAGCACTCAGGACCTCAGACTGGAGCGAAGGTTCACCTTCCAACAGGACAATGACCCGAGGCACACAGCCAATATAAAGCAGGAGTGGCTTTGATACAAGTCGCTGAATGTCCTTGAGTGGCCCAGCCTGAGCCCGGACTTGAACCTAATCGAAAATCTTTGCAGCGACGCTCACCATCCAACCTGACAGCGCTTGAGAGGATTTGCAGAGAAGAATGGGAGAAACTCCCCAAATACAGGTGTGCCAAGCTTGTAGTGTCTTACACAAGAAGACTTGAAGCTGTAATCTCTGCCAAAGGTGCTTCAGCAAAGTACTGAGTTAAAGGGTCTGAATACTTACAGTATCAGTCAAAAGTTTGGACACCTACTCATTGCTGGCTTTTTCTTTATTTTTACTATTTTCTACATTGTAGAATAAATAATAGTGAAGACATCAAAACCATGAAATAACACATGGAATCATGTAGTAACCAAAAAAGTGTTGAACAAATCAAAATATATTTTAGATTCTTCAAAGTAGCCACCCTTTGCCTTGATAGCTTTGCACACTCTTGGCATTCTCTCAACAGCTTTCCAACAGTCTTGAAGGAGTTCCCACATACACAGAGCATTTGTTGGCTGCTTTTCCTTCACTCTGTGGTCCAACTCATCCCAAACCATCTCAATTGGGTTGAGGTCATGTGATTGTGGAGGCCAGGTCATCTGATGCAGTACTCCATCACTCTCCTTCTTGGTCAAATAGCCCTTACCCAGCCTGGAGTTTTGTTTTGGGTCATTGTCCTGCTGACAAACCAGATGGGATTACGTATTGTTGCAGAATGTTGTGGTAGCCATGCTGGTTAAGTGTGCCTTGAATTCTAAATAAATCACTGACAGTGTCACCAGCAAAGTACCATCACACCACCTCCATGCTTCACAGTGGGAACCACACATGCAGAGATCATCCATTCACCTACTCTGCATCTCACAAAGACATGGTGTTTGGAACCAAAAGTCTCACATTTTACTCATCAGACCAAAGGACAGATTTCCACAAGTCTTAATATCAATTGGTCATGTTTCTTGGCCCAAGCAAGTATCTTCTTCTTGGTGTCCTTTAGTAGGGGTTTCTTTGCAGCAATTTGACCATGAAGGCCTGATTCACGCAGTCTACTCAGAACATTTGTCTGTTACTTGAACTCTGTGAAGCATTTATTTGGGCTCCAATTTCTGAGGTTGGTCACTCTAATGAACTTATCCTCTGCAGCAAAGAACTCTGTCTTCCTTTCCTGTGGCGGTCCTCATGAGAGCCAGTTTCATCATAACGCTTGATGGTTTTTGCGACTGCACTTGAAGAAACTTTAAAAGTTCTTGACATTTTCCGGAGTGACTGACCTTCATGTCTTAAATTAATGGTGGACTGTCATTTCTCTTTGCTTATTTGAGCTGTTCTTGCCATAATATGGACTTGATCTTTCTCCAAATAGCCCTATCTTCTGTATACCACCCCTGCCTTGTCACAACGCAACTGACTCAAACGCATTAAGGAAAGAAAGAAATTCCACAAATTAACTTTTAACAAGGCACACCTGTTAATTGGCATGCATTCCAGGTGACTACCTCATGACGCTAGTTGAGAGAATGCCAAGATTGTGCAAAGCTGTCATCAAGGCAAAGGGTGGCTGCTTACCTCCAACACAAAATATATTTTATTTGTTTTAACACTTTTTTTGGTTACCTGATTCCATATACGTCAAAACTACGTCTTCACACTTATTCTACAATGTAGAAAATAGTAAAAATAAAAACCCTGGATTGAGTAGGTGTCCAAACTTTTGACTGGTACTGTATGTAAATGTGATGTGGTTTCCTGTGGTGTGTGTGTGTGATTTATTTATTACAAAAATGTCTGAACAGTTTTTGCTTTGTCATTATGGTGTATTGTGTGTAGATTACTGAGGGGGAAAAAATCATTACAGCTAGTTTTCGCCTCCCCACTCAGACTCCCCCCAGGCAGTCCCAGCAAAATTCTTTCTTGCTTAAGAAATATTGTTTTGCTAAAAACCTATTTTTGTCAGTTTCATGGAAATCTATTACAGTGAGGTTTTTAATAGATATCCAGAAATTATTTGATATTCATATAAAAACAGCTGCGTTTCCTTAAGAATCCAGGGGAGCCAGCTTCTAGTTTTAAAGCGTACTAATAACCTGTTCAAAATGCTCTATGGTCTTATCAAGAAGGAATTTACAAGATAGATTGGATTCTATTATTTTTGTCAATAAGCAGACACAGTTATTAATTGCCCTAAGGGGACAAGTTGTATTGAATTTATATGTAATTATTGAACTGTGGTGGCATTTGTCCCCCGGATTTGCAACTGTGAAAAATACTTAATGACAGTTCAATATCAACCAAAACATTTGATGTGTAACTGTGTATCAATGACAAAACATAATGCAAGTGGTTTATACTGCAGAACTTTTTTTGTATTATATAAAGTACTTACGGCAGGAGTGCTCAAACCTTTGGCCTGGTGGGCCCTGGACTGAACAAATAGACATGTTTCATTTAGAATTATAAACTGGGTTGTTTGAGCCCTAGATGCTGACTGGCTGACAGCCGTGGTATATCAGACCGTATACAACGGGTATGACAAAACATGTATTTTTACTGCTCTAATTATGTTGGTAACCGGTTTGTAATATCAATAAGGCATCTCTGGGGTTTGTGGTATATGGCCAATATACCACGGCTAAGGGCTGTATCCCGGCACTCCGCGTTGCGTCGTACTAAGGAACAGCCCTAATGCCTTGGTATATTGGCCATATACCACACCCCCTCGTGCCTTATTGCTTAAATATAAAATGTAAAACATTGTATTTTAGGTCTTGAAACAACTGCTTTTTTTAATGAAATTACAATTCAAACGTTAATCAAATCATAGCAATATAATTTGATACGTAACACATTCTGATTACCAGTATTAAAGATGCATTACATTTTTACCATTGCAACCAAGTTTCTAAGGGCAGTTTTAAAACAAATTTCATGCGATTCTACTTATTGTGTCATGGAATAGAGAGAAAATGTTGCAGTTTTAATTCTACTTCCTTGCAGTTCTACACATTTTGCCATAGCATATGAACATGGCATAAGTCATCTGAGTGAGAGACTAACAAAATCAATGGGGGGCCCCTGGAAGACAGGGCCCCTGGGCATGTGGCTTTGGTTTCCTCTCAGTAATTTGGCTATGATTACTACAAGGTTTAATTAGCTGGCTGGACCAACTTACCTAGCAATCTATAAAATGTTAGCTGACATGGGCTAATAGATTGACTGTCAGTGGCTGACATGGGCTAATAGATTGACTGTCAGTGGCTGACATAAGAGGAAAACTGCTGATGCGCTACCAAATTTCGATTTGCATGTTGTGTATTCTGCAATGCTATCGCTCCTGACTTCCTAATTATACTTTTTTGAAAGATAGACGTACTGTACAGTATAGCCCTGGTGAGAGTTGTCATTCAAATGAAACCATTCCAACTTTAAGGCCTCGTGCTTCTTCTTGGCCGTCAAATAATTTAAACTGTCCTTTTGTAAGTACATTTTACAGAGAAACACGTATACATTTTAAAATGTATCTTAAACGACCGCATTTGAATGACTGACGATGCAAATTTGAGACTCATTCTTAGCCAACAAAACAAGAACCCGGAAGTAAAAATGCCACGTCATTTCATGGTATATAGCTAAACTCTTGTGACAGAATATTAACACAAATGTAGACATCTGTTGCCGATACTTGCTTCATCTGAGATGGGGGAACAAACATTTTCCGGGTAAGAGCACAGCATCACTGATTCTCTTGACGATTCAAGGTAGTGATCGAAGTGGAGGCCAGATTTTACATAGTGGGGAGGAGCTGAATCTCCCTTTTGCACTCAGATTTTAACCCCCAAACATAAACCAAATAGTTAGCTAGATAGTGCACACAAGATTTGGTTCTGGGTTCAGAGATTTATGAAAAATATAAGGAAAGTTAACATGAAACAACTACCGTATGTACATTTTAAAGTAAGTGAAACACATTTACACTTTTGATTGTTTTTAATAATATGCAAAGGAAAATAAACAAGGAACACAACATGTACACTAAGACCTACCTGACAAATCATATCAATAGCTGAAAATGGACAATCAATTTACAGGTTACGGGTGGGGGTCATTCTTAAATAGACTCATTCAATAATAGTCACTTCACATAAGAGACGTTGTAAAAATACAACAAACTTTCAAAGATTCGGTAACACCATTTTGATGGTCAGAATTGCCTCATATCTTTAAGAAGTCATGCAACTTTGCATTTTACTCATAAAAATATTTAAATCAATACTACTACAGAAGGTAGTCAAAAAGCATTAACAATTGATTTTGTAAGAAAAATGTTCAGCCATTACATTTTGTAACAGACATAAAATGTCAGTAACATGTACACAAAGTAATTGTACCATTTACACATAACAGGTTAATATACAAATGTATACATTTATACAGCTATGTCCATTTTGACTTTAATATATTTGTGATGTCATTTACTTGTAGGCTTATATGGACATTTCAATGTTGGTCTACCATGGTACATTTTAAAGTAAAGTTAATGATGGAAAATCGTTTTTTTGCTTGACAGAGCAATCCTGTTCTCCAAGTCAATCTAAAAATGTTGAAAACATGTATAATAATAAACAAAATAGTAATTGCATGATTACTGGGTTTATAAAGAGAAATAGCTTTATCTTTGATAATTTCCTTAAATCTATTTACCTCAGAATTCAAGTTAAGTAATGTGGACTCAGTATGGTAGACACAACTGCTGCTCATTTTACTTTACAGATTATTTAAAAGTTACATGAACTGTAAAATAATATATGGTATAACATCTATGCTTTTTTAAGGCAATTATATGGCCTTCATATTTAGGGCCCTATAAAATCTGCAGACATAAACGGATTTCAACAATATTCAAAAGTGTGTTGAATTTAGTAGAATATGAATCAAATGTTTATTTGCACAAGTTCCTCACAAGATATGAAAATGATGCATCTGTTATTTTTTTTCCTGAAACTTTCTGAAGAAGCAATGGCATGGGAATGCCCCTGTCTGTGTGGTGGCTGCACTTTGTGTAACCAGTTAGCGATGCTAATGATAACTGTATTGTGGGTATTGTAATTTTTACAGTGCAAAACAAAAATTGAAAACCAATCTGAAATCAGAAAACGTAAATGGGGAAAATACTAAACTGAATTTGACAAAAAATATATATATATATATAATTATAGGGCCCTATAGTACATTTTGAATTCGTACTCAAAGATATTTTCCAATTTGGGTTGCCTGATTTGAGATGTTTTTTAAGGAAAACCCTGTAATGAGTATATTTTCTTCTCAAGATGAGTAACAAATGAATAAAACAATACCAATCAATGTACAGTATGTACCCATGGTTTTAACAAATTGTCATCTGATGTATTAAACATTCAAATTAACAATGTCATTGCTTATAGGCATAGCCTATGTCTCTCCAGAAGAGAAAATGTCAGATATTTTCAGGTGAGCAATTGTAACCTAGGACTGAATTCCATCAAATCTGCTGTAGCAATATTTATGCAGTATCCTTGTGTACACAACTTCTGTAATGTACAAGTGTCTTCATTTGCGGTTTTTACCAAAACCATTTTGCCATTTTGTTTAGCACTTTGGACAACTGCTAATGTAAAAATAACTTTATAAAATACAATTGATCGATTTGTTTGTAAGGGAAATAGTATATTTATATACATGCTACTGTTTGAAAATTGCAATGGGGTTTGATTGAATTGAGCTACTTGGAGAATTGCAGTCCATTTTTATAAGAATTATGGTCGTCAACAACAAATATTTCTCACATGTCAATTGACAGTAATATGCGTTATAGAGAAAGGGTTTAAGTCACAATGTAAATACAGCTTTATGCACAAGCTATTGAAGAGATATACACTCAGTGGCCAGTTTTTATTCACCCCTTTCATGAAATGGTTCTTCCTACCGACAGTGAGTCACGTGGCTGTGGCTTGCTGTATAAAGAAGGCAGACGGGCATTGAGGCATTCAGTTACTGTTCAATTTAATGTTAGGATGGGCAAAACAAGTGACCTAAGTGAATTTGAGCGTGGTATGATTGTCGGTGCCAGGTGCACCAGTTCTTATCCAGAGCGTCTAACAGGAGCAATTAGGGTTAAGTGCCTTGCTTAAGGGCACATGAACAGATTATTCACCTTGTCAGCTTGGAGATTCCAATCTGTCAGTTACTGGCCCAACGCTCTAACCACTAGGATACCACCATTTGTTCAATCAGATGTCGAAGACCATGAAAATGGGATCTTTCTGGAGTTTTTTTCTGTTTTCAAGATATCTACATGAAGATTTCAGCATTTTAAAGGCATATAATTACATTCTTAATGTGATAATGCATTTCACCTAATATGAAACTGTTTGGTTTTATTAAGTAATTTAAGCCACAGTTGGCATATAAAAACAAAGACAGGGAATTTGTTGAATTAAACTATTGTTTTGTGCTATCCTTGAATCCAAAGTTTTATTTTGTTGAGGTACCTGAACAAAAATGTCACTCAGTTTGAACTAATGACTATATGAATGGACACCATTCATTCCTATGTGAAGACTCAATAGAGCATTTGAAGCCAAGGAAGCCTGTTAAGATGGCGTATCATGCGTACATATCATGCGCAGTTTGAGCTACTCCAGGAAGTGACGTTACAGGCTAGCTCTATGCTGCCCCCTCTCATTGAGTAACTAAAGTTGAAGGCTGACTGGGATACTGCAGGCTGCCATTAGCTACTAAATTGTCCTTGTGCGATTTTTAAAATAATTGGTTCGGGGACATACATTTGGTGTAATAGAGGCAATTATTGGCACCATGATTGTTATTTTTTTTTACACGATTGACCACGAAGATTGCTATTTTCCCATTCACTATAATGGGGGATCCTGTTTTCTTCAAACAATGCCTGCAGTACCACGGTCGGACTTGAACTTCAAGGCTTCAACGAGAAGAGGCATTCGTTCTCCCCTGGTTTGAACATTTGTTTGCATTTAATGGACCTCATGATAGAGCAATTGTTGGTTACAAATGGCCACATGAATTTGGCACGCTATGTCCCCCCACCTCTAAAACCAAAGATCCGCCCCTGTTGTTTTCAATAACGATTAAATCATTCTAACATCTACAAACACATGGCGCATGCACCTCTGTATGTTCTGATGAACTAAAGAATGCAAATATTCAGGCCGCGTTAAACCTTAGAGGATTTTCAGCATTGATAGATTGAGTATGTTCAGTTTGACCAACTAACTTGGGCACAGTACTATCATGTGTGACGCAGAAGAGTCATCTGAAACTACATGCAGACTAAATGTGCAGCCAAGTTTTAAAAGGTTTCATACTATAATTTCCTTTTAAATAACTCAATAGAGATCCACTGCCACTGAAAATATTCTGGAAAGTTATTCATTCCAATTGTCTCGCTTTGTGTCTGGAATTAGTTAGTCACTTTGGGTGAATTGATGAAAGTATGACCGTACCATTAGAATTACTGTTTGTTCACTACCTAAATAACTAGCAAGAAAGTTTTAAATACTGTACAATACATGTAGTGATGTATGCATTGTATATGTATATTGAAAATAGCATTGTTGTACACCATAGTCAGTCAGATACAACCGTTGAGTAGTTAGCTAGTAAATACAGATAGACTGTGTATGTAAGAGTATACTGCAAATGACTGTTTCACATTCCTTTTGGTAATATTTTTTGTTTGCATAGCACAATCTCATGCAAGTTCCTAAAGTAGAGATATGCATAGCTATGTTTAACTGTTTCTGCATTTTGTTTAGTTTTGTCTTCATCTAGTCAATGGATGATACTCTTCTGTTTCTTACATTTGACATAACACTACTAGTCTTGTGTATTTTTTTCTTCTTGAAATACAGGACAGATTGGGCTGTCAACAAGGTGACACCTTGCAACTTGAAATAAATGCTAAAACCTTGCTGCCCTTCTGAGAAAATTAGCTCAATTATGTCTGATAAGCGGCTAAACTACTGTAATGATAAATGATTTCAGAAATGGTACATTGAGCTATTACATAAAAGGGAGAGAGAGAACATTACAAGGGAAACACTACAGAGCCTTGGCTGAAGTATATAGAGGCAGCTTGGATTGGATTCTTCTCAGTATGATGGCAAATCCTGCTACTTGTGGAACAGGATTGGTTTGGCCAAGCCTGCCAGGATCTTTGGCAAATGTACTGAGATTATCTCTGCAATCATCTCTGGAAAGTTGACCTTGTTGGGCAGAGACTGGGCCTGGACAAACAGATCAAATGTAAACTGCTGGAGTTTCCTCACAACCTGGGGGGTTGGAAAAATAGACAGCGACAAGACAAAAGTTACAATTCTGTCACATTCTACAATTTTGCTTTGGAAAACAAAGAATTTCATAACTTAATGTATGATAAAATCTGCTATGACAACAGAATAAATCAAATACAGTTACTGAGGATACACATTGTCTCTCACCGGTTGGAGGGAATCCATGAGACGGGTGAGTTGATACAACCTCTGAGAGCAGTTGGACTTCCTTCCATAGTTAATGACGCGACCAAGTTCATTGATGTAGGTCAGCCGCAATTCATCAAAGTACTTCTGACTCTTAAGACCGTCCACTGGAACTGCAAATGAGACCGCATGTAGCTGTTTTGTCCACAATATTGAATCTCTGTTGTTAAACTATAAAAAATGCACTGTTTGGTTTCAATGGAAGCTACACTATACTGTATATACTAAAGTATGTGGACATCCTTTCAAATTAGCGGATTTGGCTATTTCAGCCAAACCTGTTGCTGACAGGTGTATAAAATTGAGCACACAGCCATGCAATTTCCATAGACAAACATTGGCAGTAGAATGGCCTTACTGAAGAGCTCAGTGATTTTCA
Organism: Salmo trutta; assembly: GCF_901001165.1. Lineage (NCBI taxonomy): Eukaryota > Metazoa > Chordata > Actinopteri > Salmoniformes > Salmonidae > Salmo > Salmo trutta. The sequence goes on along the minus strand of NC_042971.1, from coordinate 41,635,644 downwards.
ATGCGGAAACTTTCTGCCCTGCTAGAGCTGCCCTGGTCAACTGTAAGTGCTGTTATTGTGAAGTGGAAACTTCTAGGAGCAACAACGGCTCAGCTGTGAAGTGGTAGGCCATGCAAGCTCACAGAACGGGACCGTCGAGTGCTGAAGCACGTAGCGCGTAAAAATCATCTGTCCTCGGTTGCAACACTCACTACAGAGTTCCAAACTGCTTCTGGAAGCAACATCAGCACAAGAACTGTTTGTCGGGAGCTTCATGAAATGGTATTCCATGGCCGAGCAGCTGCACATAAGCCTAAAATCACCATAGCACAATGACAAGCATCTGCTGGAGTGGTGTAAAGCTTGCCGACATTGGAGCAGTGGAAACGCGTTCTCTGGAGTGATGAACCAATCCCACTTCACCATCTGGCAGTCCAACGGACGAATCTGGGTTTGGCGGATGCTAGGAGAACACTACCCGCCCCAATGCATAGTGCCAACTATAAAGTTTGGTGGAGGAGGAATAATGGTCTGGGGCTGTTTTTCATGTTTCGGGCTAGGGCCCTTAGTTCCAGTGAAAGGAAACCTTAATGCTACAGCATACAATGACATTCTAGACAATTCTGTGCTTCCAACTTTGTGGCAACAGTTTGGGGAATGCCCTTTCCTGTTTCAGCATTACAATGCTCCCATGCACAAAGTGAGGTCCATGCAGAAATGGTTTGTCAATCGATGTGGAAGAACTTGACTGACCTGCACAGAGCCCTGACCTCATCCCCATTGAGCACTTTTGGGATGAATTGGAATGCCGACTGCGAGTCAGGTCTAATCACCCAACATCAGTGCCCGACCTCACTAATACTCTTGTGGCTGAATGGAAGCAAGGCCATGCAGCAATGTTCCAACATCTAGTGGAAAGCCTTTCCAGAAGAGTGGAGACTGTTATAGCAGCAAAGGGGGTACCAACTCCATATTAATGCCCTAGATTTTGGAATGAGATGTTCGACGAGCAGATGTGCACATACTTTTGGTCATGTAGTATATCTCAAATTACACTCCATTTCGACAGCATTATGAAAATGGCATAGAGGAAATTGCTTGCAAGTCAATTTCATGAAAGAAGAAATACACAATGTGATGCTTTCTATAGTCTGTTAATGGACCTCTCAGCCTTTGTCTGGGCAACAACACTCACTGATGCTGAAGAGGAGCAGGGCCTTCATGCAGAGGAACTCTTCCTGAGTGACTTGCAGCAGGACAAACTCCTGGGAGAGGTGTCTCATCCGTATGCAGTGATCGAACATGCTGGAGATGTGCATCCGATGGCTGGAGACGTGAGAAAAGAGAGGAGGAACAGGGTGAGATGCAGTATATTGAGAATGAGCCAATAAAAAGACTGGGGGGGTAGCCTATGGGGAATATATTAAGAAAGGAATCATCTGTTGCTATGAGAGATTATGTATAGAGGGGGCAAATAGATGAGAGGATAAGATGGCGAGACCAGTATGTGAAACTTATGATTACAAAATTGGCGTCCTCCCTCTTTTTGAGGATAGTTATATGTGACCTTTGACCTACTGCTAAGCGGGCAAATCTGGTTGTAATGATGTTATCTCAACCAGTTGTGCCCGCAGGGTATACCGTCAATACAGGATTGCAGTGATTGGTACTGAATCTTTTTATTTACATTTTTTGCAGTTAATAAAAAAACAATGTCATGTGGAGATGTAGCTACTGGAAGCTGACACACATTTTTTGCATAAAGAAGTATGAAAGAATTTCCTTTTTCGGCATCAGACCTGCCTAATTCTCACTTGAATCATAGTTTTTGTGTTTCATAGGCTAAATGACACATTCTGTTAACATCTGACTCAGAAGTGATCTGTTCTTGCAATTTGTAGTCTATGACATTTCAGATCTAGATATGATAAATATTACAAAATAGTTTGGATGTAGTGAACTATATTTTACTCAAGGGTAGCTTTAGTGTAGCTTAACTTCTTCCAGTGTGGTAGCTTGGTAAACTATATAATCTTCCCCAACACTGCTTATAGTACATGTTAGAAGGTTATATTCTCTATATTACTTAGCTACATGGATCAATGCTAATAAGGGTGCTCTAGTTCCAACATTTTTATATTACCAATAATAATGCATTCATTATAGGTAATATACACTACATGACCAAAGGTATGAGGACACCTCCATGTCGAACATCTCATTCCAAACTCATGGGCCTTTTCTGCTATAACAGCCTCCACTCTTCTGGGAAGGCTTTCAAGTAAATGTTGGAACATTGCTGCAGGGACTTGCTTCCATTCAGCCACAAGAACATTAGTGAGGTTGGGCACTGTTGTTGGGCGATTGGGTCTGGCTCGCAGTCAGTGTTCCAATTAATCCCAAAGGTGTTCGATGGGGTTGAGGTCAGGACTCCGAGCAGGCAAGTCAATTTCTTCCACACGAATCTAAAAAAAATAATTCTATATGGACCTCGCTTTGTGCACGGGAGCATTGTCATGCTGAAACAGGATAGGGCCTTCCCCAAACTGTTACCACGAAGTTGAAAGCACAGTTTCGTCTAGAATGTCATTGTATGCTGTTCACTGGAACAAAGGGGCCTAGTAAGCTTTGCACCACTTCAGCCGACGCGTGTCATTGCGCATGGTGATTTTAGACTTGTGTGCGTCTGCTCGGCCATGGAACACCATTAATTTCATGAAGCTCCCGACGAACAGTTCTTGTTCTGACGTTGCTTCCAGAGGCAGTTTGTAACTCGGCAGTGTGTTGCAACCGAGAACAGACTATTTTTGCGCGCTACGATTCAGCACTTGGCGGTCCCATTCTGTGAGCTTGTGTGGCCTAGATGTTTCCACTTCACAACAGCACTTACAGTTGACCGGGGCAGTTCTAGCAGGGCAGAAATTTGACAAACTGACTTGTTGGTGCCATATTGAAAGTCACTGAGCGCTTTAGAGACCATAGAAAAAGAGACCATTACAAAAAGATGCTGAAAATTACTGTTGATTTGTTTTTCTATTGAGATTGCATGGTTGTGTGCTCGATTTTATACACCTGTCAGCAACGGGTGTGGCTGAAATAGACAAAACAAACTAATTGAAGGGGGTCCACATACTTTTGTGTATATATAGTGTAAATCTGTGCACATTCCTCAGTAATGAATTACATTAAATGTTATTGAACTCCCTCAGTCATCTATGATACTAGTGTACTCAGTAATATTCAGATCTGAACTAAATATCACTACTTCCCTTCAGAAAGGATTCACACCCCTTGACTTTTTCCATATTTTGCTGTGTTTCAGCCTGCATTTAAAATCTATTAAATTGAGATTTGCTGTCACTGGCCTACACACAATACCCCATAGTGTCAAAGTGGAATTATATTTTTAGAAATGTTTACTAATGAATTACCAATGAAAAGCTGAAGTGTCTTGAGTGAATAAGTATTCAACCCCTTTTGTTATGGTAAGTCTAAATAAGTTCAGGAGTAAAAATGTGCTTGACAAGATACATAATAAGTTGCATGGACTCACTCTGTGTGAAATAATAGTGTTTAGCATGTTTTTGATTGACTACCTCATCTCTGTACCCCACACATACAATTATCTGTAAGGTCCCTCAGTCGAGCAGTGAATTTCAAACACAAAGACCAGGAAGGTTTTCCAATGCCTAGCAAAGAAGGGAAATTAAATCTAAATGTTACTGAAAGACAGGTTTGTAAGCCCTTGTGCACATGTAATTCTAGACATATCGGTGAGAAAGATAGGGACAGAAAGAGATGGACAAAAAAATGAAAATTGGTATCTGCCATACTTATTACAGCCAACTCACTGGAGGAAATCTCCACCAACATAATGGGGACAACACTGAGTTGGTGGCCCTGGTGGTAATAAGGTAATTTAGAGGAGATAATTGAATTCACTATCACATCGTATCACATACTCATTGAAAACAAGGTCCGGAGCGAAATAGAGCATTCTGCCGTTGGCATTCTTGTATGACCTCCATCCCAAGCCGAACACCATCACCCCCATCCATGAATGCTGGATGACTGTCATTTGGTCCTCCACATGCAGATTCCGAAACCCTGAGAAGAAAATGAATAACCACATGGAAATGGATAACCATCATTGATTACAATATAATTATCAAAATATGATACATGCCTTCACTACCTCCAATGTGCTGCAATGCCATTGCAAACTTGTTATAAATCAAATGACATCTTCTAAACAATTAACTTATCAAGGACAACATGGAAATACATTCCTTCTATTCCAGTACTGTACCTGGCAAGCCTTTGGCCCACTTGACCACTTTGACAAGTTGGCGCTCCCCGAGTTCGTTGAGGCTGGTGAGCAGCGCTGCAGCTGAGTCCGGCTGGCATTGGTCATGTCCCGCATTTACCACCTCTGGCTCAATGGACTCCAAGATGTTAAGGAACACCAGCTGGGAATGGAAGCTCAGGCCGGATTGGGGAGAGACTCCCTGGATGGCATCAGTGGGGCCTTGGGTGGGCAGATCCTCCTCCAGACTCTTCAGCTGTACAATCTTCTTCAGTTTACGTGCTACATAAGGTCAAGAAATGGGACACGGATGAGTAATGGTAGAAGAATAGTGTAATATTTGGTGCAGCTGTTGTAAGAGAAATTACAAGATTATGCTATAATACTGTTTATGCATCTCTAATAGCTTTGATGAGTACTCTCTCATCTGTGTCTTTGGGACTGATTGGGCCTCTGGAGCTTGAGCTGACTATTGATTCATGACTTGGTGATAATAACCTACAGCTGGCATTCCATAGATAAGATGTGGTGTGTGTGACCCGAGATAGAGATAGCCTGGAGGAGTAGAACAATCCCTTATTTATTTTATTTATTTTGCTCCTTTGCACCATATTATTTATATTTTAACTTTGAACTTTCTTCAAACTACAAATCTACCATTCCAGTGTTTTTCTTGCTATACTTTATTTACTTTGCCACCATGGCATTTTTTTGCCTTTACCTCCCTTATCTCACGTCATTTGCTCACATTGTATATAGTCTTATTTTTTTTCTACTGCATCATTGATTGTATGTTGTTTTACTCCATGTGTAACTCTGTGTTGTTGTATGTTGTCGAACTGCTTTGCTTTATCTTGGCCAGGTCGCAATTGTAAATGAGAACTTGTTCTCAACTTGCCTACCTGGTTAAATAAAGGTTAAATAAAAAAAAAATGCGTCTAATCATTCTTGCATCTGGGAAATGGCACCGGGTGCAGATGCCCACAGGAGATTAACCCAAGGTGACTTATGATGCCCCCCGATCAGCATTGGAGGGGTGGAACCAGCCCTGACTAAGCATTTTTAGGTCTCCTATAAAAGATCTGTTTTTTTCATTAAAGGTTAAACTCTCAGCAACACACCTGAGAGCGTGCGGTAGACCAGCTTCATTATTGCAATAATTAAAAAATATTAAATAAAGATGATTTTTTGAAGAAATGACAAAGTCTCTCTCAGTTTTCATGAATTTCCACAACACTGTTAACAATTGCCAAATCAGAGGAAAGGAAAACGTGAGAGCAATGAAAGTTTAAATGTAACAAAAGAACAACAAAGAAGGACGTACCAAGGGAGAGCATACTCTTGACAGGTGAGACTAAGAAGATATGTCACACTGTAAGCTATAGTGAAAAGCCAACTTCTTTCAAATAATGTCCCATTCAAAGTTTAATTATGATATACAGTGCCTTCGGAAAGTATTCAGACTCCTTTACTTTTTCCAAATTTTGTTACATTACAGCCTTATTCTAAAATTGACTAAATACAATGTTTCCACATAAATCTACACACAATACCCCATAATGACAAAGTAATAACAGGTTTTTAGAACTGTTTGCTAATTTATATGAAAAAAATATATCACATTTACATAAGTATTCAGACCCTTTAACTCAGTACTTTGTTGAAGCACCTTTGGCAGCAATTACAGCATCAAGTCTTCTTGGGTATGACGCTACAAGTTTTGCACACCTGTATTTGGGGAATTTAGTTGGTTAGGACATCTACTCATGACACAAGTAATTTTACCAACAATTGTTTACAGACAGATTATTTCACTTATAATTCACTGTATCACAATTTCAGTGGGTCAGAAGTTTACATACACTACGTTAACTGTGCCTTTAAACAGCTTGGAACATTCCAGAAAATGATATCATGGCTTTAGAAGCTTCTGATAGGCTAATTGGCAAGGCCTACCTTCAAACTCAGTGCCTCTTTGCTTGACATCATGGGAAAATCAAAAGAATCAGCCAAGACCTCAGAAAAAAATTTGTAGACCTCCACAAGTCTGGTTCAACCTTGGGAGCAATTTCCAAACTCCTGAAGGTACCACGTTCATCCGTACAAACAATAGTACGCAAGTATGAACACCATGGGACCACGCAGCCATCATACCGCTCATGAAGGAGATGTGTTTGGTCTCCTTGAGATGAACATACTTTGGTGTGAAAAGTGCAAATCAATCCCAGAACAACAGCAAAGGACCTTGTGAAGATGCTGGAGGAAACAGGTACAAAATTATCTATATCCACAGTAAAATGAGTCCTCTATCGACATAACCTGAAAGGCCGCAAGGAAGAAGCCACTGCTCCAAAACCGCCATAAGAAAGCCAGTCTACGGTTTGCAACTGCACATGGGGACAAAGATCGTACTTTTTGGAGAAATTATCTCTGGTCTGATGAAACAAAAATAGAACTGTTTGGCCATAAAGGGGGAGGCTTGCAAGCCGAAGAACACCATCCCAACCGTGAAGCACGGGGGTGGCAGCATGTTGTGGGGGAGCTTTGCTGCAGGAGGGACTGGTGCACTTCACAAAATAAATGGCATCAGGAGGCAGGAAAATTATGTGGATATATTGATCTCAAGACATCAGTCAAGAAGTTAAAGCTTGGTCGCAAATGGGTCTTCCAAATGGACAACGACTCCAAGCATACTTCCAAAGTTGTGGCAAAATGGCTTAAGGACAACAAAGTCAAGGTATTGGAGTGGTCATCACAAAGCCCTGACCTCAAACCTACAGAACATTTGTGGGCAGAACTGAAATAGCGTGTCGAGCAAGGAGGCCTACAAACCTGACTCAGTTACCCCAGCTCTGTCAGGAAGAATGGGCCAAAATTCACCCAACTTATTGTGGGAAGCTTGTGGAAGGCTACCCGAAACGTTTGACCCAAGTTAAACAATTTAAAGGCAATGCTATCAAATACTATTTGAGTGTATGTAAACTTCTGACCCACTGGGAATGTGATGAAAGAAATAAAAGCTGAAATAAGTCATTCTCTCTACTATTATTCTGACATTTCACATTCTTAAAATAAAGTGGTGATCCTAACTGACCTCAGACAGGGAATTTTTACTAGGATTAAATGTCAGGAATTGTGAAAAACTCAGTTAAAATTTATTTGGCCAAGGTGTATGTAAACTTCCGACTTCAACTGTATATTTGAGATTCTTCAAAGCAGCCACGCCTTGATGACAGCTTTGCACACTCTTGGAATTCTCTCAACCAGCTTCATGAGGTAGTCACCTGGAATGCATTTCAATTAACAGGTGTGCTTCGTTAATTTATGGAATTTCTTTCCTTCTTAATGTGTTTGAGCCAATCAGTTGTGTTGTGACACAGAAGATAGCCCTATTTGGTAAAAGACCAAGTCCATATTATGTTAAGAACAGCTCAAATAAGCAAAGAGAGACGACAGTCCATCATTACTTTAGGACATGAAGGTCAGTCAATCTGGAAAAGTGCAGTCGCAAAAACCATCAAGAGCTTTGATGAAACTGGCTCTCATGAGGACCGCCACAGTAAAGGAAGACCCAGAGTTACCTCTGCTGCAGAGGACAAGTTTATTCGAGTTACCAGCCTCAGAAATTGTAGCCCAAATAAATTCTTCAGAGTCTTCAACTGGCAGCTTCATTAAACAGCACCCGCAAAACACCAGTCTCAACATCAACAGTGAAGAGGTGACTCCAGGATGCTGGCCTTCTAGGCAGAGTTCCTCTGTCCAGTGTCTGTGTTCTTAATCTTTTCTTTTTATTGGCCAGTCTGAGATATGTCTTTTTCTTTGCAACTCTGCCTACAATGCCAGCATCCCGGAGTCGCCTCTTCACTGTTGACGTTGAGACTGCTGTTTTGCGGGTACTATTTAATGAAGCTGCCAGTTGAGGACTTGTGAGGAGTCGAGATCTTCAGTTTCTTGCCAATTTCTCGCATGGAATAGCCTTAATTTCTCAGAACAATAATAGATTGACGAGTTTCAGAAGAAAGTTCTTTGTTTCTGGACATTTTGAGCCTGTAATCGAACCCACAAATGCTGATGCTCCAGATACTCAACTATTCTAAAGAAGGCTAGTTTTATTGCTTCTTTAATCAGGACAACAGTTTTCAGGTGTGCTAACATAATTGCAAAAGGGTTTTCTAATGATAATTTATAGATAATGTTGCAAATGTCGGAGAGACAGACAGCAAGGTTTATACAAATCTCGGCTGTTGAAAACTAAATGTTAGTCTAAAAGAAATGTGAGATAAGGTCGAGATAGATGCTTTTTAAAGTGGAGATCAAGTTTATAAGTTGCCTGGCTGGGCTGATGAGATAGTGGATTGCGCAGTCAGAAGGAACAGAGTAAATAGGCATTTTAACGTCATAGATTTACCCGGTGGCAAATTGTGTAATAGACACCGGCTGGAATGCAATTTTAACAAATCAGTATTCAGTGTTAGACCCACCCATTTGTATAATAGGGAAAAATCAACAGAAAAAAGTGTTCTTAACAACACAGACACACCTCATACACAAGCAGACTCTTGTACTCACATATACACTCACACACATGCATACGCCCATACTCACAAACACATGTACATACAGTGCCCTCATAAAGTATTCAGACTCCTTGACTTTTTCCACATTTTGTTACGTTACAGCCTTATTCTAAAATTGATTAAAGATAACTTTTTTCAGCCATCTACACACAATACCCCATAATGACAAAGCAAAAACAGTTTTTGTAAATGTTTGCAAATGTATAAAAAAAACATACCTTATTTACATAAATATTCAGACCCTTTGCTATGAGACTCAAAATTTAGTTCAGGTGCATCCTGTTTCTTTTGATCATCCTTAAGATGTTTCTACAAGTTGATTGGAGTTCACCTGTGGTAAATTCAATTGACTGCACATGATTTGGAAAGACACACACCTGTCTATATAAGGTCCCACAGTTGACAGTGCATGTCAGAGCAAAAACCAAGCCATGAGGTCGAAGGAATTGTCCGTAGAGCTCCGAGACAGGATTGTGTCCTGTCTCGGCACAGATCTGGGGAAGGGTATCAAAAAATGTTGGCAGCATTGAAGGTCCCCAAGAACACAATGAAAGAAGTTGGGAACCAACAAGACTATTCATAGAGCTGGCCGCCTGGCCAAACTGAGCAATCGGGGGAGAAGAGCCTTGGTCAGGGAGGTGACCAAGAACCCAATGGTCACTCTGACAGAGCTCCAGAGTTCATCTGTGGAGATGGGAGAACCTTCCAGAAGGACAACCATCTCTGCAGCACCCCACCAATCAAGCCTTTATGGTAGAGTGTTCAGATGGAAGCCACTCCTCAGTAAAAGGCACATGACATTGCCAAAGGGTAGCTAAAGACTCTCAGACCATGAGAAACAAGATTCTCTGGTCAAGATTCACCTTCCAACAGGACAACGACCCTAAGCACCCAGCCAAGACAACGCAGGAGTGGCTTTGGGATAAGTCTCTGAATGTCCTTGAGTGGCCCAGCCAGAGCCCGGACTTGAACCCGATCTAACATCTCTGGAGAGACCTGAAAATAACTGTGCAGCGACGCTCCCCATCCAACCTGACAGTGCTCGAGAGGATCTGCAGAGAAGAATGAGATGAAATTCCCCAAATACAGGTGTGCCAAGCTTGTAGCGTCATACCCAAGAAGACTTGATGCTGTAATTGCTGCCAAAGGTGCTTCAACAAAGTACTGAGTTAAAGGGTCTGAATACTTATGTAAATGTGATATTTTTTATTTATTTATTATATAAATTAGCAAACAATTCTAAAAACCTGTTTTTACTTTGTCATTATGGGGTAATGTGTGTCTATTGATAAGGGGAAAAAACAATTTCATCCATTTTAGAATAAGGCTGTAACTTAAAATGTGGAAAAAGTCAAGGGGTATGAATACTTTCCGAAGGCACTGTACACACACACTCAAACACACACAGCCAACGATGCTGTCCCATGTATTGTATATAGAGACTGGACACTTCCTGTTTCCTTGATACTGTTTTTCAAACTGTGTATTTATATACTGTTACGGCCCCTCCTCTGCAGTGCAGGGGCGGTTCCTCCTGCAGGCAGAGGAGGGTCGTTAGTGATTTGAGCCACCTGGGCTCAGGGTATTTAAACTGCTTCTCTAACCACTCTTCTCTCTCTCTCTGCTCCTCCAGGTATGATCCTGTTTTGTTTGTTCCTTTGTAGTTTTGCGTAGTTTCCACTCAGTCATATTCACACACACACAACTTCATGCATCCCTGCACTTTACATACACCCTACGTTATGACATTTCCACATCTCATTCCTTTTTCTTTGTTTAAAGTTAATAGTTTTTGGTTTATAATAAAGAACCTTTTTGATTGGCCTATACCTGTTGTTCGTGTCCCCTCATTTTTGCCACAGGCTATGAGCCGGCCTGTGACAAGTGGGGGCTCGTCTGTAAATTAAAGTTAATTGTACTTTAGTCTTACTTTAGTATTTTAGTTTACTTTAACATTTTGTCATAGTTGGTTAAGGTTTTGTCTAGATTGTCTTTGCTTTATTATTGATAGGTTTGTTTATTTGTAATTTGGCTTATTTGACTATTGTTTTATAGTTAACTTGGGTTAGTTTAGTTCAGATTGCCAAATTTTTTGTTTGAGGGGATGTTTTGGTTGGGCCAATATTGTTGAAGAGAGCGTTGAGAGCCATGTGTTATTTTGGTTCAGTTAGCTTGGTAGCTAAATTTGGTTAGCAATTCACTCTGGGTTTTTCTGGGTTTTTGTTCAAGTGGGAGTCCTCTCCTGTTCAGGCTTATCATCGAGTGTCAATAGGAGGCTCGTGGTGTTTTTGTTTTAGGTGGCAGTGAACGTGGGTAGAGCTTCCCTTTTCCTTTTCCCCTACATCGGCTCGGGAGCACCTCCGTGGTTATGGGGGGCCGCCAGTTCTGGTTGTCTTTTCCACTCCACTGGTTTTGTGTGCATAAAACCCCACCACATGTGACTGCACGAAGACCAGGGCCAGTTAGGTAGTTGTTTTTGGAGGATAGTGGGGTGTGGCTCCTGTCCTTGAACCCAGACTGACAGCAGGTGAGTTGTGTATTTTTTTTTAGCATTTGTAATAGTTGTGTTGGTTGAGGAAAATGTCTTCCATTCTGAGTAGTTTTGTTCAAGCTCCTTCAGAGGTAGCCTTAGAGTTGTGTACTAAGGAGCAGTTAATTGAAATTGCTGAACATTATCAGATTGAGATTGTTGCTAAAAAAAATTAAAGAGACTGTTAAAGCTAAATTAAAGCAGGGTCTTAGGGAAATAGGTGTTTTTTTGGGGTCAGTCTGCTAGTAGTTAGGGTACAAGTTTTCAGTCTAGCCCTTCATTAATTTTTGAGCAGCAGAGGGAGATGTTGCAAATGCAGTTGGAGATAGCATTTCTCAATCGCGCTAATAGACCAGAAGGACTACCACAGTTTGATGTTTCACAGAATCTTCGTTTGTTGCCTAAATTTGATGAGTCAGATCCAGACACATACTTTGCTTTATTTGAGCATATTGCAGAAGCTAGAGCTTGGTCAGATTTGGACATGACTGTGTTGTTGCAATGTTTACTTACAGGTAAAGCACGTGAGGCTTTTGCAGCACTGAGTGTAGCTGACAGTAAAGTGTATGCTAAAGTTAAATCAGCAGTTATGAAGGTCTACGAGCTTGTGCCAGAGGCATATCGTCAACGTTTTCGTTACAGGAAAAAGTTAGATTCACAAACCTATTCTGAGTTTGTTCGTGATTTGACTTCTGCATTTAATCGTTGGTGTACAGCTTCTGAAGTTAGTACTTTTGAGGGTCTGTCTAATTTGATTGTGTTAGAACAGTTCAAAAATTCTGTGTGTGACCAGGTTGCTACATACATGAATGAACGTAAAGTTAAGTCTCCAAGGGATGCAGCAGTCCTTGCAGATGAGTAGAGTGGCAATATGTATATTGTTATGTCATGCGAATTGAATTGAGTAGAGGCTAACACATAAAAGCCATTTTGAGTCAAACAGTGACATGTACCATAAAAATAACTTTACTTCTAGGAATAGTAGGTCACCTTTTTTTGGAGCTTCTTTCCAAAGGGCTCAGCAGAAGTTTGGGTCTGGAGGACTTAAAGCACCGGTTAATGCTAATACCTGTCGCTACTGTTTAGTTAAAGGACATTGGAAGAAAGATTGTCCTCTACTTAAATAAAAAAAATCAGGTCAAGTTAAACCTGCTGTGATGCCAGCTTTTTCAGCCTTTATTTCAGATGGTGTAGTGTCCCTGGTAGATGGCAACCAAAATGTTTCAATCAAGATCTTAAGAGACACTGGAGCTTTAGATTATTTTATTCTGGAATCTGTTTTGCCGTTCTCTAAGGATTCTGATACTGGCAGTTGTGTAATGGTACGTGGTATGGGTTTAGTTCCATTCTCTTCTCCTTTACATGAAGTTACCCTAAAATGTGGTCTGGTAGAGGGTGATGTAGATGTTGGGGTTAGACCCCAGTTGCCAGTAGAGGGAGTCCACATGATTTTGGGGAATGACTTGGCAGGTAGTAAGGTGTGGGCAGATGGCAAACTAAACATCTTTACGAAGCAACCTTCAGTGTCCCCAGCAAGGGTATCTCCAGATCGCAACTGTGTATCTCCTGAGGTATTTCCAGTTTGTGCTGTTACCCACGCTGCCTCTCGTAATAAGGTTGAGAGTAAGCCAGAAAGTCTTGAGTTGCCAGTCAAACTCCAGTTAGAACAGTTGACTAGTTCAAGAGATTCATTGATGGCTGAGCAAAAGGCCGATACTACCTTGGCTCATCTGTTTGATAAAGTTGTTCCTGATTCAGTGGTGAGGAATAGTGCTCAGTGTTATTTTCTTCTTGATGGGCTGTTGGTTAGGAAATGGGTTCCACACTATGATCAGGGTCTAGGAGAACCAGTCTTTCAAATAGTTGTACCTACTACTTTGCGAAATAAAGCGTTGCAAACTTCACATGGTGATGTGGCAGGTCATATGTGTGTTCGTAAAACTTATGATCGCGTACTCCGTTATTTTTTTCTGGCCACGTTTAAAGGGGGATGTAGCTCAGTTTATTAAAACTTGTCATACATGTCAGCATACAAGCAAGCCAAACCAGGTTGTAAAGCCAGCACCTTTGTATCCAATACCAGCCGCAGGGCAACCTTTTGAGCATATTATTATCAATTGTGTTGGGCCTTTACCACGGTCCAAGTCAGGTCATAGTTACTTATTAACTGTTATGTGTCAAGCAACTTGATATCCGGCAGCTTTTTCCTTGCGTACCTTAACTTCAAAATCAGTAGTTAAAGCGTTAACTCAATTTATTTCAACATTTGGGATTCCAAAAATCATCCAGTCAGATCAGAGGTCTAATTTTACCTCCCATTTATTTGCTCAGGTTCTCAAACAGCTTAAAGTTCAACACAATAAGTCTACTGCATTCCATGCCTAGTCAGGGAGCTTTGGAACGTTTTCATCAAACTTTAAAATCCTTGCTTCGTGCATACTGTACAGAACTGTCTGCAGATTGGGAAGAGGGGTTACCTTGGCTGTTACTAGCTGCTCGTGAAGTAGTGCAGGAAAGCACAGGGTTTAGCCCAAATTACTTAGTGTTTGGTTATAAGGTGCATGGGCCTTTAGCAGTGCTGCAGGATGGTTGTTTGCCTGAGGAACCACCTCGGAACCTTATTGACTATGTAAATGGTTTTAGGCTGAAGTTGTATAGGGCTGGTGAACTGGCGAAAGAAAAACTAAAATGTTCTCAACAGAAAATGAAACTGAAATATGACGGACAGGCTGAGCTCCGTGAGTTTAGTCCTGGTGATCGTGTACTTGCTCTTCTGCCTCTTGTAAGTTCACCTTTTCAGGCAAAATACTGTGGTCCTTTCACTGTGTTGCGTAAAGTGTCATATTTGAACTATCTTATTGAAACCCCTGGTCATAGGAAGTCCTCTAAATTATGCCATGTGAACCTGTTAAAATGTTACCACTCCCGGGATCTAAGCAAAGTGGAAGGCACTCCAGCAGTGAGGTCAGCATTGACTGCTGCTCCAGTCACTGCATCTTGTGGCTTTAACTTTGTGGAGGGGGGAGAAGAGGATGTAGTTAGGGTTTCGGATGAGGTCTTACAAGGTCGGTTGAAAAACTCCCAGACTTTGCAAAACCTTGGGGTTTTGGTAGATCATTTAGACTCTGAGAAACGTGATGAATTGGTAGCTCTTATTAGAAGCTACCCTTTTTTGTTTTCTGACACTCTATCGCAAACCCACTTAATTGAGCATGACATAGACATCGGAGATGCTAAGCCTATCAAACAGATTTTATCGTGTATCTGAGGAGAAGAAACTGCAATTGGAAACAGAGGTGCAGTATATGTTGGACAATGGTATTGCGGAGCCATGTTCAAATTGGGCTTCACCCTGTCTTCTGGTCAAAAAGTCTGATTCCACTTCCAGACCTTCCACTGATTATAGAAAAGTTAACAATGTTACTAAAGCAGACCTTTACCCTCTTCCTAGGATGGAGGACTGTATCGATCAAGTTGGGTCAGCAAAGTATGTTAGCAAATGTGATCTTTTAAAGGGATATTGGCAAGTGCCCCTTACCAAAAGAGCTTGTGAGATTGCTGCCTTTATAACTCCATCTGGTTTGTTCTCTTATACAGTGATGGCTTGCGGAATGCTCCAGCCACCTTCCAGAGGCTGACGAATCGGGTGGTCTCAGGTCTGGAAGGGTGTGCCGTGTATTTGGACGATGTGGTCGTCTACTCTGACTCCTGGGAGGAGCATGTCTGGAGAGTGCAAGCCCTGTTCGAAAGACTGGTGTAGGCCAGGTTGACTATCAATTTGGCAAAGTGTGAGTTTGCCAAAGCTACAGTCACATACCTAGGCAAGGTTGTTGGTCAGGGTGTTGTCTGTCCCGTGGAAGCCAAGGTCCAGGCTGTGAAGCAGTTCCCACAGCCCTCCACAAAGAAAGAACTGATGCGCTTCCTGGGAATGGCGGGGTACTACCGTGCTTTCTGTAAAAACTTTTCGGTAGTAGTGTCCCCACTGACCAATCTGTTGAAGGCCAAGGCTGAATTTATCTGGTCCACCCAGTGTCAAGAGGCATTTGATGCAGTTAAGGCTCTTTTGTGTTTGGCACCCGTGTTGGCAGCACCAAATTTTGGGAAACCTTTCAAATTGCAGGTAGACACCAGTCAAATCGGTGCTGGGGCTGTGCTTCTCCAGGAAAATGATGACAATGTTGAGTGTCCAGTCAGTTTCTTTTCCCGGAAATGTAATAAGTATCAGCAAAACTATTCTGTAATTGAAAAGGAGGCTTTAGGTCTCATTTGGGCTTTACAGCACTTCGAAGTCTATGTTGGTTCTGGTTTGACCCCTTTAACTGTGTTCACAACCCATTTATTTTTCTGAAGACCCTGCAAAATCCCAACCAGCGCCTGATGCGTTGGCCTTTGTTCTTGCAACCATTCAACCTCGATATTAGACACAATAGTGGTAAGGATAATATCATTGCTGATGCTCTGTCCCGTGCTCCTTTAACCTAGTTGGTATTTTCTCTCTGCTGACCCCTGCGGGCTGTCTGCGCCTCCTTCCTCTTAAATTGCTCCCCAGGTACCAGGGCTGCCGAGTTTGAGGGGCGGACAGTCAGCTAGGGGACACGGGGCTACTGCTAGGAGCCGGGACTGGTATCCGTTTTTAAATTTATTTTATTATTTTTTGGGGGGGGGGAACTTTGGATTGTTTTAAATATGTTGGGTCGAAATTTGTGTTGAGGGTGGGACCCTCATTTTAAGGAGAGGGGTGTCACGGCCCCTCCTCTGCAGTGCGGGGGCGGTTCCTCCTGCAGGCAGAGGAGGGTCGTTAGTGATTGGAGCCACCTGGGCTCAGGGTATTTAAACTGCTTCACTACCCACTCTTCTCTCTCTCTCTCTCTGTTCCTCCAGGTATGATCCTGTTTTGTTTGTTCCTTTGTAGTTTTACATAGTTTCCACTCAGTCATATTCACACACACAGATTCATGCATCCCTGCACTTTACATACACCCTACATTATGACATTTCCACACCTCATTCCTTTTTCTTTGTTTAAAGTTAACAGTTTTTGGTTTATAATAAATAACCTTTTTGATAGGCCTATACCTGTTGTTCGTGTCCCCTCATTTTTGTCCCCTCATTTTTGGGGACCTTCAATGCTGCAGAAATATTTGGTACCCTTCCCCAGATCTGTGCCTCGACACAATCCTGTCTCGGAGCTCTACGGACAATTCCTTCAACCTAATGGCTTGGTTTTTGCTCTGACATGCACTGTCAACTGTGGGACCTTACATAGACAGGTGTGTGCCTTTCGAAATCATGTCCAGTCAATTGAATTTACCACAGATGGACTGCAATCAAGTTGTAGAAACATCTCATATCAGAACTCAGGATAAGACCCAGATGCAGACAGCTAGAGTCACAGATGTGTATTGACCTAAACAGGGGCCAGGCAAAAGACAGGTCAAAGGCAGGCAGAGGTCCATAATCCAGGGCAGAGTCAATAAGATACAGAACAGCAGGCAGGCTCGGGGTCCGGATAGGCAGAAGTACGTTAACCTGTCTGGGCTAGGGGGCAGTATTTTCACGGCCGGATGAAAAACATACCCAATTTAAACAGGTTACTACTCTGGCCCAGAAACTAGAATATGCATATTATTAGTAGATTTGGAAAGAAAACACTCTGAAGTTTCTAAAACTGTTTGAATGGTGTCTGTGAGTGTAACAGAACTCATATGGCAGGCATAAACCTGAGAAAAATCCAAGCAGGAAGTGGAAAGTCTGAGAATTGTAGTTCTTCTTTTGATTCTCTATTGAAGCTACAGTGTCTGTGGGGTGACGTTGCACTTCCTAATGCTTCCATTGGCTGTCTAAAGCCTTCAGAAAGTGGTTTGAGCATTCTCCTGTCACTGGGCAGATAATAGGAGCTCAGTTTCTGAGTGGATTGCCTAGCAACAAAGGGATTGGATATGCGCAGTCACGCGAGCACGCCGTTCCTTCTTTTTCTTCTTGAATGAATATGCTATTGTCCGGTTGGAATATTATCGCCATTTTACGTTAAAAATACCATAAAGATTGATTTTAAACAGCGTTTGACATGCTTCTAAGTACGGTAATGGAACATTTTGACTTTTCGTCTCTCGTTCCGCGCTCGCGCGTTATGCCTTTGGCTAAGTGATCTGTACGCACGAACAAAACGGAGGTATTTGTACATAAATATGGATTATTTCCAACAAAACAACATTTCTTGTGGAAGTAGTAGTCCTGGGAGTGCATTCTGACAGAGATCAGCAAAGGTAAGAGAATATTTCTAATACTAATTCTGAGATTAGGTTGCCCCGAACTTGGCGGGTGTCTGAATAGCTCACCGTGATGGCTGAGCTATGTACTCAGAATATTGAAAAATGTGCTTTCTCCGTAAAGCTATTATAAAATCTGACACAGCGGTTGCATCCAGGGGTAGTCTATTTATAATTCTTTAAATAATTATTATATATTTTGTCAACGTTTAGGATGAGTATTTTTGTAAATTGATGTGCACATTCACCGGACGTTTTGGTGGGAATACATTTTCTGAACATCACGTGCCAATGTGAAATGCTGTTTGTGGATATAAATATGAACTTTATCGAACAAAACATACATGTATTGTGTAACATAATGTCCTTGGAGTGTCATCTGATGAAGATCGTCAAAGGTTAGTGCTTCATTTAGTTGTGTTTTGGGTTTTATTGACACATGTCCTTGCTTGGAAAATGGCTGTGTGATTATTTTTGTCTATGTACTCTCCTAACATAATCTAATGTTTTGCTTTCGCTGTAAAGCCTTTTTGAAATCAGACAATGTGGTTACATCAAAGAGAAATGTGGTTACATCAAAGAAAAGTGTATCTTTAAAATGGTGTAAAATAGTTGTATGTTTTGAAAAAGTTGAATTATGACATTTTGTTGTTTTTGAATTTGCCGCCCTGATATTTCACTGGCTGTGTCCCGCAGGTGGGCCCCCACGTAGCCCATAGAAGTTAACAGGTCAGAGTCAGGCAGGTACAGAACGGCAGGCAGGCTCGGGGTCAGGGCAGGCACAATGGTCAGAACCGGGGAACTAGGAAAAATAACATGAGAAAGCAGGGAGACTGGAAACACGCTGGTAAGACCTGACAAGACGATCTGGCAAGAGACAAACATAGAACACAGGTATAAATACAGTGGGAATAATGAGGAAGATGAGCGACACCTGGAGGGGGTGGAGACAAGCACAAAGACAGGTGAAAAAGATCAGCGTGTGACAGTACCCCCCTAGGGGCGCATACCTGGTTGACCAGGGTGCGGGCGTTGGAACTCAGCGATGAGGCCTGGGTCCAGGATGTCCCTAGCGGGGACCCAGCACCTCTCCTCCGGGCCATAACCCTCCCAGTCAACCAGGTACTGGAATAACCTGCCCCACGGTTGAACCTTCAGGAGGCGTCTCACCGTCTACACTGGTTGGCCATGGATGAGACGAGGGAGAGGGGTGGGCCTGGAAATAGGAGACAAAGGGCTGTGAGACATAGGTTTGGGATTGACAGAGTGGTGGGATTGACGGAGACAAGGAAGCGAAGAGTCATCTCCAGGTCTTGATTGGCTTGCTCCGACTGGCAGTTGGACTGGGGTTGGAACCCGGAGGATAGGCTGGCCGACAACCCAATGAGCATGCAGAATGCCTTCCAGAACGGGGACGAGAACTGAGGACCCTGGTCGGAGACCATGTCCACCGAGAGTCCATGGATCCGGAAGACTTGCTGCACCATGAGCTGGGCCGTCTCTATGGCAGAGGGTAGCTTGGGGAGAGGAATAAAGTGCGCGGCTTTGGAAAACAGTCCAATACTGTCAGGATGGCGGTGTTGCCATCAGACGGGGGAAGACCCGTGACGAAGTAAAGGGATATGTGAGCCCAGGGACAGTGAGAGACAGGCAGTGGTTGAAGGAGACCAGCCGTTGCTTGCAGAGGAGTCATGTTCTGCACACAGACCGTGCAGGCGGAGACGTCCGGGACCGTTGGTAGGCCACCAAAAGTATTGCCACACAAAGGCCAGGGTCCGACGGGAGCCTGGGTGGCAGGCAAGCCTGGAGGAGTGGGCCCACTCCAGGACCGAGGAGGGGATAGCATCAAGCACAAACATCCGGTTATCTGGGCCCCCCCGGGGTTCGGCTGGGAATGCTGCACCTCACGGATCTGAATGTTGAATGTGATCTTGAATGTGTCAAGATATCATAATATCTCCTTGGATCGGATTCTCCACCGAGAGGTTTCGAAACGTATTTTTCTCAAGGCGTGCTTTTGACAGATGCCCCTCGTGGATGACTGTGTTGCAGTTAGCATTGGGGGAAGACAGTGTGGTCAGTGGGGAAGGCACTGTGACCATACATGGCTGGTGTTTCAATCCATCAGTGGGAGTAACCGATCCATCAAGTCTGCTCCGAGTAGCAGGGGTTCAAATTTGAGGCTGGTAACATACACAGGGTGACCAAGCGATACATCCTGGAAGTGTAGTTTCCGCAATATTCTCAATGTGAGTGGCGAGGTAGTCTGAGGGAAACCTCAAAGTGTAGTTTCGCATCATTCTACGTTTAACCAATGTTTAGTTGGCTTCAAAGCCCTTTTGAGATCATTGAACAATGTTTGAGGGATGAGCGATATTGTCGCGCCCGAAACAATTAGCAAATGACAAGTTAAGCAGTCGTTTGCAACAACGTGATGTGCCGTTTCCGTTCAAGGTGAAAGCAGATCGACTTTCGGATTTTGAGTGGGCTTGGCTTTAGCGAAGCTTTTGACCTTTTTCTTTGCAACTTTTGTATCGGAGTCTACAGACAAAACCTGTGGGCTTGTTTCTTGATCGAGCGGGCCCTGGACAGGGTCTCGAGTAAGAGCAGGAGAAATTAGATTTTTAACGTCCTTGCTAAAGGTGTTAATTCCTGCAGACCTGGTATCCGGTAATTCCCTGTCTAGTCCTTATGACTTATCTTTTACCCTTTTTCTCAAATTTTTCTCGCTTTAGTTCCTCACATAGTGGAACTTCTAGAGAACATTGGTCTACGTTTTGATCGTCCTTTAACGCTTTGTTACCCTTGTTGTAACGTGTGCGCTGAGAGTCGGGAAACAAGTTCAGGGAGTGTGTTTAATAAATAAACGTAACATAATACAAAACAAGAAAACACAAACAACGCACAGACATGACACTGGAACAGAAACAATGACGCCTGGGGAAGGAACCAAAGGGAGTGACATATATAGGGAAGGTAATCAGGGAGGTGATGGAGTCCAGGTGAGTCTGATGATGCTCAGGTGCGAGTAACAATGGTGACAGGTGTGCGCCATAACGAGCAGCCTGGTGACCTAGAGGCCGGAGAGGGAGCACACGTGACACTTG
The DNA here is from genome assembly GCF_901001165.1 of Salmo trutta. NCBI lineage: Eukaryota > Metazoa > Chordata > Actinopteri > Salmoniformes > Salmonidae > Salmo > Salmo trutta. Next base: position 41,614,876 of record NC_042971.1, on the reverse strand, counting down.
TGCTCTGACACTTTGAGTGGGTTGGGTGCAGGAACATAGCGAACAGGTCGATTGTAGTGGTAGTCGTTTCGATGGCGACATACTTTACAGTTATTTAGACCGCGGTGGTTATTGGAGTTGTGGTAGAAACCGCTGTTGTGCATCATCTCTCAACGTTCCAATACCTCATAATGCACCTGGTCAAACTTAAAAACCGAGTTGTCAGGGCTCTTAGTGTTGCGAGCTTTTTATGCCTCAAAAGCTGTGCTTGCAAGCTCTCTGTTGTAAGATAGGCAAGCCAACGTGGGCTGTAGGGCCCAAGTAGGTAATGAAGGTGGGATACATGTTTGACAGAAACATTTGTTTGAATGTTAACAGCTCTTCCATTCCTGTTTCAGTGAGTAGGCCAAAGTAAGCTGACCGAAGCCTATGATAGTAAGCTGTGTTAATTCCGAGCTTGTTTGACAGTGTTAGCCAGTGAGCTATTGTGTTTGCGAGTCGTAGAACCACTGAATTCTAATTTCAAGTTTAGCGTAGTCGTTTAGCACGTGTTGCTGTTGTAGATGTGTCTATTCGACATTCGCTTCAACAGGTAAACCCTGTTAGAACCCATAGCGTTCGGGCAGCCATCCATGTGTCCTCTATGTCAGCTTGGAATGTCTCAGTATCGTTTGGCTGACCTGGAACGGGGTCAAAGGTGGGGAAATTTTTGACGAGTCTGTCAAGGCGTTCCGAATCAAGCGGGCGGAAAGTTGGCTTCATCCTGTGGGGAAATTGGGGCTGAAAGGCCAAGAAGAAAAGCCAAGCTTTGGCTTCGTTGGTGTAGAGGCGCCATATTACTCAGTGCCGAATGGCCAAGAGGAGAAGACTTGGTTGGGTAGTCACGCTGTAGCGCGTGACCACTCTGGAATTCCTCCAGATGGTACCTAAGGGTGGTATTCTGCTGCATTGCAGAGTCCACTTGAGCGCTTAGAGTACTGATTTTGGACACCTGAGTGTCGCACTTGCTCCGTTCGGTCTCAAACTTATCTGTCATGGTTTGCAGATAGAGGTCTTGAGTACGGAGCGAAAGATTCAGTGATGAGATTTCCTACACTTGCATAGAAATCAATATTTCCATCTTCATCATCTGAGTTTTCTCATCATTCATTAGGTCAGCGACTTCAATGAGTTCTGCTGATTTGTCATCCAACTTAGTCATTATGTTCATTAACTGATCGTCTTTGGTCTGCAGCATTTGGAGTAGAACATTGTTACTTTGAGTTACGTTCAACAAAACTTCATGCATGTTATCAAGTTGCGAGCTCTTGTTCGTAGATAACTCGTCAGATTTATCTAGTTGGGCGTGGACATCGTCGTAATTCATTTTGGCTAAATTGAGTTGTTCCTGGAGAAGACGATTTTGTTCCTGTAGAAGACGATTTTGTTGAAGAGTTTGTGCTCGTTCATCGTCATAAGTTTTTGCAATTGCTTTTAATAATTAAAATGTAATTGTTCAGTTTTCAAACGCAGTTTCATAGCTAGCAGTATTTTTCCCTTTTCTGCGTTTGTCATTCGTTTCCCAGTTCTCTCCGCCTTTGTCGCGATTTCTACTGGTTTTTTCCGCTAATGGCATAGTTAGGGTTGGTATCACTGCTGAGGTCAGAGATCAATCCTTTTATGTGTGAGGTGTTCACTAATTAGCGAGGGAGTGGGGACCACCCCGTCTGATAGCTTGCACATTATTAGAACTTTTGAGAGGGGGGGATTTTTTTTCTCCTATTTTTCCAAAGTTTGATTTTAATCTATTTATAGACGTTAATGAACCATCAGTAATGTTGGAGGTGGACGTGAATGAATTTGCAAAAGTAAATTGAATTGATTAATCAATGTTAATGATAAATCAAACTATATTGGCTATTTGGGAATTCAACTTTAATTAACCTGAGAGCATTTCTTCATCTAGGTTAATATGGAAAAGTTTAAAATGTCTCATTTGATTGGAAGAACCTGAAAAGGTATGTTCGACAATTTAATTTATTAAATGAGACGATGATATCCAATCAATTGAGAATGGCTGGATTATCATAAGTGTAACCAGGAGTTTAAACGTTAGGGTGCATTCACCACCAGGTTCACATACCCTAAGGTCGAAGCCACATGGGATTCCCGCGAACGCGGGACTTCCGTCAGTACTGGGTAGTTATAATCAATGAGCTTTGCAAAAGCAAATTTGACTGATTAATCAATGTTAATGATAATTCAAACCTGTATAGGCTATTTGGGAATTAAACTTTAATTAACCTGAAAGCGTAGCTGTACCAAGATTAATGATTAAAAGGTTAAATTGTCTCATTTGTAGAAACCAATCAATTTGGATATTATTTAAAATGTCCATTTGAAAAAGGTAGTCTGGCAATTTTACCTCTTAGTTAAATTGAATGAGACAACGATATCCAAATCAGTTGAGATTGGCTGGATATCATAAGTAACCACTTGATATAAATGTGATACACGTTTGGTGACACACAAATAATGAATCTTTTTTTTTTACTGACGATTCTTCTCCCCCAGGGGTCACGATCGCAGAAAGCTGACATCAAACGGAAGTACAGAGGGGTAGGACTTCCGTCGAACAAGACGGAGGAATTTCAACGTGACAGAGGAAAAACAAAAATGGCTGCTCTCCATTTGTTACCTTAAGCATCTCGTGCACGCTAATCCTGCTTTGTACACTTTCAAGCATAACATAGCATAATTTACACTACGGGAAGAGGTTCTACTAATGACGTCTCACCATCAACCCATTCGGCATTCTTCTTTGCTAGCACTAAATTACCGGAACTCGCGGACATTTTAGAAAAAAGATACACCTGTCGGAAGTTTACATACACCTTAGCCAAATACATTTAAACTCAGTTTTTCACAATTCCTGACATTTAATCCTAGTAAAAATTCCCTGCCTTTGGTCAGTTAGGATCACCACTTTATTTTAAGAATGTGAAATGTCAGAATAATAGTCGAGAGAATTATTTATTTCAACTTTTATTTCTTTCACCACATTCCCAGTGGGCCAGAAGAAGAATACACGCAATTAATCAAATCAAATCAAATGTATTTATAAAGCCCTTCTTACATCAGCTGATATCTCAAAGTGCTGTACAGAAACCCAGCCTAAAACCCCAAACAGCAAGCAATGCAGGTGTAGAAGCACGGTGGTTAGTATTTGGTAGCATTGCCTTTAAAAATTGTAGCCTTCCACAATCTTCCCACAATAAGTTGGGTGAATTTTGGCCCATTCCTACTGACAGAGCTGGTGTAACTGAGGCAGGTTTGTAGGCCTCCTTGCTCGCACACACTTTTTCAGTTCTGCCCACAAATGTTCTATAGGTTTGAGGTCAGGGCTTTGAGATGGCCACTCCAATACCTTGACTTTGTTGTCCTTAAGCCATTTGGCCACAACTTTGGAAGTATGCTTGGGGTCATTGTCCATTTGGAAGACCCATTTGCGACCAAGCTTTAACTTCCTAACTGATGCCTTGAGATGTTGCTTCAATATATCCACATAATTTTCGCCCCTCATGATGCCATCTATTTTGTGAAGTGTACCAGTCCCTCCTGCAGCAAAGCACCCCCACAACATGATGCTGCCACCCCCGTGCTTCACGGTTGGGATGGTGTTCTTTGGCTTGCAAGCCTCTGCCTTTTTCCTCCAAACATAATGATGGTCATTATGGCCAAACAGTTCTATTTTTGTTTCATCAGACCAGAGGACATTTCTCCAAAAAGTACAATCTTTGTCCCCATGTGCAGTTGCAAACCGTAGTCTGGCTTTTTTTTATGGCAATTTTGCAGCCATGGCTTCTTCCTTGCTGAGCGGCCTTTCAAGTTATGTTGATATAGGACTCGTTTTACTGTGGATATAGATATGTTTGTACCTGTTTCATCCAGCATCTTCACAAGGTCCTTTGCTGTTGTTCTGGGATTTATTTGCATTTTTCGCACCAAAGTACTTTCATCTCTAGTAGACAGAACGCATCTCCTTCCTGAGCAGTATGACAGCGGTGTGGTCCCATGGTGTTTATACTTGCGTACTATTGTTTGTACAGATGAACGTGGTACTTTCAGGCGTTTGGAAATTGCTCCCAAGGATGTACCAGACTTGTGGAGGTCTACAATTGTTTTTCTGAGGTCTTGGCTGATTTCTTTTGATTTTCCCATGACATCAAGCTAAGAGGCACTGAGTTTGAAGGTAGGCCTTGAAATACATCCACAGGTACACCTCCAATTAACTAAAATGATTATCAAGTAGCCTATCAGAAGCTTCTAAAGCCATGACATCATTTTCTGGATATTTCCAAGCTGTTTAAAGGCACAGTCAACTTAGTGTATGTAAACTTCTGACCCACTGGAATTGTGATACAGTGAATTATAAGTGAAATAATCTGTCTGTAAACAGTTGTTGGAAAAATTACTTGTGTACTGCACAAAGTAGATGTCCTAGCCGACTTGCCAAAACTATAGTTTGTTAACAAGAAATTTGTGGAGTGGTTGAAAAATGAGTTTTAATGACTCCAACCTAAGTGTATGTAAACTTCCGACTTCAACTGTATATAACCCACCATTCACTCAATATAATTATTTCTGCCAGATAACACCAACACTGTGGAGTTGCTGAGCTCTAGGTTCACACGGTTATTTCAGCTGCCTCTAGATTTATTTTACTAGGCAGGTTAGTTAAGAACAAATTCTTATTTTCAATGACAGCCTAGGAACAGTGGGTTATAACTGCCTTGTTCAAGGGAAGAACGACTGATTTTTACCTTGTCAGCTTGAGGATTCGATCTTGCAACCTTTCAGTTACTAGTCCAACGCTCTAACCACTAGGCTACCTGCCGCCCCGTGCTTGGCACTTGCGTGGGAGTGTGAGTGACAGAGAAATACTAATTGTTGCATCCCAACTATCGGATCAATAACCTAATAGGCATTTCAAATACTCTAACTGAATGGTATGGCTAAGGTTGATAAGAGACATCCTCGCTGCTTTTACAACGTTTTGTTGAAGTCTAAGGTGAGAATAGTTTTCCTGTGCATAGTTATTTCTCAGGTCAGTAGTTTAGTTCATCACAGTGGGACACTAGGTGGAATCTAGAGGATAAGGGATTTGCGTATATGGGATCTTCAGTCTGCTTCCCCGTTTATCCCAGGCTTAAGAAGCCCCTGAATCATTGACTATAGATGTCCCTCAACATGTGGTGCATGCATAGTAGCTCTAACCTGGATGCAATCATGGGAACTTGAGACTTCATATTCTCAGTCTTTGTGTTTGTGCCATTAACGAAGGGCGTTATGCTTAAAACATGCATAGTAATATTGAGAACAGTATTATTAAACAAATTATTAATATAATAAATGAGTAACAATTATGAATTTGCTCAGTGTGTGCCTCAACAGGCTTAGCCCCCACTACCACTACCCTCCTCATAGGCACTAGGTCATGGCTCTGAGAACTATTTAAATTCTAGCTTGGCATATCGCTTTATGAGCACAGGCCCAGAAAAGACCTGTCCAGTTCTTATACAGTATACTGTACATGTGAACACCTGTTTTAACCCTCTCAGAGCCTATTCATGTGAAATACATGTTTGGAAGCAATTGTAAATATAATGGTGGAGATATATAATATAAACATATTAATCCCCAAAACGTATCATGTACTACCAATACGTTATCTAGCTAAGCCATCCATAGAAACCCAGCCACAGGAAAGGAAAAATCTCATCTTGAATATTACCATAATTGTTTCAAATGCATAAAAGATAAATACACCAGGGCAAGGGATGACACATGGTCATGCATTTAGTGTCACACATGTTTGAGAGTTGAATTGTTAAAAGAGTCCAATGTTCCACAGAGAAAAAATATACCAGTTGTGAAGGATAACTAGGTGAGCAATGTGAGGGGGAGGATTGTATGTTGGGAATCAATGGCCATAGCAACAGTAGGCAGAGCATTTGGTAAGGTCACACTTGGCAGAGTCAATGGGCACACCATGTCACAGGGATACACCTTGATATTATTAGCAGCTGAACAAATGTAGCAATCATTTACTGTACTGTTACAGTATTATAATGGATGTACTTCAACACAGCAAACAAATTGTTTCCATATTTTAACGTTGGGATTAGTGTAGTTTGTAATGTGTTATGCTGTTTTTCTATAAGTGCCGTGAAAAAGTATTTGCCCACTTTCTGTTTTTTCTATATTTGCATATTTTTTACACTGAATGCTATCAGATCTTCAACCAAAACCTAATATTAGATAAAGGAAACCTGAGTGAACAAATAACACATTTGTACACTTATTTTATTTATTTAATTAGCAAAGTTATACAACACCCAATGCCCCTGTGGGAAAAGTTATTGCCCCCTTACACTCAATAACTGGTTGTGCCACCTTTAGCTGCAATGACTGCAACCAAACACTTTCTTGTGGTTGTTGATCAGTCTCTCACATGGCTGTGGAGGAATTTTGGCCCACTCTTCCATGCAGAACTGCTTTAACTAAGCAACATTTGTGGGTTTTTGAGCATGAACTGCTCATTTCAGGTCCTGCTATAACATTGGGTTTAGGTCTAGACTTTGGCTAGGCCATTCCAAAATGTTATATTTCTTGCTTTTCAGCCATTCTGATGTAGATTTGCTTGTGTGTTTTGGATCATTGTCTTGCTGCATGTCCCAGCTGCACTTAAGCTTCAGCTCATGGAGGGATGGCCTGACATTCTCCTTTAGAATTCTCTGATACAGACCAGATTTCATGGTTCTTTCAATGATGGCAAGTCATCCAGGTCCTGAGGCAGCAAAGCATCCCCAAACCATCACACTACCACCACCATGCTTGACCATTGGGATGAGGTTCTTACTATGGAATGCAGTGTTTGGTTTTTGCCAGACATAACGAGACTCATGTCTTTAAAAAGTCAACTCAAGTTTGCCAAAACGCACCTGTCAAGACTGGTCAAGTCTCTTGGAAGAATGTTATATGGCTAGATGCCCCAAACTTGTTGGACGACATGATTCCCTTTATGTCTGGCAAAAACCAAACACTTGTCCAAAAATGGATGAAGCAACTGCAGATTGCCCCTTTAAGGAAATGTAGAGTGAACCATCGGTGCACCCTTGGATCCCAGCATTATTGTTCATTTTATTTTTTCAATCTGCGTAATGAAAAGTGCCTCAGTAGCTGAATCATAATAAGCTGGTAAATCATGACATTTCTATTTCAGATGTAATAAATAACCTTTCATGTAATTTAGAGAAAGAAAATAATTAAAACATTCCTCCAAGGATTCCCAAATATATTAACAATTTTAGTATCTTATCTTGGCACTGATCTTTGCACATAGTAAATAGGTCAGGTTAAGATCTACGCCTCCTTCAAACTGATGCCAATCCAAACAAAGGCAACAAAGACATGGGTTTTCTCTGTAACTCACCCAATTTAGAGGAAATCTAAACATATACAATATACTGATTTCCACATTCTTTACGAAATGGCTCAGACGAGTGGAGGAGATCTATTAATTAAGAGGTACACATGGCATTTGGTATTATTTCAGATTTGTAGGTATAGCTAAACAATGTCAAGCTGAAAATGAATTAATACTTGAGCCCCACATTACACTTCCTAATATTGAGATGCACTCTACATGGACTATACAAGGTGTCGAAAGCATTCCAGAAGGATGCTGGCCCGTGTTGACTACAATGCTTCCCACAGTTGTGTCAAGTTGCCAGGATGTCCTTTGGGTGGTGGAACATGCTTGATACACATGGGAAACTGTTAAGCGTACATTGCAGTTCTTGACACACTCAAACCTGTGCGCCTGGCACCAACTATCATACCCCGTTTAAATCTTTTGTCTTGCCCATTCACCCTCTGAACGGCACACATACACAATTCATGTCTCAATTGTCTCACGGCTTAAAAATCCTACTTTAACCGGTCTCCTCCCCTTCATCTACACTGATTTGAAGTGGATTTAACAAGTGACATCAATAAGGGATCATAGCTTTTACATTGATTCACCTGGTTAGTCTACAGTTGAAGTCAGAAGTTTACATACACCTTAGCCAAATACATTTAAAAACTCAGTTTTTCACAATTCCTGACATTTAATCCTAGTAAAAATTCCCTGTCTTAGGTCAGTTAGGATCACCACTTTATTTTAAGAATGTGAAATGTCAGAACAACAGTAGAGAGAATGATTTATTTCAGCTTTTATTTCTTTCATCATATTCCCAGTGGGTCAGAAGTTTACATACACTCAATTAGTATTTGGTAGCATTGCCTTTAAATTGTTTAACTTGGGTCAAATGTTTTGGATAGCCTTCCACAAGCTTCCCACAATAAGTTGGGTGAATTTTGGCCCATTCCTCCTGACAGAGCTGGGGTAACTGAGTCAGGTTTGTAGGCCTCCATGCTCGCACACGCTTTTTCAGTTCTGCCCACACATTTTCTACAGGATTGAGGAGCCAGAAATAAAATATTTATTTCCCTCATTAAAATGCAAATCAATTTATAACATTTTTGACATGCGGTTTTCTGGAATTTTTGTTGTTGTTATTCTGTCTCTCACTGTTCATATAAACCTACCATTAAAATTATAGACTGATAATTTCTTTGTCAGTGGGCAAACGTACAAAATCAGCAGGGGATCAAATACTTTTTTCCCTCACTGTAGGTGACAAATCTGTCGATGTGCTCTTGAGCAAGACCGTCTGCTAAATGACTAAAATGTCATTCAATATGGGCTAATATCAGTAAGGCCAAATAAAACGTTTCATGAAATATTTTTTGTATGTATTGTTTTATTCTTCAAGGGGTCTTAAAATTCAAAATCAAATAGATCCTTCTTAAAACAATGACATATATCTTAGTAGAACCCCCCCCCCAGATAAGACAGGACTTTTATTTAACTGTACATTGATTTTTCTATTGTGGTATTGACTGTACGTTTGTTTATGTTTAACTCTGTTGTTGTTGTCGCACTGCTTTGCTTTATCTTGGCCAGGTCGCAGTTGTAAATGAGAACTTGTTCTCAACTGGCCTGCCTGGTTAAATAAAGGTTAAATAAAAAAATATGATTTTAATCGTCTAACAGTAGTATATACTGTAAGGACCGATGCTGGAGATGAGAAGCAGGTACGGGGAGTCAACATTTAATAAGGAACAGACATGAAACAAGACAGGCACAGCGTCAGCACACGGGCAAAACAACGACTTTCGACAATCAATGCAGCAGCGAGGAACAGAGATGGGGAACTGACAAATACAGGGGAGGTAATAAACAGGTGATTGAGTCCAGGTGAGTCCAATAATACGCTGATGCGTATGACGTGGAAAGGCATGTGTGCGTACTGATGGTGAGAGGAGTGCGTAATGCTGGGGAGCCTGGCGCCTTCGAGCGTCAGGGAGGGGGAGCGGTAGCAGGCGTGACAATATACATTGACACATTTTCATAAAGGTAATGGTGAACTAACATATGCTAGCACAGTCAAACAAATCTTTGGCACTTGCTTGTTACTTTCCTGCACAAAGTTTTGTTAGAGATTTCTACACTCTTCAAAAACATTGAATTCATCATGGTATTTAAATTGCCCTTCACCAAGGCAAATGCAGAGAGGAACGTTTAATGATCCGTTGGATAATGGGAAAAGGTCCAAGTCTCAAGTTCAAGTCATAATTAATTTTTTAAGCAAGAAGAGGTAGGGTGGGTATTGGCAGTTGGTGTAATTACCTTCAACTGTTACTATACCCTTCTAGACACAACATATTTAATCCCAGGTTTGATTACTAGGCCTCAGCCAACAAAGAAAGTATATCCTGTAACCATATGACATGTCTCTTTTTATATGCTAATGAGAAGGTTGGGAGCAAGAAAAGGTCACCCAGGTTATTCGATTATATTTTCAAGGTTTTTTCTCTTTCAATGAACCTCTGCTAAATGAAATAGCGAAAAGTGGATCTGTAAAATGAACTGCCATATCAAATGTTCTATTATGGAAAGTAATTACAGTTCTGAGAGTAATAACGTAATATGGAATTCAGCATTCTAAATGAAAACCTCCATGCAATTATACTTGACTGATCTCTTCCGTTTTTCAGTAGTAGCAAATTCAACAATGCATTATTCCGTAATCAGAGAAGAATCTTTCACATTTGAAGCTCTCGTCTGAGCTTTCAAATTACAGTCCAAAACGTACCTGTGAGAAAGTACACAGTGCACAATAAAAATCCATGAGAGAAGCATCTGAGGAGAAGGAAGGCTCTTTCTAACTACATCCGGAATGGAGGTACCTTTTCCCTGACAATCACAGCATCACATCACATTTTCCCCCCATGGGCTTGTCAGCATCTGGTGGCTAAATTACCAGCATTTCTGCTCCTTTAATTCACGTGTCTCATGTCTACTTTGTGCTTCTCTGTGCAGTTGTCACCATTAACAGAATGAGAAAATGGAAGGGAGTGAAAATTTAACACAAGAACTAAAATTAGTCCAGAACATGTCCATCTTTGAGACCTCATACGACAAACAGCTAAGGAAAAGTGAATGAAATAGGTCTAAATTGCCTGGTGGCACAGCCAGGGGCTTGATTACCAGTAGTATTCTCCTTTGTGATGCAGCGATTCAACAAAGCTGGCTAAGATGTGTAGTACGGGTTGCAACATTCACAAGAAATCTGGTACTTATTCTAAAGAATCCATGCTGAGTTTAACTCTGAAGTTCAGTTGTATGCCCTAAAATTGGAAATGTGCTGAGGGTCTTATGCTGTATATGGGGGATTCTACAGAACTGAGGCAAATTGCAGTCCCACCCCCAAAAAACTATTTTTAAAAAACTGTTAAGTCTCCAAACAGGGCATTTATTTACATCATGATATGTTCAAATTCAATCCAAGGCAATAACAAACATATTGTTTAATTAATATAGTCAAAAGTAATTGTTTATACACCTATTTGTATTGAAAGGTGGCTGTCCCAAACTCCTAAACTTCTTGTTTGAAAATTAACACTATTATTAATGATTTTATAATTTTTTTAAACACTGCTATTTCAGTAGAACATCTTGAATTGTTATATTATTACACTGAAATATACTGATCTAATTAGTAGTTTTGTTTATTGTTAAACATCTTTTTTTTAAATGCTGTCCCACCTTTTGATGTCACTACCGAAATACACACTAAAAGACTGTAGAATGAATGTGTCATAAGCCAACCAATATCACCAGGTGATGGCACATCACCCGACCCACCACAATACGCCTTTAACTAACAGAAGCATCATCAGATATCTGTAGTAGACTAATTAACTTCTCTCTTTCAAAGCTCTGGAAACCAAGCAGAAAATGCTGTGCTCTAAAGATGGCATCGTAGACACACATACATTAGAAGATATTTGTCGATCTGATTAGAAACAGTATGCTCACAACCTTAATCTCCTAAATGATGTCACTGGTGTATTTTGTTAGAATTTAGAAATAAACTACCGTTCAAAATTTTGGGATCACTTAGAAATGTCCTTGTTTTTGAAAGAAAGGCTATTTTTTTGTCCATTAAAATAACATAAAATTGATCAGAAATAGTGTAGACATTGTTAATGTTGTAAATTACTATTGTAGCTGGAAACGGCAGATTTGTAATGGAATATCTACATAGGCGTACAGAGGCCAATTATCAGCAACCATCACTCCTGTGTTCCAATGGCACGTTGTGTTAGCTAATCCAAGTTTATCATTTTAAAAGGCTAATTGATCATTAGAAAACCCTTTTGCAATTTTGTTAGCAGGGCTGAAAACTGTTGTTCTGCTTAAAGAACCAATAAAACTTGCCTTCTTCAGACTAGTTGAGTATCTGGAGCGTCAGCATTTGTGGGTTCGATACAGGCTCAAAATGGCCAGAAACAAAGGATTTCCTTCTGAAACTCATCAGTTTATTCTTGTTCTGAGAAATGAAGGCTATTCCATGCGAGAAATTGCCAAGAAACTGAAGATCTCGTACAACGCTGTGTACTACTCCCTTCACAGAACAGTGCAAACTGTCTCTAACCAGAATAGAAAGAGGAGGTATAAGGAGGATAGAATTATGGTCAAATTTGCCAAATGGAGGACGAGGGAGAGCTTTGTACTCGTCTCTGTGTGTGGAGTAAAGGTGGTCTAGAGTTTTTTTTCCCTCTGGTTGCAAATTTAACATGCTGATAGAAATTTGGTAAAACAGATTTAAGTTTCCCTGCATTAAAGTCCCCGGCAACTAGGAGCACCGCCTCTGGATGAACGTTTTCCTGTTTGCTTATGGCGGAATAGAGCTCATTGAGTGTGGTTTTAGTGCCAGCATCGGTCTGTGGAGGTATGTAGACAGCTACGAAAAATACAGATGAAAACTCTCTAGGTAGATAGTGTGGTCTACAGCTTATCATGAGATACTCTGCCTCTGGCGAGAAAAACCTAGACTTCCTTAGATATTGTGCACCAGCTGTTGTTTACATACATGCATAGCCCTTGTCTTATCAGACGCCGCTCTTCTATCCTGCCGATACAGCATATAACCAACCAGCTGTATGTTGATAATGTCGTCGTTCAGCCACGACTCCGTGAAGCATAAGATATTACAGTTTTGAATGTCCCGTTGGTAGTTTAATCTTCCTCGTAGGTCATCAATTTTATTTTCCAATGATTGCACGTTAGCTAGTAGAACGGAAGGCGGGGGTATTCGATCGCTTATGAATTCTCAGAAGGCAGCCCAACCTTTGTCCTCTTTTTCTCCATCATCTCTTCACGCAAATGACTGGGATTTGGGCTTGTTCCCGGGAAAGCAGTATGTCGTTCACGTCAGGCTCATCGGACTTGTTAAAGGGAAAAAAAGCTTCTGCTAGTTCGTGGTGAGTAATCGCTGTTCTAATGAAGTTATGTTCGGTCATAAGAGACGGTAGCAGCAACATTATGTACAAATTAAGTTTAAAAAAAGTTACAAACTACGCAAAAAAACGAACATAAATACACAATCGGTTAGGAGCACGTAAAACATCAGCCATCTTCTCCAGCACCGTCTCTTGTCAAAAAGCTCTGTCAGAGTTCTGTCAAATAGATTAAACAAACATCTTCCCTCATCAATCTACACACAGTGTCCCATAATGACGAAGCAAAAACAGTTTTTAGACATGTTTGCAAATGTATTACA